>NC_051311.1:34654729-35904729 GCF_015220235.1 Choloepus didactylus | reverse complement strand
AATAACATTGCATTGATATATATAAAGCAAAAAAAAAAAAAAAGATTCAAATAGAAGGAGAAGTGGACAAATATATTAGGCAATGTAAAATTTAAGGGCAGATCAAAATAGACAATAAAAAAGGATATTGGATCTGGATATGATAGTTAATAAATTTATATATTGAACTCTATGTCCTGTAAACAGGGACTACCCTTTTCTCTCCGACATCCCAAGGAAAATTTAAAAAATCAATTTATGTTAATTTACAGTGAACAGTTGGAAAGTATGTATTATTTAAAAACTGTTATCAGTAAGATCTGGAAACAGTTTTACTTTTATCAAAACCATATTCTAAGGCAGTAGTAGCCACATTTTTTTTTAAAACCCTGAAAATCTCAAGAGGGAATCAAGTTACTCTGGTTGAAGGGTGGAGAGGAAGACTGGAGTCATAAGGGATCTCAAAAGAACTTCCCTGTAGGGTACTGTTTGAAAAACACTGTTCTAAGATGTAACATTTATACTTTTAAACATAAATTGAGCTTACATTGTCACCTTCTGCTCAAGACACATGGTTGTAGGAGGAATTTCAGTTATATATAAATATGTTGCGTTAACAGTAGTCAGATTAATTTTCCTGACTTTACAGAATTAAAGTCTACATGTTACTGCTGTTCAAAGATAGTGACATTTAACAAATAGAATTGAAGAGGCTTTGGACAAGGCCTATTTAAAATGTAAGGTGCAAATAGGGATATACTGTTTTTACATAAAGAAACTTTGAACGGATACAACAAAATAGGAGGTGGATGGAAGGCAGAAATGGGGTGGATGATTGATTTTAAGAGTGAGAATTCTTAGCTGATACCTTGTTACGTTGTTTTGATATTTGAATATTTGAACATATTGTTTAAAAGCAAGAAATGTAACTGTTGGTATACTTTATGTAGCTATTGATTCTATTTCCATAGAATATTTATTCTATTTCTATAGCTTCCTCTCATGTCTTTTCTGAGGTCAGGAGATATATGGAGGCTGCCACTGAGTTTGAGAATGTGAGCTGTCAATTTGTAAGCATGGTTTATATATTTTGAGAATGAAGCCTGCCTCCACCGTGCTGGCTGTCCTTTTAGATGGTAGTATTAAAACAAACAAACAAAAACCCAAGAGTTTTTAACATAAAAGTTTGTAGTCTTGATTGCTTATCTAATCAATTGGTTGATTCCAATCAATTGGTTGATTACAATCAATTTGGAAAAATTTGATTGATATAGCTCTTCCAACTTGAGGTAAAAAGATAGAATGAACATAAAACTGGAAGAGAACAATATTACATTTTAGTATAGAGTGGGACTTTTGGAGTAGAAACACAATGAAGGAAATTAGTCAAGGAAATAATTAGTAGATTTTATCACTTAAGCTACTTAAATAATTATATTTCAGAAAGTAAATAAAGGGAAACAACAAACTGGGATAAATTCAGATTATGTATGAGCAAGCATTAATATCCTCAGTATAAATGAGTTCACAAAAATTGGTTAGGAGACACCAAAACTCAAGTAAAAAAAAAAAAGATCTAAGGACAATTCATGGAAGAAATACAAATCACAGGTACACAGCAAACAGTAGTAAGTAAATAAGTAAATGGAAATTATTAAACACTGTGATCCTACTTTTAATTTTTGAATTAGGAAATATTTTCTAAATATGGTAATATTCAACATTGAAGTAGGGATTATTATCTCCATTTTACAGATGAAGAAACTGAGATATGGAGGGATTAATTTACTTGCCTAAAGTCACACAACTAGGAAATGGTGGTACTGGGATTTGAACCAAGCATTGTGGCCCCATTAAACTGTTGCTAATTATAAATATATACTGTTTTTCAACTATTTTCAAGTTATATTATGTGTCTGTACATAGCAGTAAACACAAATCTGCTATAATCTCTTCCTGAAGATTAAATGTTTTTCTTTTGGCCCCAGATTTTTGTGACTACTAGATTGAACTTGGATTTTTTTTTTAACTCTTCTCATACGTAAATAGTTTGAATTGAAAAACATTTCATACATTTTTTTCATGAAATTTCATATCTAAATAATTAGATAAAATTGATACATTTAAGTCCTTTCTTCTGAACTTCTGAACATCAATATTATAGATACATTTGATTTGGTAAATGTGGTGGGAGGTAGGTGATTTTGGTAGAATGTAAAAATGAGATTGGAGAGCTTGTGTTGTATAAAAAATTTTTAAAGATGATTTCATATGATGTAGTTTAGGTCAGTGATTCTTAAGCTTATTGGTTGAGGGATCATCCAAAGGTTGGGTGTGTGTGGGGGCAGGTGAGGAGATAACAAAAATATAGATGTTGCTCAGTTTCCTTTCCTGGAGATACGAATTTCAGGGAATCTGGGATAGACTCATGGGAATCTGTATTTTAGACCCTTCCCAGGTGATGTGATCAGCCAAGTTTGGTAGTTTCTTTCTGGAAGCCTATCCAGATGATGTTAAATCTGCCTCTCATTACCTTGCCATAACTGGAAATGTTAATATGAAATTATGTTTCAAATAGGTAAGTAAGCATTTTGAAGAATGCTGAGGACCAGGGCTATGTTTACTTTCTTTTGTTTCTTCTCTCAGTATCTTCAGTGACTAATTCAGTGCCTGCTACATAGTTTCTAGCTAGTAAATTTTGATTTAAAAAAAAATGTTTCTTAGTTTTCATAAGTGGTACCTTGAACACTTTTCGTATTGAACAATTTCATTTGACTTGTTGATTGGGGAGAGGGGTGTTCTGTTCTTTATGCAGTTGAATCACTGTAAGAGCATCCCTCTTGGGGCATGCCAATCTAGCACAGGATTGTTCTCCAAGGAAAGAATTACAGGATGAGTACTTCTTAGGTCAAATATACAGTGTTACATTTAATAGTTTCTCACTGAGGTTTGATATGAGACTATGTTGATGCAGATTTTATTAGCATTTTAAATTTCAGTGTCTCCTTTTGAAAGGTCTTGTTGGATGTTCATCACATTGTGATTATTCAAAGTAACAAAAGCTCAAATGTATTTGGTACTAATGAGGAACAGCACAAGAAAATTAAAAGATGTTAAATACCATAAAATGATTTGAATAGTTTGTGTTTTTGCCAGTGCTTTTTTTTATTTTTTAAATTTAATTTTATTGAGATTGTTCAAATGCCATACAATTATCCAAAGATCCAAAGTGTGCAATCAATTGCCCATGTTACCATCATACAGCTGTGCATCCAGCACCCCATTTTTTTTTCTTTCCAATTTTTAGAACATTTTCATTACTCCAGAAAAGAAATAAAGACAAAAAAAGAAAACTCAAATCCTCCCATACCCCTAACCACCCCCCCTCCATTATTGATTCATAGTATTGGAATAGTACATTAGTTATTGTTGATGAAACAATGTTAAAATACTACTAACTGTAGTACATAGTTTGCAATAGGTATTTTTTCCCTATACACCCGTCTATTATTGACTTCTAATTATCGTGTCATGCATTTGTTCTAGTTCATGAAAGAGGTTTCTTATATTTGCACAGTTAATCATGGACATTGTCCACCACAAGATTCACTGTGTTATACATTCCCATCTTTTAACCTCCAACTTTTCATCACATTCACACACCATTCAGCACTGTTATTCTCACAATAATGTGCTACCGTCACCTCTGTCCATTTCCAAACATTTAAGTTTAACCTAGTTGAACATTCTGCTCATAATAAGCAACTGCTCCCCGTTCTTTAGCCTCATTCTATATCCTGGTAACTTTTATTTCATGTCTATGAGTTTACATATTATAATTAATTCATATCATTGAGACCATGTGTCCTTATGCGTCTGACTTACTTCACTCAGTGTAGTGCCCTCAAGATTACATCATCAACCTGTGTGCTGGTTTGAATGTATTATGTCCCCCAAAATGCCATTATCTTTGATGTAATCTTGTGCGGCAGATGTATCAGTGTTGATTAGATTTTAATTCTTTGAGTGTTTCCATGGAAATGCGACCCACCCAACTGTGGGTGATGACTCTGATTGGATAGTTTCCATGGAGGTGTGTCCCTGCCCATTTAGCATGGGCCTTGAATAGTTTACTAGAGCACTATATAAGCTCAGACGAAGGAGCGAGCTGGCTGCAGCCAAGAGAGACACTTCGAAGAATGCACAGGAGCTGGGAAGAGAGGAGCTGCAGATGAGAGACGGTTTGAAGATGGCTGTTAAAAGCAGACTTTTGCTCTGGAGAAGCTAAGAGAGGAAAACTGCCCCAAGAGCAACTAAGAGTGTCATTTTTGAGGAGCTGCAGCCTAGAGAGGAATGTCCTGGAAGAAAGCCATTTTGAAACCAGAACTCTGGAGCAGATGCCAGCGAAGTGCCTTCCCAGCTAACAGAGGTTTTCTGGATGCCATTGGCCATCTTCCAGTGAAGGTACGTGATTGTTGATGACTTACCTTGGACACTTTATGGCATTACAGCTGTAACTTTGTACCCAAATAAACCCTGTTTATAAAAGTGAATCCATTTCTGTGTTTTGTATTCCGGCAGCATTAGCAAACTAGAACAACCTGTATTTTTTTTTTTTTTAAAGACGGTTTTGTTCACCCACCATACTTACTGTCCTAAGTAAACAATCGATGATTCCCTGTATGGTCACATTTATGTATTCACCGACATCACCACTATCGATATAAGGACATCTCCATTTCTTCCATAAAGAAGGAGGAAGAATCAAAGAAGGTAGAGAGAGAAAAGGAAAAAAAAAAGAAAGAAAAACATGACAACTAAAAAAGCAACAAAAGGAAAAATAGAATTAAACTAAAGTAGAATAAGAGACAGACAACATCACCAATGCCAAGAGTCCCATAACCCTCCCTTATGTCCCCCTCTTATTGGCATTTAGCTTTGGTATATTGCCTTTGTTACATTAAAGGAAGTCTAATACAATGTTTATGTTAACTATAGTCTCTAGTTTGCACTGATTGTATTTTTTTCCCCAATACCACTCCATTTTTAATACCTTGCGAGGCTGACATTCATTTGTTCTCCCTCAAGTAGAAATATATTTGTACATTTTATCACAATTGTTGAGCACTCTAGGTTTCACTGAGTTATACAATCCTAGTCTTTATCTTTCCTCTTTCCTTCTTGTGTCCCACATGCTCCTAACCTTCCTCTTTCAACCATACTCATAGTCATCTTTGTATGGCATACTTACATTGCTGTGCTACGATCATCTAAAATTGTGTTCCAAACCTCTCACTCCTGTCTTTTCCTTTCTGTCTATAGTGCTCCCTTTAGTATTTCCTGTAGCGCAGGTATCTTGTTCACAAACTCTCTCATTGTCTGTTTGTCAGAGAATATTTTAAACTTTCCGTCATATTTGAAGGACAATTTTGCCAGATACAGGATTTTTGGTTGGCAGTTTTTGTTTTCGATATCTTAAATATATCACGCCACTGCCTTCTTGCCTCCATGGTTTCTACTGAGAAATCCGCATATAGTCTTATCAAGCTTCCTTTGTATGTGATGGATCGCTGTTCTCTTGCTGCTTTTAGGATTCTCTCTTTGTCTTTGACGTTTGGTAATCTGATAACTAAGTGTCGTGGTATAGGTCTGTTTAGATCTATTCTGTTTGTGGTACACTGCACTTATTGGATCTGTAATTTTATGTCTTTCACCAGGGATGGGAAATTTTCATTGATTATTTCCTCTATTATTGCTTCTGCCCCCTTTCCCTTCTCTTCTCCTTCTGGGACACCCATGAGATGTACATTCGTGTGCTTCATGTTGTCATTCAGTTCCCTGAGACATTGCTCATATTTTTCTTCTTTTCCCTATCTGTTCTTTTGTGGGCAGGATTTCAGGTGTTTTGTTCTCCAGTTCCTAAGTGTTTTCTTCTGCCTCTTGAACACTGCTGTTGTATGTCTCCATTGTGTCTTTCATCTCTTGTGTCGTGCCTTTCATTTCCATAGATTCTGCCAGTTGTTTTTTCAGACTTTAGATTTCTACCATATGTTCATCCAGTGTTTTCTTTATAGCCTTCATCTCTTTTGCCATATCTTCCCTGAACTCGTTGATTTTGTTTTTGACTTGATTTAGCATGTTTCTTTGAAAATCTTCAATAGATTGTTTCATTGAAGTGGAAGAATATCTCAACTGTATCTTGATTGAGTGTAATTTTGTTCCTTTGACTGGGCCATATCTTCATTTTTCCTAGTGTAGATTGTAGTTTTTTGTTGTCTAGGCATCTGATTTCCTTGGTTATCCCAATCAGATTTTTCCATACCAGAACAGGTTCAGGTCTCAGAATGGAGTTATATTCAGGTGTATCTTAGAAAGATGACAGGCTTTCCTGTGAGGCCTCCAGCCGCTATGCTTTTCCTAACCTGCCCAGCTGGTGGCCCCTGTCAGCCTTTCACTCCAGACTAGTGTAAGTAGGTGTGGCCCCTGTAGTTTCTGTTTTGGCTGTTTTCTCCCAGGCTCTGGGGTCTGGTTCTGAAGGGAAAACTGGGCCCCACCTCCTTAACTCTTAATTCCCTAAGAGTTATCATCTGCATTTAAATTGTTGTCTCTCTAACTGTTACATCCACCCCTGTGTGGGTCAGAGCGCTGTGAACTGAAACTGGCTGAGGCTTTCTCCACTGAGCCCTTCAGGTTGAGAGAGAGCGAGAAAGGTACAGAAAGTCCCTTTTTGGAGCCAGTACATGGCCCCCCAGTTTCACTCGTCCGCCAGAGGTAACATCCGGTCTTCTGGGCTCCCCCTCCCGGGACAGAGGAGTCTTCTGGTTCTTTAAGGTCAGTTGTCACTAAAAGCCTCTGTCTGCTTGTTGGGGGTTTGTAGCTTATATTCAGCTGTCCACATTTGTTAATTAAAAGCACAGTTGGAGCTCTGCTGAGCTGTATTCACTTGCTGGGAGAGTGCTACTTTCTGCCACAGTGAAGTTTTGCAGCTCAGCCTGCCGTGGTGGTAGAGGGCTCCTGGCATGGTTCCGCAGTTTTTACTTACAGATTTTATGCTGCAATCTCAGGCATTCCTTCCAGTCCAGGTTGGTGTACAATGTGTGGACAGTCATGGTTGTCCCCTAGGAGTTATTCCAAATTATTTACTAGCTCTTCCTGGTTGTTTATTAATTGTTCCAGGGGACTAACTAAATTCCACTCCTCTCTAGGCTGCCATCTTGCCCCCTCCCTGCCAGTGCTTTTTTAATGCTTACAGTTATGCTAGGCGGGTAAGGGAAGACTGTAGTAAGTTGTTAATACATGGGAATATCAATATACCTTAATATTAGTTTGCTTCAGTCATGGAAATTATTGTTTGCTTAATTGTTATTGATGCTTAAGGAACCATGTGACTCTGTGACAGAGGCCCACTTTGAAGGCTGTCTTGTCTGAAAGGATGCTCTGGTTTCAAAATCTGAATGTTGCAGCAAATGCTGAAATAAATTTTTGCAGTCTGACATTTGGTTGCCATATAGCTTATGATTTCATGGTATGAAACTTTGGACTCTAGTTGAGATATGTTGTTGAAGAATATCTGATATCTACTGGATTCTCCGTTTGTGCATTTTATTCTCATCACTACAAAAATTAGACTAATCTCTGCAAGAGGGTGGTGTGGTGGATAGCAGAAAGAATGAACATAGTATGACTTTGGATACAGAACACATTTTATTTTTCTCAGCATTTTAAATTATGAAATATTTTGAACATACAGAAAAGTAATATTAGAAGAAATAATAATAACTAAAACTTGTATAGACAGCACTGTTCTGGGTGCTTAATGCCTGTTATCTCATTTAATTATAATAACCCTGTGAGATAGGTTCTATTATTAATCCCATTTTATAGATGGGGAGACAGAAGTACTGATAGGTAAAGTGACTTGTCCAGAGTTACACGTTTGGTAAATTCCAGAGCTGGGATTTGAACCCAGGCAGTCTGATGCCAGTGTATGATCATAAACAATACAATATACACTATTGCCCTTCAGAAATACAAATAGTACAGCAGATGTGAATGATACCTAGCACCTAATTTTTGTAAATGTTTATATTTTATCATATTTATTTCAGGTATTTTCTTTTAAGGGAAAAAACCATTACACGTAGAAAAGCTGTTTTTCAGTCTCTAAATGGGGAGATTGTATTGGATCATGTCTGTGATCTTTTCTATTTCCATCAAATTGTTTTTCTGTTAGCATCCACCTTTCAAACGTTGGTCTTTTCCCCTAGAAGTTTGATGGTGATTACTTTTTCTTATACCTGGTAAGAATTCATTCAGTGGGTATTTATGGAGTGTCTGCCAAGTGCCAGGCACTGTGCCAGGTGATGGAGATAACAACAATGAAAAAAGGACTCTGTTCCAGTCTTAATCTAGCTACGTGGGAAGGTAGGTTTATTTAAATGCAAGGTGCATGTCCTTTTTGATGTGGGCAATGTGATATGATAAAAACACACACTTCACATTTGATGTTTTTAGTGATTTCTGGCCTACTTGTTGGATTCAGTAGGCTGCTTTAGCCTTAGGTCAGTTATTCAGTATATTTATATTTATTATCTGGAATGTACTTCTAGAACGAGGGTGGAACTGAAAATGATGTGGAATCTTTAGAGTTCATTATTATGTTGTCCTTAGTTAGGAAACCTTCAGGCTATGGGTTGACTTTGAAACCTCTGCTGTGGGTCTGGTGAAGCCTGGAGTAGAGGACTTCTGGGTCCATTTGATCTGTGTTCCCTGCTCCTAGCTCTGGTAATTTGTGAAACTCAGGAGACCTCAGAAGGATATTGTCTTTCAGAAACTCCTTGTAGGGCCTAATGGATTTCAGGGTCTGTTCTTGCCCTGGCTCCTGTGGCACAAAGACCTGAGATCCTGTGTAGTTTGTGAAGTAAGGTGTAATTCGAGGAGAGCTAACTTGCATTTTTGTATCCCCAAACTTCATTCATTGACTGTGTTCAAAAATAGTAAAGTTTAGCATATGTTAAAATACATTTTAAAATAATTAATTTATTAGAATTTAGAACATATTACCACATCAGAAAAAAATTTAGTATCAAGCATCTTGAAATAATTTGTAAAACAGAATGAATTAATAAAGTTACTTTTGACACTTCTAGAAAGTATTCTTATTCATTATAAGCATTATTATAGAATGATGGCTCAGTTATCCAGACTCTTAGGATTACTATTAACTAAAGTAGTTCTAATAAGAGTGGAAGAGCTGTGAGTCTTTCAGTTTACTTTTTACTTTTCAACTTTTCATTTCCAGCAGATGGGTCTGAGTGTTTTTTTTTTTTTTTTTTTTTTTTTTTTTTCCTTTTTTATATTTAGGAGATTAGCAAATGTTTTTGGAGCAAATAGTAGTATTTTGGCATTTGTTTTAGTTAAGACTTTTGGAATCTATTATACATAATATCTTGACAGAAAATGGGCTTGTTCTGAAATGAGATGATAAAGAGATGCTCCTGTCAGATGCTTCTTAGGAGACAGCAGTAGCTGTTTCTAGACATATGCCATGACATTTTAAGAAAATTATATAATCATTTTCTAACCCCAAAGAAAGTTCAGGAAGTTTGAGAAGTAAGTACACTTCCTTATAAGCCAGCACTGGAACTGGAGCCTGCGTATTTAGATTTGGGTCCTAATTCTGCAGCTTACTATCTCTTTGGCGTTGCACAGCTTAATTAACTTTCTCAGTGCCTCAGTTTTCTTATTTGCAAAATAGGGATAGTATCTACTACTACTTTTACAGTGTTTTTGTAAAGATTATAAGAATGTAGAAGCACTTAAAGTTACTAGGGATACAGTTGTAATTGATGTGTTAATATGTGTATGCAAGTATTTTTTCCAGTAGAAACAAGCATAATACTTAAAAGTTTTGTAACTGCTTTCTCATCAGAAATTAGTGTTTGATTCTTAGTGCTCCCAAGTTTTATTTATTTCAAGGGAGTATTCTGAGGCTTGCTATTTTAGGACTTGGAGAGCTTATAATAAAAAATAGTCATGGAATATAAAGAAGAACATTATTATCTAAACATGTATTGATGACTTTGTGCTTTTAGGTATACCAAGCTTGGCTACGCAGGCAACACTGAACCACAGTTCATTATACCTTCATGTAAGTAAAGCTTTACCCTTTGGTTTGTAAAGGATTGTGTTTCTCAAGATTGTTGTAAGCATTCTAATTTTGATTTTCAAGGTGTGTTAATTTACTTACTATCTTCTTTAAGAAGATTGATCTGGTTATGTAAAAGGGTACTTATTTTGACACATAGTTCTTGACTATTTCTACGGGCTGTTGCTGTGACATAAAAAAGCAACTTCCTAATCCTTTGATTCCCTTCTACCATTTAGTCATTGTGACTACCTAAGGTGAAACTCCACTAAAGCCTTATTTGGTAAATATTGGTATTTATATCACTAGAAAAGTACATTCAATTCCTTGAGAACATTTAATTCATCTTATTCCAATTTCTTGCTTGCTAAATAACTGAACATGAATTTGATTTTTTAGATCTAGACATTTTGATACCAGGAATAATAGGATGTCCTGGATAATAGGAATGATCAATCTGGTATATCCTTATTTTAAATTCATGAACTGACATTGTGTAGGATGAAACAGTCTTTTGTGAATTGTATTTTTGTGCATGCTCCAGAACTTGATCATTCAATGCTGAATTGATAAATTGGATTCTCTAGCCTTTCAAAGCAGAAGATTGGATTTTAACCTTATTAAATGCAACAACTCTGAAAGGTTGATCTGGCACCTTTTGCTTTAATGCACTGGCATTTAAAACTGTCAGCAGCATTTACTTGACTGCCCCATTTAACCTGTCATCATTAATAGAGAGGGAATTGAAGTTAGTTATTAGCAGGATTTCATTTACTGTCAAAAAGCAAGGGAACTCTCAGATTGGTGCTGTCAGAACCTTAGCAGTGGCAGAAGCTAGAAAGATAATAAAAATGTCAGAGGTGGGAGTAAAAGAACAGTTAAACTGTTGGCTAAATTTGTTGTAAGAAATAGAGAAGCACCAGGAAGCAAGGTTACAAGATGATTGGGCAGAAGTGAGGGTGTTAAGATAAAGAGAGGGCTGTGGTTTTCTTGGACTATTGGCCTACCTTGTTTTAGCCCTAAAGACATGAACCACTTTTCTGGTTACAGAGGCCTGTTTACAAGTTCAGAATATATATGCTGAAGTGGGTATTAAAAGACAAAATATGGAGCTATGTGTACATGTGGTGAGCACTGGAACAAGATTTTGTGATCCTGATGGCTACAGCATTAGCTAAAATCATAGAGATGAGGCTAACTTGGTGAGTGTGAAGAAATACAAGCATATGATGAAATTAGAAATTGTAGTTGGAAGCAGAGAGTGGCAGGAGATGTGTTTGGAAATGCAGAGGGCCAGGAAATGAAGGCCTTTTAATTTGTCCTCTTAAGGAATATAAGTTTTATTTTGCATAACAGGAATTTTCAAGCTTTAGTGAGTGGCTTGCTCTGAGGCCTAACCTGCCAGACTAGAGAGGTTCTAGGCCAGGTCCTTGTTTTAATTTGTTTTCTTTGTTTGAGCATCTGTGCTGTTTTTTTTCTTAAGTTGTTGGAAAATACTGGGAATTATTGAAAAATTTTAAGTAGTAGTAGTATGGTGATCATATTAGCAGAAAGATTGTAGAAGAAGTGGTGAGGGATAAGGAGAAAGTAATATATTTTAAACATTTGGTATTTAAAGATTGCAGGCATACAGGTCTAATACAATTGGGTAAAAGGTTCAGTGTTCAAAGGAGGTGTCTAGACTGGAGACAGAGGTTGAGCCCTAAGATTTTTTTCTTTTTTATTAAATAGGATTCTTTAAAATTTTTTGTTTTAGGAAAAAAATGCAAAAGATATTATAACAAACACCAATATAGCCCCTATCTGGAGTGAACAAATGTTAACGTCTTGTCATAATTATGTCAGAATTAACTAGCCAACTAACTACATTATAGATTAAGTTCCAGCCCCCTGTTTTCTCCTCCTTAGTCTTTTCCCCCTCTTTCTCTTGCTCTCTACTTCTTCTGGTAGATATTTTCTGGTAAGTATTCAGTTTTATCCTTACAGTACTTTATACAAACATGCATTAACAATATATGATTATTGCTTTGTGAATTTAAAGATTTACAGAATGATACCATACTGTAAATAACTGTCAGTATGGTTTTTTTTTTTAAATCCCTCAATATTATGTTTTTAAGTTTTAGCAGTGTTGATATACGCATATCAGGATAAGAATTATAATATGTGAATATACAATTAATTTTTTCATTTGAACATTTTTCAGTTTTTTCTATTATGTAAAATGGAACAGTAAATAGCTCTTTATGTTCATGTTCAGCTTTCCCAGTAGAAAATAATCAGAAATGTACTTGTTTCATCAGAGGGTGTGCACGTCTTCAACCTTATAAAATATTGCCAAATTGCTTTACCAAGAGTTGTACTAATTTATAATCTCATTGGCAGTGTATAAGAGTTTCTTTTTTGGCACATCTGTGACAACACTTGGTATTGTCAGTCTTACTTGTGTTGTTGCTAAAGAATGTGAAGTGATGTCTCATTTTAAAAAATTGTATTTCTCTGATTACTAGGTTGAAAAAGGTTGAACAGTTTTCATTGCCTGTTCCCGTCTTTGCACATTTTTCTATTGTGTTTCTTTCTTTTTCTTATACTCTATAGGAATTCTTTTTATATCCTGGATATTAACTTCTTGCAAATGTCATCTCCTAATCTATGACATATTTTAAAAATCATTTTGTTAAATAAGAGAAGTTGTAGGTTTGCATAAAGATCATGCAGAATATACAGAGTTCCTATATACCTGTCCCCACTTTTAACATTTTGCATTAGTGTGGTACCTTTGTTACAACTGATGTGAAAATATTATTACAATTGTACAGTTAACTATAGCCCGTAGTTTACATTTAGGGTTCACTGTTTGTGTTGTACAGTCTTGTGGTTGTTTTTTATTTATTTAAAATGTTTTATTATAACAGTGTATGTACCACCTAAAATTTCCCCTTTTAACCACATTCAGTACTGTTCATTACAATTCACAGTGCTCTGTTACCAAAACTACTATATATTACCTAACCTTTTCCATCACCCCAAGCAGAAACTCAGCACCAATTAAGAATTAACTTCATATTCTACCCCCACCCTGGATCCTGGTAACCTGTATTTGAGTTTCTGACTCTAGGAATTTGCTTATTTTAGTTTTTAAATCAGTGAGCTCATATAATAGATGTCCTTTTGTGTCTGGCTTATTTCATTCAACATGATGTCTTCAGGATTCAATTGTGTTGTTGCATGTGTTAGAACTTTGTTCCTTTTCACTGCTGAATATTCCATTGTATATATTTACTACATCTTATTTATCCATTCATCAGTCATTGGGCACTTGGGTTGCTTCCGTCTTTTAGCAATTGTGAATATTCATGCTATGATCATTGGTGTGCGTATATCTGTTGGAGTCCCTGCTTTCATTTCTTTTGAGTATATTGCTAGAAGTGGTATTGCTGGGTCATCTGGTAAGTCTCTACTTGCTGAAGAAATGCCAAACTGTTTTCCACAGTGGCTGTATCATTTTATATTCCCACCAACAATGAATGAGTGTTTGTGTTTCTCCACTTTCTCTCCAACGCTTGTTAATTTCAATTTTTTTTAACAGTAGCCATTCTAGTGGGTGTGAAATGGTGTCTTATTATGGTTTTGATTTGCATTTCCCTAATTTGAAAATCTACTTTGGAGATGGGCATTTTTAATTTTAATTTAATTTTAATTTTTTTTTTGTCTGTTTGTTGTTGAGTTGTAGGATTTCTTTATAAATTCTGGATATTAAATCCTTCTCAGATATGTGGTTTCCAAAATTTTTTTTCCCATTCTGTAGGTCATCTTTTTACTTTCATGATGAAGTCCTTTGATTCACAGAAGTTTTATTTTTGATGTAGTTCCATTATTTGTCTATTTTTTCTTTTGTTGCTCATGCATTTGGTGTAAAGTCTTAGAAACCACTGCCTAACATGAAGTCCTGAAGATGCTTCCCTATGATTTTTTTTAGGAGTTTTATAATTTTCCTTCTTACATTTAGGTCTTTGAGCCATTTTGAGTTGGTTTTTATATATGGTCCACCTTCATTCTTTTGCATATGGTTATCTAGTTTTCCCAGCATCATTTGTTGAAGAGACTGTTCTTACTCCATTGAGTGGACTTGTCACCCTTGTCAAAAATCAGTTGGCCATAGATATGAAAGATTATTTCAGAACTCTCAATTCAATTCCTTTGGTCTATAGGTCTGTTCTTGTACCAGTACCATTTTGTTTTGACCACTGTAGATTTGTAGTAAGTTTTAAAATCAGGAAGTGTGAGTCCTACTTTGTTCTTTTTTTAAACAGGGCCCCTTAGTCTTCCATATAGATTTGATGATAGGCTTTTCCCTTTCTGCAAAGAAGCTGTTGGAATTTTGGTTGGGATGGCTTTGAATCTGTAAATCACTTTGGGTAGAATTGATGTCTTGACAGCATTTAGTCTTCTAGTGTGTGAACATGGAATGTTCTTCCATTTATTTAGGTCTTCTTTGATTTCTTTTAGCCATGTATTGTACTTTTCTGCATATGTCCCTTACATCCTTGATTAAATTTACTTCTAGATATTTCATTCTTTTAGTTGCTGCTGTAAATGGAAGTTTTTTTAATTTCCTCTTCAGATTGTTCATTACTAGTGTATAAAAACAGTACTGATGTTTGCATCTTGACCTTGTACCACATCACTTTGCTGAATTCGTTCATTATCACTAGTAGCTTTGTTGTAGATTTTTGGGACTTTTTACATATATAATCTGTTGTCTGCAAATAGGGCAAGTTTTACATCTTCCTTTCCAATCTGGATGCCTTTTGTTTCTTTTCGTTACCCAAGAACCTTCCAGTAGAGTATTGAACAGTGGTGTCAGTGAGCATCCTTGTTTTGTTTCTGATCTTAGAGGGAAAGCTTTCTGTCTTTTACCATTGAATATGATGTTTGCTGTAGATTTTTCATATATGGTCTTTCTCATACTGAGGAAGTTTCTGTAACCAAATTTAAGTGTTTTTTTTTTAATCAGGAAGGTGCTAGATTTTGTCAAATGCCTTTTTTGTGTCAATTGAAATGATTGTGTTTTTTTTTTTTTCCTGTGTTCTATTAATGTAGCGTATTACATTAATTGATTTTCTTATGTTGAACCATCCTTGCATACCTGGGATAAATCCCATAGGATTATGGTGTATAAATCTTTTAGTATTCTATTGGATTTGATTTGCTAGTTTTTGTTGAGGATTTTTGCATCTATATTAGTAAGGGATATTGGTTTGTGATTTTCTGTGGCATTTTTATCTGGCTTTTGGTGTTTGGGTGATGCTTGCCTCATAGAATGTGTTGGGAATTTTTGCCTCATCTTTGGGTTTTTGGAAGAGTGTGAGCAGTGGTAATTCTTTTTGGAATGTTTGGTAAAATTCATTTATGAAAACATCTGGTCCTGAGGCTTTTGATCACTGATTAAAACTTGGTTGTTATTGGTCTGTTGAAATTCTCTGTTTCTTCTTGAGTCAGTGTAGGTACTTTGTGCCTTGGAATTAGTTTATTTCATCTAGGTTATCTAATTTGGCATATAGTTGTTCACTGTATCCTCTTGTACTACTTTTTATTTCTGTGGGGTTGTTAATAATGTCTCCCTTTTCATGTCTTCTTGTGGATTGACCCCTCTATCAGTATAGCGTGACCTTCTTTGTTCCTTTTAACTGTATTTGACTGAAAGTCTATTTTATGTGATATTAGTATAGGTATCCCAGTTCTCTTTAGGTTACTATTTGCATAGGATCTATTTTTTCCATCCTTTTACTTACAGCCTACTTGTGTCTGTGAATTTAAGATGAGTCTCTTTAAGCAGTATATATATTTTAATTTTTTTTTATTCCATTCTGCCAGTCTCTGCCTTTTGACTGGAGAGTTTAGTCCATTTGTGTTTTCTTTTTTTAATTCAGTTTTATTGAGATATACTCACATACCGTACAGTCATCCACAGTGTACTTTCAGCTGTTCACAATATCATCATATAGTTGTGCATTCATCAATTTTTGAACATTTTCCCTACTCCAAAAAGAATAAAAATAAGAATAAAAATAAAAGTAAAAAAGAACACCCCAAAGCATTCCATCCCCACCATCCCACCCTATTTTTCATTTAGTTTTTGTCCCTATTTTTCTACTCATCTGTCCATACATTGGATAAAGGGAGTGGGAGCCACAGGTTTTCACAATCCCACAGTCACACCATGTAAGCTACATAGTTATTCAGTCGTCTTCAAGAATCAAGGCTACTGGGTTGCAGTTCGACAGTTTCAGGCATTTCCTTCTAGCTATTGCAATACAATAAAAACCAAAAAGGGATATCTATATAGTGTATAAGAATGCCCTCCAGAGTGACCTCTCAACTCCATTTGAAATCTCTCAGAGACTGAAACTTTATTTTGTTTCATTTTGCTTCCCCCTTTTGGTCAAGAAGATTTTCTCAATCCTGCAATGCCAGGTCCAGGCTCATCTCTGGGAGTCATGTCCCATATTGCCAGGATGATTTACTCCCCTGGGAGTCATGTCCCACATCGAGGGGAGGGCAGTGAGTTCACCTGCCGCATGGGCTTAGAGAGAGAGAGGGCCACATCTAAGCAACAAAGAGGTTCTCTGGAGGAGACTCTAAAGCACAAGTATAAGTAGGCTTAGTCTCTCCTTTGCAGCAACAAGCTTCATAAGGACAGGCCCCAAGAGCGAGGGCTCATCCTACTAAATTATTAGTCCTCAATGTTTGTGAGAATATCAATAATAACCCAGGTGGGAATGTCCAACATTTCTGCCTTTTTCCCTGGTTCCTCAGGTATAGATCGTGTACCAAATAAACATCTCTTCCCTTGGTCTCACATGGAAGTTGAAGTTTTAAAACACAGTGAATATCGTCCTTTACCCTTTGGCCTGATTTGCCTTGGTCCTGACCAGGTCCGCTTCATTCATATATCTAATTGAAGTCTGAACTCTTTTTCAGCTTTTTAAAACAGTTGCTGTATGTGCTAATACTGACATTGATAGCTGCTGAGCTCTAGCTCTGAGTTTCGGGTGTCACACAGATACCCAAAGTTACAGAGACCAACCAGGTTGTTTACAAAGAGCTCAGCATCTCAGAATTTGGAAATAATGATTACAATTCAGGAAAAGATGTGACTACTGTAAGTGATTACAATCTAAGAGACCATTACGATAAGCATTCTCCTGATAAGCTGTATTCAAAGATTCAATTCTCAGCATTTACACGTTATAGTTAGTTCATATTAGTGAGGCATTAAAATGTTTGTCTTTTCATTTCTGGCATACTTCACTCAAAATGCTGTCCTCAAGATTCATTCACCTAGTTGCATGTCTCACAGCTTCATTCCTTCGTGTAGCTGCTCAATATTCTGTTGTGTGCGTGTACCACAGTTCACCATTCTGTTCATCATTCATTGTACCCTTAAGCCACCTCCATCCATTGCAAATCGTGAATATTGCCATCATAAACACTAGTGTGCAGATGTCCATTCGTGTCCCTGCTCTCAGATCTTCCAAGTATATACCCTATAATGAGGTTGCAGGACTTTATGGTACCCACATACTTAGCTTCTTGTGGAACCACCACACTGTCCTCCAGATAGGTTACACCATTCTACTTCCCCACCAACAGAAAATAGGTACATCCCTCTCTCCATGTTTTCTCTAGCACTTGTATCCCTCTGTTGATATTTTTCCCTGCAATTTTATAGAGATATATTCACATACCATAGAATTATCCACAGTATACAGTTGTTCACAGTATCATCATACAGTTGTACATTCATCACTACAATCAGTGCTCGAATATATTCACACTCCAAAAAAATCTAAAAAAAGAATAAAAAAGATAAAAAAAATTAAAATACTGTACAATACAGTAAAATAATACGGTGAGACAAAAACATCACTACCAAGAGTCCTATACCCCTCCCTTATATACCCTTCTCATAGACATTTAGCTTTGGTATATTGCCTTTGTTACATTTAATGGAAGCATGTTACAATGTTACTGTTAACTGTAGACTCCAGTTTCCTTTGATTATATTGTTCCCCAATTACCATCCCTTTTTCAACCCTTGCATGGTTTACATTCATTTGTTCTCCCACATGTAAAAACATTTTTATATTTGTACATTTAATCACCATCATTGACCACTCTAGGTTTCACTAAGTTATACAGTCCCAGTCTTTATTGTCTATCTTTCCTTCTGGTATCATACTTACCACTACCCCTCCTCTTTCAGCTTTACTCACAGATATCTTTTTTTCAGTGTACTTACAATATTCTGCTACCATCACACAGTATTATACAATCCGTTTCTGGATCTATACAATCAATCCTGTTGAACATTCTGTGCTCTTCAGCATCAAATGCCTGATCTCTACCCTTTTTCTATCTCTGATAACCTGTGTTCTCAGCTTTTAACACTCAAAGTTTGCTCATTAATGTTAGTTCATTTTAGTGAGACCATATAGTATTTGTCCTTTTGTTTCTGGCTAACTTCGTTCAACATACTGTCCTCAAGGTTCATCCATGTTATCGTATGTTCTGTGTCTTTGTTTTATCTTACAGCTGCATAGTATTCCATTGTGTGTATATACCACAGTTTGTTTATCCACTTGTCTGTTCATGACATTTGGGCTGTTTCCATCTCTTGGCAATCATGAATAATGCTGCTATAAACATCGGTTTACAAATGTCCATTTGTATCTTAGCTTTTCTGTTTTTCTGAGTGTATTCCTAGTAATGGAATTGCTGGATCATATGGCAATTCTGTACTTAGCTTCCTGAGGAACCACCAGACCACATTCCAGAGTAGCTGCACAATTCTGCATTCCCACCAACAGCGAATAAGTGTGCCTCTTTTTCCATATCCTCTCCAGCACTTCTAATTTTTTTTTTTTTTTTAATAATGGCCATTCTGGTAAGTAATTGTGAGATGATATCTCATTGTTGTTTTGATTTGCATTTCCCTAATAGCCAGTGAAGTGGAGCATCTTTTCATATGTGTTTGAGTCATTTGTATTTCCTCCTCAGAGAAGTGTCTGTCCTTGTCTTTTGCCCATTTCTTAATTGTTTTTTGTCTTTCTGTTGTGAGTTGTAGGATCTCTTTATATATTCTGGATATTAAACCCTTATCTGATATGTGGTTTCCAAATATTGTTTCCCATTGCTGTAGGCTGCCTTTTTTAGTTTTCTGACAAAGTCATTTGATGTACGAAAGTGTTTAATTTTGAGGAGATCCCATTTATCTGTTTCTTCTTTGATTGCTTGTGCTTTGGGTGTATGGTCTAGGAAACCACCTTGTATCACAAGATCTTTAAGATATTTCTCTACATTTTCTCTACACTCCTCTGCCTCTTTTGTCTGAATGGGGTTGGAATAATGGCCACTCTAGGAGCTGTGACCCCGGTGATCAGAAGAAGCTAATCAAAAGCAGTGAGGAGCATTTGGACCACACGCTCCTGGATCTTGGCGAACTAAGTATTCATATCCTGTCTTGATGCTAGAAAGATGCACCATAATCCAAGACTGTGGACCCCAGTGCTGCCTGCCATGAGACTGGGGATGGGAGATGGCAGCCACTCTATGGAGGATGAAATTCATTGGTATTGACTACAATTTACCAGCCTGTTCCTCTTACTCCTGCCTAGATACTGCAGTGTTCTCCTAGACTCTGGAGTTTCAAAATAGGTGATCCAGGAAGTTCCTGCCTGTTCAATAGTTGTTCTGGTGGAAGAACTGATTCCTGGAGCTTCTTACTCCTCCATCTTCCCACAATCCTCTCTAAATAAATTTTTGATAATACAGAAGTTTTAGATTTTGATATAGTCAAAATTTTTAGCTTTTTTTTATGGTTTGCTTCTACTTTAAAAATGCTTTCCTACCCTTGTGTGCTGGATTGAGTGTATTATGTCCCCCAGAAAAAGCCGTATTCTTTGATGCAATCTTGTGGGGCAGACATATTAGTGGGGATTAATTTGGAATGTTTGGATTAGGTTGTTTGCATGGAAATGCACCCCACTCAACTGTGGGTGAGAACTCTCACTGGATAATTTCCATGGATGTGTGGCCCTGCCCATTCAGGGTGGGTCTGAATTAGTTCACTGGAGCACTATGTAAGCTCAGACAGGAGGAGTGAGCTTGCTACAGCCAAGAGGGACACTTTGAAGAATGCACAGGAGCTGAGAGAGTAGCTGCAGCTGAGACACAGTTTGAAGATGGTCATTGAAAGCAGACTTTTGCTCCGGAGAAGCCAAGAGAGGAAAAACGCCCCAAGAGCAACTAAGAGTGACATTTTTGAGGAACTGCTGCCTAGAGAGGAACGTCTTGGGAGAAAGCCATTTTGAAACCGGGACTTGGAGCAGATGCTAGCCACATGCCTTCCCAGCTAACAGAGATTTTCTGGATGCCATTGGCCATCCTCCAGTGAAAGTACTCGATTGTTGATGTGTTATCTTGGACACTTTATGGTCTTAAGACTGTAACTTTGTAACCAAATAAACCCCCTTTATAAAAGCCAATCCATTTCTGGTGTTTTGCATTCAGGCAGCATTAGCAAACTAGAACACCTTGTTATAAAGAAATGCTACTATATTCTAGAAATTTTTAACTTTACTTTTTGAATATGATATGACAGATATAGCTACTTTTATTTGTCTTTCAAATAGAAAGCCAGTTGTAACATAGCCATTTATTCAAGAACAGATTCCTGCCCCTCTAAACTGGACATGCCTCCTTTATCATATTGAAGTACCATTTATGCTTGGGTCTGTTTTTTGTGTCTTTATGATGTTTCATTGATTTGTTTGCCTTTCTGCTTCAAATTTGCACTATTTTCAGTACTGTTACTTTGTATATCTTGATGTTTGGTAGGTCTAATTCTTCCTCATTTGTCTTTCTTAGGTCCTTGACCATTCTTAGCCACTCACTTTACCATAAATTTTAGTCTAAGTTCTATGAAAAACTGTAATAGGATTTATATGTATACTTATATGTATATGTGTGTGTGTATATATATATGTGTGTGTGTATATACACACACACACACACACACACACACACAGAGAGAGAGAGAGATTGTTCACATACCATACAACTATCCAAAGTTCCAAAATGTATAGTCAATTGCCCATGGTACCGTCATACAGCTGTGCATCCATCACCACAATTATTTTTTTTTCAATTTTTAGAACATTTTCATGACTCCAGAAAGGAAATAAAGACAAAAAAGGGAAACTCAAATCCTCCCCTACCCATAGCCACCCCCCCTCCATTATTGATTCATAGTTTTGGTGTAGTACATTTATTACTGTTCATGAAAGAATGTTAAAATACTACTAACTGTAGTATATAGTTTGCAATAGGAATATATTTTTACCTATATGCCTTTCTATTATTAACTTCTAGTTAATAGTGTCATACATTTGTTCTAGTTCGTGAGAGAGATTTCTAATATTTGTATAGTTAATCACGGACATTGTCCACCACAAAATTCACTGTTTTATACATTCCCATCTTTTAACCTCCACCTTTCCTTTTGGTGACATGCATGACTCTGAACTTACCCTTTCCACTACCTTCACACACCTTTCAGCACTGTTAGTTATTCTCACAACATGCTACCGTCACCCCTGTCCATTTACAAACGTTTAAGTTCACCCTATTTGAACATCTGCTCATAATAAGCAACCACTCCCCATTCTTTAGCCTCATTCTATATCCTGGTAACTTATATTTCATGTCTATGAGTTTACATATTATAATTAGTTCATATCAGTGAGATCCTGCAATATTTGCCTTTATGTGCCTTTCTTATTTCACTCAGTATAGTGCCCTCAGAGTTTCTTCATCAACCCGTTTCTTTAAAGATGGTTTTGTTCACACACTATGCATTCCGTCCTAAATAAATGATCGTTGGTTCCCTGTATAGTCACGTATTTATGTATTTAGCACCAATGCCACTGTCTATATAAGGACATCTCCATTTCTTCCACAAAGATGGAGGAAGAGTCAAAGAAGGCAGAGAGACAAAAGAAAAAGAAAAGAGAAAGAGAGAAACAAACAAATAAACAAACAAAGAAAACCCAAAACATGACAGCTATAAAGCAACAAAAGGAAAGATAGCATTAACCTAAAATAGAATAGTCAGACAACATCACCAATGCCAGGAGTCCCATACCCTTCCCCTATTCTCCCTCTTTCCCCCCCATATGCATTTAGTTTTGGTATATTGCCTTTGTTATATTAAAGGAAGCATAATACTATATTTCCATAAATTATAGTCTCTAGTTTGCATTGAGTGTATTTCCCCTCCAACCCCACCCTATTTTTAACACCTTGCAATGTTGACATTCATTTGTTGTACCTCATGTAAAAACATATTTGTACCTTTTATTACAATCGTTGAGCACCCTAGGTTTCCATGAGTTATACAGTCCCAGTCTTTATCCTTCATCTGTTGTTCTCTTGTCCCACATGGTCCCAACCTTCCTCTTTCAACCATACTCACAGTCATCTTTGTTCAGTGTACTTACATTGCTGGGTTACTGTCTCCCAAAATTGTTTTCCAAACCTCTTACTCCCGTCTTTTCCTTTCTGACTGCAGTGCTTCCTTTAGTGTTTACCATAGAGCAGGTATCTGTCTTGTTCACAAACTCTGTCATTGTCTTTTTGTCAGAGAATATTTTAAACTCTCCCTCATATTTGAAGGATAGTTTTGCCGGATGTAGGATTCTTGGTTGCTGGTTTTTCTCTTTCAGTATTGTGCCAGTTTGAATGTATTGTGTCCCCCAAACGCCATTATCTTTGATGTAGTCTTTTGGGGCAGACGTTTTGGTGCTGATTAGATTTGCTTGGAATGTGCCCCATCCAGCTGTGGGTGATGACTCTGATGAGATATTCCCATGGAGGCATGGCCCCACCCATTCGGGGTGGCACCTGATCAGTGGAGCCATATAAATGAGCTGACTCAAAGAGAAGGAACTTCAGTGCAGCTGTGAGTGACGTTTTGAAGAGGAGCAAGCTTGCTAGAGAGGGACGTGCTGGGAGAAAGCCATTTTGAAACCAGAACTTTGGAGCAGACACTAGCCATATGCCTTCCCAGCTAACAGAGGTTTTCCGGACGCCATTGGTCATCCTTCAGTGAAGGTACCTGATTACTGATGTGTTACCTTGGACACTTTATGGCCTTAAGACTAACTGTGTAGCCAAATAAACCCCCTTTTTATAAAAGCCAATCCATCTCTGGTGTTTTGCATTTCGGCAGCATTAGCAAACTAGAACAAGTATCTTAAATAGATCATCCCACTTCCTTCTTGCCTCCATGGTTTCTATTGAGAAATCTGCACATAGTCTTATCAAGCTTCCTTTATATGTGATGGATCGCTTTTCTCTTGCTACTTTCAGGATTCTCACTTTATCTTTGATGTTTGATAATCTGATTATTAAGTGTCTTGGCATAGGCCTCTTCAGATCTATTCTGTTTGGGGTATGCTGCAGTTCTTGGATCTGTAATTTTATGTCTTTCATAAGAGATGGGAAATTTTCATTAATTATTTCCTCTGTTATTGCTTCTGCCCCTTTCCCCTTCTCTTCTCCGTTGGGGACACCAATGACACATACATTCTTGCTTTTCGTTTTGTCCTTAAGTTCCCGGAGATGTTGCTCATATTTTTCCATTCTTTTCTCTGTCTGTTCTTTTGTGTGTAGGCTCTCAGGTGCCTTGTTCTCCAGTTCCTGAGTGTTTTCTTCTGCCTCTTGAGATCTGCTGTTGTATGTTTCCATTGTATCTTTCATCTCTTGTGTTGTGCCTTTCATTTCCATAGATTCTGTCAGTTGTTTTTTGGAACTTTCAATTTCTACCTTATGTACATCCGGTGTTTTCATTATACAGTTCATCTCTTTCTCCATATCTTTCCTAAAGTTTTTTAATTGACTTAGTATTAGTTGTATAAATTCCTGTGTCTCAGTTGAAATGCAAGTTTGTTCCTTTGTCTGGGCCATAACTTTATTTTTCTTTGTATAGGTTGTAGTTTTCTGTTGTCTAGGCATCTGGTTTCCTTGGTTAACCCAATCAGGTTTTCCCAGACCCAAACAGTTTCCCATCCCAGAGGGAAGAACTATTCAGTATCCAGTTTCCCTGATGGGGTGTCTTAGAAAATTGGTACACCCTGTGATTCCTCAGGTCACTGTGCTTTTCTGCCCAGCAGGTGGCGCCTCTCAGCCTGTAACTCCTGACTGGTGTAAGGTGGTATGGCCCTTGGCTGTTTTCTCCAAGGCTCTGGGGTCTGGTTTTGAATGGAAGGCAGGTAGTAGAGCTGGGTCCTACCTCTTTCCTCTTAGGGAGGATAGACCCCCTAGGGAGAGGTCATTAGCATTTGAATGATCTCTCTCTGCTTGTACCGTCTCCACCCTTGTCTGGATCAGATCGTTTGGAACTGAAAATGGCTGAGGCTTTCTCCACTGAGCCAAAACAGGGACAGAACACCCCCTTCAGGGCCAGTCCGTGGCCACCCTCCAGTTCTCCAAGGTCAGTCATCACCCGAACCTCTGTCTGCTTGTTGGGGATTCACAGCCTGCATCGAGCAGTCCACTCTTGCCAATTAAAACTCCAGTTGGAGCTCAGCTGAGCTGTCTTCACTTGCTCGGAGAGAGCTGCTCTCTAGCATCGCGAGGCTTTGCAGCTCATGATGTGTGAGGAAGGGGCTCCTGGCTTGGATCTGCAGGTTTTACTTACAGATTTTATGCTGCGATCTCGGGCATTCCTCCCAATTCAGGTTGGTGTATGATGAGTGGATGGTCATTTTTGTCCCCCTGCAGTTATTCTGGATTATTTACTAGCTGTTGCTGGTTGTTTATTAGTTGTTACAGGGGGACTAATTAGCTTCCACTCCTCTCTATGCCACCTTCTTAGATCTTCCTGTAATAGGGTTTTGATTAGAGGCACACTGAGAGAATAGATTAATTTGGAAAAATTGTGATGTATTTATAATTGAATATTCCTCTTCATGAATATGTAATATGTTTTTTTTTTTTTTGCTTATTCTAGTTTCTTTTGTTCTTCAGTAATGTTTTGTAATATTCTTCAGAATCTCTTATACACCCTTTGTTAGATTTATTACTAGGCACTCTTTTTTTTAAATTACATTTTCTAATTATTTATTGCTAGGATACAGGAATTCTGTTTTTTTTTTAAGATTCATTTTATTGAGATATATTCACATACCACGCAGTCATACAAAAATTGTATGTTCGATTGTTCACAGTACCATTACATAATTGTACATTCATCACCAAAATCAATCCCTGACACCTTCATTACCACACACACAAAAATAACAAGAATAATAATTAAAGTGAAAAGGGCAATTAAAGTAAAAAAGAACACTGAGTGCCTTTGTCTGTCTGTTTGTTTGTTTGTTTCCTTCTCCCACTTTTCTACTCATCCATCCATAAACTACACAAAGGGGAGTGTGGTCCTTATGGCTTTCCCAACCCCATTGTCACCCCTCATAAGCTACATTTTTATACAATCGTCTTTAGGATTCATGGGTTCTGGGTTGTAGTTTGATAGTTTCAGGTATCTACCACCAGCTACCCCAATTCATTAGAACCTAAAAAGGGTTGTCTATATTGTGCGTAAGAGTGCCCACCAGAGTGACCTCTCAGCTCCTTTTGGAATCTCTCTGCCACTGAAGCTTATTTCATTTCCTTTTATTTCCCCATTTTGGGCAAGAAGATGTTCTCCATCCACGATGCCGGGTCTAGATTCCTCCCCAGGAGTCATATTCCACGTTGCCAGGGAGATTCACTCTCCTGTGTGTCTGATCCCATGTAGGGGAGAGGGCAGTGAGTTCACCTGCCAAGTTGGCTTAGCTAGAGAGAGAGGGCCACATCTGAGGAACAAAGAGGCATTCGGGAGGAGGCTCTTAGGCACAATTATAGGCAGGCCTAGCCTCTCCTTTGCAGCAACAGTCTTCCCAAGGGCAAATCTTGTGGTAGAGGGCTCAACCCATCAAACCACCAGTCCCCTGTGTCTGTGAGCACATTAGCAACCATCGTGGTGGGGCAGGCCAATACCCCTGCATTCTCCACCAGCTCCTCAAGGGGGCTCTGCATATTTTTTTCCTTGATTTTTTTGTTTTTAATTTTTTTTTTAAATCAACTGTATAAAAAATAAAAAAAAAATTTTAAAAAACATACAATAAAAGAACATTTCGAAGAGACCATAACAAGGGAGTAAGAAAAAGGCAACTAACCTAAGATAACTACTTTACTTCCAACATGTTCCTACTCTACCCCAAGAAAGTAACCTAATATAGCAACATTTCTGTGAACTTGTTCCTGCTGTACCCATCAGAAATTAACAGACCATAGTCATTCCTGGGCATTCCCAGAATGTTAAATTTACCCACGATGGCTTATCTGTTCTTATTGGATTATTGTTCCCCCTTCCTTGATTGCTCTCTATCGCTAGTTCCCCTACATTCTACATTATAAGCCATTTGTTTTACATTTTTCAAAGTTCACATTAGTGGTAGCATATAGTATTTCTCTTTTTGTGCCTGGCTTATTTTTTTTTTAATAAGTTTTTATAAGTTGCTTTGAATCCAACAACTTTACTGATCTCTTGTTAGTTTTAATTGTCTGAGGATTCTTTCAGCTTTTCTCTACAGACTGTATATAATGGATGTTTTGTCTCTTCCAAAGAGACAAAATATTTTTGTCTGTTAAGTTCTTTATTTCTTTCCTTGGTTTTGTGTTGGCTAGAACTTCTACTACAACAACGAATAGAACTGGAGATAGCAGATACCTTTGTCTATTCTACTTTAAAGAGATTGATTTTAGTATTTCACTAGTGATTGCTATAGGGTTTTGGTGACAGTGCTTTTTCAGATTAATAAAGTTTCCTTCTATTCCTAATTTAACAAAGTTTTTGTTTTTTTCATGAATGTGTGTTGGCATTTATTTAAGACTTTTTTGATTTTACTGAGATGAGCATATGGTTTTGAACATTTAATCTGTTAATGTGAATTACATGAATACATTTTCAAATATTGGACAATTATTTATATATTATTGGGATAAACCCTAGTTGGTCATGAAATCAAATACCTGCTGAATTATATTTGCAAATATTTCTTTCTTGATTTTTACGTTTATGTTCAAAAGTATGATTGGTCTTTATTTTCCTTTCTTAGACTGTTCTGGCTGGTTTGTTTATTAAGATTGTAACTGGCTTCATAAAATTGATTTGTCAACTTTCTTTTTCTCTTCTCTGGGACAGTTTACATAAGATAGGGATTATTTATTCCTTGAAAGTTTGGTAAAGTTTGTAACATTCTTTTGAGAAATATATGGATGTTATGTTTGTCAACTGTTAGAGCAAATGTTTTTAAGATACAGGATTTATTTCTAAATCGTTAGATATATTCTTCCTCAAGTTGGCTCTGACAATCTTTGTTAGATTGACTCAGACCACTTTTTAGCAATTGGAAATAGCTTATCTCTTCTGGGTACCCACATTCTATACCTAATCACAATTTTTCTTTTAAACTGCAGGAATTTTACGTTGTTCTTTATTAAGTTATATTTTGTTAGTTTTGATTCAAAATATTTCATTTTGAAATAGAGTTATGAGAAGTAGCAAAGGTAGTACAGAGAGGGGCTGTGTACTACCTTTTTTTTGCCCGAAGATTACATCTTACACAATTATACATCTTATACAATTATAGTAATTATCAAAATCATGATATTAACATTGGTACAGTGCATGTGTATAGTTCTATTTTATTTTATCCCATGTAGATTCCTGTAACCACCCCTACAAGCAAGAAACAGAACTGTTCCATCACGAGAATGATCTGTTTGGTGCTGATCCTTTAGAGTCTATAGTCACTCCTCTACCCCTCGCTGTTTGTAACCCCTAACAACTATTCTGTTTTCCATATCTATAATATTTCCATTTTGAGAATGTTATATAAATGGAATCATTTCATAGAGCATGCGATCTTTTGAGATTGACTTTCCGCTTAGCACAATGCCCCTGAGATTCATCCAAGTTTTTGTGTATATCAATAAATGTTTCCTTTTTATTGCTGAGTAGTTTTCCATGGTCAGGATATAAAACAGTTCGAGTTTTTTTAATTCATGTAATGAGGGATATTTTGATTGTTTCCTGTTTTTTGGCTTTTGCAAATAAAGCTGTTATGAACAATTGTGTGCAGGTTTTTGATTGGAGATAGTTTTTCATTTGTCTAGTATAAATTTCCAGTTGTGCAGTTGCTGGGTTGTATGGTAAGTGTTTAGTTTTCTAAGAAACTGCCAACCTATTTTCTAGAATGTCTGCACCAGTTTACATTCCCTCCAGCTATCTAGGGGAGTTCCAGTTTCATTGTATCCTGCCATAATTTAGTATTTTACCCTTTTTTTTTAAATTTTAGTTGTCCCAGTAGTTAGTTGTGTAGTGATATCTCATCGTGGTCTTAATTTGCATTTCCCTAATGGCTTAGTGATGTTGAACATCGTTTCATGTGCTTATTTGTTATCTGAATATCCCTTTTATGAAATGTTTCTTCATGTCTTCTGCCCATTTTCTAAGTTCAATAAACTGGATTTTTTTTACTGTTCAGTTTTAAGGGTTCTTATATATTCTAGATATGAATCCTTTGCCATATATGTGGTTTGCAGAATTTTAAAATTTTAATGAAATCCTGTTACCATTTTTTTCTTTTTGCCGCATGTTTTTGGTGTCTTAAGAACTTTTCCCAAAGCAGTAGTTTCCAAAAATTTGCTCCTGTGTTATCTTCTAAAGGTTTTATAGTTTTATGTTTTACATTTATATCTATAATTTCTGGGGTTAATGTTTGCATAAGGTTTGAGGTTTAGGTTCATCTTTTGCCTATGGATATACTATTACTCTAGCACCATTTGTTGAAAAGACTATTCTCCCTTCATTTAATTGCTTTTCACCTTTGTTAAAAGTCAGTTGTTTGTAAGTGTATGGGGCTATTTCTGGGTTTTCTATTCTGTTCTGTTGATCTCTGTGTCTGTATCATCCCCAATACCACACAGTCGTGATTCTTGATTCTTTTATTTTTTCATTTTTTGTTTTAAAATTGTTTTGGGTATTCTAGTTCTTTTGTCTTTCCATATCATTTTTAGAATAATCCTGTCCATATATCCAAAAAGTCCTGCTGAAATTTTGATAGGAATTATGTTAGACCTGTATCTCAATTTTGTGGATAGAGTTGACATATTTGCTGTGTTGAGGCTTCTAATCCACAAAGATGATATGTTTCCCCATGTACTTAGATCCTGTTTGATTTCCTTCATCAACGTTTTTGTAGTTTTTGGCATAAAAGTCCTGTGCATGTTTTGTTTGATTTATACTTTAGTATTTCATTTTGTTTTGAATAGTAGGAAATGAAATTGTATTTGTAATTTTTGTTCCTACCTGTTCATTGTTGCTATGTAGAAATACAGTTGACTTTTGTATGTTGGTCTTGAGTCTTTGAACCTTGCTAAAGTCGCTTATTAATTCTAGGAGGTTTTTTGTGGATTCCATAGGATTTTCTTTGTAGACCATCATGTCATTTGGGGCAGTTTTATTTCTTCCTTTCCTATCTCTGTAGCCTTTTATTTATTTTTCTTGCCTTATTGCTCTGACTGGAACTCAACTATTTTTAGTAGGAGTACTGAGAGCAGACATCCTTGCCTTGTTCCTGATCTTAGGGGGAAAGCATTCAGTCCTTCACCATTAAGTATGATATTAGCTGTGGGTTTTTGTATATGCCTTATATCAAGTTGGTGAAGTACCTTTCTCCTCCTAGATTTCTGAGAGTTTTTATCATGAACAGGTGTAGAATTTTGTCAAAAACTTTTTCCACGTAAATTGATACAATCACGTGATTTTTCTTTAGTCTGTTAATATGGTCGATTTTTGAATACTGAACCATGTCTGCGTCCCTGGAATATATCCCACTTGGTAGTATGTGTAATACTTTTTATATTTTGCTGAATTCTGTCTGCTAATATTTTAAGAATATTTGCATCTATATTCATGAAGAATATTGGTCTGGGTTTTTTTTTTTTTTCTTTGTTTTTGGTATCAGGATAATTCCTAAAAATCTCTTCTATTTCTGAAATAGATTGTGTAGAATTGTACTTAAATCTTCTTTAAACATTTGATAGAATTTTCCACTGAAATCATCTGGGCCTAGAGATTTCTATTTGCAGAATTTTAAAATGACAAATTCAGTTTCTTTAATGGTGTTAGGGTTATTCAGATTATCTAGTTTGTATTGGGTGAGTTGAGGTAGTTTTTAATTTTCAAGGAATTTGTCCATTTTGTCTAAGTTGTTGAATTTATGTATGTGGAGTTGTTAAAGCATTCTTATTATCCTTTTGATGTCTTTCAGGGTCAGTAGTGATATCCTTGCTTCATTCCTGATATTAGTAATTTGTGTCTTCTCTTTTTTGTCTCGGTTAGCCTTTCTAGAAGTTTGTCAATTTTATTGATGTTTTCAGAGAACCAGATTTTTGTTTCATTGATTTTTCACCATTGTTTTGCTCTTTCCAATTTTCTGCTGTTTTTAGTTCTTTCTGCTTTCTTTGGGTTTATTTGCCTCTTCTTTTTCTAGGTTTTTGAGATGGGAGCTTGGATTTGTTTATTTAAGATTTTGTCCTCTTTTCTAATGTAAGCATTAGTGCAAAAATTTTGCCTCTCAGCAGCGCCTTAGGTGTGATCCTCACATTTTGTTATGTTCCGCTTTCATTTTCATTCAGTTCAGTTTATTTTTAAAGCTTTAAGACTTCCTCTTTGACCAATGGATTATATAGGAGGGTGCTGTTTAGTTTCTAAGTCTTTGGGGAATTTTCCTGTTATATATGTTATTGATTTTTAGGTTAATTCCATTGTGGTCAGAGAAAATACTTTGTGATTTAAATTCTTTTAAATTTGTTGAGGTTTGTTTAATGACTCAGGATGTAGCTTATCTTGGTTTAAGTTCTATGGGTGCTTGAAAACAATATGTATTCTGCTCTTTTTCACTGCAGGATTCCATAAATGTTAATTAGATCTTATTGGTTGATGGTGCTGAGTTCTATATTCTTGCTGATTTTCTGTTTATTTGTTCTACCCATTGTTGAGAGGGGTGTTGAAGTCTCCAACTATATTTGTGGATGTCTAGTTCTTCTACTCAAAAAAAAACTTATTATTTTGAAATATTTTCAAATGTACAGGGCAGTTAAAAAGTAATATAAACCCTATCCAGGGAACTCCAACATACTCCTATCCCCCACATACCCAGATCCACCAAATTTAACATTTTCCCACGTGCTGTATCATTTTGTCTATCTAGCCATCCATCCATCCATCCATCCATCCATCCATCCATCCATCCATTGATCTCTCTGTTTTTCAGTCCATTTTCTGAACACTTGAGTATAGGTTGTCTACATCATATTCCTTGAACATGTACATCATGCTTCATGTACGTTTCCTAAGAACAAGGATATTCACTTATGTAACCATCATAAGTACAGCTACCAATTTCAAGAAATTTAACATTGATATAAAGCTTAAAGTGTATATTCCAATTTTTTCATATATTCCCATAATGTCCCTTTTAGCCCTTTCTCCTCTCTTGCTAGATCCCATCCAGGATCATGTATTGCATTTAATTATCACTGTCTCTTTAGTTGCTCTTTCTTATTTTTTTCTAAATTGTGGGAACATTTATGCAACATAAAGTTTCCCATTTCAGCCATTTTTAAGCATACCATTCAGTGGGATTAATCACATTCACAATGTTGCAGTACCCTTATCACCACATCCATTTAGTAACTTACCCATCACCCCAAACCTGCACCCATTATGTGCTGACTTTCCATTCTCCTCCCCTGCCCCTTGCAACCTGTATTCTCTGTCCCTGTGATCCTGCATGTTCTCTGATATTTTCTTTGTAGTTACCTTAGGACTTAAATTTAACGTCCTAAATCTATAACAATTTTGTTTGCTTTGATACCAACTTAACTTCAATAGTATATGCAAACTATATTCCTATATCCCTCTGTACCCCCCCACCTTTATGTAGTTCTTATCACAGATTATGTGTTTATACATTATGTGTTCCAAACCATTGATTTCTCACTACATTTGTGCATTTGTTTTTTAGTTCCTGTAGGAAGTAAAATGTGGAGTTACAAACCAAAAGTACGATATTGGTGTTTATGTTTACCCATGTCGTTACCCTCACTGGAGATCTTTATTTTCTTCCATGTGACTTTGATCTGTTGTCTGTTGTCCTTCTGTTTCAACCTGCAGAACTTGATGTTTGTTTGAGAGAAGTAAGTGGGCAAAATGATGTCTACCCTTGTGTCTTTCTCTTGTTACCTCTTTAGCCAATTACTTTAGGAGACCTCTATGAGAAAGGCTGTGTATTCACTTTTATAGCTTTGTTATAAGAGTGTTCTTCATTTGTACATAGAAATGTTCTTCATTTGTAATAAATTGGGTGTTCCAGATAATCTACTTTAAAAGATAATCAAATATGTTTATTAGTTTATTTTGGAATGATTTTCCAGGTAAATTTACAGTGAACATAGTAACTTCTTATTTGAGAGAATTCTATAGCCTCACTTACCTTGACATCTTTTCATTTGGAAATGACCCTCTAAGGATAAATGAATATGAGTGATAACAGGGCAAAAACAGGCATAACATTTAATATTTTTGTTTGTTTCTATGGCCTCTTTTTTTCACTGTTCAAAATCTAATATGTTTATTACAAGAAAGCAAAAGTCACCTGTAATTCTACTACCCAGGGATAACCATTGTTAATCTTTTGGCTAACCATTTTGTTTTTCTGAATTTACACTGAACACACGTCACTGTTTAAAGTTACCAAAGTGTAGTCAGACTGTACACATTTTTTCTGGAAGGCTACTTAATAACCTTTTTATGGATTTAATGTAGCTTATTTAACAAATTCTTTATTTTAGGTTTGTTAACCTCCCCATGACCCTGCAGTTGGTTGCTATTATAATTAGTTCTATAGAGAGTATCCTTGTGTTTGTATGCTTGTGTGTGTGTGTTTAGATGTGTACACATACCTTTATTTATTCTCTATTTTTTTAAAAGATTAATTTCTAGAAGTAGAATTGCTAGGTAAACACATTTTACGGTAAATAATATATATTTTCCAATTGTTTTTCAGAAAAATTATGTCTAGGTAACTTTAAGGTTCAGCCAGTCACATTTTTGGTCTCCAATTTAGAATATTTAATATTATTTATTGAGTTCTACTCTGTGGCAGGTTCTTGGCTAAGAACTTTGTAAACATTATCTCATTTAATCCTCAGAACCCTGCTAATGTGGTGAACACATTTTAAAGGTGATAATACTGCGGTTCAGTAATAACTTTCCTTGGATCAGCTAACTGGAAAGTGCAGAATCCAGGATTCAAATCTAGGTGTGTGTAACTTGGAAGTCTGGGCTCTTTCCATTTCATGAAGCACTGATGTGGAAAAATAAAGTTGGATGAACTATTTTGAGGGAATTAAATTATATCGGAAACACCAACTCTCCCCTGAAATTCATTCATAAGGAATTTGATGCTTTAATTTTGAGAAATTTTGCCTATTTATTATATTTCTTTCATGCCATAGAGCTATAGTTTCATCAGAATATATTTATGGTATTGAGATTCCATTAGTATATTTATAGAATTAGGTTTATGTAAGAGTTGCTTAAGTACAGTTTGAACATTTTAAAACTCCATAATAAATATTTTAGTGTAATGGAATATTAATTGAACAAATATTTCTCTATTAATGTATCTTCTCTTCATAGCCTGCTTTGGTGCACATTCTGGCTATGTCTCTTAGAAGCTGTGTGACCTTGATTGTTTCTTGAGCTTCTCTCTAAGCTTCCATTTCTGTAACATGGAGATAATAGTATCTAACTTGATGCTATTCTGAGGATTAAATGGAGTAATCTACAAAAGAAAGTACTTAGAGTGCGCAATAAATATAAACTGTTATTATTAGTTATTGATATTATGTGCTTGGCACTAGAGAAACAAAGTAAAAGAATTATGTTATCTAACCTCAAGAATATATGATCTCTAGTTTATGGATGGATGTGTAGAAAAGTAGGGGAAGCAAACAAACAGACAAAGGTACCTACTGTTCTTTTTTACTTCAATTGCTCTTTTTCACTCTAATTATTATTCTTGTTATTTTTGTGTGTGTGCTAATGAAGGTGTCAGGGATTGATTTAGGTGATGAATGTACAACTATGTAATGGTACTGTAAACAATCGAAAGTACAATTTGTTTTGTATGACTGCGTGGTATGTGAATATATCTCAATAAAATGATGATTAAAAAAAAAAAAGAATATATGATCTAGTTGGCAGGTTGTAAATAATTATAATTTATGTGAAAAATGCGTCATTAGTAGTATATGAGGGCCAGTATAAGCATCAAAACATGTCCAAATCTGCCAGGTTCTCAAGCAAGGCTTCAAGGGAAGAAATGAGGTTTGAGTAGAAACCTGAGGGGTGAACTGAGTTTATGGGAGCGCAGAGTGTGACGAGGGATTAGGAATTTAAAGGGAAATTCCTTGAGAAACTTCAACATTTTATTAGATGTTAAATTCTGGAGTGAAGTTTTCATTTGATTATTTACTACATATTCTTTAAGTATCTTTCAAAATATTCAGGGTTAAGACCTTACTGAAATAATGTATCATAAAGCCATTAATATTTGCAACTTCTTATAATACAGTTGTTTGATTGTACTTTTCTTTTTGCAACATACATCAGCCAACAGCCTCTCAGTTTTTCCTTTTAATGGGAAGTCACAGTTTTTTTCTCCTGTAACAAGCCTAAAATATATTTAAAATTTATCTGATGCAAAGGTTTATTTAAATGACTAACATCACATAGGTGTTATTTTTCAATTTACTCTCTTCTCCTTATTTTATTTTTAGTTTTGTCCCCTTCTATATTGTATTTTAAAGTTTGGAACCTACTGATATATAGGTTTCATTTAGTATTTTGAGGGAGTTTTCCAGATGAAACTAAGAAATTTAGTAATGGAGTTTCTGTTAATATTAAAAACAGAGCAGCTAAGTTCCTTTGTACCGTACTAAAAATAATGCTGGAATATAGCAACTTATTTCTGTACTATTTTATGTACTCTTTAGTAGTGTATTTCCTGTGAACAACCTCCTACCACAGATAATATCCTAACAATGAAAACTCACTTGTATATACCGAGGGATTATATTAACCTTTCTTGGTTATTCAAATAAATGTGGATAATGATGCAAATCTTTCTCCTTTTTAAAAATTGTTTTTAAAGGTATTGCCATCAGAGAGTCAGCAAAGGTGGTTGATCAAGCCCAAAGAAGAGTATTGAGGGGAGTTGATGACCTTGACTTTTTCATAGGGGATGAAGCCATAGACAAGCCAACATATGCTACAAAGGTAAAGAAAGTTCTGACAAGAATTTGCTTCTTTTATGTGTATCATCAAGATACAGCAGTAGAATGAATAATGCAAAATGATTATCTAGAAATTATTTTCTGTGAATTGTGGAATGTGTCTTTCCCATTATGTTTGAGTAGTGTTTTGTTGTTGTTTTTGAGTAGAGGTATTTATTTTTATTAGAGAAGTTGTAGGTTTGCAGAAAAATCATGCAGAACATACAGAGTTCCCATGAAACCCTGCTCACACACACAGTTTTCCTTATTAACACTTTGCATTAGTGTGATAGCTATGTTAAAATTGATGAGACAGTATTATTATAATTATGCTATTAACTATAGTCCATAGTTTACATTAGGATTCACTGTTTGTGTTGTATAGTCTTATGGCTTTTTAAAAAAATTGTATTCAACTAACATATATACAATGTAAAAATTCCCCTTTCAACCACATTCAGATATATAATTCAGTGGTGTTAATTAATTCGCAATGTTGTGCTACTGTCACCACTATCCATTATCAAACCTTTTCCATCACACCAAACAGAAACACTGTATCAATTTAGCATTAACTCCGCAGTATCTATCCCTACCCCAGCACCTACTAATCAATATTCTGGTTTCTGACATGATGAATTTGCTTATTCTAGTTATTTCATGTCAGTGAGATCATACAGTATTTGTCCTTTGTCTGGCTTATTTCACTCAATGTGATGTCTTCAAGGCTCATCCATGTTGTCATGTATATCAAATCTGCATTCTTTTTTATGGCTGAATAATATTCTGTGGCATGCATAATACCACATTTTGTTTGTCTCTTTTTCCATTGAAGGACATTTGAGTTGTTTCTACCTTTTGGAAATTGTGAATAATGCCCCTATGAACATCAGTGTGTAAATATCTGTCCCTGCTTTTAGTTCTTTTGGGTATATAGCTAGGAGTGGGATTGCTGGGTCATGTGTTAATTCTATACTTAACATTCTGAAGTACTGCCAAACTGTTTTCCCCATAATCTGCACCATTTTATATTTCACCATTGATGAATGAGTGTTCCTAGTTCACCACATCCTCTCCAACATTTGTTATTTTCTGTTTTCTTAATAGTAGCCATTGTAGTGGGTGTGAAATGTTGTCTCATTATGGATTTGATTTTCATTTTCCTAGTGGCTAATTCTGTTGAGCATCTTTTCATGTGCATATTGTCTATTTGCATATCTTCTTTGGAGAAATGTATATTCATATCCTTTTCCATGTTTAAGTTGGGTTGTTTGTCTTTTTCTTGAGTTGTATGTTTTCTTTACATATTCTGGATATTAAACCTTTATTGGATATGTGTTTTCCAAATATTTTTTTCCTATTCTCTAGGTTGTCTTTTTACATTCATGATGAAGTTCTTTGATGTAAAAAAGTTTTAAAATGTTGATGAAGTCCCATTTATCTATTTTTCTTTTGTTGTTCATGTTTTTGTTTTAAAGTTTAAGAAACCATTGCCTAACACAAATTCCTGAAGATGTTTCCTTATGTTTTCTTCTAGGAGTTTTATAATTCTGGTTCTTATATTTAGGTATTTATTCCATTTTGAGTTAATTTCTGTTTATGGTGTAAGGTAAGGATCCACCTTCATTCTTTTGCTTTTGGATATTTAGTTTTCCCAAAACATTTGTTGAAGAGACTATTCTTTCCCTATTGAGTGGACTTGTCACTCTTGTCTAGAATCAGTTTGCCGTTTATGTGAGAGTCTATTTTTGAAATCTCAATTGATTCCATTCATCTACATGGCTATCCTTGTGCCAGTATCATGCTGTTTTGATTTTTATGGCTTTGTTTTAAGTTTTAAGATCTGGAAATGTAAGTCTTCCAATTTTGTTCTTTTTAAATTTGGTTTTGGCTGTTTGGGGCTCCTTTTATTTCCATGTAAACTTGATTGGCTTTTCCATTTCTACAAAGAAGGCTGTTGGGAATTGTTACTGGGTTTGCTTTGAATTTGTAAATCACATTGGGTAAAATTGACATTGTATTAGTCAGTTTTCTCTAGGAAAATAGAACTGACAGTAGATATCTGTAAATATTACTAGATTTTTATAAGAATCTTAATGATATTTAGTCTTCCAGTTCATGAACATGGAATTGGAATATTCTTCCATTTATTTAGGTCTTCTTTGGTTTCTTTGTGGTTTTCTGTGTGTAAGTCCTTTATACCCTTTGTTGAATTTATTCCTAGATATTTGATTCCTATATCTGCTTTTAAGTGGAATCGGGACTTCATTCCTTTTATGGCTGAATAGTATTCCATTGTATGTATATACCACATTTTATTTATCCATTCATCAGTTGATGGGTACTTGGATTGCTTCCATGTTTGGGCAATAATGAATAATGCTGCTTTGAACAACAGTTTGCAAATATCTGTTCAAGTCCTTGCTTTTAATTCTTTTGGGTATATACTTAGTAGTGGTGGGGTTGCTGGGTCATATACTTAGCTTCCTCAGGAATCACCAAAACCTCTTTCACTGCAACTGTACCATTTTACATTGCCACCAGCAATGAATGAGTGTTCCTATTTTTCCATATCCAGTAGAAGCATTTTTGATGTGGGGATGTGAATAATCAAACCCTGCATGTGGAACTGACTTTGGGAATGCTGGATGGCAGCAAGACATGCTACTGTGGAAAATTGCAGGTTGAGCAATTTACCTATTAAATATGGAAAATCACAGGTTAGTTAATTAATTAAAAAGAAACACTTATTTAACTAGGTATTAACTCTTAAAGAAAATTGTAGCAGTTAGAATTAAGCCTGTATGAGCAAGAATGCCCTTCACATTTATTTTGTTATTAGAGGCTTTTTCAAGGCTTCTCCAGAGAGATGCTTTTGTCAGATTGTCTATAACTATTGCTTAAGCCCATCTTAATTTCCTTCTTATGATGTTAATATGTGTGGACTTAAATAGCAACCTTTGCAGACTTATTGACAATGATAGATGCTTTGGCTCACTCAGCTCTGTCTGCTCACATACTGTGCTCTGCCCCCAACTTTGCAATTTTCTTATTACCAGCATCTATCCACTTTTAAGAACTTAGTTCAAGAGAATTATTTCCTCTGTGAAGCCTTTCCTCAATTCCCTTTCTGCTCCTGGAAGTTGAATTTCTTTCTTTCTTTCTTTTTTTGTTATCTATATACTGTGTATTTACATTAGGCAATTTCATTTGTAGGTTAGTCTCTTAAGTCCAGGAATCTTACATGTTTTCGAATCCCCAAGCCTTATATAAGATTTGACATATAATGTTTATTGAATGAATAAACCCAGATACAAATTAATGCATAGAGCCAAAGAAAGTAGAAGCTGGAAAGCAAATTTATTTATGTCCGTCTCCTCAACTATAAAATGTTTGGGTTTTCTCATTATTTAGTTACTAAAATCTATAGTGTCAGCCTGTGGAAATAGAAGAATTTAATGACCAAGTAAGCAAATGAATGTTATTTATAAATTATTAAACTGTCCATGCAGTCATACAAAACAAATCGTACATTCGATAGTTCACAGTATCATTACATAGTTGTAGATTCATCACCAAAATCAATCCCTGACACCTTCATTACCACACACACACAAATAACAAGGATAATAATTAAAGTGAAAAAGAGCAATTAACATAAAAAAGAACACTGGGTGCCTTTGTCTGTCTGTTTGTTTGTTTGTTTCCTTCCCCTATTTTTCTACTCATCCATCCATAAACTAGACAAAGTGGAGTGTGGTCCTTATGGCTTTCCCAATCCCATTGTCACCCCTCATAAGCTACATTTTTATACAACTGTCTTCGAGATTCATGGGTTCTGGGTTGTAGTTTGATAGTTTCAGGTATCCACCACCAGCTACCCCAATTCTTTAGAACCTAAAAAGGGTTGTCTAAATTGTGCGTAAGAGTGCCCACCAGAGTGACCTCTCGGCTCCTTTTGGAATCTCTCTGCTACTGAAGCTTATTTCATTTCCTTTCACACCCCTCTTTTGGTCAAGAAGATGTTCTCCGTCCCACGATGCCAGGTCTGCATTCCTCTCCGGGAGTCATATTCCACGTTGCCAGGGAGATTCACTCCCCTGGGTGTCTGATCCCACGTAGGGGGGAGGGCAGTGATTTCACCTTTCAAGTCGGCTTAGCCAGAGAGAGAGGGCCACATCTGAGCAACAAAGAGGCATTCGGGAGGAGGCTCTTAGGCACAACCATAGGGAGGCCTAGCCTCTCCTTTGCAGCAACCATCTTCCCAAGGGTAAAACCTATGGTAGAGGGCTCAACCCATCAAACCACCAGTCCCCTATGTCTGTGGTCATGTTAGCAACCATCGAGGTGGGGTAGGCGAATACCCCTGCATTCTCCACAGGCTCCTCAAGGGGGCACTACATCTTTTTTTCCTTGTTTTTCTTTTTTTTTTTTTTTTTAACTTTCCCTTCTTTTTTAAATCAACTGTATGAAAAAAAAGTTAAAAAGAAAACAAACATACAATAAAAGAACATTTCAAAGAGACCATAACAAGGGAGTAAGAAAAAGACAACTAACCTAAGATAACTGCTTAACTTCCAACATGTTCCTACTCTACCCCAAGAAAGTTACCTAATATAGCAGCATTTCTGTGAACTTGTTCCTACTATACCCATCAGAAATTAACAGACCATAGACATTCCTGGGCATTCCCAGAACGTTAAATTTACCCACGATAGCTTATCTGTTCTTACTGGATTATTGTTCCCCCTTCCTTAGTTACTCTCTATCGCTAGTTCCCCTACATTCTACATTATAAACCATTTGTTTTATATTTTTCAAAGTTCACATTAGTGGTACAATATTTGTCTTTTTGTGCCTGGCTTATTTCACTCAGCATTATGTCTTCAAGGTTCATCCATGTTGTCATATGTTTCACGAGATCGTTCCTTCTTACTGCCATGTAGTATTCCATTGTGTGTATATACCACATTTTATGTATCCACTCATCTGTTGAAGGACATTTGGGTTGTTTCCATCTCTTGGCAATTGTGAATAATGCTGCTATGAACTTGGCGTGCAGATATCTGTTCGTGTCACTGCTTTCCGATCTTCCGGGTATATACCGAGAAGTGCAATCGCTGGATCGAACGGTAACTCTATATCTAGTTTTCTAAGGAACTGCCAGACTGACTTCCAGAGTGGCTGAACCATTATACAGTCCCACCAACAATGAATAAGAGTTCCAATTTCTCCACATCCCCTCCAGCATTTGTAGTTTCCTGTTTGTTTGATGGCAGCCATTCGAATTGGTGTTAGATGGTATCTCATTGTGGTCTTAATTTGCATCTCTCTAATAGCTAGTGAAGCTGAACATTTTTTCATGTGTTTCTTGGCCATTTGTATTTCCTCTTCAGAGAACTGTCTTTTCATATGTTTTGCCCATTTTATAATTGGGCTGTCTGTACTATTGTCATTGAGTTGTAGGATTTCTTTATATATGCAAGATATCAGTCTTTTGTCAGATACATGGTTTCCAAAAATTTTTTCCCATTGAGTTGGCTGCCTCTTTACCTTTTTGAGAAATTCCTTTGAGGTGCAGAAACTTCTAAGCTTGAGGAGTTCCCATTTATCTATTTTCTCTTTTGTTGCTTGTGCTTTGGGTGTAAAGTCTAGGAAGTGGCCGCCTAACACAAGGTCTTGAAGATGTTTTCCTACATTATCTTCTAGGAGTTTTATGGTACTTTCTTTGATATTGAGATCTTTGATCCATTTTGAGTTAATTTTTGTATAGGGGGTGAGGTAGGGGTCCTCTTTCATTCTTTTGGATATGGCTATCCAACTCTCCCAGCTCCATTTGTTGAAAAGACCATTATGACTTTGGGGGCCTTATCAAAGATCAGTCAGCCATAGATCTGGGGGTCTATCTCCGAATTCTCAATTTGATTCCATTGATCTATATGTCTATCTTTGTGCCAGTGCCATGCTGTTTTGACAACTGTGGCTTTATAATAAGCTTCAAAGTGAGGGAGTATAAGTCCTCCCACTTCATTTTTCTTTTTTAGAGTGTCTTTAGCAATTCAAGGCATCTTCCCTTTCCAAATAAATTTGATTACTAGCTTTTCCAAGTCTGCAAAGTAGGTTGTTGGAATTTTGATTGGGATTGCATTGAATCTGTAGATGAGTTTGGGTAGAATTGACATCTTAATGACATTTAGCCTTCCTATCCATGAACATGGAATATTTTTCCCTCTTTTAAGGTCCCCTTCTATTTCTTTTAGTAGAGTTATGTAGTTTTCTTTGTATAGGTCTTTTATGTCTTTGTTTAAGTTTATTCCTAGGTGCTTGATTTTTTTAGTTACTTTTCAAAATGGTATCTTTTTCTTGAGTGTCTCTTCAGTTTGTTGATTTCTAGCATATAGAAACATTACTGACTTACGTGCATTAATCTTGTATCCCGCTACTTTACTAAATTTGTTTATTAGCTCTAGTAGCTGTATCGTCGATTTCTCAGGGTTTTCCAGATATAAGATCATATCATCTGTCCATGCAGTTCTCTTATGAGTAAATTCTTTCCTTTGTTAGAACTTCATTTTATTATGTCTGGTGTCTTACAGTGTCTTATTATATTTTTCATTCTACCCATAATTTCTGTCTTACTAATACTTTTTTTTTACAAAGGCATTTATTAAGTGCCTAGGTATTAGAACTATTTATGTGTACTTGTAAGTACTGTTAGGTTTTGTGTATGTTAATTCATTTCAGTATTAGAAAAGTCCTCATTTTACAGACAATGAAATTGAACTACAGGAAGATTTAAGTAATTTACCCACGGCCACTCAGCTAGTCAGTGGCAGAGCTGTATTCAAACCCAGGCAATCAGACTCCAGAGTCTGTACTCTTAACAGCTTTTTCCTGAATTTTTCTTATTGCAAGTGTTCAAAACACATTATTATTCCTTGATGAACTGTCACTTTTTCCTGTACCCATTTTCTCCCCAAAGTGAATAATATGATAGATGAGCTGCACTTTTTCATTTGTTACTCCATTGTTAAAGTGATTTCTCAAATACTTAGATAATGTGACAGAGTAGAATATAAACAACAGTATAACTTAATCTTTCTTTTAAAGTGCCTGTTGTTTCTTTACATGATTTAACTTCATAAAAAGAAGTTTATTTTCTGATAACATATGTTCTTTTTTTTCCCAATACTGTTAAGCTATTACTTTTACTTTGGTGAACTGAAGCTTAACCCATGTTGGTTTCTCTTGGTTCAGTGGCCAATAAGACATGGTATAATTGAAGACTGGGATCTTATGGAAAGGTTCATGGAACAAGTGATTTTTAAATATCTTCGAGCTGAACCTGAGGATCATTATTTTTTAATGGTGAGTACCTGGAACCAGGAGGAATATATCCCTGTAAATTCCAAATGGCTGTAATTTTATACTAATGACATTATTCTTGAAGGAGTTTTTCCCTTTTTTTAAAGGTATTTGTATGAATCTGGGTGCTTTTGTTGCAAGTAACAGAACACTCAACAAAAATGGCCTAAACCACAAGAGGTTTACTGTCCAGTTAGGTAGTTCCAGGGCTGGCTATTTCAGCAGCTCGGAGATATAATCAAGAACCATATATATTTTTTTTTTCCTTGTTTTTTTCTGCCATAGTTAGTGGTTTAGCTGGGTCTTTTAGGTTTCTTCCCTTTAGATTCCAGGATGACTACCAAAGGTCCTAGTACCACCTCTTCGTATATTTGCATTTAGAGGCAGAAGAAGGGAAGATTTTCCTTTCACATCAATTTTCATGAATTCAGAAGCTTTCCAGGCAGATTTGCCTCATCTGCCCATGCCTACCCTGATCACCAGCAAGGGGAATGGAATTGCTTTGACTGGTTTAGGTTAATCACAATTCTTTCCCTGGGGCTGAGGAGGGTTACCTTTCTCTGATCACCAAGACCCTAGGAAGTTAAGTACCCAAACAAAATAAGAGCTCCAGCAACAAGGAAGATGGTAGGAGGAATGGCTTTGGGTAGGAAACCAACCGTGTACTTCATTATTCTTGGAAGTAGCTAGATAACTGTGATTACTTCAGTTTATTATAGCGGAGGAAACCGAGTCAAGATGTAATTTTTCCAGACTTTAAATCTTATTGTAAAATAAGGTTGAGCCAAGTTATGGGTCCTGATTATGGAATTTAATTGATTTTGTTCAAACAAATAAAACATTACAGAGAGATGAGAAAAAATATCTCTTGGTTATGGTATCTATTCTAATTATATTCGCAATTGCATATTTCTGCCCAGGAAATGTTCAAGTTACAATTATTTGCATATAAAAAATTCTTGCTTTAGAGAGAGCAATTTCATGTAACATAAGATGAATATTAAAAGCTACATAATTTATCTTTAGACTTTTTCCATGTAAGTATGTAGTCAAATGTTCCAAGATCCAATTTTATAATTCTTTCTTATGTTATAATATGGAGTGTTCTTTAGGATTGTCTAGTTTAAAATGTTAACTACAAGACTATTAAGTTAGTTAATGGAATCCATGTATTTAACATATTTTAAAGCAAGTCCTTAAAAGTGGTCTGATTTTTTATGTGTGTGTGTGTGCTATATCATCACAACTGGCAATTGCCAAGTATGAGTACTTGTTTTACAGGCTGCTATATGTATTTTTTCCTTCTGTGCATCTACAATGGTTTATGTAAAATAAATGGAGCCAGGAAACTGACAGTGTTTATGAGTGGCTTTGTCTTTATAGCAAAACAAATCACAGATTCCCACCTGTCAGATTTGGCATTTTTCCTTCTCTAGAACATATATAACTACCTGTTGGATAGAATTTTAGGATCAGGCTTTGTGTCTAGCAGCTTCATTCTGTCTGCTTCAGATTGTCTTGCCACTCAGAAGGCTTTCTAATCTTAGGCCCGTGGACCAGATGCAGATACAAAGACACAGCCCACAGGAGATTTTTACTAAAATATTTTTTTTTTTTCTGATTTAGCTGGCATATATAATTTAGTAAGATAAAACCACTTGCCAGGAAGGAATTGGAGGTGTTTGTTCTGCACATGATAAAGCTAAAGACCATTTGTCAAAAATGAGTACCTGCAATGAAAATTCAAAAATAATCAATTTTATTAAATCAAAGGAGAAGGAAATATTGTATTATATATACTGTGCTATGAACTTTGAAAGCCGATTTCATTGCGTGATGTGATTGAGGAAGTGATGAAAATGGTAGTTAAAGAGGAGTAAAAGCAGAATTATGGAGATAGCTGGCCAAGTGAAAGAAATTATTTGAAGACTTTTACTGAATTGCTGTATCAGATAAGGGCTTTTGGCATAGAAGAATCTGAGAGATCCAGATTACGGGTCTCAAAAAGCTCACAAAGTTGTCCTTTCTTACTGCTATGACCAGTCATCTGAACATATTGGGCTTGAAAGTGCAAGGTGGAAATGAGTTCATTACTGCTGAATTTTAGGGGAGGTTCAGAGTCTCAGACTCGTACAACATGTGGTTTGAGCAGATGGCAAATGGAAACCATACACTTTTCTCTAATACTTAATTGCCCAGAGCTCAAAGCACAATCATATATTTTAAAAGGATTCCATTGCTTTTGAGTGGAAATTGTTATAGTTTAAGAAGAGATTTTCAAACTTTTGGATTAATTTTTTGCTGTACAAGAAAGAGCAAGCAGCACATAAATGACCAACAGTGAGAGAGCATGGTGACTTAAAGGAACTAATTAGTTTGGTGTGGCAAGAGAGCCAAGTGAAAGGTGGGGTGTAGCAAGCAATGAAAATGTTGGAAAGCCATTGCGTGGTTGTAAGCACAGGAGCAGCATGATCAGATTTGTATTTTAGGAAGAATAGTTAGGAGGAGGGTAAGACTGGTATCAAAGATTATTTATGATAATCCAAATGGAGATGCTGAGTGCTTGAAATGAGATTGTGGCAATGATAATGTTGAGAAATGTATATAGGAGAGTTACATCTTAGTCGGAGTTGGGTTCTTAAAACTGTGTAAGGTGAAATTATTTGTAGTGAAAATTACCCAAGAAAATCTCTCAGAGTCCATGTAAGAGACCAGCATAACATCTCTCAAAAAATGTAAGAAAACTAACTTTCCTTCAGCATGGAGGAACTTTCTTCCACTTCAGCCAGGAGTAGAAGCACATAACTTTCTACTAGAATTATCCTTAGTCTAGCATATGCTCACACTTGGAGAGTATGTAGAAATTGAAACCTGAGGAAAATCAGATTCATGGAACAAATTTTCGTTAAGGAAAATGGGGACAGAATTGTTTTCCCTGTTTAGTTATTTCTCTTGCTCTCATATTTGGCTTCATTGACCTCGCTTGTACCCTCACAAGCTTATATGCTCTCTCATTTTTTGAAGCACATATAGTTGGTTAGAATAAGTTACATATATATAGCAGAGATTTACAGGAGGTGGAATTGATAGGCCTTAGTGATTAGAATTGGTGGTAGTTAAAAGAGAGGAATCAAGGATGACTCAGATTTTTAGACTGGGCAGTGTGTACCTAGTAATATGATTGGTTGAGATGGGAAACATTAGAAGAAATCGTTTTTTGAGGGAGAATGAAGGAGAGTTTTGTTTTGAACATGCTTAATCTGAGGGTAGCTGTGGGCTCTGCAAGTGAAGAAGACTAATGGAATGTAAAGGGTTTATTATGGTCTAGGAGCTGCTGCAGATATCGATTTAGGTGTCAGCATTTACGTGTTGATTATTGATTGAAGTTAACTCTGATTACCAAAAATAAAATATACCTTCCTTGGTATTTTAGATATGAGTGTATGAATCCAGGATTATCTTGAAATTTCTAGGTAAAGTTCAGGTTCTGTCTGTGAAAGAACTTTATCATGATCCTGGTGAAATTGAAAATTGATAGTCGTTTCCTAGAAGTGATGTAAATCTGAATCAGAATTACTATATGTCCTCACTTACTATGTATAGTTCCCCTTCTGGTTCTTGAGAATAGTTTAGACCTGCTATATCCAATAGAGTAGCCACTTGCCCGTGTGGAGTTGGATGTCCTTAGGGGTGCTAAGTCAGTTACTACTGGCCTGTGTGCTTTCTGCCTTCCAATATATTGTCATTTCCTCTCCTATTCTCCCTGTTCTTGAGGATTTATATTTTTAAAAGGGTTTGTTTATTGCAATTATAGAGGAATTTGAGGATTCAGCAAAATTATGTGTATGCATTCAGTTTGCTGTCTTTATCCAGAAATATGGGTTAGTTTTTATAGAACTCATTAATTACTCCTTTTTTGAATCAATACCAGGTGATATTTTACCATTGTTATGAATATAAATGTCAGTGTTGCTTGCAATCATGTGACATTCCAATCATGTGCTTCAGTATTAAAAAAAAACAAGAAATCTTTGATATCCCCAATTTAGATCTTGTTCTAAATAGTGGTTTGGGAAGTTTTATTTAAATTTGTCTCCTAAAGGAACAATTACTTGTGGTGTCAACATGAAAGAAATGGAGGCTTGAGGAAGAAATGTTTTAAGATTGTTGCTTCTCAGAACCCATGAGAATATAGCCTTAATGGTGCTGAATTTGATTCAAAATCAGAACCCACTTATATTGTAAATATTCCCTTAAATGGAACTACATAGATTTTAATGGAAATTCTTCAAAGATAGTGCATATCATGTTTGGCAGTGTTCTGGTTTGCTAAAGCTGCCGTTATGCAAAATACCAGAAAAGGATTGGCTTTTATAAAGGGGATTTATTAGGTTACAAATTTACAGTTCTAAGGCCATAAATGTGTCCTGACTAAGGTATCAACAAGAGGATATCTTCACTGAAGGAAGGCTGATGGCTTACTGGACACCTCTGTCAGCTGGGAAGGCAAGTGGGTGGTGTCTGCTGGTCCTTTGCTCTTGGGTTGCATTTCAAAATGGCTTTCTCCAAAATGTCTCCGGGCTTCTGTCTCTCCTAGCTTCTCTCTCTCACCTCCTGTGCACACGTGCTTGCTCTCCCAGGGTGTTTCTCTTTAAGCATCTCTTAGCTTCTTCTGGGCAAACTCTGAGCTTCATCTCTTAGCCTAGCATCTTGAAGTGTCCTCTGTCTGCATCTCCAAACGTCCTCTGTCTGCATCTCCCAGCGTCTCCAAGCATCTGTGTCTGTGTTGGCTCTTAGCTTCTCTCCAAAATGTCTCTCTCAGCTTCTCTTGGGGCATTTTGTCCTCCCTACTCTCTGTGTGAACTCTCTTTAAAGGATTCAAGTGATCTAATTAAGACCCACCCTGAATGGGTGGAGCCACACCTCCATGGAGATAATATAATCAGAGTTCTCATCCATAGTTGAGTGGGTCATATCTCCATGGAAACATTCAGTCAAAATGTCTTACCCTTATCAAAAAGATTAATAAGATTGCATTAAAGAAGGTAGCTTTTCTGGGGGATATAATACATCCAAATCGGCACAAGCAGCAAGTAATAGAGGTCTGAAAAACAATAGTTAGAACAAATTGGGGATACTATTATTCTTAAATAAAAGCAGTTTGTAGTAAGGTATTCAATTGCTGGTGTGTCAGCTCCCTTCTGTCATTAGGGATCTGCTGGGGAAGTCATGGGCACACTCAGTGGCCATCTCCCAGCCCTCATCTGCTCCTCTCCTTTTCCCCTCTTGCTTCTTTAAGTGCAGGTGTTTGGTATGTTTCTATTTAACAAGAGATTGTAGGCAACCAGGGGAGCTGTTAAATCTTAACCAGCCACAGCTGCTTGCCAGAGCACACTGTTGCTTATTGGCAGAGTCCCCTCCCCCTGGAGTGTATGAAAGCCAAGCTCTGGGGCAGTGCAGGTGCACTTCATCTCCAGGGTGAAGCGCATGTGTGGCTCTGCCGTCCGCTGATGCTGGCCTGAGTGATTGACCTCCTTGGGGATCCGTCACAGTGGGATCTTTTCCCCTGCTCTTTTGGATAATCTGTTCTGTGTATGTAATACAGTGGTCAGTTGCTGAAAGTTTCTGTTGTGGCCTGAGCCTCTGTTCCCTTGATGTACCATATAGAATTTGCTCCACAGGATCTTTTTACTCTGGTATCATTAGTATATGTAGTTTCCATTCTAAGGATTCCTTATTATCACAAGTTGGCTGCTGCAGTTTCAGTCATCATCACTGTGTTCCAGGAAAAAGGGCTTAAAGGCAGCTACTTGAGTCTACTTTCAACCTTGTGAAGAGGTTTCCTAGAAGCCATATCCATCAACTTTTGCTTGTATTTCATTGGCCAGAACTTATTCACATAGTCTTTCCTATCTACAAGGAAGTCTAGGAAATGCTTTTTGTCTGGCCTTGTTACTACCTCCTAAATAAATCAAGGGTCTGTTAGTGAAGAAAGGGACAATGGATATTGGGTAGGTAACTCACAGTGCCTGCTATAATGTTACTCACAGGACTAAAGTAAGTGGTAAAACAAGAATTCAACTGTTTCACAACTCTGGCTGGATTCTACTTAGTGGAGAGTGTCATCCACAGTAGGGAATCAATGGATCAGAGAAAGGCTTTGCCAAGATGTGTTGCCTTCTTGCTTCTGTTAAGTTTCTTTGTCTGTGGGTAAATAGTTCAGAAGTTATATTAGGAGTTTGTGTGGTCTTTTCCCATAGGCTATAATCCAGTGAAATGTTGCAGGGTTTAGCACCACTGGAAAGATTCTTTTTTCCTAATTATAATAGTACTGTCGGTATGATATAGAAAATTTGAGATACCTATGGGACTTTTCATAATCCTATCACATGGACATATTTATTGTTAATATGTATTATATTTTCATTTAATCTTTTCATCCATGTTTTATATGATTTTACTCTCAGTATTGTATTGCTCCCCTACCTCCCACCATTTTCCTACACAACTTCCATAGCCCTCATTTTAATGGCTATATGATAATTTATCCAGTGGATATTTCCTGTTTAGCAGTTGCATTATTTTTAGATGTTTACTTTTGCTTCCCGTTTTTTGGTTTTATAAGAAATGATGCAAAGTATTCCTTGTTCATGCAGTTTTTTTCTATACTTAGAGCCTTTTTTTATTTAAAAAAGAACTACCAATGTTTATAGCATTCAGAAGTGTTAATTTTATGACTCTTTATGCACAGTGTACTGTTTTACACTGCCATCAGCAATGTACAAGAGGGCCACTTTTATTTGTACCCTTGTCAGTATTGATTATCATTTTTAATGATTTAATGGATTAAAAATTTCACCTTATGTTTTCGATTTGCATTTTTGATAACCTTGACCTTAAACATTTTCCACACATTTATTATTTGTTTTTCTTCTTTTGCGATTTACTTATTCATGGCCTGTGCTCTTTTGCATACCAATGTTTTAATGTTGTTTCTTATTGCTTTGATTTGAATAAGCTCTTTGGATGAACTCTTTTATATAATTAAGATAGAAAACATTTATTTGTCATATTTGCAGCAGCAGATTTTTTCTCAGTTGCTATTCTGCCTTTCTCTTTGGTCATTTTTTGGGCATCTGTAACTTTAAAATTTAACATGGCAAAATCTGTTTTCTTTTGATGTTTATAGTTAATCTTTATTCGGGATTTATTCGGAACATTATTTGACATTTAACTTAAACCTAGAAAGAATCCAAAGAGCGAGGGTTAATCTAATTGTTGTTGGTAATGGCATGCTACAGGTTCACTTTTTGCTTTACCCTTAGATCCAGCTTTTTATTCTGCTTTGTGAATTCAGACCAGTCGGTAGCTCTTAGCTGTGAGGCAAGAAACTTTCCCTGACTATACTTGGAACTTTTTACACCTTTTAAACCTTTCTCTGTTGATACTTTTCCCTCCTTTACCCGGTTTAAATGTCTTGTTTGTAAAATTAACTCTTTATTATTGTGCTTGGCTTTTTATTCAAGGTGAGAAAAAACTTTGTCTCTTTAGTTAATATATTTTATTTCTTCTGGTATGATATACATTACTGATAATAATTGTAGTTGGTATTTATTGAGCACTTCCTATGTGCCTGTTCTAAGTATTTATGAGTATTAACTCATTTATTTAATCCCCATGGACATCCCTCTAAGGTAGATACTGTTATTACGCCCATTTTTCAGATGGATAGGATGTACTTTAAGAGACCAATTGTAATCAGTATTGTTGAAATCTGTAAGGATGACTTTGGGGCCTACAATGAAAGGAATCTAAAATATTCACTAAATTTGTAGCAGTATGCTGGGCACTGACCGGTATTGACAAATTTTATCTTCTCAACCCCTTGAGTGGGGCGTAGTAAAATAAATATGTTGTTGATTAACTTTTAGATCCCTTATTTACAATATGCTTTTGAGTATGACTTCATTATTTTTTCTTCTGAGTTTTAAGATTTGCCGTCTCTCTCCCTAACAGGGAATATATTGATTTTAATTAAATGACAATAATTTACTTGGGCCTGTGTATTTGAGTTTTGTATCGGTTGCTAAACAAGAGTCTCAGCTAAAGCACCAGGCTAGGTGATAGCCACATTTGTGTGTTTTTTTAAGTAGGTAATACATTGTTTGGTTTCCTCCTGGCTAAAACAGATACCATGCAATGGGTTGGATTAAACAATGGGAATTTATTGGCATGCGGTTTTGAGGCTAGGAGAAGTCCAAAATCAAGGTGTCATCAAAGCGATGCTTTCTCCCAAAAAGACTGTGGTATTCTAGGGCTGGCTGCTGATAATAATTGGTCCTTGCTTTTTTTGTCACATGGCTACATATGGTGGCCTCTCCTAGCTTCTCCCTTATCTTGCAGATTCCTTTGGCATTCAGATTCTGCATGCTTCCTCTGGCCTTCTCTCTTTCTCTGTGACCTTCCCTTTAAGACCTCAGTAATACGATTAACACCCATCCTGACTCAGCTGGCTATACCTTAACCAAAGTGTCATCAAAAGATCCTATTTACAAGAGTTCACACCCATAAGAATGGATTAAGTTTAAGAATGTGTTTTTCTGAGGTACATGGCTCCAAAACATCACATACATACACATGGCACAGAATTAAAGGGATTCAAAAGGATTTACAGTGAAAGTTTGCCTCCCTCCTACCTCCCAGACCCTCTTCCTAGAGGCATCTACTGTTACCAGTTAATTGCTTATGTTTCCAGAGGTATGGGTTATATATAAACTTTACTTTTATACAAATGGTAACAAAATTAAAATATTTTAAAAATATTTTCAGTAAATGTTAAAAATAGTTTATTAAAATTGATAACAAAAGAATAAGAATGTATATAGAATAGAGACCCTTTTCTCTTTTTCATTTAACAGTATATCAAAGAGATTGTTTCATAGCAGCACATAGAGAGCAGCCTTATCCTTTATATGTTATAAATATAGCATGATTTATTCCGTTACTTTAATGGTGGGCATTTAGGTTGTTTCTCATCTTTTAACACTTACAAACAGCGCTGACTTTTAAAAAAAAATTTTTTTAATTGAGATTGTTCAGATACCATACAACTATCCAAAGATCCAAAGTGTACAACCAGTTGCCCATGGCCTCACCATACAGATTTGCATCCATCAACATAATTTTTTTTTTCAATATTTAGAACATTTTCACTATTGCAGAAGAGAAATAGAGACAAAAAAAAGGAAACTCAGATCCTCCCATACCTCTAACCATGTCCCCCTCCATTATTGATTCTTAGTTTTGGTATAGTACATTTGTTACTGTTGATGAAAGAATGTTAAAATACTATTAACTGTAGTATATAGTTTGCAATAGGTATATATTTTTTCCCTATATGCCTCTCTATTATTAACTTCTAGTTATAGTTCGTGACATACATTTGTTCTAGTTCATGAGAGAGATTTCTAGTATTTGTACAGTTAATCACAGATGTTGTCCACCACAAGATTCACTGTTTTATACATTCCCATCTTTTAACCTCCACCTTTCCTTTTGGTGACATGCATGACTCTGAGCTTACCCTTTCCACCACCTTCACACACCTTTCTGTGCTGTTAGTTATTCTCACAACATGCTACCATCACCCCTATTTCCAAACATTTAAGTTCACCCTAGTTACCCATTCTGCTCATAATAAGCAACCACTCCCCATTCTTTAGCCTCATTTCTATATCCTAGTAACTTATATTTCATGTCTATGAGTTTACATATTATAATTAGTTCATATCAGTGAGACCCTGCAATATTTGCCTTTGTGTGTCTGCCTTATTTCACACAATATAGTGCCCTCAGGGTTTCTTTATCAACCCATTTCTTTTAAGATGGTTTTGTTCACACACTATTCATTCCGTCTTAAGTAAACAGTCGTTGGTTCCCCGTATAGTCATGTATTTATGTATTGAGCACCATCGCCACTCTCTGTTTAGGGACATCTCCATTTCTTCCACACAGACAGAGGAAGAGTCAAAGAAGGCAGAAAGGCAAAAGAAAAAGAAAAGAGAAAGAGAGAAAAACAAACAAACAAAAAACTTGATAGCTAGAAAGTGACAAAAGGAAAGATAGCATTAACCTAAAGTAGAATAAAGAGTCAGACAACATCACCAATGCCTGGAGTCCCATACCCTTCCCCTATTCCCCCTCCCCCCATATGCATTTGGCTTTGGTATATTGCCTTTGTTATATTAAAGGAAGCATAATACAATGTTTCTGTTAATTCTAGCCTCTAGTTCCCATTGATTGTATTTTCCCCCCAATCCCACCCTCTTTTTAACACCTTGCAATGTTGACCTTCATTTGTTCTACCTCATGAAAAAACATATTTGTACCTTTTATTACAATTGCTGCACACCCTAGGTTTCCCTGAGTTACACTGTTCCAGTCTTTATCGTTTGTCTTGTGTTCTGGTGTCCCACATGGTTCCAGCCTTCCTCTTTCAATCATATTCACAGTCATCTTTGTTCAGTGTACTTACATTGCTGTGCTACTATCTCCCAAAATTGTTTCCAAACCTCTCACTCCTGTCTTTTCCTTTCTGTCTGCAGTGCTTCCTTTAGTGTTTCCTGTAGAGCAGGTATCTTGTTCACAAACTCTGTCATTGTCTGTTTGTCAGAGAATATTTTAAGCTCTCCCTCATATCTGAAGGATAGCTTTGCTGGATATAGGATTCTTGGTTGGTGGTTTTTCTCTTTCAGTATCTTAAATACATCACCCCACTTCCTTCTTGCCTCCATGGTTTTTATTGAGAAATCCAGATATAGTCTTATCAAGTTTCCTTTGTATGTGATAGATCGCTTGTGTCTTGCTGTTTCAGGATTCCCTCTTTATCTTTGATGTTTGATAATCTGATTATTAAGTGTCTTGGTGTAGGCCTATTCAGATCTATTCTGTTTGGGATATGCTGCACTTGTTGGATCTGTAATTTTATGTCTTTCATATGAGATGGGAAGTTTTCATTGATTATTTCTTCTATTGCTTCTGCCGCTTTTCCCTTCTCTTCTCCTTCTGGGACACCAATGACATGTAAATTGTTCCTTTTCATTTTGTCTTTAAGTTCCTGGTGACATTGCTAGTATTTTTGCATTCTTTTCTCTATCCTTTCTTTTGTGTGTAGGCTTTCAGGTGCCTTGTTCTCCAGTTCCTGAGTGTTTTCTTCTGTCTCTTGAGATCTCCTGTTGTATGTTTCCAGTATGTCTTTTATCTGTTGTGTTGTGCCTTTCATTTCCATGGATTCCACCAGTTGGTTTTTTGAACTTTCAATTTCTACCTTATATACGTCCTGTGTTTTCATTATATGGTTCAGCTCTTTCACCATAGCTTCCCTAAACTTTTTGAATTGACTTATTATTAGTTGTTTCAATTCCTGCATCACAGTTGAAGTGCAAGTTTGTTTTCCTGACTGGGCTATAACCTCATTTTTCTTAGTGTAGGTTGTAGTTTTCTGTTGTCTAAGCATGGTTTCCTTGGTTACCCCAGTCAGGTCTCCCCAGACCAGAATGGGCTTAGGTCCCAGAAGGAAGAAATATTCAGTATCTGGTTTCCCTGAGGGTGTGTCTTAGAAAATTGGTACACCCTGTGATGCCTCCAGTCACTGTGCGTTTCTGCCCAGCAGGTGGTGCCTGTTAGTCTGTAATTCTTGACTGGTGTAAGGAGGTGTGGCTGTTTTTCCCCAAGTTCTGAATGGAAGGCGGGTAGTAAAGCTGGGCCCCACCCTTTTCCTCTTAGAGAAGATAGACCCCCCTAGGGGGAGGTCATTAGCATTTCAGTGGTCTCTCTCTGCCTCTGCTATACCCTTGTCTGGGTCACAGCACTGGGAACTGAAAATGGCTGAGGCTTTCTCCACTGAGCCAAAAAAGGAACAGAGAGTTCCCTTCAGAGCTAGTCCCAGTCGACCCTCTGGCTCTCCAAGGTCAGTCATCACCCAAAGCCTCTGTCTGCTTGTTGGGGATTTGTAGCTTGTAGTGAGCAGTTCATACTCGCTAATTAAAACCCCAGTTGGAGCTCAGCTGAGCTATATTTGCTTGCTGGGAGAGAGCTTCTTTCTGGCACCACGAGGCTTTGCAGCTCAGGCTGTGGGGGGAGGGGTCTCCTGATTTGGATCCGTGGTTTTTACTTACAGATTTTATGTGGTGATCTCGGGCATTCCTCCCAATTCAGGTTGGTGTATGATGAGTGGATGGTCACGTTTGTCCCCCTGCTGTTATTCCAGATTATTTACTAGTTGTTTCTGTTTTTTTTCAGTTGTTGCCAGGGGACTAACTTAGCTTCCTTCCACTCTTCTCTATGCCGCCATCTTAGACCTCTGTTACTCCAGTGCTGGCTTTTGGCCTTTTTGAACTACTTTGGTTTAAATGGATCTCTTGCCTATAGAATATAATTTGGTTTTGTTTTATGATCTTAACTGAGAAGCTTTTTCTTTTAATAGGAGTCTCCCATTTATATTTGTTGATAATTTTAATAACAACTCACTTTTTAATAACCCTAAATAATACCTGAATCCCTATCTGAGACTATAAAAGTTTCACTCACTAAATCTATTCTTCAGAAACGTAAATCTCCACAGAATTCTTATGCCAGCTAAGTCCCAAAACCCAGAGGCAGTAGCCTCTTCAAGAACATCAACCAGATGTGTCCCCTTTTCCTGTAATGTCAACACCCCTTTTCAACATGAACAGGTTAGGGTGGTCATTGTCTAGACATCCCTGAAGATCAGGAAAGTGACTAAATGAGAGGAAGGGGTAGCAACAGACAAGATGGAATTTAACAAAGGATTATGAATACTGAATCTCTATATAATTTTCTTTTTCTTAGTTGCTAGGGTACTAGAATAACTAGAAGGAAAGAAGTGCAGTGGTGAAACTGTAATCCATAGCATTCTTTGAAATTTACTCTATACTAATTGTTAAATTATAATTTGAAAGTTATCACCTTTTTGTTTATATGTTATATTTCACAATAAGGAAATAACTGAAACTATGGTGTTGTAACTCATAACATTTTTGGAAATTTCCTATATAACTACTTTTTAAATCGTACTTAGATATTATCTTTTGGCATATATGTTATATTTCACCATAAGGAAATAACAGAAACTGTGGAACTCTAACCATAATTGCTCTCTAACTACTTGTTAAATCGTACTTTGGAAAGTTATCACTTAAAAAAGTAATAACTCACTTTTATTAGGTACATAATGTGTGCTAGGTACTGCTGTAAACACTTTACTTATACCTCATTTAACCTTTACTACTGGATGAGGTAGGAACCATTTTGCTGATGACGAAGCAAAGGCATAGAGTGATGAAATAATTTCCCAAATTTACTAAAATGGAAGGGTGGGATTTGAGCCTAACCTTATTTTTAACTGTGCTGGTAGGGTGTGCTCTTACATGACAGATACATTTGGTCTTAGGTCCCATATTTTATTTTGCTATACTTTGTTTTTAATGTGTTTTATTTTTGTATTAAATTTTTTAACTACAAGTTTTAATTTTTTTCCTTGCCCTTATTTGGTGTGTGTTTTTTCTAATAATTTGGAAAGTTTGTTGTTTGTTTCTACTTATTTTATTGTAGCAATAATTTTATGTGTTTATCCCTAGATTTGTTCTGGCATGGTAAATACTTCTTACTGTGATCAGTGATCAAATTGGTATATGTCCCCATATTCTTCCTTCCCTCCACCTGCCTTTGATTGATTTGTTACTAAATCTAGTTATTCTAATATATGTGAATGACTATATGTATATTAATGACTCTGATTCTTGATCAACTTTAGACAGTATCTTTCGATTCCATGGTAGGAGGAGATCAGTGTCTTTAAACTCTCTCCCTCTCCACTTATACCTCCAACTTGATATTATTTCCACTTTTATAATTCCTAAAGTTTACATTCTGATCTATAATTTCCACAAAAGAAAACCTTTAGTCCCTACACCCTAAATGGATTCATTGCTCACTGTTAGTCTTTTTTTAAACACAATTTTATTGCGATACATTCACACAACATAGAAACCAAGAAAGGATTTACTCTTGTTTTGCTTTTCATTGAAGAACTATTTAATCTGTCCTCACTTAAACTTGGTTGAATTTTCATTGCGCTTGGCAGCTTGCTTCAAGTATATTGAGTTTCGGGGTATTGGTGTTTTGTTGTGTTATGGAATATAGAGTTTCCTTATCTTTACTAGTTTTCCTTCTTGTTTTGGGGTGGTTAATAAGAGCAGAAGTGTTCAGTGACAGCTTTATTTTGCCATCTTAAAACTTTAAGACCCCAGTCAGATTTCTTTAATTAATCACTCTGGGCATACTCCATCTGTAAAATGAGAGTTCTACAGTAGTCTAGATAACATTCTTCTAGGTTAACCTTTTAATGGTTCCGATTTAATTACATGAAATTCGGGTGAACCCTAAATATAGTAAATACAGTGAATGTTTTCTTGCAGACAGAACCTCCACTGAATACACCAGAAAATAGAGAATATCTTGCGGAAATCATGTTTGAATCATTTAATGTCCCAGGACTCTACATTGCAGTTCAGGTAAAATTAGTTATTTTTATGATTTCTAAAGGATTGTAACTTTCTAATAGTTGAAGAAATGGTAATTCCAAAGGTTCTGTTTTAAGATTGTGCTGTGTTCTTCCTCCAACTCTCTTTTTCCACTTCCTCAACACACACACACAGAGGCATGCATGTACCGCATGCATACACACACCCTTTCCCTACCCATTATTTAGATTTGAGCTAAAATATTATAAAGAACATGTTGTATGATTTATATTTTTATGTTTATACTATTGGTGGAGAATTTGTCTGGCTCTGTCTTTTTTACATGCATTAAAGTTAGTGTATTTTTCTGTGGGTGACAAAATAGAGGTATAGATATGTTTCTCTTTTTGGCTCCTTTCATTTACTTCTGATCAGAGGGAAAAAAGATACAATCGAATCTGTTGGAAACAAAATAAGTGCCTTTAGAGAGCTTCTTCCTTTATTGATCTGGGGATCCTAGGAGATCTAATATACTTTTGAAGCTACTGGTTCTTGATGTGGGATGTTTTGTTGGGTTTGGTTGCCTTATATAAGGAATTGGCTGAAATTTATGGGAATAAATGAGATGGGTGTTTTCTAAAATGTTTTCTGCATAATGCTATCCTTTCTAAGGGAGAAGAGGAGTAGTTCCATAGAAAAATTAATTTGAGATGTACTTACATACTATTGCCTCCTCTTGGTGATTCACAGTGCATATTAGCCTAGTAAACTGAGAGTTCCTGCGTTAAAGTAATCTGTGTATTCTGGCACTTCCAAATGAATTTAAACACAAACCTCTCCCCACTCTCCCAAGTTAGTTACATTCCATGGAATTGGGAGATATTTCGGAAAACACTGGACCAGTGGTTCTGTGTATCATGTTCACCTGGAGAGTGTTTTTTAAAAGTACAAATTCTCAGGTTTTATCCTAGATCAGAGCTTTCAAACCTCAGTGCTTTGGGCTGGATATCTCTTTGTTATGGGAGGCTGTCCTGTGCATTGTAGGATATTTAGCATCATTTGGCCCCTTCCCACTAGAAACTGTTAGCATTTCCCCCATGAGTGACAATCAGAATGTCCCTTGATTGAGGACTATTGTCCTAGACCTACCAAATTATAATTTCTGGATACAAAGCCTAGTAATCTATTTTTATGAACTCTACAAGTTATTTTACTGCCACCAGTCTGTGGCACCACATTGGGAACCCCAGTAGATTAAAAATTTACCAAAATCTTCTGATTCTATAATAAAATAAGAGGGAGGAATTTCTGTTTTGTCTTTGTAAAATTTTAGATTGCTTTATTGAAAGCTTGACTCCTAGAGTTTAAATGCATTAAATATGTGTGTTAGTTGTCCACTTTGGAATTTAAATTTGGGGGGAGGGAAAAGATGGAGAATACATAAGAAAGAGTTGATGACTGAACCTGAGAACAAGCAGGCAAAATACTTTAAAAAAAATTTCCCTGTGTGCTAATGGTTTCAGTGTCTTCTCCAGGCAGTGTTGGCCTTAGCAGCATCTTGGACATCTCGACAAGTTGGTGAACGTACATTAACAGGGATAGTCATTGACAGCGGTGATGGAGTAACCCACGTTATTCCAGTGGTAGGTGGAATATTTAATATTTAACTCTTTATTAAGCTTACCACCTGATTTGAGACAAGGGAAGAAATATAAAACATCTTTCTATAGTTAAAAAAATACTTTTATAGTAATAATCGTACTTTAAAAAGTTAGCAAGATTTTTTTGAAACCCAGGTATGTGATTGTTTTGGATTGTTAATGCTGCCAGAATGCAGTATACCAGAAATGGGTTGGCTTTTACAATGGGAATTTATTAGCTTACAAATTTACAGTTCTAAGGCCATGAAAATGTCCTAGTTAAGGCATCAACAGGACGATACCTTCTCTGAAGACTGGTTACCCTGAGCTTTGGGCTCTTCTGTAATATAGCAAGGCACATGGCGGTATCTGCTGGTCCTTCTCTCCTGGGTTTCATTGCTTCAGCTTTTGGCTTCTCCTTTTGGCTTTTTTTTTAAAACTTCTCTGTGTATTTCTCAGAATTTTCATCTCTTAGCTTCGGTATATGTTTTATTCTCTTATAAAGGACTCCAGCAAAAAGATCAAGACCCACTGTGAATGAGGCGGGCCACATCTCAATTGAAATAACCTAATCAGGAGGTCCCCTCCCACAATAGGTCTACACTCACAGGAATGGATTAAAAGAACATGTCCTTTTCTCTGGTACATACAGCATCCAAACTACCACAGTGATAAAGAGAGAAGAAGATGGCCAACATTCGTGGCACTGGGAATTGTAAATTCATGGTGGCCCTTTTCCACAGTCAGAATTTTCACAGTCTTCAGTTGTTTGGAATCTCTGGGGCTTCCAGTTGATTCATCTGGGCATAACATCATAAAGAATATAATTCTGAGCTTTTTGGAGATAAGACTTCACTTTGGATATCAGATTTGTAGGTACAGTGCATGGCCACTTGAAGGATTATTTCTGTGTTCTGTGAAAAGATGCAAATAGCTTTAACCAGTTCATGCTTTAGAGAAATTCCTTCTTACTTTTTTTAAGAAAGAGAGATCATATGTTTTGATTTGTAGAAGGTGCTGCAATATCACCTTTTGATTTTAAAATTAATTAGAGAAGTGATTTCTAATTCAGCCTTCCAGAGACCTGTATTTTTCTTTTGGTCCAATGGACTATTTAAATGAATTATTTAAAATTTGATTTTTGGAAAAGTAATTGAAACTATATGAAGGGTATACAGTGGAAAGTCAGATTTGCTCCCATTCCTGATCCTTATCCCTCCAGGTACCCTTCTCAGAGAACCACAATTAATAGTAATTTATGTATATCACATATATGTTTTCTGAATATGCAGGTGTGTATACCATCTCAAAAATGCAAATTAGAGTTTTTAAAGCTGTTCATTTACTCTAATTGAAAAAATAGCCACCATTTCATTTCAATAAGTTGAGGGAATGATGTACTAATATACTAGTGTTTTAATTCCTTAAAGATCAGAAATCACTGCAATGGAAGTATTAAAGATCAGTATGGCCTTAGTCAGGAAGATAAATAGCCACTTCTTCCACATCCCCACTCCATCCTTATACCTTTGCTGGTATGTCCTTTGCGCTGAGATAGAGACGGGAGGAGAGAACGACTTCTGAAAAGTGTTTTCTATGCTTTAAGCACTCTTCAAGCCAATCTCAAAACACTTAATTCTTTTTTATGGATCATTGAGAGGGTTAAAGCCACTTGATAGATAATACTTACTGGAAAATTCAGGCTTCAGCTTTCTCTCTAACGTGCAACTTCAAGAAGCAATACTGAAGACTGAAACTCAAGATAAGGTGGTGGCGGGCACTTGTAGCTACTTCATTTTTTTTCTTTTTTTTGCCTATCCCATGTATCTGATTTAGGTAAAGAAAAGAAAATAAATTTCATGCGATGTACAGACCCGAACAGAAAGATTTTTTTAAAAACTGTATCTTATTTCATTTTTCCTGATTATAAAAATTACATTTGTTGTAGAAAATTTGGACAAAAGAGAGAAATGTGAAAAAGAAAGTAAAATTACCCATAAACTCACCCAGAGAACTGCATTGTAATTTAGTTATATAACCTTCCAAGGTTTTTGAAAAATATGTTTAATAAATGTGTAATAGCCTATCATAGATATATCTTAATTCATTTGTCTGTTTTTCTCTTATTGGACATTAGGTTGTTTTAATGTTTTTAATGCTGTGATGAGGCTGATACTTATTTAACAGTGAATGAGTTAGTTTTAGAAAATGTTATATGTAATGCATGTAATATAATCATTTTTAGTAATTTATTTATTAGAAAGTTAATATTTTTATAAGTTTGAGTTGATCTTTGCTATTGTAATATTTTATACATATCTTTTTTCTATGTCTTAAAGTATTTTATAAACACCTTGGACTCTGTAGAAAAGCCAAATCTTCTTTTGCTTGTAGAAATTGGGTATATCAGGAAAAAATTGAAAAAGAAATTCAGTAACTTGCCCTTGCACTTTAACTGATGGCTATATATGTAGCATGTACTTATTAGAATTAATAGCATTTCACTTCCATTCTTCTCTGCCTCACTGGGATATTGTAGCACAGAAGCCAGTGCTGTAATACGTAACCTGGAAGCATGACTCATCTCTTATTTATCTGATGAAATTGTGGTAGGGAGCTATCCATCTCTGACCACCAGCACCCATTCCCCTGCCCCTTCCTCCACCCTGCAGAGCAAGCTGGATGTGCACGTCCAAGACTGTGGCTTCTGTGTCAAGTATGTGCCCACATGAAGGTTGATGAGAGAGCCGCGGGTTCAGGCTGCATCTGTGGCTCCTTACCCATCACTGCTCTGGTGTTGTGAACTCTTGGAGCTTTCCTGGCTTGGCACTGGCCAGTGCTAGTGATCAGCTCTGGATGGCAGATTCCAGGTGTCTGCTTCAGCTCCTCTTCAGGCACTTCACAGACATGGTTGTTACTAGTCCAGGAAGGCAGACAGAGTAAGAGAATCTGGTCTAGTGAGAACTTGACCATCTCTGAACTACCAACCAATGCTGTTCTTCAGATAATGTAGTTTGTAGATTTAGCTTACTAGAATTATTTCTAGCAAATACAAATTGTACTATAAGAAATGGTACTATTTATTGAGTACATAGTACATGCCAAAAAACAGTGCTAAGTGCTTGACATACAACATTCCACTTAACCTATCTTATAAACCCCTACAGGGTGTTATATATCCCATATTGTATATGAAAGCCTGAGGCTGAAACATGTTAACAAACTTGCCCATGGCTGCTTAGCTAACAAATGTGGAGCCAGACTTTGGATACTAGTTGCTAGAATCTAAGTCCTGTGTACTTAACCAAACTGTTAATTTTTAAATAAAAGTAGATTTGTAATTGGTTTAACAATTTATAGATAATACTTTTTCCTTTTTGTTAGGAAAAAAACCAAACTATTGAATTTACTGTTCTAACAGCATAACTTTTTGGAAATGAACCATGCTTTATAGTTTTTCTTTTCATATTCCTAATGAAAACATAATTTTTATTGTCTCAGCTTATTGGAATAATTTAGAATTTTAAATATTAATGGAATTGCATATATAGTCATTTTAAAAGACCTCCAGTACTGAACTTTCCACAGAGTGGGGAGTCAGTAAATGCTTGTTAATAAAATGAGTGGGGAGGCTGGAGCAGGAAACTTTGAATCGGTATAGTTCTTAACCCCTGGAATTACTCACATTGTTGTTCTGACACCTTTTCTTCCCTAGGCAGAAGGTTATGTAATTGGAAGCTGCATCAAACACATCCCGATTGCAGGTAGAGATATTACATATTTCATTCAACAGCTGCTAAGGGAGAGGGAGGTGGGAATCCCTCCTGAGCAATCACTGGAGACTGCAAAAGCCATTAAGGTAAAAACAGATGTGAATTGGTTGGTTTGGGGTTGAAATATAAATGGTATTTGGGGCACTTCCTCTTACACTATCATCCCTGCTTCTACCTTCTTTCCTATCCCCTTCCTATGAGTGTATATTTGATCAATTTATTACTTGAGTTTAGTAAGCTGAAAGACTTAACCTCTTCTTCTAAACATAAGTTCTCCTTTGATTGTAAATGAGAACTGCTTGGTAATTGGTATTGAGTGCAAGTGTATATAGCTCAACATCATTTAATTGGAGCCTAATTAGCTGGAACCTTCAATTAACCAAAAGTTTCTTCCACATCTCCCTCCATGTTCATTTCTGGACTTAGTAAGCAAATAGCTACTGTCAGGAATCTATTCAGCCAGTAATCAACTAATTTCCTGTATGTATTATGTGTGGTTCTATAGCCTGAGAATTTGAGTTCAGAGTAATGCCATTCTAGAATCCAGAATCATTAAACAAAATTCACCTGTATTTTCTAGACTCAAGTTACTATGCTAGAAAAGTTACAGGAAGTTTTAGAATTTAATCGGTAAGAGTAGAAGTAAAATGGCTGATTAGTCCTTATTTAAAATATCTGCTTAACCTGATTCTACAGGTTAGTTTTTGTATTACACTGCACATGACGGTTGACAGAACCTTCTTAAGGTAATTTGTGTTTTCAGGTTGCAAAATTAGGGCAAATTATTATTATTTTTTTGAAATTCAGTTTTATTGGGGTATATTCACATGCCATACAGTCATCCATGGTGTATAATCAACTGTTCACAGTACCATCATATAGTTGTGCATTCATCACCCCAATCTATTTTTGAACATTTTCCTTATACCAGAAAGAATCAGAATCAGAATAAAAAACAAAAATAAAAAAGAACACACAAATCATCCCCCCATCCCACCCTATTTTTCATTTAGTTTTTGTCCCCATTTTTCTACTCATTCATCCATACACTGGATAACGGGAGTGTGATCCACAATGTTTTCACAATCACGCTGTCACTCCTTGTAATCTAGATTGTTATACAATTGTCTTCAAGAGTCAAGGCTACTGAGTTGGAGTTTGGTAGTTTCAGGTACTTACTTCTAGCTATTCCAATACATTAAAACCTAAGAAGTGTTGGGTATAGAGTGTGTAAGAATGTCCACCAGAGTGACCTCTCAACTTCATTTGAAATCTCGCAGCCACTGAAGCTTTATTTTGTTTCGTTTCGCATCCCCCTTTTGGTCAAGAAGTTGTTCTCAATTCCACGATGCCGGGTCCAGATTCATCCTTGGGAGTCATATCCTGCGTTGTCAGAGTGATTTACACCCCTGGGAGTCAGGTCCCACGTAGGAGGGAGGGCAGTGAGATCACCTGCCAAGGTGGCTTTGTTAGAGAGAGAGGGCCACATCTGAGCAACAAAGAGGCACTCGGGGAGACTCTTGGGCACAATTACAAGCAGGTTTAGCCTCTCCTTTGCAGTAACAAGCTTCATAAGGGCAAGCCCCAAGACAGAGGGCTCAGCATGTCAAGCTGTCAGTCCCCAGTGTTTGTGAGAACATCAACAACAATCCAGGTGAGAAGCAACACCTCTGCATCCTCCCCCAGCTCCTCAGGGGGGCCCCGAATATGTATTTTTATTCTCCGCCCAAATTGCTTTGGAATGTGTTGCTATTTCACTCTAACCTATACAGACCTACCGTATCTCACTTCCTATTCAAAGTTCCACGTAATTGTGGTGTTTGAACAAACTGATTGTAGAAGTTATATTGTTTAGAAAGTATAGATCCTGCACCAAGTAAATATTTCTTCCCTTGGTCTCACATGGAAGTTGAAGTTTTAACACACAGTCAGTTTCAACCTTTACTCTTTGGTCCGATTAGGGCAAATTATTTTTGTTTAAAATAGAAATCCTTAGTAATTCAAAGATTATTATTATATAGGTGAAGAGGGAAGGATATTGTTTGTTTTGTTTTTTGAGAAGAATTTAAATGTATGGGTGTGATATGTGATATTGAGCACCTGCTTTCTCCAAAAACACATAATTTTTTAGCTGTATAGGAGTTGCAGCAGAGGCAGGGTCCACTCTTGCCCTTTCCTTTCTTCTATCCTTCTATTTAAACATATAATAACTGAGGCTGGTCTTAGCCAAATGATGGTTTGGTGAAAGCAGCCTCACTGATGGATTAAAAGTGGTAGTTGAAGGAAAGGAATCATCAAAGATGATTCCCAAGTTTTGTGTGACACACTTGGTAAAAACATATTTTTAGAATCAGGTATACTGTTAATAGGGTAGGGCCTCCTGTAAGGAGAGTGACCAGCTGTTCCTGTTTACTTGGGATTAGAGTTTCCAGGGTGAGGGGATGTGTAGTGCTATGCTGGGTTGAGTTGTGTCGTCCCCCCCCCCCCCCAAATTCTTGTCCACTGAAATCTGTGAATGTGACCTGATTTGGAAACAGGGTCTTTGCAGATGTACAGAAGTTAAGATAAGGTCATACAGGATTAGAGTGCTTCCTAATCCAATGACATGTCCTTAGTTGAAGAGAGAAATTTGGACACAGACACACACACAAGGAAGGCAGTCATGTGAGGACAGAGGCAGAGATAGCACTGATGCAGCTACAAGCCAAGGAACACCAGGGATTGTTGGCAGACACCGGAAACCAGGAAGAGGCAAGAAAGGATCCTTTCCTAGAGCCTTTAGAGAGAGAGAGAGAGAGAGAGCATGGCCCTGCTGACGCCTTGATTTTAGACTTCTAGCCTTCAGAACTGTGTGAGAATAAATTTCTGTTGTTTAACTCCACTCAGTCTGTGGTAATTTATTACAGCAGCCCCAGGAAACTAAGACAAGTGCTGGAATGGGGAAGTCCCGAGCAAAATGGGAAGAGTTGGTCACTATACAGGGTGCAAGTCCTTTCCCTTTAGGGGGAAGGTTTGCACAAGTGTCATAAAGACTTTCCTTTTAGGCTAAAATATTTCCCAAGGTTTTTTTTTTTTTTTTCCTTCTCTTGTCTTTCTTTAGTGAAAGAAAAATTTTGACATTTGACCCAAGCTCTCTTGCTACCCCAGATCTGTTATGAATGTAAATGTGAATTAATCCTTGCTTTCCTCATCCTCATATTGGGTATTTACTTTATTCACTGGCTCTCTGATTTCCAATTCTGACCCTGAAATCTTAGCTGGGATGTTCAGGTTAGGACATCATATTGCTCAGCTGTGCAGCTTGGGAGTAAAATAGACGCCTTTTATACCCTCAAAATCAGCTACACTGAGCCTATTGCACAGATTAGCCCTGCTGTTATTTCTTTCTTACCTCACTTTTTTCTGTAAAGAAAGAGATCCTGGAAAGAGTAGTGTAGAGTTACTCCTGCATCATATTACTACCATGATTATCTCCTGTGGTTAGGAGGAGGCATTAGGTTGTATGTATCATGATACACACCATCTTTCTTTGCAACATAAATTCAGAATCTTAAGATCAACACTGCTACACTTCACTCAACTTCACTGAAACATTCATGCCATCTGTTGAGTTGAGATACTGTAATAGTTTGACCAGGCCTCTGGACAACTTAATGTTTTGTCTCCAGTTCTGGTAGATTAAAGTTGTATTGACTGATCCAGTCTCTCTTTCTATCATCAAGGAACAGGGTTGGGTTAGGCCATCAATTTTGTAATTCTGCTAGAGTATATCAAGATATCCAGAAGATGGTATAAAGATAAAGTTTCAGGGACTCTAAGAAACTTTAAACTTAATACCAGAAAAACACCTTCAGAAGTCCTTGAGAGAGCCGTTTTTTCCAACATGTGTATTGAGCACCAACTGTGTTCCAGATGCTGTGCTAATCATTGAATGAAGCCCAAATGGCTTTACCCACAAGAAGCTTAATTCAGAAGCTGATCCACCAAGTATCACATGCTGCTTTGCTGAATTTACTCTTGAGGACAGATGATAAATCCAAAGATCAACAAGAGCATCAAGTTATCATAATCAGGAAATGTTTCACATATCTGAGACTGGTTGTTGAAAACCATTAGCAAGTTCTCTTGCAGTAGCAGTATACTGACAACTCCAATCTTCCTACCTGACTCTACATTTTCTTTTTTTCTGTGGCATCTATTAACCTTATAACATACCACCATTCCATTTGTTTATTCATTATGGTTATTTATCGTCTGATTTTCAACTAGAGTATAAACTCCACAGGACAGGGATCTGTGTCTGTTTTGTTCATGGCTTTGTTTTTGTATATCCCAAGTTCCTAGGCACGCAATAATATTTGCTGATTGAATGACTTAGAATGTCTAACCCACAAGTTACTGTATCTCGGCAAACTGGTGGAACCAGATGACAGTACCATATCAGACTCCACGCCAGGATAACGATTGGCACAGTATTAGTGATCCACTTCCTTAGCCTCCAGATATTATACTTGAATTTTCATATGCTGATACCCAAAGAAATTATTAGCAGTGGAAAATAAGGCATTATTTACCTTATAAAACAGTCCACCATGTTCAAATAAGTTCTGCTGGGCCAGAAAAGGATGGCAGTGAGATTGCCTACCATATGGGGAGCCTAAGAGGAAGAAGGAAAAAGCTAGATAGAGACAAAATACTTTATAGACACTTTGAAGCATTATTTCAGATAATATGTCAACAAAATTTGATAGACTAAGGTTAAAATAAATAGCCAAATTACAAAAAAGGCACTTACATGTCTCAAAATCAAAGAATAGTCATGTCTAATATGAAAGACTGATAAAATATGAAGCTTGATAGCACATCCACACATTGGATTACAGTGTGTGGGCAGGATATGATTCAGAGATGCTTTTAATGCATTGTTGTGTATTTGTCAGTGAGAAGAGACAGGATAGTTGTTAATGTCTGATGATGTCTTTATATGTGTATATGCAGGAGAAATACTGTTACATTTGTCCCGATATAGTAAAGGAATTTGCCAAGTATGATGTGGATCCCCGAAAATGGATCAAACAGTATACAGGTATCAATGCGATTAACCAGAAGAAGTTCATTATAGACGTTGGTTATGAAAGATTCCTTGGACCTGAAATTTTCTTTCATCCAGAGGTAAGATGTTTCTTTTTGGGGTGTCTTCAAATGTGGTATATATGGAGCAATACTGCCACCTAGTGTGAATAAAAAGCAGTTTTTAATAAAGGTAAAATGAGAAAGTTGGCAGTCTTTCAGTAAGGAATACTTGTCTGCATATTTAAGTCTTTCTGCAAACTTTTGTAGTTCCTCCTCTGTTGTTTGATTTTCTCTTACTTTTGGTTTGTCTCTCCATAGACTTGATTATCTGCTTAAATGGTTATGGATTGATTATACAAGAGTAGTTAGGAAGAAGTTTTAAAAATATAAGAATATAACTAAAATGAAGTTAATCTCAAAGGGAGAATACATGCTAATGTGACAAATAGCTCATCTCAAGGACTGTAAGAAACTTGTCATTGCATAAAAGTGGGGTAGCATATAACTTTCCAATCTTTTCTGAATGTACTTCTTACTTCCAATTTTTAACCCAGAACAGTTTACTCCTGCTTGTGTTCCCTGCTGCAAGTAGGGAACTAGAAGTCATAAATAATACTTCTGCAGAAAGTAGTAATTAAGAGACAACCTTTTGAGGTTTAAACAAAATGCATTTTATTTGTGTTTTGGTATATTTTCCAGCCTAAGTCATTTTGTGGGTAGGCTATAAACTTGCTTATTTTTAGATTTGTATATAACTGTTTTGCACAGAGACATGGCTCAAAATGTATGCCTTACTAGGAATCTGTTATATCATAGTCATTCATTCATGCTTTTGATGTTACTCATTTAAAATAGTCATAATACTGACAAATGTCCAGTGAACAGGTGAACAACTGGGGGTTAAGTTCTTCCCTCAAGACTGTTGCACATTAAAGCTTTCCTTCATTTTTAACACGTATTTCACATGTAATTGTTTATACCTAGCTTATTTAACTTATGTAATAGAATCTAAGGCTATTTACTCTGTAATATGATTGTTAACATGCTGATTGTTTAATTTTAAGGCAACCACTGTCAAAATAAAATACTTTCTTTTCTTTATCTTTTAGCCCTGGTTTACTTTAATATTCCAGTTTTTTCTTTTATCCGGGCTAACTTTTTCATAATGTAATATCACTTGATAAGTGACACCTGTGTATTTCTTATTACATTTCACATATATCATATGCATGCTTTTTATAACCTCTTATTAACAGTGATTCACCATATATTCATAATGGAGGGCATACTGCAGTCTATCTATTAACCATTAGACTATCTATTAGATATTTTTCCGTTACTAAACTCACACATTTCAGCTCTTGAGGGGACATACATTATTATTACTCCATGCACACGTAGTCACATGGGACTAATTTGACGTATTGCTCATTCCAACGTGAAAGTTTTTTTTTTTTTGAAGTTATAGGCAATTCTGTTTGTTAAACTTTTTTAAAAAAGAAAATTTGTATTCTCCAGTGTTAATGTTATCTTTAGAAATAATTTTTTATTTTGTCCTATTTGAGAGAAATGTATAATGCTTCTTTTATATTTGTATAAAATTTAGTTTGCCAACCCAGACTTTATGGAATCCATCTCAGATGTTGTTGATGAAGTGATACAGAACTGTCCCATTGATGTACGTCGTCCGCTGTATAAGGTATAAGCTGCTTGGGTAAGGTACTTTGATTTCATTCCAAAATTAAAGGCCCATAGTTCTTAAAGTTCTTAATATAGGTTATTAATACCCATATGCAGACATTCCTATTTCACCTTCTGTTTTATAGGAATTATTAAACTTTAAAAACCAGTATATTTGTTTAAAGATTTCTTTAGATGGAGGATGACATAACTGGAAGTATTTAATTGAAATATTGCAATATCTTTTGTCTGGCAAATTATATTTTAAATTGGGCAATTTTAGCTATACGTATTGATTAAAAGATAAAAGTGATATTTTCCTTCATGCTTTTCATGAATTCCATTGGTCTTGTTTCTGTGCATAGTTAGGTTCACTGTCAAATGTGATGTTGCCACATAGAAGGTAGAGCCTGAAATGGAGCAATTGAATAGAAAATACTCATGTAATATTTTTTCCAGAATTCTTTGATTGCAGGGAATTCTGCAACTTGAAAGAGAACAATCTGGTCCATGTAATTATTGAATAAGATGACATATTGCTGACAACAAAATATTGAAAGCAGAAAGTGAAGGTCAGTTAGCCTTCCTTCATCTTTAATTAACTTTTGCTTGAGTGAATCATGTTATCACTCAGCGTCATGATTTCATCTTCCTTATTCAAACCCAAGGAGATGAATTTTAAAGAGGAGCAAGTCGGGCTCAACAAAGAGGACTCAGTAGATTTTGTTGCATCTGTACAATAGATTATTATGTAGTCTTTAAAAAGAATGAGGTAAATAAATATAAATTCAAATGAAAAGATGCTCCAATATATATTAAGTGAAAAAGTAAGTTGTAATATTTACACATAGTATTATTTCATTTTATATAAAAATATAGATTTCATATACATAAGAAAATATTTTTACTGATATCTACTAACCTCTTAAAAGTAAAGAAAAACCTCTAGGGGGTGGGATGATGGATGACTTTTATTTTCTACTTTTTGTGTTATAGAATTGTTTGCAATTTTATAGTTAATTGGAAAAAGTTTTCTTCTATTGACAACTTTTTCATCTCTTGCCATAGGATAAATTCCTTAACCTCATTGATTTGAAATATGAATGAATAAGTGGACACAATGACTGTATTGTTTAGAAAAGAGAAGATCATATTTTCTCTTAGGTTACTTGTCCAAGGTCACCTGAAAGAATTGTGCTCTTGTCCCTTCCCCTGTATAGAGAGTCCACTCCATCCTGTCTAATAGTTTCACTTTGATGCCATTTTCAGTGTTGAAATTATTAAATAACACTGTGCTTAAATATGAAAATGAAGCAAAACAGCATATGCTGATCCTGAACTCAAGGAAGCTTATAAACTAACAAGACAACATTAGCATACAAGAAAAATACAAGACGTTCTGTAGAAACATGTACTTACATGTCAGTTGGTTTATCATGTATATGGGGTAGTATATCAAATGGGGCAGTGGTTGTATGTTGAGTTTGATATCTAAACCTAGGAAAAGTCATTGAAGAGGATTAAATGTGGTCAAGGAATATGGTTTAAAGAGAAGAGGAAAGCATGCGTTTTGGGAGCTATGAAAGAGAATGTCTTTTGCAGAGGATGCTAAGATAAGGTTTCTTTGACTTGAGTATATCTCCCCCCCTACCCTTTGCAGATCTAGCCTCAGATTTCTATCTAGTTTCTAGACACTTCAGTTGACTGTTCTGTAGCCAACTCAAAAACAATACAAACATATAATCCTTGCTAACTATATGTCTATTAATTTTAGTTTTTTCTCGTAGTCATCCTAACTAGAAATGCTAATATATATCAGAGCAGCTGCAGAGTGGTCAGATACTAATGATACCTAGTGGTGATACTTAGTATCATTAGATAGTGTGGGATCCTAGTTAGTTAAAAATGTCCTTCTGGAATCATTCTTACAGCGACTGTAAAAGAGTGGATAAGGGGTATTGACTGTCTACTATCCCTGTAATTAAAGTAATTATCTTGGGCAATGATTGATGTGTAAGTCAGCAGTTTCCTGTGGATTATTTGGCTGAAGGAAATGAGAACAGATTCCATTGTAGAAAGAGTCAGGAGTGATGGGTTGAAGAAGCCTTAGAAGGAATTGGGTGAAGAACAGAAAATGTAGCTTAAAAAAAACAAGGGCATTTAACCCAATTACTTACATTGCCTATTATAGTCTTAAAATCTCAGCTTTCTGTAAATTCTGTACTCAGAAGTAGTAGAAAATGGTTAAACTTCTAAATATAATTTTTTTTAAGTGATAGGAAATTTCAGATTTGCTTTTTTGTAGCTAAATTCTTTCCAGGTTCCTCATTATTATTGTATAGAAACAACCTTAAGTTTCTTCCATTTCCAAACAGATTTTGCTTGAAGAATTCATGTTATCATTCACAAGCTTTTAAAAGTTCATGTAATAAATGGCTACACTTTATTGAGTACTTACATGTCAAGAACTGGATTAAGCACTTTCCTTACAGCCACCTTGTGAGGGTAGGTGCTGTTTCTCTTCCCATCTCACAGATGAAACTGGGACTAAGACTCAAGAAAGAGAAAGTTACTTGCCCAAGGTCACACTCTGTAAGTGCTGTTCTATATTTAGTGAATTTCAGTATGTGCAGCGACTCTGGTAGGCGCTTAAAAATATACTAGTCTTTTAATCCTCACACAAATCTCTTGAGTATGATAATATTCTACCCCTTTACACATCAGAAAGTTTTGTGGAAAGGTTCAGTGCTAGGTAAGATCATAGAGCTACTAAGTGGCAGAGTGGATTTTGAGCCCATTACCCTGATATTCCATAACTCATGCTTTTATTTTCACCATACCCCAGTGAAAATAATATAAAATTTAGGAGTAAGATGACTCTCCTAAGAGGGAATGTCTGTCCTTGACCACTTCACCATTAGGATAATGATTTCCTTGTAGTGTTTTTTATACGGGTTTTAGCTGGTCCTGAGTATTAAGTTTGTGCTAGATAAATCTTTTGCTCCGTCAACCATATTAGAGCAATTTGTATGGGGCCTCTGCAGTCTTATTGCAGCCTGGCAGGTGACTTAGAATTCAATTAGAGTTGCGAGGTGGGATAGGTGGTGGAGTTGACCATGTTTTCATCCTCTTTTTTGTCATGCTTTCAACTTCTGTACTTTGTGGGGCAAATGAGGGACACAAATGAATCTGCCCCCCTTTGCTGCCTTTCTATTATATTTGTCAGGGTAGATTAGAATATGTTGTGGGAAAAATTAACGCTGTAATGTTGGGGGGCATAACAGTGAAGGCTTTTTCCTCTGCTCACGATACATATCCAGTGTGGGTTGGAAATGGATTCTACCACTGTCTTTTAGCTGCAGTATCAGGAATACATTGTGTCTTTGGTCACCATTGTAGGGGAGGAAAAATCTGGTAGGTCACCACAGCTCTCATCCATGGAGCATTTCTAATCCCATGGTCCATCTTCAGGGCCAGGGAAATGGAAAGTGGAAATTTTGTGTGTGTGTGAATGTGTGTGTTTGTGTGTATGTCGTTTTTTATTTATGGCAGTTAATCTTCAGAGAAGATTAATAGAAGTTTTATTGCTGAGTCAAAGTCAGTTTGTTTTTTTTTAAATTTATACTGTTTTATTGAGATAAAGTCACGTACCATACAATCATCCACAGTGTTCAGTCAGCTGTTCACAGTACCATCATATAGTTGTGCATTTATTACCACAATCAATTTCTGAACATTTTTCTTACTCAAAAAAATAACAAGAATAAAAAAAAAAAAGTAAAAAAGAACACCCAAAGCATCCCACTCCCCCCATCCTACCCTATTTTTCATTTAGTTTTTGTTCCCATTTTTCTACTCATCTGTCCATACACTGGATAAAGGCAGCGTGAGCCACAAAGTTTTCACAATCACATAGTCACACCATGTAAGCTACATAGTTATGCAGTCATCTTCAAGAATCAAGACCACTTGGTTGCAGTTCAACAGTTTCAGGTATTTCCTTCAGCCTATTCTAATACACTACAAACTAAAAAAGTTTAGCTATATCGCACATACAAATGCCTTCTAGAATGACCTCTCAACTCCATTTGAAATCTCTCAACCACTGAAACTTTATTTTCTTTCATTTCACTTCCTCTTTTTGGTCAGGAAGATGTTCTCAATCTCATGATGGTGGGTCCAGGCTCATCCCCAGGACTCAGGTCCCGTGTTTCCAGGAAAATTTACACCCCTGGGAGTCATGTTTCACGTGGGGGGAGGGCAGTGAGTTCATTTGCCGTGTTGGCTTAGAGAGAGAGAGAGGCCACAACTGAGCAACAAAGAGGTTCTCTGGGGGAGATTCTTAGGCACAATTATAAATAGGCTTTATTAGTTAGGGTAGTCTAGGGAAACGGAATCAATGAGAGGTACCTATGAATATAAGATAAAAGTGACTCACGCAACTGTGGGTATGCACGAGTCCAAATTCTGTAGGGCACTCAGCAAACTGTCAACTCCAAGGAAGATGTCCGATGAACTCCACAGGAAATGAACCGGCAACTTTGACAAACTCCTCAGAAAATGATCTGGGATCTTCGATGAATGTGTTTGATGATCTCCTCAGGAAACAAACTGGCAACTTCGATGAACTCCTCAGGGAACGCTTCGCTGGTCAGCCGAAGAAGAAGAGAAGGTCCTCTATTTGTCTCACTTGTAAGTCTTCAACTGATTAATTGGATTAAATCCAGCCAACTGCATTCTCTTATTGTGGAAGACACGCCCTTCGGTGAGTCATCAGTCATAGCTGCAGCCAATTGACTGATGATTTAATAAACCAGCCTGTTGGTTTGTTAACCAGCCACAAACGTCTTTGCAGCAATCGTTAGGCCAGTGCTTGCTTGATTAAACAGCTGGGTACTATCACCTGGCCAGGTTGACACATGAACCTAACTGTCACATAGGCTTAGCCTCTCCTTTGAGTAACAAGCTTCATAAAGGCAAGCCCCAAGATCGAAGTCTTGGCCAGCGAAATTGTTAGTCCTCAATATTTGTCAGAATATCAGTAATAACCCAGGTAGGGGAGTCCAACATTTCTGCCTTTTTCCCCAGTTCCTCAGGGGGGCTCTGCAAATATATTTTTATTCTCTGCTCAAATTATTTTGGGCTGTATAGGGATTTCGCACTAAACTGTACAAACCTGCCAGATCTTGTTACAGTGCCCGCGAGTTGAAGTACGAGACAGCCAAACAGAATTTAAAGAGCCTTTATTAGCCGGCCGGCGACTGCTCATCGTCACTCCGCGCAGGGAGTTTAGTAAGCAGCCCCGACCTGTGTGTGCTGGTGCCTTGTATAGGCAGAAACCACATCCTGGAAATGCAAGCAAGCTATTTTGACAGAAGCAGAGTTGGCGGTTAGTTACTGGTTGCTTAGGATCTTTAGCAAGGTTGAGAAATTTTCTCAAGGTCTGCACAATGGTTGATTGTTGAAATGGTTATGCTTGGCTAATGCGTACAACCGCAAGTTTCACTCCCTGAAACGGTACAGTTTCACTTCCTTCTTCTCAGGGCTTAATGCTTACACAACATTTTTTACGGTGCAGTCGTTGCCGGTTGAGGAGGAGGGGACCCTCCTGTTACAGATTAAGGGGAGGGGGCCCACTTCAATCTCACTTCCTTTTCAAAGTTCCATGTGATTAAGTTGTTTGAATAAACTGACTGTACAAGTTAAAGTATTTAGTGTGCTGCAGATAATATAGATCCTGCACTAAATAAACATCTCTTCCCTTGGTCTTACACAGAAGTTGAAGTTTTAAAACACAACAAATGGCATCCTTTACCCTTTGGCCTGATTTTCCTTAGACCTAACCAGATCTGCTTCATTCATATCTCTAATTGAAGTGTGAACTCTTTTTCAGCTTTTTTAGCAGTTGCTGTGTGCGCTAATACTGACATTCATAGCTGCTGAGTTCTGTCTCTAAGTTTCAGGTGTCACAAAGTTCCAGAGACTGACTAGGTTATTTACAAAGAGCTCAGCATCTTAGAATTTAGAGATGACTATTACAATTCAGGAACAGATGTGACTGCTGTAAGAGCTTACAATCTAAGGGACCATTACAGTAAGCGTTCTCCTGACAAGCTGTGCTGTAAGATTCAGTTCTCAGAGTTTACACATTATAGTTAGTTCATATTAGTGAGGTATTATAATATTTGTCTTTTCGTTTTTGGCATTCTTCACTCAAAATGCTGTCCTCAAGACCCATTTACCTAGTTGCATGTCTCACAGCTTCATTCATTCTTGCAGCTGCTTAATATTCTATTGTATGGCATACGCTACAGTTTACCATTCTGTTCATCAGTCGATGTAGAAAAGTGAAAATTTGTTGGTGGGTTGTGATGGAATGTTGGTGGATATCACTACCTCTGCATGGATACTAGTAAAGGGATTTCTTTCCCAAACAAGGGACTTGATAAGTACATTGAAGTTTAACATTGAGGCCTAAAAATGCTAGTTTTCTATATGTTAGTGTGCTAGGTAACAACTGTTACAGTGCCTTTTCTTCCATGGTAATTTTAGACCAACTTTTTCTGTGGGCCTGATAATAAATATTTTTGGTTTTGCAGGTCATACAATCTGTATTTCATTTATTTAGTTCTGCCAATGCAGCCATGGATAGTATATAAATGACTAGGAGTGGCTGTGTTGCTACAAAACTTTATTTACAAAAACAGGCAGACATCTGGTTTAGACACTTGGAAATTGTTTATGAAAACCTAACTAATATTTTCTAGATTAAACCTCTAATAATTGTCTTCGGAGTCTCATTAAAGCTGTGTATGTAAAAGGTGTGCCATTTGTTAATTTATTAGCAACTCAAGGCTGCTTTTAAAGAAGACTTTATAAAAGAGTTATTGTTGGACTCTTTTCACTTAAGGGATTTGTAGCTTCTGCCAACACAGTCCAGGGCGGAGTCAAAAACTGCCCAGGCAGTGCTTCTTGCTGATTGAATTTCTGGAAGCTTTTGAGCCCTTCTTCCAGGTTGACTTGCCCTGTCTGGTTATCATGAAGAAGGGTTCTTCTAGAACTAGTGACTTGGCAGCAGTGCAGCTTCATTATTCAGGTTCACTCTTGCTGAGTGTATTGCATGTTAATTTTTTCCTTCCCTTTTTCTGACTGCTTCTACTCCTCAGTTTGGAAGTGAGCTTGCCATGAAATGAATCCTTCTACCTCAACTTCTGTGTTAGTGAAATGAACAAATACGTGAATGGGTTTGTGTGTTTTTTAAACAAATAATTCCAAAATATTCTTCTAGTTAGAAGACATAACACGAATACCTGTTACAGAACATGAAATCATTTTTCTCTAGATAGCTAAGCATTTAAATGTCTTTAGGCAGGATATCTTTTCTTTCCATTTCTATTGTCATTTCATTATCTTTTACTGATGTTTCTTCTTATCTGCTGGATCCACTCTTGTGAGTGGCTCAGGCATCTATCATGGAACTAAAAAAAGGTGCTCAGTAGACCAATAAAGAAGTAGTAAACCTTCCTTCCCCTTAAAGGAATATATATTTTTTTTCATTAAAGTTGGATTTTATACTTAAGTCCAGGTGAACATCAGGTGGCACAAGTCCCAGAGAGAAAAGGGGCACTATGAAGAATCAACAGGAAATGGGAGGTACAGGAGGCTTAAAACTAGATGGGGAGAACACAATCAGAGCAAGAGGGACCCACGGGCAAGTGCCTGTATTGTGACCCAGGGGTTGAGGTTAGATTTTCTGTGGAAGTCAAGGATTGGTTAGTTTAAAGCCAGTGCTTGTGTACAGAGGGAGTGGGGATTGGAAGATGTGGGAGTTGAGCTTATCATTTGGAACCAGCTGTGGGTTTTGGTTGAGGTGGGAGGGTGGTGTTGGTGGTGGGCACAGATGCAGGATTGGGTTCTGGGGGAGTTTATGCCCCAGGGCTGGAAAGCTGCTTATTATCTAGGCCAAAGGTCAGGGTTGAAGCAAGTCACTAAGCCATAGTGAGATGGATGTTGAGGCAGCAGCCTCTTCACCTCTCTCAGTGTTCACAGAATTGAAGAGAGCCAGGGCCTTGCTCTGGATTAGATTTTAGCTTAAAGTAATATTGTGGCTGGTTTCATCTTCTATCCAAACCATTAAAAGTTTCCCCATATTAGCAATAAAGCTGTTTTGTTTTTTTGTCATTTGTGTCTTCACTGGAATAGCTCTTTTCATTTCCTTCAAGAACTTTTCATTTTCATTCACAGCTTGGCTAACTTGTATGGTCAAGAGACCTAGTTTTGGCCTGTCTTCACTTTTGACGTGCCTTCCTCATTAAGCTTAATCATTTATAGCTTTTGATTTAAAGTGAGAGTTGTGAATCTTCTTTTCACTTGAGTAGTTAGAGGCCATTGTAGGTTTATCAACTGGCCCAATTTTAATATTGTTGGGCCTCAGGAAAAGGAAGGCCCGAGGAGAGGGAGACAGGAGGAGGGCTGGTCATTGGAGCAGTCAAAACACACAAAGCATATATCAGTTAAGTTCCTCAACATATGGGTGAGGTTGATGATACCTCAAAGCAGTTACCAGGGTAGCATCAAAAATCACTGATCACAGATCACCATAACATGTAATATAATGCAAAAGTTTGAAAGCTTGCAAGAACTACTAAAATATGACACAGTGACACGAAGTGAAACATGCTTTTGGAGAAATGGCAACAATAAATGATAGGGCTGCCATAAAGGTTCAACATGTAAGACTGTGGTATCTGTGAAATGCAATTAAGTGAAGTGCAATAAAATGAGGTATGTGTATATGTGTATAACATTGATATTTTACTTTGCATTGGATACCACATTTTCACCTGTGGGATCTTTTTTTTTTTTTTTTTTTACATTTCTTATGAACAAGAATATTCATTTAGGTAATCACATTAAGTGTAGTTAAGAAATTCAAGAAATTTACATTCTGTACTTCATTTTTTTTTTTTTTTTTATGTCCCAATTGTGTCCTTTTGAGCATTTTCTCCTCTGTTCTTAGATCTCATCCAGGATCATCTATGGCATTTAATTGTCATTATCTATTTAGACTCTTTTTTTTCTATTGTGGAAACATATATAGAGCATAAATCTTCCCATTCCAACCCCTCCCAAGAATTCCATTTAGTGGGATTAATCACATTCACAATGTTGCAATGCCATCAATTTCCCACCATCCATTACTAGAAATTTCCTTTCACCCCAAACAGAAACCCTACACTCATTTCTTATTAACTCCCCATTACCCCTTGCCCCTCTTCTCTTAACCCATACTCTACTTTTCATCTCTATGATCATCTTCTCTGATACTTTCTTTGTGTTTACTGTGGGGCTTAAACTTAACATCCTAAATCTATAACAATTTTGTTTTCTTTGATACCAACTTAACTTCAATAGGACACTTAAACTATGTTCCTGTACTCCTCCAAGGAATATTTTTTAAAGGAATACTTTAAGATGCCCTTCCTTGTAGAATTGTAAATGTAGGAGAGTTCTGCACCTTGCTGGATTCCTATCTGCCACCCATGCCACTATCCCTCTAGTCACCACAGCCTTATACGGTCAGCCGTGGTTGCCATATTAACCAGAGTAGAACCACATAGATCCCAGCTGGGGAGAATTTTTGAGTGAGATCCTCAGTGTCTTGAAGATCTGTTGTTCATCTTCAAAGGAAGTTGTATTTCCTCCGCTCTGCCAAAATCCCGAAAGAGGTGCATGTCTAAACTAGTAGGGTCAGGGCTTTTCATATTTTCCAGACTTATAGTTCATGGTAACCATTACTGGAGTTTATTATCATGAAGCAAATAGGAGGAGGCTTGCTTTAGACTCTGCTGAAAATATCTGAGATCTGTTTCTGGTCAGTGAATTAACAGCTCACTTAGGCTAATAGACAAGAAAAATGGAGACAGTAGAAGAATGAGAATGAAAGGTGGCTTTGTCATGTAAGAAAATTTAGAATCTTTTAAAAAGCAAAGTGATTTTTTAGGCTAAAGTAGTCAGAATCTATCTAATTTTTATTTCATTCTGGTTGTAGATAAGAAGAGGGTATTTATGTTTCTTCTTTCTTTTTCAGCCTTTAAATTTGATGGGAAAGATCTGGAGGGCAACACAGATGTAGAAGAGCCATGTCTTATAGGCCTGTGATTTCCCCCAAAAGCCAAAATAATTATAAGGAACCAGGTGCTGCTTGAAACAGAGTTCTCAGCCTTGGCTGCACATTGGCATCCCTTGGGGGCTTTAAAATATACAGATGTCTGGGTCCCACCCCTAGAGATGCTGATATCATTGCTCTAGGATGGGACCTGGGCATTGAGATATTAAAAGCTTTCCAGATGATTCTGATGTGCCCCTAAATTGAGAAAGGTTAGCAATTAGCTCAGTCCTGGATTAGTAGGTGTTTAGTGATATGCATGCTTTACTTGAGGGCAAAGCCAATTTGGAGTTGCTTTGTAATGCAACTGGATAGCTTTCTGTTTTTCATTTCTGCTAAGCAGATATCTGAGTGCATAGTAGATATATGACACTATTGCTATGTCGGGTTTAAGTATGTAAGAGATATGGTTCTTGTCTTCAAGAGCTTATAAAAAGGCTAGAAATAATACCAAAATAACTCTAATGGGAACCACTACAAGCTAAATGTCATTATAGTGAATCATGCAAATTATGGTAATTTAGAGAAGGGACAGATTGCATTTAATTAGAGGGGATCAGGAAAGGCTTGAGAAGGTGGTATTTGAGCTGAATTTGAGGGCTTGGCATGCAGAGATGGGATGGGGGAGGCATTCCAGGTGGAGGGAACATAATGAGCACAGAAGTGGGAGAGTAAAGGAAATATTTAAGAAATAGCAAGTAAATCATATTTTGGCTGGAGCCTAATGTGTGCATAGATGGTAGTGAGAAACAGATCTAGAAAGGAGGGTTGGAACCAGCTTTTAAAAATATTTTTAAACCTGCTTTAGCAGTTGTTTGGTGATTCTTAAAAAATTCTTATTATGTTTGTCAGACAGTTGTGAACACAACATGATATGGCTCAAGGATTGATTTTTCTGTAACAAATTGCTTGAATTGGCTATATATTTAAACATATTATAATTATGTTACTGTATTTTACATCATAAAAGCATGTTGCAAAGTAAATGAGTTATAGATATTATTTTTCATTCTTTATGAATAAACTCAAATGTGTTTAGTGTTTGAAAGGAAATCAGAAAAAATACATATTTTGATTTTTCAACCTTTTCAAAATAGGCCTTTTTGATGAAATTATGGATTGAAGTATAATATGCAAACAAATAAAAAGGGAGCTTCTGAAGTCTAATAGGTGAACATATAAAAAGGTAGCTTCTCTGGTTTGGGCAGAGTAGTGGACAGAGAAGGTTCCAGAGCTCTGCACTTGTAGCCCTCACTTCACGCTCATTCCCCCATAATTTTTAATTGATGCTCCTACTGATGTATCAAGAACTGGCAAAAATTTTTTTTATTATTACTGGGAAGGGAAGAATAATGCTAACAACTTAACATTAACTTGCCAAGTTGAGAGGAAATTGAAGAAGCTTCTGATGAGAGAGTGATGAATAGATGATAAACTTCATTGTTGTGACAGCATTGAATAAATGTTCACTGAACACCTGCAGAATGCCAGGCCTCTCCCTGGGCACTGAAGATACAAACAAGCAAAACAGACAATTGTAAGAAAGTGGGTTAAGTGCTCTGTGGGGCTATGTGATTGTGATGTGGAGGTGCAGGGGATGGACATTTACTAAGCCTGAGGGATGTGAGGAAGGCTTCCTGAGGGAGGTGACATCTGGTCTAGCACTCTCCTATTAGCTTTCTGCAATGATAGAAATGTTTTATATCTGTGTTGTCCAGTTTGACCACTAACCATGTGTGGCTATTGAGCCTTTGAAATGTGGTTAGTGCAACTGAAGAACTGTATTTTAAATTTGATTTAATTTTAATTATTTAAATTTAGCCACATGTAGTTAATGGCTATTATATTGGATAGCACAGATCTAATCTGAGTACTGAAGGATATTCTGACTGTCTGGTCAGAAGCAGTGCATGCAACACAGGGAGGAGGAGAATTTTCAGTGGAAATAATCTGTTTGCAGGACCAGGGGTGAAAGATAGTAGAACATGTTTGTGTACCTGAAAGGAAGGTAGCATCCCTGAACCATAACATTTGAAAATGGAAATAGTAAGTGAGAAGGCTTGGATGTGTGCATGAGCCAGATTATGTAGGGACTGTAAAGGAGGGTCATGTGAGCCATGGCATCCTAAAAGGGGTTCAGAGGATAGACATAGTATATCCACTTGGTGGGGCGGGGTGTCTTGCATGGATTTTAGACTTTATCCTAAGAGCATTGAAGTTTTGGTGCAGGGAAGTTATGTGATCCGACTGATGTTTTAGAAAAAGTACTTGGGACTGGACCAGGATAAATGGATTGGAGGTGGGAAGACTGGAGACAGAAAGCCAGTCAGCAGGCTCTCAGACCTGCAGATGAGGTAGTATGGTACCCAAGTGGCAGCAGGTATGGGTGATTGAAGAGACTTAAAAGAGAGACTCTGTAGTACTTAATGTTGTTTTGTTAAGGTAGGAAGAAAATGTTCATGTTTCTGGCTTGCACATCTAGGTGGATGGGGACATCATTTACTAAAATAGGAAACACAAGAAAAGGACCCCATTTGAGGAGTCAATAAATGTTAGTTTGGCAGAGATGCTCAGATGGATATATAGATCGGAAGCTTAGGAAAAGATCTGGACTGGACTTAGAGGTTTGAGGATCATTAACATGCAGACAGAAATCAAAGATCTGAAAGTGAGTATCACCAAGGGAGAGTATGCAGAGTGAGAAGACAAGACAACTTTGGGCTGAACCCATAGGAAAGTCATTTTTTAAGGGATGGGTAGAAAAAGGAGACCAAAGAGACCAAGAAAGAGTGATCCAAGAAATAAAAGAAAAAAATCCAGGAAGCCGAGGGAAGAAAGATGTTATCAGCACTGTCAACTGATGCTGAGAGATCAGGTAAGATGACGATTGGGAAGTGTGGCTGTTGGAGTAGCAATAAGGAGGTGAGCAGCCTTGTGAGAGGAGTTTCAGTGGAATAGTTGGGCAGAAGCCAGATCACACAGTTTAAGGTAAAAGAGGAAGTCAAGTGGAAGAGAGAACACATGTAGGTAATTCTTGTAAAGACATTTGTTATTAGTTGTTACCTCCCCTACAATCAAGCAGCTGTTTAGAACCAGCTTTGGAGATTTGGTTGGATCTCTTCTGGGACACTGTTGGGTATCATGCTGCCCTTATTTATTTATTTATTTTAATAGGTTAGCTGTCTTTATAAATATAAATACATCAAATATAAATGGGTAATAATTTTAATGAAGTAACAACAACTGAGTATTGAATGCATACAGCCCTTATTTTAGATATAGATTTGTCTGAACTTTGCTGGCATTGCAAACTTTGTAGTCTGTTTCAGAGTAAAAAGCTCTAGCCCTAAAGATGGAAAACCTTTTAAGAATATAATATAGGAACAGAGTAGCCTTCTTAATGGTTAGTGGTCAGGGGTATCTAAGTAGCAAGAGAGAAGGAGGAGACTTTTCTCTGTTTTTACACTGCACTTGCAGTTAGCTGAGGAACTTGGGTAAAGTTATACAGAATGGTAGATAGGTGGCACTGTGTGTCTATGTCAAAAGAAGTTAAGACTAGCACAAAATACATTTAATGTTACAGGAATGGGAATTTTTGTTATCTTCAATACTATATTAGAAATAATGAAATGAACTTGCTAATGATGGTTAATACAGATTTCATTTTAAATCTTTCTGTCTTAAATTTCAGGAGAGTGACCGGTTGTATGTAATGTTTGTAATGGTGCATGCTACAACACTCTTTTACCAGCATAAGGGTAGAACCTTCCCATTTGCAGAGATAATTCACAATTGAAATATTTTCATGGAATAAGACTTTGGTTTCCTAGGATATTTAAAAAATTGATACTTTTACTTGACATCATGAAATACGCATTCATGTAGCAAAGTAAGGTGCTATTTTAATTACTGAGGGATATTGAAAAATCAAATCAGTATAGTGGACTTGAACAAATGATGCATTCATGCCAAGTGTACACTGTACAAAGGATTTGTAGCTGTTTGGCGGGATATACGTAGAAGAAGCACTATGTCATAAAAACACAGTTTCAATGTTGAAAACTTAGACTCTACAGATGAGCAAAGATTATTATTTCTAATTTAAAACACCTGTTCGATGTAGAAAATCTGAAAAGTACCAGAACTTTAATGAAGAAAGCAGAAGCCACTTGTGATGATTTGAAGCTGTAGGCACCCCAGAAAAACATGTTTTTATTTTCATTGAAGCATTTTTCATTTAATACAAAATAAACAATAAATGCCTGGTTAGAAAGTATTGGCTGAACAAATTATGGAGCATTATGTCATGGAATACTTTGTATCATTGAAAATAATGATCTAAATATGTGCTCATTGTCCTGAAAAAGTTTAGCACCTACAACCTTGCCTGAGACAAAATGGGCCCATGATAGATATTTGCTGAATGAATGAACTAATGTCAAGTGGGGAATGCAAGTGCAGAATGCATGTTTATTGACTTCATGTTTCATTAAACCACTCCTCATGTGAAAACATACAGAAAATAATTCTGCAAGGAGATGTCTCTGTATGAGGAAAGTGTGTTAGGTTATTGTCTGCATTTTCTAATTTATTTCTCAATGAGTAGGTATTACTTCAAAAAAATAGTATAAAAGCTGGTTTCAGTTTGGAAGGCAAAGGATAGAGGAATAGGGCATGTGAGTCATGGATGCAGCGGGGGTAGGTAGGGGTAGAGAGGATTCATATGTTAAGCATCGAGGTAGTGTTGGGTAAGATCAGTAGGCCCCTGATAGGTCTGGGGAAGGCTAAGAAAAAGGTTCTGGGATGGAACAAGAAGCCAGATGGTCCCAGAGCAAATGACTGAAAGAGAGTCCAAAGCAGAGGAAATCTTGGAGTGATGCCCAAGGCAGAGATGTCAGTCTCCTCAAAACCTGGAGGGATTCCTGATCATCTTCCCAGGGGCTGTTAGTGAACTGGGCAAGGCTGGGGTGGACCCCTCTGGAAAATTATCCTGTTCAATGCTCGTTTTCCTTTAGTATTTTTTTAAATTCAATTTTATTGAGATATGTTTACATACCATACAGTCATCAAAATTGTAAAATCAATTGTTCACGATACCATTATATAGTTGTGCATTCATCGCCACAATTAATTTTTGAACATTTTCATTACCGCAGAAAAAGAATAAAACTTAAACTAAAAAAGAAAACCAAAACATCACACCCCCCCATCTCTCCCTATTATTCATTTACTTTTTGTTCCTATTTCTCTACTTATCTGTCCATACACTGGATAAAGGGAGTGGGAGCCACAAGGTTTTCACAATCATGTGGTCACACTGTGTAAGCTACATAGTTATACAATTGTTTTCAAGAATCAAGGCTACTGGGTTGCAATTCAGCAGTTTCAGGTATTTCCTTTTAGCTATTCCAATACACTAAAAACTAAAAAGGGATATCTATATAATGTATAAGAATAACTTTCAGAACGACCTCTCGACTCTACTTGAAATCTGTCAGCCACTGAAACTTTAATTTGTTTTGTTTCTCTTCCTTATTTTGGCCAAGAAGTCGTTCTCAATCCCTTGATGCTGGGTCCAGGTTCATCCCTGGGAATCATGTCACAAATTGCCAGGGAGACATACTCCTCTGAGAGTCATGTCCCACATAGAGGGGAGGGCAGTGAGTCCACCAGCCTGTTTGGCTTAAAAGGAGAGGCTACATCTGAGCAACAAAAGAAGTTCTCTGGGGGTGACTCTTAGGCACAATTATAAGTAGGCTTAGCCTCTTTTTGCATTATCAAGCTTCATAAGGGCAAGCCCCAAGATTGCAGAAGCAGCCTTCTAAATTGGTAGTCCCCAATGCTTGTGAGAATATCGGTAATTTCTTAGGTGGGGAAGTTTAATATTTCCACATTTTTTGCCAGTCCCTCAAGTGGGCTTTGCAATATATTTTTATTCTTGGCCCAGATTACTCTGGGATGTATCAGGGCTTCACACTAACCTGTACAAGCCAACCAGATTTCATTCCCTATTCAAAGTTCCATGTAATTATGGTATTTGAATAAACTGACCATAGAAGTTAAATTATAGAGTGTGCTACAGAAACTATAGATCCTGCACCAAATAAACATCTCTTCCCTTGGTCTCACACAGAAGTTGAAGTTTTGAAACACCGTTTCTGGTATAATCACATAGTTATGCATTCACCACCACAATCTATATGAGGACATTTCCATTTCTTCCACAAAGAAAGAGGAAGAGGAGGAAAAAGAAAAAAGTGATGACTTAAAAAAAAATAAAATACAGTAAAAAGTTCAGGCAACACCAATGCCAAGAGTCCCATACCTCACCCTTATCCCCCTCTTATAGACATTTAGCTTTGGAATATTGCCTTTGTTACAATTAATGGAAGCATATTACTATGGTTAACTATAGGCTCTGGTTTCCATTGATTGTATTTTTTCCCCAATACCATCCCATTGTCAACACCTTGCAAAGTTGACTTTCATTTGTTCTCCCTCATGTGAAAGCATTCTTATATTTGTACATTTAATCACAATCATTGACCAGTCTAGGTTTCACTAAGTTATATACAGTTCCAGTCTTTATCTTCTATATTTCCCTCTGGTGTCATACCTACCCATAACCTTCCTCTTTCAACCATACTCACAGTCATCTTTGCTCAGTGTATGTACAGTATGGTGCTACCGTCATCCAATATTGTGCTATCCATTTCTGGATCTATACAATCTTGAACATTCTATATTCCTTTAGCATCAGATGCCCAATCTCTACCCTCTTTCTATTTCCTGATATCTTCATTTCTACACTCTTTTCCAGGCCTTTCTCTCTTGTCTTTTCCTATCTGGCTGTAGCACTCTGTTTAGCATTTCTTGTAGAGGAGGTCTCCTGTTCATGACTCTCTCAGTCTCTGTTTGTAAATAGTTTAAGGACAGTTTTGCCAGAAATAGTATTCTTGGTTGGCAATTTTTCTCTTTCAGTATCTTGAATATATCACACCACTGCCTTCTTCCCTCCATGGTTTCTGCTGAGAGATCTGCACTTAGTCTTTTCAAGCTTCCCTTGTTTGTGATGGATTGCTTTTCTCTTGCTGCTCTCAGAATTCTCCCTCTGTCTTTGACATTTGAAAATCTGTTTAGTAAGTGTCTTGGAGTAGGTCTATTTGGATCAGTTCTGTTTAGGGGTATGGTGTGCTTCTTGGACTTGTAATTTTATGTCTTTCGTAAGTGTTGGGGAATTTTCATTGATTATTTCTGCTATTATTCTTTCTGCCCATTTTCCTTTCTGTTCTCCTTCTGGGACACTTACAACATGTATATTCATGCACTTCATGTTGTCATTCACTTCCCTGTGACCCTGCTCATATTTTTCTATTCTTTTCCCTATCTGTTCTTTTGTGGGTAGGATTTCAGATGTCCTGTCTTCTAGTTCACTGATCCTTTCTTCTGCCTCTCCAAGTCTGCTATTATATGCCTTTGTTGTGTTTTTCATCTCTTCCATTGTGCCTATTTCCATAAGTTTGCCATTTGTTTTTTCAAGTTTATGAATTCTTCCTTATGGTCACCCATTGTCTTCTTTATATCCTTCATCTCTTTTGTCACTGTCCTAGTTTGCTAATGCTGCAGAATGCAAAACACCAGAGATGGATAGGCTTTTATAAAATCGGGGTTTATTTCACTACACAGTTACAGTCTTAAGGCCACAAAGCGTCCAAGGTAACACCTCAGCAATCGGGTACCTTCACCGGAGGATGGCCAATGGCGTCCGGAAAACCTCTGTTAGCTAGGAAGGCAGCTGGCGTCTGCTCCAAAGCTCTGTCCTCAAAACGGCTTTCTCCCAGGACGTTCTTCTCTAGCAAGCTTGCTCCTCTTCAAAACATCACTCCCAGCTGCACTCACTGAGTTCCCTCTCTCTGAGTCAGCTCATTTATATAGCTCCACCGATCAAGGCCCACCCTGAATGGGCGGGGCCACGCCTCCATGGGAACATCTCATCAGAATCATCTCCCACAGCTGGGTGGGGCACATTCCAAGCAAATCCAACCATCACCAAAACTTCTGCCCCACACAAGACTACAAAGATAATGGCATTTGGGGGACACAATACATTCAAACCGGCACAGTCACCTTTTCTTTCAGCTCACTGATTTGATTTAGAAGATTTGTTTGAACATCTTTAATTAGTTGTTTCAATTTCTGAATCTCTGTTGAGGTGTTAGCTTGTCCTTACGACTGGGCGATATCTTTGTGTTTCTTGGTATGGTTTGTGATTTTTTGCTGTGTAGGCATCTGATTTTCTTGATTAGTTTATTCTGGAGGTTGTTTTCTCTCTTTTTCTAGGGTTTTCTTGTTGGTTGTCTTTGATCTCTATCTTTTCTTTGTTTCTCTTGCTCTGCCCCCAAGTCATCCCCCCCAAATCAGGTGCCCACTGTGGCCTGCCACAGGGATGGGAAGCAGGCACTGGGTACCCCAGCATGTTCACTGTGTGTGGTAATACAAATTTTCTGGCTTCCAGTGTTCCTCTGCCTTCTGCTGGCCAGCAAGACCTGGGTTTATTTTAGAGCCCAGCTTTAACAGTTGGATCTTCCATATTTCTCAGCCAAAACGGGGCTGGGTTTCTATACAGGGCATGTAGACCAGCTCCTGTCATCCTAAGGGTCTGAAGCATCTTTTAAAAAGTCTTTTAATTCCCTTCTGCCTTCTGGATTGTCCAGGAGGTTGTGCTGTTTGGCAACTTACTCATCCTCAGAGGCTACTTTGCCTCTGAGCACAGGCTGTATCTACACAGGTAAGCTGGAACTGCAGGATTCCTATGCCCTCACTTTGCCGGCCAAAATCTTGCTCAATGTTGGACTCTACCTGTGGCAGAGTAGTTCCTGAGCTGACCCATTACTTCAGCTGTCTTCCAAGCAAGGAAACTGTGCCAGCTGCTGTTTCCTTCAAGGGTGGGGAAAGGGCTTTCAGACCCAGGGCTGGAAACACAGTGACTGTCCATGTTTTCTGTCTCTTTGTCCCTTACTGACCTGGGCCTTGAAATGTCCTCCCCTGTTCCCCAGGTCTTCTAACAGCGGGGGTATGTCTCACCGCTGTGAGAGACTTTGTAGTCTGTGTCTGTGGTGGGAGGGATCCTGTCTTGCTGATTCTGTGCCTTTCCCACAGGAGACCGAGTAAAGGGCAGGGTAGAGAACTGGCTGGTTTGGGATGGAAGATTCCTACCTGACATTCTTCTCGTTCTTCAATTTGGCATTTACAGGGTCCTTCTCTGGTCTATATCCTTTTCCAGAGTTTCGTAGAATTCAGAATTGTCCTTTTTTTCATTCAGTCTCTGGAAAAAAGTTTTTAGTAGCTGTTTATGTTGCTATGTTGATGACATCACACCAAAAACATGTCTTAAACTTAATCTGTTCCTGTGGGTGTGAACTCGTAAATAGAACTTTTTTGATGAAGTTACTTCAGTTAAGGGTGGCTCACTGCAATCAGGATGGATCTTTATCCTATTACTCAAGTACTTTCTAAGCAGAATGCAACTCAGACAGATAGAAAGCCTCAGGGAGCAGCCCGAAGCTGAAATACAGCAGAACCTGGAAGAGAACAGAGAGGTCAGGAGAGGCTGTCATGTGCATTGCTAGGTTACAGAAGAGCCAAGGACCAAGGAATTCTGGCAGCTAGCTTCAGAACACCAGTCTTTGGGAGAAAAGCATTGCCTTGATGACATCTTGATTTGGACTTTCTTTAGTCTCAAAGCCATGAGCTAAATTCTCATTACTTGGTATTTGCTTGAGCAGCCAAAGAAACTAAAATGCCATTCTTCTGTAAACATCAACTGTCACAGTTATGACTTTGACTGTTTTTCACTTTTATTTTTTGATAGATAGGTAGACATCATACTATATTTATATTTTATGTCTGGTATATTAACGTAGCATTAACTTTTGAGCATTTCCTTAGGTAATTAAAATTCTTCAAAAACATTTTTATTCATGGTCTCATGTTCTAGTCTGACTGTTTCAATGTCTAACTCTTTTCCTACATTTAGGTTTTTTGTGTTTTTCTAGCTTTTAGGTCAAGATTTATTTGTTTACCTGGATGATACGTATGTTCTTTTATCAGTCTGTAATCAGTGAGATTTTTTGATTTGGATGATTCTGATTTAAGAACTTGCTGACCTGAGATAAACAGATGCTTTCTGGCTAAAATGTTTGACTGGCTTTACAGTCTTTGGATAGTTATGGATTTCCAATCAAAATTTTTAAGTGGACTAGTGGGATGGAATAACATTGGGTATCAGGAAATACATCTTTCCAGAAGGTTGCTGCCTACTGGAACTATTAACTCATGAAATTTACTGATTGCTCACATTTTATGTGATAAGGAGTCACTTTTTTTTAAAAAAAAAATCTATCTTTAAATAAATGACATCAAAGTTTGGCTTCTTTTAAAAGTTTCTCAAGGAGAAGTATTATTTCATATGTATATATCATAATGGTTAAGAGAGTTGGCCACAGAGCTAAATTGCTGAGTTTTCATATTCATTCAGCCACTTACTAACATCATGACTGTGCACAAATTATTTAACTTCTTGAGCCTTGGTTTTCTCAAACTCAAAATGAGGATAATAAATGTAACTACCTTAGAGTTTTTATGAGGATTTAAATAGAGAATCTGTATAAAGGATGAAGCACAGTGCTTAGTATGTAGTAAATACTAAGTAATTTATTATTATTATATAATATTCTGTAAGTCTCCATGGCCAAAAGCATGGGCTTTGGCATCAAACAGATCTGAAACTTACTAGAAGTGTGGCTTCAGGACAGTTATTTAGCTTCTGAACATTAGTACTTTAATGTGTAAAATGGGGTAATACTACTACTTCACAGTATTATTGTGAGGTTTAAAAAGCTAATGAATATCATAGCAACTAACTGCACATGCTAACCATGCTATTGTTATTACTGTTATGCTAATAATAAATGAAGTGACTAATGAGCCCTTAAAAATTGGAAAAAAAAACAAGACATGCTGAGATAAAATGTCAAGTGAATAAAGCATGGTAGTTTTTGAGTAAATTCAAGATGTATGACAGACAAGGAATTTGAAATGACATATCAATTTAATTTAGGTCTAGGTTTAGTTGAGAGAAAATGCCACAGTTCTATTATTTTTTAATGCAATTTTATTGAGAGATATTCACGCACCATACAAACTTTCCAAAGTATACAATTACTGGCTGACAGTGTCATCACATAGTTGTGCATGCATTCCCATTATCAAATTGAGAACCTTTTCAGTTACTCCAGAAAAGAAATAAAAATAAAAAAGAAATCCCAAATCCTCCCATACCCTTATCCCCATCCCATAGTGTTGGTGTGGTATATTTGTTATTGTTGATGAAAGAGTATTAAAATATTACTTTTAACTATAGTCTAGAGCTTGCAGTAGGTGCATTTTTCCCATGTACCCATCTATTATTAACTTTTTAATAGTGTCATATATTTGTTCTAGTTTATGAAACAACTTTTTAATATTTGTCTAGTTGATCACAGATATTGTCCACCACAATATGGTTTTATTTTATTCTAATAAAGTGATTATATGAAATATGTTTTTCTTATTTGAATATTTGAATTGATTGAATTGAAGAGGAAGGGAGAAATACTTTTTTTTTTTGGTTGTTTTTTTATTAGAGAAGTTATGGGTTTACAGAAAAATCATGCAGAAAGTTCAGAATTCCCATATCCCACCCTGCCCTCCCCCCTGCATAGTTTTGCCTATTATTTACATTTTCATTACTATGGTACCTTTGTTACAATTGTTGAAACAATATTACTATATGATACTATTAACACATAGTCTGTAGTTTACGTTAGGGTTTACTGCTTGTATTATACAGTTCTATGGTTTTTTTAAAATTTTTTTTCTGGTAACATATACAACTTAGAATTTCCTCTTTTAAATACGTTCAAATAAAGAATTCAGTGGTATAAATTACATTCACAATGTTGTGCTCCTGTTTTAGTTCCCTAGGCTGCTTAAGGCAGATACCATGAAATGGGTTGGCTTAAACAATGGGAATTTATTAGCTTGCAGTTTGAGGCTGAGAAAATGTCCAAATCAAGCCATTATCAAGGTGATATTTTTTTCCCGAAAATGGCTGCTGGCGATCCTGGGCTCCTCTGCCTCATGGCAAAGCACATGGTGGCATCTGGTGGTCTCTCCTTTCCCTTCTAGGTTTCATTGCTTTCAGCTTCTTGCTTTCCTGGCCTTTTCTCTTTCTGTATTCATTCCTGTTTATAAAGGACTCCACTAATAGTATTAAGACACATCCTGGTGGGTCACACCTTAACTGAAGTAGCCTCTTCAAAAGGTCCTACTTGGAGTGGGTCCAGATCCACAGGAATGGATTAAATTTAAGAACTTGTCTTTCTGGGGGTACATACAGTTTCAAACCACCATAGCTGACATCACTGTCATCTACTACCAAAACTTTTCCATCACAAAAAACAGAAATGCTGTACAATTTAAGCATTAACTCTTTATTCCCTATTCCCATCCTGTCCTCTGGTAACCTATATTCTAGATTCTGCTTCTATGAATTTGCTTATTCTAATTATTTCATATCGGTGCAGTCATACAATGTTTGTCTTTTTGTGTGTGGCTTATTTCAGTTAACATGATGTCTTCAGGGTTCATCCATGTTGTTGCATGTATCAGAACATCATTCCTTTTTACACCTGACTAATATTCCATTGTATGTATATACCACATTTTATTCATTCCTTGGTTGTTGGACGCTTGGGTTGCTTCCATCATTTGGCAATTGTGGAAACATCTTTTCGAGTCCCTGCTTTCACATCTTTTGTGTATATATATCTAGAAGTGGTATTGCCAGATCAAATGGTAATTCTATACTTAACTTTCTGTGGAACCACCAAACTGTTTTCAACAGCAGCTGTACCATTTTACATTGCCACCAACAATGAATGAGTGTTCCTATTTCTCTACCTCTACTCCAACACTTGTTATTTTCTGTTTTTTAATAGTAGCCATTTAGTGAGTGTGAAATGGTATCTCATTGTGGTTTTGATTTGTATTTCCCTAAGAGCTAGTGATGTTGAGCATCTTTTCATGTCCTTTTTGACCATTTTTATATCTTTCTTGGAGAAATGTCTACTCACGTCTTTTGCCCATTTTTTAAAATGGGTTGTTTGTCTTTATTTTTTAGTTGTAGAATTTCCTTATATAGTCTGAATATTAAACCCATATAGGTATGTGGTTTCCAAATATTTTCTCCCATTGAGTAGATTGTCTTTTAAATTTCATAATACAGTCCTTGGCACAAAAGTTTTAACTTTGATGAGCTCCCATTTATCTATTTTTCTTTTGTTGTTCATGCTTTGGGGTAAAGTCTAAGAAACCATTGAATAACACAAATCCTGAAGATGCTTCCATCTGTTTTCTTCTAGGAGTTTTATAGTTCTGATTCTTGTATTAGGTCTGATCCATTTTGAGTTGATTTTTCTATATGGTGTGAGGTAGAGGTCCACTGTCATTCTTTTGCATATGGACATTTGTTGAAGAGACTTTTTTTTTCTCAATTCAGTGGACTTGGCAGACCTGTTAAAATTTGGTTTGCCATAAATATGAGAGTCGATTTCTGAACTCTCAGTTCGATTCCATTGGTCTATATATCTCTCCTTGTGTCAGTACCATGCTTTTTTTTTTTTTTTTTTTTTTTTTTTTAAATGGCTTGTAATAAGTTTAAGATCAGGAATTGTGAGCCTGCCCCCTTGGTTCTTTTTCAAGATGTTTTTGGCTATTTGGGGCCCCTTACCTTTCCATATAAATTTGAAGATTGGTTTTTCTATTTCTGCAAAGAATGCTGTTGGGATTTTGATTGGGATTGTGTTGAATCTTTAAATAATTTTGGATGGAATCCATGAACACAGGATGACTTTCCATTTGTTTAGGTGTTCTTTGATTTCTTTTAGCATTGTATTGTAGTTTTCTGTGTACAAGTCCTTTACATCTTTGGCTAGATTTTTTCCTAGATACTTGATTCTTCTAGTTGCTATTGTGAATTGAATTCTTTTCTTGATTTCTTTTTAAAATTGTTCATTACTGGGATATAGAAACACTGCTGAATTTTGGGTGTTGATCTTGTATCTGGCCACTTTGCTGAATTCATTTATTTGTTCTAATAGGTTTGTTGTGGAATTTTGATTTTCTGTATATAGGAACATGTCATCTGCAGATAGGGCAAGTTTTACGTCTTCCTTTCTAATTTCTGTGCCTTTTATTTCTTTTTCTTGCCTAATTGCTCTAGATGGAACTTCCAGGACAATGCTGAATAACAGTGGTAAAATTGGGTATCCTTGTCTTGTTCCTGATCCTAGAGGGAAAACTGTCAGTCTTGAATATGATGTTAGCTGTGGGTTTTCCATAGATGCCTTGTATCATGTTGAGGAAGTTTCCTTCTATTCCTAGTTTTCTAAGTGTTTTTATCAAGAATGTATGCTGGATTTGGTAAAATGCCTTTTCTCCATCAATTCTGATGATTATGTGGTTTTCCCCTTTTGTTATGTTAATGTGATGTATGATTTAATCGATATTCTTATATTGAACTACCCTTGCATACTTTGGATAAAACCTACTTGATTGTGATATATAAGTCTTTTGATCTGCTGTTTGGATTAGGCTTGTTAGTATTTTGTGGAGGATTTTTGTGTCTATATCTGTAAGGGATATTAGGCTGTAGTTTTCTTTTCTTATAGTATCTTTATCTGGCCTTTGTATGAGGGTGATGTTGACCTCAGAGTATGAATTAGAGACTGTTCTCTCCTCATTAATTTTTTGGAAGACTGACAGGATACATATTAATTCTTCTTGGGATATTTGGTAACATTTCCCTGTGAAGCCATTTGGTCCTGGGCCTTTCTTTGTTAGGAGGTTTTTGATTACTGATTCAATTTCTTTTCTAGTTATTAGTTTGTTAAGATCTTCTGTTTCTTTTTTTTTTTTTTTTTAATTTTCATTGGGATTGTTCAGATACCATACAATTAACCAAAGATCCAAAGTGTACAATCATTTGCCCCTGGTACCCTCATACAGCTGTGCATCCATCACCGCACTTAATTTTTGTTCAATTTTTAGAACCTTTTCATTACTCCAGACAAGAAATAAAGTGAAAGATGAAAAAAAGAAAAAAAGAACAGGAAACTCGAATCCTCCCATATCCCTAACCAACACCCCTCAATTGTTGATTCATAGTGTTGGTATGGTACATTTGTTACAGTTTATGAAAGTGTTGAAATACTACTAACTGTAGTATATAGTTTGCAATTGGTATACATTTCTTCCCTATATGCCCCTCTATTATTAACTTCTAGTTGTATTGTCATACATTTGTTCTGGTTCATGGGAGAGTTTTCTAATATTTGTACAGTTAATCATGGACATTGCCCACCATAGGATTCAGTTTTATACATTCCCATCTTTTGACCTCCAACTTTCCTTCTGGTGACATATATGACTCTGAGCTTCCCCTTTCCACCTCATTCACGTGCCATTCATCACTGTTAGTTATTCTCACATCTTGCTGCCGACACCTCTGTTCATTTCTAAACAAGTAACTTCATCCTAGTTGAACATTCTGCTCATACTAAGCAACCACTCCCCATTCTTAAGCCTCATCCTATATCTTGGTACCTTATATTTCATGTCTATGAGTTTACCTATTATAATTAGTTCTTATCAGTGAGACCCTGCAATATTTGTCCTTATGTGTCTGGCTTATTTCACTCAGTATATTGCCCTTGAGGTTTTGTCATCAACCCATTTTTTTTTTTAAGACGGTTTTGTTCACACACCATACATTCCATTCTAAGTAAACAATCGATGGTTCTCTGTATGGTCACATATTTATGTGTCCACCACCTTCACCACTATGTATATAAGGGCATCTACATTTCTTCCACAAGGCAGGAGGGAGAGTCAAAGAAGGTAGAGAGGCAAAAGAAAGAGGAAAAAAAATGACAGCTAGGAAGTAGCAAAAGGAAAAGTAACCTTAAATCAAAGTAGAATAAAGAGCCAGACAACACCACCAATGCCAAGTGTCCAACATGCTCCCCATCCTCCCCCATCTGCACCCACCTTGGGACACTGTGCCCGCCACATCAAAGGAAGCACAATACACTGATTCTGCCAGTCACAGTCTCTAGTCTACATTGATTGCATCCCTTCCCCAATGCCTCCCCATTTTTAACACCTTGCAAGGTTGACATTTGCTTGTTCTCCCTTGTAAAAGAACATATTTGTACATTTTATCACAATTGTTGAACACTCTAGATTTCACCAAGTTACACAGTCCCATTCTTTATCTTTCTCCCTTTCTTCTGGTGTCTCACATGCTCCCAACCTTCTTCTCTCAACCATATTCATAGTTATCTTTGTTCAGTGTACTCACATTGCTGTGCTACCATCTTCCAAAATTGTGTTCCAAACACAATGCAACGTAAAATAGAGACTGCAACCAACAGAATCATTGTACTATACCTCCTCAAATGCAACAAAGGTGATACACCAAGGCAAATGCAGACAAGAGGGGAGGACAGGGGAGGCATGCCAGACACCTGACATTGGTGGTACCGTCCGACCCCCCACTCCACCATGAGTGTCTTCTCCTATTGCTCTGTAGTGCTCCCCTTAGTATTTCCTGTAGGGCAGGTGTCTTGTTCACAAAGTCTTTCATTGTCTGTTGGAAAATATTTTGAGCTCTCCCTCATATTTGAAGGACAGCTTTGCTGGGTATGGGAATCTTGGTTGGCGGTTTTTCTCTTTCAGTATCTTAAATATATCATACCACTTCCTTCTTGCCTCCATGGTTTCCGCTGAGAGATCTGCACATAGTCTTATTAAGCTTCCTTTGTATGTGATGGATTGCTTTTCTCTTGCTGCTTTCAGGTTTCTCTCTTTGTCTTTGACATTTGATAATCTGATTATTAAGTGTCTTGGCATAGGCCTATTCATATCTCTTCTGTTTGGAGTACACTGCGCTTCTTGGATCTGTAATTTTATGTCTTTCATAAGAGATGGGAAATTTTCATTGATTATTTCCTCTATTATTGCTTCTGCCCCCTTTCCCTTCTCTTCTCCTTCTGGGACACCAATAATATGTACATTCTTGTACTTTGTTTCATCTTTAAGTTCCCGGAGACGTTGCTCATATTTTTTCATTCTTTTCTCCATCTGCTCCTTTGCATGTAGGCTTTCAGGTGTTTTTTCCTCCAGTTCTTGAGTGTTTTCTTCTCCCTCTTGAGATCTGCTGTTGTGTTTCCATTGTGTCTTTCATCTCTTGTGTTGTGCATTTCATTTCCATAGATTCTACTAGTTGTTTTTTTGAACTTTCAATTTCTGCCTTATGTATGCCCAGTGTTTTCTTTACAGACTCTATATCTTTTGTGAAATATCCTCTAAACTTTTTGAATTGATTTAGCATTAGTTGTTTAAATTCCTGTATCTCAGTTGAATTGTATGTTTCTTCCTTTGACTGGGCCATAGCTTCGTTTTTCTTAGTGGAAGTTGTAGTTTTCTGTTGTCTAGGCATCTGACCTCCTAGGCCACCCCAATCAGGTTTTCCCAGATGAGAACAGGCTCAGGTCCCAGAAGGAGAAATATTCAGTATCTGGTTTCGCTGATGGTTTTTCTTACAGGATTGATACACCTGTGCTTTTCTGCCTGGCAGGTGCACCTGTCAGCCTGTCACCAGCTGGTGTAAGAGGGTGTGGCCTGTGGCTTTCCTCCCCCAGGCTTTGGGGTCTGGTTCCGGAAAGGCGGGCAGTAGACCTGGGCCCCTCCCTTTCCTCTTGGGAAGCTATGCCCCCTCCAGAGAGGTCAGCTGCATATCAATAAGTTCTTTGTTTCTCTGACTCTTCTGATCAAAGTGTTTTGATTTTAAAATGGCTAAGGCTGTCTTTACTGCAAAGCGCTGTGGGCTGAAAGTAGCTGAGGTATTCTCCACAGAGAGAGAAAGGGACAGAAAAGCTCCCAGGTTCACCTGTCAGCCAGGGATAGCACCCGATCCTCTGGGCTCCCCGTCCTGAGACAGATATGTCCCCTGACTCCCAAGGTCAGTTGTCACCAAAAGCCTCTGTCTGCTTGTTGAGGATTCGCTGTCTGTATTGAGCAGTTAACATTAAAACCTCACTTGGAGCTGGGCTGAGAGGGTGCTGCTGTCTAGCACCATGAGGCTTCCATGAGGGAGGGGCTCTCGGTTCTTGGCTCTCAGCGCGGGTCCGCAGTTTTACTTACAGATTTTATGCTGCGATCCCGGGCATTCCTCCCAAGTCAGGTTGGTGGATGATGAGTAGACAGTCATATTTGTCTCCCTGCAGTTATTCCAGGTTGTTTACTAGTTTTTTGGTCATTTATGAATTGCTCCCGGTGGGGACTAACAGTCTTCCACTCCTCTCTATGCTGCCATCTTAGCTCCTCCTCCTGTTTCTTTTTTTTTTTTTTAATCTTCATTTTATTGAGATATATTCATATACCACGCAGTCATACAAAACAAATCGTACTTTCGATTGTTCACAGTACCATTACATAGTTGTACATTCATCACCCAAATCAGTCCCTGACACCTTCATTACCACACACACAAGAATAACAAGAATAATAATTAGAGTGAAAAAGAGCAATTGAAGTAAAAAAGAACACTGGGTACCTTTGTCTGTTTGTTTCCTTCCCCTATTTTTCTACTCATCCATCCATAAACTAGACAAAGTGGAGTGTGGTCCTTATGGCTTTCCCAATCCCCTTGTCACCCCTCATAAGCTACATTTTTATACAACTGTCTTCGAGATTCATGGGTTCTGGGTTGTAGTTTGATAGTTTCAGGTATCCACCACCAGCTACCCCAATTCTTTAGAACCTAAAAAGGGTTGTCTAAAGTGTGCCTAAGAGTGCCCACCAGAGTGACCTCTCGGCTCCTTTTGGAATCTCTCTGCCAATGAAGCTTATTTCATTTCCTTTCACATCCCCCTTTTGGTCAAGAAGATGTTCTCCGTCCCACGATGCCAGGTCTACATTCCTCCCCGGGAGTCATATTCCACGTTGCCAGGGAGATTCACTCCCCTGGGTGTCTGATCGCACGTGGGGGGAGGGCAGTGATTTCACCTTTCAAGTTGGCTTAGCCAGAGAGAGAGGGCCACATCTGAGCAACAAAGAGTCATTCGGGAGGAGGCTCTTAGGCACAGCCATAGGGAGGCCTAGCCTCTCCTTTGCAGCAACCGTCTTCCCAAGGGTAAAACTTATGGTAGAGGGCTCAACCCATCAAACCACCAGTCCCCTATGTCTGTGGTCATGTTAACAACCATGGAGGTGGGGTAGGCGAATACCCCTGCATTCTCCACAGGCTCCTCAAGGGGGCACTACATCTTCTTTTTCCTTGTTTTTCTTTTTTTTGTTTTTTAACTTTCCCTTCTTTTTTAAATCAACTGTATGAAAAAAAAGTTAAAAAGAAAACAAACATACAATAAAAGAACATTTCAAAGAGACCATAACAAGGAAGTAAGAAAAAGACAACTAACCTAAGATAACTGCTTAACTTCCAACATGTTCCTACTTTACCTCAAGAAAGTTACCTAATATAGCAACATTTCTGTGAACTTGTTCCTACTATATCCATCAGAAATTAACAGACCATAGTCATTGCTGGGCATCCCCAGAACGTTAAATAGCTTATCTGTTCTTCTTGGATTATTGTTCCCCCTTCCTTAATTGCTCTCTACTGCTAGTTCCCCTACATTCTACATTATAAACCATTTGTTTTACATTTTTCAAAGTTCACATTAGTGGTAGCATATAATATTTCTCTTTTTGTGCCTGGCTTATTTCGCTTAGCATTATGTCTTCAAGGTTCATCCATGTTGTCATATGTTTCACGAGATCGTTCCTTCTTACTGCCGCGTAGTATTCCATCATGTGTATATACCACATTTTATTTATCCACTCATCTGTTGAAGGACATTTGGGTTGTTTCCATCTTTTGGTAATTGTGAATAATGCTGCTATGAACATTGGCGTGCAGATACCTGTTCGTGTCACTGCTTTCCGATCTTCCGGGTATATACGGAGAAGTGCAATCGCTGGATCGAATGGTAACTCTACATCTAGTTTTCTAAGGAACTGCCAGACTGACTTCCAGAGTGGCTGAACCATTATACAGTCCCACCAACAGTGAATAAGAGTTCCAATTTCTCCACATCCCCTCCAGCATTTGTAGTTTCCTGTTTGTTTAATGGCAGCCATTCTAACCGGTGTTAGATGGTATCTCATTGTGGTCTTAATTTGCATCTCTCTAATAGCTAGTGAAGCTGAACATTTTTTCATGTGTTTCTTGGCCATTTGTATTTCCTCTTCAGAGAACTGTCTTTTCATATCTTTTGCCCATTTTATAATTGGGCCGACTGTACTATTGTCATTGAGTTGTAGGATTTCTTTATATATGCAAGATATCAGTCTTTTGTCAGATACATGGTTTCCAAAAATTTTTTCCCATTGATTTGGCTGCCTCTACCTTTTTGAGAAATTACTTTGAGGTGCAGAAACTTCTAAGCTTGAGGAGTTCCCATTTATCTATTTTCTCTTTTGTTGCTTGTGCTTTGGGTGTAAAGTCTAGGAAGTGGCCACCTAATACAAGGTCTTGAAGATATTTTCCTACATTATCTTCTAGGAGTTTTATGGTACTTTCTTTTATCTTGAGATCTTTGGTCCATTTTGAGTTAATTTTTGTGTAGGGGGTGAGGTAGGGGTCCTCTTTCATTCTTTTGGATATGGCTATCCAACTCTCCCAGCCCCATTTGTTGAAAAGACCATTATGGCTCAGTTCGGTGACTTTGGGGGCCTTATCAAAGATCAGTCGGCCATAGATCTGAGGGTCTATCTCTGAATTCTCAATTCGATTCCATTGATCTATATGTCTATCTTTGTGCCAGTACCATGCTGTTTTGGCAACTGTGGCTTTATAATAAGCTTCAAAGTCAGGGAGTGTAAGTCCTCCCACTTCGTTTTTCTTTTTTAGAGTGTCTTTAGCAATTCGAGGCATCTTCCCTTTCCAAATAAATTTGATAACTAGCTTTTCCAAGTCTGCAAAGTAGGTTGTTGGAATTTTGATTGGGATTGCATTGAATCTGTAGATGAGTTTGGGTAGAATTGACATCTTAGTGACATTTAGCCTTCCTATCCATGAACATGGAATATTTTTCCATCTTTTAAGGTCCCCTTCTATTTCTTTTAGTAGAGTTATGTAGTTTTCTTTGTATAGGTCTTTTACATCTTTGGTTAAGTTTATTCCTAGGTACTTGATTTTTTTAGTTGCTATTGAAAATGGTATCTTTTTCTTGAGTGTCTCTTCAGTTTGTTCATTTCTAGCATATAGAAACATTACTGACTTATGTGCATTAATCTTGTATCCCGCTACTTTGCTAAATTTGTTTATTAGCTCTAGTAGGTGTATCGTCGATTTCTCAGGGTTTTCTAGATATAAGATCATATCATCTGCAAACAATGACAGTTATACTTCTTCTTTTCCAATTTGGATGCCTTTTATTTCTTTGTCTTGCCGGATTGCCCTGGCTAGCACTTCCAGCACAATGTTGAATAACAGTGGTGACAGCGGGCATCCTTGTCTTGTTCCTGATCTTAGAGGGAAGGCTTTCAGTCTCTCACCATTGAGTACTATGCTAGCTGTGGGTTTTTCATATATGCTCTTTATCATGTTGAGGAAGTTTCCTTCAATTCCTACCTTTTGAAGTGTTTTTATCAAAAAGGGATGTTGGATTTTGTCAAATGCTTTTTCAGCATCTATTGAGATGATCAATTGATTTTTCCCTTTCGAGTTTTTAATGTGTTGTAATACATTTATTGTTTTTCTTATGTTGAACCATCCTTGCATGCCTGGAATGAACCCCACTTGGTCATGGTGTATGATTTTTTTCATGTGTCTTTGGATTCGATTTGCAAGTATTTTGTTGAGGATTTTTGCATCTATATTCATTAGGGAGATTGGCCGGTAGTTTTCCTTTTTTGTAGCATCTTTGCCTGGTTTTGGTATTAGATTGATGTTAGCTTCATAAAATGAGTTAGGTAGTGTTCCATTTTTTTCAATGTTTTGAAAGAGTTTGAGTAAGATTGGTGTCAGTTCTTTCTGGAAAGTTTGGTAGAATTCCCCTGTGAAGCCATCTGGCCCTGGGCATTTATTTGTGGGAAGATTTTTGATGACTGATTGGATCTCTTTGCTTGTGATGGGTTGGTTGAGGTCTTCTATTTCTTCTCTGGTCAGTCTAGGTTGTTCATATGTTTCCAGGAAATTGTCCATTTCTTCTACATTATCCAGTTTGTTGCCATACAGTTGTTCATAATATCCTCTTATAATTTTTTTAATTTCTTCAGGATCTGCAGTTATGTCACCTTTTTCATTCATTATTTTGTTTATATGGGTCTTCTCTCTTTTTGATTTTGTCAGTCTAGCTAGGGGCTTGTCAATCTTGTTGATCTTCTCAAAGAACCAACTTTTGGTGATATTTATCCTTTCTATTGTTTTTTTGTTCTCTATGTCATTTATTTCTGCTTTAATCCTTGTTATTTCTTTTCTTGTACTTGGTTTAGGATTGGTTTGCTGTTCATTTTCTAGCTTCTTCAGTTGATCCATTAGTTCTTTGATTTTGGCTCTTTCTTCCTTTTTAATATATGCGTTTAGTGCTATAAATTTCCCCCTTAGCACTGCTTTTGCTGCATCCCATAGGTTTTGGTATGTTGTGTTCTCATTTTCATTCGTCTGTATATATTTAGCAATTTCTCTTGCTATTTCTTCTTTAACCCACTGATTGTTTAGGAGTGTGTTGTTTAACCTCCAGGTATTTGTGAATTTTCTAAGTCTCTGATGGTTATTGACTTCTAATTGTATTCCATTGTGGTCAGAGAATGTGCTTTGAATAATTTCAATCTTTTTAAATTTATTGAGGCTTGTTTTATGTCCCAGCATATGATCTATTCTGGAGAAAGTTCCGTGAGCACTAGAAAAGTATGTGTATCCTGGTGATTTGGGATGTAATGTCCTGTAGATGTCTGTTAAATCTAATTCATTTATCAGATTGTTTAGGTTTTCAGTTTCCTTATTGGTCTTCTGTCTGGTTGATCTATCTATAGGAGAGAGTGATGTGTTGAAGTCTCCCACAATTATTGTGGAAACATCAATTGCTTCCTTTAGTTTTGCCAATGTTTCTCTCATGTATTTTGTGGCACCTTGATTGGGTGCATAGACATTTACGATTGTTATTTCTTCTTGCTGAATTGCCCCTTTTATTAGTATGTAGTGGCCTTCTTTGTCTCTCAAAACATCCCTGCATTTGAAGTCTATTTTATCTGAGATTAATATTGCTACACCTGCTTTCTTTTGGCTGTAGCTTGCATGAAATATTTTTTTCCATCCTTTCACTTTCAGTTTCTTTGTGTCCCTGTGTCTAAGATGAGTCTCTTGTATGCAACATATTGATAGTTCATTTTTTTTGATCCATTCTGCGAATCTATATCTTTTAATTGGGGAGTTTAATCCATTTACATTCAACGTTAAAACCGTGAAGGCATTTCTTGAATCGGCCATCTTATCCTTTAGATTATGTTTGCCATATTTTTCACTCTCTCTATTAATATCCTTTATTGTACCCATACCGAATCTCTTTAGTACTGAACCTTTCTCCAAGTCTCTCTGTCCTGTCTTTGTTTCTCTGTCTGTAGGGCTCCCTTTAGTATCTCCAGTAGGGCAGGTCTCTTGTTAGCAAATTCTCTCAGCATTTCTTTGTCTGTGAAAAATTTAAGCTCTCCCTCAAATTTGAAGGAGAGCTTTGCTGGATAAAGTATTCTTGGCTGGAAATTCCTCTCACTCAGAATTTTAAATATATCGTGCCACTGCATTCTTGCCTGCATGGTGGCTGCTGAGTAGTCACTACTTAGTCTTATGCTGTTTCCTTTGTATGTGGTGAATTGCTTTTCTCTTGCTGCTTTCAGAACTTGCTCCTTCTCTTCTATGTTTGACAGTGTGATCAGTATATGTCTCGGAGTGGGTTTTTTTGGATTTATTCTATTTGGGGTTCGCTGAGCATTTATGATTTGTGTATTTATGTTGTTTAGAAGATTTGGGAAGTTTTCCCCAACAATTTCTTTGAATACTCTTCCTAGACCTTTACCCTTTTCTTCCCCTTCTGGGACACCAATGAGTCTTATATTCGGACGTTTCATATTATCTATCATATCCCTGAGGTCCATTTCGAGTTTTTCAATTTTTTTCCCCATTCTTTCTTTTATGCTTTCATTTTCCATTCTGTCATCTTCCAGGTCACTGATTCGTTGTTCAACTTCCTCTAGTCTTGTACTATGAGTGCCCAGAATCTTTTTAATTTGGTCAACAGTTTCTTTAATTTCCATAAGATCATCCATTTTTTTATTTAGTCTTGCAATGTCTTCTTTATGCTCTTCTAGGGTCTTCTTGATTTCCTTCATATCCCGTACTATGGTCTCATTGTTCATCTTTAGTTCTTTGAGTAGCTGCTCTAGGTGCTGTGTCTCTTCTGGTCTTTTGATTTGGGTGCTTGGGCTTGGGTTATCCATATCGTCTGGTTTTTTCATATGCTTTATAATTTTCTGTTGTTTTTGGCCTCGTGGCATTTGCTGAACTTGATAGGGTTCTTTTAGGATTTGTAGACCAGTTGAAGTCCTTATCTCTAATTTATCAGATCTACAGCTTCGTGGAGTACACTTTCTCTAACTAACCAGCAGGTGGCGTCCACGAGCCACCTGTTCTCCACAAGCCAGATCTCCCCTGCTTAGCCTTTTTGGTGAGTGGGGGAGTGAGTCTTGTGGGGCCCAATTGGTGTACCAAGCTTGCGTGTGTAGTTGGTGTTGCCTGCCCTGTATGTGGGGCGTGTTTCTGGGTAGTCGGGGAGGGGGGGTGGCCCTAACAATCAAATCTCCCTGATGATCCTAGAGTTTTAAAGCTGCTGCAATAGTCTAATCCTTCAGTTCGGTCCTGCCACAGTTTGTCTCTGCCACTGACCCACAAGTCTTTGGTATTGGCGTGTGGCTCCTGAGACTTGCAAGTGGGCCCCTCTTCCAGGCTGTGCACCCCGGGTCCTCTGTTGAGGGATGACTGTGCTATGTCACAGGTGAGTGCCGTCCCCCCAGGGCAGTTCTGGGCTGCTGGGCTGTGTTGGGAGGCTCCCAGTCTGCTCAAATGATGGCTGAATGGGGCTCTGTTAATTCACACTGCTCCCCCTTCCCAGCTCTGGGACATTCAGCTGAGGTTGCAGGGAAGGCTAATGTCCACGCCCAGTTTTGTGGTGTGTGCCTGTTATTTGAAGCACTTCCGTCACACTGGGTTGTCTGGGGCAGCTCTGGGCTATGGGGCTGGCGATGGGCAGGAGTGTTTCCTGTCCACCAGGATGGTGGCTGTGAGCGGACAACCCCCTTTTCTTGGGAAGTTGTGTTGTTTAGTGAATTTTCTCAGCCACTGGATTATTGCCTTTTGTCTCAGAGCTCTCTTAGTTCTGCTCTTGACTTGACGTGCCCAAATTTCAATTCTTTGAAGCTTTCTGTATTGAGCTTCTTAGAGTAATTGTTTTAGAAAAAGCAAAAAGGATTTAAAAAAAAAAAAAACAAAACAAAAAAAAAACGGCCCTCCTCAGAGATCTAATGGGTTATTGAAATGCTAATAGACAAAGCAACCAGGGCCATTAAGGAAAGGTGCACAGGGCGGAGAGATCAGCTTTGCTTCGGGATTTGCATATGCGCCTCAAGGCCTGATCTCCGCCCTTCCCCTTTCTGTGTTCACCAGAACTCCAAAAATCCTCTGCTTTTATTTTGGAGTTTTTCGTGTTGTTTTTTTTCTATGCCTGTCTCCTCTCTGCTGGGCTGGCTGCTCTCAGAGTCTCTGGTGTCTGGTCTCAGTCTATCTATGGTTGGAGTTTGAATCAGTAGAATGAGTTTCCGATAAGAGCAGCCACTGCAATTCTCCCTTCTCCTTCCCGGAGCTGACAGCCCCTCCTCCCCCGGGACTGAGCCTGGCAGGGAGGGGCGCGGGTCCCCTGGCCGCAAAAACTTACAGATTTCGCTGATCTCAGCAGTTCCACGTTTTCATGAGTGTTGTATGAAGTATGCCCAAAGACAGATTGCTCTGTGGTGTCCAGTCCACGCAGTTCCTGGCTTTTTACCTACTTTCCTGGAGGAGTAACTAAAACATACAGCTCACCAGTCTGCCATCTTGCCCCGCCTCCGAATTGGCTTTTATAAAGTGTGTTTATTTGGTTACACAGTTACAGTCTTAAGGCCATAAAGTGTCCAAGGTAACGCATCAACAATTGGGTACCTTCACTGGAGGATGGCCGATGGCATCCAGAAAACCTCTGTTAGCTGGGAAGGCACATGGCCAGTGTCTGCTCCAAAGTTCTGGTTTCAAAAATGGCTTTCTCCCAGGGCGTTCCTCTCTAGGACTCAGCTCCTCAAAAATGTCACTCTTAGTTGCTCTTGGGGCGTTTGTCCTCTCTTAGCTTCTCTGGAGCAAAAGTCTGCTTTCAAAGGCCATCTCCAGAATGTCTCTGTAAGCTGAAGCTCCTCTCTCAGTTCCAGTGCGTTCTTCAAAGTGTCCTTCTTGGCTGTAGCTCCTCTTCAAAATGTCACTTTCAGCTGCACTGAGTTTCCTCTGCCTGTCAGCTCATTTATATGGCTCCACTGATCAAGGCCCACCCTGAATGGGTGGGACCATGCCTCCATGGAAATATCTCATCAGAGTTACCACCTACAGTAGGGTGGGGTACATTTCCATGCAAACAACCTAATCCAAATGTTTCTGCTTAATCCGCAGTAATATGTCTGCCCCACAGGATTGCATTAAAGAATATGGCTTTTTCTGGGGGACATGATACATTCAAACCAGCACATCTACCTAGTGACCTAGACCTTTAGGCTGTAGTTCTTTTGTAAATAGAGATTAACACCTGGAGGAAAAAAAGCCAATTAATTCTAGGCTAAATCTCAGTATAATAAAAATGAGAATATTTTGGGAGCACTAATAGAGAAGCAATATCTAAGCAGAGCTAAAAGATGGCATTTTGGCTGGCAGCTTATTTGGTTATGGATACACAGAGACATCAATTCTGTATTCTTATGAGACCCCAGAACCCACTGATTCTGTCACCTCTGTGTAGATGATAGGTATATGGATGTGTCTACTGGTAGTCACAGTGTTTAGAAGTTCAAGCAGGAGAGAAATATTTTAAAACATAAACCTGTTATCTAATAACCTATGGCATAGAAGCTTTTCTTCTGGGGTTTCCTCTAATGTGTGTCTATGTGAAAGATGTTTGCTAGTGGGGAAGATATAGAACTGAGGTAGAAGATGACAGATACATATTCAGAGGGCAAAAGGAACCAGGTTGGGCCACTTTGTTGGTGAGCGAGTTGAAATCTAGGATTGTTCTTCTTAAATCCAAAAGAATTGGTTGAGTTTATTGGTTTACATTAGGATTTCTGAATTCAAAGCAAGAATTAGAATTAAAATGAGAGCTGGATATTGTTTTTAGAAAAGGCCTTGATGCAAAGTGCACATTGTTTTCCTGTTATCCATAGCAGCAACTATTGGACGTTAAATGTTAAAATAAAGTTGGACTCCTTGGCCTTAATCTTTTCTCCCTGGAGTGAGTTGAATACTGCCTTTCAAAAATTCATGTCTGCCTAGAACTTCAGAATGTGGCCTTATTTGGAAATAGAGTCTTTGCAGATATAATTAGTTAAGGATTTTGAAATGAAATCATCTTGGGTGTAGGGTGGGTCCCAAATCCAGTGACTAGTGTCCTTATAAGAAGAGGAGAGGGCACACAGAGATACACAGAAAAGGCAGAGATTGGATAGGTGCGTCTACACACCAAGAAATGCCAGGGTTTGTTGGCAGCCACCAGAGGTGAGGAGAGAGACGTAGAATGGCTTCTTCCTCAGAGCTTGACACCTTGATTTTGACATGCGGCCTCCAGGATTGAATTGTGAGAGAATCCATCTCTTATTTTAAGCTGCCCTGTTTGTGGTAACTTGTTATGGCAAGACTCGGAAACTAATATGCTCTCCATACAGCTACAGAACATTAGAAAGAATAGAAAGAGGTAAAGGCTATTTACTATACTACTGCAAAATACGTATGATCTTTTGCAACAGGGAGAGGGAGATTCCAGATGAAATTAAAGAAATGCTATGTGGCATTATGAAGAAAAAACCTCTTGGCAGTAAAAGCTGAGAGAAGGATTGTAAATAACATTAGTTAAGGGAAATTGCTGAATCTTATCAGATAGAAATGTTTTACATAGTAATTTTATGCCTAGGAATTAATATTTGTGCCATATATAATCATTTTTCAAAATAATTCCAGTAAAATGAAATATTAGAATATTTCACTCTTTCAGTGATCTCTTCTTTCTTGAACTATTAATTTCTAGCTTTCTATTGGGTCATTCCCACCAGCAATTATAAGGCTAACATAATCTCCTAGCTTTAAAAATCTGTCCTTTGGCTCCACATCTCCCTCTAGCTACTGCTCCAAGTTTCTGCCCCTCTTCTCAGTAAAACTTTCAAAAGAATTGTCCATAATGTTTGCTTCTTCACATCACACTATTTTCTCAACCTATGCCAGAGTTCCTGCCCTGCCAGTGTTGTTTGTATTGCCAGTTCCAGTAGTCTCTTTCTATTCATTTTACTTCGCAGCATTATTTGGTGTAAGTTGATCAATCCTCCCTTTGAAACAATCTCTTCTCTTTTCTCTTTGTGGACTATGCATGCTTCACTGTCCTCTTTCTTGCTCCTCTGCTTAACTTTAAAGCATGGTTTAGTCCCTTTAATTTTCATTTATTTTTTTTAATCTACATTTTCTCTCCCTAGGTGACCTCTTCAAGTCCAGTGCCTTCAAGTATCATCTATAGGCAAGTGACTCTCAGGTTTCTGCCTCTAACACTCATCTTTCCATGAGCCCAGACTCAAATATCTACCTGCCTATTTGACATCTCTACCTGGATGTATGATAGGTGTACCAAACCTAACGTGGCCAAAGCCCTTGATTTTCTCACTCTGTTCTTCCTGCCAGTTTTTTTCTGCCTGGAATTATTTCTGTTTCTGCAACTAATGTCTACCCATTTGCCTGAGCCTATAATAAGGGAGGAAGAATCCTTTATTCTTCCCTTCTCTCACCTTTCACTTCCAGTTAATTAGCAAGTCTTTTTGATTCTACCTTCAAAAAAATTTCAAATCTATTCACTTCTCTTTTCTAATTCTGAACCAACACCAATTCTTATCTGAACTATCACTAAAGCATCCTATATCACTTGGTGTGGTAGATTGTCTCCTATCATTGATTCTTTTCCTCCTTGTACATGCATGACCCACCCCTATGAAGAGATGGAGTTTATTTCACTCTTCTTGATTCTGGGCTGGCCCTGTGACTGCCTTGACTAATAGAATTTAGCAGAAGTGATGTTCTAGGACTTCCAGGCCCAGGCCCTAAAAGAATTTGCGGCTTCCATTTCATTCCTTCTGGAACTTTCCTTCTTGAAACCCTGTCACCACTCTGTAAGCAAGTCCAAGAAGCCATGTGAACACGTACGATGATGCCTTCCCAGGGACCTTACGCCTCATTTGCCAGAATTGTTACTTGACCCCTTCTAGTTGATGAATATTTTTAGCTCAGTACATTGTTGTCCTAGGGAGAAAAAGGGTTTCATTAGTGAGAAAGAAGGGAAGAATAGATATTGGATAGGGCCCATCACCCATAGTCCTTTATAATCCATTCTTTATTGAGCAAAATGATTATTTTAAATAAATATTAATCATGTCATATCACTTCCCTGTTTAAAATACTTTAAGGATTATTCACCATACCTAGAGTAAACTCTAAGCCTCATGATCAGGAGGCCCAACTTATGCTGGCTTATGTGTATTTCTTTAACTTAGCAAATAGTTATTAAGCATCTACTGTTAAGGTACCTCCTATTTAGTATCTTTCTCATCCATTATCAAGCAGCTATGCTTACTTTCTGTTCTTTTTTTCTCATTCCTTCTTTAGGACCGTTGTATTTGCTCTGCCATCTGCCTAGAACACTCTGCTTCCATCTTTTTTTTATATGGGTAGCTCCTTCTTTAAATCCCAGTTCAGTTGTCACCTCTTCAGTGAGTCCTTCCTGCCTACTCAATCACTTTTTTTAATATTGCCTTGTTTTAAAAAATTCTACTTTGAGATATAATTTAACATGCAGTAAAATGAGCCCATTTTAAGTGTATGGTTTGAGGAAATTTGACAAACTTAAAGACCTGTGTAATCTACCACAATAAAAATATAGAGCATGACCACCATTTGCAAAAGTGCCCTATCATTCCCTGCCCCTTAGTCTTTCCCCACCTCCCTACCTCAGCCTCAAGAAAGCACTGATCTGTCTTCTGCCACTGTAGATTAGATTTGATTTTCTAGAGTTTTGTGCAAATGGAATCATTTAGGATGTTCTTTTTGTTTCTGGCTTCCCTTTTGTTGGTAGCATTCCATTATATGGATAAACCACAATTTGTTTTCCCATTCCTCTGTTGGTGGACATTTGGGTTGTTTCCAGTTTTTGGCTGTTACAAAAAGCTGCCAGGTGTGGGACATACGTTTTATTTCCCTTTGGGTAAATACTTAAAAGCGGAACTGTTTTGTCATATGATAAGTGCATGTTTAACTTTATAAGAATTACAGAAGTTTTTGCAAAGTGGTCGTACCATTCTACATTCCCACCAACAATGTACAAGAGTTCCAGTTGTTCTGTATTTTAACCAACAGTTGGTGTGCAGTGAGATTTAATTAGCATGATCTTTTTTACAAATATTGGCTATCTTTCACGTACTTGTATCTTCTTTTGGGAAATGTCTGTTTGAATCTTTTCCCCATTTTTTATTGGTCTATCTTCTTAATAAGTTATTTATGTGTTCCAGATACAAGTCTTTTTGTCAGTTATGAGTATTGTAAATATTTTTTTCTAGTTTGTGGCTTGCCTTTTCAATTTCTTACTGGTATTTTTTGAAGTTTTTTATTTGTGAAGTCCAGTTTATCGATTTTTTTTTTCTTTTATGGTTCATGCTTTTATGTCCTGTCTGTGAAATCTTTGCCCTATCCTAAAGTCATGAAGATTTTCTTCTGTTTTTTTTCTAGAAGTTCTGTGGTTTTAGTGCAACCATTTAACTCTGTGATCCATTTTTAGTTAATTTGTGTATATGTAGTAAGGTAGTATTAAAGGTTCATTTTTCCCCCCATGGATATCAGTTATTCCAGCATCATTGAAAAAGACTTTTTTCCCCTATTGAAGTTCCTTAACAAACTTTGTCTAAAACCATTTGATCACTTATGTGTAGCCCTGTTTTTATTGTTGTGAGTGAATTGAAAAAATGAATCTTATATAGCATGCCTTTGAAGGCAACGCAAGAGCTTGCAGTGCTTTAGAAACTTCAAAGTGAAGCTTTTTAAACTAAGCTATTTTTTAGTTAAAAAATCCGTTACAGAGACATGACTAATTTGCAGTATTTGACCCTAGCCAGATCCTGAACTGAGGGGGACAAATGCTATAAAGAATATTAATAGATCAAGTAACAAAACTGGAATATAGGTAGTATAGTAGATAAGGTTTTGTATCAATGTGTATTTATGAAGTTGACAGGTACTGTGGTAATATAAGAGCATATTCCTGCTATTAGGAAATACACATTAAAGTATTTAAAGGTAAAGGGACATAATTAATGTGTATAATTTACTTCAAGTGCTTCTAAAAATTATATGTGTGGGTAGATGGAGAGAATAGGAATGCAAATGATACAGCAAATGTGGTAAAATGTAACAATAGGTAAATCTGAACAAAGAATATACAACTATTGCTAAGTTTGAAATCATTTCCAGTGAGAAGTCTAAAAAAATTGTTACATTGACTTGTTGGTTAATGTTTATCTTAAAAGTAGACCTTAAATATATTTAAATAGCCATTAACAGTGATAGTTTTAAAGTTAGGTACTGTGCTTATGCTTGTTTGAAATATAAATAGAAATTTACTTGAAAAATAAATGGCCATTCTAGATGTAATCTATCAATTTTTTGATATTTTCTGATGTCTTTTATACTTCAGATTCTCCTTCTGTCTCTGAAATCCAGCCCTGATTTCCATTGGATAAAGTTTATTGATGATAAATTTTGTTTCCTTCCAAGATCTTTCTAGATACTTAGAGTGATATATGTGGTTTAAAATTATGCAGAGTCCTATACACAAGAACTTTTGTCTTTGTCAGTATGTCTTACTTGAGAAGATAGAGCTACTGTTAAATTCAGTCATCAATCCAGTTTAATGTAAACCTACCTGTGTTTTATCAAGAACCTTTTTTTGTACTTGATCTGTATTGTGCTGCAACAAAGTCAACATAACGCCTGTCATGCTGCCAGGTACAGATGAGCTGATTCTAGAGTAATCAGTACAACTAGCTAGCTGTCATCAAGTGGTGTTTAGTTGACCTGATAAATGAGAGCTGTCTTGTCTACTTATTAGCAGTCAAGTGGTACCCATTCCTATTCCATTCCCGCCTTTTAGTACCTGCTCAGGTACTTCTCAGGTACTGCTCAGTGCATGTTGAATTGTTTGAATTGCATGTGGGAAGGTATTTTTAAAGTAACATGTGTGGCATCCTTGTTTTAAGTAACCTGAGAGATTTTCTATATTACTAATATACTATTAACTGTATTTTATTATTTTTTTACTGTAATTTTATTGAGATTTATTCACACACCATACAATTCATCCAAAAGCATACAATCAATGGTTCACAGTATCCTCAAATAATGTTGTGTACTCATCACCACAATCAACTTGAGAACATTTTCATTACTCCAAAAAATAAAAATAAAAATAAAAACCTAAACAGCCCATACCTCTTATCCTTCTGTTATTGACCCCTAGCATTAGTGTGGTACATTTTTTATTGCTGATGAAAGAATATTAAAATATTACGGTTAACTATAGTCCGTAACCTGCAATAGGTGAATTTTTCCCATATACCACCTTACTATGAATTCCTTATAATAGTGATGCATATTTGTTCTAGTTCATGAAAGAACTTTTTTATATTTGTTCTGTCAGTCACAGTCATCATCTACCACAAGATTCATTGTGTTATATCGTCCCATGTTTTAATCTCTAGCTCTCCTTCTAGTGACATATATGACACTAAACTCCCACTTTCAACCACAGTCACATGTAATTCAGTGCTGTTAATTACACTTACCATGGTATGCTACCATCACCTCTATCCATTTACAAAACGTCAAATTCTACCATTTTAAAATCCTGCACATATTAAGCATCTGCTCCCCATTCTCTAGCCTTATCTATCTCCTGGTTACCTATATTCTAGACTTTATGTCTATAAGTTCACATATTATAAATTAGTTCATGTTAGTGAGATCATACCATATTTGTCCTTTTGTGTCTGACTTATTTCACTCAACATAATGTCCTCAAGGTTCATCCATGTTGTCTTGTGGTAAAGTTAAAGTCCTTTGAAGCACAGAAGTATTCAGTTTTGAGGAGGTCCTATTTATCTATTTTTTCTTTTGTAGCTTGTGCTTTGGGTGTAAGGTCTGAGAAACTACTGCCTATCACTAGATCTTGAAGCTGTTTCCCTACCTTTTCTTCTAGGAGTTTTATGGCTCTTAAATTTAGGTCTTTGATCCATTTTTGGTTAGTTTTTGTATATGGTGTAGGATAGGGGTCCTCTTGTATTCCTTTGGATATGGATGTCCAGTTCTCCCAGCATCATTTATTGAAGAGACTGTTCTGTCCCAAGTTGAGTGGGCTTGGGAGCCTTATCAAAAATTGATTGACCGAGAGAACCTAAGATGGTGGCTAGGTGAGACAGGGCGAAAAAACACCTCCATGAAAAATACTAGATAAAAACCAGAAAGTGACCCAGAACACCAGTTTCAGCGATGCATCAGCTGGACAAGGTCTGCTAAAACCACAGGGACTGTGTACTTGGTGAAACTGGGAGTCTGCATTCTGAAATGAGTGAGTAAGCCAGCTGAAAGCCCTGCGGCCACGCTGTGGTGTGGGAAAACCGGGGATTGGTGTTTGGAGACAGACTAGTTCTTTTTAAAAAACAAACAAACAAAAAAACCCAGGAGTGGCTACAGTTATGACGGTGAGAACTGTGCAGGGAAGCACGGCAGGAGTGGGCTGTGCCAACCTCTCTGTGTCTGGCTTGGAGGATAGACCACTACTGATTCCCTCAGGGCCAGGAGGGCAGAGGGGAGAGCCAAAAAGAGAAGAAAACTGTGCTGCTTGCAGCCGGCTCCCTGGCAGGCTGGAGACATTCCTGCCTGGGGCCGTATCCACAGCCCAGAGCCACGGAGATGGGAAAGCGGAGCTGTGTGAAAAGGGGGGGGGGGGGTTGAGACGCCCCATTCAGCCATCTTTGCATCAGGCTGGGAGCGCCCCTGCACGGCCCAGCGGCCCAGGGCTTCCCTTGAGGGACGGCGCGCACTTGTGACGTAGCACAGCCTTCACTCAGCAAAGGTCCTGGAAGATCACAGCTGAGAAGGGGGGCCCGCTCGGAAAACCCAGGGACACTACGTCAATGCCGGCAACTTGTGGGTCAGCAGCAGAGAAAATCTGGGGCAAAGCTGAAATGAGGCTTAGAGTCTTGCAACAGCCTTGAATCTCCAGAACACCTGGGAGGTTTGATTATTAAAGCTGCCCTGCCTCCCTAATCACGTAGACACACTCCCCACAAGTTGTATTTTTTACAACTTGAAAGAACCCTATCAAGCAAAGCAAATGCCAAGAGGACAAAAACAACAGAAAATCTTAAAGCATATGATAAAACCAGACAATATGGAGAACCCAGTCCCGAACACTCAAATCAAAATATCAGAAGAGACACAGTACTTGGCGCAATTAATCAAAGGACTGCAATCAAAGAACGAGAGCATGGCACAGGATATAAAGGACATGAAGAAGAACATGGCATAGGATATAAAGGACATAAAGAAGACCCTAGAAGAGCATAAAGAAGAAATTGCAAGGGTAAATTAAAAAAATAGAAGATCTTGTGGAAATAAAAGAAACTATTGGCCAAATAAAAAGAACATTGGATACTCATAATACAAGATTACAGGAAAATGAACAATGACTCAGTATCCTTGAGGACCACAGAGCAGAAAATGAAAGAACAAAAGAAAGAATGGAGAAAAAAATTGAAAAAATTGAAATGGAACTCAGGGATACGATAGATAAAATAAAACGTCCAAATTTAAGACTACCAGAAGGGGAAGAGAAGGGTAAAGGTCTAGAAAGAGTATTCAAAGAAATTGTTAGGGAAAACTCCCCAAACCTTCTACATGATATAAATACACAAAGCATAAATGTCCAGCGAACTCCAAATAGAATAAATCCAAATAAACCCACCCAAGACATATTCTGATCAGACTGTCAAATACTGAAGAGAAGGAGCAAGTTCTGAAAGTAGCAAGAGAAAAGCAATTCACCACATACAAAGGAAACAACATAAGACTAGGTAGTGACTACTCAGCGGCCACCATGGAGGCGAGAGGCAGTGGCATGACATATTTAAAATTCTGAGAGAGAAAAATTTCCAACCAAGAGTACTTTATCCAGCAAAACTCTCCTTCAAATTGGAGGGAGAGCTTAAATCTTTCACAGACAAACAAATGCTGAGAGACTTTGCCAATAAAAGACCTGCCCTACTTCAGATTCTAAAGGGAGCCCTACCAACAGAGAAACAAAGAAAGCAGAAAGAAATATAGAGAATTTTAACAGACATATATAGAACCTTATATCCCAAATCACCAGGACACTCATTTTTCTCTAGCGATCACGGATCTTTCTCCAGAGGGAACCATAAGCTGGGACATAAAACGAGCCTCAAGAAATTAAAAAAAAAAAATTAAATATACTCAAAGCACATTCTCCAACCACAATGGAATACAAATAGAAGTCAATAATTTTTGAACTGTAACTCCACTATTTACTTCCTACATGATATAAAATACACAAACTCTAATGATAAATCAGTGGTTTTGAACTCAATGTAAAATATGTAATTTTAGGCAACTATATAAAGGTGGGGGAATGGAGGAGTATAGGAACGTAGTTTACGGGTCCTATTGAAGTGAAGGTGGTATCGAAGGAAAACAAGATTGTTATGGATTTAAGAGGTTAAATTTAAGCCCCACAGTAAACACAAAGAAATTATCATAGAATATGACCATAGAGATGAAAAGGAGAGTATGGGTTACGAGAAGTGGGGGAAGGGGCAATGGGGAGTTAAGAAATGAGTGTAGGGTTGCTGTTTGAGGTGAAGGGAAATTTCTAGTAATGGAAGGTGGGAAGGCTGATAGCATTACAACATATTACAACATTCTAAATGTGATTAATCTCACTAATGGAATGCTAGGGAGGGGGTGGAATGGGAAGATTTAGGCTGTATATATGTTTCCACAATTGAAAAAAAAAAAGTCTACATAGATGACAGTTGAATGCCAAGGATGATCCTGGATGGGATCTGAGGATGGAGGAGAGGAGGCTCAAAGGGACACAGTTGAGACATAAGAAAAAACAAAAAAAGGAGATATAGAATGTAAGCTTTGTATCAATGTTGAATTTCTTGAACTTCTTAGCTGTGCTTAATGGGATTGCATAAAAGAATGTTCTTGTTCATGGGAATTGTATATGTGAATTATAATGTTTGTTCAAGGATGTATGCAACTTGCTCTCATATATTCAAAAGACAGCAATAGATGATGGATGATAGGGGGGAAAGAAAGAAATGGTGGTGTGACAGGATGTTAAAGTTGGTGGATTGGGATATCGGGTGAGGGGGGTCAGGGTATGCTGGAGTTCTGTGTATGGGGTTTGTATTGTTTTTGCAACTGTTCCTGTAACTTTGAATTTATTTCAAAAGAAAATTAAAAAAAAATCTATTGACCATAGGTATGAGGGTCTGTTTCTGAACTCTCAAAATTTGATTCCATCTATCAGTGTTTATCTTTATGCCAGTACCATGCTGTTTTGACCACTGTGGCTTTATAATATGCTTTAAAGTCAGGTAGTATGATACTTCCCACTTCATTCTTCTTTTTCAAGATGTTTTTAGCTATTTTAGGTCCCTTACCCTTACAAATAAAATAATTAGCTTTCCATTTCTGTAAAGTGGTCTTTTGGAATATTGATTGATACTGCATTAAATCTGTAGATCAATTTGGGTAGAACTGACATCTTAATGACATTTAGTCTGCCAATCCATGATCATGGCATGTCTTTCCATTTCTTCAGGTCTTCTTTTATTTCTTTTAGCAATGTTTTATAGTTCTTTGTGTATAAGTCCTTTACATGCTTGGTTAAGTTTATTCCTGGATATTTGATTTTGTTAGTTGCTATTGTAAATGGATTTTTTTTCTTGATTACCTCCTTCGATAGCTCATTACTAGTGTATAGAAACACCATTGGTTTTTGTGTGTAGATCTTGTATCTTGCTACTTTGCTGAATTTGTTTATTATTATTTTCTGTATTATCTAAATACCAGGTTATGTCATCTGCAAATAGTGATAGTTTTACTTCTTCCTTTCCAATTTGGATGCCTTTTATTTCTTGCCTAATTGCTCTAGCTAGAACTTCTAGCATGAAGTTGAGTAGCAGTGGTGACAGTGGGCATCCTTGTCTTGTTCCTGATCTTATAGGGAAAGCTTCCAGTCTCTCACTGTTGTGTATGATATTAGCTGTAGGTTTTTTCTATATGCCTTTTATCATGTTAAGTAACTTTCCTTCCTTTCCTACCTTTTGAACTGTTTTTATTATGAAAGGTTGCTGAATTTTGTTAAATGCCTTTTCTGCGTCAATTGAGATCCCCATGTGTTTTTTCCCTTTTGATTTGTTAATGTGGTGTATTACATTAACTGATTTTATTGTGTTGAACCACTCTTGCATATGGGATAAAATCCACTTGGTCATGGTGTATAATTCTTTTAATATGGTGTTGAATTTGATTTGTAAGTATTTTGTTGAGTTTTGCATCTGTATTCACTGGAGTGATTGGTCTGCAATTTTTCTTACTTGTAGTATCTTTATCAGACATTGATATTAAGGTGGTGTTGGCTTCATAGAATGAGTTAGATAGTGTTCCCTCCTTTTTAATTTTTTGGAAGAGTTTGAGCAGGATTGGTATTAATTCTTGGAATGCTTGTTAAAATTCACCTTTGAAGCCATCTGGTCTGTTCTGGTACTGGGCTTTTCTTTGCTGGGAGGCTTTTGTTGACTGAATCAGTCTCTTTACTTATGATTATTGTGGTTTTTTGAGGTCTTCTATTTCTTCTGGAGTCAGGTGTAGGTTGTTCGTGTATTTCTAAGAAATTGTCCATTTCATCTAAGTTGTCTAGTTTTTGGCATACAGTTGTTCATAGTATCCTCTTATGATCATTTTATTTCTGGGATGTCTGTGGTAATGACCACCGTCTCATTTCTGATTTTATTTATTTGCATCTTCTCTCTTTTTTAATTTGTCAGTCTGTCTAATGGTTTGTCAGTTTTATTGATCTCCTCAAAGAACAACTTTGGTTTTGTTGATTCTGTTGTTTTTTAATTCTCAATTTCATTTATTTCTGCTACAATCTTTTGTTATTTCTTTACTTCTGCTTGCTTTGGGATTAGTTTGCTGTTCTTTCCCTAGTTTCTCTGGTATTCAGTTAGGTCTTTGATTTTAGCTCTTTCTTCCTTTTTAATGTAGGTGTTCAGGGCTATAAATTTCCCTCTCAGCAATACCTTCACTGCCTCCCATTAGTTTTGATATGCTGTGTTTCTGTTTTAATTTGTCTCAAGTTATTTATTGATTTCTCTTGAATTTCTTCTTTGACCCACTGATTGCTTAGGAGTGTGTTGTTTAACCTCCAGATATTTGTGAATTTTCCAGTTCTCCAGCTGTTATTGATTTCCAGCTTCATTCCATTTTGATTAGAGAAAGTGCTTTATATAATTTCAATCTTTTTAAATTTATTAAGACCTATTTTGTGCCTCAGCATGTGGTCTGTCCTGGAAAATGTTCCATATGCACTTGAGAAGAATGTATGTCCTGCTGTTTTTGGGTTCAATGTTCTGTGTATGTCTTTTAGGTCTAATTTGCTTATCATATTATTTATTTTCCCTGTTTCCTTTTTCATCCTCTGTTCAGATGTTCTGTCTATTGAAGAGAGTGATGTGTTGGAATCTCCCACTATTATTGTAGAAATGTCCATTAGTTCCTTCAGTTTTGCAACTGTTTGCCTTTGCACTATGGGGCATCTTGATTAGGTGTATAGATATTTATGATTCTTATTTCTTCTTGGTGAATTGCCCCTTTTATTAATATATAATGTCCTTCTTGTCTCAGTGTTTTTGCTTTAAAGTATATTTCATCTGATACTATATAGCTACCCTAGCTTTTTTTTTTTTTTTTTGTTACTGCTTGAGTGGAATATCTTTTTCCATCCTTTCATTTTCAGTCTGTTTCTTGGTTCTAAAATGTGTCTCTTGTAAATAACATATAGATGGATCATATTTTTTTTACTCCATTCTGCCAGTCTGTGTCTTTTGATAGGTGAGTTTTATCCATTAACATTCCATGTTGTTACTGTAAAAGCAGTACTTACTTCAACCATTTTATCCTTTGGCTTTTATTTGTCAGATCTGCTTTTTCTCTCTTTTCATCCTTTTAGTTACCCTTACTGATAATTTTCATTTCTGTTCTCTCCTCCAAGCTTCTCTCTCCTGTCTTGTCTTTTCAGCTGATAGAACTCCTTTTAGTGTTTCATGTAGGGTAGGTGTCTTGTTCACAAACTCTCTCAGCTTCTATTTATCTGTGAATATTGTAAACTGTCCCTCATTTTTTGAAGGACAGCTCTGCTGGATAAAGAATTTTTTATCTGGCAATTTTTTCTCTCCTTCAGTATCTTTAATATTTTGTAGCACTGGCTTCTTACCTCCATGGTTTCTGATGAGAAATCAGCAGTTATTCTTATTTGCTTTGATTATATGTGGTGCCTCTCTTTTCTCTTGCTGCGTTCAGAATTCTCTCTTTCTTTTTGGCATTTGACAGTCTGATTAGTATGTCTCGGACTGGGTCTATTTGTATTTATTCTGTTTGGAGTATGTTGGGCTTCTTGGATTTGCCTATTTATGTCTTTTATAAGGGTTGGGAAATTTACAGCTGTTATATCCTCAAAGATTCTTCCTGGCCCTTTTCCCTTCTCTTGCCATTCTGGGACACCCATGATGTGTATGTTTGTGTGCTTTGTGTTTTCAGTCATTTCCCTGAGAAAAATTTCTCTACTCAAATTTTTCCATCCTTGTGTCTATTGTTTCTTTTGTTTGTTCTAATTCAGATGCTCTTTCTTCTAGCTTGCTGGTCCTTTCTTCTGCATCTTCAAATCTGCTGTTGTGTATTTGTAGTGTATTTTTTATTTCATCTGTAGTGTCTTTCATTTCTATAGGATCTTTTATTTTTCTATGTATTCTTTCAAATTCTTCTTTATGCTCACCCAGTGTCTTGTAATATCCTTTATCTCATCAACCTTCTCACTGAATTTTTTGGAAGACTTGTTTGAACATCTCTTATTAGTTGTTCAGAACTCTGTGTCTTCTCTGACTTTTTGTTTCTTTGACTGGGCCATGTGTTCCTGTGTTTTGGTGTACCTTGTGATTTTTTACTGATACATGGTTGTCTGATTATCTTGATAGTTTTTTTCTCATGATCAGTTTATCTCTCTTATGTAGGATTTTGTTGATTGGGTTTGTATTAAGGCTCTTCTTTGACAGTTCGATTGTCAGTATTTCCTAGGCAAGACATGGCCATGTACCCATGCATGGGACATAGACCAGATCCAGTGTGCCATGTGAGAGAGTCTGGAAGGACTCTACAAGCCCTTTTTCTCCCTCATGTAATTTCCATCCTGCCAAGAAGATGAGGCTCTTCTGCTGTGTACAGCTCTACAAAGGCAGGCTGCATGGCTTTTTGCCCACCCCCCACCCCCCCATCCACCCCCGAAGCAGTCAAACAGTAGTGCCTTGCTGTGTCTGACCCAAAGGGGCTGAAACTACAGGATTCCATGCTCTCACTTCTCTGGCAAATATCTGGCTCAGTGTTGGGCTGTGTCCCTCTCTTTACTTGGAGTGGAGGGCTCCCTTGCCTTTCCCAGTCCACAGCTGCCCCCAGGCAAGGATTGGCTGCCCACTGCTGCTTCCCTTGAGGGTGGGGAATGGGCGCCAGGAGCCATGCATGGAATTACTTGCAGTCTCTGAGACAGTTTCTCAGTCTCTTCATCCTGCCCTTCCTTTGGCATTGTATTGACCTCCCCTGGTTCCTGGATCCCCAAATGGTTGATTAGGACAGTTTCTGCCTGGCTACTCACTGCTTTTGGGTAAGAAGTAGGTTCTGCTGTTCCTTCTCTAATCATCCATTTTGGAAACTCTTCTAACTTTATTTTTTTTTTTATTTTATTTTATTTTATTTTTTATCTTCATTTTATTGACAGATATTCACATACCACACAGTCATACAAAACAAATTGTACTTTTGATTGTTTACAGTACCATTACATAGTTGTACATTCATCACCTAAATCAATCCCTGACACCTTCATTAGCACACACACAAAAATAACAAGAATAATAGTTAGAGTGAAAAAGAGCAATTGAAGTAAAAAAGAACACTGGGTACCTTTGTCTGTTTGTTTCCTTCCCCTATTTTTCTACTCATCCATCCATAAACTAGACAAAGTGGAGTGTGGTCCTTATGGCTTTCCCAATCCCATTGTCACCCCTCATAAGCTACATTTTTATACAACTGTCTTCGAGATTCATGGGTTCTGGGTTGTAGTTTGATAGTTTCAGGTATCCACCACCAGCTACCCCAATTCTTTCGAACCTATAAAGGGTTGTCTAAAGTGTGCGTAAGAGTGCCCACCAGAGTGACCTCTTGGCTCCTTTTGGAATCTCTGTGCCACTGAAGCTTATTTCATTTCCTTTCACACCCCCCTTTTGGTCAAGAAGATGTTCTCCGTCCCACGATGCCGGGTCTACATTCCTCCCCAGGAGTCATATTCCGTGTTGCCAGGGAGATTCACTCCCCTGGGTGTCTGATCGCACGTGGGGGGAGGGCAGTGATTTCACCTTTCAAGTTGGCTTAGCCAGAGAGAGAGGGCCACATCTGAGCAACAAAGAGGCATTCGGGAGGAGGCTCTTAGGCACAACCATAGGGAGGCCTAGCCTCTCCTTTGCAGCAACCGTCTTCCCAAGGGTAAAACTTATGGTAGAGGGCTCAACCCATCAAACCACCAGTCCCCTATGTCTGTGGTCATGTTAACAACCATGGAGGTGGGGTAGGCGAATACCCCTGCATTCTCCACAGGCTCCTCAAGGGGGCACTACATCTTCTTTTTCCTTGTTTTTCTTTTTTTTGTTTTTTAACTTTCCCTTCTTTTTTTTTTTTTTTTTAATCATCATTTTATTGAGATATATTCACATACCACGCAGTCATACAAAACAAATTGTACTTTCGATTGTTTACAGTATCATTACATAGTTGTACATTCATCACCTAAATCAATCCCTGACACCTTCATTAGCACACACACAAAAATAACAAGAATAATAATTAGAGTGAAAAAGAGCAATTGAAGTAAAAAAGAACACTGGGTACCTTTGTCTGTTTGTTTGCTTCCCCTACTTTTCTACACATCCATCCATAAACTAGACAAAGTGGAGTTTGGTCCTTATGGCATTCCCAATCGCACTGTCACCCCTCATAAGCTACATTTTTATACAACTGTCTTCGAGATTCATGGGTTCTGGGTTGTAGTTTAATAGTTTCAGGTATCCACCACCAGCTACCCCAATTCTTTAGAACCTAAAAAAGGTTGTCTAAAGTGTGCGTAAGAGTGCCCACCAGAGTGATCTCTCGGCTCGTTTTGGAATCTCTCTGCCACTGAAGCTTATTTCATTTCCTTTCACATCCCCCTTTTGGTCAAGAAGATGTTCTCCATCCCACGATGCCGGGTCTACATTCCTCCCCGGGAGTCATATTCCACGTTGCCAGGGAGATTCACTTCCCTGGGTGTCTGATCGCACGTGGGGGGAGGGCAGTGATTTCACCTTTCAAGTTGGCTTAGCCAGAGAGAGAGGGCCACATCTGAGCAACAAAGAGGCATTCAGGAGGAGACTCTTAGGCACAAATACAGGGAGGCCTAGCCTCTCCTTTGCAGCAACCGTCTTCCCAAGGGTAAAACTTATGGTAGAGGGCTCAACCCATCAAACCACCAGTCCCCTATGTCTGTGGTCATGTTAACAACCATGGAGGTGGGGTAGGCGAATACCCCTGCATTCTCCACAGGCTCCTCAAGGGGGCACTACATCTTCTTTTTCCTTGTTTTTCTTTTTTTTTGTTTTTTAACTTTCCCTTCTTTTTTAAATCAACTGTATGAAAAAAAAGTTAAAAAGAAAACAAACATACAATAAAAGAACATTTCAAAGAGACCATAACAAGGAAGTAAGAAAAAGACAGCTAACCTAAGATAACTGCTTAACTTCCAACATGTTCCTACTTTACCCCAAGAAAGTTACCTAATATAGCAACATTTCTGTGAACTTGCTCCTACTATATCCATCAGAAATTAATAGACCATAGTCATTCCTGGGCATCCCCAGAACATTAAATAGCTTATCTGTTCTCCTTGGATTATTGTTCCCCCTTCCTTAATTGCTCTCTACTGCTAGTTCCCCTACATTCTACATTATAAACCATTTGTTTTACATTTTTCAAAGTTCACATTAGTGGTAGCATATAATATTTCTCTTTTTGTGCCTGGCTTATTTCCCTCAGCATTATGTCTTCAAGGTTCATCCATGTTGTCATATGTTTCACGAGATCGTTCCTTCTTACTCCCGTGTAGTATTCCATCGTGTGTATATGCCACATTTTATTTATCCACTCATCTGTTGAAGGACATTTGGGTTGTTTCCATCTCTTGGCAATTGTGAATAATGCTGCTATGAACATTGGCGTGCAGATATCTGTTCGTGTCACTGCTTTCCGACCTTCTGGGTATATACCGAGAAGTGCAATCGCTGGATCGAATGGTAACTGTATATCTAGTTTTCTAAGGAACTGCCAGACTGACTTCCAGAGTGGCTGAACCATTATACAGTCCCACCAACAATGAATAAGAGTCCCAATTTCTCCACATCCCCTCCAGCATTTGTAGTTTCCTGTTTGTTTAATGGCAGCCATTCTAACCGGTGTTAGATGGTATCTCATTGTGGTCTTAATTTGCATCTCTCTAATAGCTAGTGAAGCTGAACATTTTTTCATGTGTTTCTTGGCCATTTGTATTTCCTCTTCAGAGAACTGTCTTTTCATATCTTTTGCCCATTTTATAATTGGGCCGAGTGTACTACTGTCGTTGAGTTGTAGGATTTCTTTATATATGCAAGATATCAGTCTTTTGTCAGATACATGGTTTCCAAAAATTTTTTCCCATTGAGTTGGCTGCCTCTTTACCATTTGAGCAATTCCTTTGAGGTGCAGAAACTTCTAAGCTTGAGGAGTTCCCATTTATCTATTTTCTCTTTTGTTGCTTGTGCTTTGGGTGTAAAGTCTAGGAAGTGTCCGCCTAATACAAGGTCTTGACGATGTTTTCATACATTATCTTCTAGGAGTTTTATGGTACTTTCTTTTATATTGAGATCTTTGGTCCATTTTGAGTTAATTTTTGTGTAGGGGGTGAGGTGTAGGGGTCCTCTTTCATTCTTTTGGATATGGCTATCCAACTCTCCCAGCCCCATTTGTTGAAAAGACCATTATGACTCAGTTCAGTGACTTTGGGGGCCTTATCAAAGATCAGTCGGCCATAGATCTGAGGGTCTATCTCTGAATTCTCAATTCGATTCCATTGATCTATATGTCTATCTTTGTGCCAGTACCATGCTGTTTTGGCAACTGTGGCTTTATAATAAGCTTCAAAGTCAGGGAGTGTAAGTCCTCCCACTTCGTTTTTCTTTTTTAGAGTGTCTTTAGCAATTCGAGGCATCTTCCCTTTCCAAATAAATTTGATAACTAGCTTTTCCAAGTCTGCAAAGTAGGTTGTTGGAATTTTGATTGGGATTGCATTGAATCTGTAGATGAGTTTGGGTAGAATTGACATCTTAATGACATTTAGCCTTCCTATCCATGAACATGGAATATTTTTCCATCTTTTAAGGTCCCCTTCTATTTCTTTTAGTAGAGTTATGTAGTTTTCTTTGTATAGGTCTTTTACATCTTTGGTTAAGTTTATTCCTAGGTACTTGATTTTTTTAGTTGCTATTGAAAATGGTATCTTTTTCTTGAGTGTCTCTTCAGTTTGTTCATTTCTAGCATATAGAAACATTACTGACTTATGTGCATTAATCTTGTATCCCGCTACTTTGGTAAATTTGTTTATTAGCTCTAGTAGCTGTATTGTCGATTTCTCGGGGTTTTCCAGATATAAGATCATATCATCTGCAAACAATGACAGTTTTACTTCTTCTTTTCCAATTTGGATGCCTTTTATTTCTTTGTCTTGCCGGATTGCCGTGGCTAGCACTTCCAGCACAATATTGAATAACAGTGGTGATAGTGGGCATCCTTGTCTTGTTCCTGGTCTTAGAGGGAAGGCTTTCAGTCTCTCACCATTGAGTACTATGCTGGCTGTGGGTTTTTCATATATGCTCTTTATCATGTTGAGGAAGTTTCCTTCAATTCCTACCTTTTGAAGTGTTTTTATCAAAAACGAATGTTGGATTTTGTCAAATGCTTTTTCAGCATCTATTGAGATGATCATTTGATTTTTCCCTTTTGACTTGTTAATGTGTTGTAATACATTGATTTTCTTATGTTGAACCATCCTTGCATGTGTGGAATGAACCCCACTTGGTCATGGTGTATGATTTTTTTAATGTGTCTTTGGATTCGATTTGCAAGTATTTTGTTGAGGATTTTTGCATCTATATTCATTAGGGAGATTGGCCGGTAGTTTTCCTTTTTTGTAGCATCTTTGCCTGCTTTTGGTATTAGATTGATGTTAGCTTCATAAAATGAGTTAGGTAGTGTTCCATTTTCTTCAGTGTTTTGAAAGAGTTTGAGTAAGATTGGTGTCAGTTCTTTCTGGAAAGTTTGGTAGAATTCCCCTGTGAAGCCATCTGGCCCTGGGCATTTATTTGTGGGAAGATTTTTGATTGGATCTCTTTGCTTGTGATGGGTTGGTTGAGGTCTTCTATTTCTTCTCTGGTCAGTCTAGGTTGTTCATATGTTTCCAGGAAATTGTCCATTTCCTCTACATTATCCAGTTTGTTGCCATACAGTTGTTCATAATATCGTCTTATAATTTTTTTAATTTCTTCAGGATCTGCAGTTATGTCACCTTTTTCATTCATTATTTGGTTTATATGGGTCTTCTCTCTTTTTGATTTTGTCAGTCTAGGTAGGGGCTTGTCAATCTTGTTGATCTTCTCAAAGAACCAACTTTTGGTGATATTTATCCTCTCTATTGTTTTTTTGTTCTCTATGTCATTTATTTAAGCTTTAATCCTTGTTATTTCTTTTCTTCTACTTGGTTTAGGATTGGTTTGCTGTTCATTTTCTAGCTTCTTCAGTTGATCCATTAGTTCTTTGATTTTCGCTCTTTCTTCCTTTTTAATATATGCGTTTAGTGCTATAAATTTCCCCCTTAGCACTGCTTTTGCTGCATCCCATAGGTTTTGGTATGTTGTGTTCTCAATTTCATTCGTCTCTATATATTTAGCAATTTCTCTTGCTATTTCTTCTTTAACCCACTGATAGTTTAGGAGTGTGTTGTTTAACCTCCAGGTATTTGTGAATTTTCTAAGTCTCTGATGGCTATTGACTTCTAATTGTATTCCATTGTGGTCAGAGAATGTGCTTTGAATAATTTCAATCTTTTTAAATTTATTGAGGCTTGTTTTATGTCCCAGCATATGATCTATTCTGGAGAAAGTTCCATGAGCACTAGAAAAGTATGTGTATCCTGGTGATTTGGGATGTAATGTCCTGTATATGTCTGTTAAATCTAATTCATTTATCAGATTGTTTAGGTTTTCAATTTCCTTATTGGTCTTCTGTCTGGTTGATCTAGCTGTAGGAGAGAGTGATGTGTTGAAGTCTCCCACGATTATTGTGGAAACATCAATTGCTTCCTTTAGTTTTGACAGTGTTTCTCTCATGTATTTTGTGGCACCTTGATTGGGTGCATAGACATTTACGATTGTTATTTCTTCTTGCTGAATTGCCCCTTTTATTAGTATGTAGTGGCCTTCTTTGTCTCTCAAAACATCCCTGCATTTGAAGTCTATTTTATCTGAGATTAATATTGCTACACCTGCTTTCTTTTGGCTGTAGCTTGCATGAAATATTTTTTCCATCCTTTCACTTTCAGTTTCTTTGTGTCCCTGTGTCTAAGATGAGTCTCTTGTATGCAACATATTGATGGTTCATTTTTTTTGATCCATTCTGCGAATCTATATCTTTTAATTGGGGAGTTTAATCCATTTACATTCAACGTTATAACCGTGAAGGCATTTCTTGAATCAGCCATCTTATCCTTTGGTTTATGTTTGTCATATTTTTCCCCTCTGTCTATTAATATCCTTTATTGTACCCATACCGAATCTCTTTAGTAGTGAACCTTTCTCCAAGTCTCTCTGTCCTTTCTTTGTTTCTCTGTCTGTAGGGCTCCCTTGAGTATCTCCAGTAGGGCAGGTCTCTTGTTAGCAAATTCTCTCAGCAGTTGTTTGTCTGTGAAAAATTTAAGCTCTCCCTCAAATTTGAAGGAGAGCTTTGTTGGATAAAGTATTCTTGGCTGGAAATTTTTCTCACTCAGAATTTTAAATATATCGTGCCACTGCCTTCTTGCCTCCATGGTGGCTGCTGAGTAGTCACTACTTAGTCTTATGCTGTTTCCTTTGTATGTGGTGAATTGCTTTTCTCTTTCTGCTTTCAGAACTTGCTCCTTCTCTTCTGTGTTTGACAGTGTGATCAGTATATGTCTCGGAGTGGGTTTATTTGGATTTATTCTATTTGGAGTTCGCTGAGCATTTATGATTTGTGTATTGATGTTGTTTAGAAGACTTGGGAAGTTTCCCCCAACAATTTCTTTGAATACTCTTCTTAGACCTTTACCCTTTTCTTCCCCTTCTGGGACACCAATGAGTCTTATATTCAGACGTTTCATATTATCTATCATATCCCTAAGGTCCATTTCAATTTTTTCATTTTTTTTCCCCATTCTTTCTTTTATGCTTTCATTTTCCATTGTGTCATCTTCCAGGTCACTGATTCGTTGTTCAACTTCCTCTAGTCTTGTACTATGAGTGTCCAGAATCTTTGTAATTTGGGCACCAGTTTCTTTAATTTCCATAAGATCATCCGTTTTTTTATTTAGTCTTGCAGTGTCTTCTTTATGCTGTTCTAGGGTCTTCTTGATTTCCTTTGTATCCCGTACTATGGTCTCATTGTTCATCTTTAGTTCTTTGAGTAGCTGCTCTAGGTGCTGTGTCTTTTCTGGTATTTTGATTTGGGTGCTTGGGCTTGGGTTATCCATATCGTCTGGTTTTTTCATATGCTTTAGAATTTTCTGTTGTTTTTGGCCTGGTGGCATTTGCTGAACTTGATAGGGTTCTTTTAGGATTTGTAGACCAATTGAAGTCCTTATCTCTAATTTATCAGATCTACAGCTTCGTGGAGTACACTTTCTCTAACTAACCAGCAGGTGGCGTCCACGAGCCACCTGTTCTCCACAAGCCAGTTCTCCCCTGCTTAGCCTTTTTGGTGAGTGGGGGAGTGAGTCTTGTGGGGTCCAATTGGTGTCCCAAGCTTGCGTGTGTATTTGGTGTTGCCTGCCCTGTATATGGGGCGTGTTTCTGGGCAGTCAGGGAGGGGGGGTGGCCCTAACAATCAAATCTCCCTGGTGATCCTAGAGTTTTAAAGCTGCTGCAATAGTCTAATCCTTCAGTTCAGTCCTGCCACAGTTTGTCTCTGCCACTGACCCACAAGTCCTTGGTATTGGTGTATGGCTCCTGAGACTTGCAAGTGGGCCCCTCTTCCAGGCTGTGTACCCCGGGTCCTCTGTTGAGGGATGACTGTGCTATGTCACAGATGAGTGCCGTCCCCCCAGGGCACTTCTGGGCTGCTGGGCTGTGTAGGGAGGCTCCCAGTCTGCTGAAATGATGGCTGAATGGGGCTTTGTTAATTCACACTGCTCCACCTTCTCAACTCTGGAACAATCAGCTGAGGTTGCAGGGAAGGCTAATGTCCACGCCCAGTTTTGTGGTGTGTGCCTGTTATTTGAAGCACTTCCGTCACACTGGGTTGTCTGGGGCAGCTCTGGGCTATGGGGCTGGCGATGGGCAGGAGTGTTTCCTGTCCACCAGGATGATGGCTGTGAGCGGACACCCCCCTTTTCTTGGGAAGTTGTGGTGTTTAGTGAATTTTCTCAGCCACTGGATTATTGCCTTTTGTCTCAGAGCTCTCTTAGTTCTGCTCTTGACTTGACCTGCCCAAATTGCAGGTCTTTGAAGCTTTCTGTATTGGGCTTCTTAGAGTAATTATTTTAGAAAAAGAAAAAAGGATTAAAAAAAAAAAAAAAGGGCCCTCCTCAGAGATCTAATGGGTTATTGAAATGCTAAGAGACAAAGCAACCAGGGCCATTAAGGAAATGTCCACAGGGCAGAGAGATCAGCTTTTCTTCGGGATTTGCATATGCGCCTCAGGGCCTGAGCTCTGCCCTTCCCCTTTCTATGTTCACCAGAACTCCAAAAATCCTCTGCTTTTATTTTGGAGTTTTTTGCGTTGTTTTTTTTCTATGCCTCTCTCCTCTCTGCTGGGCTGGCTGCTCTCAGATTCTCTGGTGTCTGCTCTCAGTCTGTCTATGGTTGGAGTTTGGATCAGTAGAATGAGTTTCTGATAAGGGCTGCCACTGCAGTTCTCCCTTCTCCTTCCCGGAGCTGACAGCCCCTCCTCCCACGGGACTGAGCCTGGCAGGGAGGGGCGCGGGTCCCCTGGCCGCAAAAACTTACAGATTTCGGTGATCTCAGCAGTTCCACGTTTTCATGAGTGTTGTATGAAGTATGCCCAAAGTCAGATTGCTCTGTGGTGTCTAGTCCACGCAGTTCCTGGCTTTCTACCTACTTTCCTGGAGGAGTAACTAAAACATACAGCTCACCAGTCCGCCATCTTGCCCCGCCTCCCTAACTTTATTTTTAAAGTTTGTTTTTCTAAACTAAATGTCAGTGGTTTTCATTAATAGAAAAAATGTGATATTTTCCCTTATGAACTTAAATTATGAAAAGATAGCATTTTTAAATTTAATATTCCTAAGGGTTGTTTTTTCTTTAGAGAGATGTATTTATTTCAAGTATAAAAATGTATTGCTGCCCTTATTTTATACTTTTTTCATGATTTTTTACATGGCATATTTAAAAGTGCTTTTTAATTTTCAAGATTTGCCTTTAAAATAATTTTGAAAAACCACAAAATTAATACGTGTTTATTTAAAAACTATAATTTTGCCTCGACCTTATTTTTGTAACTTGCAACTTAGGGTGTCTTAATTGACCCAATCTGAGTCTTTTGCATTTCTTTATCTTTCTCATTGCTGTGAATTTTAAATAGCTATTTATTTGCAATATATTCTGTGTATATACATAGTACATTAATTTTATTACACCTTGGATTCAGATACAGTTAAAATCTTTTCATTTCTGCTCTCTTCCATATTCTCATTTGTTGAGTACTTTTTGAAATCGTGACATTACTTTCTAAATTTTCTAACTCCTCCTTAATATTCTCAATGACTGAGGTAATCGTGATTCTTGCACGTATTCAGGTTTCATAGTTTTAAACATTCAATCCCTTCAGGTTTCATAAAGCTTACCATCTTTAATCTTGTTTAACTACACTGACCAAGACAGAGTATAATAAGTATGTGGAACTTTTCTAGTCCATGATGAACTGGATATTTTGATGTCATGTTACATTTAACAGTGAGGGATTAATAATTCCTGATAATAAAGCAACATAAGAAGAAGGCTATTTGGCTCCTATCTCTTGCTGGGTAGTGAATTCCCTTCAGAGATTCTCTTGAGATGATGACTGCTCCTGAAATGCCTTGGCTCTTTTTTAAGGGCCTGTTGGATGGGGTCCTAGTGCAGCTCTTAGAACATTCTCATTAAAGGTGGAAAGCAGGTACGTCTGAGTGAGAGTTCTGCCAACTGTGCATTGACCTCTCTTTTAAAGTTCAATGTTGAAAGACAAATCAGAGTTGAGAATCATTTTATTTGGGTCATCAAAAGTTTTGCTGCAGCAAAGAAGCCAGATCACTTGCAAAAATGTAAACAGCTTTTAGCTTCTGGGATGGTGTATGATTTTTATAGAAATAAAAAGCAAGTTAACTTGACTCCTATTGATTGGACAGGAGTTTATCTTCCCTATAGGGCAGATTTAGGGCAGGTGGGCCTTATTTTGTATTGGGTCGAAAATAGTGAGCTAGGGGCTTGATTGACCATCTGGGTTAGCTGCTTGGGTGGGAATTTAAAATTTCAAAAGAAACTCAAGAGGGAGTTCAAAGATGAATTAGGGTATGGGTTTTGGGGGCTCTGAGAGGCCCCCAGCACTTTGTCTATATAATTTTATCAATTTCTTCTTTTTGGTTCTGTCCTTGGTTATGAAGGTATGACCAAAGATTTGTTAGTCTCTCATTCACCACTAAAAGTCTTTTGTAGTTAACTGATTTTGTGTGTTTGCTGAAGTTCGAGACTTTTGTCATCCTGTTTGTGCTGGTTTGTATCCTCATTTGTATCATTTGTCTAGTTAGACTTTGCTTGTAGCATTTGAGATTTGAGAAATCAGACGATGGATGAGGGATATTATGAATACTATGATTAAGGGGATAACTAGTGCTCGCATTTGGACATCTCTGAGCCAAGGTCCCCATGACCTTAGAAGCCATCCAAAAAGAAAATCAGACTAATCAGATATGGGAGATATGTAAGCTGATTTGGCTGCTTCTCTAGCATGGGCTTCTGTTGCTATTACCTCTTAGTAAACTTCCTTTTGACTGTCATTTACAAATACAGAGCACTGGGTACATACTAGTGCACACATACCTCTTTGGGAAGCCAGAAGATAGTCTAGTGCCAGTTGATTTTGTAGAGTCATTTTGTGAAGTTTTGATATTTCATCAGCTAGTGATTTAATAGTCTACCCTAGGTGGGAGATAGATTTTCTTCTTAAACACTAATGCTACCTTTTTAAATACCATCTGCAATCTTACAGGGTATCTTCCAATGCAGGAAATAGTTGCCACATTGACAAGGGGAATAATGCAAAGAACAGAACACCCCGTGATTTAATCTGGGTTAATGGATTTTTTCATGATCCTTTTAGAGCTGTCTCTAGTTTGGCAGGCAGTAGTTTCTTCATGAGTTTCTGTTGTATAGGAAGAGGTCATAAAAGCCTTTATGTTTCTAATTTTCCCTTTTGGAAGTTTATCATAAATAGCCATTTGGGCAATAGCATAAGCTATAGAAAAGGAACCAACCCAAATATGGGTAGTATTTTATATGTCTTGTGTCCACATACAAAATTATGCTTCTTGAAGAGCACAATAAGGGTATTTATTGCCTTTAAGAAATGGGATATTAGCTTGTAGGGTTAATTGGGTGTAAACTCCAAAAGAAGGATTATAACCACCATCATCTTTATTGTTACCTGACATCTTGGTCCCATTTAACCTTTGCCTGACCTTTCAGCTCACCAGAAATTTGTGCCCTGAGTGGAATAAGTTCTTATGATATTAAAACCTTAGGGTACTTGGAGAAAATGGTGTCTCTAAAGGGGGTCTGGCTCCTACAGTGTCATCCTGTTTCGTGGAAGTAAAAGGAGTCTTGCCTTGTAGATACTGAACATGTACTATACCTTACACTGTGGCCATTATTATCTGTCTGGTTTCTAGAAAAACACCACATCCTTTGGGCTAGAAAGGCCATATCATAATCCCAGTCTTGGAGACTCTTAAGGCACAGTCCAGAATTATTCTAAAAAGGATATCTGTGTGATCAGTGTATCAGATGTTTCCTTCGGAGCCAAGTCTACATGTCTAAAGGGGATGGTTATTAGAGGAATACTTTGGGGACTAAGTGCAGGATGGGAACGCATCCAGCAGTTACTGTGGTTTCATTTGCTCTATCATGTGCTAGAAGGGTAAAGGAATTGTATTTAAGGTAGACGTGCATAAGGCAGAATAGAATAAAGAGGAGACAAAAGGAAATCATGGTGAAAATATGGTATTATTGAGGATGGAGATATTGGGCATTGTAAGGGGTACTGGATGAATAACAGAATGCTTAGACAGATGGTGGAACCTGTTCAAAAGATATGGGGGAAGGCTGGATAAAGGGAAGCTGGGTGAGTGATAGGTTCAGTTTCGAGTTTATTTCTCTTTAAGTTTTGGACTTTTCTTTTTCTAATGAATGTTTAAGTGAGGCTATTATGGATGCAGATCGTAGTCTAGTAGTCTCTGCATATCAATTAAGAATGCTCCCTATTTTTTCTGAGAAGTCTTAGATCCTTTCTTTTTGAAGGTGCCTCTCTAGTGCACAATTTCGTGCAAATCAAAAGTTCCCCACTTTTTGCGAAGTGGCTGCTGCAAAGACAGATCGTCTTCTGTCATGTCCACCTGTGCACAGAGAAAGTTACATATAGCATGACCACATATAAGAAGGAGGATTTCTAGCAGGTAGAGGAGAGGGAGACTCAGAGCAAGTTGAGCCCATTATGCTGTGGTCAGATGAAATGTACCATTTGTCTTGGAGTCCTGAGCTTTTCAATTCAGCCATTCAGGACCTGTTCTGACCTCAATGGAGAGTCCTGGGAAATGGAAGGACCACACAGACCCTCAGACTGAACCAGGAGCAGCTCTATGGGCAGAAAAGGAGGCTCTGAAGAGGCAGTCAGAAATTTAAGACCTTGGGAGGGAGGAGTGAATTAAACCAAATGGGGATGCTCATGATAGAACCCAAATGAAAGGTACCTGAACCAAAGGATATTGAATTCGATGCAAATTGTGGAGTTCTGATATAGGAAGAGTTTACCTTGGGGGTTGCAGATTCTTGACAGTCGAGCAGTAGACACAAGGGCATGTCATGGGCACCTTACCTGGTCAGTCACTAGAGCCCACAGTCCCAGAGGGGCACCTTCTATATCTTGTTGGGGCCTCCAAACTTGTTGAAATCAGAGTCAAGTTTGCAAATTAGAGCATTTTATTCGGGGCACCAAAAGTTTTGCTGCAGCAAGGAAGCCAGATCACTTGCAAAAACAAGCAACTCGAGCTTATAGGGATGGCAGACAATTTCTATAGACAAAAAAGAAATTAGCTTCACTTCTATTGATTAGACAGAAGTTTGTCTGTCTTATAGGGGTGAATTTAGGGTAGGAAGGCTTTATTTTGCATTGGGTAAAGTGTAATGAAGTAGGAACTTGATTGACTGTGTAGCTCTGCTGCATTGGTGGGGATTTAAAATTTCAGAAAATACCAAGAGGGAATGAAAAGATGAAGTAGAGCGTGGGATTTTTTTTTTTTTTTTTTTTTTTTTTTTTTTTTTTTTTTTTTTGGGCTCCCAGGTGTCTCCAGGGCTTTCTCCATAAGATTTTATTGTCAGTGTATTCATAGCTTTTGCTTACAGTTATCTTCCTGGGAATTTATTTGCAACTTCTCTTATACACTCTACATCTTTAAATAAAAAGAAAGATTGAGTTTTATTTTTTAAACAAATGTATGAAACAAATAGAATTTCTTTTTAGAGAAAAATCTGAAACAATTTAAAATACTTTTAGAATATTCAAAAAGCATGTAAATGCATTTAACTTGTTAAAATACACATTTATAGAATGATACAATGTGTTTAAGTTTCATATTTATAGTTTTTCTAACTTTTTTGGGGCCATAGACCCTTGTCTTGGTTTCTTGACTGCTAAAACATACCATACAAGGAGTTGGCTTAAACAATAGCAATTTGTTGGCTCATAGTTTTGAGGCTAGGAAAAGTGCAAAATTAAAGCTTTAGCAAGGTGATGCTTTCTCCCTGAAGACTGTGGTAGTCTAGGGCTGGCTGCCTGCAATTTCTGGGGTTCTTTAGCTTTTCTATCACATGGCAGTGCACATGGTGGTGTCTTCTCTTTTCTCTTTCCGGTTCTGTTGGCTTGCAGCTTTTGGCTGCTCCCTGTGGCTTCCTCCTTCCATGTCCAATTTCCTTTGCTTGTAAGGACTCCAGCCATGTTAGGTAAGGCCACTGTCATTCAGCACGGGCACACCTTAACGAATAATGTCTTCAGGGGTCCTATTTACAAATAGGTTCATGCCTACAGGACTAGAAATTGGGACCTGAACATACGTTTTGTGAGGGACATGATCCAGTCTACCAAAGACTCCTTTAAGAATTTCTAGATTTCAGGAATTTAGGTATCGTCTTAGAGTACATTAGGTACTCATTTCTGCTCTGTAGTTCTCACAAGATCTTTTTATTAGCATTTGTATTTCATTGCCTTTAATACAACAGTAAGTGCTTGTTGAGTTGAATTGGATGTTTACTGTAGATAATATGGAAGTTTAGGCTGTCAAAGTATGTTTTTTAATGAATGCATTACTAAAGAAAGAAATTCGAAATTAGGACTACACATTCTTTCGTAAACTCTAGTCCCATTTAACTACTAACCACCTCCCCTTTTTTTTTTTGCCTGAAGATAGTTCTTTTGTGTTCAGCTTCCCTATTTTTCTACCCTTTGAAATCCCTCCACCTTTCCCTTCATTCTCTCCTCTCCTTTCTGCTTCCCTTTCTTCTTGACTGCCTGCCTTCTACTGGGCTAAATAAAAGGATAAAATAGCTGAAGGAATCTGTAAGAAAAAATGAGATTAGCAGAATAATACAGCAGTTTAAGAGTAGGACAGACTAATGTACACCATACAGTCCTATATGGCCGTTAGAAAAAGGCCCTACATTGGCTTTAAGTTTCACAGTGACCAGAGGGAAGAAGGAGAAATAATCTGTGGTGGAAATCACAGTGTTTATAAGACATATGACTGACAAAAGAAAAACTTTTCGTGCAGTTTATGTTCTTACAGCTTTATTGACGGATTCAGGAACCAGGCAGCATTCCATTCAGAAAGTAGAAGGGAGCTCCGCTGAGGTAGTGGAAAGGGGGAGCTCATAGAGGGTGAACACTGAAGCAAGTGAGGAAGTGTTCTGATTGGCTGTCATTAAGTTTCCATTTTACAAAGGGGGAGATCTTATAAAGTGGGGAGCAGATATACATCTATTAGCATAGTATGCTTGTCCATTCTGATAAGCTCTCTCTATTAGACTGAAACTAGGTTTAACGCCAGGTATTGCTTCTCAGCAATCCTGTAGAGTGTGTTCCATTTTCTTGAAACTCTCCTGCAGGTCAGTTGTCTTTGTTTTCTGGAAAAGCCCTTCCCAGAAAGGGACCTTTTCCCAGCAACACCCTATGCAGGCAGTCATTTTATTTTACTTAACATGACCAAAACCAATGGGTTGTTCTGAGAGGTCCATTGTGACCTGACAGAGACCTCAGAGAAATTTCTTCTGTAGACCCTCACTAAGGGTACTTTCTCCACATGTCCCTTTAAGAGGTAATGAAGTGACTTTCTAAGTGCTTTATCTTCAGATTACCCTCTGCTTGAGTTTGGAGTGTAGAGTCAGTAGAAGCAGTTCTTTGGATGAATACCAAAAGAGTGCTGACTGCACAGGCAGCTTTCTGAAGGTATATTTTGATGCAGTAACAAAGTGTAGACTACTTAGAGGCATGAATGAACTACGTGTCCTTTAGATTATCTTCCAAAATAACAAAAGCCCCAGTTTTGAGATAAGGCAGCAGAAAATTATTGATGATGGTATTGGGTATTCGGTGTTGCAGTTAACAGCAGATCCATTTCTTAAACAGTCATTTGAGTGAAGAATACACTTTAAATGTTTTCTTGTGAAAATTAAGGAACCTGGTCACTGTGGCCCTCTCATCTCCACACTGAGGGAGCTGAGGGGATTGCTCTTGGATGGGACCAGTATCTTCCTCAAGAAGCAGTTTTGGAACCACTGTAAACATGGTATTTTAGGAGACCAGGTCCTCAAGTTTCCATGCCATAGAGTGTGGCTGCAATAATTTTAGCCTGAAAATTTCCTAATGAAGAAGTTGTCTGTGGTGGGCTTTTAAACAAATAAAGTGAAAAAACACTAACAAAAAACCAAAACCAAAACCAAAACATCCTTAGGAATGTCTAATTTAATGTAGTGCACCCTCCTTGTCCCTCCCCCAAGCTCCATTAATTATTCATTAGGTTTAAGCCAGAGTTTCTCCAGAAAATCATCTGCCAGTCTGTTGGCCAGTAATGAGCAGGACCAGTTGTCAGTTGTCAGTGGAGGCTTATTCTAAGAGATGACAATCAAAATATCAGGAATGCTTTTTAATAGTAATTAGGTATGCAGTTTATCTAAGTGTTACCATGTTAAGATACCTGACCTAAAGAAGATGGGGATCAAAATACACCCCTTTATTACATTATTTAAAATTGCCATCCAGTCAGTCTGGAACTTGTTCCTACCTATCCTCATCTATGAGCATTAGTAACTAAAGGTCACCGTGTATTTAATGCATAGATAACTACAGCTATGGTTGATGGTCAGACATCAACTTATGTTCCTGAGAGATTTCTTCACAAGGTGGCAGAGTACAACAATGATTGTGCGTGATACTGATCCTGGAATAGGATGTTGGCTTGAGAAATCTAGGCTAACAATTTGTCAAGAAAAAGATAGGTGACCAGTAACCTGATGGGTCTATATGTTGTGGGAAGAGGGGGCTCTTAGTAGAAGATTTCCTGTTAAGAAATAAAATTAGGCAACAACCTGGGTTTCCCTAGGTGGGCCCACTCCCAAGGACTTTTAAGAGACAAATGAGTTTGTAACCATTGAAGCCCACTTGGGAGAACCGACCATACACAATTCTGGTGGCAGAAAGCCTTTACCAGGGGCTTTGTTTAGTTTATCCCTAGAAATATAGTTTGAGGAAGGGTTACCCAGTTAGAGAATCTACAGTATGTACTGTCATTTTCCTTTTAGTAGAAAGTTGAAAAAAGTTGGGGGGAATGCTAAGATATTAATGGCTCTGGGCTTCCATGGTATTTCTCACCACTAGATAGAGAGGCGTGGAAGATTTATTTCGTAACCATTCCTCAGATCCTCCTTTAAAAATAGTAAACTCATAATTTTTGAAGGTGATAACAAAATTGTAGTACAATTTGGTGAGACTCTGGGTGGCTCCTTGTTAATGGTTTCTCATGTTAATTGGTAACCCAGCCAAGGCATTTAAAAAGCTTTTTATTTTTTCTTAAAGCCTTCTGACAGTTCTTTTCAACTTGGCAACTAGAGCAGGAAGAGCCTTTTTTAGTTTATTAAAAATCTGTTGATAAGATGTTATAGGTGAAATTTCTCTCTAAAGGCACTCAGGGTGGAATTTGAGTAGTTCCACAGATAGAAGATGAGATCATTAATGGCTTTTCATGGCCTCTTGCTCTTTTTCACTCTTCATCTTTCTGATTTCACCTGTCTATTCCTCAGACCAAATGTGTGCTGGGACAGCTATTCTAAGAGTTAAAATTAAAGAAATATGATCACTTTTTGTCCAATAGTATCTCTTTTTCCTAAAACTAGCAACAAGCAAGAAAGGACAACTCTGATATTGTATAATCTATTACTCTGGTCACTAGGGACAGAAAAATGCATTTTCCTCATACCAGTTTCTTGGGATGTCTGCTTACATGTAAACTTGGTGAGGGATTTACTATTCAAACATATAAAGCTTACTTGGAAGAGTGCCTGCAAGAAGATAGTCCTGTAATTGTTCAGCTGATTTCAGGAAAAGCAGGGTCAGATCCTTGAAATATGGCTTTTGGACTCCTTGAAACATTATTTTATTTTCTTTGTATATACTTTTCTTAAATGATATTTTCTTTAAGAAAGTTAAATCAAGAAAAACCTAATTTTACTTTTATTGTCCTAAATAATATCCTGTAGAATTAGCCTGAAAGAATAAAATTTTGATCCTTCATCAAAAACTGATAGAAAATTTAATGTAGGTTCTCTCTTTCCTCAGCCTTCCACACACAAGCTTCTGATCTGGCCGTTTATCAGAATTCTAAAGTGATAGAGGGGAAGTGGGCAGAAAGTATGGCTCATTTGAAAACATTTTTCTGAGTAATTCAGTTATGCTCCCTTTTTCTCCAAGATCACCCCACTAAAAATTTCAAGTATTAATTGGAAGACTTCCCCCACTCCCAGTGATTAGGTAAGGCATAGCAGCCAAAGATCCAATGTTAATTTGACCTGAGATTAAAATAAAATTATAAAAAGTCATTTAGTCAATTTATTCAGTTTGTTTTGTTTTCCTCATCCTTGTAAGGGTTCTGCGTGGACCACAGGGAACACCTGGAAGCAGAATTGTTTTGTGTTTTCATTTGGTTTTAATTGAGGGAAAGTACTGAGAGGAAGAATTTGGTGATACATTTTGGGCACAGGAAAAATAAGACAATCGAAGCTTTTTATTTGATAGCTTTTTCTTTTTTTGACAATCTAATCTTTGTTTAGATTAGTATCTTTTCATATATGTGAAGTGTGTCATTCATATAAATGATTGGACATGAGAATTTTGTTGTGGGACAGTTTACTAGAAAGATGTGGGTGGATTGTTTCATCCAAAGGAAACCCTTCTGCTTTGTGTCTTTTAGAATGTCGTTCTTTCAGGAGGTTCAACAATGTTCAGGGATTTTGGACGTCGACTACAGAGAGATTTAAAAAGAGTGGTGGATGCCAGATTAAAACTTAGTGAAGAGCTCAGTGGTGGCAGAATAAAGGTAGGAGACCAGTGACTGTAAACACGTTAAAGAAATGGAGTTTCTGCAATAGAACTGACTTGGCTCTCTCTTCTTTAACATAAAACTTAAGTGGCTTGTCTGGGTAGCATGAAATAAAAACAAGTTTGAATCGCTTTCTTAGCCACACTGTGAAATTACCTTCAGAGGTTTGTGGCCTGAATCCAATCCAAGCGTAGTTAAGACTGATATACCTAGTGATGCAGCAGCAGCAATTTTATGCTACCACTGACCCACGTTTGCCAGCAATTTTCTTTTGTATCATAAGAGATCAGGCGTGTAGTGTAATGACCAGTATCCCAGGGAGATAGATTTATTTATGGTGAGGATCTTTAATGTCCTTTAGAAATGTTCTCATTAAACTAAAATAACGAATATTAGCAGGAAGTTTACATAGTATTCTTCTAAGATAATAATTCTTAACTTGCTGGTGATTTTATTTAGGCTTTTAACCAAGATTGGGTTTTGATAGGGTAAATGGGAGCAAACACATATAGATATGACCGAGGAAAGGAGGCCCCACTGTAACAGAATCATGCTGTTTTAAAAATGTAGTTTCCCTGAGAATTTTTGGACTAGTAACTATTATTTGGTGTTATCTCTACAGTGCTAAAACATTTGATTTTTTTTTTTTTTTTTTTGGCTTAAAAAATCAATTAGGTCAGTTGGTTGGATTTTTTATGTTTTAAAAAATGCTATTAGTGTTGCAGAAAGTTTACCTGATTTGCATGCTTTGTTCCTTTGAATCCACCTAGGTTTGGGACTGAGAGGAGGATTTTGAAGCAGGAGAGGCTGAGAAACATTCTTTTAAGAGGCAGCAGTCTAATTGAGTATTGATGGACGAAGACATGATCATAGTAGGAAAGGACGTTGTACCATTAAAATGAGAGGAAAACTCATATGTTTTTTTCTTTTGCACTCAACTCAGAATGAAACCATCTCCTTGTCAGCTGAAAGATTATTATAATAAAAAAATTTTTGCACTGCTTGAACTAAACATAAATTACTTTATTTTCTAGCCTAAGCCTGTGGAGGTTCAGGTGATAACACATCATATGCAACGCTATGCTGTTTGGTTTGGAGGCTCCATGCTTGCCTCAACTGTAAGTCTTTTTCTAAATTGTTCTATATTTCATTTCTGTGTTCTCTAATTCAAATAAAAAAGTTGTCTTATGAAGTTTAAGTGGTCGGTGTTTTAATTGTGTTTCTCTAAACAGTTGCACAGTTAATTCTGTGAGACAAAAATATTTTAATGATTTTTTAAATTGCACAGCTAATTTGTAAGCATCCTTGCTAATTAGGTTTCACAGGTGTTATGGCTAAGTGAACTCCAAAGACAATCAATAAAATCTTGCATTAATCGTTAATTCAAATACTTTTCCAATTAATTGTTTTTTTCTCTTAGATTTGTTAATAACTAACTAATTGTTAAATATCCTAGCATAGTACCTGAGACATAGTTGGTCCTAGATAAATATAGGCTGAATACATATAAAAAATAAGGAAATAAAACTCCATTCAGTTATTCAGTCCATCACAGAAGACAAAATTTTACAATAAGGATCTGGAGAAAGAGAAATGAAGGTTTTGGATAAGCAGTTACTCATTTACTTAATAGTTTTAAAAATTGTACTTCCTTCATGAAATATTTATATATTCTTCCTAATCTTTGCTTTTTCTTAGCCTGAGTTCTTTCAAGTTTGTCATACCAAGAAGGACTATGAAGAGTATGGCCCTAGCATTTGCCGTCACAATCCTGTCTTTGGAGTCATGTCATAGTATTTGCCTTGAAATGATCATTCAAGTCATGATATGTGAGTGGAAAGTGTCCTTCCGAAACCAGAGAAGACTGCAGTTTCTGTAAATAATGATGTTTGGTATCGCTGTCTGCGGAGTGAGCTTGCATCACATTAGTGCATGAGGGCACAACTCAGTCATTTCAACAAAAGCCATGTATGTGCTGACTATTATGCCCATTCTTTCTTCCTTCACTTTTTCCCTTTTAATTCTCCTCATTTTCTCTCCTTCTCTCCACCTGAGCTTCTAGTTGACAGACAAAATTCTGAAGGAATTCAAATGTCACTTTAAAAATTGTTAGAAAAAAATACTAGAAAATGGCATAAAATAGTTCCTCCCTAGGAAAGGTGTAAACCTTTTACTTCCCAGCCTATTTTTGTAAATAAAATGTTATAAACTTGAAATACAAATTGATGTTTATATTTCCTATCATTTTGTATTCTATGGTATTTGGTACAACTGGCTGATCCTAAGCACGGATAGATATTGATGTCATGGAGTGCTGTAATAAAAGTTTCTAATTGTGAGGCATGTTCTAGTATGTTTACAGACAAAATAAAAAAGAGCAAACTGTTTTTGGCCTCATTTGCTAGAAAATGATTATACTTTATTTGGAGTGACATGAAGTTTAAACACTAAACAATATTCTATGAGAATTATTACAGATAATGTATCTTTTAGTTTTCTTGTTTGAACTTTCTGGAACTGCTTTATAGAAGATGATGGTTTGTTGTTGGTGAGTGTTGGATGAAATACTACCTTGCACCATTGTAATAAAACCTATTAGAGTCTTTATAAATATTTACTGCTGTCCTGTGGTGGTCTTTGGTGTTCCCCTTTGTATCTGTGCTGCTTTTAAATAATATTATCTTTGTTTTTTCCCCACCAGTGGAGAGTTTGATCATTAATACCAAGTTTATGGAAGGAAATTTCCTCAAATGATGTGAACTGCCTTGTTCTGCATTGGAAATGGTACAGATAACTGTCTGTTAAGAGATTTTTAGGGGCAGAGGTGGGGGAAGAGTTTCCTAATGATTGCCAGTGTCCCTTTTTAGGAATTCAAGATTCATGCTTTTAATAAGTTTGCTGAGTAGATTGCTGATTTGAAAAGTTATTTGCTAAGTTAATAAATTTAGGTTTATTCCATTCTTCACATAACACTTACAATTATGTTACTTTTTAAACTGTTATGGTATTTCTTCTAAGTTGTGAGGTATGCTTTATTCTCTGAAAATTTGCCTTCATACAAAATATTTGGTTCTATTATTTATGTTTAGAGACAAACAATTAAGTTTAGGTATGACGATAATAAAAAATAGTTTAAACTCAGGAAGGTAAAGTCTAAGTTTAACAAGTCTCTGATGGCTGACCCTCCCACTTTTTTCCTGCATTGTCAGTGAGTCCAGTCCCTCAGTCTCTGCTGAAGTGTCTGATACCACTTGGTTCTTCCTTCATACCAGCAAATTATTTCTCTGCATTGCCTCTGAGGTTTGCCCCTTCTCAGGATCTGTAGACTGTTTTGGTTCGTTGTGATCTCTCAGCCATTCTGTAGCAACAAGTTCCTAGTTGGTCTGTTTGCCTTCAGTCACACAACCCAGCATCCTATGCATGGTAGCAAGAATACTTCCTGTAACACCAATTTCCTCTTATTTCTATACAGTCCAGGAACTGATGTCTATCTTGGTACAATTGCCCTCAGTTTGTGCCTTCCTATTTGGACCCTTTGCCTTGCCAACTTAAATTTGCTTTCCATTTCTCATAGCAAGTGTGCTGTTTCTATCTCCCTGCTCTCCATTTTGTTTGTTTGTTTAAATTGGTCCGGTGCTATGTCAGCTTGTTGTGTTTTTCCCAAGCTCCTAGAATAATGCTACTTATATATGTCAGTGCTGGTGACTGACTTCAGAGGCATCTTGTTTACTGCTTCTTTGGGCAGCTCCTCTAATGACAGTTTGGAGTTGTGTATTGCGAAGCCCAGGCTGAACGAGAACTAATATAACCAATCGTAGAGCGCAGAACACCGAAGCTTGTACTTTCCTTGTTTGGGACAAGATGATCTTTGAGATTGTACTTAAGTTTATCAATCACAGGAATTTTGGAAAGGGATTTTGTTCTTAACTTAAGTCCCAGTGTGATAGGACAGTGTGATATATTAGAATGTGACTGGTAAAGTGCAGTAGTTTTCAACCTGGCTGAGACCCATCCTAGATCAAATGAATCAGAATCTGGGGTGAGAGAGACTATTGGGAGTAGGACAGGCATCTGGGTTTTTCCTCTTTCTTTTTTTATTTAAAACTTCTCAGGTGATCCCAATGTGTAGCCAGGGCTGAAAACCCTAGTGAGCAGAAAGAAGGGCTTTTGAATCAGAAATATGTGTGAACCCTGGTTGCTCCTTAGGCAAATGACTTCTTATACTCTGCTTTCTTATCTATCTGAGAATTGTGATGGCCATATTGCTAAAGCATATTGTTTTTGTTTATTCAGTGAAACCTGCCAGATACTTGATTCTGCAGTGTGCATTAGTTACTTTATAAGGTGGAAAACTGCTTGTGGTTATGTTATTAATTTTAAGGAACTCTGCACATACATTTTATACAGGTTAAGTTGATTAGTGCAAGATCATAATACTGTAATGAGTTGAGTATGTAATGAGTTAAATATTGTAATGAGTTAATATTGTACAGTTGGGAAAAATCAAGCTTCTGACAAACATGCCTTATAACTCTGTAAGTAGATTTCTATAAAATACAGTGTAATCTTGAAAACAAGTAAATTTTATGGTAGTATTAATCAGTTCATTCTACAGCTTTACTAATATGAATAATGAAATTCTTGTATGACTGAAGTACAGATTGTTTTGTGATTAATTCATTCTATGATCCTTCCATTCTATCTCATTTGCAAAAATTATGATTTTGCCAAAAAAACATGTGAGGTTAATCGAGTGCGCAGCTTATTTAAAACCACAAGAGGGTCCCATTAAGAATATTTATCTGTTAAATAATTCTTTACTTAATTGAGGAATATTTCAGAATGTTTCTTTTAAAAGTAACTGCCAAGCTTGTTAAACAGAAATATAAATTGATAGACAAAATAATTGTGCACTGCTCTGACAATTACATTAATTTCACTTGGTCAGATGGAAATAAATCTTTTTAAAAAGGTGGGCAAGAAACTATAGCTTGATATTAATATCGTTATCAAAGGATTTTTCTAATGTTAATATATTAGCTCTTTTTGTCCAATTTTGTTTCTCAGAAGTAAGCTGCTGTTTATTCCTTACAGGTTGATGTTTTCGGCTTTACTCTCTCATTTTTTAGCTTGGGGTGCTACAGAATACTCTGATTATATATGTGTGTATAAATATATATATATATATATATATATATATATTTTAATAAACTTTTTTGTCTTTTTTAACTTTTTATTTTGAAATAATCTCAAATTTACAGTGCAGTTGCAAAAATAATACAGAACCCACGCAGAGAACTCCAGCATACCTGTGCACCCAAACATATACCCAGACAACCAACTTTTAATATTTTTCTGGGTTTCTCTGTTTGTCTTTCTGTCGTTCTGTCTTCCTTTATCCCTTTCTCCTCCCCTCCCCTCCTTTCTTTCCTTCCTTTCCTTCTTGGGTTTCTTCCCTCTCTCCCCACATCTCTCTCTCCCTTTTTCTTCCCCTCCCCTCCCTCCCCTCCTCTGCCCTTCTCTCCTCTCCTCTCCCTCCTTTTCCCCTCTCCCCTCCCCCTCTCCCTCCCCTTCCCCTTCCTTTCTTCCTTCCCTTCTGTGCTGGTTTGACTCTATTATATCCCCCACAAAAGCCATGTTCTTTTCATCCAATCTTGTGGGTACGGGACTATATTGTGGGTGAGACTTTTGATTAGGTTATTTCTACAGAGGCATTGTGCCGGTTTGAATGTATTGTGTCCCCCAAATGCCATTATCTTTGTGGTCTTGTGAGGAGACGTTTTGGTGATGGTTGGATTTGCTTGGAATGTGCCCCACTCAGCTGTGGGTAATGATTCTGATGAGATGTTCCCATGGAGGCATGGCCCCGCCCATTCGGGGTGGGCCTTGATCAGTGGAGCTATATAAATGAGCTGACTCAGAGAGAGGGAACTGAGTGCAGCTGGGAGTGATGTTTTGAAGAGGAGCAAGCTTGCTAGAGAGGAGCGTCCTGGGAGAAAGCCGTTTTGAGGCCGGAGCTTTGGAGCAGACGCCAGCTGCCTTCCCAGCTAACAGAAGTTTTCCGGATGCCATTGGCCATCCTCCGGTGAAGGTACCCGATTGCTGAGGTGTTACCTTGGATGCTTTGTGGCCTTAAGACTGTAACTGTGTAGTGAAATAAACCCCGATTTTATAAAAGCCTATCCATCTCTGGTGTTCTGCATTCTGCAGCATTAGCAAACTAGGACAGGCATGACCCTGTCCATTCAGGGTGGGTCTTGATTAGTTTGCTGGAGTCCTTAAGAGAGTTCAAGAACCGACACATATCTGAATGTTTGGAGATGTGGACAGAAGAATGTTTGGAGATGCTAAGCTAAGACATGCAGCCCAGAGTTTGTCCCAGAGATGCTAAGAGAGGACTCCCAGATGCTTAGAAATGCCCCGGGAGAACAAGCAAGGATGCACAGGAGCTCAGAGAGAGAAACTAAGAGAGACAGAATCCCAGAGGTATTTTGGAGAAAGCCATTTTGAAACCAGAACCTGGGAGCAAAGGACCAGCAAACATTAGCCACATGCCTTCCCAGCCAACAGAGGTGTTCCCGACCCCATGGACCTTTCTTCAGTGAAGGTATCCTCTTGTTGATGCCTTAGTTTGGATGCTTTTATGGCCTTAGGACTGTAAATTTGTAACTTAATAAAATACCTTCCTTTCTCCTTTTCATTGTTTATTCTTTCTTCCTCCCCTCCCCTCTCTTCCCCTTCTTTCCTCTCTTCCCATCCATCCATCCATCCATCCATCCATTTTTTAAACATTTGAGAGTAGATTGTATATAACTTGCCCCTTGAATGCTTAATATTTCCATGTACTTTTCCTGAGAACTAGGATATTCACTTATGTAGCCACCTTAAGTAGTCATCAAGTTAAGAAATTTAAAATGGATATAAAGCTTATAGTCTGTATTTCAATTTTTTCATATGTCCCAATATACTTTTGGGCATTTTCTCCTCCATTATTAGATCCAGTCTCCCTATTTATTTATTTATGTGAAAGTACAGAGTTCTAATGTACCCCCTTCCACACACATGACACACACACTTTCCATATAATTAACATCAGTAGTATGGTACCTTTGATGAATCAGCATTATTGTAATTATATGATTAAGTGTAGTCCATAGTTTACTTTTAAGATTTACTCTTTGTATTGTACAGTTTTATGGGTTTTTTACAAACAGTTTTTATTCTGGTGACATTTGTATAATTAAAATTTCTCATTTTCACCCCAATCAGGTGAAGCCATTTGGTCCTGTCCTTTTCTTTGTTGGGAGGTTTCTGATTTCTGATTCAATCTCTTGTTATTGTTACTGGTCTTTTGGGTCTTCTGTTTCTTTGTCATTCAGTTTCGATAAGTTGACTGTTTCTAGGAATTTGTCCATTTCACCTAGGTCATCTAATTTGTTGGCATACAATTGTTCATAGTATTCTCTTATAATTCTTTGTGTATCTGTGGGGTTGGTAGTAGTGACCTCCTTTCATTTCTGATTTTGATTACTTGCATCCACACTCTTTTTTCCTTTGTCAATTTTATGGCTAGTCAATTTTATTGTTCTTTTCACTTTTGGTTTGTTCTTTTGAAACTTGGTTGCATTGATATTCTCTGTCTCTCTATCTCTGTCTCTCTCTTTTTATTCTTTATTTCATTTATCTGTGATCAAAACTTCATTGCTTCCTTCCTTCTACTCACTTTGGGCTTAATTTGCTCTTCTTTTTGTAGTTCTTCCAGATGTGAGGTTAGGTCGTAGTTTTGAGTTCTTCTTTTTTAATGGAAGCATTTATAGCTATAAATTTACCTCTGAGCACTACCTTTGTTGCATCTCTTTAGTTTTTTTTTTTTTATTTTTAAAAATTTTATTGTGTAACACACGCACCATAAAATTTGCCATTTTTATAATTTTTAAATGTAAATATGTTGCATTTACAATGTCTGCCATCACCTCCTTCTATTACCAAAACTTTTCATCACCAAAAACAGAAACAGTGTATTCATTAAGGAATAACTCCCATCCCTCCTTCCCTTAGTGCCTGGTAACCTCTACTTTCTGTCTCTAGGAATTTGCTTATACCAGATATTTCATAAACATGGAATCGTACAATATTTATCCTTCTGTTGTCTGGCTTATTTCACTCAGTATAATGTTTTCAAGGCTCATCCACGTCACATATATAAGAACTTCATTATTTTTTATGGCTGAATAATATTCCATTGTATGTATATATCACACTCAGTTTATGCATTCATCTTTTTTTTATTTTCTACTGTAAAAGTTTATTTTTTTTATTTTAAATCTTCATTTTATTGAGATATATTCACATACCACGCAGTCATACAAAACAAATCGTACATTCGATTGTTCACAGTACCATTACATAGTTGTACATTCATCACCTAAACCAATCCCTGACACCTTCATTAGCATACACACAAAAATAACAAGAATAATTGAAGTGAAAAAGAGCAATTAAAGTAAAAAAGAACACTGGGTACCTTTGTTTGTTTGTTTGTTTCCTTCCCCGATTTTTCTAGTCATCCATCCATAAACTACACAAAGGGGAGTGTGGTCCTTATGGCTTTCCCAATCCCATTGTCACCCCTCATAAGCTACATTTTTATACAATTGTCTTCGAGATTCATGGGTTCTGGGTTATAGTTTGATAGTTTCAGGTATCCACCACCAGCTACCCCAATTCATTAGAACGTAAAAAGGGTTGTCTGTATTGTGTGTAAGAGTGCCCACCAGAGTGACCTCTTGGCTCCTTTTGGAATCTCTCTGCCACTGAAGCTTATTTCATTTCCTTTCACATCCCCCTTTTGGTCAAGAAGATGTTCTCCGTCCCACGATGCCAGGTCTACATTCCTCCCTGGGAGTCATATTCCACGTTGCCAGGGAGATTCACTCCCCTGTGTGTCTGATCCCACGTAGGAGGGAGGGCAGTGATTTCACCTTTCAAGTTGGCTTAGGTAGAGAGAGAGGGCCACATCTGAGCAACAAAGAGGCATTCGGGAGGAGGCTCTTAGGCACAATTATAAGGAGACCTAGCCTCTCCTTTGCAGCAAGTCTTCCCAAGGGTAAATCCTGTGGTGGAGAGCTCAACCCATCAAACCATCAATCCCCTATGTCTGTGGTCATGTTAGCAACCATCGAGGTGGGATAGGCCAATACCCCTGCAATCTCCACAGGCTCCTCAAGGGGGCTCTACATATTTTTTTCCTTTTTTTTTTTTAAATCAACTGTATGAAAAATAAAAAAAATAAAAAAAAAATAATTTAAAAAATAACATACAATAAAAGAACATTTCAAAGAGACCATAACAAGGGAGTAAGAAAAAGACAACTAACCTAAGATAACTACTTTACTTCCAACATGTTCCTACTTTACCCCAAGAAAGTTACCTAATATAGCAACATTTCTGTGAACTTGTTCCTACTATACCCATCAGAAATTAACAGACCACAGTCATTCCTGGGCATTCCCAGAACGTTAAATTTACCCATGACAGCTTATCTGTTCTTGGATTATTGTTCCCCCTTCCTTAATTACTCTCTATCTATAGTTCCCCTACATTCTACATTATAAACCATTTGTTTTACATTTTTCAAAGTTCACGTTAGTGGTAGCATATAATATTTCTCTTTTTGTGCCTGGCTTATTTCACTCAGCATTATGTCTTCAAGGTTCATCCATGTTGTCATATGTTTCACGAGATCGTTCCTTCTTACTGCCGTGTAGTGTTCCATCGTGTGTATATGCCACATTTTATTTATCCACTCATCTGTTGAAGGACATTTGGGTTGTTTCCATCTCTTGGCAATTGTGAATAATGCTGCTATGAACATTGGTGTGCAGATATCTGTTCGTGTCACTGCTTTCCGACCTTCCGGGTATATACCGAGAAGTGCAATCGCTGGATTGAAGGGTAACTCTATATCTAGTTTTCTAAGGAACTGCCAGACTGACTTCCAGAGTGGCTGAACCATTATACAGTCCCACCAACAATGAATAAGAGTTCCAATTTCTCCCCATCCCTCCAGCATTTGTAGTTTCCTGTTTGTTTAATGGCAGCCATTCGAATTGGTGTGAGATGGTATCTCATTGTGGTCTTAATTTGCATCTCTCTAATAGCTAGTGAAACTGAACGTTTTTTCATGTGTTTCTTGGCCATTTATTTCCTCTTCAGAGAACTGTCTTTTCATATCTTTTGCCCATTTTATAATTGGGCTGTGTGTACTATTGTCATTGAGTTGTAGGATTTCTTTATGTGTGCAAGATACCAGTCTTTTGTCAGATACATGGTTTCCAAAAATTTTTTTCCCATTGAGTTGGCTGCCTCTTTACCTTTTTGAGAAATTCCTTTGAGGTACAGAAACTTCTAAGCTTGCGGAGTTCCTGTTTATCTAATTTTTCTTTTGTTGCTTGTGCTTTGGGTGTAAAGTCTAGGAAGTGGCCGCCTAATACAAGGTCTTGAAGATGTTTTCCTACATTATCTTCTAGGAGTTTTATGGTACTTTCTTTTATATTGAGACCTTTGGTCCATTTTGAGTTAATTTTTGTGTAGGGTGTGAGATAGGGGTCCTCTTTCATTCTTTTGGATATGGCTATCCAACTCTCCCAGCCCCATTTGTTGAAAAGACCATTATGACCCAGTTCAGTGACTTTGGGGGCCTTATCAAAGATCAGTTGGTCATAGATCTGGGGGTCTATCTCCGAATTCTCAATTGGATTCTATTGATCTATATGTCTATCTTTGTGCCAGTACCATGCTGTTTTGGCAACTGTGGCTTTATAATAAGCTTCAAAGTGAGGGAGTGTAAGTCCTCCCACTTCATTTTTCTTTTTTAGAGTGTCTTTAGCAATTCGAGGCATCTTCCCTTTCCAAATAAATTTGATAACTAGCTTTTCCAAGTCTGCACAGTAGGTTGTTGGAATTTTGATTGGGATTGCATTGAATCTGTAGATGAGTTTGGGTAGAATTGACATCTTAACGACATTTAGCCTTCCTATCCATGAACATGGAATATTTTTCCATCTTTTAAGGTCCCCTTCTATTTGTTTTAGTAGAGTCATGTAGTTTTCTTTGTATAGGTCTTTTGTGTCTTCGGTTAAGTTTATTTCTAGGTACTTGATTTTTTTAGTTGCTATTGAAAATGGTATCTTTTTCTTGAGTGTCTCTTCAGTTTGTTGATTTCTAGCATATAGAAACATTACTGACTTATGTGCATTAATCTTGTATCCCGCTACTTTGCTAAATTTGTTTATTAGCTCTAGTAGCTGTATCGTCGTTTTCTCAGGGTTTTCCAGATATAAGATCATATCATCTGCAAACAATGACAGTTTTACTTCTTCTTTTCCAATTTGGATGCCTTTTATTTCTTTGTCTTGCTGGATTGCCCTGGCTAGCACTTCCAGCACAATATTGAATAACAGTGGTGATAGTGGGCATCCTTGTCTTGTTCCTGGTCTTAGAGGGAAGGCTTTCAGTCTCTCACCATTGAGTACTATGCTGGCTGTGGGTTTTTCATATATGCTCTTTATCATATTGAGGAAGTTTCCTTCAATTCCTACCTTTTGAAGTGTTTTTATCAAAAACGAATGTTGGATTTTGTCAAATGCTTTTTCAGCATCTATTGAGATGATCGTTTGATTTTTCCCTTTTGACTTGTTAATGTGTTGTAATACATTGATTGATTTTCTTATGTTGAACCATCCTTGCATGCCTGGAATGAACCCCACTTGGTCATGGTGTATGATTTTTTTAATGTGTCTTTGGATTCGATTTGCAAGTATTTTGTTGAGGATTTTTGCATCTATATTCATTAGGGAGATTGGCCGGTAGTTTTCCTTTCTTGTAGCATCTTTGCCTGGTTTTGGTATTAGATTAATGTTAGCTTCATAAAATGAGTTAGGTAGTGTTCCATTTTCTTCAATGCTTTGAAAGAGTTTAAGTAAGATTTGTATCAGTTGTTTTTGGAAAGTTTGGTAGAATTCCCCTGTGAAGCCATCTGGCCCTGGGCATTTATTTGTGGGAAGATTTTTGATGATGGATTGGATCTCTTTGCTTGTGATGGATTAGTTGAGCTCTTCTATTTCTTCTCTGGTCAGTCTAGGTTGTTCATATATTTCCAGGAAATTGTCCATTTCCTCTACATTATCCAGTTTGTTGCCATACAGTTGTTCATAATATCCTCTTATAATTTTTTTAATTTCTTCAGGATCTGCATTTATGTCACCTTTTTCATTCATTATTTTGTTTATATGGGTCTTCTCTCTTTTTGATTTTGTCAGTCTAGCTAGGGGCTTGTCAATCTTGTCGATCTTCTCAAAGAATTAATTTTTGGTGTTATTTACCCTCTCTGGTTTTTTGTTCTCTATGTCATTTATTTCTGCTTTAATCCTTGTTATCTCTTTTCTTCTACTTGGTTTAGAATTGGTTTGCTGTTCATTTTCTAGCTTCTGCAGTTGATCCATTAGTTCTTTGATTTTGGCTCTTTCTTCCTTTTTAATATATGCGTTAAGTGCTATAAATTTCCCCCTCAGTACCGCTTTTGCTGCATCCCATAGGTTTTGGTATGTTGTGTTCTCGTTTTCATTCATCCCTATATATTTAGCAATTTCTCTTGCTATTTCTTCTTTAACCCACTGATTGTTTAGGAGCATGTTGTTTAACCTCCAGGTATTTGTGAATTTTCTAAGTCTCTGATGGTTATTGACTTCTAATTGTATTCCATTATGGTCAGAGAATGTGCTTTGAATATTTTCAATCTTTTTGAATTTATTGAGCCTTGTTTTATGTCCCAACATATGATCTATTCTGGAGAAAGTTCCATGAGCACTAGACAAGTATGTGTATCCTGGTGATTTGGGATGTAATGTTCTATATATGTCTGTTAAATCCAATTCATTTATCAGATTGTTTAGGTTTTCAGTTTCCTTATTGGTCTTCTGTCTGGTTTATCTATCTATAGGAGAGAGTGATGTGTTGAAGTCTCCCACAATTATTATGGAAACATCAGTTGCTTCCCTTAGTTTTGTCAGTGTTTGTCTCATGTATTTTGTGGCACCTTGATTGGGTGCATAAACTTTTATGATTGTTATTTCTTCTTGTTGAATTGCCCCTTTTATTAGTATGTAGTGGCCTTCTTTGTTTTTTTTTTTTTTAATCTTCATTTTATTGAGATAGATTCACATACCACGCAGTCATACAAAACAAATCGTACTTTCGATTGTTCACAGTAGCATTACATAGTTGTACATTCATCACCTAAATCAATCCCTGACACCTTTATTAGCACACACACAAAAATAACAAGAATAATAGTTAGAGTGAAAAAGAGCAATTGAAGTAAAAAAGAACACTGGGTACCTTTGTCTGTTTGTTTCCTTCCCCTATTTTTCTACTCATCCATCCATAAACTAGACAAAGTGGAGTGTGGTCCTTACGGCTTTCCCAATCCCATTGTCACCCCTCATAAGCTACATTTTTGTACAACTGTCTTCGAGATTCATGGGTTCTGGGTTGTAGTTTGATAGTTTCAGGTATCCACCACCAGCTACCCCAATTCTTTAGAACCTAAAAAGGGTTGTCTAAAGTGTGCGTAAGAGTGCCCACCAGACTGACCTCTCGGCTCCTTTTGGAATCTCTCTGCCACTGAGGCTTATTTCATGTAGTGGCCTTCTTTGTCTCTCAAAACATCCCTGCATTTAAAGTCTATTTTATCTGAGATTAATACTTCTACACCTGCTTTCTTTTGGCTGTAGCTTGCATGAAATATTTTTTTCCATCCTTTCACTTTCAATTTCTTTGTGTCCCTGTGTCTAAGATGAGTCTCTTATATGCAGCATGTTGATGGTTCATTTTTTTTTTAATCCTTTCTGCCAATCTGTATCTTTTAGTTGGGGAGTTTAATCCATTTACATTCAACGTTATAACCGTGAAGGCATTTCTTGAATCAGCCATCTTCTCCTTTGGTTTATGTTTGTCGTATATATTTTTCCCTCTCTCTTTTAATATCCTTTAATGTACCCATACCGAATCTCTTTAGTACTGAACCTTTCTCCAAGTCTCTCTCTCCTTTCTTTGTTTCTCTGTCTGTGGGGCTCCTTTAGTATGTCCAGTAGGGCAGGTCTCTTGTTAGCAAATTCTCTCAGCCTTTGTTTGTCTGTGAAAAATTTAAGCTCTTCCTCAAATTTGAAGGAGAGCTTTGCTGGATAAAGAATTCTTGGTTGGAAATTTTTCTCACTCAGAATTTTAAATATGTCATGCCACTGCCTTCTTGCCTCTATGGTGGCTGCTGAGTAGTCACTACTTAGTCTTATGCTGTTTCCTTTGTATGTGGTTAATTGCTTTTCTCTTGCTGCTTTCAGAACTGGCTCCTTCTCTTCCATGTTTGACAGTGCGATCAGAATATGTCTCAGAGTAGGTTTATTTGGATTTATTCTATTTGGAGTTCGCTGGGCATTTATGATTTGTGTATTTACGTTGTTTAGAAGATTTGGGAAGTTTTCCCCAACAATTTCTTTGAATACTCTTCCTAGACCTTTACCCTTTTCTTCCCCTTCTGGAACACCAATGATTCTTATATTTGGACGTTTCATATTATCTATCATATCCGTGAGGTCCATTTCGATTTTTTTCCCCATTCTTTCTTTTGTGGTTTCATTTTCCATTCTGTCATCTTCCAGGTCACTGATTCATTGTTCAGCTTCCTCTAGTCTTGTACTATGAATGTCCAGAATCTTTTTAATTTGGTCAACAGTTTCTTTAATTTCCATAAGATCATCTATTTTTGTATTTAGTCTTGCAATGTCTTCTTTATGCTCTTCTAGGGTCTTCTTGATATCCTTTGTATCCCATACTATGGTCTCATTGTTTATCTTTAGTTCTTTGATTAGTTGCTCTAGGGACTGTGTCTCTTCTTATCTTTTGATTTGGGTGTTTGGGCTTGGGTTATCCATATCGTCTGGTTTTTTCATATGCTTTAGAATTTTCTGTTGTTTTTGGCCTCTTGGTACTTGCTTAACTTTATAGGGTTCTTTTAGGATTTGTACACCAATTGAAGTCCTTATCTCTAATTTATCAGATCTACAGCTTCGTTGCGTACACTTTCTCTAATTAACCAGCAGGTGGCGTCCACGAGCCACCTGTTCTCCACAAGCCAATTCTCCCCTGCTTTGCCTTTGTGGTGAGTGGGGGAGTGAGTCTTGTGGGGTCCAATTGGTGTCCCAAGCTTGCGTGTGTAGTTGGTGTTGCATGCCCTGTATATCGGGTGTGTGTCTGGGCAGTCAGGGAGGGGGGGGTGGCTCTAACAATCAAATCTCCCTGGTGTTCCTGGAGTTTTAAAGCTGCTGCAATAGTTTAATCCTTCAGTTCAGTCCTGCCACAGTTTGTCTCTGCCACTGACCCACAAGTCTTTGGTATTGGCATATGGCCCCTGAGACTTGCGAGTGGGTCCCTATTCCAGGCTGTGCATCCCCTGGTCCTCTGTTGAGGGATGACTGTGCTATGTCACAGGTAGAGTGACGTCCCCCCAGGGCGAATCTGGGCTGCTGGGCTGTGTAGGGATGCTCCCAGTCTGCTGAAATGATGGCTGAATGGGCTTTGTTAATTCACACAGCTCCACCTTCCCAACTCTGGGACAACCAGCTGAGGGTGCAGGGAAGGCTAATGTCCACGCCCAGTTTTGTGGTGTGTGCGTGTTATTTGAAGCACTTCCGGTACACTGGGTTGTCTGGGGCAGCTCTGGGCTATGGGGCTGGCGACGGGCAGGAGTGTTTCCTGTCCACCCGGATGATTGCTGTGGGCGGACACCCCCCTTTTCTTGGGAAGTTGTGGTGTTTAGTGAATTTTCTCAGCCACTGGATTATTGCCTTTTGTCTCAGAGCTCTCTTAGTTCTGCTCTTGTCTTGACCTGCGCAAATTGCAAGTCTTTGAGGCTTTCTGTATTGGGCTTCTTAGAGTAATTGTTTTAGAAACAGAAAAAAAAAGATAAAAAAAAAAAAGCCCTCCTTGCAGATCTAATGGGTTATTGAAATGCTAAGAGACTAAACAATTAGAGCATTAAGGAAAGATCCAGGGGGCAGAGAGATCAGTTTTTCTTTGGGATTTGCATATAAGCCTCAGGGCCTGAGCTCTGCCCTTCCCCTTTCTATGTTCACCAGAACTCCAAAAAGCCTCCGCTTTTATTTTGGAGTTTTTCTTGCTATTTTTTGCTATGCCTATCTCCTCCTTGCTGGGCTGGCTGCTCTCAGATTCTCTGGTGTCTGGTGTCTGTCTATCTGTGATTGGAGTTTGGATCAGTAGAATGAGTTTCTGATATGAGCTGCCACTGCAGTTCTCCCTTCTCCTTCCCAGCGCTGACAGCCCCTCCTCCCACGGGACTGAGCCTGCCAGGGAGGGGTGCGGGTCCCCTGGCCGCAAAAACTTAACAGATTTCGCTGATCTCAGTAGTTCGACATGTTCATGAGTGTTGTAGGAAGTATGCCCAAAGTCAAATTGCTCTGCGTTGTCCAATCCACGCAGTTCCTGGCTTTCTACCTACTTTCCTGAAGGAGTAACTAAAATACACAGCTCACCAATCCGCCATTTTGCCCTGCCCTCTCTCTTTAGTTTTTGTATGTTGTGTTTCTGTTTTCATTTACCTCAAGATATTTCCTAATTCCCTTGCGATTTCTTTTTTGATTCCTTAAGAGTATATTGTTTAATTTCCACATGTTTGTGAATTTTTCACTTCTCCCTGTTATTGATTTCCATCCCCATTCCATTGTGGTTAGAGAAGTTACATTGTATTATTCCAACATTTTTGAATAATGTTGTGGTTGGAGAAGTTACATTGTATTATTTCAATATTTTTTAATTTTTTGAGACTTGTTTTTGACTTAACATATGATCTATCCTGGGGGAATTCATGTGCACTAGAGAAGAATGTTTATTCTGCTGCTTTTGGGTGAAGTGTTTTATATATGTCTGTTTGGTCTAGTTGGTTTAGAGTATTGTTTTTAAGTCTTCATTTTCCCTGTTGGTCTTCTCTCTAGATGTTCTATCCTTTATTCGAAGTAGTGTATTGAAGTCTCCTACTATTAATGTAAGACTATATCTCCCTTCAAATCTGTCAATGTTTACTTCATGTATTTTGGGACTCTGCTTTTAGGTTTATATATATATTTATAATTGTTACATCTTCTTGTTGATTTGGCCCCTTTTACAGTACATAATGATCCTCTTTGTCCCTCATAACAGTTATGACTTAAGGTCTATTTTTTATGCTATTAATATAGCTACCCCAGCTCTCTTTTGGTTACTGCTTGCATGATATACTTTTCCCATCTTTTCACTTTTGCCTTACTTGCATCTTTGAATTTAATGTGAGTCTCTTGGTAAACAGCATGTAGTTGGGTCATGCTTTTTATCCATTCTGCCAATATCTTCCTTTTGACTGCATAGTTTAACTCATTTACATTTAGAGTAACTACTGATTATGCTGGGGGCTTTGTTCTGCTATTTTGATGTTTGGATTTTATAAGTCTTATACCTTGTTTGTACCCTCAATTGTTCCATTTTAGGGGTTCTTTTGTAATGAACCCCTTTAGAATCCCTTCTCATTTTTTCCTGTGCATATTTTTCCATTATTTTCTTTGTGGTTACCATGGGGCTTAAGTTTAATATCCTGTATTTTATTTCATTTAATAGCAACTTAACTTCATTAACATATGCAAACTGTATCTCCCTCTGATACTCCATTATTATGTAGTTCTAAACTTATACATAAAAAGTTTAAAACCATTGATTTAACATCAGTTTTTGTGTTTAAAACCATTGATTTATAATTAATTTTTATGCTTTGTATTTTAGATCCTGTGGGAAGTAAAAAGTGGAGTTACAAACCAAAAATACAGTAGTACTGACATTTATATTTACCCATATCATTAATGTTATTGGGGAACTTTATTTCATCATGTGAATTGATCTATTGTTTAGTATACTTTCTTTTTGACTTGAAGAATTCCTAGTGTTTCTTGTAGAGTTGATCTAATGGTGATGAACTCCCTCAGCTTTTGTTTATTTGGAAAAGTCTTAATGTCTCCCTAATTTTTGAAATACAGTTTCTCCAGATATAGAATTCTTGGTTGGCAGTTTTTGCTGTCAAGACTTTAAATTTGTCATACCACTGCTTTCTTTGCCTCCATGGTTTTTTAAGAGAAATCCACTTAATGTTATTGAGGCATCAGTGTATGTGACACATTGCTTCTCTTTTGTAGCTTTCAAGGTTCTTTTTTTTGTCTTTGACATTCGACAGTTTGGTTATGTTATGTCTTTTGAATTTATCCCCTTTGGAGTTCATTAGCTTCTTGGATGTGTATATTCATGTCTTTCATTAAATTTGAAAGTTTCCAGCCATTATTTATTCAAAAAGTCTTTCTGCCCTTTCTCTCTTTCTTCTATTTCTGGGACTCCCACAATGCATGCATTGGTATGTTTGATGGTGTCCCTCAGGTCTCTCGGGCTCTGATAACTTTTCTTCATTCTTATATTTTATGTTCTTCATTCGGAATAATTTGAACTGTCTTATCTTCATATTCAGTGTTTCTTTCTTATGCCATCTCCAATATGCTGTTAAACCCCATCAGGGAATTTAAAATTTCCTGTGGTCTTCAGCTCTGTTGGTTCCTTTTGATTATTTCTATCTCTTTATTGGTACTCTGTTTGTGTTTAGTTATCATTTGCTTGATTTCCTTTAGTTCTTTGTCCATGTTTTCCTTCAGCACTTTGAGCATATTTAGGATCATCTTTTAAAAATCTTTGTTATGTATAAGGTCTAGTATTCCTCATTGCTGAGTTCTAATGCTTTATCTTGCTCCTTCACATGAGCCATCATTTCTTGTTTGTGTGTTTTATCTTTTGTTGCAACCTGAACATTTTGGCATTTTAATGTGTTACCTCTTGCATTTAGATATTGAGGTGACTATTCCTTAAGCTTGTGTCCAGCTTAATATGGCAGAGATTTCCTTGAATATCAGAAGCTATCAAACAACAAACAAACACCTTTCCCATTCTTTGAAGATTTGTCTATTTACCTGCTCTCCTTTGGAGCTTAGTTGTCCTAACAAGTTTAAAAAACAGTCCTGGAAAAAATCACAGATAGAATCTTTCCCATTCTTTTCTGCACATGCGTTCTGTCCTGGGCATGTTCTTGTAGCTCTAGGAATTCCCCCATTTATACAAATCTGAATGCCCCCTTTTCTCAAGGAAATGATGCTTTTCATGATCCCGGGCACTACACTATATGTCCCACAGCCAGCAATTCCCCACCCAGGCTGCTGCTATTTGATTGTTCTCCCACAGTGCTGTAGGAGAACTCTATGAACAGCCTCCATATTTAGGGCAAGTTCCAGAATGGTGAGCCAATGATGAGTGTCCTGGTTCAGTCCCTTAGACTGCCATCAGGTAGGTTGGCACAAACTTTTAAGCACCCAGTATTTGCACAAGGGTTACTCTGCTCCCTCTGGAGCTGGTACCAGGGACCTGCACTGGGAATGTAGGCCAGCTCTGTGCCGAGCTGGTATGGGGATGGGGAAAGGGCCAGCAAAAGTATCATGAGATCCTACTGTTTTTAAGTTGCCTTTTTTCTTGATCTGGTACTAGTTCTGTTGCTGCAACCCTTTAACTGTTTTCTGGAGCTTTGAGAAAGATGCTTGTACTAGTTCTTCTTTGTTGTTTAAAGCTTCTGTGGGGGTGGGGATGGGATGGTGCCCTGGAGTACCTTTTTCCCTCTTGATCCCACTTATATATCATTCTTAGTAGTATTTTACTACTAAGAATTTCAAATAATGGAATTGATAAAAGGAAGACTTCTTTAAAAATATAACTGAATTATTAAAAATGATACCAAGTAAAATCTAAATGATACGGCATTGGCTATATTTTCAATATTTAGAGATCAGGTCAGATGTAATAACTGATCAGAGCTCACTTTAATTCACTCTTGGCTACATTATTACTTACAGAAGATAAATTTTGAATAGTTTCCCATCAGATATACTTTGGCCTTTGTTCATGCTTCCGGTTTGTGATTGTTGATGCTGACCATATGATAAAGTTCTTTTTTGAGGTGCACTTTGTGTTATTTACAGGCATATCTCAGAGATGTTGTGGGTTCAGTTTCAGACCACAGCAATAAAGTGAATATCATAATAAAGCGAGTGACACAAATTTTTTGGTTTCCCAGTGCATGTAAAAGTTATTTTTACACTTACTGTAGTCTGTTATATGTGCAATAGCATTATGTCTAGAAAAACAATGTACATGTCTCAATTAAAATATAACACAGAGACACAAAGTGAGCACATGCTGTTGGAAAAATGGCACTGACAGGCTTGCTTGACACAGGATTGCCACAAACCTGCATTTTGTGAAAAATGCAATATCTGTGAAGTACAATAAAGCGAGATATGCCTGTGCTGATTATAGTTTAGCAGAGCTTGGGGGCTTAAGCAGAGAACAGGATATCTGTAATCCTCAGTTCAAACTCTGGCATTGCTATTATTATTTTTCCTATCAGTTCATTCCTAACTCTGTATTCTTTCCTTCTCTTTATCTAGTGAGGTAATGATAATTTGCATCAATCAATAGTATTGGTCATAGAATCCTATCTTACTGAGTAAATCAGAAAATAAGAGTTTGGTAGAAAGATGAAATATGAGGAGTAACTGTGAAGAGATTATGATATGAAGCATATTGGACACGCGGACATAGTTCTGTTCTCATTGCTCAGCTCCAAGGGATCCTTTCAGATTGTAGTCTACAGAAACGGCACCCTGTGGGTTTGTGCAATTGGTCTCTTGCCTCAAGTTAAATTTTTTTTAAAAATTTATGTTTTTAAACCAGGAAAAGCCACCATTTTTTGAATGCTTCCTCTTTTCTGGGTGCTGTGCTAAGTCACCATTCATCAACACATATTTACTATGCGACCCAGACATTGTACCAGGTCTGAAGATGTAGTGGTGGTAGACATGAAGTTTTCATTCTAATGGAAGAGATAGGCATTAATCAAATAGTCACACTATATAATTACAAATTGTCAAAAGGGTCATGAAAAACAAAAAGTTCAGGGTGCAATGAAAACATATAACTGGGTCCCTAAACTAGTGTATGGAGGTGTGGAGAAGCGTGGTGATGAAAAGCTTCCCTGAGGATGTGATGTTTAGCTGAGATCAGAAAAATGAATGGAAACTAGCTAGGTGGAGGGGTGTAGAAAGGAAAAACAGTCCAGAAAGAGGAGTTGGAATTGCCATTTTTGTAGGTCAAAAATAGTAAAAATATCAGCAACTTAAAATAATTCACTAATACAGATGTTTGGAATGGAAGGATCATGGCTGTTTAAGAAAGGGAGACAGCTGGATGGCTGGGATGTTCAATAGAAGAGGTAAAGTCATCCAAGGAGATGGGGCTGGATTAACTATTTTGCTTTATTCTAAGAACAAAGTCCTTAGATATGTAAAAAGATTTTAAACGAAAGAGTGGTTTGATCAGACTGGAAGATCAGAAGTTTCCACCAAGAGATGAATGTTTTCATTAGAATCACTGAGCAGACCTGGAAGAGGAGAGAGAAAATTAAATAGTTTTGAATGCTGCTTTGAACTTGCTAATGAGCAGCTCCAAAAATGTTGTAAATATATTGAGATCAGACATAGTTTGCTAGCCAGGGAAGAAATGAAGAAATCTTAATGTCTCACTCTGTAAAACGATGGGAAAAGTTAATGAGATGTGTGTATGGTGGCAGGGTGGGGGTGGGAGTGCCTCGTAAGGTGTGTGAAAGGGGATCAAAAAATCAGAATTTCATAATAGGGAAGCAGCTGAAACTGTGGAACTGTAACCTATAACAATTTTTGAAATTACCTATATAACTGCTTGTTGAGCTGTACATTGAAGGTTGACACCTTTCTGTATTATGTTATATTTGACAATAATGGAAATGGCTGGAATTGTAGAGCTGTGACTGGTGACATTCTTTGGGATGTGTTCTCTAACTACTTGTTGGATCATACTTTGAAGGTTGTCACTGTTATGTATTTATGTATGTTGAAGTTCACAATTGAAAAAAATGCATAAAAAAGATTATATATATATATATATATATATATATATATATAGTATCTTTAGATGAAGGTAGGGAATGGACTTCGTGATGTTCAGCATAATAAAATATATGGCTAATGGATACAGTTGTTTTTCATATTTAAAATTGAAAGTATGAATAAGAAAATTTGCTGCATTTAGAAGCATTTGGTCTTTTTTTCCCCTTAAATAACACTGCTTTATTTTTTTCTGTAATAAAGCTGTTTTTCACTTAGAGAAAAAAGCTACAGTGATTTTTCTATGATCGGTGGTATTTAAGAGCTATTGAAGAGCTTATGATACAGCACTGTACTAGATGTGTAAATAATAATTAGAAATAAACTGTAGAGAAATCAGTTTCTGAGCTATAAAGGTACAAATGAGTAAGTGATATTTTTTCATTGACATGTTTTATCTTAATTAGGATAGTAAACTGAACTTCAGTTTCTGATTATGCAGTCATTTTCTCTAGCTGAATTAGCATGTTTTAACATTTATTCATTAGCTCTTATGTCCATGATAAATTAAACTTTATAGGTAATCAAAACGTTATTGCATGATATAATTACAGTCCTCTGAATTAGAGTTTAAGAATGTTACTGCAATAGTATACTAACTTAAGTGTCCCCTAATGGCAAAGATTAATAGCATTATAAAGTTTCTGGTAATGTGCAGTTCATGATGGGCTGATTTACAGTTTGGGAACTTTTAAAGGGCTGACAGCATTTGTGCAGAGACTTTATGAACAGCATTGTTTCCAGGTGGGAGTATCCTTTGTAATTTAGTAGTACTCACCAAAGCATTCATAGTAATGTGTGTAATAAGTATCCTGAAAGTCATTATAATTCATGACATAAGATAGTAGGTGCCTGATTTCATAATGACACATTAGGAAATTGGCTACATGGAAATGGAATAACAGTAATATTGATAGGCCTTATAACCACCCCTGAAACAATTTTTTTCAGTGTTTTTTGGGTTGTTGCTTTTCTGAAAAAAAAATCACAGATACATTCATGCAAAGGGATATACATTCTTGAGCATATATATTTTTTCCTAAAATGTCAAACTTACCCATTACCATTGATTGCTCTGGAAAGCCTTGGACTATGAATACTATTCATTTTTTTACTCTGTGTGATGCTCATGGTCTATTTGAATAGAAAAGTAAATAGACTTAGTTGGGTTCTTTCTCTCCAATATTAGGGATAGATTTGTGGGGATGACAAAGTTACAGACTTTTAGACCAATCAGTTCACCGTTTCCATCCTTTAGTTTTACCAGGTTCTCCTGATGGCATGAGTTGAGAAATAACTGATGGTGATTAGAATTGCAGTCTATGTCCATGGGACATATATTGGATTATATTGGAATTGAATGAGCAACCTCATTGAGGAGACCGGCTAAAATTACTTAGTCCTGCTCACAGACGAACTGTGGCTTAATACTAAGCATCTGCTTGTATGTATGCTTGGTATAGCAGAGGTTTGAGAAACAAGTTCCAAGGTCAAATATGTTTAGGAAACATTGGGTTAACAAAGTGAAACAACCTTGTTTTAAGAGTTTAGGGAACTTTTTAATATGCTAAGATGCAGTGTGAATTTCCCAGCAGGAATATATAGCAATGTAGTATATAGCCTTTCCCAAATAGTCTGACCCAGATATATGCATCTCCTATCCTGTCCCACAAACCAGTCACCTCTCTCAAGGCACCAGTGGTCCAGAGAACAGTTCAGGAATCTTTAATTTTAATGGCATCAACCTTGAAGAGCTTCCTTTAGGTGAAGTTATCAATAGAGGAACTTCTGTATTCTTGCTTTTCATAGACTATATTAAATGAGAGAGAGAAATTGAAGTTTCTAAAATGGATTTTTTTTGGACTTTGGACTGATTTTACTATAAACTGAAGAGAAACCATATTGTGCTTTCCATGGTAATTGGTGATAAATAATTAAGGAAAATTTAGGTTACAGAGGATATTTTTTACTTTGCAGGAGGATTATAATTAACAAAATGGACTGTTTGGCTTTTCTTTTTGTAATTTTTTTCTTCTGTTCATACTCATAATCTAAGATAATGGAAAAATTCAATCCATTACTCTCTTCAGACTGCAATTTAGGCAGTCTTTGTTTGTTTTTAAAGGATATAATTTCCATCTATTGGAATTCTACTTCTCAAATAAACAAAATGCTCCGAAGAAGAAAGGACTTAGAGATGCTAGTAATTTTTACTGGATTAATTTTTACAGTGTGGTAATTGCTGTGACATCAAGTTTATATTTCGGGAAAAAAGATCCTTTGATGAGTATGGTAAAAATGTGAATGATATGATGCTATAGTGAATCATCAAAACTCCCAGTTTTCTATATTTTGATCTCCAGCCAGAATTGTGTTTTTGTGCCTATTCTAAAAAAGGAAAACAATTTTTGTTTATTTTGGTTGTTTTAATGGTCATCATACTTGTGTTTAGAATAAAGAGGTTCTAAATGTCATTGACTTGTAAATGTTTTCTTGTATCAGCACTTTAAAGATTGTGTTCAATTCTCAATGATTTAGACTCTTGGTTATCTAGGTGGTACTTTGATTGTCTTGCTGCTTGCTCTCTGGCTATTTTACTTCTCGTCAGCATCTCTTCTGGAGAATGCAAGGGAAATTAAAGATTAAAACTGAAGTTTAATTTTTTTTTTTATTTTTTCAGTCTGGGAAAAATTATTTGTAGAAGGATCAAACTTTGTTAGACAAAATGAAGTTTTGAAAAATGTGTGTGAATAGTCCTATACTTGTCACCCAGAATTCAGAGTTGACTGTCCTAATCCTGAATCCATGCTGTGATACTGCTATTACTTTCTTCTACTTTATTTAAATAAACTTTTGGAAGTGTTTCTACTATAAAACACAATTTTCCATAAAAGAATTTAGGTTCCCAGATAAGGCCTCGTGGTACCATGAAAAGAGCCTCAGATTGTCCTGATGCCTGAATTCTAATCCCGACTCTGTCCAAGCATGCTCTATGGTTCAGGTGAATCATTTTGCTTCCCTGGGCCTAAAATCACTTTAGAATGGGAAGAGTGAGGTCCATTCCCATTAGTCTCTGGAATATTGTGGTGATAGGAAAACTGTGAAAACAGTTAACAAATTATTATCATCAACCATGATTTTTGAATTGGGTAGCATTCAACTGCATGTCCAAAGGAGCTCTGCCGAGGGAGTGGAAAGGGGAAGCTTACATAGGACAATCACAGAAGTAAGTGAGGAAATAATTTGCTTGGCTGCCATTAAGTTTCCTGTTTTTCAAAGGGGGTTTTAACAAAGTGGGGAGCAGATATACATTGATTTGTTTGGTATGCTTTATTTTACTTAACAGAATTGATTGATACCCTAAAAGTGCTCCTGGTTCAGACTCAGAACCTCAGGTAGGTAACTTGGGGAGGTTACCTAATCTCTTTAAATTTCTGTTTCATCATCTCCAAAATGAGGATAATGATACATACTTCATAAAGGGCTTAGCACAATTCCTTGAACTTAATAAACCTAATTGCTCTTATTATTAGCCATTAGCTATTGGAAACTTGACCAGGACCCCATTAGTCTACAGGGCTGTGTGGACAAGCATTGTGATGTAGGAATAAGCATTTCTTTTATTAAGAGATTCAGGGGTCTTGGTTCATACGTGCTCCTCCTCCATTGGTCTGCCTGGAGTGCCCAACCCACTCTTCGTGACCTCTTTGAAGTCTACAGATGTGTAAGATGCAGTTCAGGTCTCAACAACTCCACAGTCTTTCCAGACTGCTGCTGAATGCCAATAGTATTTTGTAATATTCATCCATTTCTTTCAGCACATAGACTTACTGTAGTTGACAGTTTTGTGCCTTTGTCTTTCTCTCCCTAGGTGTTTCAGTGCCTGGAGGACAGGGGCTTTGGTTATGTGAATTGTCTTTATACATTCAACACAGTTCCTTTCAGTAAGTATTTGTTGATTGGTTGCATAATGGCTAAATAGTTTGCAGGACCCAGTGTCCCTTGTTAAAAAATTATTAAGAATTTCAAAACTGTGGCAGCAAAATATTAAACCCTCTCAGTATAGGGTTTTGTGTGACTGCACAGGTTATATGTTCATGCAGCCAGCCCTGACTGGTTGTCACTCAAAACCATAGTTTCCCAGAAACAAATATCGTTCAAAATATTATTGACAGACTTCTGGTTTCTAAAGAACTTGGAAGTCATTACTCCTGTCTGCCCTTAGAATAAAAAACCCTGAAAAAGCAGCAAATCTTGGTTCTATCAGAGAATTGAGGTCACAGGACAAACTACTGTCCAGAAAACCGGAGATGCAAATGGATACTGGGAATCACAGCTTACTGGGAGCAGAAGCCAGGATCAGAAGCCCACCATCGAGCCAGTACTGGTAGGAACAATTAAGCAGTAATTGACAAATTGCTGGAGGCTCAGTGTGGACTAGCTTGAGAGTTAAAAAACTAGATGCCCAGTCTTAGGAAGCCCGCACCCCCCCCCCCCCAACTTTTGTGAGTTTCACCTCCAGGAGACCCACTAGATTCTCAGGGTAAATATTGGAGAAAAAAGAAACCCCCTTATGATTCTTGCAGGGGGTAGGGGAAAAATAGTTTTGTTATCCTTAACAGAGGACTGCCCTCAAACTATTTTACCAGAGCCTAACTGACTTAGGGTAAGGGAAGTACCAGACTCCAGTCCCCTATGGCTTCCTAAGTGGGTAGAAAAGCTGAGAAGGCTTGTGAAGGTCACAGCCTATGGGCACAGGCTCACTGAGAGACTGAGACATAATCATAGGATTATAGAATGCTTCCCCTCCTCACACTTTACCCACCATATCCATTAGGCTCCTGTGGAATAACAGTGGATTACAGCTAAAGGAACTGCAGGCCTTAAGAGGCCCTTTATAAGAAGCTTCTCTAGCAAAACCCAAAAAACAATAGGGGAAACAAAACAAGGACATTAGAGGAAATTTTTGCCTCTGGTATTTACAGCTACAGCAAATAGTAAAGATAGTCTAACTCCTAGCCTGATAACATAAATCCTCACACTAAAGGCCTATTTGCCTAGGTTCCTTTTACTCAAAACATCATGTTCAACTTTGAAAAAAATTTACAAGGCATACCAAAAGGGGAAAAAAAAACACCATTTGAAGAGACCAAGCAAGCATCTGAACAAGACTCAAATATGGTAGAGATTTTATAATTACCAGACCAAGAAATTAAAATTATTATGATTAATATACTAAGGGCTTTAATGGAAAAAAGTAGTCAATATGCAAGAATAGATGTAAGTGGAGAGCTGGAACCACTAAGAAAGAATCAAAAGAAAATGCTAGAAATAAATACTCTTAAGAGTAATGAAGAATGCTTTTAATGGGCTCATCAGTAGATTGGACTGAGTATGACATCAGTGATGTAGAAGATCAATAGAAATTTCCCAAACTGAAAAGCAAAGAGAAAAATGTAAACGAACAGAATATTCAAGAACCGTGGGACAGTTACAAAAGGTGTAACATAAATGTAATAGGAAAAACAGAAGGAAGAGAAAGAGTGGAATAGAGGAATTATTTGAAATAATAATGGCTGAGAATGTTCCAAATTAACGACATCAAACCACAGATCCAGGAAGTTCAGAGAATGTGAAAGCAGGATAAAAACAAAAAATCCATACCTTGGCATATCACATTCAAATAGAAGAATATAAAAGACAAAAGAGAAAATCTTGAGGGAAAAAAAACACCAGAATTAAAAAAAAGAAACAAAACAAAAACACCTTGCCTATCTAAGAACAAGGATAAGAATTACATTGGACTTCTCTTCAGCAACCACGCAAGCAAAAAGAGGGAGTGGACTGAAATATTTAAAGCATAGAAAGAAAAAATCCACCAACCTAGAATTCTGTATCCAATGAAATTATCTTCCAGAAGTGAGGGGAAATAAAGAGGTTCTGAGAAAAACAAAAATTGAGCGGATTTGTTGTCATTAGATCTGCTTTGCAAGAAATGTTAAATTTGGACAGAAGGAAATGATATAGGTCAGAAACTAAGATCTGCATAAAGAAAGAAAAAGGGTTAGGGAAGGAACAAACAAAGGCAAAATAAAATCTTTTATTTTTCTTATTCTTTATTGCTATAACAGATAATAGTTCAAAATAATAGCAGCAATGTATTCAGTGATTATAGCTTATGGAGAAATGAAATGAATGAGAGCAATGTTAAAATGGATGGGACAGGAGTTGGGAATATGTTTTATAAGGTTAACTGCACTGCTTTAAGTGGCAAAGCATTATTTGAAAGTGCACTTAGATATAAGTGTATATTGCAACCACTAAAAATTTTTAAAAAGAAGTATAATTGATACGCTAAGAGAAGAGAGAATGGAATCATATGAAATGCTCAATTAAAACCAGAGGAGGCAGAAAAAAGGGGGGAGGAAGAGCAATGAATAGAAAATAGCCACAAATATGGTAGATACAAAATCAAAGATATCGATAATCACTTTATATGTAAATGGTTTAAATATAACAATTAAAGACAGACTGTTAGAGTAGATTAAAAAAACAAAAACAAGACCCAACTATATGTTGTCTGTAAGAACCCCACTTTAAATAAAAAGGCACAGATAGATTAAGAGTTAAAAAAGATATACCATGCTCACACTAATCAAAAGAAAGCTCGAGTAGCTATGTTAATTTCAGACAAAGTACACTTCAGAACAAGGAAAATTACAAGCGATAAGGAAGGCATTATATGATGATAAATGGGTCAATTCTCTAAGAAGATGTTTATGCACCTTAATGTGTATGTACCTAACAACAGAGCATCAAATATGTGAGGTAAAAAGTGATAGAAGTATAAGGAAAAATTTATGAATTCACTATTATAGTTAGAGACGACAGCACCCTCTATCAGTTGTCGACAGATCCAGTAGGCAAGAAATCAGTAAGGTTATGATTGAGCTGAATAGAACCATCAATCAACTGGATCTAATGAAGCTCACATGGAACATTTACCAAGATAGGCCACATTCTGGGCCATAAAACATACAAATTGATAAGTATAGAATTATACAAAATAGGTTCTCAAATTACAATGGAATTAAACTAGATAGCTGGGAAATGCTCAACTATCTGGAAATTAAACAATATATTTCTAAGTAACACATGGGCCAAAGATGAAGTCTCAAGAAAAATTTTAAAAACCATTTTAAATGAAAATACAACATAAAAATTTGTGGAATTCAGCAAAAGCTGATGAAAATTTATAGCATGGAATGCATATATTAGAAAAGAGGAGGTAAATTGAATAATCTGAGCTTCCACCTTAGGAAAATAGAAATCAAGAGCAAATAATATCCAAAGTAAGCAGAAGAAAAGAAATCATAAAGAGTAGAAATCAATGAAATTGAGAACAGGAAATAAAGAAAGTAAATGACACCAAAATCTGGTTCTTTGAAATGATTAATAAAACTGATAAACTTGTAGCCAGGCTAACCAAGACAAAAAGAAGACACCAATTATTAACATCAGACATTAAAGAGGGGCCATCACTACTGATCTCGTGGACATTAAAAGGATAATAAAAGAGTATTAAGAACAACTTTATGCCCACAAATTTGGTAACTTAGAAGAAATGGACCAATTCCTTGAAAGATACAATCTAGCAAAACTCACAGGAGAAATAGATTAGTTGAATAGACCTGTATTTATTAAAGAAAATTGAATAATTAATAACCTACCAAAGCAGAAAACTCCAGGCCCAGGTGGTTTCACTGATGAATTCTACCAATCATTTAAGGAAGAAATGATACCTATTCTTTACCTTCTCTTCCAGAAGATAGAAGAGGGAATACTATAAGACCAGCATTACCCTAATATCAAATTAGACAAAGACATTACAAGATATCTATGATCTTGACATTATCAAGACATGGATGCAAAAATCCTCAACAAATATTAGCATATTGAACACAACAAAGTATAAAAGGAATTCTACATCATGATCAAGTGGAATTTATTTCGGTATGCAAGGATGGTTCAACGTTTGAAAATAAATTAATGTAATGCGTCACTCAACAGGCTAACAAAGAAAAATCATAAATCATATCAACAGATGTAGACAAAACATTTGACAAAATCCAACAACCATGCCTGATAAAAACTCTTAGCAAACTGGTAACAGAGGGGGACTTTCTCAGCTTGATAAAGAATACCTGCTAAAAACCTACAGCAAACATAACCTAATGGCAAGAAATTAGTGTCTTTCTCCCTAAGATCAGGAACATGGCAAAGATGTTCCCTCTCACCACTCCTATTTAATATTTTATTGGAAGCCCTAGTTAATGCTGTAAGACAAGAAAAGGATACAAAAGGCATACAAAGTAGGAAAGAAGAAATAAAACTGTCTTTGTTTAAAGATGACATGATTGTTTATGTAGAAAATTCCAAAGAATCAATAAGAAAAGCCCCTGGAATTAATAAGTGATGATAGTAAGGTTACAAGATACAAAGTTAATTTACGAAAGTCAATTGCTTTCCTGTATATCAGCAATGAACATTTGGAATTTGAAATAAAAGACACAGCACCATTTACATTAGTTCCAAAAAATGAAATTCTTGATATAAATCTAATAAAATATATTCAAGAAAAACTACAAAACTCTTATGAAAGAAATCAAAGATCTAAATAAATGGAGATATATTCCATATTCATGTATAGGAAGAATCAGTATTATTAAGACGTCAATTCTCCAATTTATTGATTCAACACATCCCAATGAAAATCCTGGCAAGTTATTTTCGAATATTGACAAACTGATTCTAAAGTTTATATGGAAAGGCAAAAGGCCCAGAATAGCCAACACAATATTGAAGAAGAACAAAGGGGATTGACACTACTTGACATCAACACTTACTATAAAGCTATAGTAATCAAGATAATATGGTATTTATAAAAGAAAAATAGATGAATGGAACAGAATAGATCAGTAGAATAGAGAGCCTAGAAAATTTTCCACACAAATATAGTTAATTGTTCTTTTAGAAGGAATAAAGGCAATTCATTGGATAAAGGATAGTCTTCTCAGCAAATGGTGCTGGAACAACTGGACATTTATATGCAAAAAAGTGAATCTAGACACAGACCTTATACCGTTCACAAAATTAACTCAAAACGATCATAGACCTAAATGTAAAATGCAAAACTATAAAATGTCTAGGAGATAACATAGGAGAACATCTAGAAGATCCTGTGTTTGGTGATGACTCTTTAGATAAAACAGCAAAAGCATGACCCATGAAGGAAAAAAAATGATAAATTGGATTTCTTCAAACTAAAAACTTCTGCTTTGTGAAAGACACCATTAAAAGAATGAAAAGAAAAGCTACAGACTGGGAAAAACTATTCGCAAACACATATCTGATAAAGAACTTGGATTCAAAATATACAAAGAACTCTTAAAACTCAACAATAGGGAAACAACCCAGTTTAAAAAATGGGCAAAAGATCTGAAGACATTTCACCAAAAAGGATATACGGATGGCAGATAAGCAGATGAAAAGATGCTCAGCATATGTCATTAGGGAATTGCAAATTAAAACACAGTGAGATATCACTATATACCTATTATAATGGCTGCAATTCAAAAAATGGAGGATACCAAATCCTGGTAAGGATGTAGAGCAACAGGAACGCTCATTCATTTCTGGTAAGAATGCAAAATGGCATAGCCACTTTGTAAGACATTCTCACAGTTTCTTATAAAACTAAACATAGTCTTATCATATATACTAGATTGAATAGTCTCTTCCAAAAATTCATGTTTACTGGAACCTGTGAATGTGACCTTATATGGAAATGGGGTCTCCGCAGATGTAATCAAGTTATGATGAGAGTAGGCCCTAAATCCAATATTGCTGGTGTTCTTATAAGGAGAGGGAAATTGAAACACACGGACAGAAAGAACACCCTATGAAAATGGAGGCAGAGATTGGAATGATGTAGCTACAAGGCAAGGAATGCTGAATTACCTACAATCACCAGAAGCTAGGAGAAAAGGTATGGATCAGTTCTTCCCTAGAGACTTCAGAGGGAGCATGGCCCTCCCATCTCCTTGAGTTCAGACCTCTAGCCTCCAGAACTGTCAGAAAATAAATTTCTGCTGTTTTAAGCTTGTTTAAGTTTGTTAAGCTTGTTAAGCTTGTCTAAGTTCTGTTGTTTAAGCTTGTTTAAGTTTGTGGTACTTTTGTTACAGTATCATATGGTCTAGCAATCATACTCCTTGGTGTTTTACCCAAATGGTTGAAAACATACCCATACAAAAACCCACATGTGAATACTTACAGTAGCTTTATTCATAATTGCTAAAACTTGGAAGCAATCAAGATGTCCTTCAACAGGTGAATGGATGAACAAAGTGTGGTACATCCATACAATGGAATATTATTTAGCAATTAAAAGAAATGAGCTATCAAACTATGAAAATATATGGAGGAAACTTATATGCACATTGCTATGAGAAGGAAGCTATTCTAAAAGGCTACGTACTTTATAATTCCAACTATGTGGCATTTTTGAAAATGTAAAGCTGTAGAGACATTGAAAAGATCAGTGGTTGCCAGAGGCTTGGGGTGGGGGAAGGAGGGAGGGATAAACAGGTATAGCACAGGGAATTTTTAGGGCAGTGAAATTGTATTGTATGATACTATAATGGTGAATAATGACAGCATGTATTTGTCAAAATAGAGCGATATGACAGAGTGAATTTTAATGTAAACTATGGACTTTAGTTAATAATGTGCATTAATGGTTCATCAATTGTAACAAATATACCACACTAATGCAAGATATTAATAATAGAAACTGTATTAGGTAGACGGGGGGTGCATATGGGAGCTCTACTTCCTGTTTAATTTTTCTGTAAACCTAAAACTGCTCTAAAAATCAAATCTATTAATTAAAAAAGACTTGTACATGAATATTCATAATCTCTTTATCCGTAATACCCCAAACTTGAAGCAACTCAGATTTCCACCAAGAGGAGAATGTGTAAACATTTTGGAATATAGTCATACATTGTCAAGTTACTCAGCTTTGACAACCAACTGCTGATCCATACATCAATGTGGATGAATCCCAAAACATTATTTTGAGCACAAGACAAAGACATCAGAGTGCATTCTGACATAATTCATTTTTATGAATTCCATGATGAATATGATAGAAATAAGAATGGAAGCTGTATATGGTTGGGGAGTGGGTATTGATTGAAAAGGTGCAGTGGTTGTTTTATGGGTTGATGGACATGATTCACATCTTGATAGGGTGTTCAGTACTGTATGTATGTAAAGTTTTAAAAACTTAAGTTGTTCATTTAAGATTGGCATGTTTCAATGTATTTTAATTTACATTGATCAAAAAATAATTAGAGGAAAAAGAGTGATATTACATTCTCCATTAATATTACAAAGTAATGGAGAAAAGCACATTTAATTTTCTGAATCTACCCCCAGACCACATTACTGATGATCTTTCCATGCTGTCAGTTGTGGGTTTGGTTCCAGATGGAATGCTGGGGGGTTCTCTGTGGTATGATGTGGCTGGTGCATCCATGGTTACTGGAAGAGCCCTGTGATGGCTTCAGTGCCATGGAGGACCAGCAACCCTCCATGGAGCTGGGCTTTGGGTTGATCCATGGAAAGCTGCAAGAGGTGGTGGTGGACCTGCTGTCCCATGACTTGAGTCCAGGCCTCCTATTCCACAGCCTCCAGTGGGAGACAATGGTAAGTCCACCCGTGTGCCAGTTTGAATGTTTTGTGTCCCCCCAAACACCATTATCTTTGATGTAATCTTGTGTGGGCAGACCTATCAGTGTTAATTAGATTGTAATTCTTTCAGTGTTTCCATGGAGATGTGCTTTACCCAATTGTGGGTGATGACTCTGATTGGATAATTTCCATGGAGGTGCTGGCCCGCCCATTCAGGGTGAATCTAAATTAAATGACTGGAGTCATATAAATGAGCTGACAAACAGAAGGAACTCAGTGCAGCTGAGAGTGACATTTTGAAGAGGAGCTACAGCCAAGAGGGACACTTTGAAGAATGCCCAGGAGCTGAGAGAGGAGCTTCAGCTTAAAGAGACATTTTGGAGATGGCCTTTGAAAGCAGACTTTTGCTCCAGAGAAGCTAAGAGAGGACAAATGCCCCAAGAGCAACCGAAAGTGACATTTTGAAGAGAAGCTGAAGTCTGGAGAGGAACGTCCTGGGAGAAAGCCATTTTGAAACCAGAATTATGGAGCAGACGCCAGCCACATGCCTTCCCAGCTAACAGAGGTTTTCCAGACACCATTGGCCGTCCTCCAGTGAAGGTACCCGATTGCTGATGACTTACCTTGGACAGTTTATGGCCTTAAGACTGTAACTGTGTAACCAAATAAACCCCCTTTATAAAAGCCGATCCATTTCTGGTATTTTGCATTCTGGCAGCATTAGCAGACTAGAACAACCCGTCATTGGCATTTTGCTGGTTCTCTTAATTTTGTTCAGACTTGTGCAATGTTAGAAGCTGAATTTACTTAAGACATGAAAACAGCTTGCAGGCACACTGGCTGTACTGATCAAGGATAAATGTCAACTATTTGGAAAGCTCTGTGCTGCTCAAAAGAAATATGCAGAGATGGAGTCATTTTTAGAGAATGCCAGACCAGACAAAGAGTCTTTAAGTATAAGGAGATTTGTAAACATCTACAGAAGGGAAAGCAGAGTGAAAGCGATGCTGATGCAGAAATTAACCTCCCTGATTCAAGAACTGAAGGAAGAGAGATCCAAATGCTCAAAACAAGAAGAGATGATGACAGGGATGCTGCAGACACTGGAGTCTCTAGAAGAGGTCATGAGATTTACATCACAAAGATCATTTCCTAACTCAGTGTGTTGCCCAGATCCACCCGCTGTAGGTCCCTCTCCCAGGAGTGGGTCTGGGTCTTAAAGCAGCAATCTTCCATACCCTCCACTGAGGCCTCCCCAGTCTCCAGGCTGGGTTCATCCACCCTGACCTCCATCTGAGGGTCATTGAGACCAGTGGACTCAAGGGGATCCCATCCATGGGCTGGAGTTCTTCCACCTTCACATCCATGGGATAATAGGAGCTCCTCCATGATTACTTTCTCCTTCAGATAAACAGACTTTTGTATCTCCAGGAACACACCCAGGAATTGGGACTATCTTCACTGAAAGTTGGAATTGTCACTCATTAGCAGTGAAAGAAACTGCTGCTACTAGGAGACTAGGTGTTACTCAAATTAAAATGATCAAACTACATTTCTCAAGACAATATTTATTCTTATAAGTGAATTCTTTCTGTTTTATTCTCTATGTTACATATGATATACGTGAAAAAATAATGTGCAGTTTGGCAATAAGAGCTTTTTAAAAGTAAACACCAGTATTCATTTGCCAGAATGTATTCCCAACAATCACAAGTCATAAGTAAAGGTAACTTTACCTAAGTATGTATTAGTTAAAAATAAAGTAGATTTCTTTTGGGATTAAGGTAAACACTATACTTAAAGAGTAATTTTTATAATTTAATATTCTAAATTAATAATGGATAAAAGATAAAGGTGATAAGTTCACATGAAAAAAAATACTGCTATCCTAGGATACAGAAATGCTTATGAAGGAAAGAAAACACCATTTTCCTTGCCTAAGACCTCTTTCCACAGCAAACCTAAAGCCACCAACCTTAAGTGAATCCCTCCCCAGAGGGAGATAACTTTTCTGTAACTCCCCTCATTTCCTTACAGTTCTTTTTTAATGATACCTGTTATTAAAAGTGCCATGCTTCTCCCAGAGGAGCAGGCAGTAAGACAAATGGCTTAGGGATAAATATACCACAGGGCATCTGGGCCCAGGGATTTATTGATTCATGAGCCTTCTTTTAAAGCAGAGGAGAAAGGAAACAATTATGTGCAGAAAAACACATTTTAATTTTTTAAATGGATCCTTTAAACTTTTACACTTGAATAATAAATTGGAGCAGACACAGGGCTGCCTGGAAGAGCTTTTTGCTTTTCCTGCTTGCACTGCTTAGGTGTCCTCAAGTCCAGAGGTAAAGTATCCTGTTGTACCCACCTTCATATAGCATTTAGCATGTTGTATCATAATTGCTTGTCTACTTATCTTTCACTCCTACTGGAGAATGAGCTTCTCTCCTCCAGGTCTAATACAGTGCCCTTCATGGAAGTACTCAATAAGTGTTTGATGGAGGAAGGAATGAATGAAAAACATTTTTGGAGAAAAGCCTGGGAGGAGGATGAGTGAATCTGGGAGATTCTCTTTGCAGTGTGAAGAAGGAAACCCACTCTTCCTGTGTTCAGGGGAAAGCCAGGCTCTGTCATCCTTTTATGATGAACAGTGGTTAATGTTTCACATCCTGAAATTTGAGGGCATTAGTTTTCACCCGGCTCCTTCATTCAAGCCTTGCCTTCTGATTCTCACCCTGATTTCTCCAAGTTAATGTGTGGCTACTCTTGGCAGTGAAGACAAAAGGTTAAAAAAAAAAAAAAAATCAGTCATAAGTCTCCCAAGTGGGGGTTCTCACAGATCTGATAAGAAAAACAATGGGCTTCTTGAGTTGGGAACAGGGTGATGCTGTATCCTTTAGGCAAGTGCACTTTGGGCCCCTGATCCTGAGAGTGCTACTTGGGTGCTATTCTACCCTGTAGCTCACATCTGACCAACACCTCCTCTCCCAGTGAAAGATGCCGTGAGTTGGTGAGAGCCCAGAATAGATCAATTTCAGAATCTCTTTTCCTGCTGCTGCCACTTCTGACCCATGGTAGATGAGGAGAACAACCAGCAGCCTTTTCAAGCCTAAGCTGACTGAGGTTCTCTGGGCTCTGTATTTCATTGTGGAAGGTGTTCCCAGGGAATAGGGATGAGGGCCAGGGAAGTGAAGCAGGAAATGCGGAAGAGCCAATATGAGGTTAGATCATCCACTGGCCACCCAAAAGTGATGGTTGGTTGCACTCTATCCCTCAGGCAAGCCTGAGAAGCTGTATGGGTGCCTCAAACAATTTCAAATTAGGATGGAGATTAGATTGGAGAGCAGACTGTGTTTTATGTATCTGCCGTTAGTGTCAAACTATGACCATATGCAGCTAATGAGACAGAATTTGTGGATCAGGAACAGGGAAACTCCTATTGATAGACCCAGTTTGGCTCTTCACTTAATTTCATTTTCCTTCTGATCAAGTGAAAATAGGTAATCCAACTTAAATTTGTGGTATGTGTCAGACAAATAAGGAATGGGTAATTTAAAAACTTGTGAAAATACATCATAAGCATTTGGTATGATTTTATTTGCTGTGTACCAAATGGTCATAAAATGTGGTTATTATTTACAAATGGAGACTTTTATTTGTATAAAAAGAAAGTAAGGACCTTGAGAATAGCCATTTCCACAGATTTTAGGCAAGAATTAAAAAAAAAAACAAACTATTGATACTATTTTAGTTTCCTAGGCGGCTGAAAGCAGTTACCATGAAATGCATCGGCTTTAACAATGGAAATTTATTAGCTTACAGGCTTACAGTTTTGAGGCTGCAAAAATTGTCCAAATAAAGGCACCATCAAGGCAACGCTTTCTTCCTGAAGACTGGCTGCCAGTGATCCTTGACTTCTCTGGCACATGGTGGCGTCTTCTGGTCTTTCCCATCTCATCTGGGTTTCGTTGTTTTCAGCTTCTTGCTTCCATAGCTTTCTCTCTCTTTGTCTGAATTTCATTCTCTTACAAAGGACCCCAGGAAGAGGATTAAGACCTACGCTGGGGCACAACTTAATTGAAGTAACCTCATCAAAAGATCATATTTACAATGGCTCCACACCCACAGGAATGAATGAACTTTAAGTACATGCTTTTCTGGGGTACATAAAAACCACCACAGGTACATTCAAACAAGATTTATCTACCTTTTACTTTTGAAAGATTGTTTTTTCTCCCCTCAAAGAGTCTTCTGTTAATAAATATTGGAGTTTTGCCACAAGGTTTCGACAAACATTGAATTTGTCCTTCAGAATTTATTATTCTCATTTTTCATTACAAAGCATATTGGTTGTCTACAGATAGAAAACATTGAAACACAATAAGTTAATTCAACAGAGATAGCTTGGAAGGTAATTTTAAGAAATGCTTGCATTGAGGCTTGCTTCTACTTTGATACTCTCAAATTTAAATAAAATCCAATTCCAGAAAGTTCGAAGAATAATATAAATGTTTAGTATAGAATTCCTGAAAGAATGAGACAGGAGTTTGCATAGAGAATACAGTATTTTAACATTCCACTTTCCCCTTATATCAGAGTTTTAGTTACAGAAAACAGGTTAGCTTTTAAAGGAAGAAGAGTAGCTTCAGAATATCCTGGAGGACCAGTGACATGGGGTATTTGGTAGATTGAATTATGTATCCCGTCAAAGACACATTCTTTTTTTGTTTGTTTTTAGTTCATGTTCTTTTATTAATCCACACATAATTACTTGTCTTCTGGTTTGTTGAAGCAGTAAATCAGACAACATTTGCCACAGTAATGTCTGTTGAAGTGACTGTCCATAAAAACTCCAGCACATTCATCTGACGGCAACTAATTTTGCCATTCTCATCTACCTTATAGTATTTCAGGACAGCCAGCTCCTTCTTTCTGTTATGCTCATTTTTCTTGGGAGTAGTGCAAGACTTCTTCCTTTTCTTAGCACCACCACAAAGTCTCAACACAAGAGTGAACTCCTTTTGAATGTTAATAATCAGACAAAGTACACCCATCTTCCAGTTGCTTTCCAGCAAAGATCAGTCTCTGCTGATCAGGAGGAACTCCTTCCTTATCGATCTTGGCTTTCACATTTTCTATTGTATCTGAGGGTTCAACCTCAAGAGTGATGGCCTTTCCCATCAGAGTTTTTATGAAAATCTGTGCTTGGCAGCAGCTCCACCACAGGTAGCAGGTCGGAAAGCTAAAGACACATTCTTGATCTTAACCCATCTTCCTGTGGTGATTAACTGAGTGTAAATAGGACCCTTTGAAGATGTGTTACCTGTTAGGGTGTCTACTCATTAAAAGATCTTATTCTGGTGTGGCCAACTGGGTCATGGTTGTTCTTAATCCATATTACTGGAGGACTTATAAAGAGAAGTCAGAGAAAGCCACAGGGAGTAGCCAGAAGCTCGAAGTCAGCAGAAACCAAAAGAACAGACATAAGAGGAGAAAGAGAGACAAGCCATGGAACTGCAACGATTATGGCAAGCTAGCACAGAATGCTATGAACTTTGGGGAGAAAACCTGACCTTGCTGACTTTTTGATTTTGGACTTCTAGCAGTCCAAACCATAAGCCAATAAATTCTGGTTGTTAGGACAACCTGTTGTGTGGCACCTATCATAGCAGCTTTGGCAAACTAAGTGGAGCTTTGCTCCACCAAGTCAGGAGCAAAGCAATAGAAACGTCCAGTTAGAAATGCAGACCAATACCCACTGTTGTTGCTACCCACCACCTAGCACCTCTGCTGCCAGAGATACTACCCTACTCAGCCAAGGGTCAGTAAGTATGTGAGGAGAAAGCTTCCTTCCACCTGCTTGTTTGGGAAGCTTTCTCCTGACATGAGTAATTTGTACAGAGACAAAAGAACCAAAAGAAAAAAAAGATTGCATGGGAAAGATATAACTGGGCCTGCCTGTCCCCTTTGTAAGGAGATACATGGAGATATAAAATCTAGTTCCAAATTTGGTTAAACTGTATTTCTTATAGAATCAAATTCTTGTAATAATTCTAGAAATCAAAATGTTATTCTACCTGTAGCAGATTTTAGACAAAACTATGTGGTCTCAGTGATTAAGAACCAAAAAGGAGAAACTTCCCTGATCAGCTGAAAACAGTGGTTCACTTTTACTATTATATTGAAATATAAGACATACCAAAGGATTAGAGCAATAAAAAAAAAAAGGGAAATAATTTAAACCACTGTTGTTATAGGAACTCTATAACCTCTCCTTCAGGGTGAGTAATGATTTCTGTCAGGCAAGTAAAAAATATTCCCATTCCATGAATCTAATTACCTACAAATAAGCTTTCCAGGGTTGATGAAGTTGGTTAAAAATACAGGGTGCACATTTTTATTGGACTGATGTAAGAGTGGAGTTTTATTTGTAAATAAAACTATGTATTTTGACCGTCTTTCCAACCATATTAACAACCTCATTGATTGACTTCAGGAAGTGATATGCATTGAATTGTGTACCCTAGTTTAGACATGTTGATCTTGGTCTGCATTCTGGTGGGTATAAACTCATCGCATGTAAAATTTCTGCAAGGTGTTACTTCAGTTAAGGTGTGGCCCAACTAATCAGGGTGAGCTTTAATCCGGATTACTGGAGTCCTTTATAAGCAGGGTGAAATTCAGACAGAGAAACGACAGGAAACAACCAGAAGCTGGAGGTCATGGGACCTGGTAGAGAAATGACAAGATGCTGCCATATGCATTGCCATATGTATTAGTTAGGGTTCTCTAGGGAAACAGAATCACTGAGAGTTGTCTATGACTATAAAATTTATAAAAGTGAATCACACAACTGTGGGTATGCATGACGCCAAATTCTGTAGAGCAGTCAGCAAACTGTCAATTCCGAGGAAGATGTCTGATGAACTCCTCAGGAAATGAACTGGGATCTTTGACTAACGTGTTCGATGAACTCCTCAGGAAACGAACAAACGGGCAACTTTGACGTACTACTCAGGAAACTCTTCACTGGGCAGCTGAAGAAGAAGTGAAGGTCCTCTATCTGTCTTGCTTATAAGTCTTCAACTGATTAATTGGATTAAATCCAGCCAACTGCATTCTCTCATTGTGGAAGACACATCCTTCATTGAGTCATCAGTCACAGCTGCAGTCAATTGACTGATGATTTAATAAACCAGCCTGTTGGTTTATTAACCAGCCACAAACATCCTCGCAGCAATTGTTAGACCAGTGTTTGCTTGACCAGACAGCCGGGCACCATCACCTGGCCAAGTTGACACATGAACCTAACCATCACACCATGTAACCAGAAAAGCCAAGAACCCCAAGTGTTGCCAGTAGCCAACCCCAGAATGCCAGTCATTAAAGAGAAATCATCATCTTGCTAATACCTCACTTTTGGATTTCTCCTAGCCTCATAAAATGTGAGCCAATAAATTCCCATTGTTTAAACCAACCTATATATGGTCTTTGTTTTAGCAGCTGGGAAACTAAAACAGGAAGTTATTACAAAGTTGCCATCCTCTGCATATAATTGAAATAATGTAGGGGTAGAGGGTGAAGGGTGGAATGTGGGAGAAAGGGAGAAGGAATTGGGAACCCACTAGCCGTGAACTCTCTGTTCTCATCAGGTCAGAGTGTAATTCTCCACGCATGAGCCATGTTGCTTCCTTCTTTGGGGTCTTTACTCCCACTTTATTGCCCTTCTGTATCTGTCCAAATCCTTCTAGGCCTGACTTGAATTTCAATCCATCCATGAAGTTTTCTCTGACAATGTCTATCTCTATTGTTTGTTTTTTTCTCCCTAAATTCTGTTCGTAATTTTACCCTAATCTCTGATACTTCATACTGTTTTCTTTCCTAGGTGTTAAACTTATGTTCCCAGTTGGAGCATGTGCCAGTTTGGATGTATTATGTCCCCCAAACTCAGTGTTCTTGAATGCAGTCTTGTGGGGGCAGACGTATTAGTGTTGATTAGGTTGGAATCTTTGGATTAGGTTGTTTCCATGGAAATGTAACCCACCCAACTGTGGGTGATACCTCTGATTAGATTATTTCCATGGAGGTGTGGCCTCGCCCATTAAGCCTGATTAGTTTACTGGAGCCCTATAAAAGCTCAGATAGAAGTTGCTTGGTGCTGCAGCTGAGAGACACAATTTGGAGATGGCTGTTGAAAGCAGAATTTTGCTGACACTTTGGAGATACTAGCCCAGGGTTTGCCCAGAGAAGCTGATGCAGAGACATTTTGGAGAATGCCATTTTGAAATGCAACTCGTGAACAAGCAGACACCAGCCACGTGCCTTCCAAGCTAGCAGAGGTTTTCTGAACGCCAATGGCCTTTCTCCAGTGAAGGTATCCTCATGTTTATTTCTTGGTTTGGACACTTTCGTGGCCTCCAGACTGTAAATTTGTAACCACATAAACCCCCTTTATGAAAGCCAATCCATTTCTGGTGTTTTGCATAACAGCAGCATTAGCAAACCAGAATAGAGCATAAAACCCATCTTTTTTTACCCCCCTTTATCAGGCTTCTCAGCTAATGCTTATAAACCTGGATTCTCAAAGCTTCAGGGGCAGAATGATTGGACTCAGAATTAACTCTAAAAATGATAGCAAGCATTTTTTTTCGTTGCACTTATTATTTATCAGGCCCCATTCTAAGTAATTTAACTGTACTTGCACATGTATCAGTTTGTTTAATAACTTACAATAATTACTAGTATTATTATTTGCATTTCACATTTGGGGAAATAAGGGATAGAGAGATTAAAGCAGTCTGGCTTCAGACTACTTCACTGGGCTTTTGCCTCTAAATATTTTCATACCTACTTGGAAGAAGAGCACAATGGCAAAAAGGTCATAACTTGGTCTGGATCATCACAGCCATGATTGATTAAGTGCCAATTATGTGCCAAGCACATATTTGCAAAATAACCTCTAACACTTTGCAAAAATAGCCTCTAATTCTCATAACTACCATGTCCCCATTTTACAGCTAAAGGAACTGAAGCTCAGAGCAGTTAATGTCTGCCCAAGGTCAAACAAGCAGTAAGTGAGGGAGCTGGGATTTGCATCCAGATAGCAGGGAGGGGCCATAAAGACAGGCAGGAAAAACCTGGATTTCTACCCCCTTAGAATGTGCTAGGAGATTGTTCAGTGTTTAAAATAGCTTCCTCTCCACTTCTTCAGACTTTTCTTGTTAATGTTTTCTTTTTTCTTCCTTTATCACGGTGTCCTCTCCAGGTATTTCCTCCAAAGAATGCCAAGTTGTGTTTTGGAGGCTGATATGTTAGTCAGGATTTCACTGCACATGACAGAAAACCCACATCAATAGTAGGGTTAACTACATAAGGTTTTCCTTTGTCTTGGTAGATTGTCCAGGGATGGCACCCAGTTTCCATGAGGACCTCGGGCTGAGCTCCTTCCAACTTCTGGCTTACTATCCCTAGATTATGGTCCTGATCTTTGTAGCCCAAAATGGTGGCTGGAACTCCAGCTAACAAATCTGCTTTCCAGCCAGCAGGATGAAGGGAGAAACAACAAAGGGTGTGCCTCCTTCCTTTTCAGGATATTTCACAAAAGCACTATTCAATATTTTCTAGGTGTTAGTCACATGACAATGACTAACTGCAAGGGAGGGTCGTGAATGTTGTCATTTAACTGGTGGCAATGGGCCTACCTCAAAATCGGTGTTTGATTACTGAAGAAGAGAATGGATATTGGGCAATAATGAGTAGTCTCTGCCACAACTGAGTTGAAGGATCAATTTTTGTAGATTCTTTTTTTAAAAGGTATGGGCTGATAACTTGAATATAGCACAATAGAGCTACATTTCCTCTCCTGCCCATGGGATTCAGGGCTATTTCTACACTACCATTTTACATGCATCTACATTAAACTCCATTTCCTAGGAGTCAGTCCAGTTAGCTTAAGGGTGCAAATTCATCTGCCTCTCTGACAGGTTTCCATGCTTTGTTTCTTTGATTTTAACTTAGGGAAATAGCACAGTTTACTGTGTGATGCTCACTACTAGGTTTTAATTTCCTATGAATACAGTCAACTCTATCTTATTTGACTCACTGAAAATAGGAATGGGAAATTAGAAGTAATTGGAAGAATCTTTCATTTTAACTTCATACCTTCCATCTTTTTCCTTCTCTCCCTTTCCTTAGGACTGCTATTTAAAACAAACAAAACAAAATAAACAGATCACCCAAGTGTACAAGTTTGTGCTAGAAGCTGGTATTCAGCCACCCTCACCAGTCAAGCTGTGATGATGGTTTATGGATTGCTTCTGTTCTCATTGGTCAGTGTGTATGTTGTACTGGTGGTAAGTAGTTTAATATAATCCCTGTATATGCTTTATCTTTTAAATTTTCTATTGATCCCAGTAGGAAAGGGATCTTGAAAGAGGGTGAGGAAAAGAATTATGAAAGACCTAAGTTTTCTCAAAGCTCTTGGTTATGAGGCTGAGAATGAAAGAACTGATGTAGTTGTCTATAGAAGACTAGATTCTTGCTACCCAGTGTGTGTCTGTGGACCAGCGGCATTGACATCTCCTGGGAACTTGTTAGATGTTTAGAATCTCAGGTTCCATCCCAGACCTACTGAATCTGACCCTGCATTTTAACAAGTTCCCAGGAGATCTGTGTCCATATTAAAGTTTGAGAAACACTGAACTAGAGGGCTAGAGGGGAAAGCAAGGAGAACCACAGTCCCTTTGGCTGGGTACTAAAATGTTTTGAGAATTTTAGCAAAATCTGAACTCTAGTTGAATCCAGGAAAGCTGTCAGTCTAATGATTTAGATGCTTTCATTGAGGGTAGACCAGAAAAAAGGCTGAATTACAGCAGGGAGGAGTAGAACAGAGCAATGTGCTCCCATTTGTCTGACCTTAGGTCGTCATTTATGCATAGAGAGGTTGAAGTTGCTGGTGGCACCTTTACTCCTGAATTGCATTTCCAGCATGGGGGAGAATGATATAGGAGTGTGTGTACATAGTGTGGGTCAAGAGAGGGTCAGGGAAGTAAAAGAAAAGTCCAAGAGTGTTGCTGGGCAATGGCCATGCCAAATTACTTGGCCTTGCTATTCTCTACACCCACCCCCACAAGCTAACATCCCCCCACCCCCAAATTTCATTACCTACTTTTTAATAACTGGATTTTTAAAAGAAGGTTTTAATTTTAACTCACTTAAAATGCACATATCTAGTTGAGGCAATTAGCTCATTGGAATATTGGACTAAAGTGTAATTAGTCAAGGACTAAATTTCTTTCTCTATGAGGGTAATGATAACTGGATGGGAAGGCATTCAGTGCCTGAAGTGGGGAGAGGAAAGATGGAGAAAGGAGAGACTGAGGAAGTCAAAGGTACATCTTGGCCTATCTCTGGTTACTTTCAATTCTACAAAATACAATAGAAACTGCCAGCTTGGGAGTTTTTATGCTGACCACCTTCTCCATTCTCTCACATACACGCAGAGCTTCAAGGGAACTCAGAGTGCTTACAGCTTTGTGTGAAAGAACACAAGAGTTTGGATTCTGAGAGTTTGGGTTTTTGAAGGTTAGAATTAAAGGACAAAACCAGTGTGGGCACTTACAATCCATATAACCAAGGTATAATACTGTTTCTCATTGATAAAATGAGAAATTGAGTTTCTTAACCTTACAGGATATTGAGATGATCAACTAAGATAATGATATGTAAAATGGGTTTTCCACATGTATGCAAAATTACTATTGTTAGGACGATTTTTAAAATTTGGCAGCTGTTTCTATAAAGGAGGGCATTATTTTTAAATAATAGTATGTAAGATAAGGCCATGTGCTGGTTTGGATGTATTATGTCCCCCCAAACACCATTATCTTAGATGCAGTCTTGTGTGGGCAGGAAATGTATTGGTGTTGATTGGATTGGAGACTTTTGATTGGATGTTTCCATGGAGATGTGATCACTCAATTGAGGGCGAGATCTTTCATTGGATAATTTTCATGGAGGTGTGGCCCTGCCCACTCACCATGGGCCTTGATTAGTTTACTGGAGCACTATATAAGTTCAGACAGAAGGAGCAAGCTTGGTACAACTGAGAGGGACACTTTGAAGAATGCACAGGAGCTGAGAGAAGAGCTGCAGATGAGAGACAGTTTGAAGATAGCCATTGAAAGCAGACTTTTGCTCTGGAGAATCTAAGAGAGGACAAATGCCTCAAGAGCAACTGAGAGTGACATTTTGGAGAGAAGCTGATGCCTAGAGAGGAACATACTGGGAGAAAGCCATTTTGAACCCAGAACTTTGGAGCAGATGCCAGCCACGTGCCTTCCCAGCTAACAGAGATTTTCTGGACACCATTGGCCATCCTCCAGTAAAGGTACCCAATTGTTGATGACTTACCTTGGACACTTTATGGCCTTAAGAGTGTAACTGTGTAACCAAATAAACCCCCTTTTATAAAAGCCAATCTGTCTCTGGTGTTTTGCATTCCAGCAGCATTAGAAAACTAGAACAGGCCATTATTCTCAAAATTTGCGATTCTGTTGCAGAGACAAGAAATTCATAATGACATGCTGAGTAATAATGGTAATATATATGTACTGAATGTTGTTATGGATAAGGCGCTCCAAGAGACAAAATAATGTGAAATCTTGTGGGCCCTAGTGGTTGAAGAAGGTTTCATGGAGATAGTGAGACTTAAGGCAACTTTAATAAGTTGGAGAACTAAAGCCAAGCAAATGCTAGATGTTCACTTACTGGATCCCAACTATTAGTTAGCCTGTTGGAAAATCTGTGGATATCTACAAGGCTGAATTAACTATATGGATTTCATGGAAGGGTGTATTAGGGGACTGACTAGAGAGACTGGGTGCAAAAATTTGATCAATAAGGTTAGAAAATAACTGAGGAAGTGAGTAATCTGTTTTTATAATGATGTACTCAAAAATTCCGATTAGTGGTAGCACTTGGATTTTGTAATTTTTTTCTTCTGTGCAATCCCAACAAAACCAATGAACTCTTACTGCATCTGTACATTACCATGTATACAGGCCATAAGCAAAAGAAGGCATATTTAGTTTAACTGTTGGTTTTTAATGGAAAATCAATTTATTTCAGCTTATTAAACTATTAGTGCATATTGGATATTAACTCCCAGCTTTATTTTTAATCTCTCTCCCACTTTCCTTTTCTCAGTTGTTGGGGAGGAGACTTTTTTTTTTTTTCTTTTAAATTAGAGAAGTTGTAGGTTTACAGAAAAATTGTGCCTAAAATACAGAGTTTCCATATATCACCCTTTGTATTAACACCTTGCATTAGTGTGGTACATTTGTTACAATTCATGAAAGAACATTTTTAGAATTGTTCTATGTTCCAACCCAGCTCAGCCCCAAGACAGAAGAACACACCAGGCACAGAGTTAGATATAAGTTTAATAGGACTTACTTTAAGGAGAGATGGTTCCACAGCCGTGGTCAGCTGGGACAGATGAAAATTAGTGATCCACAAAGAGCAGGGGGTGCTGGGGATGGTTTATAAGGGTTAGGACAAAGACATTCCATAGGGTGTGAGAACAGAGTTTCTTCAGGGTCTGTGACACAGGGGTGTGGAGATTCATTATCACGTGATCAGGGGAGGGGAGTTCTAATGCGTTAATTACGATACCGTTTGTACATTGTTCCCTCCCCTGGGTAGGTCTGATGACCTTTCATGTCTGTCCCAGTCAAGTAGGCGGCTACATGAAATAACACACTTTCATTATGGAGAAGAGGGGCCCCAGGCCCTGGGTCCACACGTGCTATTAACTATAGTCCATTGCTTACAGTAGGGTTCACTGTGTTGCAGAGTCCTATGATTTTTTAAAATTTTAATCTAGTAACATCTATACACCTAAAGCACCCACCCCACCTCCCCCATTTTTCAACCACATTCAAATACATAATTCAGTGCTGTTACTTATGTTCACAATGTCATGCTACCATCCCCACCATACAGTACCAAAACTTTACGATCAACTCAAATAGAAATTCTGTACAATTTAATCATTAACTTGGGGAGGAGACTCAACTTTAAAAACAGTGTATGTGAGGCTTTCCAGGAAGTAGGGGAATAAACTAGATGCTAACTAAAATTTTCTTGGCCTTCAAGGAATTTTCTGTCTAAATTATGAAATTCTTCAAGGCTCCTAATTACTTTGCTAAATCATCAATTTTATTCTATCTTGTGATCAGGGTAGCATCCCTGAAAACCATTAAATGGATGGCATAAACATTGTTCTAGGGGTTATGGCAAATTAGATGAGGCAGTGCTTTCTAAACAGAAAAGAAAAATTCGCACCTGAACTATATCTACTTCCTATCTTAGTTTCAGGGCAATTCTAGGTAATTGACAATGATTTCTTTCCTCCTGAGTCCAAATGGGACTGCAGAACCATTTGTAAGAGGCAGTGACTGCAATTGCTTGGGAGTTGCTCCTTGAGAGGAAACATATTCACTGTTCTAATTGTAGGGAAATTCTCTGTGAATGTTGGCTAATAAAACAAATTGTGGGTTTCTGATGCCAGAGTATTGTAATTAGTATTACACGGGATTTAAACTTGAGTAAGAGTAGCAATAGATCTGGACTGTGTATTTCTTTTCAGCATTCCTGACTATAAGCTCATTGAAGGCAGAGTTGAGGTAAGCTGTGCAGGGACAGTGTCTTCTTAGTTTCTCCTAACCTCTCAATCATTTACTAAATTTGATAAACATAGCAATAGGAAGGAAGCAAGGACAGCATTCATTGATGGAATAGTTAGAAGTAGGTTACACAGGTACCTGTGAACCTGATACCAGGGCAACTTTGATAGCATGGTAAAAGAGGACACTGCCATCCCTGTCATTTTCTAATGCTAAAGTTCAAAAAGTAATCTCTTCAGGTCAACTAGAATTTACAGTGGCCATTGGATGGATGAAAAATCGACTTTTTCACCAGAAAGGCGAGAGAGCAAAGGAAGGACTTTCAATTAATGTTTGTGTATATGTGTGTGTGCGCACGTGCATGCTTGTGTTTGTGGTGGTCTGGTGGGTGTGGGAGTGTGATTGAAATAACAGATGATGCCATAATAAATGAGGAGGAGATTTTAAATTACAGCAGCCCAAGATTGGAGATTAATTTTTTTAATGTTTCCTAACAAGAAAAATGAAGCAAATAAATTTCGACAATTAGGAAGTAATGAAGACCTTGCAAGAATAGCTTATTGCCAAAGGCCGATAAGGGAATTCTTGGTAGGACTGAAGCAAATGTAAATCAGTAGACTCAGATACATGCATCTTCAGGCATTAAGGGAATTGGCTTGCTCACTTTTTGAACCCAAGTAATCATTTTTGAAATATCTCAGAGAACGTGTGGAGAAAGGCAATGCAGCAGTGAAAAGGAAAGCACAGCTAGGCTGAAGTCCTGCCCCCTCCGGCTCCCCCATCCATTCCTTCCCACCCCTGTTCTGCCTGCTTCTGATGGAGTGTTGTAATGAGTTGGTTCTTCATTGATCTGAAGCTTTGTGAACATATCCATTCGCATGGTGAGTGGCTGGTGATCTTTGGTAAATATGAGTGGGGCCATCACAGGCTTTGCAGGGAGCAAAAGACTTAGGAAAACTGGAAACAATACTGGGGTTTCTGGAACTGGAAACAGTACACAGTGGTTCTTTAGATGCATTATATTTCATAAATCAGGACATTTTCTGATTGTTGGTACTAGCTTCTTCTGGTTTTTTGAAGCAGAGACCTATGAAAATTTCCCCCTTTGTTTCAGTTTGCTCAAGCATGCCATTTAGACAGTGGTAATTGACCATGGTCTCTAGCTTCCTGAGTTATTCAGATCTCTTTCCCTTCAACCATACTCAGCTCAAATCCTGTATCTGCTGAACATATAATGCTTATCATCTTATGCTGCTATATGCCATCTGATTATTTAATCTTGATTTACCTTTTCATGTCTTTATTGCTTGATTCCCCAGCTATATAGTAAATTCTTTAATGGTTGCAATTGTATTGTATTTACTTTGTAAAATTTGATAATAATATCTAATATTTACATAACATTTACAGTGTACAAAGTAATACATGAATTCATTTAATCTTTGTTACAAACCCATGAGGTACCAAGTAACGTTCCCATTTGACCTGTGTTGGAAAAGAGGGATGAACCACAGAGATATTAAGTGATTTATCCAAGGTCACACAGCATGCATTGGGCTGAGCAAAATTTGTGCTGGTGTAGGCTGGCTCCACTGAAGAGTTTATACTCTTAATGCTGCCATTCTGCCTCATGTACGTGGTGAAGAGCTGTATACCAAAGTGATCAATGAATCAATATAGAATACATGGATTAAAAGACTGCCTCAGGTGTTTGGGTCAGAAACATATTTTGCTTTGTGTGCTGGTTCCCACAATTTCACATTTTTCCCCACTCTCTTTATATTTTCCCCATTCTCTTTATTTATTAGAGGCAGAGAGCCTTCAGACTGAGTTTCTTGCTGGTGAGCTCTGTTTCATTTACTATTACATTCTGAGCTCTTAGGTTAGTGCTTGAAATGCGTGTTGAATGAATGACGGGGCAGCACAGACTAACTTGGAAATCAATAATAATGATTATAAATAAGAACAGAATATGCCTGACATGCTTTATGGTAGAGGTTCTAATTGCCAGGGACCACTTACTTAGTAGCTGTTTGTACCTCAAGTCATATGGACCTAGTTGAGGTACTCTGAGAATAGGATGGCAAAAAATTTTTCTTCTATTTTATCTCCTTTATTGCCCTTTTAGCTATGGATCCTTTATTCAAAAAAAATTTTTTTGTATTAGAGCAGTTGTAGGTTACCGAAATAGCATTCAGCACAGAGTTCACATAAACTTCCCTGCCTCCCACCTGCAGTTTTCCCTATTATTGACATTTTGCATTAGTGTGGTAGCTTTGTTACAACTGATAAACCTATATCATAATAATTATATTTTTAACAGTAGTCTGTAGTTTACGCTAGGGTTCACTCTTTTGTGTTGTACAGTTTTCTGGGTTTTAAAATAATATTTATTCTGGTAACATATATACAACCTAAAACTTATGCTTTTAACCACTTTCAAGTATACAGTTCAACAGGGTTGATTCTGTTCACAATGTTGTGCTACCATCACCACCATCCATTACCAAAACTTTTTCAAACAGAAACTCTGTACTAATTAAGGCATTGACTCTACATTCCCCACCCCCACCCCTGCCGTTGGTAACCTATATTCTAATTTCTGACTCTATGAATTTGTATATTCTAATTATTTCATGTTAGCGAACTCATGAAATATTTGCCCTTTTGTGTCTGGCTTATTTCATTCCATGTGATGTCTTCAAGGTTTATCTATGTCATTGTATGTATCAGCACTCATTCCTTTTTGCTGAATAACATTCTACTGTGTATATATACCATATTTTGCTTTATCCATTCTTCCACTGTTCGACACTTGGGTTGCTTCCACCTTTGGCAGGTGTGAATAGTACAGCAAAACTCTTAGATCTTCCTTCCCAGTGGTTCTCAACACTGGCTACACATTAGAATCACCTGGGAGGTTTTATAACCTAAGGATGCCTGCCCCACCCCACCTCCCTCATTAATTCACTTTAATTGGAATATCTGAGGGTGGGGCCCAGGGTAGGGATACAAGGGTAGATCTTGAGCATCAGACTTTTAAAACAATCTTCTCAAGTGATTCCAATGTGTACCATAGTCGAGTTAGGGAAAGAACATATAAAGATTGATTTTTATCAATTCAATACCTTTGAGGGCAGAAGTGCAACTCCTCCAAAATGGCAGAGGCCCAGCCTTGCATTTGCTGAGGGTTTATTGTGTGCCAGACACATTGAGGTTTGATCATATCATCCTCAAATCCACCTGTGGGTTTAGTATTCTAATTCTCATTTTATAGATGAGGAAACAAAGAGGTTATTTGCCTCACACAAAACAACCAACAAGTAGAAGAGGCAGGATTTAAATATACCCATGTCTTTTTAAGCCCAAAGTCCTATTTCCCCCTTACAACACACTGCTTACTGTAGGGGCTGCAAATTCAGACATCACTGGAGTTGGGCAGGTGACGCTGAGGGGTAGAAGTGTGGACAAAAGAGGAGGTTGGGACTATGGTGAGCTGAGAGCACATGCTCTGTCAAAGGCATTCAGATGTCAAATCTTCAAGAATGGTGGTATGTGCCAAGCCAAACCAAAATGGTCTGCAGGCTGACTTCTGCTGCAGCAACCTGTGGCCTGTAAAATTTCAAATGATAGCCACTTCATAAAAAATTCCCATGAACTTTCACCTTAAATTAACCAGGAGTCTTAGGGGTGGAGGTACTTGATATTTACCTGTCTGGCTTGGAAAAGAGGAATGAGGTTTGTGGTGTTTTCAAAATGGGCTAGAATTTTGCTTAAACAAAGAACAAATATCTTTCACTGGATGTAATATGGGGCCTTTTAAATAATAATAGCAATGCTGGCTGGTTTGAGCACTTACTATGCCAGGCACTGTTCTAAATGATTTACATGTATCAATTCCTTTGATTCTCACAAAAACTCTCAATTAGTATGTATCTTATGTTTTATAGATGAAGAGACTGAGTCGTGGTTAAGTACTTGCATGTACTTAATAAATAATGTTGATTTCATCTATTTGTTACCTGAAAGTCCCTAAGTTTTCCAGTCTTCTTGGATAAGCTTTTTGATTTTTTTCTTTATAAAAAAAAATTGTATTTCTCATCTTCAATCTGCCATCTTACTGATATTTTGATGATTTCCCAGGTGTTGGGGGATATAGGCTTACTTACTTCTGTGCATGAAAATTGAAAAGTCTTACTTTTTTAAAAATTGGGGATGGTGGTGGAAAGGAAGTTGGAGACAAATCAATTAAGAACGTGGCAAAGCTTGTTCAAGTAGTCTGCCATATTCTTTGTATTCTTCAATATCCCACTTAATGGGATATTGTTCAGAGTTGGATTAAGGGGTGTAGGAAGCTGTCTGGGGCGCCAATAATCTATAATAAGTATTTAGACAATATTTCAATAACTCAGAAACCCAGTGCCAGTTAACTCTGGTTTCCCCCATGCTTTTCCATAATGAATAAAATATAAATCAGCCCCAATCATTCTAGAGTAAAAAAATTCTACCACCAGCAATTCCAAATAGGTTAAAATATTATGTTATATTCAGGGAATTTAATGACTGTCTTATTTTGAATATAAAGAGGTTTAAAATATTTATTAATAGAAAAGCCATTTCTTCCTACTGCTGCTAAATATCTGCTGGTCAAATATTTACCAATTATTGCTTTGAAGGGGCACCATATTGCTAATTCTCTTAGAGGAACCTTACTTCTGTGTCTAGTTCCATTTTACGTATGAACCAGGCTGCCTTTTTAGGTACGCATTTGTGTTCCCCCTTACCTCTCTATCTGCACACCTCCCACATTGTAAGCCCCTCACCTGTCTTTATTCCTCACAGACATCCTAACATGAAACCTGAAGATTGCCCCAGTCTGCTTGCAAATAGTGTTGTAGATAAATTTAGGATACCCCCATTATGTTTGAATTTCTGATAAATAGCAAATAATTTAAAAATATAAATATGTCCCATGCAATATTTACAGCACATTCCACATATTGCATGGGACATACTCATACTGGAAGAGTATTCATTGTTTATCTGAAATTCAAATTTACCTGGACATCTTGTACTTGTATTTGCTAAATGTGGCAACCCTACTTTCAAAGACCTCATTAGTGGTTTGATTAATTTCTTGGTATTTATCAAAGGTGTGTGTGTATATTGTGGAACTGTAGGAATTAACGACTGGGTGGGTTAAGCTTTGGTTTACACCTTAACAATAAAACCATATATTTTATTAGTTATAACAAAAATATGAATGATAACTTCACCTTACAGAATCCCTTACATGATTTCGTTTTCACAATACCAGTGGAGTTGCGTATGTCTGTTTTATCAGTGACAACACACGATAAAGTCAAATGTGTTTTCCACCGGGTTCTGCCTCCCCTAAATATGGAACTTTTTCATTTGGTTCAATCCACTCATCTCTTCCATCCTTTCTCCTCCTTTTATTAGTTTATAACATTGTTTAAAAGCCATGGCCTGAGAATCTGGAGACTAGGATTTTAATCCCGGGTCTATCATTTATTAATTGTGTGAACGTCAGTATATTTCTTAATATCTGACTCTCGGTTCCCTGGTGTTCAAAATGGAGGTTGTAAATTGAGATCTAAAGGGTGACGTGAGGGGGGAAAGGTGTAACGTAAGGGAAATTGCTGAGCGTAGGATATCTTTGGATTCTAGGCTGAAAGAGACGTTATCTTCTTCCGTTTGCCAGCTCTTCGCTCTTCCTGCCTTTGCTTTCTGACTTCTTAAAGAGTTTCAGTGAGGGGAGCGGTTGCATTTCAAAATGTGCCGATGTGATTCACCTGCTATTCATTGGTGCCGCGTTTCTGCTCCTTGGAAGCGGCGTTTCCAGGCCCACGTGTACCAGACGCGGACGCCAGAGGGCGCCCCACCACCGTCTACTGCCTTGAGTTCAGGGACAGGTTCACGGTTGATTTCCTGGCTTCTGGCTTGACGGCTTAGTGTGGAGAGCACTTTGTGATTTGAAAGAGCTGAGCTAATCATTAAGTCTTAGAGATCAGTTTTGAGTTGAAATATGAAGGAAGAGAGGACAATTACCTTCCTTAACCCTTTCAGGTTATTTAAAAACCTTATTGCATGGAGTAGTACTGAACCAAATAGGATTTGAGTAATAGAAAACAAACTATTTTGCCATTTTACCTTCAGAGTGAATGTGCCTGTAAAAACCTTTTAGCTGTTTGGAAATCCAGAACTAAGAGCCTAATACAAACCCTGGGTACAGTAATGCTACACTTATCTGTTGCCATATATTCAGCAACCTCAGCTGTTTGCAATATGACTGAGAGCAGGCCAAAAATGTTTCTGAACCAACAGGGTTGTCATAAAGCTAATAGCTGAACTCACATGCTTTTTAAGCTCCAACAGTGGTCCTCTCTTAGAGCCTATTATCTCTTACTTTCACATACTGCCATCAAATCATCCAATTTCTCGCGTCTTAGCACATTAGAAGCAGCAAATTAGAAGGGGGGATGAAAATGGCTGCACACCAGCTATAGAAATGACTGTTGATAATGAGGGGGAAATCAGAAAATAGTCTTTCTTATAGCTCAGTACAGTAATTAGTATTCACAGTGATGACTCTGAATGATGAAGAAGAAATATGATCAGTACTCACTGTTTAAGAAGGCATGAAAGTGTGTAATAAATTTAAGAAAGCTTTTAAGTTAAAGTGTTTAAAATAAGATTTTGGTGAATGAGTAAGTGGAATAATTTAGTCATGTAGAAATTTACTTAAGGTAATATTGTATTTATTGATGATGCCCTGAAAAATGAGAGGTTGCTGTGTTGATTTGTAATAGGGTTCTTACTAGGATTTTCTACGCCTTGCAGCAGTTCAGACTTTGAAGGTGTTACACAGATGGTAATGATTTCTTAAAAATCTTCCACAATGCCTTTTGATTATTCATGAGAATGGGCATGTGTGTGTATTGGGACTGAGAGATGGTATAGCTAGTGAAAGTGGAGAGGGTTATAGTGAACGCCTACACTTCTGAACAGATGGTGGTGCAGGTGTCTTTCCAGCTGTTGTCAGTACTTCACCCTGAGATTTCCCAGCAGGAAGGGAGGAAGGGCCAAGCAGGCTTGGGACTGAAAGGTGAAAAGAGTTCAGGACTCTGCCCGTTTGGTGTGACCCTTGAGGATGGATTGTTTTGTTGTGTCTGACATGCAGCCATTGGTTTGTTCGTCCAAGCAGCTGAAGAAAGAATTTGAAAATGAGGTATGATTTGCCTATTGAACGTTGAACCTGTAGATTTTCTTAGTTGTTAAGCTCTTTTCTCTGGGATTCTCTTTTCTTTGTATACCTCTGGGCTGTGCCTCTGAGTGAGTTCTCTAGATTGCAGCAAATGGCCCTTCCTCAGTACAGAAGGCACAGGGACAGGGGGAAATTGATGTTGGGGTTTCGGTGGGGAGAAAAGAGCATGGACCTTCCAGTCTAGCCTCTTGTTGGCTTTCACACACCACTTAGTTTGCTGTCTCCACACTGTGCTCATTATGTCCCTGTGGTGAATTCCCTTCCCTCAGTTCTTGCTTCTCTGAACTACCTACTCATCCTTCAGGGTTGGCCAATTCCAATCCTCCTTCTCTGATGGCTCAGCTATGGCAGTGTTTCCTTTTTCTACTCCTTTCTCAGTTTCTGCTGCTCCATTCATTTCCGCATTTCTAACACTTGCTTTGTATTGTAATAGGAAGCTCGGATTTTAGAAACCCTGCCCCTTGCTAGGTATTGCTTATGGCTCTGCTAAGGACTGAGTCTGTGTTACTATTGATAATGCACTAAAATCTGACCACCCAGTTTGTTGAATATCTATATGCCCAGCTTTGTGCTCAGCACCCTGGGAGATTCAAGAAAGGTGTTAGACACATCCCCTACACCTTGAGGATTTTGTAATCTTATTGAGGTAATGGCTTAGCCAAAGGAAACTATAGAAGTTAACTTATGATTTCATTCCTTCTCTGAAGTCATAAAGTTCTAATCTATCTATAAATGATGTAGGATTTCAGAGAAGGAATGAAGGTGAAAAAATGATATTAACTGGGCTTTGATTATCCAGCAGACATTTCTGGAGGGGAGCCCTGGTTTAAACCTGGCATTATTCCCAGTTTGAGGGATTGTGAAGTGGTGGTGTGGCCCACTAAGATGTAGGGGAACTCCATTCTTTTATGTAAGGCACTTACTTTTCTTCTAGAGAGAAAAAAAACACACCCTCCTTAGAATAGACATACATATATCTGTATGCACGTGGATGTTCACATATGCATATGAACATCCGTCTATTATGCTAGAACAGAGATTTGAGTGGCAGAGTGATTGTCAGCTCTCTGGACTGACTGCAGGGGTCTCGCTGCAGTGGTTGCTGCAGGTTGCGTTACAGGCACAGCGTGCTGGAAACAAAGCTTTTCCCATGTAGCAAAGGATGCAAACTAATGATGTGATCCTCCTCAATGCTGGGTCTCCCCAGCACACCACTCATCCTGGACCCATCTTATCACTCCATAAAGGCTCTCTTTATAGCTTTCAACCTCAGGATTATTACCTTTACCCTTTGTAGATTACTGATGACAAAGTATTGGACCATGGCATCAGACATATATTTTTCATTCGCAGGAGTCTAAAGCTGACCAGCAGATTTAACGAAGTTCTTTTCAAGAGTTCATAAAATCTATATCAGGTTTTAAACACTAAAACCAGAAAACTTGGTGGGAAATGTTCTTTTTGTATATGCACACTTTCAGCTCTGGAGCTCTGGCTTTTGAAATCTATGCAGTACCACCTGACTTATGACTTGGGTTTTGCAGTCTTTTCCTTGGAGATCTGAGAAATTTGAATGTTCTTCATCACCAGTGGGCTCTGTAGCCAGAGACTACAGGCAGCAAATTAAACCTTGTTGTTCCTTTTTAGCTCAGCATTTGGAGATAAGAAGTCTACAAAGGTGATCCTTTGGTCCTGGAGGACACCCAAGATAGCAGAGGAAAGTTCTGTTTTCATAAAGTTGATGGGAGAAGAAGAAATCCCTTAGTTGTACGATCATCAATTCAAGGCAACAAAATTTTGTTACTTGCTATTTTAAAATATATTGTGCCTAAAGTAATGGGAATTCAAAGATGAATATGAATTGGGCTCTACCCTTAGGGAGTATGGTGGATGCTGCCATGTGCCACCCTGAGTCCACCCCCACCCTAATCACCCCCCCCCCCACACACACACCAGGAAATAAGTATTTATTACACTAGCTGTCTCCCCAAGATCACCCCCCTCCCTCACCTCCTGGCTGCCTTTCACCTCTACCTCCAATGACTAATTGAAGTGGAGATATGAAGGTGTACCACCATCTTGCCCCACCTTGGGACAACTCTAAAGAGTCACCCCTGTATCAGAGCTCTATGTAGGATAAGCTGAGGCCTCCATTGTAACTGCATCATGACTCAACGTCTCCCTCTGCCCACTCCTGCTTCCTTCCCTTTCTTCTGCATATGCTAATCCCAGAAACTTCCCTAATAAACCTCCTGCATGCTAATCTGCATCTCAGAGTCTGATTCCTGGGGATCCATTCTGACAAAAGAGCTTGCAGTGTAGCAAAGGAGACAGAGATGTAAGCATGATTGCAATATAGAGGTATACGTGACGGGATCACAGAGGAAATGGCTGAACTTCCCCAGGAGCATCACAGGCTTTACTCAGGAGATAATATGGAAGCTGAACCTTTGAGGACTTTAAAGATTTAGGAGTTTCCCAGATGGATTTGTATGAAGGGGGCAGTGACAAAGAGATTTGTGTGCTGGAGGGAGGGTGGGTAGTTCAGAGTAGCCAGAGAATAGGAGATAGCATGGGATAAGGAAATGAAGGGAGAGAGATGAAGTAGGAAGCATAGTTTGGGATAGATTGTCAAGGGCCCTGTGTGCTGTGCTAATGTGGTAGTCAATGGGAAGCAAGGGAAGAAATGAACATCATGCTTTGGTTTCTTTTAATGACAATAAAAAAATTTTTTTTTAAGACATCAAGATATGGAAACCAGTTCACATGTTTTGGGTATTCTTTATTCTCTGTTAAGTGCAGTGCTCAATGTCTGATGCATTCTGCTTCTTATTCCTGCTTCAAAGTGGTAATCTACAGCTGTCTGAGCAGTCCTTGCCCAGAAGAGTTGGAGCTCAGGGAAGGGGCAGGGATAGAGAAAACAGGAGACAAAGGGAAACCTGGGCCATCTTTACAGCAGCAACAAGATGTGGTTCTCTCCATTTCTATTTTATTTCAAGCATATATAGACTTGAGGTGAAATCCAATTACAACTTCCTTTTGCCTTGTTTGGGACACAAAGGGTGCGCTTCTCCCTAATCTATCTATTACTTTTCTTAGGGCAGAAACTGTAGACCTTTGGAGAAATCCAATTACAGCTTTCTCTTAGATACAAAGGACAAGTTTGTCTCTAATCTATACATATCAAAAAGAACAAGCAAGCAGGGTTTCTTACCAAAGGGACTGTAATCAGGAGATATGCAGATGTTATTTATTTTTCCTTAGTGCAATAGAGGGCCTATCTTTTAGGAAAATGCTTGGCAACTGGGGTGGAAATTGCTTAAGAACAGTGGTCAGCTCTATTAGACTCAACTGTTCTTAGAAGAAGGAAATATTATCACACAGAAGTGCAAGGGTGTGCCAGTTTGAATGTATTGTGTCCCCCAAATGCCATTATCTTTGATGTAGTCTTGTGGGGCAGATGTTTTGGTGCTGATTAGATTTACTTGGAATGTGCCTCACCCAGCTGTGGGTGATGACTCTGATGAGATACTCCCATGGAGGCATGGCCCCACCCATTCAGGGTGGGCCTTGATCAGTGGAGCCATATAAATGAGCTGACTCAAAGAGAAGGAACTCAGTGCAGCTGTGAGTGACATTTTGCAGAGGAGCAAGCTTGCTAGAGAGGAACGTCCTGGGAGAAAGCCATTTTGAAACCAGAACTTTGGAGCAGATGCCAGCCACGTGCCTTCCCAGCTAATAGAGGTTTTCCGGACAACATTTGCCATCCTCCAGTGAAGGTACCTGATTACTGATGTGTTACCTTGGACACTTTATGGCCTTAAGAGTGTAACTGCGTAGTCAAATAAGCCCCCTTTTTATAAAAGCCAATCCATCTCTGGTGTTTTGCATTCCGCAGCATTAGCACACTAGAACAAAGGGGTTCAGTCCCATTTGGGAGTTTTCCTATGCAGTTCCTATTACATAATCAACTTATTCTTCAAATATTTATTAAGAACCTATTAAATGCCAGGCCCTGTGACAGCCTCAACTGATCGTCCTGAGCTGTGAAGCTGGTTGAAATTCTGACCCAACTGGCTTGGGCTGGTGTCCTTTCTTTCCTTTTTGTTCTTTGTGTGTGTGTGTATGTGTATAGTCTGTCCTCATTATTCATGGAGTCTGTATTTGTGGATTTGCCTACTCCCTAAAATGTATTTGTAACCCCCAAATCAATACTAAGAATTATGAAATAACATGCATGGGAAAACAGTGGGAGCAGAGTGTTGCCAGCACTGGAGCAATGAGGCTGATTTTGTGTGACTTGTGGCTCTGGCCCCTCTATTCACAGACACATACTCGCCTCAGCCTTGTCACCTCTGGAGAATTTCCTGTATAAGAAACTTCTGTGTGCCTTATTTTCTCTCAGGAGCTGGAAGTGCTGAACTTAATGGCACTGCTCCAAGTCTTTAGTCATGGCTCAAGGTCACTCTTCTGTTTCTTTTGCTAAATAATAATAAAAAAGTACTCAGTAAAGCCTGGAGTTAATAACTTCCTTTCTGTTTGCAAAAAGTAAAATACATCCAATAATTTGCAATTCTAACCTGTGATAAATGAAATAGAGGAAGTACTGGTTTTCCCTCCAGAGTGTGTGTCTGCACACAGCCAGCAGATAGTTGCTGAGGACTTGGTACTTTTCTGGGCAATTTTTTTTTTTCCCATGGAAGTAGGACTCCTGGTACAAAAGGGAAAGGGATAATGTAGCTTTAGAAATATGTTTGTAAATTTTCTTTCTTTTTTTTTTTTTTTTTGGTTTGGAAACCATTTGGCACTGTGATGGACTGTTTCTAAAAATTAAATTACCTGTCCCACCTTATAGTTTAGACCTGCAGACGGTGCATTTTGATTTCAAGCTGTTTTTCAGGATGATTTTTCTAGAACTGGATCTGTAAGAACCAGCCATGGAGCACCTGGAGTTGGCCCCAGCCTTGCACATGGACCTAATCTACTGTGTTTACTTGGCTGTATCTTCCAGGTAACTCACCACTGCCCGTGGGGGCTCTGGAGGCCCTTGCATCATCAGTGAAGCACGTGTTGTCTGATTTTCTGACTTGAGTGTGAATCTATTTTGCCGGTTCCCAAACAAGACAACTTTGTGACTCCCTCATAGAATTATGTGCTTATAGAGTTTTCTATTGAAAATCACAGAAGAGCTTCTAAGAACTAACAGCTTGCTAGTCGAAAGGATTCCCATCAGCTTGTTCTTTCCCTCTCTCACCATGAAGCATGTTGGGAATAAAATTAACAATGACCATTATTAAAGCATGATTATTTCATTGGGAGCATCTCCCTGTCAATGATCAGAAGATCCACTTAGTTGGCTTCAGAAATGCACCAAAGTCACTGCACAGTATATTCTCTGTTGCCCCCTTCTCCTGTGTTTGCCATTCTATTCATGTCCTAATGGTGGCCACCATATTCTTTAAGTCTTAATCACTATTCATTTCCACTCTTGAGGAAGGCTAGAATGAGGGACAGATGTGTGATTGGTGAAGTAGGGATGGTGGTGGAGGGGAATGAGAACGAGGGGACAGTTGACATTGTCTCAATCCTGGACATTGAGAAGAGGAGGATGGATAAGGTATCAGTTGGATTATTATGGATATGGGTGTTGCAGAGTCGAGATGGCTGAAGCTCTCAGTCAGCCAGGAGGAAGTCAAGGCTGGTTGAGGGGTGAAGGAGTGAGTAAGGAGGAGAGAGGAAGTGTGGGTTAGGAAGACCAAATAGTTCAGAGCAGGTGGGGTGTGAAGTCCTAGTGTGATCTTGGAGGATGGAATAGACCTGGGCCAGGCCACTGGCAGAATGACACATTCACACTTTTGGGTGGGCAAAATAGGCTGGGGAGAATTGTCAGCCGTGGGAGCAAAGGGAATGGAAGGATGGGATTTAGGAGTTTGGGGAAGGGAGACTGTGAAGGAAGTCATAAGGTGTGGGAAACTGAGTCTTCCATGCTGCCTGAGGCATATCTAGGGTGGTGGCTTAGTACGCTGAGCTGCAGGCCTGCATAGAATGCCATGCAAGCCCGCCCTGTAAAGATGTAAGCCTTGTGACTATGATAACGATCTACACCTGATGTAAACGTAGGTATCTGGTGGGCTCTCCCGAGCCCGAGGATCTTTAGCATATGCATGTGATCTGCTCTAATAAATAGCTGGAGCAAAAATGCATTGGCGTCCACTCGCCCTAGAGGCAGTGGGCCCCCTGCTCCCTTAACTTTTAGCTTTGTGTCCGTGTCTCATTCCTGCGTCGCCCTGTCAGCAATAATGAGGAAAGGTAGAGAATTTCCTGAGCTTTGCCCTTGCTGAAGCTTCTGGACTACCCGCCGTGTGGCCAGGCAGTGGCCCTTCCTGGTTCCTCACCTCTGGGTCGGCTGTGGTATGGATCATTGCTTCTCACCATGGGGCAGTGGGGCCTGGCATCAGGGGCTAGTGTCTTCCAGCATCAGAGTCAGAGGCATGTGAGTCCCTTCCAAAATATAGTCCATGGGTCTCATCACTTGGTGGGTTGTAATTGTTCCCCAAACTAAGAGCTTCTGGCCCATTGTAAATGTCATAAAATGTGTTTAGGATCTTCATGCTGAACCTTGTGCCCTTAACAATCCAGACATTCCCACTTCAGGGCCCCATGCTGGCCTGCCTTGGAGCATTGTCTCATCCTCTGAACCTTGTCTCTCCATTGATTTTTCTTCAAAATTTACCTGTTCAGTGTTTGTTCACCTTGACATTGTTAGATGGGTAGGTAGGTAGCCACTCTGACAAACCACAGCCAGCACTGAATTTATGAAGTTAGTGAGATGGCAAACTGGACTTGTAACCTTTGTAAATCAACCCCGATTTAGAGTTTGCCTTTTGTTACCCTTTATTTCAATTGCCTAGTGCTATGTCAGTGAACTTACGGTTATTCTGGTATTTCCAGATTGCCTGTTGCCTGTAGCTGCAACAAGAAAACTAAGGTCACAGAAACCACAGGCTTGTTCTAACTTGAGGTTAGCAGTGGGACTGAAAAAGCAAAATAGGCCATTATTGCTGTACATGACAGATAATGTTCCTGGAAATGGGAATATGTCAGAGCAAATTTTCCCATGAAAAATAATGGCAAGCAAGAAAGTCATAGGTGTGTCCCTCTATATTTTCCTACTATCTATCAATATAATATTTTCAACAATTATACACAATAGCAATATGCATTAAAATGAAAGTGAAAATAGATAACACATAGTGTAGGGGCTAAGAATTAGGGTTCTGGAGCCAGACTGGGATCAAATCTCAGTTTGATTTCTTACCAGCCAGTAAAATGGAGATAATAACATCTACCTTATAAGATTGTTGTGAGAATGAAATGCAAAGCATGTTGAACAGGCCTGCCTGTTCTTGATAACACTGAATTCAATATCAAGGATTAAACTCTATGGCTTACTGGTATCAGAGCTTCTTGAAGAACAAACAGCACGATAGGAAAGGAGCCATCCCACTGTGCAGTGCAGGAGATCCAACAGAACCCTGGAGACCAAAAGAACAGGAGAGATTTCCTAGGGGATTTGTGGACACACCAGTTGCATCTCACTGCACTATACTGTGGGCCAGCCCACATGCGTGGATTTCAGAGTATTCCGAAGTATAAATGAAAACCACCTAATATAATGAAGACCTGATATTACCATCGGATCAAGGAACTTTTACTGGGTGCCTATTTGCAGGAAAAAAGCTGTGAATGAATGAGATTTCATGTTTTTGGAAATGAATACCTAAACCTCTGTTTTAACTTTACTTGTATAGTTTGCAAGAAGAAAGATCTAGACCATAATCTGAGATATTTTGTAAATTAACAAAAGAATTTATTCAGTTCACATATTTCACATATTGGTAATTTTGATCATAAGATTGGTTAGGTTAAAGTTACTGGGTTACCAAACTCCACTTTGTCTAGTTTATGGATGGATGTGTAGAAAAGTAGGGGAAGGAAACAAACAGACAAAGGTACCCAGTGTTCTTTTTTACTTCAATTGCTCTTTTTCACTCTAATTATTATTCTTGTTATTTTTGTGTGTGTGCTAATGAAGGTGTCAGGGATTGATTTAGGTGATGAATGTACAACTATGTAATGGTACTGTAAACAATCGAAAGTACAATTTGTTTTGTATGACTGCGTGGTATGTGAATATATCTCAATAAAATGATGATTAAAAAAAAAGTTACTGGGTTAATTATGACAAGTAGTTAATTTGTTAAATTCGATTCTCTATGGCAAACATTGTTCAACTCTAAGAAATCAGACATAATTGTCTGTAACAAACATTTTCTAACATGTTCAATTTCCTTTAACAAACATTTAAAGTAACCTAGAAGTTAATAGAGAATTCAGGTTGCAGGCAGGTAATGAGGATTCTATCTTCTCTGAAGATAGAGGCTTCATATTACAGAGTATGCAATTATACTTATCAGAGATAGAGCATGCAAAATTTAATTTAAAGAAATCTTTGTCCCCTTTGGTTAAGAGTATATTTTGTTCTGCTACAATGCATGTTTCTATACAATGAATCAACCACATGTGAGTGCTAATAGGAAAATGCTTTCAGTCTAATGCTGAAGTCACATTTTCATAGGTGATTTTCTCTTAGTATGCAGAAGTTTTGCACTGCCAAACAACTGCTGAATAGCAAGTACAGTAACAGCTGAATCCAGCAAGCAGTAGAGGAGTTCAGTGGTATAAATGATGTCCATTAACCCCATGTTCTTCCTCTTGATTCAATTTGGCCACATTCTCATTTTTGGGAATGTATATTGTGTGGTTATTCCTGATTCTTGTGCAAAAGAATAAACATGAGACAAGCAGCATAACCATCTGCCTCTGGCATCACTACATTTCATGGTAAGGCCTGAAACTGCTTCTTGCAACATGTGAGGATGTCCCTGTGTCCCCATCTTTAAAACTCAGCAGCTTCAACCTTTCCTTATTTCCTTTTCCATGATACCTTTTTTTATAAAAATGGTAAAGTCCTATGTTTACTGTAGTCTTTCTTCCTTCCTTTCTTATTTATTTATTTTACTAAAAATTTAACATATCTGCTTAAATGTGCTAGTATTTTCATGAGAGTTGTTATTGCTTGCTAATGTACTGGTTACGGATTTGCATAGGTCTTGACAGGTCCCATAAACTGTTATTTTTAGCATATAGTTGTCAGAAGGCAAGGTTTTCCAGGAATGTGCATATGTATTAGAGCAAAAACGCCTGTTTTTCTGTCCAGTGTGTCCTCAAGATACCTTTGGTGGTTATTTCAGAAAATCATGTTCTTAAAGCTAATCCATTCCTGTGAGTGTAAACCTATTGTAAGTAGGTTTTGATGAGGTTACTTCAGTTAAGGCATGGCTCAGGGTGGGTCTTAATCCTCTTACTGGAGTCCTTTGTAAGAGAGTGTAATTCAGACAAAGAGAGAGAAAGCTACAGAAGCAAGAACCTGAACTCAAGGAAGCCCAGAAGAGAAGGGAGGGAACTGCAGATGCCGCCATGTGCCTTGCCATGTGACAGAGGAGTCCAGAATCTCTGGCAACTGGTCTTCAGCAAGAAAGCATCATCTTGATGATGCCTTGATTTGGCATCTTGAGTTGTAAACTTATAAGCTAATAAACTGCTATTGTTAAAGCCAACACATTTAATGGTATCTGTTTTCAGCAGCCTAGCAAACTAAAACAATGCCCAAAGTAAACAAGGCTCAATCTTAATCATTCTCAGCTCAGGGAACTCCTCTGGAGAGCCTGTAAAGGAAGGACAGGCATGTAGAAGGACTTGCTAGGGGTGGTGTTGTGTAGGAAAGAAAAGGAGGGTGACACAGCCATCATATAGGGAAATAGTTGGGGGTAGGGGCTTTGAACTCTGTTGGATCTGGGTTCATTATCTGGCTTACCTACTTATTTTTTAAAAAATCATGGGACAGATATTAAAATTCTCTATGGTTTGAATTTTGCTTCTGGCCAAGATAGGGTAGCAGAGGCAGTGTTTACTCTATTGCCTTAATAAAGGCCAAAAAGCTGACAAAATACATGAAATTGCAGTTTTCACACAATCTACAACAGTCAGCAAAGGACAACCATTGCTGAAAGAAGGGAAACAAATAAGGTTAGCCTGTGCTTGCTTTAGCTTACTGCCTGAAGAGAATTTCCAGGCCATATGGCAGGGAAGGCAATTCTAAATATAGCCTGGGGACTTCTGAGTTAAGGCCGAGTTGAAAAATCAGGAAGGCTAGTATTTGCAGGGAAGGATACGGGAGAGAAAAGAACTGCACAGAAAAAGACTTCCAGATGTCTGAAGAGAGTTTTTCTTGAGTCTTAGTGGAGTACTAATCAGTGCATGTATTTGGAGAAACTACCTGAGGTAGGGGAAAAGAACCACCAGGAAGGACCAGGTAGAACAATCCTCAGAACTCACCCACATGTTACCATCAGCCAGAGTGGGCAAAATCTCGTAATACAAGGGATGTCAGCTGGAGTACTCAGAGCCTTAGTAGGTGGGAAAAAATTAGATCAGGCTAAAGGCTGCTCTTATCTGGCTTAAAATAGCTTAAAAGCAAGGCTCAAAAGGATAAAACTGTTTCCAAGTAGTTTTAACTGTGTCCAGAGGGAAATATAGATCTACCAAAGGATGAAAACACTGAAAATGATAAAGGTAATAGTAGAATTGAAAGATAGTGTCAACCAATCTGACTTAATTGACATTTATTGAATACTCCACCACCAACAGCAAAATATTCTTTTAAAGTATACATGAAACATTGAGCAAGATAGAGTATATTCTGGGATATCAAGTACATCTCAATAAATTTAAAATGATTCAAGCCATACAAGGTATGCTTTCTGTCCACAATGGAATTAAATGAGAAATCTATAACCAAAAGATCTCTGGAAAATCCTCTAGGTATTTGGAAATTAAATAATATAGTTCTAAATAACCCATGGCCAAAGAAGAAATCAAAAGGGAAATTAGACAATGTTATGAACCAGATGGAAATATAAACAAATATATCAATATCTGTGGTATACAGCTAATGTAGTTGTCAGAGGGAAATTTATAGCACCAAACTTGTACATTAGGAAAGAAGAACATTCTCAGATAAATGACTCTGCATCCACCTTAAGAAACTAGAAAAAGAAGAGCAAGTTAAATGCAAATTAATCAGAAGAAAGGAGAAAATAAAGGCAAAAAAGCAGAAATCAATGAAATAGACAACAGAAAAACAATGGAGAAAATTAAGAAACCTAAAGTTGGTTCTTTGAGCAGATGGCAAAAATTGATAAATATCTAACAAGACTGATCAGGAAGAAACAGAGGTAAAAATGGTTTTTTTGTTTTTTGTTTTTTGTTTTTTTTTTACCAATATCAGGAAAGAGAGGGAATAGCCTACAGAGTCAACAGACATTAAAAGGATAACAAGAGGATATTAGGAACAACTTTATGCCAATAGATTCCACAATTTAGATAAAATGGGCACATTCCTTGAAAGAGACAAACCAACAAAACTTAAGAAGAAATATACTGAATATGTCTGAAAAATGAATTTGTAGTTAAAAACCTTCACATAAAGAAAATGATATACCTAGATAACTTCACTAATGAATTCTACTAAAAATTTAAGGAAGAAATAATACCAATTCCTTTCGTAACCTTTTTCAGAAAATTTAAGGTGTGAGAACATTTTCCAACTTATTCTATAAGGTCGGCATTACATTAATACCAACTGCAGGAAAAGGCATTACAAGAAGATGTAACTGCAGGTCAATATTCATAATGAACTTCGATGCAAGTAATTAGTAAGAAAATACAAGTTAAGACCACAATAAGAATAACTTCATGACCTTGGGGTAGGTCAAGATTTCTTAAGAATGAAAAAGTACTAAACGCAAAGAAAATATTGATAAATTGGACCGTATTGGAGTCATAAATTGGACTATATAAAATTAAGAACAGATATCATTAAGAAAATAATTCACAAAGTGAGAAGAAATGTTTGTAATCCCTGATGAAGGGCTCCTACAAATAAAAACAACAGCAACAAGAATAAAGCAAAGATGGGTCACCCAACAGAAGAATGGGCAAGAATCTTGAACCACCCCCCCTTCACCTTTGAGAATATCTAAATGGCTGGCCGATAAACATATGAAAAGTTATTCAAGTAATTAGCAAGGAAATACAAGTTAAGACCACAATAAGATACCACTAGACATGAACCAGAATAAAGGTTGGGGACTATATGGAATAGTGGTAACTCTCATATACTGCAAATAAGATATGAATTATTATTATCAGTTTTGGGGAAATTGTTTGCAGTATCTACAAAGTTGAAGGTCTGTATACTCTACAACCCAACAATTATGCTTCTACATGTATATACTCAACAACAATTGGTGCATATGTACACCAAGTGACATTTACAAGAATTATTAGCAACATTTTTAGTAATAGCCCTGAACTGGGAGCAATCCAAATATCCAGTAAGAGTAGAATGGACAAATATATTCATATAATGGAAAGTGAATGAATTACAGCTACACACATTAAGATGCTTGAAATTCATAATCATAATATTGATAATATTGAATGAAAGAAGATACTTTTTAAAATCAAGATAGCGATTTTTGTGGGAGGAAGAGGGCAATGAGTGAGAGGGAATTAGGGGCTTTTGGGATTCTAGGAATGCTTCATGTCAATAGGTTTATAAGTGTTTGCTTTCCAATAATTTATTGAGCTGTCAGTTTTGTTTTATGCACTTCTCTATATGTGTGTATATCTCTCTCTCACATACATACACACACACACACACCATACCACTCAAAAGAAGTATCATGAAAACTGAAATTCGTTCAGTAGGCAATAATGAACCATTGTAGTTTTTGCCTGGGTACTAGCATGATAATAATGGTGTTTCAAGGTGTTGAGAATGGATGGGATTAATAAGAGAATCAGCAATAGCTGCATCAGCTCTATTTCAAAGTGATGCTTTGTCTTGGTCCTGCAGTAGAGAAGGAATTAGAAGACTGAGCCTAGTTTCCTAGGTGATGGTGGCTAGGTGGTCATCTATCAGTGGGTTTCAGGGATTTTTCTGCCCACAGGGACAATGGTGAAGTCTTGGGTTAGGAGCTGGCTGATAGATACACAGAGAATCTGGCTCTCTTCACCACTGCAGGACTCCAATGTAGTGCCGTAGAGTGTGAGATCTGTTATTTCCTGGTGTATGCCAGAGGTATCAGGTCACACGAGTTTGAAGTGGGAAAAGTTACTGCTCTGATAAAAGATGGTACATGGGAAGGAGTCAGCAGTTAAATTCTTCTCACTTCCTTCCCCAGATGAATGGTTCCATATGATCTCCTCCATGACATGCCTTATGATGAACAACTTGGCTGTGTTCCTTGTGAAGATGTGGTAAGCTTGGTAAAGTCATTCCCTGTTTCTTTCTTTTTCTTTTCACTCTTGCTTTCTCAGGATTGCACTACCATTCAAGCAATTAGCACATAATCATTTGCTTTAGGTTCTTTTACTAGGGAATCTTGGCTTAAACAATATGCTTTGATAACCAGATTGATGATATGATTTGTGATGAATGGAATTTTGCAAAACCATTTACTTCTGTTGAGGGAAGGGACTATCCTGTCTGGGTCATCATAGAATGCACTAGGGTTAGTAGAACTCATAATCTGGGTTTACCAAGGGGCTCAGCATTTTCCGACTATTTTGGGTTTGAAAACTCCCTTTTAACATAGAAAAGTATGTAAGTACTCATAAATAAAGTTTCATGTTTAGCATCTGTACTATAAATTTTTCTTTTGCCCCTCCACATGCATGCATTCTCCCTTGGTGGTTGTACCAGTATGAATGTATTATGTCCCCCAGAATGCCATTATCTTTGATGCAGTCTCATGTGGGCAGACGTATTGGTGTTGATTAGATTGTAATTCTTTGATTGAGTGTTTCCGTGGAGATGTGACCCACCCAACTGTAGGTGATAACTCTGATTGGATGATTTCCATGGAGGTGTGGCCCTTCTCATTCAGCATGGGCCTTGATTAGTTTCCTAGAGCACTGTATAAACTCAGATAGAAGGAGTGAGTTTGCTATAGCCAGGAGGGACACTGAAGAACCCACAGGAGCTGAGAGAGGAGCTGCAGATGAGAGACAGTTTGAAGACAGCCATTGAAAGCAGACTTTTGCTCCAGAGAAGGTAAGAGAGGAAAAACACCCCAAGAGCAACTAAGAGTGACATTTTTGAGGAACTACAGCTTAGAGAGGAACGTCCTGGGAGAAAGCCATTTTGAAACCAGAACTCGACTGGTTTGAAATCAGCCACCTGACTTCCCAGCTAACAGAGGTTTTCCGGACGCCATTGGCCATCCTTCAGTGAAGTACCCGATTGTTGATACCTTACCTTGGACACTTTATGGCCTTAAGACTGTAACTGTGTAACCAAATAAACCCCCTTTATAAAAGCCAATCCATCTCTGGTGTTTTGCATTCAGGCAGCAGCATTAGCAAACCAGAACAGTGGTTGACCTATATTGGCTCACCAACAAGCTCCTGAGCCCTCTGGCTTCTCATTGGCATTTAGGGAAGGTGGGAAGAAAATGAAGCCAAGGTATTCATTCCTCTGGCTCCAGCCACTGCTAAGCACAGATTGGCTATACCTCCTGTCAGGTGGTTTACTTCTGCTGTCTACTCTCTCTGGCTTCTGGTAACTACTCCCTCTCCTTGCCTCTTCTGATTTAGGCATTGTAAGCTGATGTTAGTGCTGGTGAGCATCACCATCCTTTCTTGATTTCCCTTGATTTAACCCTGCCTACACCTTTATAAATAGTCCCTTCCTTAAACTCTCTTCAATCACTCCCTTCTGGGATCCTGACTGATAAAGTCTATCATGAGAAAATTCATAAAATCAAAAGTTTACTGTATCTTTAGGAATGCATTTGTCAATTTATATTTTTATAAATCACAATAGCATCAGATTCGCTTTAAAAATTATTTGAACAAGGAACTATTTATTCAATACTCAAAAAAATGCCTGATTTAACTATAGATTTAATTACAGACGCTTTGTAATTATTTCTGAGACTCTCAAAAAGGACCCAAAGCCCATAGCTTGCAAACCACTGCCTTAGATCATACATTGGAGATCAGTGGGCATCAGTTATCATTGTTCTGAAAATTAATTCATGGTTCACAAGTATGGCTGGGTCCTTGTTAAAATGCTGATTTCTAGCTTGTCCTCATACTTTCAGAATTTCGCTGCAGGGGACTCTGATAATTAACAGTGCTTGAGGTCAGTGATTGAGAGTCCCTTGCAGATACTGGGAGGTTTATTTCATAAAAGATTGGCTTTTGAAAATAAAGGTCAGCAATGGGGAATGAACAATTCATTTATGGTAAAGCCAATGTATGTTAGACACTGTAGGGCACACAGTATTTCCAGTCCTTTTTCCTTTCCTGGTAATGGGAGACTTTGTTTCCCAAACCTATTGTGGGGACTAGTTCTGGCTAATGGTATACAAGGAACAGGAGTGGCATATGTCACTTAGGGGTAGAAGCTGTTAAAAGCTGTTGTGTAATTCTCCATATTCTCTTCCCCTGCTGCAAAGATTCTAAATGTACACACTCAGAGGGAGGTGCTAAAAGATGTAAGTATTATGGATCAATGATCCATCACAGGGAGGACAGTGTCCTGGACCCACAGTGCACTTTGAGTGGGCACAAAATAAGCCTTATTGTGATAACCACCTGACATTTTGGAATTGATTGTTATCACAGCAAAAGCTAGCTTAACCTAACTGATTTACCATCGTTGAAAAATTATGCAACTTTTAGAAATTATAATTATAAACCCTCTATGGAATACATTTAAGCATGCCTGTAATACAAGTTTAAGAAATAAATCAGGCTACAAAATTGCATGTAGTTGATTTATAGTTTGTAAAAATACACATGCACATGAGTCCAAGCTGGTAAGGAATGAAAATACTCATGTTAATCTGATGGGAATTATTAGTTATTAAAAATAAAAAAGTATTTTGCCTTTGAAAGGTCTTTCAAATCTTTGAAATGATTATAATATTTTCTTCCTCCTCTTTTGTCTTCTTATTCATCTCTTCCTCTTCCTTCTTCTTCTTCTTACTTTTAGTTCTGAAAGAACTTGGGAGTGGGCATTCCTTTATGGCAGTGACAAGATGAGCATGGAAAAGTCTGCCGCATTTGAAGACAGAGAGAGCCCCAGTGAATCCATGCTGGCCGGGCACTGGACAGCAGTTGTCTTGGAACAAGGGTGTTTGGAAGTCATGAAATTCTTTGAGGATTTGACTTGGATTCTTAGGATGTAAACCCGGACATTTAGATTGCTTATTTTTTGCTGTTCATATTTTCCATAATTATTTTAATTATTTTTGTTTTTTTGTCAGTTTTTAGTTGTGTTCCATTTGAAAATATTAGCTGATGCAGTGGTTCTCAACCAGGAACAGTTTTTTTTCCCCAGGGGACATTTGGCAATGTCTGGAGACATTTCTGATTGTCATGACTTGGGGGGAGGATGTGCTCCTGGCATCTAGAGGGTGAAGGCCAGGGATGCTGCTAAACATCCCACAATGCCTAGGACAGCCCCCCACAACAAAGAATTATCTGGCTCAAAATGTCAGTACTGCTGCTGTTTAGGAACCCTGGCCTAAGGCAAAAGAAGAAGGGTTTTTATTCTTTTTAAATTCCTTTTCCTGCTTCGTAGCTTTACAGAAGGAACAAACAGCATGTTTCTACCCAGCGAGCTAAAGACTTAGGAACATGCAAATGAAAGAAGACTAAGGAAATGTTGACGGTTTGGGTAACTACCATTTGCGTCCCAGCTCCCAACGCACCTGAATGTCTTCTCATCTGCTTAACAGGGTTGTGCTGGTTTTTATAGAAGCTCTCTTCATTCATTCTGATGATCACGTCTTTCTTTTGCGACAGGCAGGGTCAGGAGTAGCCTGTGAATGGTGGGTTCCTTGGGAAGCAGGGAAAGAAGCACAGAAAGGAAACATAGGGGTGCTTAAACCCTACTTCATTGACTTCAGGTATTTGCTTGACCCTGACCTAAATCTTCACTTGCGGAGTATTTATAGCATTCTCTATGCAAATTGAAGGTCAAATGAAGCAGGAATTGCTGGGGAACTTCCTGGCAAGAGCCTCATTAGAATTAGTGATGGTGTATATTTTGAATAGTTGGTAGGGGGATGTGGAGAGGTGCCACTCAGACCCCCTTCAGTGAAGGACTTGCCTCCTCTTATGCTGAGAGTAGTCATCCTTCAGCCTCCTTCTGTCAGCTCCTTTTCCCTGCCTGGGCAGCCCACATCCAACAGCTAATAGCAGCCATGATACAAAGGACTGGCCTTCTCAGTCACTGCAGGACAGCTCTGAAGGGGCACATGTACACCAGGGCTTTATGTGGCGCTGACCCAGGCTTTGTGGAGCCTGCATCTGAGTTTGACCTCTCTCTCTGCCCAATCCTGCCTCCCCTCTCTCTTCCACAGGGGTTCTTCCCTATTAGGTACCCCTCACTTAAATACCATCTCAGCATCTGCTTCCAGAGAACCCAGCCTGTGAGAGATGAACAGAGCACTCTTAAGACTCAACACTCTCATGGGGCTCAAGAAGGGCCTGGAATGTAAGACTTAACTAATGGAAAGAAGCCACTAAGGAATGAAAATGTCAAAGCCATTTGACACAAAGCCACAGGAAACTGCTGACATGGCATGTTTGGTTAGGGCTTCTTCCTGTGGCAATTATTCACATCAGGCTATATATTTTCTTGACTGTACTATCTCTGACAAGATTAAGTGCATTCCTGACATAGAATTTTCCAATAAAGATTTCATTGTCTCATTTCCCTGTAAGAAGTGATAAGTGAACTTGGTATTTCTCTGTTCAACCTTCATCAATAAAAAATTTTTCTGGTTGGGTTATTCCTGTTGATTCTTAATGAAGTGGCGTTTTATGAGGTGCTATTCAGTTCTAAACTTCAGACAGAGTCAGGGATATATGGCATGTTAAAGTGGATGCATTAAATGTTGAAATGTTTATTAATGGCTGTGTGCCTACATAAGACGGTGAAATAAATACACAGTTACCAGAGATTTAATACACCTCATCCAGAAAAGGGTATATCATGCATTAAAACATAATTACTGGCTGGAAATAGAAATAGTTCATCTGCTAAACCATATTCATCAACCTGACTCAAATACATCACCCACTGAACCAGATATAGTACCTATTGAGTCTGATAGATCACTGCCTCACACAGACACACTGCAACTGATTTAGATCCATAGCACTCATACACTAAACTGGTGACCACCCCTTGACTGAAATCTATTGTCGCTTAGTGAAGAATATCTTTGTGAAGAGGCACATTGACAAAACTTAATATACCATACAGAATATTAAATTCAAATCAGGTTGCTTGGAATGGGCAGATTGTTGTGTGACTGTCCTGGTTCTCTGGGGCCTTGGGGATCACTGATGCTCTAGGAGGCTGATTGTGGTAAGGCGAGAGGTGGCTCCTCAGTTTGGAAGTCAGTCAACAGTAATGGCCCAGCACAAGCCAAGTGAGTATAATTCCCTGCAGATCTGTCCCTACAGGTGATGGGTGAGGTGCCTCACTGGACTCAGACCCTGCAGTTGGAACTGGGATTCCTGCTACTGGACTCAGGGCAGGGAGGCCGACTGCAACGGGAGAGCAGGAGGTTGCACAGTGTATTTTGAATGTCAAGTCACCTATGTTACCCCCTTTCTTTAGTCCCCAATAACATTTTGTGTAGGACATGGGGAGGAGTGGAAAATTACCTTTCTATGGAACTCCCTAGGATTGCTCTTTTAAGATCTTCTCTTTTTATTGAGTTTTATTGACATACCATACAATCATCCAAAGTGTACAATCAGTTGTTCACAGTATCATCACATACTTGTGCATTCATCACCACAATCAATTTTTTGAACATTTTCATTACTCCAAAAAATAAGGATGAAAATAAAAGTAAAAAATAACACCCAAAACATCTCATACTCCATTCCCCCACTATTATTCATTTACTTTTTTCCCCCTGTTTTTCTACTGATTTGTCTGTACACTGGATAAAGGCAGTGTTAGCCAAAAGTTTTTCACAATCACGCAGTCACACCATATAAGCCATATAGTTACATGATCATCTTCAGGAATCAAGAATAGTGGATTGCAGTTCAACAGTTTCAGGTATTTCCTTCTAGCTATTCTAGTCCACTAAAAACTAAAAAGGGATATCTATATAATGCATAAGAATAACCTCCAGAATGACCTCTCGACTCCATTTGAGACCTCTCAGTCACTGAAACTTTATTTTGTTTCATTTCTCTTCCCCCTTTTGGTCAAGAAGTTTTTCTCAACCCCACATTGCCAAGGAGATTTACACCCCTGGGAGTCATGTCCCATGTAGAGGGGAGGGCAGTGAGTTTACTTGCGGAGCTGGCTTAGAGAGAAACAGGCCACATCTGAGCAACAAAAGAGGATCTCTGGGGCTGACTCTTAGGCATCATTATAAGCAGGCTTAGCCTCTCCATTGTGGTAACAAGTCTCATAAGGGCAAGCCCCAAGATCAAGGACTTGGCCTAGTACAATAGTAGTCCCCAATGCTTGCAAGAAATCAGGAATTCCCCAGCTAGAGGTTTAATTGTTTCCACATTTTACCCCAGGCCCTCAAGGGGACTTTGCAAATACTTTTTATTCTCTGCCCAAATTACTCTGGGATGTATCGGGGCTTCACACTACCCCGTACAAACCAACCAGATCTCATCCCCTATTCAAGATTCCATGTAATTATGGTGTTTGAATAAACCTACCATATAAGTTAAATTATACAGTGTGCTACACAAAGTATAGATTTTGCATCAAATAAACATCTCTTCCTTTGGTCTCACACAGAAGTTGAGGTTTTAAAACACAGTCAATAGCATCCTTTTCCCTTTAGTCTGGTTTACCTTAGTTCTAATCAAGTCCATTTCGTTCATATCTAATTGAAGTCTGATCTCTTTTTTGGCTTTTTAAACATTTTTTGTATGGGGTAATGCTGACATTCATAGCTGCCAAACTCTGGTTCTGAGTCTTAGGTGTCACACAGATACCTGAACTTACAGGGACTGACCAGCTCAGCATCTCAGAATTTAGAGATAACCATTACAACTCATGAATAGATGTGACTGCTGTAAGAGCTTACAATCTAGGGACCATTAAAATAAGCCTTCCCCTGGTAACCTATGCTCTCAGGTTCAATTATGAGATTGCATATTATAGTTAGTCCATATTATTGAGGCATTATAATGTTTGTCTTTTTGATTCTGACTTATTTCACTCAACATACTGTTCTCGAGGTCCATTCACCTAGGTGCATACCTCACAACTTCATTTCTTCTTGCTGCCACTTGGTATTCCATTGTATGTATACACCACAGTTCAGTATTCTGTTTATCAGTCAATGTACCCTTAGGCCACCTCCATCCATTGCAAATCATGAATATGACGGCCATAGACACCAGTGTACAACCTCCACTCATGTCCCTACTCTCAGTTCTTCCAAGTAGATACCCAATAACGGTGTTGCAGGACCATATGGCAACTACATAGTTAGTTTCCTGTGGAACCACCACACTACCCTCTAGCTGGGCTATGCCATTCTACTTCCCTAACAACAGGGAATAGGTACTTCCCTCCCTAACATTTTCTCCAGCACTTGTATCACTCTATTTTTTAACAGTTTTGTTCACACACCATACAATCAACTTAAGTAAATGATTCCCAGTATAATCACATAATTATGCATTCACCACCACAATATATATGAGGACATTTCCATCTCTTCCCCCCATAAAAGAGGAAAAGGAGAAAAAAAAATGAATAAAAATACAAAAGATAGAAGAAAAATAAAACTACAATGAATAGGTCAGACAACATCACCACCACCAAGAATCCCATATCACTCCCTTATATCCCCTTCTTATAGGCATTTAGCTTTAGTATATTGCCCTTGTTAGAATTAACAGAAGCATCTTACAATGTTACTGTTAACTATAGACTCTAGTTTGCATTGATTGTATTTTTTTCCCCTGAACCATCCAATTTTCAACACCTTGCAGTGTTGACATTTTTTCTCCATCATTTAAAAACATTTTTATATTTGTACATTTAATCACCATCATTGACCACTCTAGGTTTTGCTAAGTTACACAACCCTAGTCATTATCTTCTATCTTTCCAGCTGGTGTCATACCTGCCCTTAGCCTTCATCTTTCAACCATATTCACACTCATCTTTTTTCAGAGTACTTACAATACCATCACACACTATTATGCTATCTGTTCCATTTCTGGATTTATACAATTAATCCTGTTGAACCTTCTGTACTCCTTCAGCATCAAATGCCCAATCTTTAACCTCTTTCTATTGGCTGATAACTTGTGTTCTCCACTCTCAAATTTCATTCATCAGTGTTCATATTAGTGAGACCATACAGTATGTATCCTTTTGTTTCCGGCTAATTTCACTCAATGTAATGTTTACTGTTTACCATTTTGTCTTTTGAATTTTATATGTCATATCTCGTTTTATTTTTATGTCCCCCCCCCTTTTCACCCTTACAGATAGTCTTCATTTTTACAGTCTTCTCCAGACCTCTCTTTCCTGTTTTTCCTATCTGCTGTAGTGCTCCCTTTAGTATTTGTTGCAGAGCAGGTATCTTCTTCACAAACTCTCTAAGTGTCTGTTTGTCTGCAAATATTTTAAACTCTCCCTCATTTTTGAAGGACAGTTTTGCTGGTGTAGAATCTGTGGTTGGCAGTTTTTCTCTTTCAGTATCTTAAATATATCATACCACTGCCTTCTCGCCTCCATGGTTTTGTCTGAGAAATCTGCACATAGCCTTGTCAAGCTTCCTCTGTATGTGATGGATCGCTTTTCTCTTGCTGCTTTCAGAGTTCTCTCTTTGTCTTTGACATTTGGTAATCTGATTATTACGTGTCTTGGAGTTGGTCTGCTAGGATCTATTCTGTTTGGGGTATGCTGCATTTCTTGGCTCTGTAGTTTTATGTCTTTCATAACAGATGGGAAATTTACAGTTATCATTTCCTCCATTATTCTTTCTGCCCCCTTTCTCTTCTCTTCTCCTTCTGGGATACCCGTGACATGTATATTCTTTTGCTTCCATCAGATCATTCAGTTCCCGGAGCCCCTGCTCCTATTTTTCCATTGTTTTCCCTATCTTTTCTTTTGTGCATAGGATTTCAGCTGTCCTGTCCTCCAGTTCATGAATCCTTTCTTCTGCCTCTTTAAATCTCCTATTGTATGTCTCCATTGTGTTTTCCATCTCTTCTATTGTGCCTTTCATTCCCATAAGTTCTGCCGATTGTTTTTTTCAAACTTTTGGCTTCCTTATATTTGCCCAATATCTTCTTTACATCTTTCATCTCTTTTGCCATATCTTCCCTCAACTCATTGATTTGATTTTTGATTTGATTTAGGAGATTTTTTTGATTAATAATTATTGTTTCAATTCCTGTATCTCAATTAACGTGTAAGTTTTTTCCTTTGACTGGACCATATCTTCATTTTTCCTAATGTGACTCATAATTTTTGTTGTCTAGGCATCTGGTTTCCTTGATTACCTCAATCAATTTTTCTCAGACCAGAATGGCCCAGGTCTCAGGAGGAGGCTGTATTCAGTATCAGGTTTCCCTGAGAGTGAGACCCAGAAGATTGTCAGACTTTCCTGTGACGCCTCTAGATTCTATGCTTTTCCTTTCCTGCCCAACAGATTGTGCTTGTCAGCCCTTGGCTCCCTATGGTATAAAGAGGTGAGGCCCCTTTAATTCCCAGTGGACCCTGTTCTGGCCAGGGGCCTAGGGTGTCAGAAGCCAAGTTTAAGCTGTTTCTGTCCCCCACCCATGGCCCTGGGGTCTAAATTCTCTGAGGGAGGGCAACCAATTGAGCTGGGCCCCAAACCCCTTTCCTTAGTGAAGATACATCCTTTAGGGAGTTATCTTGTACACTTGAATTTCTCCTTTGTCTCTCTGACTCTCTTAACTCCACCCTTGCCTGGGTCAATACTGACAATTGAAAATGCCTTGAGGCTTTCTCTAATGAGCTACTTGGAATGGGAGAGAAAAAAAAGAAACAAGACAGAAAGCCCCTTTTCAGAGCCAGTCCCCAGGCCCCAGTTTTGCTGGTCAGCTGGTGTTGGTACCTGGTTCTCTGTGCCCTTTATCTTGGGACACAGCCATTTTCTAGTATTCTATGCTCAGCAGTCTCCAAAAGCCTGGTTTTATTTATTATTATTTTTTTTCTGTCAGCCCCACCTCTCTGCTGGGGGTAACCTCAGGTTACTTTCTTGCTTGTTCTGGGTTTATCTGTGCTTGTAGCTTGCATTCAGTAGTCCAAATTTATTAATTAAAACCATAACTGGAGCTTGGTTGAGTTACTTTTTCTTGCTCCAGGTAGCCTGCTTCTTTTTCCCACAGTGAAGTTTTCCAACTCAGCCTGCCATGCTGGTGGGGGAGGGGCACCAGCTCCACAGTTGGGTAGCTTTATTTACAGTTCTATGCTGCAGTCTCAGCCATTCCACCCATTCCAGGCTGGTGTATGATGTGTATCCAGTCATGGATGTCCCCCAACAGTTGTTCCAGACTATTTACTAGTTGTTCCTGACTATTTACTAGTTGCTCTAGAGGACTAACTCTCCAGACCATTCTTGGTGCTTACCTTAACCACATTTAACTCCCAGAGGGATGCTTGTGTATGTGTGTTTTGTTTGTGTTTGGGGGTGCTGGTGGTATGTGTGTGGTTGTGTTTGTGTGAGTATGTATACCAGGTGGGATTTGCTTCAGGGTTCTAGATTTAGGTAGAGCATTGAACTTGAGTGAGAAATTGAGGAGTTTAGAAATCATGGAGCCAGAGTCAGAGCTGGAAGGAATCATAAAGAACAGCTAGCCAGTGCTGATTATTTTACAAGTGAAGAAAGTTTTTTAAAGAGGGCAGTGAATTGGCCATGGTCCCACTGGTGTGTGGAGAACTCAGATCTCCTGATTCTCAAATCAATGGAGAGTCCACATTTCAATAGAATATCACCATAGCCCTCAGGACCCATGAAGTGGGGTGCAGCTCATTATAGCAGTAGTAGATGACTAAACGGGGTGTTTCACAACGCTGTAGAGCAGGCAGGCACCTATGTTCTGCACCACTGAGAGCCTCAAATCTACATTTATTCCCAGGCTCTGTCAGCAGTGAGATGTGCAGAAGGAGCTGGCATTTGAGACTTGACTAATGAATGAAAGGAGTCTATTAAGGAATACAGACGAAGTTAATTTTTTTCAAGGATTTCACCTCCTACTATGCTGTCTGCCTTTACCAATAGGTACTGAAGTAGGTGGTGATCTGTAGGTTCTTGTCCTTTCTGTACTCATTCCCACCGTAAGACTTGAGCACCCATACAGTGACTCTGTCTTTGCTTCCACAAAATTGGTTGGGGCAAGTTGAGGGAAGGCAGCACTATGGACCAACTGGGAACAAACCAGGTGGTCATTTTTGTGCTGTGGGCTTGAGGAGATAAAGATCTTGCTTCCAGTGCTGGTTATGTCACAGTCTAAAGCACTCATAGCCAGATAGGATAGAGAGGGTTGATGAAGAAAACTGACAATTGGATTTGGGAACTTCCTAAGAAGGTGGGTGGTGGAGGAGATGAAAAGGGGACGTGAGATGTTGCTAGAGAAAATTCAAAACTAGGGGTAAGAAAATAAAAGGAAATGAGATCGTCCCAAACTGAGAGAGAGGGCTATGTTGGCAGGAGTTTCCTGTAATAACAAAGAGGGTGGAGATACAAGGAGAATTATAGGTGCAGCCATCTGCTGGGCTTTCTCCTTCCCACTGATCATCAGCAGCATTGTCTTTACCACCCACACCATCACCATCACCATCACCATCACCATCTTCACTTGTAAAGAATGTCGACGTTCACAAACTTCTTACAATAATAGTGTAATTCAATTTGTACAACTTTATGAGGCATGATTTATTATTCTCCTTTTATAGATCTGGTGACAAGTGGCTCTGTGGAACTCCAGAGGGCACAGAATGAGTTGCTTGTGTTACAACGTCCGAAGGGCACAGCCCCACCCGCTGTGGTCTGTGGGGTATTGGGCCACTTGCCATGGGATCTGATGGGAGCTGGATATTCCATGACAGGCAGATACCCTAATCTCAGAAGGACAGAAAGAAGACAAGTAAATGATAAAGAAAGGGATGGAGAGGACTTCATGAAAGTGTATAAGTGCCTGTGCAAACTTCAATTGCTTTTGAAATAGAAAGAAGAAAAGATCATGGTTGCTATGAATAGAGGTGCTTCGCCCTAGAATTTTCCCATTTGGACAGTTGGACAATTTCCCAGGGTCATAAAATGGAGATAGTAATAGCATCTGCCATTTAAGTTGTTGAGAAGATAAATAAAATAATGTATGTATAGAACTTAGAACAGTGGCTGGCACTTGGTAAGAGCCCAGTAAATATCAGTTGCTGTTATTGATGTTCTCCTTCCTCCCTTCCTCTTTCTCCTTTTTTTTTGTTTATTTGTTTGGTTACCATTAGTCTTTGGCTGAGCCGGGGGCTGGGGTCAGCAGGGGAATGTCTGTTGCTGTTGATGACTGGACAGGATGTAAGGCAGTAGGCTGCAGGAAACAAGCTTGTCCTCCCATTAATAATCAAGGACATCTCCCCTTCCCATCCCCACTCACGCCCTGGGGCTCTGTGGCACCCTTTTAGTGACCACTAGTTGGAAAAGCAGAGAGGGATTTGCCTCAGGCCGAGGACCTCCACATGGAAAGTGCCCCTCAGCCAATTCTTCCCTTGATAGTAGTTGAAATATGAGGTGGTATTCAAGGCTTGGTGATTTTTCCTCTCTTTCTCTCCCTCTGCCCCACCCCCTCTTGGATAAATCTAAATGTTCAGAAACAGAGGACTAGCTATGTATGCTTCATTAGTAGAAAACTATGGCATAACATTGTTTTCGAAGTCTGTACCACGGGGTTACTTGTGAACCAAGTTGCTTTCTTGAAGGTTGGTTCAGGTTCAGCTGTTTGGAGCTGAAGAATTTTTGTGCACAGATCCATTGTTATCAGTGATGCTTATTTTCCCAGCCTTTCCACAGTGGAACAGAGTTGGGGATGAAAGAATTATTTTCCTTTAATGGGTACAGGGCCAGCCTGAAGACAGATTTTTAAAAAATCTAGATGAAATTCTCTTTCTAATTCTTTTACCTCTTTTTGTGCACCCTGTCCCACCTCCCAGCCACTTTTCTCCTGTCCTACACAGTGCTAGGACCCTTGGGATCCGTTAAGTATCCACCTTGCTGCACAGTGGCCCTCCACCGGACTGGCTATTCTGAGAAGCCATCCCATATAGCTTCTTTAAAAATAAAATAAATTTTTATTAATGTAGATTTACAGAAAAATCATGCCAAAAGTACAGAGTACTTGTATTCTGCACCCCCATTTCCCTATTATTAACATTTTGCATTAGTGTGGTTACTTTGTTCCAATTGATGAAACAATTTTATAATTGTATTATTAATGATTATTAATGATAGTCCATAGTTTACATTAGAGTTCCCTCTTTATGTTGTACAGTTATATGGGTTATTTTTAATTTTTATTCTGGTAACATACAACCTAAAATTTCCTGTTTTAACCACTTTCAAATATACAATTCAGTGGTGGTAATTACATTTAGAAAGTTGTGCTGCCATCACCTCCATCTATTACCAAATCTTTTTCTTCACCCTAAATAGAAACTCTGTACCAATTAATCATTAATTCCTAGCTTCCTACTGCCACTCAGGCCCCTGGTAACCTGTTCCAGTTTCTGACTCTGTGAGTTTGCATACTTTAATTATTTTATATCAGCAGCATCATACACTAATTATTCTTTTGTTTCTGGCTTATTTAACTCAGTGTAATGTCTTCAAGGTTCATCCATGTTTTAACATGTATCAGAAGTTCATTTCTTTTTATGGCTGAATGACACTGTATTTTATGTATATAGTACATTTTGTTTATCCATTGATCTGTTGATGGGCACTTGGGCTGCTTCCTTCTTTTGGTGAATATAAATAATGCCACTATGAATATCGATATATGCAAGTATCTGTCAGAGTCCCTGCTTTCAATTCTTTGGATATATACATTGAAGTGAGATTGCTGGGTGATATGGCAAGTCTATACTTAACTTTCTAGGAAACAACCAAACTTCCACAGAGGCTGCACCATTTTACATTTGTACCAGTAATATATGAGGATTCCCGTTTCTCCATGTCTTCCCCAGTACTTACTTTCCATTTTTAAAACATTAGCCATTCTGATGGGTGTGAAATGGTATCTCACTGTGGTTTTGATTTGCATTTCCCTAGTGGCTAATGATATTGAGCATCTTTTTATGTGCTTGTTGGCCATTTGTATATATTTTTAGGAGAATTATCTATTCAAGTCCTTTGCCCATATTTTAATTGGGAAGTTTGCCTTTTTGTTTTTAGGTTGTAGCAGTTCTTAATATATTCTGGATATTAAAACCTTATCTGATATATGGTTTCCAAATATTTTCTCCTATTCTGTATGTTGTCTTTTCATTTACTTGATAATGTCTTTTGATGCACAAAAGTTTTAGATTTTGTTGAAGTTCCATTTTCTTTTGTTGCTCATGTTTTTGGTGTAAAGTCTAAGAAACCATTGCCTAATATAAATTCCTAAGATGTTTCCCTATTATTTTCTTCTTAAAGTTTTATAGTTCTTATATTTAGGTTGTTGAACTAATTTAAGTTCATTTTTGACTATGGTATGTATCTTTTAATTACGGTATATATTAATTTAATTTTGTGTCTTTTGCATGTGGATATCCAGTTTATCCAGCACAATTTGTTGAAGCTCAGAGAGCATCTTCCTCTTAGCTAAACTCCCATTCCAACCATGTAGTTGTTTCAGAGGGTGTTGAAAGGAAGATCCTCAATTTATCCAATCAAATGTGTGATTGATTGATAACCCATGAATTTTGTAAATACTAACATTGTTAAAATACCTGTCTGTATTTTATTCTATTTGAATTCTGCAGCTAAAGACCCAAATTAATTTAAAACCAACTCTAGATCTCTTAATGTGTCCTCACCTGTAAAATGATTCTGCTCATCTATCTAAAGATGAATTTCTAAAGCCCTTTCTAACCAAAATGATTAAAAACAAGAAAATAATTGAATAAAGCTAGAGTTGGCAGTAGCTGAGATGCCAGGGTAGGCTGGCAGCACCTACAGCTGTCCAGGGCTTGACCTATCTAAACCGCTCCTGCTTTTCATTTTTTCCCCATTTTTCACCCCTGAAATTACAGTCTCTAAACTTCCGCCTGCTCCCTTGCTTTTATTTTCAAACCCATAGAGCTCCTCTGGTAGCAGCATCAGGACATACGCAGGTCCATAGTTGGGAATGGGGCTGCCAGGGGCAAGTAAAGCCGTGTGTGTGTGTGTGTGTGTGTGTGTGTGTGTGTGGTGTTGGTAATTGGGGACCTATAAAGAATCCTTTGATAAATCAGTCCCTCATATAAAGAGTTCCACTGCTCTGAGAACAAGTGCTTGACTGGTCCCAGCCTGCCTGCCAACATCCTCAGCAGCTCTCAAACTCAGTTGTGCAGTATAGTCACGTGGTGTGGAGGTGGGTGGAGGAGGCTTGCTACAATTTCAGATTTGTGGGTCCCACCCCTACAGCCTCTGATTCAGTAGGTCTGGGATGGGGCCCAGAAATCTAAGTGCTTAATGAGCACCACAGGTGATTCTGAAGAGTCATTTTACAGACAAAGGAATAACGATTAAATAATGTGCCTAAGATTCTTAGCTAGTTATTTTGTCAGAATTGATATCTTTTAGGTCTATAGGATACCATAGCCTGGGTTCTTTTCCATTGTTGCTAGTTATTTTGTCAGAATTGATATCTGAACCTTGGTCTATTGGATTCCATAGCCTGGGTTCTTTTCACTGAATCATTCTGCCTCTCTGTTTGGATTTGCCTTTCACCACTGGTGAATAATGGAAGTAAAGGAACACACATTGTGCTGACAAGTGCCTAGCACTGGGCAGATGCTTTGTATATATTATCTCATGTCATCCTCACACCATTCTTCAAGGTTGCTTTTGTGGCAGATAGTATTACCCCTTCTTACAGATGAACACAGTGAAGATGAGAGAAGCAAACTTCCTGGCTGAAGGCCACACAGCTAGAAAATGGTAGTCAGGATGCTTGGGATCTGAGATGCAGTTCCTCTTTCTATCAGACTAGGGGTTCCCTAACCATGACATTAGTGCCTTCCCAGGTATCTTTGTGTGTCTTCCTTAGTGGTACTTCTCCTGTGACTTCCTTGGCTATGTCATTGTCCCTGCAGTGTTTGTGGCAGCATCCTGGAGAACATCTGGGTACAGCAGCAGCTTGTCTTTTCTGAAGCTCTGAGGGACATCTGTAGGGTGGCATCCCTGAATTTACTGGGTCCCTTTCATCTTTCTTCTCATTTCCTGCTGGCTTTTGGAGGGCAGAGAGTGGCCTCATCCCAGGGCCTGGTGATATTTTACCAAGGCTGCTTCTGTCCACTTTCGTGCTTGCTATATTGTTCTTTTACCTTAAGGTGGAAAGCCTATTCCGGGAAGGTACGTATATTTTTTTCTGATTGATTTCTTGTCAGTTCTAACAAGATCAATCAAATCATATGGCCAATAAAACTGATTTAGCACTCATAAAGTACCATGACATCCCATATGTGCTATGAATGAATGACAAGGAAGCAAATCTGCTCTGCAGATCTTCATCCTTCTAGTTACAAGAGAACATCATATCCATGTGCTCACCTTCTCAGGCTCTCTTCCCACCCAGCAGCCAAATGCTAGGGAAGATCCAGGGCACCCAGGCCCCTTGATATGCTTATAGAAAGCAAAGCTAATAAAAGGGACAGTAGTGCAGGTTTTATCCATGAACAAGAGGAAAAAGAGGGCAGCATCTATGCACTGATGGAGGAAATATCAGAAATGCTCAGGACAAAAAATAATTTGGAAACTTAATACTTTCCATGTTGATCTTGTACTGGACAAGTTTTGGTGCTTCCTCCTTATGTACTTTCTAATAAAGAAGTGCATTAGACAGCTATTATTAGATCATGAGTCTTGACCTGGCCGTTCTTGCCATTGCTGACTGGTCAAGGGTGAGCATCTGATCTAAGATGGTCAACAGAATCCTCTCTTTGGAATTTGAAATTGGACACTTAGAGGCTGAATTAATAGGATAGTAATAGAAAAGAAGTAAGCATTTAGAGTGTAGCTAGTCTCATTAGTGGTGAGGCAATAGGCTGAACATTCACAAAATTCTTTTGCTAAGGTCCTTGGAGGTGACCCTGACTCCATTCTTCAGCTCTTCATGGAATCCCTGAAATCTATATCCTATGCTAGATCCTCCTTTTCTGGAGATAGTCTGTGTGGATTTGTATTCTAGACAACCAGATATATCCAGACTAAAACATATTTCTCTGGGGAATGATCTGAGCTAATTCATATAGCATTGGAATTGAAGTTTTATATAAAATGCATATGAGAGACCATCTAGTCCAAGGACTGCTGATTTGTAACTGCAGGCTGAATTCTGGGTTCAAGAGTGTTTATTATTTTATTTATTTATTTATTTACTAGATAAGTCATGGGCTTACAGAACAATCATGCATAAAATACAGAATTCCCATATACCATCCTATTATTAACTTCTTTCACTGGTGTGGTATGTTTGTTACAATTGATGAAGGCACATTTTTATAATTGTACTATTAACTCTAGTCCATGGTTTAACAGTTGTGTGTGCAGTTCCAGGATTTCTTTAAAATTTTTATTCTAGTAACATATATACAACCCCAAATTTCCTCTTTTAACCATATTCAAATGTATAATTAGCTGCTGTTAATTACATTCACAATATTGTGCTACCATTACCAGCATTCATTCCCAAGTATTTCCATTGTTCCAAATAGAAACTCTGTGTATTAAAACTTTTTTTTTTACTTAAAGAAGTTGTAGGTTTACAGGTTAAAATAATGTAAAAAATATAGTGTTTCCACATATACTACCCATTATTAATACTTCGCGTTAGTGTGGTAGTTTTCTTATTACAACTGGTGAAAGAATATTATAATTGTACTATTAACCATGGACCATAGTTTATATTAGAATGTATTTTTTCACAAATCCCACCCTATTGTTAACATCTTGCATTAGTATGGTGCATTTGTTGTAGTTCAGGAAAGAACATTTTCAGAATTGTACTATTAATTACAGTCCATCATTTATAATAGGGTTCACTGTGTTGTACAGTCCTATGTTTTATCTTTTAATTTTTATTCTAGTAACATATATATATGACCTAAAATTTCCCCTTTTAACCACATTCACGTATATAATTCAGTGCTGTTAATTACACTCTCAATGTTGTACTACCATCACCAATATCCATTTCCAAAACATTACAATCAACCCAAATAGAAATTCTGTACAATTTAAGCATTACCTCCCCATTCCCTACCCTCAACCCAGTCTCTGTTAACCTATATGCTAGATTCTAAGTCTGAGTTTGCTTATTCTAGTTGTTTCAAATAACTGAGATCATACAATATTTGTCCTTTTGTATCTGGCTTGTTTCACACAACATAATGTCTTCAAGTTTCACCCATGTTGTTCCATATATCAGGACTTCATTCCTTTTTAATGCTGAATAATATTCCATTGTATGTATATACTGCATTTTGTTTATCCATTCATTAGTTGATGGATGTTTGGGTTGCTTCCATCTTTTGGCAATTGTGAATAATATTGCTATGAACATGGAAGTGCAAATATCTGTTAAGTCCCTGCTTTCAATTCTTTTGGGTATAAACCTAGTAGAGGGATTGCGAAGTCATATGGCAATTCTATACTTAGCTTTCTGTGGCACCGCCAAACTGTTTCCCACAATAGCTGCACCGTTTTACATTCCTACCAACAATGAATGAGTGTTCCTGTTTCTCCACATTATCTCAAACACTTGTTATTTTCTGTTTTTTAATAGAAGCCATTCTAATAGGTATGAAATGGTATCTCACTGTGGTTTTGATTTACTTTTCCCTAAAAGCTTATAATATAGAGCATCTTTTCATGTGCTTTTTAGCCAGTTGTATATCTTTTTGGAGACATGTCTATTCCAGCCTTTTGCCCATTTTTTTTAGTAATTCAATTTTATTGAAATATATTCACATACCATGCAGTCATACAAAGTGTATAATCAAATGTTCACAGTGCCACCATATAGTTTTGCATCCATCACCAAAATTAATTTTTGAACATTTTCATTACCATGCACAAAAGTAATAAGAATAAAAATTAAAGTGAAAAAGAATAATTAAAATAAAAAAGAACACTGGGTGCTTTTTTTTTTTTTGGCCCGTGTTTTTCTACTCATCCATCCATACACTAGACAAAGGGGAGTGTGATCCACATGGCTTTCCCAGTCATATTGTCACCCCTCATAAGCTACATTGTTATACAATCGTCTTCAAGATTCAAGGGTTCTGGGTTGTAATTTGATAGTTTCAGGTATTTACTATTCCAAGTCATTAGAACCTAAAAAGGGTTATCTATATTGTGCGTAAGAGTGCCCACCAGAGTGACCTCTCAGCTCCTTTTGGAATCTCTCAGCCACTGAAACTTATTTCATTTCATTTCACATCCCCCTTTTGGTCAAGAAGATGTTCTCCATCCCACGATGCTGGGTCCAGATTCCTCCCTGGAAGTCATATTCCACGTTGCCAGGTATTTACAACCCTGGGTGTCAGATCCCATGTAGGGAGGAGGGCAGTAATTTCATCTGCCAAGTTGGCTTAGCTAGAGAGAGAGCTTTTGCCCATTTTTAAATTGTGTTGTTTGTCTTCTTATTGGTGAGTTGTAGGCTTTCTTTATTGGATATGTGGTTTCCAAATATTTTCTCCCATTGAGTAGGTTGTCTTTTCACTTTTGTGATAAAGTCCTTTGATGCACAGAAGTTTTTAATTTTAATGAGGTCCCATTTATCTATTTTTTCTTTTATTGCTTGTACTTTGGGTATAAAGTATAAGAAACCACTGCCTAACACAAGGTCCTGAAGATGTTTCCCTATGTTTTCGTCTAGTAGTTTCATCATCCTAGTTTGTATATTTATAGGTCTTTGATCCACTTGGAGTTGATTTTTGTATATGGTGTGAGATAAGGGTCTTCCTTCATTCTTTTGCATATGGATATCCAGTTCTCCCAGCACTATTTGTTTAAGAGACAATTATTTCCTAATTGAGTGGATTTGGATCCTGGTCAACCATAAAGTGGCCATGGATGTGAGGGTCTATTTCTGAACTCTCTCTTTGATTCCATTAGTCTTTGTATCTATCCTTGTTCCATTACCATGCTGTTTTGACCACTGTGGCTTTGTAATAAGCTTTAAAGTCAGGAAGTGTGAATCCTCCAACTTTGTTCATCTTTTTCCAATGTATTTTTGGCTATTTAGAGCCCCTTAACCTTCCAAATAAATTTCATAATTGTCTTTTCCATTTCTGCAAAGTAAGGCTGTTGGAATTTTGATTAGGATTGTATTGAATCTGAATATCGTTTTGGATAGAATTGACATCTTAACAATATTAGTCTTCCAGTCCACCAGGATGGAATGTCTCTCCATTTATTTAGACCTCTGGTTTCTTTCAGCAAAATTTTTTTAATTTACTTTTTTTTAAAATTCAGTTTTATTGAGATATATTCACATACTATACAGTTATCCAAAGTGTACAATCAGTTGTTCACAGTACCATCATATAGTTGTGCATTCGTCACCCAAATCTATTTTTTGAACATTTTCCTTTTACCAGAAAAAGTGAAAATAAAAATTAAAAAATAAAAGTAAAAAAGAACACTGAAATCATCCCCCACTTCCACCCTATTTTTCATTTAGTTTTTTGTCCCCATTTTTCTACTCATCCCTCCATACACTGGATAAAGGGAGTGTGATCCACAAAGCTTTCACAATCACATGGTCACCCCTTGTAAGCTACATTTTTTAGCATAGTTTTATAGTTTTCCATGTATAAGTCCTTTATATCCTTAGTCAAATTTATTCCTAGATATTTGATTCTTTTAGTTGCTATTGTAAACGGATTTTTTTTCCCCTTGATTTCATCCTCAGGTTGCACATTACTAGTGTACAGAAACACTACTGATTTTTGCTTATTGCTCTTGAACCCTGACACTTTGCTAAATTTGTTTATTAACTCTAGTAGTTTTGTTGTAGATTTTTCAGGACATTCTCTATACAGGATCATGTCATCTGCAAATAAGGAAAATTTTACTTCTTCCTTTCCAATTTTGATGCCTTTTACTACTTTTTCTTGCCTAATTGCTCTGGCTAGAACTTCTAATATAATGTTGAATAACAGTGGTTACGAGGAGCATCCTTGTCTTGTTCCTGATCTTAGAGGGAAAGCTTCCAGTCTTTCTCCATTGAGTATTATGTTAGCTGTGGGTTTTTCATATGTGCTTTTTCATACTGAGGAAGTTTCCTTCTATTCCTATTTTTCTAAGTGTTTTCATCAAGAAAGCATGCTAGATTTTGTCAGATGAGTTCTCTGTATCAATTGACCTGATCATGTGCCTTTTTCCCTTCATTTTGTTAATGTGGCATATTGTATTAAATGATTTTCTTATGTTGAACCACCCTTGCATACTTGGGATAAAACCCACTTGATTATGGTATATAATTCTATTAATATGCTTTTGGATTCAATTTGCTAGTATTTTTTTGAGGACATTTGCATCTATATTCATAAGAGAAATTGGTCTGTAATTTTCTGTTCTGATAGTATCATTATCTGGCTTTGATATTAGGGTGATGTTGGCTTCATAGAATGAGTTAGGTAGTGTTCCTTCTTGTTTGATTTTTTGGAAGAGTTTGAACAAGATTGGCGTTAATTCTTCTTGCAATGTTTGATAGAATTGCCCTGTGAAACCATCTGGTCCTCGACTTTCCTTTGTTAGGAGGTTTTTGATGACTGATTCAATCTCTGCTTTCTTTCTTACACTGTTTTCCTTGTCTCACTACTTTTGCTTAGAGGATTTCCAAAGTCAGTTTTTCACAGCCAGAACAAGGCCAGGGACCCTTAACAGAATGCTGCTGGTCAGCTCCAAATGACCTTGGAGAGGGGATGAGGGAGGGGCCAAGAAGGGTGTCAGGAGCTTTTGCGCTTCCTTAACTTGCCCAGAAAACTCAGCCCTTCAACTATTCTCCACAGCTCTGAGGAAGGATACCATCTTTAAGTCTCCTGTGCTACCATAGCCTGGGGTAGGTTGAAACAATTGTCACCCTCAGAGCTGGGCCCCCAGTGATCCAGTATAGCTAATCAAAAGCCCTGATCAGTGATCAGCCTGGGCCAAGACAAGAACTTGGGCAAGTGGATTTTTTTGGTCTCTTTCTGGAACCAGCAAGCAATGCCAGGGGTCAGACCCCACTGCTGCCTGCTGCACTTACTGACAGTAACTGCCACTCAGAGAGGTCAATTTTTCAGTATTTACTGTCATTGGCCAGCCTTTCCCTCCCACTCTTCCTTAGATGCTATGTAGTGTTCTCCTGGACTCCAGGGCTTTGAAATAGTTAATTCAGACACTTCTTGCCTGTTTAGAAGTTGTTTGGGTAGAGGGACTGGTTGCTATTCCACCATCTTTCCACAATTCTCCATGATGTTCCAAGAGTATTTATTGCACCACTCCCTATTGCCATACACCTTGCTTGCTTCCCACAGTAACATTACTTTCAGGCTTTTGAGGACATTCAGCTTGTGACTCCTGATTTAGCTCAACTCTACAACTTTACAGAGAGGTGAAGTAACTTATCCAAGTCCACACAATTAGGTTGTATCACAGTTGAGGCCAGAATTAAGTTTTTCTGACTTCCAGGAAAAAGTAAGAATAGAATGTTAGCAATGTGAGAAAATCTGTGATATGCATACTATAGTCAGGTATATATTTATTGAACCCCTAAATATGCACTGTTAGGTGGTAGACAAACAACAGTAAATTAGACAAAATTCTTGCTCTGGTACATTTTAGTGAATCATATGTACAGCCATGCAGTGGTAAGTTTTATGAAGAGAAATAAAGCCTGGTAAGGAGAGAGTGAGAGCGGTTGTGCTATTTTGTATAGAGGATACGTGAACACAGTCCTGGAGGAAGTGTGGATGGAGGCGTGTGGACAGTATGGGGGAAGATCATTCTGGGTTGAGGGATCAGGCATGGCAAAGGACCTGCTGAAGGACCCAGCTTGGGATGTTTTAGAAACTGCAAATAGACCAGTGAGGCTGGAGTCAAGTGAATGAGGGGAGAGGAGTAGGAGTGGATGTCAGAGAGGAAAAGGGGGATCAGAATGTGTAGTTTGTTTTAGGCCAAGGGAAGGACTTGAAGCTCTATTTTCAAGTGGCTTGGGAAACCACTGGAAAGTTTTAAACAGAAGTGTGAGATCACCCTTACAGTTTGAAAGTGTCACTAGCTGGTGTGTAGATTGGAAAGAAAAGACTCGAGAGAGGCAAGGGTGGCAGCAGGGAGACCAGTGAGGAGGCTACTGCAGTGGTCCAAGTGAGATGATGGTGGCTTAGAGCACAGCAGTAGCCACAGCACAGGTCATTGGTGTTGCCTAATTAATGTCCTTCTTGGAGCTTCATTAGCATTTTAAAAAGCTCCTGAGAAGCCTCAAAGTAACAAAGACAACAGTGACAACAACCCTGTCTCATTTGGTTTAACCCAGCATTTCCCAAATCATAAAACATTTTTTCTTCCCTCACATTACTTCCACTGATAACTCTGTAAAACCAAATTTGTAAAACCAAATCTGGAAAGCACAATTTGGGAAACACTGCCCTTCAATACTCCAGGCGATTTCAAATAATAAGGTCAACAAGGGGAGGGTGGTGGTTGAAAGGTCTCTTTTGATGCTTCTTGGACAAGCTCTAATCCCATCTACCCAGCAGATATAAATGATAGCCATTTGTTACACATGTGGGTCCTGCTTTATCAATTCATATATTCTTCATATATCTGCAGATGACACAATCAATCTCTTTGGAGTGTTTGCACTCTATCTTGGGAGAAAAGAATGATTCAATGTAAATCAGTTTTATTTTATTGAGGTGGTGGTTTGCAAAATTTTCTATTATTTTATCAGTTAATTTGGTCTCCAGATTGTTTTCCTTGATTGCTCCCCTTGCTCCATGTCTTGGTACTCCTGAGACTGCAGATGAATAAAAGGGCAGTGATGTTTAAAAAAGTCCCCACAGGGCAGAGACCATCCTATTTCCCCTCCCTCCAAATAGTTGGTTCATAAATTACCCTCTAGCAAGCCGTAAGCTAACCTCCAAATTTTATGGTTGTTTTCTGGCATCTGAGAAGGTTAGAAATTGAAATGTTGTACTGGGCAATGTAAGAGAGTCTAGTTTTAGAGCTCTAAGGGCAATAAAGCCTAAATAGAATAGCTGTTAGTAACTTAGTGCTGTGAGAATGTGGGAAAGATTGTCAAGAGTTTTGGACGTAGTGTGGAGACAGAAGTCAGCCTGAGGTTTGCTAGAGAGTTCATTACACTCCAACACTTAGGGAGAAGATGGCATGGAGTTCTTTCTGGTGTCTCTGAAACCATATCAACTACATTGGTACCTATATTTCGTAAATAATTAGGTCCCTGTCTGCACATTCATGGATATTGAGAACTGGAGTCTGACAAGGCATCCTAGAACGCAAATTCCATAACTGGTTCTTCCACTGTGCTTTGTGATCATTGGCGAGAATGTAACCTTTCTGGGCCTCAACTTCCTCATCTGTCAAGAGAGTAGGCTATTTAAAGGCCATCTCTGCCCAGTATTCTATGCTTCATTATTGACTCTCATGATCTTCAGTGCCTGGTTTATTTTGAATTTCCACCCATTCCCAGTAGTGGGCATTCTGGGGATGATGAATTGTATCTTTTTGTCATCTGGCCATCTCTCCTTTGATCAATGGTTGGGGGCTCCTAATGGGAGTGATGTGAGTTAGTTATCAATCATAGCAACTCATCAGTAGAATGCCACATCAGGATGATGTGTGTAAGCCATTCCTCAGGAGGTGCTTGACACTGCCAGAGCAAGTGTGTTTGGTTAAGCCTGATTGTGTGTGTGTGTGTGTGTGTGTGTGTGTGGCTTTTTGTGCATTTTCAACCCCCCTTCACCGAAGGCCTAGCCACAGATTCAGAGGCAGTCAGGGGAAAATAATGCCCTAGACCAGAAGGACCAAATTGTAAATGTGTAAAAATGGGAAAAATTCCAGAAACCTGAAAGCTCTCTACATTGACAAATGAGACCAATCCACAATGGCCAATTACTTTGATTGATAAACAACCTGTAAGAGTTTTTGAAGACCAACAGCAGCAAAATATATACTGCAACAATTCCCAAGCAATTTCGTATAACAAATAGCTATAGTCTGTAGTATCAATAAAGTGGTAATTCTGTGACCTTCAACACCAGGCTCAGGGTTTGTGACCTCATTTAATCCCTTGCAGGCAGCAGCTGTTTCCTGTGGAGGACTGGACATCTTCAGATGCCAGGGGCATCTTAGAGTTTCAAACCTTAGGATGACTGAGTCTCTTCCCTATAAAAGGGTTCTGCCTTCCTGCTTCATGTTTCTGTATAGGAAAGAGCCAGAACCTTTTCACCTGCAAATAACCGTGGGCAGGGGGAAGTATGCAGTGAGTTCAATTTGAGGATTTTGAATTTTGCTGGTATGCAAAATACCAGAAATGGGTTGGCTTTTATAAAGGGGGTTATCCGGTTACAAATTTACAGTCTGAAGGCCATGAAAATGTCCAAGCTAAGATGTCAACACGAGTATACCTTCAGCAAAGGAAGGCCAATGGCGTCCAGAAAACCTTGGTTAGCTTGGAAGGCATGTGCTTGGCATGTGCTGATCCTGGGTTGTGTTCCAGCTCCTCTGTCAGCTCCTGTGCATTCTTCAAAATGTTGCTCTTGGGGTGTTTTGTCTTCTCTTAGCTTCTCCAGAGCAAAGTGTCAGCAAAAGTCTGCTTTCAATGGCCGTCTCCAAAATGTCTCTTTTGGCTGTAGCACTGAGTTTCTTCTGCCTGAGCTCTTATAAGTCTCCAGTGATTTAAGACCCACACTGAATGGGTGGGGCCACACCTCCATGGAAATAATCCAATCAGAGTTATCACCTACAGTTGGGTGGGTCATATCTCCATGGAAACAACACAATCCAGTTTCCAACCTAATCAAGACTAAGGATGTCTGCATCAAAGAACATGGCATTTTGGGGGATATAATACATCCACACTGGCACTAGTAGTAACACACAAGCTATTTACTGGGGACAACTACTTGGACAGGTTTGCATGAGGGGGGAGGTCTCTCGCAGGAGGAAAGTTTCCACAGGCCAGTCATGCGAGGGGGCCATGAGAGGGGAAATGGGGCAAGAGGAAAACTCCCAAACTCCTGGGGGAAAGAAGAAAGGAAGGTAGGGTGTTACCTGTCTAGGCAATGGCACAGGGTCAGCACAGCAAGGAGCCTCTGGGCCAGAGAGCTCCAAGGTGATGAAGTGGTGTAGCACCTTATAAGTTCAGAATCTTACCAAATTAGAGATGGTATTAAGAAAAATTTTTTGGGGTTTGCAAAACAGGTTAACTTTAAATGGCTAAAAATTGCTTTTTTGGGCTGTTTTAAAAATAGTGTTAAGTATAGGAATTTGAATTTGGTGCTGGTGGGCTTTTCTAATGGAAAGGCTGCTGTGAAGAAGTAAACAACACATGAGGTCACTATATAGAGGCCATCTTTAGCTTAATTATATAACAAAGTGGAACTTGAGGAATATAGTAGTACCCACCCAAGCAGATGTGGTGTTATCAGACTAACCAGATTGAATTAAAACCTGGAGGACACTGTACCCTGGGACTGAGTGAAAGAGTTTACACACACACTGCATGTAACTTAGATGCTGAATTTCTTTAGCTTTTCAGGTTACAAATATGTCACATGTGAGGGACTGTCAAAATGTAAGGTTGAATTTCCCAAGTGGTTAGAGATGAGATTAAATTCCAGGTAAGTATTTTCCCAGAATAAGAGGCCAAAGTGGCTGTGATTCCCACCCTAAATGGGAACAGTTCATAGCACAAGGACAACAGGAGAGCTACACCCAAACCCCACAGAACTGTGCGTGTTACCATGTGCAGTGTGGGATTGGGGCAGGGAGAGCTCCTCCTCAAAGAGTTTATGCCCTGATGTACCAAGTCAATCTTTTTGGGCCTGGGTGATTTTAATTCCCCTGACCTGTTGGAAGATGTGAGTGGCCCCCCATCCCCTGCCAAATGTGATTCTAGAGCTTGCAAACATGCTTGGCCTGGCTGTTAACAGTAAGCCATCTACTTCATGTGGTTCTCAGGGAAGATGCACTGTCCTGTTCCACAGAGGGGGAAATGGGGCTAAGTTGCATTTAATGAGAGATGATATATTAATGTTAAATATACTGCCACTTTAAGGGATTTTAGAGTAGTCTGGCAATTGGTGGTTTTAATACAGTGTGTTGGTTTTAGAAACTAAACTTTGATGAACTGCATCTCCACTTTTATTCAAGCTCTAGGGTTTCATATTTCCAATTCTCCTTCCACTTTCATCTATTATATAGATACTTTTGGCTGAAGATGCCTCTTTACATTGTTTTCTACTTCTCTGGGCAGCTATAATCATGCCTCTGCAAGGCTTGTTCCGGTGTGGGTGAAGTGAGTGGGGATGGAAAGGAGAGTGGAAAGGAGCAGGGCAGGGCTCCCCCAGCTCCTGCCTGGATATCAGGTTTTTCTAGATGAAGTGAGAGATGAGGCACCAAATGCGTGTCCCCAGGGTAAGGGAATAAGGTAGCTTCTGTTCTGGAAAGAAAAAGTGACAGAATTGGGTATCTGCTGGTTTTGTTGGGAGGAAGATGGGGCAGGGGTGGTCAGGACGACCCCAACCATCCTTAGGGAGCAAGGTGGGTGTGGGGAGGGGCCGAGACAGTGCCGGCCAAAGCCAGAAGCTGAGAACATTGAACACAAATGTCTCTGGGATTCAAGGTGGGCTGGTTCTAGCTCTGCACATGTAGAGTAGAAGCTTAATGAACATTGTTGGTCTGCCTGAATAATTTCATTGATTTCTAGCCCCCTTGGAAAAAAGCCCTGTTAAGTGTTATGAAATGAGGCAAGGAGGGGAGAAATTTGAGCCAAGTAAAGAAATCCGTGTGCCTCTGATAGTAAAAGTGATAGGCGAGATTAATTGGTAAAGTGACAGCGCTTAGAGATGTAAAGTGCAGACAGAGTGGATAAGAGCAAGTTGATGCATGAGGAATAAAAATAAAATATAGGGATGAATGTATTTTCAGCGGAACAGGAAGTTTTATGAGGAGATATTGCCCAGAGCCAAAGATTCAGAAGCAGTCAGGGGAAAAAAAATACACACACCCCAGTAAACCTGCAAGAGAGCAGTTTATTATTTTGAGAGGTTCGTGTTAAAGAGCAATATCTTCAGTGTTGGGAGGGGGTGGTGTTTTCTTCCTCAGCTCTTGTCCAAAGATCCCCAACTAGATAGTAAGCAATTCAAAGATAGGGGCCACATCCTTTTTTTAAATTTGTTGTATCTCCTCTTGACCCAACACCATCCTCCCCAGCAGCCCCCAAAATTGGTGATTTTACACAATCACCAGAAATCCATAAATATTAAGAACCAGTGCTCTGGTATCACTTCAGCCAGAAGACTCACTACCCACTTTCTTCTGAGGGCTGAGTTTCTGAATAGCCCGTCTGGCCAGCATTGTCCGCTTCCTGCTCTGTGAGACTAACCCACTGGCTGACCTTGAACAGACAACTAGAAGTCAGACAAGGAGTAGTGTTTGAAGAGTTGCACCAAGGACCTGACCAGATGTGTGGGGAAGAGAGGATAAGACTTTGATGCTGGTTCCCAGGGCAGCTTATCCTTAGCATGTATCAAACCAACCTTCCAGCTTTATTTATTTATATATAATATTTAATTTATATAATATATAATGTATATATAGTATTTATTTGTATATAATATTATATAAATATATAGTATATTTATTTATATAGTATTGTGTGTATATATATCCAGAAAACTCAAAGCTAAGTTTTGCATTTAATTTTAATAGCTTTCCTAGGCCTAGATTTTTTGATAAAACTATTTCACTCTTCTTTCTTCATTGAGTAGATTTGTCTTTTACCCTTATTTTAATATTTTTTATTGTATTCATTTCTTTTATTAAAAGGCACCACAAACTTTTTTTGGGGTGTGGGTGCTCTTATTTACATCAATTCCCTGATCTAGCCAAATTGGTCCATTTATCATTCCTTCAAATATGCCTTTTTACTTGGTCCCTCCCCTGTAGTGTCCTTCCTGTTCTTCTGTGTGATTAAAAACCTCACATTTTTCTCGAATTCTTCATCCTGTGTAAAGGTTTTCCCTTCTGTAGTGGACTGGAGTTACTGGTCCTGCCTCTGAAAACTAAAGCACTTACTGTCTGACTTCATTTGATGCATATATATGTATATATATATGATACAGTTTTCAACTTTTCCTAAGTGTATGGATGTCTGAGCTAAATTCTAAGTTCTTTGAGGAGATGATCCTTGACATCATCTTTTATAAGGATGGCAGTTATAAATAGATGTATAATATATATGTAAATACAGTTGAGGCTCTTTATTCAGACTAGTTTGGGTAAGACCATAAGGAAGTCTGAGTTACAGAAGTCATTTCAGTTTACACAAAACACTAGTTAGCTTAGCAAAATATTGTCTATTCATCATGCAGACTCCAAGGCTCTATTCTATAATGAATGAATGGATGATTAACAGTGATTTGTATTTGGTTTTCATTTATTTTATGTTAACAGGCCTTCTAAGAGTTGTGATACATGTGGCAGCATGGATGAACCTGGAAGATATCACGTTGAGTGAAAAAAGCCAGACACAAAATGATAAATATTGTGTGAGCTTACTGATTTAAAATAATTAGAATAAACAAACTCAAAATCAGAATCTAGAATATAGGTTAACAGGGGACTGAGTGGAGATAAGGAATGGAAAGTTAAGGCTTAAAATGTACAGGGTTCCTATTTGAAATAATATCCTGTGTTTCAGCCATGATTGTTCTGTAAACCAACTTCTCTAATAAAGAAAAACAGTGGCACAAAACCCCAAAAAGGTGTAAGTATTAAAAAGAGATCGATGTCTTAAATTAGGTTAAATGTACATCCTGTAATCCTGTTCATGCTATTTCTTTGCAAAATTATTTTATAATTTTAGAAAATTCAGTTATTTTCCATTTAATTTTTTAAATTCAATTTTATTGAGATTGTTCACATACCATACAATCATCCAATGTGCACAATTGCCCACAGTACCACCATATGGTAGTATCATACAGCTGTGCATCCATTATTCCAGAAAAGAAATAAAAACAATAAAGAAAACTCAAATCTTCCCATACCCCTAACCCCACCCCCTCCATTATTGATTCATAGTTTTGGTATAGTACATTTGTTATGTTGATGAAAGTATGTTAAAATATTACTAACTGTAGTACATAGATTGCAGTGGGTATATATTTTTTCACATATACCCCTCTATTATTAACTTCTAGTTAGAAGATTTGTTCTAGTTCATGAAAGATATTTCTAATATTTGTATAGTTAATCATAGTCATTGTCCACCACAAGAATCACTGTTTTATACATTCCCATATTTTAACGTCCAACTTTTCTTCTGGTGACATACTTGACTCTAAGCTTCCCCTTTCCACCACATTCATACACCATTCAGCACTGTTAGTTATTCTCACAATAACATACTACCATCACCTCTGTCCACTTCCAAACACTTAAGTTCAACCTAGTTAAACATTCTGTTGATAATATGCAACTGCTCCCCATTCTTTAGCCTTGTTCTATATCCTGGTAACTTATATTTCATGTCTATGAGTTTACATATTATAATTAGTTCATATCAGTGAGACCATACAATATTTGTCCTTTTGGATCAGACTATTTCATTCAACATAGTGCCCTCAAGGTTTCTTCATCATCCCGTTATTTTTTTTTTTAAAGACTTTTTTTTCACCCATGATACATTCCATCCTTAGTAAACAATCAATGGTTCCCTGTATAATCACATATTTATGCATTAACCTCCATCACCACTATCTATATAAGGACATCTCCATTTCTTCCACAAAGGAGGAGGAAGAGTCAAAGAAGGTAAAAAGACAAAAGAAAAAGATAAAGAAAGATAAAAAAAATGACAGATAAAAAGTAACTAAAGGAAAGATAGAATTAAACTGAAGTACAATAAAAGAGTCAGACAACATCACCCAAGCCAAGAGTCCTATATCCTTCCCTTATTTCCCTCTCTTATGGGCATTTAGCTTTGGTATATTGCCTTTGTCACATTAAAGGAAACACAGTACAATGTTTCTGTTATTATAGTCTCTAGTTTGCATTGATTGTATTTTTTCCCCAATACCACCCCATTTTTAACACCTTGCAAGGTTGATATTCACTTGTTCTCCCTCATGTAAAAACATATTTGTACATTTTATCACATTTGTTGAACACTCTAGGTTTCACTGAGTTATACAGTCCCAGTCTTTATCTTTCCTCTTTTCTTCTGGTGTCCCACATGCTCCTAACCTTTGTCTTTCAATCATATTCACAGTCATCTTTGTTCAGTGTACTTACATTGTTGTGCTACTATCACCCAAAACTGTGTTCTAAACTTCTCGCTCCTGTCTTTTCCTATCTTTCTGTAGTGCTCCCTTTAGTAATTCCTGTAGAGCATGTATCTTGTGCAGAAACCCTCTCATTGTCTGTTTGTCAGAGAATATTTTAAACTCTCCATCATATTTGAAGGACAGTTTTGACAGATATAGGATTCTTGGTTGGCTGTTTTCCTCTTTCTGTATCTTAAATATATCACACCACTTCCTTCTTACCTCCATGGTTTCTACTGAGAAATCTGTACATAGTCTTATCAAGCTTCCTTTTTATGTGATGGATCACTTTTCTCTTGCTGCTTTCAGGATTCTCTCTTTGTCTTTGACATTTGATAATCTGATTATTAAATGTCTTGGTGTAGGTCTATTCAGATTTATTCTGTTTGGGGTATGCTGCACTTCTTAGATCTGTAATTGTATGTCTTTCATAAGAGATGGGAAATTTTCATTGATTATTTCCATTATTATTGCTTCTGCCCCTTTTCCCTTCTCTTCTCCTTCTGGGACACCCATGACACATGCATTCATGGATTTCATGTTGTCATTCAGTTCCCTGAGATGTTGCTCATATTTTTCCATTCTTTTTCCCATTTGTTCTTTTGTGTGTAGGCTTTCCTGTATCTTGTTCTCCAGTTCCTGAGTGTTTTCTTCTGCCTCTTGAGATCTGCTGTTGTATGTCTCCATTGTGTCTTTCATCTCTTGTGTTGTGCCTTTCATTTCCATAGATTCTGCCAGCAGTTTTTTCAAACTTTCGATTTCTACCTTATGTTCACCCAGTGTTTTCTTTATATCCTTCTTCTCTTTTGCCATATCTTCCCTGAACCTGTTGATTTGGTTTCTGATTTGATTTAGCATATTTCTTTAAAATCTTTAATTGACTGTTTCATTAAAGTGAAACACTATTTCAACTGTATCTTGACTGAGGTGTAAGTTTGTTCCTTTGGGCCATATCTTTGCCCTTCCCAGTGTAGTTTGTAGTCCTCTGTTGTCTAGGCATCTGACTTCCCTGGTTATCCCAATCAGATTTTCCCAGACCAGAATGGGTTCAGATCTCAGAATGGGGTTACATTCAGTTTCAAATCTCCCCAAGGATGTGTCTTAGAAATTGACAGACTTTCCTGTGAGGTCTCTAGACACTGTGCTTTTCTTAACCTGCCCAACAGGTGGTATCTGTCAGCCTGTCACTCCTAACTGGTGTAAAGAGGTATGGCCCCTTTAATTCTTAACTTAGGTTGTTTCTGTTTTGACTGTGTCCCCCCATGTCCTGGGGTCTGAGTTCTGAGGGGAGGGCAGGGCCTTGAGCTGGGCCCTACCTCCTTCCTCTTAGGGAAGATACACCCCCTAGGGAGCTATCTTTGCATTTCAATAGTTTCTTTGTCTCTCTGACTCTGTCAGCTCCACCCCTGTCTGGGTCAGAGGGCTGTGAACTGAAAATGGCTGAGCCTCCACTGAGCCATTCAGGTTGAGAGAGAGAAAAAGGGAAAGAAAGCCTCCCTTCAGAGCCAGTCCATGGCCCCCCAATTTTGCCTGTCAGTCAGATAGAACACCTGGTCTTCTGGGCTTCCCCTCCCAGGGCACAAGTGTTTTCCAGCTCTCTAAGGTCAGTCTCTAAAAGTCTCTGTATTTTTTTTTTCTTTTTTTAATTAATTTTTTTCCTCTCCATCAGCCATACCTCCTCTCCACTGGGAGCTACCTCAGGGTACTTTTCTCCTTGTCTATGTTTGTAGCTTGTATTCAGCAGTCCACACTTGTTAATTGAAACCCAAGTTGAAGCTGGACTGAGCTATATGTGCTCTCTCTGAGAATGCTGCTTTCTCCCATGGTGAAGTCTTGCAGTCTAGCCTGCTGTGGGGTGAGGGAGCTCCCAGAATGGTTTTGCAGTTTTTACTTACAGATTTTCTGCTGTGATCTCAACCTTTCCACCCATCCAGGTTGGTGTATGATGTGTGGACAGTCACGGTTGTCCCCCAGCAGTTGTTCCTGATCATTTACTAGTTGTTTCTGGTTGTTTATTAGTTGTTCAACTAAATTCCACACCTCTCTATGCCACCATCTTACCTCCACCTCCTCCACTTAATTTTTTTTTTCTCAACAGCATATCATTTTGATTATAACCATTGCCTGGTACAGGGAAAACTAACAAGTGTTGTTGTGTGTGACTTATAATGTGTTTTGGAATCTGTTTTAGAGGTGCCTGTAGTTTTGGTGTGAGATGCAGACCTAGAACGTGATTTAGCCTTCATTTCTTTCTTGGGCTGTGACTTGGACCATGATCTTGAATTGGATTTAGATCTTGAAAAAGATCGATTTCGGTGTTTGAATCTATCATTGTCAGAAAGGCTTCTGCTACGCTGTGGTCTTCCAGTCAGTCTATTTCTAGGACTATAAGATCTTCTATAATTATAATCAAAAGACCGACTTCTTGATCGCCTCCTTTCATAACTTCGGCTTCTAGAACGTCTATATCTGTCATAATCATCGTAGCGAGAAGAACTGTACACATTCCTTCCTTCCTTGGCTTTCATTTGATTTGGTGTCTTCCGATCCCCCTGTGCAAACTGGATTTCAGTTTGATGTCCACAAATCCATTTTCTGTCCAAATTATGTAATGCATCTTCGGCATCATGAACATCCTCAAATTGAACATAAGCAAATCCTCTTGGACGATGAGTGTAGAAATCGAGTGGAACATACACATCAACTATAGGACCATAACAACCAAATTCATGATGTAAATCTTCAGACCTGGTGTCGTCGGCCACGTTCCTCATGAATAGAGACATGTTTGGGGGGGGGGCGCAGATAGCGGGACATGGTGGTGGCGTTGAGTCTCAACCATGGAAACTAATGGGCTCAACAAACTGTCTGCGGCTCCTACCGTGGATCCTCACGCACAGCCAAAAGTCTCTGCTACCTCCATTTAATTTTACAATTAATATTAGTATTTTAACAGCCCAGACCTTATCTTAGTGGACAGAAATTCTGAATGAGTAGGGTCTGAGAAACAAGAGATTAATTTCCCAGCTTTGGCTCTAGGAAAAAGAGTTCAGGATTGGCTGTCAAGGATTTGGCTTCTAGTTGTGGACCTGCCATCATTGAGCTGGGTTGCTTTTACCTTTCTACACTGAACAGGTTTGGTGATAACTGACCTTCTTTCCAGGTTTAGTGGTTTGGAGTTATATACCCCAGAAAAATATGTTCTTAAACTTAATCCATTCCTATGGATGTAAACCCATTGAAAATAGGACCTTCTGATGAGGTTACTTCTGTTAAGGTGTGGCCCAACTGAATCAGGATGGGCTTTATTCATTACCAGAGTCCTTTATAAGCAAAATGAAATTCAGACACACAGAGAGAAACCCACAGGAGGAAGCTGGAAGTCAAAGGAACTCAAAGAAGCCAGGAGAGGGCACCAAGTGAATTGCCATGTGACAAAAAAGGCAAGGACCAAGGATCGCCAGCAGCCAGTCACACAATGCCACAGTCTTCTGCAAAAAAAACCACCTTGATGACACCTTGATGTTGAACTTCTCCTAGCCTCAAAACCACAAGCCAATAAATTCCTGTTGTTTAAGCTAACCCATTGCATGGTATTTGTTTTAGCAGCCAGGAAACTGAAACACAGGTCAATGATTGAGTCTTTGTGGGAAAGGATCATAAGGGATCTTCCAGGAAGCAAAGAATCACTTGCTTCCAGGAAGCAAGAAGCCAAATCATTTCCAAATTGCCTTCTGGACAATGGAAGTAGTGGTTGCCTCCCCTTTTCTGAAAGACTCTACTGTGGTTGAAATGAAATAGACGCAATTAAACAATAAACATGAATTACTGGCTCTTCTGGAGCTCCCAGGGTATTGATTCAAGTCCTACAAGAATAAATTGTCATCCTCTTTGACTTATCTGGGATTATATTTCACCACTAATTAAAGTTCACCCAGGGAGTATTCCCTTGCATATAAAGAGCGCTTGGGCTCGCTGGCAGATCCAAGAAACAGTTGCCTTTGCTAAAAGTGAGCAAGGACCTTCCAGCTGAAGCTTCCTGGTGCTGCAAGACACTTGCACATTGTGTATTGTAAGCACTGTTCTTAAAATTGCACATTGCTGCTTTATTTAGAATTCCAGAAAAAAAAGGTTGATATAATAAAATGGACACAATGTCCTTAGAGCAAAGGGAATTTTCTTGGCCCGATACTGCTTGAGGTTGACTTTATTGTTGTTAGACAGCCAAATGCTGAATGTTATTTTCATTAGTGGTGTTATAGCTATAATTTATGTTGACCACAGACTACCTTATTATTTGGAGAACAGATTGCTTCAAAGAGCCGGGCTGAGATTGCATTGCCCTCAGTTTTGTGATATTAGGGATCACGCCTTGATGAATTTTAATACCGTTTGGTTTAAATGCAAATGTTAAAATAAATAATTGCTTTGCTGCAGGCCACACTTGAGCAGACTGGGAATATCTTACTTTAAGCACATGGGTAAGATGAATATTTTAAAGAAAAGACTTGACATGTTATCAATTATTTCTTGTAAAAGAATTAACAGAAAAAATGCTTGTTATAACAATTTCCTCTTCTGCAATCATGCACTAAGAGGCCATTGTTAGTCTGACTTGCAAAGCATTATGACCTCTCAAATAGACCGTATTAACAGTGTTCTCACATTTAATACAGTTTCTTAGGGAAAATATTACTCAACTCGGTATGTTTTAGCTTACGTGCAAAGATATTACCTTTTGTGGAATGTATGTGTGTTTGCGTGCGCATGTATGTATGTCTAAAGCTTCTCTTTCTCATCCCACATTATTCTATCTTCCAGGTGCTTTTAACTTACATTTTTTTTCTAATATGGCCCTCAGAGCCTGCCCCATCAAGATACCCCCTCTGAATGGTGGAAATAAGCCAAACCACTCCCCAAAGGGAGGCAATGGCAGAATCTTGCACTCCCAAGACTCAATACTGGACAAGATTCAGTATGTCTCCATTCTTATGCCTTATTCGGTTTTATTGCTCTATCCTAGCACTCTATCTTTAAAGCGTCCCATTTGCTTTGTCCACATTCAGCTTTAGTGCCTTGTTTCATTTGTCTCTTGCCAGGATTGTAAAAATTATCAATATCTGTTGTATTGTACACATCCTGTGTACCACCTCCCATCCTCCAGACCTGACATCTGATTCCAGCCATGGCTATGCCAGATGGCTCTGGCTAACAGCTTTTCCTGCTTCACTCTGACAGTGCCTTACCTTAACTGTCAGTTGTGTCCCTGGCTTATTGCCCCAGGGATTCTCTGTTATTACCATGCAGGAAACACTCATACTTGTGCATCCAAGAGAGTTGGGGAGCTAATGCCCCATGGGGCAACCCTGAGCCAGTGGAAAATGAAAGCCTGTGCTTCTCCCCTTCACCCTCAGGTGGAAAACTCTGTGACACATTCTGAACTGCTCCTCAGAGGGTTCTAGCAGAATGGAGCACCAGTCAGCCATAGCATTCGTCAACTCCATAACATGCCCTAGTATTGGCACTCTTTCTTTCTCCCTGATTCTTTACTCCTGCACCTTGAGACCATTTCCTATACAAACTAACTGCATACAAATTTTTGTCTTGGACTCTCTTTTGGGGGAATCCAGCTTAGAAACTTGGAAAACCAGAGATGGGGATATTAACTTTTGAAAGAAAAAAAAAATTATCATGTTGACCAGTTGGCTTTTGACTTAGTTGCTTTTAGGCAGTTGTATTCTGGCCATGCATGCATACACACCCAAGCATGTACACACACTCTCTCCTGCACACAAGCACACTTGCAGGCCTGCATGCATGACAATGCACATATACAGCCATGCACACATGTGCACAGGAGCATACACACATCTACACTCACACACACACAGACATGCACACACCCAGGCAAACGCGCTCCTTGGTTTCCTGGCTTTTTATTTGACTCCCCTTCTCAGGTGTGCTGTGCTCAGACTGTTTGATCCCTCTGAATTGGTCTCAGGACTCTCTTGAACTGCCCCACAGGGAGTCCTGGTGAGGGCATCCTGGCACTCTCATGACCCTATATTATTCCTGCTGTGAGGAGCAAAGCGTGGTGTTGGACAGTAAAATAGAAATGGATACATCTGGGGCTGGACAAACATTAGAGAGATTGGCCCTGGAGAGAGACAGACTGACCCCTAGGGTTGTTCTGGATAAAGGATAAACCTTTATCCTTTGTGAATGTGCAGGGATTACCACAGGCTGACACATAGTTTAAACATTAGCTATTATTATTGTAACATTAATATCTAGTCATCTGACATTATCTTCACTTTCTGCCCAATGCTTTCATCTGCGCTTTTGTCTCTCATGGTCATGTCTCCTTCCTTTTACTTGCAGTTCACCCCATTTTGGGAAGTGGAGAAATGGAGCATGAGTCCCATTTTGAAAGAGAGACTGGAACCGACTTTGAATGGATAAGGCCATGGAAAGTTTCCAGAGTAAGGTGGAACTTAAGATGGATCTTGAAAGATCAGGTAAATTTTAATGGGGAAAGAACATTTTAGGCTCAGACTGGTGGTCATGTGATAAGCAGAAGTACAGAGAAACAGTCATAAGAACATGATGAGAAAAGAAAAAAAAAAGTTGCTCAAATTCAGAAGAAGAATAAAAATCAGTACAAATTACAATTGGAGCATCTCCTGGAAGGAAGCACTCATATCTTGAGCATTTGCCCGAGGCATTTATGTAGGGCTCCACATTTGAGCAGCACCACCAGTGGATAATAATCTCACCCCACCCAACTTGAAATGGTGTCAGGACTGCAGAGAAAAAGCCAAGGAGGAAAGAGACCTGGGGAAAGAAAATCACTGGCCCCCAAACCCTTTCCTATTAGACTCTAGCTAAAATACAAGATAAGCGAGTGAAATGACTTAGCCACCCATCGGGACCCAAACTGTTCCTATTAATATTTAATCCAAAAAGGACAATGGCCACTTGGTGACACCAAATTGTAGCTGGGACCAAGATCCATTTAGGTCTTTTGACTACATATCCGTCTCCTGGGAGATTTGTACTGGCTGTGCAGGCTCCTTCAGGCATTTCATTATACTATTGTTTTAGTATAGATACATGGATTTTCTGGACTCCATTTTTTACAGCAAGGTTCTGAATTTAGCCCTTCTTGACTTTTCTTCCTTATGAACTGAGTAAGGAAAATTTCAGAGTTAAGCATGGTGAGAAGCTGGTTACTGATACTGAGCAGCCAATCAGAAGGTAGTGCTGTGGGAGATTTCTCTTAAGAACAAGAAATGTCAAATGATTTTGGCTTCGATCTGGAACTGAAGGCAAAGATTCAACTCACAGAGTCACTAAATGGCTCTCCAACAAAATCATTACATTTTTTTTCTGAGTTTCAATGGTCTTTTTTGGTGTCTTATATACATAGCCTATTTAAAATAAGTCTTCTTCCTCTGTGTATAATAGCCTCTTAGCTTATTAAATATATACCCTTATCACTTCAAAAAAGATTTTCCAGTGGAGCTTGAAATTAAACCTAGGATTCTTTTCCCTTTTGTCTTCTCAGTCTATCAGTATTGCTGTCACTATCAGGCATACTTGCGGAATGGAGTTCCTTATGAGACAGGGAGGTAGAAAGCCCAGACAAGATTGCATCGGCTCCTAGAATTTTTATACTTTTTCATTTCCTTAGGATGAAAATAAAACACAAACATTTGTAGAAGATAATAATATATGCTGGAAATGCTGTCTCTTTAAGGTGAACATGACCTTTTTTAATGCCTAGTTAAGTGACAGGTCCCCACATGAAATGGACAGGTGCTTTGTGTTATGGGATATTTCTGATTTTCTGAACCTTCTTTTTTGATTTGGATTTGGAAAGCAAGAATGGTAAAATAAATGGGGGAATGTGAAGGTAGGACATTATAGGAAATAATAAAAAACAGTGATAATGGAATATTTATTAATTATTGTTCAGGATTTTGTTTGAACCTCAGAAATGAACTAAACAGGGATGCTTGTTTGAAATAAACTCTGGTTAGTTAAGTAGACATATTCTTGAAATAAGATTCCATCCAGTGATACGTTTTTTTTGACACACACAGTTCTAAAACTTAAAAAAATTTGGTTCCCAACATTTAAATTTTATGGGTCTGTCACATAAAATATTGGATTTCTGGCTTCTTGAAAGTCAGACAATCTGACACATAAAATCTGCATTTCCAAATAGAAGCACCTAGCTGAATCAGCTGTGCTGAGCCTGGCAGGAGATGAAGAGGAAGTCTCTTTATGGATGTTTGTATGTCTCAGTATCTCCCAAAATGTTCATTAGTTCATTAATTCATTCATTCACAGAATATCTATGAGCAGGCAGTATGTTTATGAGCATCTCTACAGTTTTGTCATTTTTAGAATGTTATATAAATGGAATCATACAGTATATAACCTTTTGAGATTGACTTTTATTCCTATATGTAATCCTTTTGAGATCCATCAATAGTTTGTTCCTTTTTTTAAATTGCTGAGTAGTTTTCTATTATATGGCTGTACCAAGGCTTAGTTAACCATTCACCTATTGAAGGGCATTTGAGTTGTTTCTAGGTTTTTGCTTTTATGAATAATGCTGCTATGAACATTTGTGTACAAGCTTGTTTTTTTTTTTTTTTTCCACTATGTGAACATACAAGTTTTTGTTTCTCTGGGATAAATGCCCAAGAGTACAATTGCTGGGTTATATGGTAGTTGCACATTTAGTTTTAAAAGAAACTGCCAAACTATTTTCCAGAGTGGCTATACCATTTCACATTCCCACTAGCAATGGATGCAAGATCCAGTTTCCCTGCCTCCTCACCTCCATTTGGATTGAAGTGGGTTCTTCTGGTCCTATAGGATGAAAAATACTTTTCCTTTTCTTAGCCAAAGTTTTTGGAGACAGAATCTAGATAAAAAGGAATAGAAAGCTGACATGTAAATATGCAGTTTTAAAAATGTCAACAATGTTGACAGGAGCATCTGTGTACATATTCTTCTCTGCTGTTTTGTTAAATCATGATAGTGATGGTGGTTTGGGTGGGCTGTAAGACTTCCAAGTGAGTACTGCTTCTTACCTTACCTGCACACTCTACTCCCAGCGGTGGGTTGGCCCCAGTTTATGGGCTCATCCTAAACTTGATGGGTAATGGAAGAGTCTCAGGGAAATTATTACTATCTCCCCTTCCCGTCACTGCAACTGCTGCTACTACCATGGCTAATACCACCACTACTACCACTACCACTGCTATGACTACTACCACCCACCACTACTGCCACTGTTATCACCACTACCATGACTACCACACCATCACTACCATCACTACCACCACTGCCATCAGTATCGCCACCACTACTGATACCACTTCTGTACTATTGCCAGCACTACTACTACTGCCTTTACCATTGCTATCACTGCTACTGCCACTACTCCCACCACTACCACTGTTATTACCACTATGACTTCCATTACTGCCATTATGGCTACTGCTGCTATTACCACTACTATTACTCCTACCATCTTAACCACCACCAACTTTTGCTATGAGTCAGACACTCTTGTAAATATTTGAAATATGCTGTCTCATTTAGTCCTCATTTTGATGCTACGGTAAATTGTTATGTCCACATTAAAGCTGAGGAAACAAGTTTCAAGATTTGCTCTTGGGCTGGGTATCAAATCAGCCTCACTACTGGCTGTACTCTGACTTTGAAATCCAGCAACTGACTCCCTGTTTTTCTCCTTTGACCAGTTTCTTTCATTCTTTGTACATTCGTTTCTTTATCCATCCGTTCTCCCACCCACTGTCCCAGATTAATAGCAAATCTATAATGTCCCAGGCTCTGTGTCAGCTCTCAAGCAGCCTCAGTCTATGGGCAAATCCAGTGGGGATAACAAGTTAGTACAATGACCACAGAATGTGACAAATGATGACAGACTATGCACAAGGCTCTGATTGCCTGTCTTACTATGTACTCTATTCTTTTGTGGAAACTAATTTTGCTCAGTGTCTGAGTTTTCAATTACCTTTGGGATTTCTGAATCCTTATGGACTTTCTTAACTCATCTCTGCCACTGTCTTGTTGATTGACCAACTCCTAGCTCCATAACTGGAATGCAGTGGGTAATAACAAATATATTTTTTACAGCTGAATAAAACTCTGCTGACTACATTTTCCAGCCTGATTTTTATAAAATCCCTGGGCATTGTGTTTGGGGCTTGGCCTAAGAATGCTTATGTCCTACCTGATCTTCCCCCTTTACTTCTTTTTCCTGTACTGTATATTTCCCATGCCTCTGCTCTCTCACTACCCCTGCTCCCCTTGCTCTCTTGGCTAGACCCATTCTTAGATAAATTCCTGTTTGTCAGTTGCAGGAGCAACCAATGCCTGGCCTTGCAACTGTGTTCTAAAAACCTTGTTCCATCCAAATCTACATGATGTGTGACTGGACATCAGATTTTCTGATGATCCCCCTGCCCTCTGCCACATACACACAATCTGACAGGGCAGCATGGCTAAAGAAGAGGATACTTTTTGCAATCTTAATGGAAAGACACATTGCTCTTGTGATGCAGGTAGATTTCATAACAGTAAGATATTTGAAATTATTTTCTTGTAGGTTTTTGTTTTGTTTTTAGTTGAACAGATTGAAAAATAATAGGCAGGGGGGTGGGTGTACTTTTTTAAGTTTTTCTGCATTTCGAAGGGAATTAATCTGTCCCTTTGTGATTGAACATTAGGTCCAAGGATTTTTAACTGGAGGCTTTCTTAAGCCATTTAGAATTCTTAGCAATAGAACATTTTAAGTGTTTTTTTTTTTCTTTTCTTTTCTTGAATTTCTTTTTGTTAGTTTGTGATTAGTTTAAGGCACAAACTCAAGGAGTGTTTTCTAATAGTCTGGCTGATCACTGGAAATAATATGCTATTTTCCCCTGTATAATAAAAATAAAACAAGAATGTCTTCTATGTGTGGGATAATTTAAGTGTCATATCAGTCACACTAAATAGCAGCAGTCACTGAAGAGGTAAAATAGACTTTGGAGCCAGACTGCCTGAGTTTGAGCCTCTGCTACTTAGCTGTGTTACCTTCAGCAGATAAAATTCCTCTTTTCCGTTTCTCCTTGTCTATAAAATGGGGACAATAATGAGGCTTGTCTCTTAGTCTTGTTGTGAAGATTAAACACTAAGAACAATGTCCTGGTACATTTTAAGCATAACAGTCATTATTATTTTGGGCATTCTATGTCTTTTCTGGGAAATGGTGTAATTGGTGGAACAGTCTAATTGCAATTTATGAAAACTCTGATTACTGAAGGTAAATAGAGTAGCTAGCTCTGTCAAAAACTTGACATCTGTTGATAACTAACATTCATTGAGAATTTACTCTGTGCTGAGCACTTCACTAAATATTTCCCATATACTACTCAATTTCATCCTCATGCCAAGCCAGTGAGGTAGGCACTACTATTATATACATTCTATGGAAGAGGAAACTGAGACTTAAAGGATTCAAATGACTTTCCCAACTTAACAAACATAGTAAATGATGGAGCTGGGATCAAACATATTTGAATGACATCAGAATGTTTGCTGTTAATAATGATTTCCAATTGCCTTTTGTTCAGCCAACAAGAAGTGATATATTATCAAATTTAGAAATTCAATTAAAAAATGATTCCCGATCCTATACTCCAACCTGACTTCCTTTCCAAGTTATGCCCTCTCTTTAGTCTAGTTATGTTTATTAGGGAAATTATGAGGAAAGGACCAATGTATTTTTAGTGGAATAATAAATGGTACAATCTACAAAAAATTGGTGGTATATTTATATAGCACTCATTGTTAATTTTTCTATAAACATTTGTTCAACACCAGCTGAGTGTCAACCTCTGGGCAAGGTTCTATGGGAGTATGTAAAGAAGGATGAGAATTGTCTGCCCTTCTGTTGCCTTCTGGTTATCAGGATCCACCACATATATGTACATTGTGTGTGTGTGTATGTGTGTGTGTGTGTGTGTGTATCTGCAATAGATGGCCAAATTCTAATGTACTTGGGATAAAAGCATTTGGATCATTTCTTTCTGAAGTGCCACAACCTAAGCCAAGTTTCCCCAGAATTGTATTAAACATAACTAGCAAACTTGTTTCCCATTGGGCCTCTATTCCAGTTTGCTAATGCTGCTGTTTGCAAAACACCAGAAATGGATTGGCTTTTATAAAGGGGGTTTATTTGGTTACAAAGTTATAGTCCTAAGGCCATAAAAGTATCCAAACCAAGGCATAAACTTGAGTATACCTTCACTGTAGATAGGCCATTGGTGTCCCGAGAACCTCTGTTAGCTTAGAAGGCACATGGCTTGTGCCTGCTTGCTCCCAGGTTGCATTTCAAAATGGCGTTCTCCAAAATGTCTCTAGGCTTAGCTTCTCTGGGCAAACTCTGGGCTTGTATCACCAAAGCATCAGCAAAAGTCTGCTTTCAGTGGCCATCTCCAAAATGTATCTCTTGGCTGCAGCAGCGAGCTCCTTTTGTCTGAGCTCTTATATAGGACACCAATGATTAAATCAAAACCCATGCTGAATGGGCAGGGCCACACCTCTGTGGAAATAATCCAATCAAAATGTATCACCCACATTTGGGTGGGTCACATCTCCTTGGAAACAGCCTAATCCAAAGATTCCAACCTAATCAACACCAATACGTTGGTCCCCACAAGACTGCATTAAAGAACATGACATTTTGGGGAACAAAATACATCCAAACTGGCACATTGTACCTCCTGGACCCCAAAATGACATGATATTTCCATATACAAAATACATTCATCCCATCACAGTATCACAAAAACTTAAATCATTTCAGTAACAATAGATAAGTTCAAGGTTCCATCAAAATCAGTTACAGGTGTGGTCTGTCCTATGACAAAATTCCCCTCTAGCTGTGGACCCATGAAACTTAGAACAAGTTATCTGCTGCCAATATACAAAGGAGGGACAGTCATAGGATGAACATTCCCATTGCATAAGAAGAAACTGAAAGGAAAATGGTTCACAGGACCCAGCCATTCCTAAAACCCACAAGGCAAACTTCATTAGATTTCAAAGTCTGAGTGTCATTTATCAAATCTCACTGTATCCTTAGGGCTTGAGAGAGCAGGACTTCAACCCTTTCCAAAGACTTATGTGGCAGCCTTTTTCTCTCCAAATGCTGGGGTGAGGGCTCCAACATATCCACACAATGGGGAGACCACCTTCTTGGTCCCACTCTCCTCAAATATCAGGGTGCCACCTGGACTCTGCCTCTCTGGGCAAAGGCTCTCCCCACTCTGAACAGTGGGGTGGCAGCCAGGCTCTCCCCAATCCCCAGGAAATTGCTCCAACCTCTCTGAGGCCTGGGGTGGTAGCACTCTTCCTGAACTCTAGGTGGAAGGCCTGCCTTCTGCCTCTGGGGAAAACTCACACTTTCCATGTGCATGCCTCTCTGCTCTCCCTGCCCAAGACCTCTCGGCTCCAGACCTCAATTTCCATGGCTCTGTCTTTGAAGAAATTTTTCCTTCAATTTGTTCCTTCTCCATCCCCTCCAGTCCAGACCAGTAGTGGTTCTCTCTATACGGATCTCACAAAAATCTTGTAGGCTTGGCATGCAGTTTACAGGGGTCAAAATCATCAGACAATAGGACTTTCTACAAATCCTTTCTGGATAACTCCATCTCCAATCCTGGCTTGTATTGAAATCTTGGTCAGTTTCTATGTTTCCTCACATGGGGCTGTAGCTTCTGGTGTCTCACTTTCTGGAAGCCCAGAATTTTCCAAACTATCAGTTTCTGGTTTTGCTGAGGAGAACTTGAAATTAAATATTGAAAGTGTGGCCTGGCTTCTGGGAACAAGCAGATGCCAGTCACATACCTTCCCAGCAAACAGAGGTTTTCCAGATGCCATTGGTGTTCTTCAGTGAAGGTATCCTCTTGTTGATTCCTTAGCTTGGACACTTTATGGCCTTAAGACCTTTACTTTGTAACCAAATAAACCCCCTTTATAAAAGCCAATCCATTTCTGGTGTTTTGCAAAACGGCAGCATTAGCAAACCAGAACAGATTTTGGTACTGGGAGTGGGGTGCTGCTGAGTTTGCAAATACCAAACATGTTGGAACAGCTTTTTAAATGGATAAGGGGAAGATTCAGGAAGAATTGTGAGGAACCTGATAGAAAAGGCTTAGACTGCTTTGAAGAGACTATTTGTGGAAATATGGACTCTAAAGATACTTCTGATGAGGCCTTGAGCAGAAATGATGAATGTGTCATTGCAAACTGGAAGGAAGGTGATCCTTGTTTCAAAGTGGCAGAGAATTTGGCAAAATTGTGTCCTGGTGTTGGATGGAAGGCAGAATTTGAAAGCGATGAGCTGGAATACTTAGCTGAGGAGATCTCCAGACTATGAGTGGAGGATGTATCCTGGCTTCTCCTTGCAGCTTATAGTAAAATGTGACAGGACAGAGATAAGCTGAGAAATGAATTCTTGGGTACAAAGAAACCAGAAATTAACAGTTTGGAGAATTCTGGGCTTCCAGAATGTGAGACCACAGAAGCTACAGTCCCACATGAGGATTTAACCAAACATGGAAACTGATTGCCATTTCAGTATAAGCTGGGATTGGAGATGGAGTTATCCAGAAAGGATTTGTGGAAACTCCTGTTGTCTATGGTTTTGACCCCTGTGTGCTTCATGCCAAGCCAACAAGATTTTTGTGAAATCTGTATAGACAGAGTCACTGCTGGTCTGGACTGGAGGGGACAGAGAAGGAAAAAAATTGAAGGAAAAATTTCTTCAAAGACAGAACCATGGAAATTGAAGTCTGGAGTAAAGAGGTCTCAGGCAGGGAGAGTGGAGAGGCCCATGCATGTGGAAAGGGTGAACTTGCCCTGGAGGCAGAGTGGGGGCCTTCCACCTTGATGTTCAAGAAGAGTGCTACCACCCCAGGCCTCAGAGAGGGTAGAGCACATTCTTTGGGGATTGAGGAGAGCCTGGCCACCACCCCACTGTTCTGAAGGAGTTGAGTGTGTTCTCTGGAGGTGGAAGAGAGTCTGGGTGCCTCCCCAATGTTTGAGGAGGGTGGGGCCAAGAAGGTGGTCTTCCCAGTGTGTGGATATGTTGAAGCTCTCACCCCAGTGTTTGGAGAGAAAAGGGATACCACGTAAGCCTTTGGAAAGGGTGGTACAGCTGCTCTCTCAAGCCTGGAGGATAAAACGCCATGTTCTTTAATGCAATTTTGGGGGTCAGACATATTATTGTTGATTAGGTTGAATTTTTGGATTAGGTTGTTGCCATGGAGATGTGACCCACCCAACTGTGTGTAATACCTTTGATTAGATTATTTCCATGGAGATGTGGCCCTGCCCATTCAACATGGGTCTTGATTTAATCACTGGAGTACTTTAAAAGAGAGCCACATAGGCCCAGACACTTGCTGATGCTGATGCTTAGACATGCTTGGAGTTGCAGACTCCTGATGTTAGCTGCAGCCAAGAGAGACATTTTGAAGATAGTCATTGAAAGTAGACTTTTGCTACTCCAAAGTTTTCCTGGGAGAAACTAAGAGAATACCCCAGATGCCAGAGAGAAACATCCTGGAAGAAAGCCATTTTGAAACACAACCTAGGAGCAAGCAGATGCCAGTCACGTGCCTTCTCAGCTAACTGAGGTTTCCCGTACGCCATTGGTGTTCTTCAGTGAAGGTGCCCTACTGTTGATGCCTTTGTCTGGACATTTTCATGGCCTTCAGACTGTAAACTTTGTAACCAAATAAACACCCTTTATGAAAGCCAATCCATTCCTGGTGTTTTGCAAAATGGCAGCATTAGCAAACCAAAACAGCCTCTTAGTGTAGAATTTCCTTTACTTTTTAGGTTTAGTACCAGGGAACATTTCTTGATGGTTGGGTGTGTTCTGTAAAGCAAATCATTTCAGGTTGCCTGAAGTTATTATGTTTAAATATTCCATACAAGAACACTTTTTCCCTCTAAGAGAGGTTTAACTCTAGACCCTGAAGTCATTAAGCTAAGACCATAGAGAAAGGCTCCTTCAGGCTTTAATTGTAGGTTTTAAAGCAAATCTTCAGCTTTTTGAAATGTTCGAGTTTTTGGCTAACTCATGCCTCAGAGAGGAAGAAGGAAGCTGCCAGGAGTGGCTGACTGCAATATAATATTTGTCGGATTACTTTGAGAAATGCTAGCTTCTTTGCCCAAAGAGTAAGGCTGGCCATAAATATGTAATATTTTGCACTAAACTCAGTCTAATGTCCCTTTGTCTTCAGGCTTCATTTAAAAATCTTCTGTTTAGAGCTTTCTTATCAAGGTTAATCATTTCAGAAAGTGTTAGGAAGTGTCTTGGACCATCAATTTCTTTAAGTGTCAGAGAGTTAGCTGTTAGAGAAAATTTCTCTCATAACTTCATACAAATTCAGTGAATACAAGAGGTGACTCAGGAGTTTTAGGTTGAAGAAACAAGTGTCTGGATTTGACAAGTGTAAAGGAACTGTAATTCATGAATTTGCTGAGTTGCTTCTAGTGCATGGGCACCAGCTTGAGTCAGATTCAGGAAAAATCTCCTTTATATGATACTCTGGTTCAGCAGATCCAAATAGTGGATTCTGGAAAATAAAGAAACAGATCAGGATTTGAAGCATGCACTATCTAATCATCCCCATCAGGTCTTATTTAATTTTATCTCTTCTCCACTTTCCCCTAGTCTCACCCAAATTTATTCTTCCTATATTGCAGTCTCTCATTCATTCTTTCATTCAGTAACAAGAGGGAATAAAAATACAATAGAGGGAATCAGCAAAATCAAAAGTTGGATCTTTGAAAAGATCAGTGAAATTGACAAACCTTTAGCTAGACTGACAAAAGAAAAAAGAGAGGAAGCAAATAACTAAAATCAGGAATAAAAATGGGGACATTACTACTGACCTGACAAAAATAAAAAATGATTATAAGAAGATACTATGAACAACTGTACACCAATAAATTAGATAAGCTAGATGAAATGGACAAATTCCTAGAATGACAAAAACTACCTACACTGTCTCAAGAAGAAATAGAAGATCCCAACAGATGAATATCGAATAAAGAGATTGAATCAGTCATCACACATCCCAACAAAGAAAAGTTCTGGACAAACGGCTTCACTGGTGAATTTTACTCGACATACCAAGAGTAGTTAACACCAATCCTGCTCAAATTCTTCCAAAAAGTTGAAGAGGAGGGAACACCTCCTAACTAATTCCATGAAGCCAGTATCTCCCTAAAACCAATATCAAATAAAAATACCACAAGAATATAAAATTACAGACCAATATCCCTTATGAATATAGATGCAAATATCCTCAATAAAATACTAATCCAATAGCAAATGTAGTTGAACAGCAAACATAATCCAATAGCACATTAAAAGAATTATGCACCATGATCAAGTGGGGTTTATCCCATGTATGCAAGGGTGGATCAACATAAGAAAACCAATTAATCTAATGCATCATATTAATACAACAAAGTGAAAAAACACACGATTATCCCAACTGATGCAAAAAAGGCATTTGACAAATTCCAGCACCCCTGCTTGATTAAAAAAACTTAGAAAACTAGGAATAGAAGGAAACTTTCTCACCATGCTAAAAGACATATATGAAAGAACCATTGCTAACATCATACTTGATGAAATACTGAAAGCTTTGTCTCTAAGATCAAAAACAAAACAAGGATGCCCACTGTCACCACTGTTATTCAACATTGTACTAGAAGCTCTAGCCAGAGTAACTAGGGAAGAAAAAGAAATGAAAGGACTCCAAATTGGGAAGGGAGAAGTAAAGCTTTTCCTATTTGCACATAACCTGATCCTTTATTTCAAAAATCCTGGAAAATCCACAACAAAGCTATTAGTGCTAATAAATGAATTCAGCAAAGTGGTCAGATATAAGGTAATGAAAAATCAGTAATGTTTCTATACACTAGGAATGCGCAATCTGAAGGGAAATAAAAATAAATTCCATTTGCAATAGCAACTAAAAGAATCAAATATCTAGGAATAAATTTATCCAAGAATATAAAGGACTTATACATGGAAAACTATAAAACATTCCTAAAGGAATTCAAAGAAGATCTAAATAAATGATGATACATTCCATTTTCATGGCCTGGAAGACTAAATATTGTTAAATATATTTATCCCAAAGTGATTTACAGATTTAACACAACCTCAGTCAAAATTCCAAAACCCTTTTTGCAGAAATGGAAAAGCCAATCACCAAATTTATATGGAAGAGTAAGGGGCCCCAATAGCCATAACCATCTTAAAAATGGATGAAGTTGGAGGACTCATACTTCCCGATTTTAAAACTTACTAAATCAAACAGTAATCAAAACAACATGATACTGGAACAAAGACTGATAAATGGACAAATGGAATTGAATTCAGAGTTCAGAAATAAGCCCTCACATCTACAGACAATTGATCTTTGACAAAGGTGCCAAGTTTACCAAATGGGGAAAGAAAAGCCTCTTCAGAAAATGGTTCTGGGAAAACTGGATATCTGTATGTTAAATAAGGAAGCTGGACCCTTACCTCCACATATATAAAAATTAATTCATAGTGTATCAAAGACTTAAATATAAAAATCAAACTAAAACTCCTTGAAGAAAATGTAGGGAAGCATCTTCAGGACCTGGTTATATAATGACTCTACACCAAAAACACCAGCAATAAAAGAAAACATAGATAAATGGGACTTCGTCAAAATGAAAAACTTTCGTGCCTCAAAGGACTTCATCATGAAAGTAAAAAGACTACTCAATTGTAGAAAATGTTTGGAAACCACATATCTTATGAGGGTTTAATATCCAGAATATATAAAGAAATCCTACAAGTCAATAATGAAGACAAACAACCCAATTAAAAAAGTGGGCAAAAGTTGAATAGACATTCTCCAAAGACGATACACAAATGATCAGTAAGCACATGGAAAGATTCTCAGCATCATTAGCCGTTATGGAAATGCAAATCAAAATCACAATGAGATACCATTTCACACACTTGAATGGCCACTATTAATAAAACAGAAAATAACCAATATTGGGGAGGATGTGTAGGAATAGAAATAACTCATTCATTGTTACTGGGAATGTAAAATGGTGCAGCTGCTGGGGAAAACAGTTTGGCAGTTCCTCAGAAAGTTAATTATAGAAGTATAATTCTATATACAATTCCACTTCTAGGTATATACCTAAAAGAATTGGAAGCAGGGACTCTAACAGATATTTGTACTCTGATGTTCATAGTAGCATTATTCACAATTGCCAAAAGATGGAAGCAACCCAAGTGTACCTCAACAGATGAATGGATTAACAATTGTGGTATACAGAATATTTTTTATATAATATGTAATATGGAATATTATTCAGCTGTGAAAAGGAACGGAGTTCTGATATATGTGACAACATGGGTGGACCTTGAAGACATCATGTTGACTGAAATAAGCCAGATAAAAAATACAAATATTTAGGATCTCACTGATAGGAAATAATTAGCATATGCAAATTCATAGAGTCAGAAACTAGAATACAGGTTAACAGGATGAGGTGGGGCTAGGGAATGGGGAGTTAATGCTTAACTGGTACAGAGTTTCTGTTTTGGGTGATGGGAAAGTTTTGGTAGTGGATGATGGAGAAGGTAGCATAACATTGTGAATGCAATTAACACCACTGAGTTATATATTGGATGTGGTTAAAGGGGGGAAATTTTAGGTTGTGTATATGTTACTAGAGTAAAAATTTTTAAAAAATGTGACTGTACAACATAAACAATGAACCCTAATGTAAACTCTATAGTATCATTAATAGTATAAATATTATAATATTGTTCCAACAATTGTAACAAATAATTTTATTATTAACTAATGAAAATTGTTAATAATAGGGAAACCTGGGGGTGTAAGAAGGTATATGAGAACTCTGTATTTTCTGCATGATTTTTCTCTAAATCTACAACTTCTTTAATAAAAAAATAATTTAAAAAACTAAAAGTAAAATGCACGGGGGAGCATCATTATTAAAACAATACTTATTTTAAAAATGTAATATTTTCTTTTGATAAAGTTATCATTCCTCAGGGGCAAGTTACCTATTTATAGGATTTAATCCTGGTTTCTTAAGGAGGTATACTACTGACACCAATTTTGTATCAATTTCACCTACTCTACCCCCAGTGGAGATAGTGATGATGATACTGTTACCGTGAGGACACTTCCTTCTGAAAAGATTTCTCATTTTCCCTTGTTGACACTGCATAGTGCTGAAGTAAGTAAGGGTAGGTGCTATCATTCCACTTTTCCAGGTCATGAATAAAAAGCCCAGTGAAGGCAAGCAGAGTAGCTGGGATTTAATCCAAGTTTCTCACCATGCACCTGCAAGACTTTTCCTATGAAGAGGATGAAGTCTAGGAACTCTTGATCCCATGGGCCTTTTCGGTTGGTGTCTGGAGCAACCAAGCTGGTTAGATGGCAAATTGAATTAATAAGATGTTGCATGTGAAGGTGATGCCAGGAAATCTATTTCTGGGTGTGTCTATAAATGTGGCAAAGGTAGTAGTTTAGCCAATTCACCATAAATAGCTTGGAGAGTGGATGTTAACCACTCAGCACTGTCCGCTACATTGAGAATTCGTATTCCCCTTTTTCTGCCACTGTTTTCCTATTCAGTAATTGATGTTCACTGATTATGACAGGCTACCTTGTGTTACACAATCCAGAGCTCTCCCTGACCAGAGTGGAAGAACCAACCAAGAGCAGCACAAATTTAGAGCATAAATCAGTGTGGGACAAGGCATTTGAACTTTGTAAGGGTAGTAATTTTTGCAAAATTTGAAAAGATGGAAGATAGGTAAAATCTCAGCCTCTGAAGACTCCTGAGGTGTTGAAGGTGTATTTTATAGTCTGAAAGAGGTTCTTGGGCTGGAAAGATTTTTGAGAAGTCATATAGCTTACCTCCTGCTCCCATTTGACAAACATCTTTCAAATCATTAGCCATAAAATAGCCTTCTCTGTAAGAACTAGTTGCAGTTGCAGCATTATGGGCCTCCAGGTTATCCTGGTCCAGAGTCATTTTCTTGAGAATCAAATGATACAGTTACAAATTAATAACAAATCTAAATTTTCCGCAGTCTGACCAAACTTTCAGAGTCTTATTCTCATCTTAAAGAAAGAACTCTTTATGATTTCTTTCGCTTACTAAGTCTCTTAACTCCTACTTTCTCTGTCATCTCTAAACATTTCAGCCAGAAATTACTGTTAATTGTTGATTGCCTGGAAAGTCTTCAAAGATACTGCCATGTCCCTTCTGGGTTGTCTTAGGTCCAACTAGACATAACACTCTCAGAAGACACAGATGGGCTCCGCTTGGAACCAGTTTACTGAGGAGGCTGTAGGAAGGATACTTAACCTGCCTGAGGGCAGCGACAGGTGTTACTAGGCAGTGAGACTCCCAGCAGTCCACAGAGCAGTCCAGGGGCTCATCTTCTCTGGTGCCCCTAGTGCCAGTATAGGCACAAGAGAAAGAAACCCAAGGGGTGAGTGTGGGAGCCACCCTGACCCCATGTCTCAAATTGGAACTAGTATCACCTATGACAATTCCATTGGCATTGTTTCCAGCCCTCAAAGGACATGTTGAATTCCAAGTGTCTCTGTGCTCAGGGACCCCAAAGCTATGATTTATTCATGGTTCTACCAGCTAAGACCCAGTGTACCAGTCAGGGATCATTTTTTCCATAAGCAATCATGCCTGGTAACACAGCTTACATTTCACTTTTATCACATTCCCAGGAGAACAGAGATAGAAAGATAACCAGGGTCAAATTTGACCAGACAAGAGGAGAAAAGCATTGTTAACCCTTTAATCATAGCTATTGTAGTTGTTTCTTTAGCTATGCTTTGCACCAGCACTTCTCAGCTCTCCCTCAGGATCCCAGGTTACCTATGGGTGGACTTTAGGGTCTGTGAACTAGAAATTGTGTGGAAAATTTTAAGAACTAGAGTTAGAGAGTCACTTTAAAGTTATAATAACCTGGAGAAAATGCAGCAACTTTACAACTTTGAGAATAAAACCCTGGTGTCTTCATATTGCCTAACCAGAGTTGTTATTTCTGTACCCTGTACTCTTTAAGGGAAGAGCAGAGCCCTGCCCCACCCCTCCTATCGCCTCTAACACTGTGATAATAGGAGGCAGAGCCTAAGCTTTTTCCTTCTTTGTATCTCTTGCCTCTTGGTTCATTTGTCAAACATGGGTTTAGGTAAATTCATGCACAACAAGTATTACTGAGAAAATGTTAGGGGTTTCCAGGGTTAAACTTTAACCCTAGAAGACAATATTTAGGACAGAACTTACCATGCTCTTTATCTTCAAAATGACCTTGATGGCACCATCAAAGACAAAACATAGGTCTGTGCCAAAATATGATAAGGTTGGGAGGGAGATGCTGATAATCTCGTAAGCAGCTGACCACAGCAGCTTTTGAGCACTTGGCCATGCTTTTAAATGTTTCTAAAGTGGGAGTGCACAGAATCATGGATATGTGCTATATTCTGGGGGATTGTAAAGTTTATAAACAAACATTTTTGTGATTTTATTTAAATTGCAATCTTAAATATGAGCATTTTCTGGATCATCTGGGTCACAAATTTGAACTGAGTACTGCTGTGCAATTTTGTTTCCTAAATTTGCCCCAGTTGAAGTCTGTGGTAATATTAAATGTATTAGGGTTCTTCAGAGAAACATATTATGAGATACTAATACAGGAATTGACTCATGTGACTCTGGGAATTGGCAAGCCCAAATTCCATTGGGCAGCTCACAAGTTGGAAACTCTGATGAAGCCTTTCATAAATCCCCCAGGAGAAGCTGGCTGACTGAAAATAGACATAGAAATTCTTCCTTCTGACTGCTGAAGTCATTAGTTCTTTCCTTAAAGCCTTCATCTGACTGTATGGGACTGTTCTTATTGCTGAAGGCAACCTCCTTTGTTGATTGTAGATGCAATCAACTGATTATAGATGCAAATCACCTATGAAACACTCTCACAGTGATAATTGGACCAGCGCTTGCATGAACAAACAAGTGGACGCCATGACCTAGCCAAGTTGACCCATGAAGTTAACCATCACACTATCCTTTTCCTCATGGTTCCCCCACCAGAGGTAACCGGCATTTTGACTTCTGTCTCAGTTGATTAGTTTTACCTATTCTTGAAGTTCCTATAAATTATATCATTGCATACGTAGCTTTTTTGCGTTGCCACTTTTCACTCATAATTATGTCTGTGAGGTGTTATGCATGGAGGAGTAGTTTGTTTTTTTATTTCTGTATAGTATTTCAGTGTATAAGTATACCAGAGTATTTTTGATGCATTCTGCTGTTGGACAATTGGGTTGTTTCTAGTTTTGGATATTACAAATAAAGCTGTAACGTAGTCTTGAGTATGTCTTTTGGTAGATATATCTACTGATTTCTGCTGGGTATATAATTAGGAGTCTAATTGTGAGTCATGGGCAATTGTATGTTCAGCTTAAGTAGGTACTGCAGTTACTGTAAATCCTTTTCTACACTTGGTACTATCAGTCATTTAATTTTTAGCCATCCTATTGGGTGGGTATATCTCATTGTGGCTTTAATTTGCATTTCTCTGATGGAGTAATGTGTTGACAGCTTTTCATATGCTTTTGGCCATTTGCATATCCTGTTTTGTGAATTGCCAGTGTAAGTATTTTACCCATTTAAATAAATGGATTGTTTGCTTTTTTCTTAATGATAATAGGAGTTTTACATATTATGAATACAATATATGCATCTTCTAGTCCATGGTTTGCCTTTTCAGTCTCTTAGTGGTGTCTTTTGATGAATCAAATTTCTTAATTTCAATGAAGTTCAATTTAGCAATAAGGTTTTTGTGTTTGTTGAGAAATTTTTCCTTCCCCAAGGTCATGAGGATATTCTATTATGTTTTCTTCTAGAAGCTTTACTGTTTTACTTATCACAGTTAGGTGTATGATCTGTTTTGAATTCATTTTTACATCTGGTGTCAGGTAAAGGGCCAGTTTTATTGTTTTTCTAACTGATGTCTAATTGACTGAACTGGTTCTTATGGAAAAGATCAGTCTTCACTAAATTTCAGTGGCACCTTTGTTGTAAATTAGTTGAACATATATATGTGGGTCTTTTCCTTGACTCTCCATTCTGTTCCACTGGACTATTCATCTGTTCTTTTATAAGAAAGTGTTTACATGTCAATGTAGTATTTTTCAAACATATTCTCCCAAGTCTGTGATTGTTTGCTAGACCAATATCTCCTAAATCTGCCTGAATTTCAGAATGATCTGCACAGCCTTTTCAAAATACACATGCCCAGGCTACACCAACAGAGATTCTGATTTAGTAGATCTGAGGTGGGGTTTAAAAACCTCAAGCTTTTAAAAAATGTCCCAGATGATTCTTATAATTGGCCAAGTTTGGGCATCTCTTCTGTAAGTAACGCTCTCCAGACCAGCTCAGATGGTTCTTACTGGCTCAGAAAGTATAAAAGCTGCAGGAACTGAAGGATAATCTACTCCAAATTTCTCATTTTAAGATGAAGGCCTTGAAGCTTAGAGAAATGAAATCCATTTTCCAAATCATAAAGTGACACAAAGGCAGAGGCAGCATTTGAATCAGTTTCTTGACCATCATTCTTTTTATCTCATTCATTCATTCATTTGTTCACTTGTTCCTTCATTCAATCATTTATTTTTTCACTTTTTATTTCATTCAAACGCCAAATATTTTTTAGGACCTATGTTTTGGTTTGCTAAATCTGCTGGAATATAATATACCAGAAGTGAGTTGGCTTTTACAATGGGGATTTATTAGCTTATGATTTACAGTAATTAGGCCATGAAAATGTCCAACTCAGGGTATCGACAGGATGATACCTTCTCTGAAGAAAGGCTGCTGGCAATCTGGACTCCTCTGTCACATGACCAGGCACATGGTAACCTCTGCTGGTCCTTCTCTCCTGTGTTTTCTTGCTTTCCGTTTCTGGCTTCAGTGGCTTCCTCTCTCAGCTCCTCTGGGGCTTTTATTGTGAGCTTCTCTTAATTTCATCTCTTCTGTAGGTGTTTTATCCTCTTATAAAGGACTCCAGAAGGGGATTAAGACCCACCTTGAATGGCGTGCGCTACATCTTAATTGAAATAACCTAATCACAGGTTCCACCTACAATAGGTCCACACCCAAGGGAATAGATTAAAAGAACATGACCTTTTCTAGGATACATAAAAGCTTCAAACTACCACAGCCTACTTTGGGTGAAATCCTATGCTAAGCAGTGGAGACACAGATAAAAATATATGATCCTTGAACTCAAGAAGCTTATAGTCTTGTGGGAAGACAGGCATTCAGACAAACAATTGCAATATGATTATGTAAGTGCTATAATAAATGTATGTTCAGTGGAAACATAGAAAGAAAAACTCACCGAAGTCCTAGATCTAAGGGAGTTAGGGTGAACTTGAGAAGGGAGTGCATTTGGAATGAGACTGGATATGTATGACTCTGCCTGGAGGATATTTGAAGGGAAGGCATTTCAGGCACAGTTACTCTGAACATAGAGGCATGAAAGGTCAGGAAGAGTTTGGAGAAGTGCACATAGTTGAGTATTCCTGGAGAGTACAGCATGAGCTGGTTGAGGCAGGATATGAGACTTGAAATATAGTTATGGCCCAAATTGTAAAGGTCTTGTATGACATTTAAAGAAACTCAGGTCTTAGACTGATGCTGATAGGGAATTAGTAAAGAATTTTAAAAAGATGATTGACCTAAGAAAGATCATTCTACTCCAAAGGATAGACTGTAAAGGGGAGAGGGGAGAGATAGGAAAACCAGAAAGGATGTGAGAATTCTGTTGAAATTTAATGTCTGAACCAGGGCTTGGGCATTGTGGGTAAGAGGAAAGGTGAGTAGAAGAGAAAAAGGGGTAGAATCTCTGGGATTTTTTTGACTGATTACTTTTGGGGCAAAAGAGAAAGAAGAAATTAGGATGTTACTTAGTTCTGACTAAAGAAATGGGGTATATGGTGGTACCATTCATTGAGATAGTGAAACAGAAGGAGGAACATTTTGGGGAAAAGGTAAGAGGATGAGCTCATTCTTGGATGTTGAATTTGAGGTATGTGTCAGTCAGGAAGATGGAAATGTCATCTGGAACTTATGAGAAAGAACTAGACTATGGCAATGGACTAGTAATATAATCCTGGCCTTTGGAATAACTTGGCTTTTTAATAGTTTAAAATAAGAATTAAACATTGAAGACATGATATGCTTAACCGGTTATTTCATAGAATAGTACAGGTTTCAGCATGAAATTGATTTTTCTTACAGCAAGAGAATGAGAAGATTTCTCTTCTATAGTTTCACCATTTTTCATAGTCCTACTACCTTGCAATATTAGTGTCGGCTTCAGCAGATTTATTTCATAATTGGCTTTGTCTGCCAGCTTGTTCTTTGTGATCCTTGGTTCTTGCCCATTTGCCTTTGAACCTTATTGGCCTCTAGCTTCCATATTGTTCCATTTACTATGGCTGTGTAACAAATTACCCCCAAACCTATTGGCATAATACATGAACAGCTATTTGGTTCATGATTCTTCAATTTGTTCAGGGCTCAGTGGGAATAACTTGTGTCTACTCTATCCAGCATCAGCTGGGGTAGACTGAAGTCTGGGGGTTGGAATCTTCTGATGGTGTGCTCACTCACCTCTAGTTGTCGCCGCTAGCTGAAATCTTAGCTGGGGCTGTTAGCTGGAACATCCTACATGTGGTGTCTCCATGTGGCCTGGGCTTCCTCACAACATGGTGGCTGGGTTATAGGGTAAGTGGAGAGGGAGAGAGGGAGAGATAGTCAAGGGGAGGGGGGAAGTGTGGGAGAGAAAGAGAGAGAGAAGAAAGAGGAGAAAGAGGTGCGAGAGGAGGAGAGGGAGGAAGAGGAGAGAGGGAGAAAGGCTATATTGCCTTTTATGATCTAGGCCAGAAGTCACACACCAGCAATTCCCCTGGAATCTATTCACTGAAGATGTCACAAAGTCCCTCCCAGATTCAGGGTGAGAGGAAATAGACTTTACCTCTTGATGGAGAGTGGCAAGTTTCTGGAAGTGATGTGGGACCAGAAATATTGTCTTGCTTATTTTTGGAAAATGGACTCTTCCGTACATGTATTTATGGTCCAGATCATTACCTTAACCTGTTTCTAACCCTTAATTTTGCCTCTCTTGAGACTTGCCACACTCTTTCCTTTATGCATTGCTGACTATGGCTCAGAATCCCAGATGGATGGAGCACAAGTTTCATGTTTTTACATTCTTACATCCAAACAAAGTGATCACAGGTTACAACATCAATCTGACAGTCACTGGTGGGGAATGCCAAAGCCAAGAAAAATGTCTATAAAATCTAGGGCTTCCAAATTTTCTGTCAGTGAAAACAGTTAGATTTAAGGACTTGTAGTTAGCAGTGAGATTTAAGATGTTTGGTCACACAAATCAAAAACTACATGTCTTCTTGGGTTAACCGGGACAAATTTATGATGGAGAAATTATGTTTAAAAAAAAGACTCTGTGAGATGAGCTAAGATTTCTGTGCCTGTAGGGCAATTTTTCCTTTTGAAATTTTGAATTTCTCTTCAAGGTGAAAGGTACTGTTGGTGACCTTGTTTATGACTGAGAAAGCAATATATTTGCAAAGTGAAGTTCTTCCCAGGAAGTTACTCAGTCCCTGACTTTTGTTGCAAAGCTGCTTTGATTCATCCACAAGCCAAAGATTCCAGACGGAAGGGTTGATTAAACTGGCTAACAATTGAAATATTATACAAGGTCATCCTGGTTGGGTGAAGTCACGTGACTGGGATAGAGATTCTCCACCAGGGCCTGGTGACCCTGGGGCAGATATTTTGAGAAAATTTATAGGATGAATGGAAAAACAAAGAAGATCAATGGAAATGGAAAAAATAAATCCCCATTCTGAAACCACTGAAAGCCAGAGAATTTGAAGGATACCATAATGGTTAAATTCATGTGTCAACTTGGCCAGGTTATGGTGTGCAGTTTTTCGATCAAGCAAGCACTGGCTTGATTGTGACTGTGAGGGTACTTTGTGGATTTAAATAATCAGTCAGTTGATTGCATCTGTGGCCGAGATTATATCTATAATCAACAAAGGAAATTGCCTTCAGCAACGAGTGAAGTCTCTTCCAATCAATTGCAAACTTTAAAAGGAAAACTGAAGATTTCAGCAGTCAGAAAAGAAGAATTTCTTTCTCTACTTCAGCCAGTCAGCTTTTCCTAGGGAATTCTTTGAAAGCGTCATTGGAGTTCCCAACTTGCGGCCTGCTGTTTTTAGGACTTGCCAATTCCCACAGTTGTGTGAGTCAATTCCTATAATAAATCTCATAATATATATGTATATTTCCTGTTGGTTCTGTTTCCATATCCGATTCTCTGATATGAAGTGAATGCCTCACCAACAGTTTTTGAGTGCTTATGCAAGACATGGTATAAAGGAAGTAATATATTTGTATAAAAAAACATCAAGTACTAGCTATGGAAATTCAAAAATAATGGTAGTGATTATGGAAGTATGGTTAGATAAGTTCATTCATTTAGCAAATTTTGTTGAGCACTATCAATATTTTTAGATGCTGCGCAAGGTACCTGCAAATACAGAGTTTAAAAGGCAGTTTTTTTTTCTTCAAACTTTTTATTTTGGAATAATTTCAGACTTACAGGACAGTTGCAAAAATTATACAAAACTCATACAGAGAACTCCAACATACCCCCTCTCAGATACCCAGATCCACCAATTTCAACATTTTGCCACATTTTCCATATCAGTATCTGTCTATCTATCTATCTTTCTGAACATTTGAGAATATATTGTATAGATAATGCTCCTTGAGCACATAATACTTGCGTGCACATTTCCTAAGAACAAAGATATTCACTTATGTAACCACCTGAAGTATACTTGTCAAGTTAAATTTAACATCGATATTCCATTTTTATGTCCCAATAATGTCTTTATTTATTCCAATAATGTCCTTTTGAGCCTTATCTTCTCCATTATTAGATCCTGTTAGGATTCAATATATTTTTTTTTTCATTTTTATTGAGATTGTTCAGATACCATACAATTATCCAAAGATCCAAAGTGTACAATCACTTGCCCCTGGGTACCCTCATACAGCTGTGCATCCATCACACTTAATTTTTGTTCAATTTTTAGAAACTTTTCATTACTCCAGACAAGAAATAAAGTGAAAGATGAAAAAAGAAAAAAAGAAAAGGAAACTCTAATCCTCCACTATCCCTAACCAACCCCCCTCAATTGTTGACTCGTAGTATTGATATAGTACATTTGTTACTGTTAATGAAAAAATGTTGAAATATTACTAACTGTAGTATATAGTTTGTAATAGGTATATAGTTCTTCCCTATATGCCCCTCTATTATTAACTTCTAATTGTATTGTCATACATTTGTTCTGGTTCATGGAAGTGATTTCTAGTATTTGTACAGTTGATCATGGACATTGCCCACCATAGGATTCAGTTTTATACATTCACATCTTTTGACCTCCAACTTTCCTTCTGGTGACATATGTGACTCTGAGCTTCCCCTTTCCACCTCATTCACACACCATTCGGCGCTGTTAGTTATTCTCACATCTTGCTACCAACACCCCTGTTCATTTCCAAACATTTGAGTTCATCCTAATTCAACATTCTCCTCATATTAAGCAACCACTTCCCATTCTTAAGCCTCGTCCTATATCTTGGTACCTTATATTTCATGTCTATGAATTTACATATTATAATTAGTTCCTGTCAGTGAGACCCTGTAATAATTGTCCTAATGTGTCTGGCTTATTTCACTCAGTATATTGCCCTCGAGGTTTTGTCATCAACCCATTTTTTTTTTAAATATGGTTTTGTTCACTCACCATACATTCCATCCCAAGTAAATAATCGATGGTTTTCTGCATGGTCATACATTTATGTGTTCACCACCTTCACCATTATCTATAAAAGAGCATCTACATTTCTTCCACAAGGCAGGAGGGAGAGTCAAAGAAGGTAGAGAGGCAAAAGAAAGAGGAAAAAAAAAATGACAGCTAGGAAGCAGCAAAAGGAAAAATAACCTTAAATCAAAGTAGAATAAAGAATCAGACAATACCACCAATGTCAAGTGTCTAACATGCCTCCCCTATCCCCCCCTCTTATATGCATTCACCTTGGTATATCACCTTTGTTACATTAAAGGAAGCATAATACAATGATTCTATTAGTTACAGTCTCTAATTTATGCTGATTGCATCCCTCCCCCAATGCCTCCCCATTTTTAACACCTTGCAAGGTTGACATTGGCTTGTTCTCCCTCGTAAAAGAACATATTTGTACATTTTATCACAATTGTTGAATACTGTAGATTTCACCAAGTTACACATTCCCAGTCTTTATCTTTCCTCCTTTCTTGTGGTGTCTCACATGCTCCCCACCTTCCTCTCTCAACCGTATTCATAGTTACCTTTGTTCAGTGTACTTACATTGTTGTGCTACCATCTCCCAAAATTGTGTTCCAAACCATGCACTCCTGTCTTCTATCACCCTGTAGTGCCCCCTTTAGTATTTCCTGTAGGACAGGTGTCTTGTTCACAAAGTCTCTCATTGTCTGTTTCTCAGAAAATATTTTGAGATCTCCCTCATATTTGAAGGGCAGCTTTGCTGGATACAGGATTCTTGGTTGGCGGTTTTTCTCTTTCAGTATCTTAAATATATCACACCACTTCCTTCTTGCCTCCATGGTTTCTGCTGAGAGATCCGCACATAGTCTTATGAAGCTTCCTTTGTATGTAATCGATCGCTTTTCTCTTGCTGCTTTCAGGATTCTCTCTTTGTCTTTGACATTTGATAATCTGATTATTAAGTGTCTTGGCATAGGCCTATTCATATCTCTTCTGTTTGGAGTATGCTGTGCTTCTTGGATCTGTAATTTTATGTCTTTCATAAGACATGGGAAATTTTCATTAATTATTTCCTCTATTATTGCTTCTGCCCCCTTTCCCTTCTCTTCTCCTTCTGGGACACCAATGATATGTACATTATTGTACTTTGTTTCATCCTTGAGTTCCCGGAGACGTTGCTCATATTTTTTCATTCTTTTCTCCATCTGCTCCTTTGCATGTAGGCTTTCAGGTATTTTGTTCTCCAGTTCCTGGGTGTTTTCTTCTGCCTCTTGAGATCTGCTGTTGTATGTTTCCATTGTGTCTTTCATCTCTTGTGTTGTGCTTTTCATTTCCATAGATTTTTCTAGTTGTTTTTTTCAACTTTTGATTTCTGCCGTATACATGTCCAGTGCTTCCTTTACAGCCTCTATCTCTTTTGCAATATCTTCTCTAAACTTTTTGAACTGATTTAGCATTAGTTGTTTAAATTCCTGTATCTCAGTTGAAGTGTACGTTTGTTCCTTTAACTGGGCCATAACTTTGTTTTTCTTAGTGTAGGTTGTAATTTTCTGTTGTCTAGGCATGGTTTCCTTGGTTATCCAAATCAGGTTTTCCCAGACCAGAACAGGCTCAGGTCCCAGAGGGAAGAAATATTCAGTATCTGGTTTCCCTGCCGGTGTGTCTTAGAAAATTGCTCCACCCTTTGATGCCTCGGGTCACTGTGCTTTTCTGCCCAGCAGGTGGCGCCTGTCAGCCTATAATTCTTGACTGGTGTGAGGAGGTATGGCCATGTTCCCCCAGCCTCTGGCATCTGGTTCTGAATGGAAAGGGCCCCCCCCCCTTTCCTCCTAGAGAAGACAGACCCCCCAGGTGGAGGTCATTAGCATTTCAATGGTCTCAGTCACAGCCCTGGAAACTGAAAATGACTGGGGCTTTCTCCACTGAGCCAAAAAAGAAACAGTCCCCTTCAGACCCAGTCCAAGGTGACCCTCCGGCTCTCCCAGGTCAGTCGTCACCCAAAGCCTCTGTCTGTTTTTGGGGATGCGTACCTGTAGTGAGCAGTTCACACTCGCTACTTAAAACCCCAGTTGGAGCTCAGCTGAGCTATATTCGCTTGCTGGGAGAGAGCTTCTCTCTGGCACCACGAGGCTTTGCAGCTCGGGCTATGGGGGAGGGGGTCTCACGACTTGGTTCCGCAGGTTTTACTTACAGATTTTATGCTGTGTTCTTGGGCATTCCTCCCAATTCAGGTTCGTGTATGATGAGTGGATGGTCTCGTTTGTCCCCCTGCAGTTATTCTGGATTATTTACTAGTTGTTTCTGGTTTTTTGTAGTTGTTCCACGGGGACTACTTAGCTTCCACTCCTCTCTATGCCGCCATCTTGCCCTAGTCCTGGCGCAGATTCAGGATTCAATATTGCATTTAATCGTCATTGTCTCTTTAGTTTTTCTTCCGTCCTTTCTTTTTTTTAACTGTGGAAACATATTATAACACAAACTTTCCTATTTTAATCACTGTCAGGCATAGCATTCAGTGGAATTAATCACAATTCACATTGTTGTGCCACCCTCACTACCTTCAGTTACCAGAACTTTCCCATCATCCTAAACAGAAAGTCTGTACCAAAAATGCATTAATTCCCCATTTCCCCTCTAGTCTCCACCCCTGGTAACCTGTACTCTACTTTCTGCATATTCTAGCTATTTAATATAAGTGAAATCATACAATATCTGTCCATTTGCGGCTGACTTATTCTCAACATGTTGTTTTTGAGGTTCGTTCATGTAGAGGCATATATCAATACTTTATTCCTTTTAAAGGCTAAGTAATATTCCATCATATGTATATACTACATTTTGTTGATCCATTCATCTGCTTTGGGACATTTGGATTGCTTCCACCTTTTGGCTGTGCTGAATAATGCTGTGAAATTGGAGTACAAATATCTGTCTGAATCCCTATTTTCAGTTCTTTGGTCTGTATACCTAGGGGTGGAATTCTCTGTCAAATGGTAATTTAAAGTTTAACTTTTGGAAGAGCTACCAAACCGGTTTTCACAGCACCTGCACTATTTTACATTCCCACCAACAATGTACAAGGATTCCTATTTTTCCACATCCTCACCAGCACTTGTTATTTTCCATTTTTAAAAATAATATGCTTTTGGGGGTGTGATATGGTATTTTGTGGTTTTGATTTGCATTTCCCTAATGGTTAATGATGTCAAACGTCTTTTCTTGTGATTATTGGCCATTTGTTTATCTTCTTTGGCAAAACATCAATCTCAAGTCATTGGGTCCATATTTTAATTTGTCTGTCTATTTGTTGTTGAGTTGTAGGGGTTCTTTATACATTCTGGATATTAAACTGTTATTAGTTATATGGCTTCCAAATATTTTCTCCATCTATCGGCTGCTTTTATTGAAAGCAGTTCTTGCCTGTATGAGTTCACAGTTTGGAGGGAAGTTTGGTAGGCTGAAAAATGGCTCCCAAAGATATCAAGGTCCTGATCTCTGGAATCCTGTGAATATGTTACCTTATTTGACAAAAGGAATGTTGCAGATTTGATTAATTTAAAAATCTTGATATGGGGGATTAACCTGGATGTTATGAGTGGGCCCTAAATGTAATTGCAAGTGTTCTTAAACAAGGGAAATAGAGAGGGATTTGACTGCAGAAGAGGAGAAGGCAATGTAACAATTGAAGCAGAGGTTTAGGATTTGTGTGTTGTGGCCAAGAGCAAAGGAATACAAGGAATAATATTATTTTTCACTCTAAGTGCTTTGAATATCTTCAGTGATGGGAATTCTATCTTCCAGTGGAAAATCTGATTCTTCAGTATGGGTGATAACCCAAAGTCATCTCCAAAGTCATGTGAATAAGATGGGGTTTGAAGTTGTTTAGTACTATTTTGGTAGTGATAAATTACCTCACACATATAAACAGACTCCTACTCCAAAGCATGACTCTAGTAAAGTATTGAGTTTCATTTCTGTGTGTACGTGTTGTATGTGGGATATTTCATTGACTCCAAGTCACCATATACGGTAGGAAACCTGTTATTTTATGTCTCACTAAAAATGAAAATAATCTGCTAATTAGACAGTGAAACAATTCTTATCTAGAATTTTAATTTTATAATTTTTGAAAGAGATAATTTAGCCTTATTTAGAGAGATTTTTAACCATATATCACTCTGTGCATATATGACAAAGAAAATCTCAGTAAAATTGGTTGAGATAGTCCTGAAATATCTCCTCATTCAGAGTCTGACTCTTCTGAATCATTTTTCATCTGAGAGTCACTGGTGTCCAAGTCTGTCAGCACAATAATGTCCTCTGTGACGTGAAGAACATTGCAAAAGAAGCATTCTGAAAAAGAGCATTCTATATTGTGTTCTAGGATTTTCTCCAAGTCTTTCAAACCCACTATGCCTGTTTTGATGCAGATGGTCAGTCCTCTGATGATGAATATTTGCTTTACTAATATATTTACTCCTGGCTATTTGGTTTCTATGTCTTTCTGTGTACCTATTAACATTCTGTTTTAATGCCAAATCATAGTGTCATATTTTTGAAAATATTTTAAATACCCTTAAACTCAACAAAGGTAGAATGGACGATGCACATGACTCAGTTGAAATGATGACAGAATGGACAGCCATGAATAGGTTTGCACACGCACAGGCAAGAGCAACTACCTCATAACATTGGTTGGCTAACAGTGATTGTATAAACAGTACTGACCATAACAAATCCGTATCTCAGAGATGTTAAGATGGGAAAAAATATGCCTCTTGGAATCACTAGAATTTATTATCATTGTAGAAGATTGTTCAGTTTTAAATTTATGTATAGCATCTCTGTGAGCTCCCTATTGCAGTTATTATTATTTCCCATATTATGAATAAACTATGGTTTAGAAAGCTAAGTGGCTTGCTCAAGATAGGACATATTCAAGGACATTGTCCCTTGGCCCAGAGTCAGTGGGGCAATCACTCTGATTCTTTTCTTTTTGTGGTGATGGGATGCAATACTATGTGTTCTTCATAATAGTTTTTGAGAAACAGAAACATGTGTGTTCATATTTAATATAGGAAGACAAATACTCTTGCTCTTGATGTAGATATTGGTTCTTGCATGGTTAATGACAATATCAAGAAAGCATTTATACATGTAAAAGGACAGTGGGATATAAAATAGTGTTTATAAATCAAGTTTAGCATTTTCAAATGATAATTGACTTTTTAGACAATTGAAGACAATTCTGTTTCCTTCTTTTCCTCTCTTATACTTGGCAATTTATCCTTAAATGTTATCCCCAATAATATTGAATCCCAGTTTTTAAAAAAAGTCTTTAAAACACTTTCATTTAAAAACCTAATTTGCAGGGACTATTGATTTAATTAGCCTGAGGTCATTTGTTAGATTACTAATGTCTGTGTCTTCTCTTCTGGAAGTAGAAAAGTGGGAATTATAGTGGAAGGAGAGTTTATTAGCTTAGCTCCCGTGAACAGTTCAGCTAAGGTCTCCTGATAATGTCTACCCTATTTTTCTGTCTGTTAACTGTTAATGGACCTTGATTTGCCTGATTCCAACACAAGGTACATAAAATACTGGTAAGCACTGAAATATATGATATTTAGAAGAGATTGCATCATGGGATACCACTCAACTAGTGAGTTCATCACTTTGGGTTTCCATGGCTAAAATGGAGAAGTTGCAAATACATGATTTTTACTTGAATGCTTCTGGTGCTCTTATTTTTACTCAAGAATTTATAGAGCACTGCTGTGTATCTGGCACAGTGGTGAGGACTGGAAAGAGAAAGATGAAAAAAGACAGGGTTCTTGCTCTTGGAATGCTTATCCATTATTGGCAGAGACAGATATAACAACAGATGGTTTTAGTCCAAGGTAGTCCATTATCTTATAGAGGGTACAGAGGGTAGAGTGGGTACCCAGAGGAGGCCTACCCCGCTCTGGCTAGATAACTTTATGGGTCAAACTGAGACAGTCTTTTGGTAACAGGTGACTGGGAAGAGCTTCTAGAAGGCAGTACTTCTGGAGATTGGAGATGGGATTTTCCTCAAGGCCCAAATCAAGTTTCCCCTCCCTCATGAATTCTTCCTTGATATACCAGGCTCCAATATCCTCTCCCTTTTACAAATTATTAGTTTTAAAATTTGTTGCATGTATTTTTCATTGTTTCCAGAGATTTACTTCCCTCTTGTTTTTATAATTTGAAGTTACTAAAGATACTAACATAGAAATATTTTCCACATAGGAAGCACTGAGTATTGGAGGAAGGAAGCTACAGTTATAAAAGAAGCTCCCATGGAGACAGATGCAGCCAAGAGGCCTATGATTATATAAGGAATGTCCCTACTTCCTCATAATTGAAGATACTTTTTAGAATTTCATCCCAGTGCTCTTCTCTTTATACTTCTCTGATTGGGTGGATAGGAAAACATTTCTAGCTTTGCTAATGCTATAGGATTCCAGAGAGTTGAGCCTCAACTAATTAATATGATAGAAATCCTTATACTATTTCCTCATGGGGAACTGTTGCGGTTCTCTATGGTCATGTGGTTTTCAATCTGTTTGTCTATACATCTATCTATTTTTATGTCTATCTATTTATAAATCCATTTTTTCAACCTTTTAGTGTAGATTTTATACATCACACTCCTTGAACACATAATACTGCCATGTAGATTTCCTAAGAACAAGGATATGCATGCGTGTAACCACCTTAAGTGCAATTAACAAGGTCAAGAAATTTAACATTGATATTCAGTTTACAGTTTGTATTCCAGTTTTTTCATATGTCACAATGATGTCCTTTTGAACCTTTTCTCCTCCCTTGTTAGATCCTGTCCAGGATCATATAGTGCCTTTAATTGCCATTATCTCTTTAGTTGCTCTTCCTTTCTTTTTTTAATTGTATACATGTATACATTCTTACCTTTGGCCACTTCTTTTTCCACACAAAGTAAAATAGATGATGGATACACTGCTCATAACTTCACCCATTGGGAAGATTTCCCCTCTCCACTGTCTTTCAAGGACACCCCTGAATGTGTCTGTGATACAGCTGCTGTCTGGTTTAGGCTTGCACTTATATACTGAGCTGGCCAATCTGTAAACTAAGATTGGGATTTTTCCTCCTTCTTTAGCTAGTTGCATGAGATCTTCTGAAATGGTCATAGGTGCCAGCTGAGTGACGGACTAATGCAACTATGGTGGATGAAGTGAGGTCTGAGATATATGCCCATGCAGCATCCTCATGCCTTCTGGTCCTGTTCAAGCCCAATTTTGGATGTACTATTTCCATTTTATGGTTGATTGCTGCTGGGCCCATCTGACTTTATGACTCGGTGGGTCCAACAGAAGCTAGAACATGATGGGTAGTTCCAGATGCCTGGTTACTTGGTATCCTATGGTCATATGATCAGTCTCATCAGAGCAGATTAACACACCAGGAACTGTGTTTCGTAAAGCAAATAATTCCTTGCTGCAGATGGCAAGGCCTTGCTCCAAAAACCCTAGGATTCTCTGTGTGTGAATCTCCCAGTGGAACTTTCCAGAAATTCCTGCTGCATCTTTCTCCACCACTGAAACCTCCAACACCCCAGGACCTGGGTGATCATATGACTTAAATAGGAAGACTGCTTGTATCACAGCCTGGACATGAAGCAGAGTCCCATTTTGTGCTAGGCCCCAACTCACAGATGGCACATTTCATCTCTCACAGTACATGGGCTTAAGCAATTTTCCTGGTTGTGGAATGTGTTACTTTCAGAGCCCAAAGAAGCCTACCAGGAAGGAAGGAGTTATGCTGTCTTTTTTTGTGAAGGGAGAGGAAAGGCTCAGCAATTTGTCTCTTAATTTGAACAGGGTATCCTGGCACAACTGTGACTGTGGGGCCCCTGAAAACTTAAGTGACATGGAATATTGACTTACCATGTTTTAATAATAAGCCAGAATGTAACTGGCAGTACATTTTTTCAAATAAGTGAGGCTTATTCTTTGAAGGGTTGAAACTTTTTATTTAGATCTATTTTGATAAAACCAAAATAAAAATAAAAATGTGGGTTTAGTCTGGTGGAAATTATTTTGATCCTGGGAAATATGGTGGAATGGATTTCCAAAGGATTGTTTGTGAACTCTTGAAAAAGAAGTAATAATCATTAAGACTAAGCATGGAATGACAAAGAAAAAATTCTTATTGGGTAGAGTTATTAGACTGCTTGTGGGAGGAATGCAGAAGACATAGAATCTGGAATTTGGCAAGGTAGTCAACAAGTTTTCTCATTATTGCATTTAAAATAAGATGGAGAAATGTAGGCTTGGTTATGATAGAATTCATATGACTGTACTGAAGAAGTACTGTTTATTGAATCTGTACCATAATGGAGAGAGGGAGTATGTATCCCTAGAGCCATACAATAGGATTCTTCCTTCATCTTATCTTTTATTGGTAATTTGGCTATAGACATTGAGGCCTGGCTGATGAAATATTCCATATCATATGAAGTTTTTTGGGGATAGCTAATATGGTAAATGACAGAATCAAGGTCCAAGATCTCAATTGCCTTTAATGATTAAACAAACCTAACAAAATAAAGTTTAACAGGGTAAAATAGAAAGTTTTGTTTCTGGGTCCAAAATATCCAATGGTACAAGTAGAGTATAGGAGAGCTATAACTGAACCAACATCAGACATGAAAAATACTTGGTTGTTGTGTTTTGTTGACTATTAGTTCAATACGAGACATCAGAGATGTGTCTGCTTTTAAAGTTAACCTGTTCTTAGGTGGCATTCCATCTCTTACTGTACAAGGAAAATTGACACAATGAATTATGATCAGAAAGAAGGGATTTGAAAATGTTCTAGGAGGCCCACTTAAAAACAGAAGATATTTAACCTATCAGGGAAACTTTCTTGAACCAAGAAGAGTGAAAGGAGTAATACCTTCTTATCACTAACATTATTAGTCAAGAGGCATTACTTATATAATACTCTTAGTAAATATTAAGATATGTGATTGGAAACAGGGTGGCATAAATATCTGGGGCCCCAGGAGGTAGGGAAGATGAGAGGATGCCAGCACTTTGCCTCCATCATTGTTTTTCATAAAGTCTTTTCCATTGGTTCCTGGCTGAGTGGCTATTTGACCCCTGCTAACTCTGACACTATTTTCCATTATCACCTCTATGCATCATAATGATTAAATTGCAACTGGTTTTATAGGTCCCAATAGGGAGGGAAATCAATAGGGCGACTTAGCAGAGAAAGGAAAGGGAGAAACTCTCAGGGGAATCAAGTCACATATCAAGTCACATGACTGAAAACCACATAGGAAAAGTTTCCTTGTTAGGGGAGAGATCCATGATTTGTCCAGCATCATCTCTACTTCTCCACTTTCCAGAACCTTCCAGAGTAAATGGGAATGGAAATTATATAGCTTAATGGAGGTATAAAAATAGCACCACTTTTATACCATTTGATTCTCATAACAAGTCCATAGGAGATTCCACTTCATAGACGAGAAAATCCAGGAGAGAGAGGTTAAAAAGTATGCCCAAGGTAACTAGTTGGTGAGGAATATGGGTCTTCTAACCCCAGGTACAAGAGTCTAGCAGAGTTTAAATTTTTCAAGAAGTGAATTGGGGTAGGTATGAGGGGGGTAGTGAAGAAGAAAAGCCATCAGCTGAATTGTAGCATCATTAAGCTCTGTGATGGTGTGAAGCTGTATGTACCCCCAGAAAAACATGTTCTTAAATTTAATCCATTCTGTGGGTGTGAACCCATTGTACATAGGACCTTTTGATGAGGTTACTTCAGTTAAAGTGTGGCTGACCTAAATTAGGATAGGTCTTAATCCTATTCTTGGAGTCCTTTATAAGCAAAGTAAAATTCTGACAGACAGAGAAAAAGCCACAGGAAGCAAGAGGCTGGACACTGACAGAACCTGGAAGAGGAGGAGAGACCAGGTGCCTCCATGTGCCTTGCCATGTGACAGAGGAACCAGGATTGCCGGCACCCAGCCCCAGAATGCTGGCAGAAAGCATTGCCTTGATGATGTCTTGATTTGGACTTTGTTTTTAGCCTCAAAACTGTAAGCCAATAAGTTACAATTGTTTAAGCCAACCCTTTTCATAGTATTTGCTTGAGCAGCCTAGGTAACTAAAACAAGCTCATTTCCCACATGAGTTATCTCTCATAAACTAAGAATGTCAACTTCCTCAAAGGCAGGTATTTTCCAGCTATGTTTAATAGGATTATCAATCTAGGATGACTCTTTTCAGCTTCTAGGATGGCTTGGACATGTTGGACCACTTTCTCTGCTGCTACTCTTTCTGCTTATGGGGAAGTTTATATTGGATGGAACCTTCATCTTGAATTGGCTACAGACAAAGCAGTCTAAGGAGATTTGTATTCGCTAAAGCCTCCAATTGTTAAAACATAAAGGGAAGCTTCTGTTTATGTGTATCAGCTGACTCATTCTATTCTGGTCTTGATAATTTCTCCTATAAACTCATTCTTGAGTCATACAAAAATTATTATTAAATGTCACTCAACATGTGACTGCACAGGTTAAAGCAGCTATACCAACTAATTGTGTCCAAATCCCTTCTTTTTCATCTGGAGAGTTTTTTACTTTGACCCTTTAATCAGTGTGTATTCACTTGCTGCTAAGAACTACAATCCTTATATTTCATCCTGAAATGTAATTAAAACAAAGTGTTTGAAATGAATGTCAATCAGACTGCATATAGAAATTAATTCAGGACAAAAGTAGCTTTTTTTGCTTAGTGAGTGGAAAGGTTGGCAGGTTTGTGGTAAGGCTATGAGGTCATTATTGTCACTTTCTTGGACAAAGATGCTTTATATTTCCTGGGAATAGTAACCATATTAACTTTCCAGCAGACACAAACACAGATGAATTTATCACTTAAAGAGTAAGCCTTTGAAGGAACAGGATAAAGAATAAGTAAATATGATTGGAAGGAGAAAAGGGATGGATCCAATGATGTGAGAATCTAGAAAGTCAGAAGGGTACAGGAAGGATGGAGTGAGAAAAGAATGAAAAGAGACAGGGAAAAGATTCACTTAGTTTTATTAAGACAGGTTGGGTGACAGAGAATGTGATTCTTGGCTCCTTGGTCCCTAAAGTGGCATGCTGGAACCTCATGGATTTTTGGGAAGGAGAAAACAAGTGTCTAGCAAGATGGGGAAGGAAGTTGGTGAATCCAATGCTGGGTGTTTAGGGGGGAATTTGAAAACTTGGGTATCTTTGGATATAGATTAATAAGTGAAGAAGCCCAGCTTGGCAGATGGGACAGAGTAGTGGGAGTCCAGTTTCCATGTTAGAGTTGAATTCAGGGAACCTCATGGTCCCCATCCCCAGTGGTCCTTTAGTAGTAGGAGCCCAGCAGGAAAAGTGAATTCAGAAACCAGGGTCATGATCTTCGAGGGAAGGACAAACAAGAACCAGGCTAAAGGTCTGAACAGGTGGGCAGTAGTACTAGCAGGACTTGGAACGCCAGGCAGAGCCTGAAGCAGAAACCTGCCAACTTGGCAGAAGAGGTGGTGCAGGCTCTAACAAAGAGAGCACACAGGCTCCCAGAGCTCATCCCCAGGCCTTGGGGATCTATTGTAGCAAGACTAATTCCAGACACCACTGGTTGGATGGACAGAGGTGACTGCTTCCCCAGCCTGATTAGGAAGGGCTCAGGATCAAGATGGAGCTTTCAGCCTGCTGAAGAAGGGCCTCCATGATCTCAGTTTAAAAGGGATGGAGAAGACTTTGGGTAAATGCTGTCCCACTCAGAAATTTCTGGCCCTTGTCTGGTGGCTGAAGCAGCAGGAGCTAGTTCAGTAATAAATGGTGGCATCTGACCCCTGGGGACAATCAAGGTCTCCACTATCCCCTTCCATGAAAGGTGATTAAAACAGAAATGAAAAAAAAATGGTTTTAAACATCAGATATGAGCACAAAATACTTTGAGGGACTCTATCAAAGCTTCTAATTAGAAGAAATCAATCAGGTGATTACTATAGGAAAACTTAAGAATTCTCTTCTGAGGGTTGGGGTATAGAGTGTGAAACTTCTGGCCGGGGAAAAGATATAGCAGAGTGTGTGCCTGCTGTCAAGGAATTCACTTTCTGTGTTTGTTTCTTACTATTATTGTAATAAATTATCACACACTTAGTGGCTTAAAACAACATGCAAGTTCTGGAGGTCAGAGGTCCTAAAATCAAGGTGTCAGCAGGGCTGTGTTCCTTCTGGAGGCTCTAGGGGAGAATCTGTTCCTTGCCTTCTCCATTTCTAGACTGCCTGCATTCCTTAGCTCATGGCTCCTTCTTCCATCTTTAAGGCCAGTAGCATAGCAGCTTCAAATCTCTCTATATCCTCTATTTCTGTTATCACATCTCCTTCTCTGACTCTCCAGCTTCCCTCTGTAAGGAGCCCTGTAATTAATTTAGATCCCTTTTGCCATGTAAGGTAACATATTCACAGGTCTCAGGGATTAGGTCATGAAAATTTTCCCTCCTACATCATCTGTTTTGGTTTGCTAAAGCTGACAAAATGCAATATACCAGAAATGGGTTGGCTTTTACAATGGGGATTTATTAGCTAACATTTTACAGTTCTCAGGCTGTGAAAATGTCCCAACTCAAGGCATCAACAGGACAATACCTGGACTCTGAAGACAGGCTGCTGGCATCTGGGACACCTCTGTCGCATGGCTTCAGTGGCTTCCTCTGTTTTCTGTGGGTCCTCTCTTAGCTTCTTTGGGGCTTTTCTCTATAAGCTTCTCTTATTTTCCTCTCTTAGCTTCTGTATGTTTTATCCTCTTATAAAGGACCCAAGTAAGAAGATTAAGACCCACCCTCAATGAGGCCAGTCACATCTCAATTGAAACAACCTAATCAAAAGTCCCACCCACAATAGGTCTGCACCCACAGGAATGGATTAAAAGAACATGGCCTTTTCTGGGGTACATAAGTTTCACACTACCATACCATCTAATATCAGAATAGAGAACTACATAAAAGCAGCAATATAATGTCCAGCATGATGACTTATTCATAAGAGACACTGTATTCTTTAAGTGAATGGAACTGAAATTGATGTAAATCTTTGTTCTCAATTTCACCTTGGTAGGAGGGAAGTTTGGTTGGAACATGTTGAAAACCTGGGGCCCTGGACACCAGGCCTTGGCTGAGATTCCATTGTGGCTGGGTGCAGGGGCCAACATGGGCTGTGGAGCATGGTGCCAAGGGGCATCTCTAGCGAGCAAGGGTGAAGTGGGAGTTGAGAGTCTAAATGAAGTAGTAAAGGAGGTTGTTGGGGAGAAAACCCAAGAACAGTGTTCCAGTTTGCTAAAGCTGCAAGAATGCAAAATACCAGAAATGGATTGGCTTTTACAACGGGGGTTTATTAGTTCACAAATGTACAGTTCTAAGGCCATGAAAATGTCCCAATTAAGGCATCAACAAGAGGACACCTTCTCTGAAGAAAGGCAGAAGGCATCTGGGGTTCTTCTGTCACATGGGAAGGCACATGGCCGAAGTCTGCTGGGTTTTTCCCAGGATTAGCTTCTAGTCCTCTGCTGCTTTCTCCTTAAGCATCTGTGGGTTCTCACTCAGCTTTTCTGGGCAAACTTTGGGCTTCATCTCTTAGCTTAGAATCTCCAAACATCTGGGTCTATGTCAGCTCTGGGCATATTCTCTCTAAGTGTCTTTCTGCTCTCTTCTACATGTCTCTGCCTTTTATCCTCTCATAGAGGACACCAGTAAACTAATTCAGACCCACCTTGAATGGCGGGGGTGTCACACCTCAATGAAAATAATCTAATCAAAAGGTCTCATCCTCAATTGCATGGGTCACATCTCCACAGAAACAATGTAATCAAAAGATCTGACCCACGATAAGTCTGCCCCCACAAGATTGGATTAAGAGAACATGGTTTTTCTGGGGGACATAATAGATCCAAACCAGCACAAACAGGTAGAACCCAAAGGGGCAGCAGCTAAGGCAGCAATGCAAATGTCTTAGTTTGACAGCCTGCTGTAACAAATAGTACAAGATGGGTTGGCTTAAACCACAGGAATTTATTGGTTCATGGATTTGAGGCTAGAAGAAATCCCAAATCAAGATATCAGCAAGGCTGTAGACTGTAGTGTTCTGCGGTTGACTGCTGGCGATCCTTAGGGTGCCTTGGTTTGTATTTCTGCCTTCCATCACATGGGGATGCCTTCTCCATTCTGGCTTCTCTGACTTCCAAGTTCTCTTCTTTATGCCTCCAGTAATCCAAATTAAGGCCCATGCTGCCTCAGTTGGCCACACTTTAACTAAAAATAACATCTTCAAAAGGTCTTATTTACAATGAGTTCACACCCACAGGAATATGGATTAAGATTAATAACATGTCTTTTTTGGGGTACATAATTCAACCTACCACACCAATCAAGTCAGAGTGGGAGGCCAGAGAAGGGGAAGTGTCAGGAGAGATTAATAATAGTGGTAGTGATACTAATTCATTATACAGGCTATCATTATGTGCCAGCACTGTGTGAACCTCTGTACATTATCATATTTAATTCTTACAATAACTTTATGAAGTAAGTACTGTTATTATCCTTATTATACAGACAGGAAACTGAGGCATATAGCAATGAAATAACTTGCCAAGGATCAAGAGCTATCAAGTGGCAGAGTCAAGATTTGAAATGAGGTCAGTTGGACTCCAGAGTCTGTAAGCTCAGCCCACTTTAACATTCCCCCATCACATTTCTGATGCCCTGAATCTCTGTATGTGGTACCTACAGCTTTGCCCATAGGCTGGGAGCCCCAGCAAATTAGACTGTAGGGGAAGTGAACCCAAGAGCCTATTTTTATTTGCCCTAAGTTCTAAACAACTGAGCTGATTAGACTCAGATCATTGAAAATAATTAAGCTTGCATCATAACAAAGTTCTATTATTATATTTATATTTTTCTATCAGCACAATGTCTCTTACAGTGTTCTTTGCAGCTCTGATAAATCGATAGCTTCTAAATTAAGTACAGCCCACATTGGCTGTTACAAATTCTGCTGGAGCTGTCCACTGCATTTGGCAAGAGCACCCAGCTGGGGTGTACCCTGTATTAGCATTTTAATTGCTGGATGATTGCTTTCCTGTTGCAAGACTCAGCCCACAAAGGTAGAACAAGTAAGTTTCAATTAGTTCTTATCCTGTGATTTACTGAGCCTATAAAGAACATCTCTCTGTAGCACTTGGAAAGTAATACCCTTAATGTACTAAGAGCAATAGAGAACATTAAAGAAAAAGAGTTACTTTAACCAAGATATGGGCATCCAGGGTCCCAAAGAAAATTCTTGTTTGAATGATGGTAAATTTTCTTGGGTGAGTTCTCAATGAAACAAAACAAAACAAAACAAACAAAAAAACAGGGTTCTTCTAAATTCCAGGCTAGATGTTATCTCCTTAATGCAAACATGGGGTGTATCAAGGCTGAGGTTTTTCTCTTGGGCTGCTTTACTTTTTAGGGGGAGCTAGTTCATCAAAATGCTATTTTTTAATACACTGAGCTTCTAGTGATCCTGGTTCTTAGACCTGTCAGCCGAGAAATTACAGATTGAGCTACAAGGCAACAGAAGTGTTTATTTGGGGTCTTAGAATTGCAATTTGGTGAGCACAGATTCAGGCAGCATCCCAAACTGTGTCCATTCTTGGGGCTTCTAAACAAGGGTTTTTAAGGAAAAAGATTACATAAGTTGTTTGTAAAGAATTGTTTGGTGGTTATTTGGGGCTTTCTGAATGTCCTACAAGTTATGCAGTTTACCGATTTCATCTTGTTTGTTTCATGGCATCCAGATGCCCTCAGAAATGCTGCTGCTTTTGGTTTTGCATACCTTGGCTGTTTGTGATATCTGGCTGAGACACGTGTAAGAGCAACTTCCTGAAAGACCTCCCGCCTCCATTTCAAATCTCTTAGCCATAGTCACTCCATTTTGTTTTATCTCTTTTCTCATTTCCCCTTTTGATCAAGATCTTTCTCTGAAAGATCACTGATCAACACGTGGTATTAAACCCTCAGCACCAGGAAGGCTCATCCCTGGGAGTCATGTCCCTCATAGTGGGGGAAAGTTGCAGGTTTATTCGCAGAGTTTGGCTTAGAGAGGGGCCACATTTGAGCGACAAGGAGGTTCTCAGGGAGTGACTCTCAGGTGTTAGTTATAGTTAAGCTTAGCTTTGTTATACGTTTCATAAGCACAAGCTTGAAGATTAGCATGGCTTGGGGGTAGTTGCAGCCATTATAATAGGGATGAAAAAATGAATAAGATACCACAATAATTATAATAAGATAAAAGATTGGCAAGGTTTGAAATATGCTATGAATTTAGTCACCATAAGATTTAAGATTCAGCCAGCATTATTTTCAATTATCATACTCTGGTTAAAGCTTTGGTTGTATAATCTGTGTTTCCAATTATGTCCTGTTAACAAGGAAGACATTTTCTTATTGAACACATGCAGAGGATTATATTTCCATAAAAATAAGAATATCCAATGAGTTTCGAATTCTAGGGGATCAGGAAGGGAGAAAAAGATAAAATGTTTTGTGAGTTATAGATAGCTTAAGGAAAGAGCAAAAGGGATTCCTTATATTAAAAAAATAGAGTATTAAAACATCAATAATATTTTAAACAAAATCCATAAACATTTTATCGATTCATTCAGTCCTAGGTAATTCTTGTTCCTCTTGATCTTGTGTTAGCAATTTCATGAACCCATTAGCTTCCTACTAGAGTTTTGTAAATTTGGAGTCAGTTCTGTGGTATGGTCTCAAAGCACTTTAAGCAATGCCGTTAGCAGCCGGCGCCCTAGAGTACCTGGCAGACACCCTTTCGCAGGTTTTTGAGGAAGTTTTTATTGTTGTTGCTGAAGATGAAGCACTTTGGCCCATAGCTGATTGCTAGTGTTTTCAAGAAAACATTAGAATAAAATTAAAAAAAAAATTTGTGGATTACAAAAGACTTAAAACATAAATAAAGAATGGCTATCATTAGATTACTGTTTTATAAAAGTGAAAAATTTGATGAGAGTTTATTATAAAATAATGTATGTTTTTGTGGCATGTAACATATTTTTAAGAATAACTGAAATTATGCCTGATAATATTATACTGTTAAATATGAGGCAGATTAGTACCAGGATATCTTATGGAGAGTGAGGATATTGAAAAATGTTTTAGGAATTTTATATAATTTCTAGAATATATATATTAATAACATTTTATTTATATAAATCTAACTATTAGAATGTTAGAAAATCCCTTTTAATTGATAATATTTTTATGCAATTTATAATACATCAAATAAACTTATTTCTAGCATCTTTCTTTGCATAAGGTGAAAGGGTAGATTCTTTGTGATTTTCCAGGAGCTCTCTGGAAAATCCCAAAGACAGTTTGAAATAAAAAAATATTATTCAGCGTTTGATTTGAGAAGGCAAAATGTCAAAAGTTGTCAGGCGGGCTGAACATTTGGTTAAATAGGATCACAGGTCTGTGAAACAATACTTGGCACTCTTCTTTAAATAAAGTGACAATAAAAGATTTTAAAAATAAATATAGGAGATAATATGATAATAAATGTGCCAGTTTGGATCTATTATGTCCCCCAGAAAAGCCATGTTCTTTAATGCAATCTTATGGGGGCAGAATTGTTAGTCTTTTGATTAGGGTGTGACCTCTTGATTGAATGTTTCCATGGAGATTTGACCCTGTTCTCTCAGAGTAGACCTTGATTAGTTTACTGGAGTCCTTTACAGAGAGCACACACACAGAGCAAAGAGATGAAAATGCCCCAGGATATGCTAAGCCAGGGCACACAGAAACTGAAGTAGCTAACAGAGATGCTTAGAGATGCTTGGAGATGTGGACAAAAGGACATCTGGAGAGGCTAAGCTAAGAGAGGACCCACAGATGCTTAGAGAGAAAGCCGCTGGAATCAGAAGCTTAAAGTAACGCGAACGAGGAGCAAAGGACCAGCAGACACCAGCCACGTGCCTTCCCAGTTAATAGAGGTTTTCAGGACGCTATTGGCCTTTCTCCAGTGAAGATATCTTCTTGTTGATGCCTCAGCATGGACACTTTTATGCCTTAGAACTGTAAATTTGTAACCTAATAAATCCCCTTTATAATAGCCAATCCATTTCTGGTATTTTACATAACAATAGCTCTAGCAAATCAGACAGTAAAAAAAAAACTACTTTTTTTAAATTAAAAGTGAGAAGACTTGTTTCTTTTGAACTACTAAGGTCCTGATAAAGTTAATATGAAGTACAAGAAGTTATTTTGATAAAACATAGGCTCTCTGCTTTTTATATTGATTATTCAGAAAAAAGCCTTTAAAACCTCTTGCTAAGAACAGACTGATAATCTAAAAAAACTTTGTGATTTTAATAGAAAGAAAACCAAATTCTAGTTTTGCATTGTTGCTGAAACTGCAGGTCTGCTGCCTCACATGCGATGAAATCAATATAGTGACACCAGTGCTTCAGAAAGAGAAAGGGTTGTGCTGGTTTGAATGTATTATGTCCCCCAGAAAAAGCCATGTTCTTTGATGCAATCTTGTGCGGGCAGACACATTAGTGTTGATTAGATTGGAATCCTTTGCGTGTTTCCATGGAGATGTGACCCACCCAACTGTAGGTGATAACTCTGATTAGATAATTTCTGTGGAGACGTGCCCCACCCATTCAGCATGGACCTTGATTAGTTTACTAAAGCACTGTGTAAGCTCAGACAGAAGGAGCGAGCTTGCTACAGCCAAGAGGGACACTTTGAAGAATGCACAGGAGCTCAGAGAGTAGCTGCAGAGGAGAGACAGTCTGAAGACGGCCGTTGGAAGCTGACACTGACATTTTGGAGAATGCCATTTGAAACACCATCTGGGAGCAAGCAAACACCAGCCATGTGCCTTCCCAGCTAACAGAGGTTTTCCGGATGCCATCGGCCATCCTCCAGTGAAGGTACCTGATTGTTAATGCCTTACCTTGGACACTTTATGGCCTTAAGACTATAACTGTGTAACCAAATAAACCCCCTTTTTATAAAAGCCAATCCATTTCTGGTGTTTTGCATTCTGGCAGCATTAGCAAACTGGAACAGTGGGTCATGAGTCCTCAGTAGCTTGGCACAGCATTAGGGATCCAGGTGTTGTGGGAGGGGTTCAGGCAAAGCATCCATCTCCAGGAGTCCTGCTAATTTCCAGTACTCAGGCTCTCTCACTCTGTCTTTTGAAGCTCACTGTGCCCCTAAGACATCCTGTGCACAGAAGTCACTGCTTTACCACTTTTTACAAGAAATCTATTCTTGGCATGCTTTCTTAAACTTTGGTTTACTGATGATTTGAAGATTATAAGGATGGGGTACCATGCTCTTGGCTCCACCCCCATTCTCTTCTTTCATCAACCCCTGCCTCTCTAGAGAAGCAATTGCTCCTCTACAAATGACCCTGGTGGCCCCACTTTCTACTCTAAGTACTTTTCAAGATTTTTTTTTTCCCCCAAGCAAATACAGTTCCTTTCCTAAGGGCAATTCTAGAGCCAGCTTTAAAAATGTTAACCTTCCTTTCCCTATAAAATCAGTCAGGATCAGCCAGAAGACAGAAGCACTTTAGATATTTAAAGTAGGAAGAGACTTAATATAGAGACTTACAAGTCTTAAACAAGTGGTAGAAGTCTGAAAAAGTGAAGATCAAGGAGACTATTTTCAGGAAATCCAGAAGCATAGTGATTTGCAGGAAATCTTACCTCCTATAGCACTGAAGTAGAAGATTCTCAGGAGAATGCCCAGAGAACTTGTAGGTACTGCTAATGATCTTAGTTAGCATCAACGAGAGGTAACATCAAAACTCCACTGTTGTTTGCCTGGAAATTTGAAACACCTGAGAATAATACCTTTTTTTTGTCTGTGTGTATAAAGCTTTATTGTTTACACTTGGTTCAGGGCTTCTTTGAGGGGGCAAGGTGGCTGGTTAAAAAGATGCTTCCTGGCTGGGGGGAGGAGCTCAGGCAGAAGCCTGGATGCCAGGGGAAAGCAGAGGGGCTCCCTAAAGGTCTCTGGACTCCAGAGACTCTTAGTTGTGCTTGAGGGTGAGCCTTTCAATGAGATACTCACCCAGCCTGGCCTGCAGACCGTCCAGCTTGCGGAGGTTTTTCCGGTGGTCACCCATCTTCTTGATGAGTTTCAACTCATCTAGGAAATGGTTCTCCAGGAAGTCACAGAGATGAGGGCCTGTGTTGGCAGAACCCAAGGCATATAGATCCAAAGGGGCCTAGTTCAGACTCTTCTCCAAGATCAGGGCGACTTCCATGGCTTCCAGGGTATTACCCCACTCATCTTGAGTTGGCTTCTGCATGTCCTGGAAGAGGGCGTGGCTGCCGTGCTGGTTTTGCATCTTCAAGAGACACTTGGTGCCCTTGCGCTTCTCCTTCGCCAACTTGCAGAAGAAGTGGTCCATGCCCTTCAGGGCCACATCACTGTGGTCAATATAGAAGCCCAGAGAGAGGTAGGTGTAGGAGGCCTGCAGATTGCAGGTTGACCAGGCAGTTGACAGAGGTCTCCACATTGGTGGAATAATTCTGATGGATCTTGGAGCTCCTGGTTGGTTAACAATGAGGAACTAACCACAAAAAACAGTGTTAACTGGTCCCAGAGGCAGGGGCTGGCCCAGAAGATGGTCTTGGAGGTTGCAACTGGAGAGGCAGTTGGAGGGTGGTCAAGGCTGAAGAGGTTGGGGGCGGGGGTCCTCTGGTTCTGTTCTGTTCAAACACTGTTGAAGCAAGAGATAGATCCGCAGGACCGCCAGGTGCGCTGTGTTGAATAATAGCTTTTTATTCTGCCTCCCAATTTCTGCATAAGTGCCTTTCACTGAAGAAATCAAATTGGAATCCTACTGGCAAGAAAGTCTGGGAAATGTAGTTTCCAGTCTTGTAGCATCTGGGGTACCGGGGATGGCTTAGAAGGGGAAGATGGGGCTGAGGATCAATAAGGATTATCCAACAATCCACTTATTTATATATGATTTCAGTAGGGGAAGGAAAGGGAGAGAGGGACACCAGGCAGGTAGAGAGGCATGAGCTAAGGAAAGCATGAGACATGTTGGGTGTACGAGGATGAGGCTAATTTGACTGAAGCTGAGAGACGGGGCTGGAAATTCAGATGGTAACCAGGTAATGGGCTTCCTTGAATAGTGGAATAAGACATTGCATGAATAAGCCACATTGTTAGAAAAATGTATTATGAAGATGAATCTGAAAGTGGGGTACAGGAATGATTGGAGAGCATGGAAACTGGGAACAAGGATAAGTTGGTCTAGCTGAGCACCATCTCCTGTCTCCAACTCTGCTCCTTTTTTTTTTTTTTCTGCAAGATTTGATCCTTCCCCTTAAACAGTCACTGAGGGGGCAATAACTTGAAGGAAACAATATCATCCTGGTAGGAACAGTCAGGGCAGTTTTAAAGCCCTATGCTTTAATATTTGTGGACTTGCCACCAATTTAACAGGGTCTTGAACAAGGTCACAAGAAAATAGCATCTCCCCTTCTGATAAACTGCTGATGCACAATATCTATTATTGTAGTTGGCAAAATAAATCTGCTTTTATAGGCTGTTTGCTTTGGAAAGTGAAAGCTCTTGGAAATTGCATTTGGGTCAATTTTTCTGTCAACCTTTAAACAGTGACATGTGAGTGTTCTTGGGGATTGTTGCTTTCCTTATGGGGTCTCCAATTCTAACCCAATCAATCAGTCAATCAGTCAATCATCCCATCGAACAGAGCTCAGAAGGGTGGCATTGGGGCCTTTTGGGATGGTAGTAGATGGAAGTGGCTTAAACAAAGGGTGTTTTGAGTGAGAGTGGACTATAGCTGGTGATAGCATGGGAGGAAGCAAAGCATGGAGCTTTTGAATTTCCCCTTGATGAGTCTGGGCTTAACTGATGCAGTAGTGAGACTTGGGAGGGTTTAGAGCGGAAGGGAGGGAGGAAGACACAGTGGAATCTGTGTTAGAGTCTGCTGCAGATGCTCATTAAAAATCCTAAAATGTATCTGCACAGTATGAACTATACCTAATGACCTTTGCATGATCTCATTTAATCTAATGAAGAAATAAAATAGGGCAGAAGTCTGGATGAAATTAGTGTTCATGCTTTATCTAATATTTGTTTTTAAAATTAATGTTGAGGTTGAAATAAAGAAATTTCAATTTATTTTCAAAATATGTGCCCAGTTGCACATACATATATTCAATTGATTAAAAAATGAATCTAAATCAAGATGATGAATCTTACTTTATAGAATATGGCTAAAATTTCCCTCACTGTGAACTGTAGATTTAAAAAGTCTTTGCATATCTTTATAGATTTGATTTGTCTGTTAGTGAGACTGCTGTTGTATCTGTGCTACATTACTTTTAATTTGATTAAATAGAAAGCATATCAGTGACAATTAATAAATGCTTACAATCTGAATACTACTGTACAAGATGTTGCAAAGAACTAAATAAGAAGTGAGAAGTACTCCCTGCAGTGATAACAAAAATATTGATAGACCCTCATTACCTTAGGATTTCTACTGGGGCTTCAAAACCTACACTTTGGACTTTAATAATAATTACTAGACTTGTGTATTGCTTGATAGTTTGCAAAGCACTTTCATATATACCATTAAAGCCTTAAAACAACCTTGCCCAGTAAGAAAGGGAGGCATTATTTAACTCTTAAATTTTGTTTATTTTTTTTAAGATGAAAGATTAAAGTTGAGAGAGGTTAAGAGACTTTTGTGAAGTCACAAAGCTAGCACATGGCCATCAGATTCATGGCAACACAGGGTTGCCACATTTTTAACTTTTAAAATTGTTTTGTATATATTGTTTTTAAATCATCATAAACATCATATATTGAACACTAATCAGTTTAGTGTAGGAGGGTAGATGTTCTAGTCTGTTTCTGTTATCAGGTTTTCCATCCTTTCAGGTTCTTTTGAATATTATGCATATGTTTGTAAGGATCCACTCACCCACTTGCTCGTTCTGTCACTCAACACTGCTTGAGCTGTTACTGGTGCCCCAAGAATAAGACATGGTATCTGCTCTCCCTGAGAGCTGCTGAATATTTGCTAAATATCCATCCAACTGTGCCTTTGTCGTGTCAGGAGCCCACAAAATTCATCAGCTGTTGTTGTTTTGTTCCTAAAGGGTTTGTTTCCCTCCAGACTTCAAGGAATTTAGTTCTCCACAATCCCAGGATTATGCTTCAATTTTCTAAGGTCACTGCTTATATCTTCCTTGCTTTTTCTTTGAGTCTTTCTAACAGCTGCACAGAGGCTCTGCTTTCATTCATTATTTCAAAAATTTTTTAGTGAGCACCTACTATGTACAAAGCACTGTTCTAGAAGCTGAACAAAATTGGCAAAAATCCCTCCTGCCATGGAACTTACGTTCTCTTGGGAGGAAACAGAGGATAGACTATTAAGTAAGAGAATTATTTAGTATGAAAATTAAATTTAAGTTTATAGATAAACAATATTTAGTGTTTATATGGTGGTAAATGCTGTGATAAGAATCTAGAAGGGAAGGGGGCTAAGGTGTGCCTGGGGTGAGTGGTGTGCAATTTAACATGGGGTGGTCAGGGTAGGCCTTAATGAGAGGATGGCACTTGAGTAGAGACCTAGAGGGAGGGAAGGAATTTTCCCAGCAGAGGGAAGAGCAAGTACAAAGGTCTTGGAGTGGCTAGAAGGGTGGGGTGGCTGGAGAGGACAGAAAGAGGGATAGAGAATTGGCAATGCGATCAGAGAGATAAAGGAGAGGGGCGATCATTTAGGGTTTTGTAGGCCTCTGTCAGAACTTTGGTGTTTCCTCTAAGTGGGAAGCTGCTTGATTGATCACTAGAAACCTTCCCCAAGTAGGGAGCCGTGTCTCTATGAGATCCCAAATAATGCAGCCTCTGCCCTGACACAGCTGTTGGAGTAGAGTGACATGGTGTGTAGACCAGACCATACTGCTTGGAGACAACAGACCCAGGTTAAATGTTGACTCTGGCACTTAGTAACCGTGTTAGTTAGGGTTCTCTAGGGAAACAGAATCAATGAGACATATCTATGAATATAAGATTTATAAAAGTGACTCACGCAACTGTGGGCATGCACAAGTCCAAATTCTGTAGGCAGGCAGCAAACTAGCAACTCCAATGAAGACGTTCGATGAACTCCTCAGGAGACCAACTGGCAACTTCGACGAACTCCTCAGGAAATGAAGTGGATCTCTGATGAAGTGTTCGATGAACTCCTCAGGAAACAAACTGGCAACTTTGATGAACTCCTCAGGAAACGCTTTGCTGGTCAGCCAAAGAAGAAGTGAAGGTCCTCTATCTGTCTTGCTTATAAGTCTTCAACTAATTAATTGGATTAAATCCAGCCAACTGCATTCTCTCATTGTGGAAGGCACGCCCTTTGTTGAGTCATCAGTCACAGCTGCAGCCAACTGACTGATGATTTAATAAACCATCCTGTTGGTTTATGAACCAGCCACAAACATCCTTGCAGCAATGGTTAGGCCAGTGCTTGCTTGACCAGACAGCTGGGTACTGTCACCTGGCCAAGTTGACACATGAACCCAACCATCACAGTTCACCCCTTGTCAACTTGGCGGTTATACACATCACCTAAAAACATACTTTATCTCTAAGTAGAGAAAAATAACAGACATATATTTTGCCTAACAATACTCTGCTGTGCAGCATACAAATGGTAACACACTAAATCTCTCCAGAATAGGGTGCAAGTCCTTGGGTGGCATTAACTCTTAAAATTGTTTTCCTTTAGCTTAAATACAGCAAAATGAACAGTACAGCTTATGCCGTGTGATAAGGGGATAAGACAGAGAAGAAAGCAAAGATATTTGCTTTACAGACAAATACAAACATACTCATAACAAAACAAGGAGGAAATATTCATGCCATCATAGTCCTCATTTCTGTAACTGGTCACATGACCATAGTTCATATTTATCATTACCTTCTTCCACTACCCATTCCATGTTCCTTTTACCCTCAGCAAGCACTTCAGCTGGCCATGGTTCTTTGCCTGGTCGGATGACTCAAACCTTCATTCCTGAAGTTTCTTGGCCATTAGTAGTCCTGCCTGGATTGGGTTGTTGCAGTTTTCCATTGACTTTAATCACAAGGCACGGTAGTACTAAGAGATACCCTAGGGGATCTCCTGTATTCCAGGAAAACTCTTCTTTACTTCCATTGTGTAGTTGCAGTGCTATTTCCCCTTGATAGTCAGGATCAATCACCCCAGCCAGCACAGTAATCCCCTTCCTTGCCTGTTGATTCAGAGGCATAAGAAGCCCAAAGTGGCCAGGTGGCAGTCTTAACTTCCAGTTCAATGGGGTTATTGTTGTGTTTCCTGGTGGAAGTGCTCCTCCTTTTGGAACAAAGACTTGTAGACCAGCACAGCTTAAGCTTGCAGGGACAGGAAGCAAAAATTTACCTAGTGGATCACTAGGAGTGATAGTGAGTGGTGCCACTCCTGTTTCCACCCCTTGAGTCCTGGACCCATGAATCCTGGCTATGGGAGAAACAGCACCATAGAGTGGATGCTGATTCAGAACATACACAGCCTCCTGGAGAACACTGCCCCAACCCTGCAAGGTATTGCCACCTAGTTGGCACTGTAATTGAGTCTTCAACAGGCCATTCCACCATTCTATCAACCCAACTGTCTCTGGATGATGGGGAACATGGTAAGACCAGAGAATTCCATAAGCATGTGCCTATTCTCTCACTTCATTTGCTGTGAAGTGGGTTCCTTGGTCCAAAGCAATGCTGTGTGTAATACCATGACGATAGATAAAGCATTCTATAAGTCCATGGATGGTAGTTTTGGCAGAAGCTTGTCGTGTAGGAAAGGCAAACCCATATCCGGAGTACATATTTATTCCAGTAAGAACAAATCGCTGCCCCTTCCATGATGGAAGTGGTCCAATGTAATCAACCTGTCACCAGGTAGCAGGCTGATCACCTCAGGGAACGGTGCCATATCGGGGACTGAGTGTGGGTCTCTGCTGCTGGCAGATTGGACACTCATCAGTGGCTGTGGCCAGGTCAGCCTTGGTGAGTGGAAGTCCATGTTGCTGAGTGCATTCATAACTGCCATCTCTACCACCACGACCACTTTGTTCATGAGCCCATTGGGCAATGACAGGAGTTGCTGGGGAAAGAGGCTGATTGGTATCCACCAAATGGGTCATTTTATCCACTTGGTTATTAAAATCTTCTTCTGCTGAAGTCACCCTCTGGTGAGCATTCACATGGGACACAAATATCTTCATGTTTTTTTGCCCACTCAGAAAGGTCTATCCACATACCCCTTCCCCAGACTTCTTTGTCACCAATCTTCCAATCATATTCTTTCCAAGTCCCTGACCATCCAGCCAAACCATTAGCAACAGCCCATAAGTCAGTATACAAATGCACCTCTGGGTAGTTCTTCTTCCAAGCAAAGTGAACAACCAGGTGCAGTGCCCAAAGTTCTGCCCACTGGGAGGATTTCCCCTCACCACTGTCCTTCAAGGACATCCCAGAAAGGGGCTGCAGTGCTGCAGCTGTCCACTTTTGGGTGGTGCCTACATATTGTGCAGTACCATCTGTAAACCAGGCCCGAGTTTTCTCTTCCTCAGTCAACTGATTGTGAGGAACTCCCCAAGATGCCATAGCTGTGGGCTGGGAAAGAGAAGGTAAGGTGGAAGGAGTGGGGGCCAGGGACATTTGGGCCACTTCCTCATGTAACTTACTTGTACCTTCAGGACCCGTTCAAGCTCTATCTCATATATACCATATCCATTTTATGATGGAGTGCTGCTGTGCACACCCAACTTTATGGCTTGATGGGTTGGACAACACCCAGCTCATGATAGGTAACTCAGGTCTCATGGTAACTTGGTGGCCCATGGTTAAGCATTCTGTCTCTACTAAGGCCCAGTAGCAGGCCAACCTCTGTTTCTCTAATGGAGAGTAGTTATCTGCAGAGGATGGTAAAGCTTTACTTCAAAATCCTAAGGGCCTGCAGTGTGATTCTCCAATAGGAGCCTGCCAAAGGCTCCAAACAGCATCTCTGTTTGCCACCAACACTTCCAGCACCATTGAGTCAGCTGGATCATGTGGTCCAAGCAGCAGAGTAGCTTGCACAGCAGCCTGGACCTGTTGCAGAGCCTCATCTTGTTCTGGTCCCCACTCAAAACTAGAAGCTTTTCTGGTCACTCGGTAAATGGGCCAGAGTAGCACACCCAAATGAGGAATATGTTGTCTCCCAAATCCAAAGAGGCCAACTAAGCATTGTGCCTCTTTTTTGGTAATAGGAGGGGCCAGATGCAACAGCTTATTCTTCACCTTAGAAGGAATATCTTGACAGGCCCCACACCACTGGACATCTAGAAATTTTACTGAGGTGGAAGGCCCCTGTATTTTTGTTGGATTTATCTCTCATCCTCTGCCACACAAATACCTTACCAACAAATCTAGAGTAGTTGCTACTTCTTGCTCACTAGGTCCAATCAACATGATATCATCAATATAATGGACCAGTGTGTTGTCTTGTGGGAGGGAGAAATGATCAAGATCCCTGCGGACAATATTATGACATAGGGCTGGAGAGTTGATATAACCCTGAGATAGCAGAGTGAATGTAAACTGCTGGCCTTGCCAGCTGAATGCAAACTGTTTCTGGTGGTCCTTACTAATAGCAATTGAGAAAAAAGCATTTGCCAGATCAATAGCTGCATACCAGGTACCAGGGGATGTGTTGATTGCTCAAACAATGATACCACATCTGGAATAGCAGCTGCAATTGGAATAACCACCTGGTTAAGCTTACGATAATCCACTGTCATCCTCCAAGACTCATGTGTTTTCTGCACAGGCCAAATAGGAGAGTTGAATAGGGATGTGGTGGGAATCACCACCCCTGCATCCTTCAAGTCCTTAAGAGTGGCATTAATCTCTGCAATCCCCCCAGAAATCTGGTATTGCTTCTGGTTTACTATTTTGCTAGGCAGAGGCAGTTCTAGTGGCTTCCACTTGGCCTTTCCCACCATAATAGCCCTCATTACATGAGTCAGGGTACCAATGTGAGGGTTCTGCCAGTTGCTGAATATGTCTGTTCCAATTATGCATTCTGGCACTGGGGAAATAACCACGGAATGGGTCCAGAGACCCACTGGACCCACTGTGAGGTGGACCTGAGCTAAAATTCCATTGATCACCTGACCTCCATAAGCCCCAACTCTGACTGGTGGACCAGAGTGACATTTTGGGTCTCCTGGAATTAATGTCACTTCTGAACCAGGGTCTAATAATCCATGAAATATCTGATCATTTCCTTTTCCCCAATGCACAGTACCCTGGTAAAAGGCCATAGGTCCCCCTGAGGAAGGCTGGGAGGAAGATTAACAGTATAAATTTTTGGCAGTGTAACAGGGTCCTTCCCCAAGGGTACCTGGTCTTCCCTTTATCCAAGGGACTCTGGATCTGTAAACTGTCTCAAGTCTGGGAATTGATTAAGGGGCCATGACTCTCTGTTTTTGTAATTCAAGGGAGACTTTTGTTCACTTGACCTAGAATTCTTCTGCCTATGTAGTTCAGACAAGCATTTAGTCGATTGCCCATCTATTTTACTACTTGGTACTCCATGATGTACTAGCCAATGCCGTAAGTCTCTGTGAGTCACATTATTTTGATTGCTGCTTTGAGCCTGTTTTCCATTATGGTAGCCATGCCCACCTTGTCTGTGGCAATTAACTGCAGCCACTTGGCTTCTGCTGACTCAGGACCCAGTTATCCCCATTGTGTTTAAGGATTCCAGCTCAGTGACAGCAGTTCCTACAGTAATATCTAACCTACAGAGAAGGATGATTACTGAGCTCTTCAGGGATGATGGAGCTAGTCTCACAAATTTGTTCCTCACAGTCCTGGTAAAAGGTGTGTCCTCTGGACATTCCAGGGGTGTATGAGCAGGTCTTCCATGATAAATCCACTCTAACATTCCAATCTCTCTAAGCCTTTGAATCCCCTCCTCCACATTGTACCAGGGCAGTTCTGGCATTTCAACCTCCGGTAATGCCAGCCACCTTTTGATCCATGTTTTAGCCAAACACCCAAACAGATTGTTAACACCTTTTCTAACCCCTCGAACTACAACATTGAATGCAGAATCTCTGCTTAGTGGGCCCATATCAGTAAATTCAGCCTGATCCAGCCTTATATTCCTTCCACCATTATCCCACACTCTTAATATACATTCCCACACATATTCCCCTGGTTTCTGTCTGTATAAGTTGGAAAAGTCATACAGTTCTTTTGGAGTATAGCATACTTCCTCATGGGTCACACTTTGTACCTCACCCTTCAGGGTCTGTTGGGACTTTAGTCTAGTTGTAGGTCTTGAAGCAAAGACTGGTGGTGGGGGTGGGTCATGAAAAGAGTTAGAATTATCCCTCAAGCCATTTACCTCAGGACATTCTGTTTCATTTTCATTTCTTAAAACAGGATTAATCTCTCCAGACAGGAATGAGGGCTGCTTCCTCAGGGGAGGTGATTACAGGATAAGCAAGCACTGAAAGGTTAATCTCTTTAGGTGGGGGTTGGATGGCAGGCTTCTTAGGGCAGACTGGAGGTGGGGAAGCTGTTTCCTCAGGACAGCCGTCTACAGGTAAATCTAACAATGACTCAGCAGAATCCAGGGTTCCAGTGTCCTCACTGCCATTATTATCAATCCATATGTCCCCATATCAAGTTTTGGGATCCCATTCTTTTCCAATCAATGCTTTTACTTTAACAGCAGACACCCTGAGAGGTTGAGATTTTAGTACATTGTAAATCTGCTACTTGCACAATGAGAGTCTGTGTCTGGTTTTCAGAAATCTCAAGTCTGTGGGCACAGGAAATAAGATTTTCTTTCAGGGCACACATAGAAACCTCTACATCTGTCATACAGCATTTAAGTTTTAAATTTGAAGCCTTTAGCTCATCCCTTTCTCTTACAACTTTATCCAATGTATCTAAGAGCAGCCAGCCGACATCATTATACCTCTTAATTCTGCAAAACTCTGTGAAGGTGTCAAAAACACTGTCACCCAGAGCCTTGCTTCGTAGAAGAGTATGATTAGGAAAATCAAATGGTGCTATTTTGCGTATCTCCTTTGCCAACTCATGCCATGGACTGTCAGTGCCCTCTTGGTTATTGGAAATGGAATCATTAGTGCCTTTGACTCTAATCAGAGTAGAAAACAAATTGTAAAAGCCCATTTTAAGATTCTGTTTCTCAAGAACCACTCCCAGTACCAAGTTGTATTAGTTAGGGTTCTCTAGGGAAACAGAATCAATGAGAGATATCTATGAATATAAGATTTATAAAATGACTCACACAACTGTGGGTATGCACAAGTCCAAATTCTGTAGAGCAGTCAGCAAACTGGCAACTCCAGTGAAGATGTTTGATGAACTCCTCAGGAAATGAACTGGCAACTTCGATGAACTCCTCAGGAAACACTTCACTGGTCAGCCAAAGAAGAAGTGAAGGTCCTCTGTCTGTCTCGCTTATAAGTCTTCAACTAATTAATTGGATTAAATCCAGCCAACTGCATTCTCTCATTGTGGAAGGCACGCCCTTTGTTGAGTCATCAGTCATCAGCTGCAGCCAGTTGACTGATGATTTAATAAACCAGCCTGTTGGTTTATTAACCAGCCACAAACATCCTTGCAGCAATGGTTAGGCCGGTGCTTGCTTGACCAGATAGCTGGGTACTGTCACCTGGTCAAGTTGACACATGAACCCAACCATCACAGTAACTGAGTGATTTTAGGCCAAAATGTTACCGCTCTAAACCTCAATTTCTCAACTGTCAAGTGAGGATCATAATAATAGTAACTACTTTATAGAGTCATTATTTCTGGTTGTTCAGCATCTGAGACCCCCTTCTTGAGTCTGAGAAATTTGTTTACCTTTTTAGAAGTCTTGAAGGAAGTAGAACCTCACCGGGGAGAGTAGTCACGTTACACAGGGCACAGCTTTGATGTGATGATGATTGCTGGGGACATCCTTAACCTTAGACTCTGAGTCTCCACCCATTTCACAGATTAATTTCTGTTTAGCAAATTTTATTGCATGATATTTTGTGCCAGACTCTTTCCTAGGCTCTGGTGTTATAAAGCTAAGTCATGATTCTTGCCCTTTTATTGTCTGCAAACCAAGATACAGATTGGATACTAGCTTGGCTGTAGATTAGAGGCATTGGAGGAACCTGAAAACTGATGCCAGATCTTTATTCCAAATCAATTAAGTCAGAGTCTCTGGGGATGGGGCTACTGTATGCATTTGTACTCAGATGCAGGTTAGTTGACCTATTTTCCCCCCGAGCTAGACTGTGAAGGGAAGGGACAGAGAATTGTTGTTTTTATATAGTAGGTAATTGTTTGCCCCAGTCGGCTTTGACTTCATTGTTTTTTACACTGCTTTAGCTGTCCACAAGCTGCTTCTACCTACCATGGTAAGTTCTGGGAGGGTGAACAGAGATGAGTTTTTTCAGGCTGCCACTGGATAGATTGGTCCCTGCATATGGGAACCTCAGTATGTGCATACGAGTTACTCTGCTCCCTCCAGAACAGGGTCAGGGATGCACAGTGGGAGTGAGGCTGGCTGCACACTGCTCTGGGGAGGGAATGGAGGAGAAGCCAGCAAAGGCACCAGAAGTTTCTCCAATCTTTCTTAAAACTGAGTTTTCTTGATTTGGCACTTTCCCAGTTACTACAATGCTTTACTTCTTTTCTGCAGCTTTGAGGAAGATCCCTCTGCCATTTTTTGCTAGTTGTTCAAAGATCCTGTGGGGGAATGGCACCCTGGAGCATCTTACGCTGCCATCTTGAAGGACCAGACACTTGAGTCAATTACCTTTTGGAAGTAAGACTACCTTCAGTGAGTTCCAGCTGCCTTTTTAACATGATCTTTTGTACAGTTAAAGTGTATGGTGTCAAATTATTTAGGATAGAAATTTAATAAGAAATATTTTTGCATTTACACATTACAAAGAGGCCAGAGAGATAATGAGTGGGGTTGTACTGTAGGCATGGACTCCATTTACTCTTTTATTCATTCATTCCACTAACACCTTGTTTATCAACTATGCCCTAGGCTCTGTGTAGATGAGGAAATAGAGGCCCATTGAAACTGTGACTTGGATAAAGTAAATAAGCTGGACTTTGTGACTGAGGTTTTGTGCTGGGTGATCTCTGTCTCTCCAGATCCATTCCTCACCCTTTCCCACCCTCCTCCATGCCACTGGAGGCTGGCCTCTTTGGACTGCATTATCCAGGCTTCTTTACCCATTGGCCTCCTGTTGTAGCCAGCCAATGGGAAGCACAGGCAGGAGATGGACACTTGGGAGGAGAGGTCAGGTTATTTATTCCCCTGGGTCCTTCTGTGCCAGGCTACAGTTTGGCAGTGTTTCCATTTCTCTATCTCTATTCTTATAGTCACATCTCCCTCTAGGTTCTAATAACTACCATCTCCCCATTTTAAGCTAAGGAATATTAATGGTTTTGTAATGTTGTCAGTCCTGGGCTATTTCATCTTCCTTTGTTGATTTCCCTTAATCTTGCTGGCAACTTTGAGGATACTCCTTTAATAAACTCTTTTCATTTACTTTTTTGCATGTGCTATGTATTTCCTGTCATCATCCTGACTGGTACAATAGTGGGTAACAAAAGTCTCCCCAGTAAAATGGAAATCTCAAAATGGGCCCTGGAATTGTGTTCTCACATCTTTGATGAATGCTCAGATGATTTCTCTGTGGTGAGAAAATGGGACACTGTTAAACTACAGCATTCAGTAACATCATTATTTCTCAGTTTGTCACTACTGGTGATATGAGACTGAGTGCAATTAACAAAAGAAAAAAAAAAACATGATCCCTTTGGATGTGTCTGTACAATATGTACTAGTAGATAGTTGCTGCATTACAGCCCCACTTCAAGTGTGGTCCTTCCAATGATAAGGAGAGAAGAAGATATTTCAGTGTGCATAACTTTGGAGAGTTCCTCTATTTTTTTCAATTTGCAAAGAAGGAGAAATGACTGAAAGTAAGGATCTATATTGATTCATAGGAAGTAGATAATAGGTTGGCAGGTTGGTCAGGGACCTGGAGAAAAATGGCTGGGACAATGGTTAGGTGAAGGGGAATAAAGTGTGAAGATTTTTGTATCCCTCTTAAATGTTAACTAGAAGGCATCCACAGCACTGGAAGTATTCAATAAACAGCTGCACCAGATGCCCCAAAGCCAATACTATGTATTTTTGTTAGTGATTGCTGTATTAACAAAATACCCTGTCTATTCATGACTTAATAAGTATTTATCATTGCTCTTGAGTCCATGATGGTCTATTGATGGTCTTGGCCAGGCTTGGCTGGATTTGCTTATTCTTACATAATCTGCTCTTGGTCAGATTAGCAGCTTTGATGCTTTTGGCTGAGTTGTCTTCTATTCTGGTGATTTTTCATGCTCCAGATGGATAACATGGAGTTATTCACATGTAACAGGGAAGGGGAGAGAGAGAGAGAGAGAGACAGAGAGAGAGAGAGAGAGAGAGAGAGAGAGAGAGAGAGAGAGAGAGAGAGAGAGAGAGAGAGAGAGAGGAGAAGAGAGAGAGAGAGAGAGAGAGAGAGAGAGAGAAAGCATAGAAGGCCTCTAGGTTCAGGACTGGCCAATCATCACTTCCACTGTGTTCTGTTAGCTAAAGCAAACCACAAGTCCACCCCAGATGCAGAAATAGAAGCTGTTAAGTTGCATTGCAAGAGGTATGGATTCAGGAAGGGGAATAATTGCGGTGATTTTTGCAAAAAACCTACCATACCCTATGACTTCAAGCTAGGTTCAGATAATGGGAAACATGCAGAAGATTAGAGGGTGGGAGAAGAAAGTGGTTAAGTTATTTATTTTACTGGATCCTTTACTTCAGGGGTGGCTTCATTTCTCTGTGAGAAGATATTTTTCCTATAGCTATAGCTCTCTATCTAGATTCAGTAACTGTTATCTTCCCTTGCCTCTTTAAGACTAGGGATGTTAAAGCTTTTCTGCTCCAGGATACTTCATTACTTCTTTGTTAGTTTCTTTTACTTTGCCTGATCTTTTGGCTGTTCCATTTGTTTCCTGGTAGGAAACACTGGTTTTCATTGAAAAACATTTATTAAGTACCTACCATGTTCAAAGAGCTGGGATAATTATAGGGAAATATAAAAAGGGTGAGACTTGAGTACTGTAGGATTGTACTCTTAATCTCGCCATCAGTGCTGATGAGCCAAGTTAGATCTCTTACCCATGAACCTGAATATCTTCCAATTTCTTAACATATTTTACTGGGCCTGGGTTCTGTTTTTTTTCTTAGGTGCAGCAGGTGGATGGAAATGCACTATCAGTATATACGTCTGTGTCAGTCTTCCAAATTCAGGGACCTGTTTTGTATAGAGTGGCATTGCATCCCAGGGCTTTGTAATATTTTTAGAAAAGAATGCTGGAAAATGACAAAATCAATGGAGGGATATAATAAGATTTTTTTTCTTTCATTCTTAATGATTCAAGTTTTAGCAATTACATAGGGTCTAGAGGAAGGACAATAGACCTATGGGTCAGAAAAAGAGAGTTATGGTTCCATTTTTTTAAATTAATTCTGTGGTCTTGAGAAATTCACTCTATCTCCCTGATCCTCAATTTTCTCTTCTATGAAATAAGCATGATGATAATCTTTATCTCACTTATCTGCCATAGTTATGCTGAAGGTAAAATAAGGCATCCCAGGTAAAGCTCTTTGAAAGATACATGATTCTATACAAATGCAAGTTATTTTTATATTTGTCTCCTTTTTACTACTGCCTTACTTAGAAAGTAACTCTCTGTATTTCTTTAGACATATTTCAAAAGCTTTTTAGGACATCGGAAATAATACTATTTTAGAATGAGAAAATACTGGGAAATGACATTGGCTTTCTCTGCAGGAGACTGTTGTATTGGGCACTCTGGTGGTGAGGGTATTAAACCTGAGAAGTCAGTAAGGATCTGAACTTTGGACCAAACCAATTAGGTCCAGCCCCAGCCAAGTAATTCACTGGCACTAAGAGATAGTCCTCATCAGCCCTAAGGGAGAAATGCAACCAGAGAAGGGTTATGTCCTAATTGACCATATTGAGTTTTGGTTCCTTTTGGGCTGGTGGCTGTTTAATGGTTCTCAGAAAACTACCAGTGAGTATGCAGGTAGAGGAGAATTTATTTCTAAAAGCCAGATTTATGCTATACATATAGATTAGTCTCCTCTCTCTCATTACCCAAAACTATGCCTTTTCCTCTTTAATAATTCTGTGTAGGAATGTTGATATGGATTGTCAAAAATGGCCTTGAATAGAGGGCTGGACTTCAGTTGAGCCCCTCAGGAGTGTGAACCAGACACTAACTGGGGCTGTTTGCCAACTCCTCCAAATTACTAATTCTTTGGAAATTCCCTCAATGCATGGGAGTGACTCAGGCTTTCTGACCCTTCCTTTCCTCATTTATGTACCTGCTATTGCTGACTGATTTTGGGGAAAGTATCATTCTTAAGCCAGGACAATCATTTTCATACTCCTGGGAACTTGACTCTTGAATAGTAGACACAGAGATGGAAGATTTTGGAGTTGAGACACCTTGATGATAGTGGCCAATATCTTTCGAATAAATCCTCCTTTTTCTTCAGTTTGTCAGAGTCACTTTCTATTACTTGCAACCAAAAGACCTTAACATACAAGGGGAATTAATTGGATGGGTGAACAAGAAACCAATAAGCTTCTGACTGACTTGTGAGACCTCAAACAAATCTGGCTTCACTCTCCCTATCCCCTCTTTATATTTCTGTATCTCATCTTCTACAGTTAGGTCATTATTCTCGCTGGACCCCTCAACAATCTAAGGTCATGTATGCCTCTCTGCCTTTGCTTCAACAGAATTGTCTTCACATCATTCCATTTCCTCTTGTCCAGTGTTATCTAAATTTTATGACTCATCTTAATCTCCTCCTCCATAAATTCAACCTGGACTTCTTTGGCCCTTTTTTCTTTGGCTCTTTCTTCTCTGTGCTGTGAGATCAGTCAGGACCATCATATTGGCATTTAATTGATCACCGTAAGTTTCCTGTGGTTTTTCTTTTTGTTTGTTTGTCTGTTTGTTTGTTTTCTCCATAGCTGGACCCTTGGAGGCAGGGACTAATCCTTATATTTCTCTTCTGTCTCTGTAATGTCAAGCACAGCAATATATACATTTTAGCTGTTCAATGAAGACTTAGTTAGTAAAGGTGGGAGGGAGCAAGGCATTTTGAGAGAACAATAAGAGACCCATTCTTCATTCGTATAATGTTAGTTTTTCTTTTAAATTTTAAAAGGAAGTCAGGGCAGACTTTGGCTGGCTTTGAAAGTCAGTATATATACTTGGCCCAGATATCCTTTGTCCTCTAAAGGCAAACAGTTACTAATCATAAGAAACTTCCACAGGGACAATATGCAGTGATAGGAAATGGTGTAGAGAAAAGTGGGTCTGGAAAAAGTGAGTGGATAGGCAAGGTGCCACATTTCCCTAGGGTAGAAGGATGCTATTCAGATTCAGCCAGTAGTCATTGATTTCCTACTTTGTCCCAGATACTGGTTGGAATGTTTTCACATTATCTGGTCTAATCCACACAAGAACCCATGAGGTACAATTAGTCCTGTATTGAAGATACGGTGACTGAAGCTCAAGATGTTGTGACTTGTCCAAGGCTGAATGGCTGTTCAGAGGGAGAGCCTGGCCAGAAATCCAGGTGCTCTGACTCCAGAAGCTGTCTCCCATACTTTCTGTCTTTCTTTTTATATCAGCCACTGTGGCTGTGATGGTTTGAAGCAGTATATATCCCAGAAAAGATCATGTTCTTTTTTTTAATGCAATTTTATTGAGCTATATTCACATACAATGCAATCATCCAAAGTATACAATCAATTGTTCACAGTATCATCACATAGTTGTGCGTTCATCACCACAATCAATTTTTTGAACATTTTCATTACTCCAAAAAATAAGAATAAGAATAAAAATGAAAATAAAAGTAAAAAAGAACACCCAAAACATCTCATACTGATCCCCTCTCCCCCCATTATTCATTTACTTTTGGTTCCCCTTTTTTCTACTCATTTGTCCATACATTGGATAAGGGAGTATGAGCCACTAGGTTTTCACAATCACACACTCACACTGTATAAGCCATATAGTTATACAATCATCTTCAAGAATCAAGGATAGTGGATTGCAGTTAAACAGTTTCAGGTATTTCCTTCTGACTATTCTAGTAAACTAAAAACTTAAAAGGGATATCTAAGTAATGCATAAAAATAACCTCCAGAATGATGTCTTGACTCCAGAGATCTCTTAGCCACTGAAACTTTATTTTGTTTCACTTCTCTTCCCACTTTTGGTCAAGGAGACTTTCTCAATCCCACAATGCCAGAGCCAATCTCATCCCCAGGAGTCATGCCCCATGTTGCCAGGGAGATTAACACCCCTGGGAGTCATGTCCCATGTAGGGGGAAGGTTGTGAGTCCACCAGCCAAGTTGGCTTAGAGAGAGAGACCACATCTGAGTAACAGAAGAGTTTCTCTCTGGGTGACTCTTAGGCACCATTATGAGTAAGCTTAGTCTCTCCTTTGCAGTAACAAGCTTCATGAGGGCAAGCCCAAAGATTAAGGCTCAGCCTTCTAAATTGGTAGTCCCCAGCGTTTGTGAGGTTATCAGGAGTTCCCCTGATATCAGGAAGTTTAATATTTCCATATTTTTCCCCAGTCCCTCAAGGGGGCTTTGCAAATACTTTTTTATTCTCTGCCCAAATTACTCTGGGATGTATTGGGGTTTCATGCCAACCTGTACAAACCAACCAGATCTTTTTTTTTTTTTAATTAAATTTTATTTTTTAATTTATTGAGATTGTTCACATACCATACAATTATCCAGAGATCCAGAGTGTACAATCAATTGCCCCCGGTACCATCATACAGCTGTGCATTCATCACCACAATTAATTTTTTTTCAATTTTTAGAACATTTTCATTACTCCAGAAAAGAAATACAGACAAAAACAAAGGAAACTCAAATCCTCCCATACCCCTAACTACGCCGCCTCCATTGTTGACTCATAGTATTGATATAGTACATTTGTTACTACCAACCAGATCTTACTCCCTATTCATGGTTCCATGTAATTATGGTGTTTGAATAAACTGACCATACAAGTTAAATTATAAAGTGTGCTACAGAAAATATAGATTTTTGAACCAAATAAACATTTCTTCCTTTGGTCTCACACAAAAGGTGAAGTTTTTAAAATACAGTCAATAGCATCCTTTACCCCTTAGTCTGATTACCTTGGTCCTACCCAAGTCCATTTCATTCATTCATATCTCTAATTGAAGTCTGCTTTCTTTTTCACCTTCTTTAGCAGTTGCTGTATGGGGTAATACTGACAGTCATAGCTGCCAGACTCTGGCTGTGAGTCTCAGGTATCACACAGATACCTGAAGTTACAGGGACTGACCAGGTTATACACAAAGAGCTCAGCATCTCAGAATTTAGAAATAGCCATTCCAACTCAGGAATAGATGTGATTGCTCTAAGAGCTTACAATCTAGGAACCTTTACCATAAGCCTTGTCCTGATAACCTATGGTCTCAGATTTAATACTCAGAGTTTGCACATTATAGTTAGCTCATATTACTGAGGTGTCATAATATTTGTCTTTTTGTTTCTGGCTTATTTCACTCAACATACTGTCCTCAATGTCCATTCATCTCACAACTTCACTCCTTCTTGTAACAACTCAGAATTCCATTGTATGTATACACCATAGTTCACTATTCTGTTCATCAGTCAGTGTACCCTTAGGCCATCTCCATCCACTGCGAATCATGAATACTACTGCCATAAACACCAGTGTGCAAATGTCCATTCGCGCCCCTCTTTTCAGTTCTTCTAAGTATATACCAATAATCAAGTTGAAGGATCATATGGCAACCCCATGCCTAGCTTCCTGTGGAAACTCACGCTGCCCTCTAGAGGGGCTGCACCATTCTACTTCTCACTAACAGTGAATGGGTACATCCCTTTCTTCATATTTTCTCCAGCACTTGTATCCCTCTGTTTATTTTTTGAACAGTTTTATTCACATAGCATACAGTCCATCCTAATTAAACAATCAGTGGTTCCCAGTATAATCACTTAGTTACGCATTCACTACCAAAATGCAAATGTCACTCACAGTTTTGTGGCTCTCTGATTTTAAGGAACTTTGCTCTTCCTATTTCATGGATAATTGAAAACACTCTTTATCGGCTGGATGTGGGTTGGCCTAAGTATTCAGAAAACTTTACTGGAGCAACATTTTATGTCACAGTTGACTCCCTCAACGGATTGGTTTATGTAGGGCCAAGAAGGTATAGCATCCCAAACGTGTTTGTGTTCACAGGATATTTTCTGTGAACCTGGAATCTCACTGCAGACACACCTCATGGCATGTGTGCAGCCAGCACACTACACAAGCAATCTGTCTGGATCATGGATGCAGGAAGTGGATCCTACGGTCATACTGTTAAAAAATGCAATTCCTTTGGTGATCTTGTTCAAGTCCTGGGTACCCCAAGCCAAAAAGGCACTGGTTTGAATCCCCCGCAGTTAGATAACCCTGCAGAATCATAGGTAGAGGACACAGGAGACATTTACATTGTAGAAGGAGATGGAGAACTGAATAACAGATTGCAGTGCTTTGGCTGCATGGAGGAAAAGGGATAGTGCCTGCTCAGTTCAACATACCTCACAGTGTTACCAGTGATTCTGCTCGTGGGGTGTGGGTTGCTGACTGAGGAAATAAAATAATCCAAGTTTTCAGTACAGACACTGAGGAATGGTTAGGAGCCTGGACTAACTGTTTCACAGAAGAGAGACCTTCTTGAGGCCGATCCGCTCCTGTTGGGAAGTACTTGGTTATGGCCCTGAATCGTGGCAGGTTTTTATTCATGGCAGCGCTCCTAGTAGGATGTTTTGGCAACCGTTCTGTGGTCAGCACCATCGGGCTCGTGGTTCAAGTTTCACTTCATCTCTTAGACATGGATAGGAAGACTGGAGCAACCTAAGTGGCATAAATTAGAGCAAAACAATACAAAAATATGGCTCTTTGAACAGCCATTTTCCTTCATTTCATTCATGATTTTTCTTTTCCTGGAGATCTTTCAAGTGGAAGTTCAGAATCTCAAATTCATTTTTAAATTCTTAAACATGATGTTCAAGTACAAGAATATGTTTCTTTATTTTTGCCTGATCTAGTATCAGAAAGATCTATTTTTATATTATTAAGAATCATATGTTTGGTTTACCTTTCTTGGGACTTAGTTTTACTTATAAATGCATAAGGATGTTTTAATGAAATAAATGTAATTCTGAAAAAATGAGGTTGGAAAGAGGGACTTACCTAGTTAATTGCCCTGGTAGACTAATTACTCCTGTGGAAATGGGAACAAAATTAGGTTTAGAGGATATTTGATTGAATCCCTTGTGGAGAACTGCAAATGTCAAAGTTTTTTCACCTTAGATAAAATGAACTGTTTGAGAGACTATGAGTCAGATGTGCCATTAATAAATAGCAAACCCACTCAGTGCTAGGTCCTCAAGATTAGAAAATGGAAGGCAGGCTTTCTCTGCCTTTTGAGTAGCGTATAGTTGATGGAGAGGAGACAAGCATGCAAACAGTGCCGATGTGGCATGTAGGTGTAGTGAGTTTCCAGCTTCTGGCAAGAGGAGCCCGTTACATCTGACAGGGAGTCAAGGAGTTCTTGCAGGGGAATTGATTTGAGCCAGGACTTGAACAACTGTGGAGGAGTTGGCCAGGGAGTGAGGGAAAACAGTCTCAGTGGAGATGTTATAAAATGTTATAAACTTGCTGTGAAGTTTGTTAGGTTTTTTGTAAAACCTTAACTTAACTTTGGTCCTTTAGCTCTAAGATACTTAATATCAACTTTTAAATGTAGGAATAAAATGGCATCTAAGCACTTTATTGAAAGGGATTCTTCCAGATAATCTGAATGATTTTTATAGGTAGCATTAAAAATAGGGCCTCTCATCACTCAATTCATTCCTAATATTTGTCTACGTCAAAGAAGAATCAGGAGAATTATTTATATTTTTGGAGATGTATGCCAAACATTTGGAGATATTGAGATGAATAATTTCCTGCCTTTCTATTTCTACATGTCTTTTTTTCCCCCTTTGGTCTGAATATTGCCTTTCCAATGAAGATTATTTTTTTCTTTGTTTAGTTTATGCTAGGTTTTAGTGGAACCTTGTCATATTATGATCTTTCAAATTATTTTCCCCCTTTCCTATACCTTCTGTCTCTATTCTGGTTTACATTGTAAATTGTGTAGCATATGCTCAATCTTGAGTTGCCTTTCCATGTCGATTTTATGGCAGGAGTCTGTTTTCCAGATTTCAAGGAACTCACACTTGTTTTAATGCTTGGATCATATCTAAATGCGGTTTAGAAACTAAATCTTCCAATAGGAATCCCCGTCCTGTATTCCGAGGCTATTTATAAATGTGTTTGTGCCACTTATCAAGCTCTATGATCTTGAACAAGTCACTTCTCTGTGCCTTAATTTTCTCTTTAGAAAGATGGGAATCTCATTGTCTTTCCACCTTCACAAATGCTGTGAGGATCAGATGTGCAGTAGGTGTGAAGGTGCCCTTTGAAACGCATAGGTATTTGTAATATTAAATGCATTTTATTAGTGAAGGTCCTTTTAAATGTGATATTTACCTGATACCAATACAGATTTGCCTTAATTTCACTTTTATTTCTTTTATCAAAATGTGTCCTCATGGACTTTATGAGTTTAGCTAATACAGTAAATTTATTTGGATGAAAGAGGGTAATTTGGGGTTTTGTTGTCTTTTATTTTTAAGACAGGATGAGCAGTGCAAATGTCTCTTTGAAGGAATGCAAGTTAGGTAAATTGATGTTGTCATTTCTGAAATGTTTTATTTACATTTGTTTTATACCAGATTCTTTTTTTTTTTTTTTTTTTTTTTAATCATCATTTTATTGAGATATATTCACATACCACGCAGTCATACAAAACAAATTGTACTTTCGATTGTTTACAGTACCATTACATAGTTGTACATTCATCACCTAAATCAATCCCTGACACCTTCATTAACACACACACAAAAATAACAAGAATAATAATTAGAGTGAAAAAGAGCAATTGAAGTAAAAAAGAACACTAGGTACCTTTGTCTGTTTGTTTGCTTCCCCTACTTTTCTACACATCCATCCATAAACTAGACAAAGTGGAGTTTGGTCCTTATGGCATTCCCAATCCCACTGTCACCCCTCATAAGCTACATTTTTATACAACTGTCTTCGAGATTCATGGGTTCTGGGTTGTAGTTTAATAGTTTCAGGTATCCACCACCAGCTACCCCAATTCTTTAGAACCTAAAAAAGGTTGTCTAAAGTGTGCGTAAGAGTGCCCACCAGAGTGATCTCTCGGCTCGTTTTGGAATCTCTCTGCCACTGAAGCTTATTTCATTTCCTTTCACATCCCCCTTTTGGTCAAGAAGATGTTCTCCATCCCACGATGCCGGGTCTACATTCCTCCCCGGGAGTCATATTCCACGTTGCCAGGGAGAGTCACTTCCCTGGGTGTCTGATCCCACGTAGGGGGGAGGGCAGTGATTTCACCTTTCAAGTTGGCTTAGCCAGAGAGAGAGGGCCACATCTGAGCAACAAAGAGGCATTCAGGAGGAGACTCTTAGGCACAAATACAGGGAGGCCTAGCCTCTCCTTTGCAGCAGCCGTCTTCCCAAGGGTAAAACTTATGTATACCAGATTCTTTTAAAAGTTGCTGAAAATATCATTTTTGTGTATATTCCTAAAGGAGTTTCTTTTATTAACATGCTTGTAATCATAGTTTTTCACCTTTTTCTTTAGATTAATTGGCTAAATTAATGAGAAATGTATTGTTTTTTATATATAAATACGGATTAAAATTTTGGAAAGAAAGTCAAAACAAAACGAAACAAAAAACATATTTGCATAGAGTTCAAAACTGTTTCATGGTTCTTCTGTCTCATTTCTTCATGTCTTCTTCATAAAATCCCAGAATTCTCTGCTTACCAAATGGGGAAACTGACGCCTACAGAGGTTGAGTGACTTGTTCAAGGTCCTATCACTTATTAGTGGCCAGACTCAGCCTAGAGCACAGATATTTTAAAAAATGTTAGAGGCAGGAAATATTGATTTAACAGCAAACTTGGCACCAGGACTTACAGTTTGAAAGGTTTCTGAAGAGTTTTGCCACAAAGAAATTTCTTAGGAAAGAGAAAGAAAAAAATATCAAAGGAGGCCAGACCATGGATCAGAAATTTACTTATTTCTCTGGGGGTCCTTTACGGATGCTACTGCCTTTGGTAGGGTTGAAGTCTAGTGTTTGTACACACACACGTGTGTGTGTCTATATTTGTGTGCGTGCATGCATGCAAAACTATATTCCTAGAATCATAGCAGATTTGACCTTATCACCTACCTGTCCGGTTTTAAAAAAATTGACTGAAGCCGGATTTTGAATGATCAAAAATCTAAGCCCCTAAAAATGGGAACTTTGTCTTGTTCCTCATTTTCTCCTCAACAAATAATATAGTAGCTGACATATAAATAGCAGATCCCCAGTAAATTTTTGTTGCATAATAATTGAAAGGGTAATCTCCTCAGTGAAGTTGAAATTGGGGTAGGAAGAGGATTTGTGGGGTGGAGGTGGGGATGGAGGCAAGTGAGGGGAAGGGGAAGAAAGAGACATCAGTTTATGAGTCCTCCCTCAGTCTGAGGAAGGAGCCTCTTAGAAGGAAATACACTTTGGGGCCAAAACAATTAACTTTCTTTTTTTCTGTTTTTTTCTTTTCATGACCAACTATATTCATAGACCATTAGGTGGCAACAGCACAGTGTGATTTGAAGGATTGAGGAAAGCCTCTCCCCACTTCAGAATTGCCCCCATGGTATTTCTGTCAGTCAGGGTTCCAGCAGAAGCCAAATGGCACCATCAAACTAGGTAATTGAGGAGGCTTTGAGAAATGAGCTATTGACAAAGTTATCTGCAGACTGAGCTCAGTGCTGCCAGTGGAGGTGGCACGGAGTGGTTGGGAAGCTTAATTTCTTGCCAACCCTTCAGGTTGTAGCTTAAAACGAATTACTGAGGAAAAGACCATAGCCCTGAGCAAAGGACAGGTAGGGGGTAGGTGAGGGTGGGTGAGTCATATGATTCAGGGGTAAGTTCACCCTTAAGAACAACCCCTGGAAACTGCATGATAGAAGTCATTTGTGAGAGGCAGTGCCTTAGAGCAGCACTTACCAAATTGCACTGTGCGTGCGAATCACTGGATATCTTGTTAAAACGGAGATTTTGAATTAGAAGGTTTTGAGTTTTGCTGGTATTCTGCATTTCTAACTGGTTCTCAGGCGCTGCTGCTTCTCATCAAAGCCTTCTGTATGTGTTCTGGTTCTCATCTCTTTCCAATTTCTCAGCAATGTTGCCCTTCTGAAACTCTCATCTTTTTCCCTCCTTATTCATTACTCAATCCTTTGACCTCCCATTTTCCTCTAGCTACAGCCCAATTTCTCTGTTGTCACTGGACAGCCAAACTCACCAGCTCTCTTGATGCCTTGCTGACCTAGCTTTCTTCCTACCACTCTAGTCACTTAATCTCAGTATTTTGTAGGTTTAACTTCCTCTGCCTGTCCTCTAAAAGTGGTGTTCTCTTGGGCTCCATCTTGTACCTTTCCTCCCCTCTCTATTTATCCCAAATGTATGTTCTCCATTCATATAGCTTTAAGTATTTTCTGTATGACAGTGACTCCTAAATTTATATCTGCACTCTAAATCTTTTTTATTTAAATGAGCTTCTGACTCATTTTTGCAATGCATCCCCACTTGAATGTTTAACAGGCATTTCCAACTTTCTGTTAGTGAAACTAACTTAAATTTCACCTCCAAACCTTTCTCCCTTCACAGGAAATGGCACTATCATCTGCCTAGTTTCTAAAGTCAGAACCCTGGGAGTCGTCCTTGTTTCTTTCCTTTCCTCGTCCTCACATCCAATCCATCAGCAGCCTTCAATAACATACATCCATTCACTTCTATCTTTACCACCATGTCCACCCTTTTCCAAGTCACCGTCCTCCCTCACTGGAATACAGCAATAGATTCCTAATATGACTCTGTCCTTCCACTCTGGGCCCCTAACACTGTTCTTGCTGTAGTAGTTGGAGACATTTTTGAAAACGTAAACCATATTATGTTGGTTTCCTGCTCAAATTGGCAAGGGGAAAGGAATTACCATGATGGGTTTAGAGTGATTGATCAGAGTTCACTTCCTGGGGCTGGAATTTGCAGCTACCCATGTTGCATATTATCATGGGAGGAAAGGTGGATGCCTGAATGAAATTCAGATTCTGGTAGTGTGGAAAAAGAGGGCAATGGATTTGGGGATATTTATAATGTACTGAAAGATGTCAGTGGACTTTTCAGTTTCCTACTTTTATCACTCAGACACCTTATGTGTCAAGAATGTATTAAAATGATACAGGAAACTATGAATCTTATCTAGGATCCTAGAAAACAGCATTTCTGTAAAACATTGAACACTTTTCATTTTAAGTTACTTAAATCAAAACTCCCTTTAATAGTGAGGCTTGTTTTGGGCAAACTAACATCACCAATGATGAGTCCTTGATAAGTTTGGATAAGCTGAAGTTTTACAAAGACCTTCCCTGCCAGCAAGAACAGTAAGAATTAATTTTCTACAGTCTTTGGCAATGGGTACTACACACGTTTTAACTCAAACCTATATGGTACCATTTATTTATTATTCACAGCAAACTTGTTTCCACAGAGTATCATTTGTTTCATTAGATCTCCAATTTATTTCCCCTCTGGAAAAATGGTACAAAGAGAAATGAGCAATATATATATACACTTACACCTCAGGGTTGTTTTGAGGATTAAATGAGGTAATCCAAATGAAATGATGAGAACAATGCCTGGCACATCATAATCTCAATGTCAGCAATAATTCTAATAATAATATTATTGTTATTATATACAATGTGGCTATGACATTCTGTTTCTTCAAAACTTGTCTTGAAACACTCCTTTTAGTTGAGCTATTCTACTAAATAGTATGGAAGGTCTTGCCCTCTGCCTTCTAACATGGTGTCACTGTTCATTCCCAAGAGGTTTTGAGCTCTTGGAGTGAGGACAATGGCTGGGAGCCATACTGTACACGGCATGACTCCCAGCAACATCAGCCTGTGATCCTGGTGATCTTAAAAACATGCATTTTTCTTGACAACCTTGGAAAATGGCTTTAGGAGGAAATATTGCTTAAGACACTGTGGCAGGGAGTGTGTGCTCATATTCTTCTCCCTCCTTGTCCTCTAAGTATAATTCTGCCTGTAATTCAGCACCTGCTTGGGCTTCTGTGATGCTGAATTGGGACTATGGTAAGGGGTAAAGGAATTAGAGAAATGAGGACAAAGGATTTGCACTAGAAAGAGTTAGAATTTATCATGGGAAAAGAGAAAAATAGAGTTTCACAAGATTATGGAGTGAGAGGTTTGGGGTAGCAACTAGCACTTTGAGAAAGAGCATGGAGAGAGATTTTAAGACTTTTTACTATGTGTTAGGAATGTACCTCCCTCTTTTTAATGTTCTTGAAGACATGTCTATAAAAATATAAGCACCCCCCACTTTTTTTTAACATCTGTTGGTCCCTGCTAAGTGTTTCTGTGAATCGACCTTGTACAGTGATTGGGCCAGGGGAGACCCCAACAAATTTTGGGTTCAGTACTTTTTGAATTGCAGAAATACCCTAATAGGAATTGGTGAGTGCTTGTGCACATGGCCATTTATTAGGACTGAAGTCTCTTAAAACTCCTTGCTTTGGATCTTCTGAGTGTTTATAACTCCTGTGTTTTACTACTACACAACCAATCAAGATCACATCCTGGGAGAAGGGAAATAATATTAGATTTTCAGGTTTTCTTCTGATGAATTTGTAATGGCAGGCTTTTTCAAATGGCCTTTCTTTTACCAGCATTTGCCTGCCTCATGATTAAATCTTCAAAACGTGGCTATACTGCATTGCACTCTGACCAGGGGTTAATATGCCTGAAATCAGCCTAAATAATGACAAGAGCTCTTTGCCTAGCATAAACACTTCTCTGAGTGTTTAAAAACATTTTGGTACAGTTGTGTAGTAGAATATAATGCAATGATTATGGAATTTTTATGATACAGAAAAGTTTAAGATCTAAAAGGGGGGAAAAAAAGTAATAATACTAAGCTATGTCTTGTTTTATCTTAACTCCATGAAACAGAATTGAAAAAAAAAAGACTGGCAGGATAGTCAGCAAAATATGAATAGTGGTTGTGTTCGTAAAGTACTAATAAATAGGCTGGAATGCAAAATAGACATCATTTCTAGTTGGAATTAGGGTGGGGGTGGGGTGTCCATACTTTATAAAGATGCCCTTCACAATATTTTCTGAAAATGTCTTTTGAAGAGGTTGTTGAGAATCTTGTATGTTTTTGAGATAGCTTACTAGAGGTAATTATTTATTTTTTTATTTTTGTACTGACCTATAATTGCCAAATTTTCTATATTGTAAAGGTATTACTACTTTTACAATCAGAGGACATCAATAAAAAGAACCTATTTCTTCAATTTCTGATACAAATAATAGTTTTACTGACTAAAGCTATTTTGTTGGCCACTATGAATGTCAGTTATGAAGAACAAAAAGTCATCTCCACATATACTTTATCTTTAAAAAATCTCTAAAATTATAGAAGATGAGGAAGATGTAACTCTGGATTGTGTTTAGCAATGATGCTGATGAAAATATGTTATTAATAATTCCAAAAGATATAGATTTTTTAAAGAGGGATCATGAGTAATTTTTAATGCAATTTTATTGAAATATATTTACATACCATACAATCATCCAAAGTGTACAGTCAATGGTTCATGGTATCTCATATGGTTGTGCATTCATCACCACAATCAATTTTAGGACATTTTCATTACTCTAAAAAAGAAAAGAATAAAAATAAAAAAGAACACTCAAAACGTCCCTTACCCCTTATCCCTGCCCCCCATTATTTATTTTTGTCTTTATTTTCTTACTCATTTGTCCATACACTGGATAAGGGAGTGTCAGTTGCAAGGTTTCATAATTACACACTCACACTGTAAAAGCTATATAGTTATACATTCATCTTCAAGAATCAAAGCTACTGGGTTGCAGCTTGACATTTTCAGGTATTTCCTTCTAGCTCTTCCAAAACATTAAAAACTAAAAAGGGGTATCTATAAAATGCATAAGAATAACCTCCAGAATAACCTCTTGTCTCTATTTGAAATCTCTCAGCCACTGCAATTTTATTTTGTTTCATTTCTCTTTCTCCTTTTGGTCAAGAAGGCTTTCTCAATCCCACATTGCCGGGGACAGGCTCATCCCCGGGAATCATGTCCCATGTTGCAGGGAGATTTACACCCCTGAGAGACATGTCCCACATGGGGGGAGGGGGGAGTGTGCTTTGAGTTTCCTTTGAAGTTGGTTTAGAGAGGCCACATCTGAGCAATAGAAGAGGTTCTCTGGGGGCGATTCTTAGGCATAATTATAAATAAGCTTAGCTTCTTCTTTGCAGGAATAGGTTTCATAAGGGCAAGCTCCAAGATCAAGGGCTTTGCCTATTAAATTGGTAGTCCCCAATGCTTGGGAGAATATCAGGAATTCCCCAGGTGGGGAAGTTTAAGATTCTGCATTTTTTCCCAGTCCCTCGATGGGGCTTTGCAAATACTTTTTTATTTTTTCTGCCTGTGCCAGTTTGAGTGTATTGTGTCCCCCAAATGCCATTATCTTTGTAGTTTTGTGGGGCAGACGTTGGTGCTGGTTGGATTTGCTTGGAATTGCCCCACCCAGCTGTGGGAGATGATTCTGATGAGATGTTCCCATGGAGGCATGGCCCCGCCCATTCAGGGTGGGCCTTGATCAGTGGAGCTATATAAATGAGCTGACTCAGAGAGAGGGAACTCAGTGAGTGCAACTGGGAGTGATGTTTTGAAGAGGAGCAAGCTTGCTAGAGAGGAACGTCCTGGGAGAAAGCCGTTTTGAGGCTGGAGCTGGGTATCTTCCCAACTAACAGAGGTTTTCCGGACGCCATTGGCCATCCTCCGGTGAAGGTGCCCGGTTGCTGATGTGTTGTCTTGGACGCTTTGTGGCCTTAAGACTGTAACTGTGTAGTGAAATAAACCCCCGTTTTATAAAAGCTTATCCATCTCTGGTGTTTTGCGTTCTGCAGCATTAGCAAACTAGAACAGATTTTGGTACCGGAGAAGTGGGGTGTTGGTGCTGCTGAGTTTGCAAATACCAAACATGTTGGAACGGCTTTTTAAATGGATAAGGGGAAGATTCTGGAAGAATTGGGATAAGCTTGATAGAAAAGGCCAAAACTGCTTTAAAGAGACTGTTTGTGGAAATATGGACTCTAAAGATACTTCTGATGAGGCCTTGAACAGAAATGATGAATATGTTGTTGTAAACTGGAAGAAAGGCGATCCTTGTTTTAAAGTGGCAGAGAATTTGGCAAAATTGAGTCCTGGTGTCAGATGGAAGGAAGAAATTGAAAGTGACAACCTGGAATACTTAGCTGAGGAGATCTCCAGACTACCTGTGGAGGATATACCCTGGCTTCTCCTTGCAGCTTATAGTAAAATGCGAGTGGAGAGAGATAAACTTAGAACTGAACTCTTGGGTTCAAAGAAACCAGAAGCTGATGGCTTAGAAAATTACAAGCTTCCAGGGGGTGGAATCCCAGAAGCTACAGCCCAACGTGAGGACATAACCAAACATGGAACCCAGCCGCCATTTCAGTACAAGTCAAGATTGGAGATGGAATTATCCAGAAAGGATTTGTGGAAAGTCCTATTGTCTAATGGCTTTGATCCCTGTGTGCTTCATGCAAAGCCAACAGAATTTTTGCGAGATCTTTATAGATAGAGCCATTGCTGGTCTGGACTGGAGGAGACAGACAAGGAAAAAATTAAAGGAAAAATCTCTTCAAAGACAGAGACATGGAGGTTGAGGTCTGGAGTCAAGAGGTTTGGGGCTGGGAGAGCGGAGCAGCCCACATGCATGGAAAGGGTGAGTTTGCCCTGAAGGTTGAGGGCGGGCTTTCCGTCTCGATGCTCTGGAACTGTTTTGCCACATCAGGTCCCAAAGAGGGTGGAGCACATTTCCAGGGAATTGGGGAGAGCCTGGCTGCCACCCCACTGTTCTGAAGGGGTTGAGCGTGTGCCCCGGAGATGGAAGGGAATCTGGGAGCTGCCCCGATGTTTGAGGAGGGTGGGGCCGAGAAGGTGGTCTCCCCAGTGTGTGGATATGTTAGAGCACTCACCTAAGCATTTGGAAAGGAAAGGGCTGCCAAAAAGGCCCTTAAGAAGGGTTAGGCTCCCGCTCTCTCAAGCCCCACAGATGCAACATTGTTCTGTAAATGACTCTCAGACTTTGAAATCTAATGGAGTTTGTCCTGCGGGTTTTAGGAACTGTTTTGCTCCTGTTAACCCTGTTTTCCTTACTGTTTCTCCTTACGGCAATGGAAATGTTTATCCTATGAATGTCTCCCCTTTGTATATTGGAAGCATATAACTTGTTCTAAGTTCACAAATCCACAGCTAGAGGGGAATTATGCCTTAGGACTGACCACGCCTAAATTGATTTTGATGGGATTTTGTACTTAACTTTTGTTACTGAAATGATTTAAGTTTTTGTGATATTGTGATGAAATGAGTGTATTTTGTATTTGGAAAGATAGTGTCATTTTGGGGGCCAGGGGTGGAATGTGCCGGTTTGAGTGTATTGTGTCCTCCAAATGCCATTATCTTTGTAGTTTTGTGGGGCAGACGTTGGTGCTGGTTGGATTTGCTTGGAATGTGCCCCACCCAGCTGTGGGAGATGATTCTGATGAGATATTCCCATGGAGGCATGGCCCTGCCCATTCAGGGTGGGCCTTGATCAGTGGAGCTATATAAATGAGCTGACTCGGTGACTGGGGGGGGGCGGGGAACGGAGTGTAGCTGGGAGTGATGTTTTGAGGAAGAGCAAGCTTGCTGGAGAGGAGCGTCCTGGGAGAAAGCCGTTTTGAGGCCGGAGCTTTGGAGTAGACGCCGGCTGCCTTCCCAGCTAACAGAGGTTTTCCGGACGCCATTGGCCATCCTCCGGTGAAGGTGCCCAGTTGCTGATGTGTTGTCTTGGACGCTTTGTGGCCTTAAGACTGTAACTGTGTAGTGAAATAAACCCCCGTTTTATAAAAGCTTATCCATCTCTGGTGTTTTGCATTCTGCAGCATTAGCAAACTAGAACACTGCTCAAATTACTTTGGGATGTATCAGGTCATCAGACTAACCTTTACAAATGAACAAGATCTCACTCCCTATTCAAGATTCCATGTAATTATGGTGTTTTAATAAACTGACCATACAAGTTAAATTAAATAGTGTGCTACAGAAACTATAAATTTTCCACCAAATAAACATCTCTTCCTTTGGTCTCACATAGAAGTTGAGGTTGTAAAACACAGTCAATATCATCCTTTACCTTTTAGTCTGATTTGCCTTAGTCCTAACCAGATCAGCTTCATTCATATTTCTAACTGAAGTCTGATCTCTTTTTCACCTTTTTTAAACAGTTGCTGTATGGGGGTAATGCTGAATTTCATACCTGCAGAACTCTAGCTCTGAGTCTCAGGTGTCACACAGACACCTGAATTTCTAGGTTATACACAAAGAGCTCAGCACCTGAGAATTTAGAAATAGCTGTAACAACTCAGGAATAGATGTGACTGCTGTAAGAGCTTAAACCTAGGAACCTTTACAATAAGCCTTCCCCTGATAACCTATACTCTTGAATTCAATCTCAGAGTTTGTATATTATAGTTAGTCCAAATTAGTGAGGTGTTATAATATTTGTTTTTCCTTTGTGGCTTATTTCACTCAGCATTCTGTCCTCAAGTTTCATTCACTTAGTTTCATGCCTCACAATTTCATTCCTTCTTGCAGCCACTCAGTAGTCCATTGAATGCATACACACAGTTCACCCTTCAACTCATCAGCTGATGTACCCTTAGGCCACCTCCATCCATTGCAAATGGTGAATACTGCTGGGTTAACACCAGTATGCAAGTGTCCATTTGTTTCCCTGCTTTCAGTTCTTCCAAGTATGTAACTAATAACTGATAACTATAACCGAGTTGCAGGATCATATGGCAACCCTATACTTAGCCTCCTGTGGAACCAACACACTGCCCTCCAGATGGGCTGCACCATTCTGTCCGGCGCTTTCTCCGCCCCGCCTCGAGTCCTCGGTCGGCCGGCGATGGGGACCAGAGAGATAAGGGGAGAGAGGGTGCGGACAACGTCTTACCCGGAGCACTTGTGATCACTCAGGACTCGCGGTGGTAAAGCAGATAAACTTTTAATGGGACTAGGCAATCATCATCTTTACAGGTTCCACCCGGGGCGAGACACCTCGGGGGAGAACAACCTCGATGCGGCCGTCAGGTACGGCTCCTTGTGGGCTGTCTCCCCGAGGTTCGCTTGGGCAAACTCTTAAGTACTCTACTCATAACCAATGATCTAGCGCCGCGCATATGCACTCAATTGGCAGATAGGAATAGTGAGCGTGCACGTCACAAGCGGAAGCAGGATATGGGCGCCATCTTGGCTCATTCGATGGGCGGGGGGACTTTGGAGCAGGTTTACAGCGCATGCGCTATGCCCGTCCCGGGAGACGGCTCTCCACATCTCCCCCTTTATTATTTATATCGACCCAGTGTCCCCAGTGATGAGTGTGCTCCCGTGAACCCAGATGGCTCACAATTTGTTCCGGTGCTTTGGGGAGTCTGGACTAGGTCTCAGCCATTTAGCGGCGGAGCCTCTAGCACCGACCAGAATGCTCACCTCATATGGAGACAGGAGAGTCCGTGAGCTGGAAACAACATGACTCTCCCTGCAGTGCTTTGCCTTGCAACTGGGGGACAAAGGCGGGGGCAGGGATAGCATTAACCAGAGTCGGAGGCGTCACTAGGCGTCCCTATGCATTGGCTAGAGTCAAGTCTGGCCACAACTATGACTCTGCCTTAGGGACCTACCTGAGACAAAAATTATGACTGCTGGCGTCGCCCGTTATACCCGGGACACAGCTGCGCGCTTAGCTACAAACCTCGCTCCCGAGTGCCCCGCCCGAGGCGGCCAGGATGGGGTATGGCCATCAGAATGGTCGCTGTTGGGGGTATCAAAGGTGGAGGACATAGCCATCATAGTGGTAACACGGTACTGCCGCGCTTGAAACAGGCGTTCTAGCAAAGATTTAACAATGACTAATCCCACCAATAGTCCCACCATCAAGAGAATCCAATTAGTCAAATTGGGCCAAGAGAACCAAGAGGTGACTTGGTCCCACAGATTTTTTACAGTCTCGCCCAGTGTGGAAAGGTCGAAACTAACAGGCTTCAATTCCCTAATGTTCTCAAGTCCCTGAAGGCCGGAGGCTTGGTCCAATGGCCCAGGCCGTATATTCGTTGGCGTTTCTGACAGCTGCTCCCCGGCCTCCCCAGGTGATGCCACGGTTCCCACCAGTCTTTCCGGAACCCACACCGGTTGACGTCCTGGTTCCTGGGGAAAAACACAAACAGAGCCTCCGGCCCAGCCGAGCACCGGGTCAGGGCCTTTCCACTGTGACGTGGAGGGAGCGATATGGCCCTTAACAGTCTCCCATATAAGGCCAAGAGGGCAGATTAAGGCTGCCAGAACAAGGAAACCAGGGGGCAAAAGTGGCCACATCATCAAGAAATCGCTGGAGAGAACTTCTCTTAATTGAGATACCCCGCTGTTTCAAAAGGGTCTTTAAGGGGGTTAATAGGGGTGAGCTTTCAGACTGCCCCATGCTTGCAGTCGGCACTATCTCTTAATCACTCGGAGAGCTCTTCCGAGTCCCCGGGGCTACCTGAACGCCCACGGGCCCTAGTCCTCGTATGGAAAGGGGGTGCTTACCTTCTCGCGGTGATCAGTCGCGGAGGTCAAACCACGGATCCCGGGAGCACGTCTCCGTCGGGGCGAGGGGAACGCAAATGAGGTTGCGGGTTCGAAGTTCCCCGTACGGGCCACCACTTGTCCGGCGCTTTCTCCGCCCCGCCTCGAGTCCTCGGTCGGCCGGCGATGGGGACCAGAGAGATAAGGGGAGAGAGGGTGCGGACAACGTCTTACCCGGAGCACTTGTGATCACTCAGGACTCGCGGTGGTAAAGCAGATAAACTTTTAATGGGACTAGGCAATCATCATCTTTACAGGTTCCACCCGGGGCGAGACACCTCGGGGGAGAACAACCTCGATGCGGCCGTCAGGTACGGCTCCTTGTGGGCTGTCTCCCCGAGGTTCGCTTGGGCAAACTCTTAAGTACTCTACTCATAACCAATGATCTAGCGCCGTGCATATGCACTCAATTGGCAGATAGGAATAGTGAGCGTGCACGTCACAAGCGGAAGCAGGATATGGGCGCCATCTTGGCTCATTCGATGGGCGGGGGGACTTTGGAGCAGGTTTACAGCGCATGCGCTATGCCCGTCCCGGGAGACGGCTCTCCACACCATTCTACTTCCCTACCAACAGTGAATGGGTACATCCCTCTCTCCACATTTTCTCTAGCACTTGTATCTTTCTGTTTATTTTTTAAACAGTTTTAGTCACACACCATACAATCCATCCTAAGTAAATAATCAATGGTTGCTGGTATAATCACATAGCTATGTGTTCACCACCACAATCTATGAGGACAGTTCCATTTCTTCCACAAAGAAAAAAGAAGTGGAAAGAAAATGAAGAATAAAAATTAAAAAAATAAAAAATAAATAAAAAGGAGAAACAAAAACAATAACACCAACAATCCCATGCCCTCTCTTATATTACCCTCTCACTGACATTTAGTTTTTGTATGTTGCCTTTGTTACATTTCATGGAATATATTGCAATGTTACTGTTAACTATAGACCCTAATTTGTATTAATAATATTTTTCCATATACCATCCCATTTTCAACTTCTGCAATGTTGACATTCATTTGTTCTCCTTCATGTAAAAAAATTCTTGTATTTGTACATTTAATCACCATCACTGACCACTCTAGTTTTCGCTAAGTTATATAGTCCTGGTTCTTATCATCTATCTTTCCTTCTGGTGTCATACATGCCCCTAGCCTTCCTCTTTCAATCAGACTCACAATGAGTAATTTTTAAGTTGGGAAATATGTAGGCCAAAACTGGCAGGAGCTAAACATCTTTCTGTTCAGAGTCAACTATGGTGTTTAATTCAAGTCAGAATAAAAGCGTTTTGGCATATAAGCTTCTAGAATTAGACCAGCATTAAACTATCTACTTTTCCCCAAAGCAGCCACTTTGAGTGCAAGGGAAGTGTATATTACATAGCAAACATGAGGATGAGTTTGTACTGCCTGTTATTTTTTCCCCCAGCATCTTTGTCTGTGGAAACTATATTGATTAATTAATTCAATACATATTTATCAAACATGTACCATGTATCAATCATGGGATACCAAATAATTGTATTTGGTTGGAGAGAAACATGGTGGGTTGCTAATTGCAGTGTGATGTGATAAGGGTTAGATTAGAAGTGTAACAGGGATCTCAACATAGACATAAACTATAAACAGAATTCACTGAAATTCAGGAAAGTCTGGACAGGTCTGAAGAATGTATGGGTGGTTTGGTTAGGGCAAGACAAATAGAGAAGCCCATGGTCAAAGTTTATCCTAAGGGACAGAGTTGAGGCAGGTGAGATGCAAGCTTCATCCGAGGGCTGTGCTCTTGGATCAGAGGGGAAGGGTAATTCGGCTCAGACAACAGGTGGGTCCTGGTTCTCTTCTTCAAGGAAAACTGGTGTGAGTGAGGACTTGAGTTGCAGACCTCACTGTAGGCATCCAGAGCAGCAAAGGAAGATGATTTTGAGATGGTAGCTGCGAGGAAAGTGTTTCTGGGCACTTGTGAGACATGCCCTGGGGATTCCTGGAGACAGCTGTCAGAGACTTTAAAAGGGAGTTTGAGGTCCTACAGAGCCAGTGAAGTAATATTTGTACTGCTGGTGACCCTAATTTTGCTCCCAGGCTTGCACAATCTGAAGCATGGAGGCTATGGTATAGCGAAGGAAAAGTTGCTAACTCAAGAGGTGGGGTGCAGAGTGAGATTAGGAATGTTTCTCGGAGAGCTAACTTTTAAAGGATGAGTAGGGTTGACACGAAAAAAAGCATTATAAAACACCAGAAATTATTGCAGCAGGTTTAACATTAGCAAAGTGGGGGGATGGCAGAATTCTTCTCAAGAGTACGTGGCTTTTCTGTAACAATAATAACAATAGCAACAGGACCTACATCTACTGAGAGTTGTTACAAATGTTTTTGGTCTCAGTTCTGTCATAGTATTTTACTTCATGTTTTTTCTGTTTTTATAAGTTTTAAAACCCATTTCATTGTGGAAAATTTCAAACATAAACAAAGTAAACAGAATGCTGTAATAAGCTCCCAAGTACCCTTCCCTCCAGCTTCAATTGTCAACATCTGCCATTCTTGTGTCATTCATACCTTCACATGTTTTCCACCTGGCAATTCAATATTAATCATGATTATTTTTACGGTTCTTTTCTTGAGGTAAAAATTACATACTTTGAATTGTGTATATATTAAGTGTAAAGTTTTTTTGCAGATGTGTATGTCCATGAAACCCACATCCCTGTCATGATATAAATAATTTCTCTCTCCTCAGAAAGTTTCCCTGTGGCCCTTTCACAGTCAGTCCTTATCTCCCCAAGGAGGTGAAAACACTGTTATCTTTTTCACTTTAGATGAGCTGTCTGCCTTAGAATTTCCTGTTAATGGAATCTTCGGAATATTCTTTTGTGTCTTGCTTTGCTGAGCATAATGTATGTTGAGTCATTCATTTATTACATATATCAGTAGTTTGCCTCTTTTTATTTCTATTTTCATTGTATGACTATATCACAGTTTGTTTATCCATTTTCCTGTTGATGGACATTTGGGTGATTTATTTTTATGTTGTTTTTAAAAGACTTTTACTATGTGATCTATATTTCATTTTGTGTTTTATGTAGTTCTTCTGGCAGGAAGATTTTTATTTGTTCTATTGGTTGTCTTTATAATGATAACTCCACAAAATAGCCTTAGTTTTTAATTTCCTTGCTACCAAAAGCCATAATGAAATGATCATATTTTTATTCCTCCATCTCCCTACCACCAAATTATAGTTAATATTATCTATCTTAGTATTTATCTTTGTTCTTTTGCTGCTTGATCTGTTAGCTTTAAATGATTTTCGTGATAGGGGACTGTTTGCCTTTCCCTGGGACCCACAGGTAAGTCCTGTGTTCAGGACTGGGAGCCTTGATGTGGCTCTTAGGACTCGATGATAGATGTGCTAGACTTGTGTTGATTCCTTTCTTGGGGGTGCCTGAGGCAAAACATATCCCTGAGCAGACAGTGGCTGCTAGCACATTCCTCCTCCTTTCATCCAGAGCATGTGTAAACATTCACTGGTGACAGTCGGGGCTAAAGTATGTAAGTTTTATGGTAGCTGGCCCACTCCCGCTGCCATATTTGTTCCCAGAGGGGTGCGAACAGGGTCCTTTCACCACGGTACAGGTAGAAGAAGAGTGTGTGTAGAACATCTTCCTGCATTGGCAGCTGATTGAGACTTGCTGGGCACGGGGCACCAATGCCCATTAGTGAAGCTGACGTTGTCTTGTCTTTTCTCTATGTGACTAACTGTATTCCATCCAGTGCATGTGCTGAGTCGTGCTTTTGCTGGAGACTCTGACACCTGCAAATCTTCGAGTGGGTTGAGCCCCATGCCTGCTGTTCCTGGTGACAAGCATTACTGTGCTCTAGCTACCCTTTGTGTGGTGAGACTCCTTCCCTGGATGTGGTAATAGGTGTCTCTCCAGGTCGACAGGATTCTTGGAATCACAGCTATCACAGTCGAGGCAATCAGTATACTTTTCTATCTCCTACCTTCTTTCCCCTTCCTCTCCTTTTTTTGTTTCATGTGTGTGTGTGTGTTAGTTGCATCATGTCTACATTGTTGGGCACTAAAGCTTATATTCTATTCTGTCTCTAGTCCTCATGTTTATTTTAGACTTTATTCTATGATTAAGTATACTCAAGTCTGTTCGTTAGTCTGTTTGCTTTTGTTTTCCTAACCAATCTTATGGTTAGCTGAAATTCATACCCTAGAAGTGGAATTTCCTAAAGGAAAATGCGTAAAAATAATATTTGAATTATTTCTTGTTAAAAAGTTTTGTCTGTAGTTTTTATAAGTGAAGGACCATTTGGCTGGATTTAAAATACTTGATTTATGCTCTCTTTACTTGAGGACCTTATATATATTGTTATATTATCTTCTGGCTTTGAAATTTGCTGAGGCAAGCTTAATTTCTTCCCCTTATAAGTGACTTTATTTTTTTGTGAGCTTTACAAAGGATTCTTTCTTTATCTCTGAAGTTTAATAACTTTAAATAGTACATGTTGTAACACCAACAATCCTGGATTAATTTTTCCTGGTATGGTGGATTTCTTTTAAATGTGTGTAACAAATCTTTATTTCAAGAAAGGGTTCTTAGTTATATTTTTAATTTGTTCCATTATTTTGATTTTCTTTTAAAAAATTCAGTTATGCATATGTTGGCTCTCTTTTGTCTGTTTTCTGCAAATAACTTATTCTCTGTAGCCTGTTAAAATTCTGTCTTTGTTCCTATTCTATTTACTTATTTTTACTCCCCACCCACATCACTTAGTGTTTATGCCAGTATCTATTTGCCCCTGTTCTTATTTCAACATCACCTTAATTTCTGTGGTGATTTTATCGTGTTTTTCCCAACTTATTTCCCGAGTCTTGACCATTCATGCTTCATCTTTTTCTTACCAGCTCCCTGTCTCTTCCTGAGCATGCCAGTTTGGATGTACTATGCCCCACCAAACACCGTTATCTTTGACGCAATCTTGTGGAGGCAGACGTATTAGTGTTGATAAGGTTGGAAACTATTGGTTCAGTGTTTCCATGGAGATGTGAGTCAGTCAAGTGGGTGACACCTTTCATTGGATTATTTCCATGGAGTTGTTGCCCCACTCATTCAGGGTGGGTCTGAATTAAATCACTGGAGCCGTATAAAAAGAGCCACACAGGCCCAGACATTGATTGGCTGACGCTGATGCTTAGACTTGCTTGGAGTTGTGCATCCCTGATGAGAGCAGCTTCGAGAGACATTTTGAAGATGGCCATTGGAAGCTGATGCAGACATTTTGGAGAATGCCATTTTGCAGTGCAACCTGGGAGCAAGCAGACGCCAGCCACATGCCTTCCCAGCTAACAGAGGTTTTCCAGATGCCATTGGCCATCCTCCAGTGAAGGTACCCAATTGTTGAAGCCTTACCTTGGGCACTTTATGGCCTTAAGACCATAACTGTTTAACCAAATAAGCCACCTTTATAAAAGCCAATCCATTTTTGGTGTTTTGCAAAACAGCAGCATTAGCAAACCAGAACAGATTTTGGTACCAGAGAAGTGAGGTGCTGCTGAGTTTGCAAATACCAAACATGTTGGAGTGGCTTTTTAAATGGATAAGGGGCCGATTCTGGAAGAATTGTGAGGAGCTTGATAGAAAAGGCCTAGATGGCTTGGAAGAGACTGTTGGTAGAAATATGGACCATAAAGATATTTCTGATGACTGTTTCATTGCCAACTGGAAGAAAGGCAATCCTTGTTTTCAAGTGGCAGAGAATTTGACAAAATTGTGTCATTATGTTGGATGGAAGGCAGAATTTGAAAAAGAGGAGCTAGGATACTTAGCTGAAGAGATTTTGACAATACGTATTGACAGTGTGGCCTGGCTTCTCCTTGCAGCTTACAGTAAAATACCAGTGGAGAGAGATAAGCTAAGAACTGAACTCTTGGGTACAAAGAAACCAGAAACTGATGGTTTGGAAGATTCTGGGTTTCCAGAAAGTGAGACCCCAGAAGCTACAGCTCCACATGAGGATTTAACCAAACATGGAATCCAACCGCCATTTCAGTACAAGCCAAGATTGGAGACGGAGTTATCTGGAAAAGATTTGTGGAAAGTCCTATTGTCTGATGTTTTTGACCCCTTGTGCTTCATGCCAAGCCTACAGAGTTTTTGCAACATCTGTGTAGATAGAGACATGGCTGGTCTGGACTGGAAGAAACAGACAAGGAACAAATTGAGGAAAAATTTCTTCAAATACAGAACCATGGAGGTTGAAGTCTGGAGTCAAGTAATCTCAGGCAAGGAAAGCAGAACAACCCATGCACGTGGAAAGGGTGAGTTTGCCCTGGAGGTTGCGGGTGGGCCTCCCACCTGGATGCTCAGGAAGAGTGCTGCCACCCCAGGCCCCAGAGAGGGTGGAGCACATTCCCCAGGGATTGGAGAGAGCCTGGCCACCACCCCACTGTTCTGAGAGGGGAGAGCCTTTGCCTCGGAAAGGCAGAGTCCAGGTGGCACCCCGATGTTTGAGGAGGGTGGGACTGAGCAGAATGTGGTTTTCCCAATGTGTGGATATGTTGGAGCACTCACCCCAGCATTTGTTGAAAAAAGGGCTGCTGCATAAGCCTTCAGAAGGTGTGGGACTCCCACTCTCTCAAGCCCCAAGGATAAAAGAAAGTTCTATAAATGACTATCAGACTTTGAAATCTAATGGAGTTTGCCCTGTGGGTTTTAGGAACTGTTTTGGTTCCTTAAACCCTGTTTTCCTTACTGTGTCTCCTTAGGGCAATGGGAATGTTTATCCTATGAATGTTCCTCCTTTGTATATTGGAAGCAGATAACTTGTTCTAAGTTTCCCAGGTCCACAGACAGAGGGGAATTTTGCCTTAGGACAGACCCCACCTGTAACTGATTTTGATGGGATCTTGCACTTAACTATTGTTACTGAAATTATTTAGGATTTTGTGATATTGTGATGGGCTGAGTATATTTTGTATATGGAAAGATCATGTAATTTTGGGGCCCAGGGGGTGGAATGTGCCAGTTTGGATGTATTATGGCTGCGAAAACACCATTATCTTTGATGCAATCTTGTGGAGGCAGGCATGTTAGTGTTGATAAGGTTGGAAACTATTGGTTCAGTGTTTCCATGGAGATGTGAGTCAATCAACTGGGTGACACCTTTCATTGGATTATTTCCATGGAGTTGTTGCCCCACTCATTCAGGGTGGGTCTGAATTAAATCACTGGAGCCGTATAAAAAGAGCCACACAGGCGCAGACATTGATTGGCTGACGCTGATGCTTAGACTTGCTTGGAGTTGTGGATCCCTGATGAGAGACATTTTGAAGGTGGCCACTGGAAGCTGATGCAGACATTTTGGAGAATGCCATTTTGCAGTGCAACCTGGGAGCAAGCAGACTCCAGCCACGTGCCTTCCCAGCTAACAGAGGTTTTCCGGACGCCATTGGCCATCCTCCAGTGAAGGTACCCAGTTGTTGAAGCCTTACCTTGGATACTTTATGGCCTTAAGACTGTAACTGTGTAACCAAATAAAACCCCTTTTATAAAAACCAATCCATTTCTGGTGTTTTGCATTCTGGCAGCATTAACAAACCGAACACCAAGTTATTGCATTTTCTCTTAATGCTCTTCCTTCTTAAGGCAATTCTTAAGATTAAAAAAATTGTATGTGAAATATTAGGCCACTATTTCAACTGCTCCATGGCGACATTTTTCTGGTTAGTATTCTTTTTCTCTTCATACATTTTGATGGCTCTTTTCCTGTCTTTTTCTTACAGCATTTATTTGAATTATTTTGTATTACTTATCATTAAATGAGTTAGCCTTTCCTAGAGGCACAAGAGGCCTTCTAGACTCTTCTTTGCTGTCAAAAAGGCAGGTTGCTCCCCAAAAAATGACTCTTCTGCCTGACAAGCTTTTGACCTTAATAGTAAGCAATTAATATATAGTGGATTGAATAAATAAATGATTGTAGCAAATTAATCTGATATATGCATTCATACTCTATAATAAGCAACTTTGTGCTTTTTTTGTTCTTCTTTTAATTAGAAGCTGGATTGGAGCCTTCTTTTCTATTGAGACTAATTAAACCTCAGGGTATAAATAATAAATTAAAAACATTATTTGTAACATAAATTGTACTTATTTTATGTGTAAAAATAACCTAGAAATGTTTTAAAGAGAGACAAAATAAAAACATTTTGCTTCTCTCTTTTCAAAATTAAAAGTTGGAAATGTAAAATTAAAAGTAAAAATAATTAAAATCAGTCGTCACATCTATATTGTGACTAGTTGGTAGAGAGAAACAGAAGTGAAGGAAGAACCAGGAGAGAAAATGGAAGAGTATGAGAGGAGAAAGAGACATCAAGAGACAAAAGTAAATAAACCCTGAAAAGAAATAAACAGGAAAGGAAGAGGCACAGATTCATTTGTTGAACATGTGTGGGATTATTTGGAGGATAGGAGAGATAGGAGGCAGTTAAGAAGTGTTTATAGTTATTGAGATTTCAAAAATGAGAATGTTATAAGGGATCAATCTGCATTATAACCACAGTGTTTTATTTCTTGATGGTGCCATATCCAGAACCAAGTGCATATGAGGTGTCCAGCAAAACTATTATATTAATTTAGATTTTAGGGAAATTGGGGCCAAGGCAAAGGTGAGTGACTCATCTACAATCATAAAGATGTGGAAAGTGGCCTGGACTTGGAGCCTGGAGAACTGGCTTGCAGATAAATCTCTGCTATAAAAGCTGGGTGACCTTGGACAAATTACTTCTCCTCTCTGAGCACCGCCATTTTTCATTTGTATGACATGGGTTTGGACTAAATGGCTTCTTCCCCACTTGGTTCTGACAGTTTCATTATTATAAGTCATTATGGAGAGAGGGACAGATTTCCTGTCTCTTGGCACCTAGTCTGGAGCTGAGTCTTTACTGGCTAGAATGTGTCTTTTTAGAGAGCTGCTGTGCCTGGGGGATGCCAGCTTTCCCCAGCACTCATGCTGAGTAGGGCAGTGGCACCATGGAAGGTGCTAGAAAGGGAAAGGACACTGCTGCTCAGGGCTCAGGTCTGCTCTTCCTGGCTCATGAGGGGTTCTAATGAATGAAGACACTCTTTCAGCCTGCCAGTTGCTTCTGGCAGAACTTCTGGCTTCAGGGACTTTGGCTTCATTACAGGAAAAGGATTCTCAATAATCACAAAAAGATGAAACTGTTATGGTCCCCATTCTATACATTTCCACCCAAATTCTCTTTCTAAAACAAATCTTGTTACTCCCCAGTGTCTACAGAGCAATCTCTCTCTTGGCATGAAGTCTGTATTTTGGGCCTTAAGAGCAGACATTGTGTCTTATTAATCTTCATGTTCTCAGCAATTAGATCAGGATCTGGCACCAAATGTAAACAAGAGCCTTTTTAATTGATGACCAGCTGTGCTTCAGCCTCATCTCTAGTTTTGTCCTCCTCCCAGATCTGTGGGTCTTCACCCTAGGATGACATGGAGGGAAGGGGACAGGTAGGGTGAGATGCCATTGAGTAAGTAAACTTCCTCTGTAGACTAAGGTATTTTCTGAGCCATTAGTAGTTTAACTTAAAATAAGTAAAACTTTTTCAACCCTTGGAGTTTCCATGATGGAAGGTGTGGCATTCAGACTCCAAGGTGGTCCCATTTATCACCACTTCCTGGTGTTCACGCCTTGTGTAATCTCCCCTTAAGTGTGGGTAGACCTGGGACTTGCTTCTAACCAGTAGATGGATGGGATGCCACTTCTGTGATTATGTAACACTGATGATTGTAATGAAGTAAACTGCCATAAGGAGTTTACATGATGAAAAACCAAGGGATATTTGAGACTGTATAAAAGTTTCACTAAGTTTATTTTTCAGAAACTTAAATCCATCAGAGTGTTTCTATGCCAGACAAGTCCTAAAACCTGCAGGCAACAGCCTCTTTAAGAACATCAACCAGATGCAGCCCCCTTCCCCATAATGTTGCCACCCCTTTTTTAATATGAACAAGTTAGGGTGGTCGCTGCCTAGACACCCCTGAAGATTGAGAAAGTGATTAAATGGGAGGAAGCAGCAGCAACAGACAAGATAGGATTTAACAAAGGATTATGAATACTGAATATCTAAATCTATATATGTATATTTTTAGATGCTAGGGTATTAGAATAGCTAGAAGGAAATAATTGAAATGGTGGAACTGTAACCCATAACATTCTTTGAAATTTGTCTGTAACTACTCGTTAAAATGTACTTTGAAAGTTATCACCTTTCAGTATTTATCTTATATTTCACAATAAGGAAAGAATTGAAACTGTGGAACTGTAACCCATAATATTCTTCGAAATTTACTCTCTAACTAATTGTTAATTTGTACTTTGAAAGTTATAATTGTTCTGTATAAATGTCAAATTTCACAATAAAAATGTATTAAAAATAATAAAGGATGATAAAAACAAACAAACAAACAAGCAAAAATCAAGGGAGGCCTTTGGCCAGGCCAGCAAGGAGCTGAGGCCTCAGTCTGACAACTGGGAAGGTGCTGAATCTGCCACCACCTTTGTGAGTTTGGAAATGGGGTTGAGCCTCAGATGAGACCCCAGCCCGGGATGAAATCTTTATTGCAGCTTTGTGAAAGACTCTAAAGCAAAGATACCAGTTAAGTCATGTTCCTATTCCTGACCCACAGAAACCAAGAGATAATAAATGGTTGTTGTTTTAAGCCATTGAGTTTGTGGTAATTTGTTAAGCAGCACAGGATAACTAATAAAGAATGGATACTTTTTGGGGGGATGGAAAATAGAGTTGATTGTTCAGGAAAGCAGAGAGTGGGTTCCCACCTGGAGAACCCATTGGAGACCAGATTGATTAGTTCCATTTGAAGTTGGCTATTGTGTTAAAATCCCTAACACTAGGAATTTTTTTTCTTTTTTCCTTCTTTTGAGAAATTGTGGGTTAAAGAACAATCATGCAAAAAATACAGGATTCCCATACACCACTCCACCACCACCATCTTGCATTGGGGTGGAACATTAGTTAAAACTGATGATAGCACATTTTTATAATTGTACTATTAACTCATCTTCCATTGTTTAACTTAGGGTTCACTGTTTGTGTAGTGTAGTTCCATGGATTTTTTTAAAAATTTCTGTTACCATATATACAATCTAACATTTCCCCTTTAAATCACACTCAGATATCCATTACGGTGCTGTTAACATGACATTTACAATGTTGTGCTATCATCACAGCCATCCGTTACCAAAATATTTCCATCATTCCAAATAGGAACCCTGTACATTTTAAGCCTTAACTTCCCATTCTTTATCCCCACCCTATCCCCTGGTAACCCATATTCTGGATTCTGACTCTATGAGTTTGATTATTCTAATTGTTTCCAACCAGCGAGATCATACAATATTTGTCCTCTTTGTGTCTGGCTTATTTCACTCAACATGATGGCTTCCAGGTTCAGCCATGTCACATGTATCAGGACTTCATTTCTTTGTAATGCTGAATAATATTCCATTGTATATATATTCTACATTTTATTTATCCATTCATGGGTTGATGGATGCTTGGTTTGGCAATTATAATAATGCCGATATATACATGTGTGTGCAAATATCTGTTCGAGTCCCTGCTTTCAATTCTTTTTGGTATGTGTCTAGTACTGGGATTGCCAGGTTATATGGTAGTTCTATATTTAGCTTTCTGAGGAATTCTAAAAAGTCTTCCACAGAGGCTGCACCATTTTACATTGCCACCAGCAATGAATGAGTGTTCCTGTTTCCCATATCCTCTCCAACACTTGTTATTTTCCGTTTTTTAAATAGCAGCCATTCTAGTGGGTATGAAATAGTATTCACTGTGGTTTTGATTTACAATTCCCTGATGTCTAATGATTTTGAGCATCTTTTCACATGGGGGTCATCAGACTCTCTGGGAATGTAATTGTGCTTGGCTAACAATTGATTAGGACCTAGGTGTTTTAAAACTTTGTAAAATTAGAGGTTAACTTGCAGAAAGCTGATGATGTAGTCTGATATTTTCTGACTACTAGAGAAGAAGATAACCTCAAAGGTTATGGTTTTATTGACTTACAGGACATTAAACAGTTTTTTTTAAATATATAACTCAGCAATCTTATTTCAGCATTCCTTTCCCACTGATTGTATAAATTCCAGTTCTTCATATCCTTATTGAATCAATTCTTTGATTCTATAGTTTTTCTCATTAAGGAGTTAAATAAAACATTGACACGGGCTCACTATTTGTATGAGAATTACGTTTTCAGCAGTGGGAGACTTGTGCTTTCACCTAGGGATTCAGGAGAGGCGATCAGGTTAGAAAGGTTGCAGCCTGTTTTGAAGCGTTTTCTTCACAAGCCTGCTGGTTTTCCTTAGTTTGTACATTTATGTAGGGGTGTGTGTAGTAAGGAATTTGGCTTCCAAAGAGAGGTCTGGCCTTTGTCCTTGCTTCTAGGGAACAACTTCTAAACCCTTGGAATTTCTCAAGTGACAGGAGTGTCATTGCATTCATGGTGGGCCCCTTGGTCCACACCAGATAACTTATGCTAACAAGGTGACCCATGGTGGGCCTCTAGATAATTTATGCTAATGAGATGACTCAATGTGGGGGCCACACCAAAAAGACCAATATGTGACTGGAGAGCTGGGGCTTTGTGCCAGGTGAGGGAGGGAAGAGGTGCTAGGGATTGAGTTCAGCCATCTGAGCTTCAATCAGTCATGCCTAACTAATGAAGTGTTAGTTAAAAATGCTGGACAGAGAGGTGGGGCAAGATGGTGGACTGGTGAGCTGTATGTTTTAGTTACTCCTCCAGGAAAGTAGGTAGAAAGCCAGGAACTGCGTGGACTGGACACCACAGAGCAATCTGACTTTGGGCATACTTCATACAACACTCATGAAAACGTGGAACTGCTGAGATCAGTGAAATCTGTAAGTTTTTGTGGCCAGGGGACCCGCACCCCTCCCTGCCAGGCTCAGTCCCGTGGGAGGAGGGGCTGTCAGCTCCGGGAAGGAGAAGGGAGAACTGCAGTGGCAGCCCTTATCGGAAACTCATTCTACTGATCCAAACTCCAACCATAGATAGACTGAGACCAGACACCAGAGAATCTGAGAGCAGCCAGCCCAGCAGAGAGGCGACAGGCATAGAAAAAAAACAACATGAAAAACTCCAAAATAAAAGCGGAGGATTTTTGGGAGTTCTGGTGAACATAGAAAGGGGAAGGGCAGAGCTCAGGCCCTGAGGCGCATATGCAAATCCCGAAGAAAAGCTGATCTTTCTGCCCTGTGGACCTTTCCTTAATGGCCCTGGTTGCTTTGTCTCTTAGCATTTCAATAACCCATTAGATCTCTGAGGAGGGCCCTTTTTTTTTTTTTTTTTTTTTTTTAATCCTTTTTTCTTTTTCTAAAACAATTACTCTAAGAAGCCCAACACAGAAAGCTTCAAAGACTTTCAATTTGGGCAGGTCAAGTCAAGAGCAGAACTAAGAGAGCTCTGAGACAAAAAGCAATAATCCAGTGGCTGAGAAAATTCACTAAACACCACAACTTCCCAAGAAAAGGGGGGTGTCCACTCATAGCCATCATCCTGGTGGACAGGAAACACTGCTGCCCATTGCCAGCCCCATAGCCCAGAGCTGCCCCAGACAACCCAGTGTGATGGAAGTGCTTCAAATAACAGGTACACACCACAAAACTGGGCATGGACATTAGCCTTCCCTGCAACCTCAGCTGATTGTCCCAGAGTTGGGAAGGTGGAGCAGTGTGAATTAACAAAGCCCCATTCAGCCATAATTTCAGCAGACTGGGAGCCTCCCTACACAGCCCAGCAGCCCAGAACTGCCCTGGGGGGACGGCACTCACCTGTGACATAGCACAGTCATCCCTCAACAGAGGACCCGGGGTGCACAGCCTGGAAGAGGGGCCCACTTGCAAGTCTCAGGAGCCATACTCCAATACCAAGGACTTGTGGGTCAGTGGCAGAGACAAACTGTGGCAGGACTGAACTGAAGGATTAGACTATTGCAGCAGCTTTAAAACTCTAGGATCACCAGGGAGATTTGATTGTTAGGGCCACACCCCCTCCCTGACTGCCCAGAAACACGCCCCATATACAGGGCAGGCAACACCAACTACACACGCAAGCTTGGGACACCAATTGGACCCCACAAGACTCACTCCCCCACTCACCAAAAAGGCTAAGCAGGGGAGAACTGGCTTGTGGAGAACAGGTGGCTCGTGGACGCCACCTGCTGGTTAGTTAGAGAAAGTGTATTCCACGAAGCTGTAGATCTGATAAATTAGAGATAAGGACTTCAATTGGTCTACAAATCCTAAAAGAACCCTATCAAGTTCAGCAAATGCCACGAGGCCAAAAACAACAGAAAATTATAAAGCATATGAAAAAACCAGACGATATGGATAACCCAAGCCCAAGCACCCAAATCAAAAGACCAGAAGAGACACAGCACCTAGAGCAGCTACTCAAAGAACTAAAGATGAACTATGAGACCATAGTACGGGATACAAAGGAAATCAAGAAGACCCTAGAAGAGCATAAAGAAGACATTGCAAGACTAAATAAAAAAATGGATGATCTTATGGAAATTAAAGAAACTGTTGACCAAATTAAAAAGATTCTGGACACTCATAGTACAAGACTAGAGGAAGTTGAACAACGAATCAGTGACCTGGAAGATGACAGAATGGAAAATGAAAGCATAAAAGAAAGAATGGGGAAAAAAATTGAAAACATCGAAATGGACCTCAGGGATATGATAGATAATATGAAACGTCCAAATATAAGACTCATTGGTGTCCCAGAAGGGGAAGAAAAGGGTAAAGGTCTAGGAAGAGTATTCAAAGAAATTGTTGGGGAAAACTTCCCAAATCTTCTAAACAACATAAATACACAAATCATAAATGCTCAGCAAACTCCAAATAGAATAAATCCAAATAAACCCACTCCGAGACATATACTGATCACACTGTCAAACACAGAAGAGAAGGAGCAAGTTCTGAAAGCAGCAAGAGAAAAGCAATTCACCACATACAAAGGAAACAGCATAAGACTAAGTAGTGACTACTCAGCAGACACCATGGAGGCAAGAAGGCAGTGGCACGATATATTTAAAATTTTGAGTGAGAAAAATTTCCAGCCAAGAATACTTTATCCAGCAAAGCTCTCCTTCAAATTTGAGGGAGAGCTTAAATTTTTCACAGACAAACAAATGCTGAGAGAATTTGCTAACAGGAGACCTGCCCTACTGGAGATGCTAAAGGGAGCCCTACAGCCAGAGAAACAAAGAAAGGACAGAGAGACTTGGAGAAAGGTTCAGTACTAAAGAGATTCGGTATGGGTACAATAAAGGATATTAATAGACAGAGGGGAAAAATATGACAAACATAAACCAAAGGATAAGATGGCTGATTCAAGAAATGCCTTCACGGTTATAACGTTGAATGTAAATGGATTAAACTCCCCAATTAAAAGATATAGATTCGCAGAATGGATCAAAAAAAATGAACCATCAATATGTTGCATACAAGAGACTCATCTTAGACACAGGGACACAAAGAAACTGAAAGTGAAAGGATGGAAAAAAATATTTCATGCAAGCTACAGCCAAAAGAAAGCAGGTGTAGCAATATTAATCTCAGATAAAATAGACTTCAAATGCAGGGATGTTTTGAGAGACAAAGAAGGCCACTACATACTAATAAAAGGGGCAATTCAACAAGAAGAAATAACAATTGTAAATGTCTATGCACCCAATGAAGGTGCCACAAAATACATGAGAGAAACACTGGCAAAACTAAAGGAAGCAATTGATGTTTCCACAATAATTGTGGGAGACTTCAACACATCACTCTCTCCTATAGATAGATCAACCAGACAGAAAACCAATAAGGAAACTGAAAACCTAAACAATCTGATAAATGAATTAGATTTAACAGACATATACAGGACATTACATCCCAAATCACCAGGATACGCATACTTTTCTAGTGCTCACGGAACTTTCTCCAGAATAGATCATATGCTGGGACATAAAACAAGCCTCAATAAATTTAAAAAGATTGAAATTATTCAAAGCACATTCTCTGACCACAATGGAATACAATTAGAAGTCAATAACCATCAGAGACTTAGAAAATTCACAAATACCTGGAGGTTAAACAACACACTCCTAAACAATCAGTGGGTTAAAGAAGAAATAGCAAGAGAAATTGCTAAATATATAGAGACGAATGAAATTGAGAACACAACATACCAAAACCTATGGGATGCAGCAAAAGCAGTGCTAAGGGGGAAATTTATAGCACTAAACACATATATTAAAAAGGAAGAAAGAGCCAAAATCAAAGAACTAATGGATCAACTGAAGAAGCTAGAAAATGAACAGCAAACCAATCCTAAACCAAGTAGAAGAAAAGAAATAACAAGGATTAAAGCAGAAATAAATGACATAGAGAACAAAAAAACAATAGAGAGGATAAATATCACCAAAAGTTGGTTCTTTGAGAAGATCAACAAGATTGACAAGCCCCTAGCTAGACTGACAAAATCAAAAAGAGAGAAGACCCATATAAACAAAATAATGAATGAAAAAGGTGACATAACTGCAGATCCTGAAGAAATTAAAAAAATTATAAGAGGATACTATGAACAACTGTATGGCAACAAACTGGATAATGTAGAAGAAATGGACAATTTCCTGGAAACATATGAACAACCTAGACTGACCAGAGAAGAAATAGAAGAGATCAACCAACCCATCACAACCAAAGAGATCCAATCAGTCATCAAAAATCTTCCCACAAATAAATGCCCAGGGCCAGATGGCTTCACAGGGGAATTCTACCAAACTTTCCAGAAAGAACTGACACCAATCTTACTCAAACTCTTTCAAAACATTGAAGAAAATGGAACACTACCTAACTCATTTTATGAAGCTAACATCAATCTAATACCAAAACCAGGCAAAGATGCTACAAAAAAGGAAAACTACCGGCCAATCTCCCTAATGAATATAGATGCAAAAATCCTCAACAAAATACTTGCAAATCGAATCCAAAGACACAAAAAAATCATACACCATGACCAAGTGGGGTTCATTCCAGGCATGCAAGGATGATTCAACATAAGAAAATCAATCAATGTATTACAACACATTAACAAGTCAAAAGGGAAAAATCAAATGATCATCTCAATAGATGCTGAAAAAGCATTTGACAAAATCCAACATCGCTTTTTGATAAAAACACTTCAAAAGGTAGGAATCGAAGGAAACTTCCTCAACATGATAAAGAGCATATGTGAAAAACCCACAGCCAGCATAGTACTCAATGGTGAGAGACTGAAAGCCTTCCCTCTAAGATCAGGAACAAGACAAGGATGCCCGCTGTCACCACTGTTATTCAACATTGTGCTGGAAGTGCTAGCCAGGGCAATCCGGCAAGACAAAGAAATAAAAGGCATCCAAATTGGAAAAGAAGAAGTAAAACTGTCATTGTTTGCAGATGATATGATCTTATATCTAGAAAACCCTGAGAAATCGACGATACAGCTACTAGAGCTAATAAACAAATTTAGCAAAGTAGCGGGATACAAGATTAATGCACATAAGTCAGTAATGTTTCTATATGCTAGAAATGAACAAACTGAAGAGACACTGAAGAAAAAGATACCATTTTCAATAGCAACTAAAAAAATCAAGTACCTAGGAATAAACTTAACCAAAGATGTAAAAGACCTATACAAAGAAAACTACATAACTCTACTAAAAGAAATAGAAGTGGACCTTAAAAGATGGAAAAATATTCCATGTTCATGGATAGGAAGGCTAAATGTCATTAAGATGTCAATTCTACCCAAACTCATCTACAGATTCAATGCAATCCCAATCAAAATGCCAACAACCTACTTTGCAGACTTGGAAAAGCTAGTTATCAAATTTATTTGTAAAGGGAAGATGCCTCGAATTGCTAAAGACACTCTAAAAAAGAAAAACGAAGTGGGAGGACTTACACTCCCTGACTTTGAAGCTTATTATAAAGCCACAGTTGCCAAAACAGCATGGTACTGGCACAAAGATAGACATATAGATCAATGGAATCGAATTGAGAATTCAGAGATAGACCCTCAGATCTATGGCCGACTGATCTTTGATAAGGCCCCCAAAGTCACTGAACTGAGTCATAATGGTCTTTTCAACAAATGGGGCTGGGACAGTTGGATATCCATATCCAAAAGAATGAAAGAGGACCCCTACCTCACCCCCTACACAAAAATTAACTCAAAATGGACCAAAGATCTCAATATAAAAGAAAGTACCATAAAACTCCTAGAAGATAATGTAGGAAAACGTCTTGAAGACCTTGTATTAGGCGGCCACTTCCTAGACTTTACACCCAAAGCACAAGCAACAAAAGAGAAAATAGATAAATGGGAACTCCTCAAGCTTAGAAGTTTCTGCACCTCAAAGGAATTTCTCAAAAAGGTAAAGAGGCAGCCAACTCAATGGGAAAAAATTTTTGGAAACCATGTATCTGACAAAAGACTGATATCTTGCATATATAAAGAAATCCTACAACTCAATGACAATAGTACAGACAGCCCAATTATAAAATGGGCAAAAGATATGAAAAGACAGTTCTCTGAAGAGGAAATACAAATGGCCAAGAAACACATGAAAAAATATTCAGCTTCACTAGCTATTAGAGAGATGCAAATTAAGACCACAATGAGATACCATCTAACACCGGTTAGAATGGCTGCCATTAAACAAACAGGAAACTACAAATGCTGGAGGGGATGTGGAGAAATTGGAAGTCTTATTCATTGTTGGTGGGACTGTATAATGGTTCAGCCACTCTGGAAGTCAGTCTGGCAGTTCCTTAGAAAACTAGATATAGAGTTACCATTCGATCCAGTGATTGCACTTCTCGGTATATACCCGGAAGGTTGGAAAGCAGTGACACGAACAGATATCTGCACGCCAATGTTCATAGCAGCATTATTCACAATTGCCAAGAGATGGAAACAACCCAAATGTCCTTCAACAGATGAGTGGATAAATAAAATGTGGCATATACACACGATGGAATACTACGCGGCAGTAAGAAGGAACGATCTCGTGAAACATATGACAACATGGATGAACCTTGAAGACATAATGCTGAGCGAAATAAGCCAGGCACAAAAAGAGAAATATTATATGCTACCACTAATGTGAACTTTGAAAAATGTAAAACAAATGGTTTATAATGTAGAATGTAGGGGAACTAGCAATAGAGAGCAATTAAGGAAGGGGGAACAATAATCCAAGAAGAACAGATAAGCTATTTAACGTTCTGGGGATGCCCAGGAATGACTATGGTCTGTTAATTTCTGATGGATATAGTAGGAACAAGTTCACAGAATTGTTGCTATATTATGTAACTTTCTTGGGGTAAAGTAGGAACATGTTGGAAGTTAAGCAGTTATCTTAGGTTAGTTGTCTTTTTCTTACTCCCTTGTTATGGTCTCTTTGAAATGTTCTTTTATTGTATGTTTGTTTTCTTTTTAACTTTTTTTTTCATACAGTTGATTTAAAAAAGAAGGGAAAGTTAAGAAAAAAAAAAGAAAAACAAGGAAAAAAAAAAGATGTAGTGCCCCCTTGAGGAGCCTGTGGAGAATGCAGGGGTATTTGCCTACCCCACCTTGATGGTTGCGAACATGACCACAGATATAGGGGTCTGGTGGTTTGATGGGTTGAGCCCTCTACCGTAAGTTTTACCCTTGGGAAGATGGTTGCTGCAAAGGAGAGGCTAGGCCTCCCTATGGTTGTGCCTAAGAGCCTCCTCCTGAATGCCTCTTTGTTGCTCAGATGTGGCCCTCTCCCTCTGGCTAAGCCAACTTGAAAGGTGAAATCACTGCCCTCCCCACTACGTGGGATCAGACACCCAGGGGAGTGAATCTCCCTGGCAACGTGGAAAATGACTCCTGGGGAGGAATGTAGACCCGGCATCGTGGGACGGAGAACATCTTCTTGACCAAAAGGGGGATGTGAAAGGAAATGAAATAAGCTTCAGTGGCAGAGAGATTCCAAAAGGAGCCGAGAGGTCACTCTGGTGGGCACTCTTATGCACACTTTAGACAACCCTTTTTAGGTTCCAAAGAATTGGGGTAGCTGGTGGTGGATACCTGAAACTATCAAACTACAACCCAGAACCCATGAATCTCGAAGACAGTTGTATAAAAATGTAGCTTATGAGGGGTGACAATGGGATTGGGAAAGCCATAAGGACCACACTCCACTTTGTCTAGTTTATGGATGGATGAGTAGAAAAATAGGGGAAGGAGACAAACAGACAAAGGTACCCAGTGTTCTTTTTTACTTCAATTGCTCTTTTTCACTCTAATTATTACTCTTGTTATTTTTGTGTGTGTGCTAATGAAGGTGTCAGGGATTGATTTAGGTGATGAATGTACAACTATGTAATGGTACTGTAAAGAATCGAAAGTACGATTTGTTTTGTATGACTGCTTGGTATGTGAATATATCTCAATAAAATGAAGATCAAAAAAACAACAACAACAACAAAAAAACGCTGGACATTGAAGCTCAAAACTCGGGTGAGCTTCCTGGGTTAACAATTCTCTGTATATATTACTACACGTTAATTCTGAGAGGAAAATGTCCCTGAGAACAATGGAAACATGGGTTTGGAATCCTCCCTGACCACACGCTATGCATCTCTTCTTTTGGTTGGCCCTAATTTGTATCCTCTTGCTAGAATAAAACTGTAATTGTAAGTATAGCTAATTGAGTGAATTCTGTGAGTTATTCTAGAGGATTATTGACCCTGAAGGTGGTATTGGGGCACATTTGTAACCAGCCCATCTGAAGTGGCACTGGGAACCCCCAAACTTGCAGCTGGTGTTTGAAGTGAGGACAGTCTAGTGGGGATTGCTCCTTCAGTTTGTCCTAAACTCCCTTGCAGAATGGTTTTGGGAGTGAGTGCTGATAGGGATTATATGGGAGGGCAGATAATGTCCCCTAAACCTCCCTTTGCACATTGCCCAGACCTAGATCTCTGGTGTGTTTGCTTTGCAGCTTCTCTCTCCCTTTCCCCTTTCCTCTTTCCCTCTTCCTCACTTCTTTTCTCCTCTAGCTTTTGGCCCTCCTCCCTCTTTCCATTTCCTCTTTCATTCTTTGCCTTCATGCACCCAATGCAAGACAATAGGAGGTGCAGTTAAGCAGTAATGTTTGATTTCTGTAAGTACAGCAAAGAATGATGCCAGATTTTAAACTGGTTCAATGAGTCCCCATGTATTGTTCGCTGGTAGAGAGGGTGATATATATTTATGTGCCTTTAACTGTTCCCTCAGATCAGGGCAAGATAAAAGTAGAGCAGTGAAGAATAAATTATAGAATGAATGAAAATATACACAGGACCTCTACAATTTTGTCTGAATCAAATGTTGGATTCTATTCAATATAATGTATTTTTTTATTATTAAATAGCCCATTATAATATAATAAGGCAATAAATACTGATAAAAGTGTTCCAAGTGAGTAAGTCCTTTTGGAATAATGACTATTTGATTACAGAATGATTTGGCTTTGAATTTACACTAGCACTTAATGTGTTCCTGTTAATATTCTCCCAGTGGTAAGTGCAGCCCCAGTCAAAGACAGTGATGGATGTGCACCACAGAGGGGACTTCATTAAGGAGCAGCTCCTACGTGGGACCACTCTGAGTTCTATGGCCTGGAGTCTTCCAGATCAATCTGAATGAGACTTGCTGCTGCTGGAGGGTGCTGGTTGGCCTGGTAGGGCCCAGAGGTTGATGAATAACAGCAAGTGGAGGCAGTTGGAATATAGTATGCTTTTGCTCCATGCTTGTACCTTTCTTTATCCTGGTGGACTCTGAACAATATAAATATCTAGGACATTCTGTTATTCAAAATAACTTCTTTGAGTCTACTATGTGCCAGATACTGCACTAAGTGCTATGTTAGGGGCAGTGCTGAAAGAAAACAGTAGCCACATAACAAGAATCCTAAGAGTGGGGGGTCTTGGGAAAGGACAAACTTTCCCATTAATTTTGAGGGTGGGATTTGCTTCAGCTACAAACTGCTCTTCCCTCTTTCTCCTGCCACCCCAGCTGCCTCTCAGAGGTCTCTTCTAGCTATGAGGACAGAGCAGGGGATAGATCTCTGGCACTCAATGTTCCAAAAGTTGGATCAGGGAATCATTCCACTTTCTAGGACAAAAGAAAATGTGAGTTGTCTAGCTAGAATTTTTGTTTTCCTAAGTGAATTTTAGGCTAACTAGGTCATTGTACATTGTCATCCCCTAAACTCAAAATGTCTACAGCTGAATTCACCATCTTCTCATAAAACCTTCTCTTTTTCCTCTCTTACTTGTTAATAGTAATAGTTGCACCTAGTTGTGTGCTGGTAAATGTTTAACTGCCAGTGCTCTAGAATTAAAAAAAAAAGTGCCCTGATTTCCTTGGTGTAAATACCCCCATGGTGGCTGATTTTGAGCCGCCAATGTGATATCATTGAACATGGAACTGGGAAGAGATGCACACAGTGAACTCTTGCTAGCTGGTGTGAGTCACTATAGCCTACTACTGTCTCTACCATTATCCAAGTCAATAAAGCTAAAAATCTAACCTTGAACTTTGACCTCCTTTCTTTCTTTCCCTTATCCTCCAATATATGTAATAAAGAGAAGGGGCTGGGTTTCCCCTCTACCCCAAGCCCTTTGATAGACCTGACATACTTATGCAAGTATGTCACTAGGGAGGTGAAGCTGGTCTTCATTTAGATTAGTGATTCATAATGGGGCTAATACTGCCCTAGAGTGTTATTTTGGAACTTCTTGGGAGCATTTCTGATTGTCACAAGGAAGGGATTGCTATGGCATTTAGAGGGTGCAATCCAGGGATGCCTTTTGGTGTGCATCGTAGTACTGTATGAGAAAGAATTGTTCTTTTCCCACACAACTTTCACATTTCATTCATAAAGGTGAAAAACTTGTTTATGATTTTTGAGCCTAGAACCTAACTCCATTTTATATCCAGGGTGTTTTTGCATGGTTTCAATATCTACTGACTTTACTGATTTTTATTCTGATGTCCACCTGTACCTCTCTTTTGTTTTTCTGTGCTTGCGTGGAATGGCTTCTGATCTTATTTTTCTGTAATCCACCATTATTCACTATATGTATGTTCAAGACAATATAACTTGTTTTTAATTTTATTTTTGAGGACAGCAAGCAAGAAACATTATTTTGTTATAAATTATTTTCTTTTTCTCTCTCCTTTAATATGGTAAGGCATTATATATTTTTTTTGGAATTACGTACACAGTTTATATTATCTTTGAAAATTTTTTCAAGAGAATAGAAGGCAGGACCTGAGGAATGTCAAATGTGAGGGGACAAGCAAAAAATCATCTCTTCTATACACTTGATAACTCCCAAGCAAGTCTGATTCTGAAGCATAAAGAAAAATGTGTGTGTTTGTTCAAAAAAGTATAATTTTGCAGTGGTAAACTGACTTTCCTAAGGGCTTAAAGGAAAATTCTTTTATAGGCATATTTATATGTCAGAATAAATGTTTTTGCTCCTGTCTGCATCTTTTTAGGATGGTCTGTTCTTATTTGCATGATATAAATTAAAGCAGCTCAGATAGGGGTGATATTAAAAACATTTAACTATAAGGACAATCAGAAAGTAGGCCCATCTTAGCAGGAAAGCCATTTCCTTGAGCTCCTGCTGGATCAGGGATTAACCTTTCAGTTGCTGGATTGTGGTGAGATCTACAGGGCTAGGGTGAGTGGTTTGGGTGGTTGCAGTGGGGAAAGGCACTTGGGAGTTTGGGGCATTGGCTATTTTTCATCTGATATGGAAATATTTCAATATTTTATCAACAAGTACCTTAAGCCAGGCTTTATAATATGAAATTTAGGATTGAATACTCCAGAGAAATACAGGGTTAGAGGGATGGGTTTTGTCCTCTGTGAGTCAAGTCATTATTGATTCCAGGCACTCTTCTTACGGAGGGCCTTGTCTGCTAGACCGTCAGCTGTGTGCGGGTGTCCACGATGCCTCTGACATTCCTTCTGGCTTGGCACTTGTTCGTATGGCACTGCCTGAGACTTCTTAGGGCTTAGCTCACTGTCAGGTGTTGATTTATGATTTTATTAAAATGTGATCAAGAGGTGCACTGTGATGATTAATCACTCTTGCCACTTGCCATCTAAAACCATAAAGCAGCTGCCAACCGCATGGGAAAGACATATGGATCAGAGCTAAGCAGTCCTGGGAAATATGGGCCTTGATGTGACAATGTGGCACCCCACCACTCGAGGATGCTTCGAGAGCTGTGCGTTTGGCTTCTCACACTCCACCTCTGAGTTACAGGCTTTGACTATCTTCCCGAGTTGCTGTGGGTATCAAATTACATTGTAAATATGAAGTTTCTAAAATATAATATAACTAATATGTTCATCTTATTGTAAAAATACAATTTTTAAAACCTAAAGTGTTTCGAAATAGCAAATGTTAATCATTTTTAAATATAATATTTCTTTAGATAAATATTCAAAGATTTATTTCTCAGGTTCAATTTCATACTTTTCTTATTAAATTTTAATTTTCCCTTTACCAACTGACTGAATTTTTGCTTAGTGGTCTGGAATAAGATCATTACGCCTTATTGCATTAACAGGTTACCATAATTAGAACTGAGATAGGAGATGAAGAGAGGAGGGCTGGTGGAGAGAGGAAGTCAAACTTATTTGAAGGGATAAGAAAACACATAATCCAATGGTGTCTAAATGACCCTTTGCCTGGTCTGTTCTCATCTTTCCTCAATGACTGGGATATTTCTCAGCTTAAACTGGCTGCTTCATTGAAGCTAAATAAAATTGTTTTGACCCTTGTTGGCACATCCCAACCTTTTATCCCACCATCCTCTAGTTTTGATCATTGAAGTGTACACCTGCCATATCCAGATCTTTTCAAGTGCACTCAATTTGTCCTGTTAATCCAACATTACCTTCAGTTACTTAATGATATGCCTGCTGCCCAGATACCTCTAGGTATGTTTATGCCTCATTGAGGTCCCCTTCAACTGTCATTTGCTTATACCCTATCACTGGTATAAAATGATCTCCATCCCACTTCTGTCCTTATTCCAATCCCCTTCTCTAATCTTGTGTTCTCCTGCTTTCTGAAACTCTGATTTGTTTCCTATCTCCAAATTGCACTTAACCATTTGGTTGCATGAATTAAATCCAATTGGGCTGGTTTGTTTCTTGGCAGGCGTTCCTTTGCATGCAACTTTGCCTGTGCTTTAGCTCTTCCTAATCCTTCCAGTTACCATAGCCCTGTAGAAAATGAAGGCTGAGTACATAAAGAACAAATTTCAGTATCAATATTAAATAAAACTTACAATAAAGCTAATCAAACATGTAATTAATTATATGCACCATGGTTATTATGTTACTTGGTAATTAGGCGTGAATGATAAGCAGCTCATAAGTGAGTACAATTAGTTTTACTTTTATGCGGCCTACCCAAGCATTTCTGGAGTCAGTAGGGAGTTGCTTGTGTGTGTGTGTGTGTGTGTGTGTGTGTGTGTGTGTGTGTGTGTGTGTATTGGAGGGTGTAGAGGTGATGGGAGGGGGTGATTTGGAGAGGTAGTAAGTAAAGGAATAAATGGAGAGGAGAGTTGTGACCTTCAGTCCTGACTTCTAACAGCACGACAGGGTAAGAAGTGTTCGTTATGAGAAGTAAGCCACAACTGTGCTTTATTTCTTACACTTTCTGTCTGCCTCCTCTCTGCTTAGGGATCCCCAGAGCAATTTCCTGTTCTTTTAAATTTTACTTCTCTTATCCCCATCCCTGACCTGGAGAGAAGGGGGTAAAGGCTGTAAATACTGGCAGTACATACTGAATGTTATGATAAAAGGAAGTTTCCCTGCTTAAAATTTGCTCTGTGCAGCTGCCTGAAATTCTAGCATTGATTTAACTGTTGAACTCCTCTGATGGGAAGACAGGGTTATTGGAAACTTGGAGAAGATAATAGTACATCCTAAAACAGTATTCTCAACTTGCAGGCTGAGGGGTTATTGCAACAAATACAAGCATTGTCTTTCCTTGAATAATTGTCTTGCCCATATTTACCCAATTTTAAAAACATGCACAAGGATGCAGTGGTAATCAGTAAACTATAAAATTAAAGCATTATTGAAGCCATAGTTATTTGCCATTATGTATTTTTTCAATCAACAGAAACTAGAAGCAGAATTACTATCACAAGAGGTATTTGTGCAATAAAAGTTGGGTCTTCCTTTTAAGCCTCACAGCCTATTGTCCTCCTATTGAAGGCCCTGAACATACCATTCTCTTTCCCACTTCCATTTCTCCGCAGTTGTTTTTATTTTATATATTATATTTTGTTAATATGGCTTTCCATGCATTTCAAGGAGTTACAATCCAACCAACCTCAAAGGGCCTGCCAACTTCCAAATTGCTTTCTCTAGCTCCTCAGCCACAAACACTGTCTCCCTCTTCAGTATTCACACAACATTTAATGTCCTGTTTTCAGTACTTAATACATTTTGTCTTAGAGTTTATTATTTGTGTATCTACCTTATCATACGTAGGTAGTAATCACCTCCTCAGTTTACTTTGTTCATTTTTAGAGCCCCAACAGAACTCGAACACAAAACTATCTCAGTGAATGTTTTTGTTTTTGTTTTTTTCAAATCAAATTGTATTGAAAAATTAGCAACTAATGCTAAAGCGTTTGCTATAATTGACTTGAAATTCTGTTAGGTAAAGTTTTGAAACTTATTGCTTAAATCCAATATATTAATTAGAGGTTCTTACTCCAGACTTTTCCTAATACATTGATTCTAATAAAGAATTAACAAGGACTGTGTTCTCTATTGGTCATAATGGGTGCTTAAGATCAATCAGAATGACTTCAGGTTAACATGCAGACTGAGATGACACAGGAAATGCCCTTTTCCATTTCAAACACAGAGAAATAGTGGTACATTAAGCAACAGTAATAACGACAACCACAAAGCTGTATATAGAGAGCTGAGTTTGGCATGAAGTAAGAGAAATCTTCAGTTTCCAGAAAAAAAAGAGGGAAATCAATATCAGGATATTGTCTTGACTACTGGGGGAGGATCTGAACACTTGCACAGACAGGAGGTTGGGGCTGTGGTCAGTGTACATGGGACTGAAAACAGCTACCTGCATAAATCCAGGAGTCACAACAAGCTGCCTCAAATGTGAAATGGGACTACAAAAGCTCTTTTCTATTGACATGGGGAAGATGCAAGGATACCTGGCATTTGTTTGGCATCACAGATGGAAAACAAACTCTGTACTTCAGTGTATATAGGAGTGACTATCTGTATTCATACCATACCATCACATGGATCAGGGATCCTAAATTGAGACAGGGACATAAAAACCAGCCCTGGATAGGTAAAAGTCATAGATCTCTCAGAAGAGGTAAACATATACTCTTCTGTGTGGGTTCTTCTATATACTACCAGGGTACACAAAGTACTCACAGAGAACAGTCAATACTGACATAAGTTTAAATAAATAGTTAAAAACAAATAGGGAATGAAGCCTTTGTTTTAGGAAGAATCAGCAAGCCAAAGGAAGATTTGCATACCAGAATGTAACAGAATCTTTATAATAAATATTTAAATAATATGAATGTTAAAAATGTTAAGCTAAACAATGAATAATTAGAAGATAGATATGAGGAAATTGTCTATAATGTAGTACATAGAGATAAAAAGCTGTAAATATGAAGAGTGGAAGTTCCAGTTAAAATTCCACCATTCTGTTAGTTCCACAATGCATGAATAGAAAGAATGAGGGGAAGAAATATTTGAAAATATAATTTCTGAGCATTTTCTAGCATTGGATAAATGCTCACATTATTAGATTGATGAAGCATACTAAGTCCAGAACAAGATAAATATAAACAATCTACACCTAAATACATCTTAGTAAAATTCTAGCTCACCAAGGAGAAGAGAAAATTTCTAAAACCTACAAAGGAAAAAACAATTGGATTGAAAGCAGAATTCCCATTAGCAAAAAATAGATGATAGAAGAAAATAGAATAATATCTTTGAAGTATGGAATAATAAAATCTTTCCATTAGAATTTTATACTCAGATAAACTATCATTCAAGAGTGAGGGATGATAAAGACATTTCCAGTCATGAAATGAAAGTTTGTTTTTCACAAATAAGAACTGTTCCAGAAGGAAGGAGTGGTTTGTACTAAAATGATGAGTAAAATGATAAACATGTTAAATATACATATGTTAAATAATTTGGGAATAAAAATGTTAGTATTAAAACACTGAATAAAAACCATGAAAGGTAGCAAGTAGAAGATTAAAGATATGAGTTTTATGGCATTTATATATTTCTTCAAGATATATGTATTGGTTAGCTTTAGACTTTGTAGAGTAACCATATTAAACATGTAAGAGAACCATTGACAGGATAGAAATAGGATGTATAACTTCTAAACTAATAGAGGAACACAAAGAAAAATTGATCAATTCAGGATGTGAAAGGAGGGGGAATATTATGGCAACTATTCAAAACTCAAAATAAAAATTAAGAGATTTAATTCACATTAATAGTGTTCATACAGTGAATTATATGTATCTAATTGTGAAGTGATATGTACAGTTGATAACATTTATGTAACTTTAAAAAATATACAAATATCATATGCAGTAAAAATATACAAAAATTGCGTGGAAAGATACACACAGATTCATCATGGTAATTGCCCTTAGGGAGAGAGAGAGAGCAATGGGCTGAGGCAAGGGGAAGAGATAATTTTAAATTTTCCTCTAGTGTTCTTCTTCTTTTACTATTATTTTATTATTATTATTATCATTTTAATTTTTATTTGTTATCATCTATACAATGGAAAATTTCCTGTTAAACCACTTGCATAGGTATAATTCATTGCCATTATTTACAATATTTTGCTACCAAAATTTTTATACAAAAATTTCTGAAGTAAAAATTTTAAAAAATCCTAACTTTTTTGTTAGTTGTCGGTGTGTTACTCTTCCTTGGATATATATGTTTTGATTTGGTTAAATTACACATCTCCAAAAGGCCAATTAAAGCTTAGTTTAATGATGGGAACTCAGCTATTATGGCAGCCCAGAGAGATTGGTGGCTTGGAAGAAAACCTTTCAGTGGGCATGATGGGGAAGTGAATGGGGCCATGCAGAGAGATCCTTGGGGAATCTAGCATAAGAGCTAGTAATCCCCTTCGATAGCTAAGGGATCACATGGAGTGGGCAGCCACCCCATTTCCTATGGCTGCATCTGCTACAGGGAGGTGATGAGGATCAGCTTTTTCTAGGCATCAGCAGAACATTAATAGTTTCTTGGGAATCTCCTTGGCCATTTCTGAGGGAAAAGATTTAATAAACATGAGAATGGTGACATGACAATGACTTACTCTCATCACCACTCACTGCCTCATAGCCCTGGGGTAGAGAAAGCAATTCAGATAAACACTTGTCTGTTCTTTAAAACACTCCAGAATTGCAGACTCTGACCGAATTGTCTTCTTGTAGTGCTGGACTAGAACCAAAAGAACAAGAACCCCAAGTAGGTGTCCAATAAAAAGCAGTTTTTTCTGTTCAGGTTTAATTGAAACCCTCTTACAGCAATGTCCTGTTATCAGAAGTGAAGGGAAACAGCTAGTTATTGATCATATTTTTCAAGATTTTAAATCACATTTACTCCTACATTTTTCTTCATTATCCAGATAAGTCAAAGATTCAGCTCCACAAAGGAATGGTCATCAGGAGATGTGGCTTCTAAGTCAGCACCCCTTCTTTATTCCTCTTAGTCACTAGCTATGTGACTTGGACAAGTTATTTCACCGGGCTGGATGTCACTTTCTTTAAAAGAACTTAATATTTGATGGCAATATCCTAACTTTAGACCTTGGCTGGTTTCTAGTGACCTCATTTGAAACTGATTGGAATGTGAGGAGAAAGGGCCATGGCAAACAAACCTATGTTTTGTCACTTTGGAATTACCCAATCTGCCACTGTCCTGCCTATTAATAACAAGCACATAGTATACATGCTGGCACTATTCTAAGTGTTCCACATCTATTGATTCATTAATGCTCATGACAACCTGTGAGGTTGATACTATTATAATCCTCACATAAGGAGGTTTATGTGCTTGAAGCTACAAAATAAGAAGTGACAGGACAGAGATTTGAACTAAGGAAACAGACTTTAGAATCCATTCTATTAATCACTGTACCGTAACATACAAGTAATCTAATACCTGGTGGAAGGGGAAGGGAAGATTTAAAACAGCATTGCAGACTTCTGGGAAGGTGGTGGATTAGGAGAGACAGAACAAAATTCTCCTCCATGAAAAACACTAGATAAAGGAGAGAAAGTACACCAGAACAGCAGTTCCAGAGTTCCACTGGCTGGGCAGGGACTTCTATACCCAGAGTGACAGTGTACTTGGAGAAGCCAAGAGACTGCATTTAAGACTAGTGAGTGTTTGGCGCCACTGGGAACAGGCAGTTGGAGCTGGCTGATGAGCATGGAGGGGAGCAGCCTTCCACACCCTCGGCACTCTCCTCAGCACTTGGCTTGGGTGATAAACCTTCGCAGACTGTGGCCAATCGCCTGAATGCCAAGGACTGACAATTGGAGTAGGCAGATGAGCACAGAAGGGGGCAGCATTCTATGCCTCATGCAGCCATCTTTGCAGTTGACTGGGGAGATGATCCTTCACAGCCCTGCAGCTGAGAGCTTTCTTGAGGGAATTCAGGATTTGGCAGGCTTGTGACAGTGTCCACTCTTCCTCCACAGAGCCCATGGCATGCACAGCCTAGAGGCAAGAGCACCACATGAAAGTGGCAGGAACCCTCCCCCAACCTAGGGGCTCGTGGGCACAGGGCAGACAGGGATTGTGGGGCATTTGAGCTGGAAGGTGAGACACAGAACTCCGCAGCCCCAGAGTACTCCACCCACAGTTCTGGGAATGGCTGGGACCACTGTGTCCTGGAGTGGACTCCATGCCAAACTGTGAAGGGCATGCCCCCCACCTTCAGGACTGGCAGTCCCCAGTGCACACAGAAACTTGGTGCACTGATTGGACTTCCACATGGTTTGGACCCCCACTCAGTGCATAGACAAAATCAGGGGAGAACTGGCTTGAGGGTAAGAGGTGGTTCAAGAGCACCATCTGCTGGTAGGTCATGGAAAGTGCACTCCACCAAGCTGCACTCTGCCAAATTATAGGTAAATGTTCACATAATCCTGCATATCCTGAAAGAACCCTATCAAGATAATCAAATGCCAAGAGGCAAAAAACAATAGAAAATTGTGAAGCATATGAAGAAACCAGATGATATGGATAACCCAAACATCCAAATTAAAAAGCCAAAAGAGACACAGAACCTGGAACAATTAAACAAAGAAGTACACACAGACATCAATGTCATGGCTCAGGATATAAAGGACATGAAGAAGACCCTAGAAGAGCATAAAAAGGAATTTGTAAGAGTAAATAAAAAAAATAGCAAATCTTAGGGAAATAAAAGATACTGTAGATCAAATTAAAAATATTTTTGAGGCACATAACAGCAGATTTGAAGAGGTAGAGGAATGAATTTGTGAACTTGAGGACAGGTGATGGATTGCAAAAGCACAAAAGAATGAATGGTGAAAAAAAATGGAAAAATTTGAAATGGATCTCAGGGAAATGATGGACAATATGAAGTACATAAATATAAGAATCATTAGTGTTCCAGAAGGTGAAGAGAAGAGTAAAGGGCTAGAAAGAGTATTCTAAGACACTGTTGTGGAAAATGTCCAACCCTTCTAAATAACATAATTATGCAAATGAAAACTTCCCAAAAAACTCCAAATGGAATAAATCCAAATAAACACACTCTAAGACATATTCTTGTCAGATTGTCAAATACTGAAGAGAGGGAGAAAGTTCTGAAAGCATCAAGAGAAAAGTGATTCACCATATACAAGGGAAACAACATAAGACTAAGTACTGACTAGTCAGCAGGCACCATGGAGGTGAGAAGGCAGTGGTATGACATATTTAAAATTCTGAAAGAGAAAAATTTATAGCCCAATAAGTCTTTATCCAGCAAAGCTCTCCTTCAAAATTGAGGGAGAGCTTAAATTTTCACAAACAAGTGCTGAGAGAATTTGTTAACAGAGACCTGCCCTACAAGAAATACTAAAGGGAGCTCTACCAGCTGAGAAAAACAGGAGAGGGAGGCCTGGAGAAGAGCACAGAATTGAAGAATATTAGTAAGGGTAACTTAACAGTAATAAAGAGAGAGAGGGAAAAAAATAGATCTGACAAATAAAAACCAAAGGATAAGATGGCTGATTCAAGAACTGCCTTCACAGTAACAATAATGAATGTGAATGGATTAAACTCTCCAATTAGAAGATATAGCTTGGCAGCATGGATTGAAAAATGTGAACCATCAAAATACTGTTTACAAGAGACTTATCTTAGACCCAGTGACACCAAGAGATTGAAAGTGAAAGGATGGAAAAAAGTATTCCATGCAAGCTATAGCCAAAAAGAAAGCAGGGGTAGCAATGTTAATTTCAGATAAAATAGACTTTAAATGCAAAGATGTCATAAGAGATAAAGATGGACACTATATACTAATAAAAGGGACAATTCACCAAGAATAAATAACAATCATAAATGTTTATGCACCCAATCAAGGTGCTCCAAAGTACATGAGACAAACATTGGCAAAACTGAAAGAAACAATAGATGTATCCACAATAATCATTGGAGACTTCAGTATACCACTCTCTCCTATGGATAGATCAACCAGACAGGGGACCAATAAGGACCAATAAGGAAACTGACAACCTAAACAATGTGATAAACAAATCAGACTTAATAGACTTATATAGAGCATTACATCTGAAATTACCAGGATATACATTCTTCTCTAGTGCTCATGGAACTTTCTCCAGGATAGGAGGCATAAAACAAGCCTCAGTAAATTTAAAAAGATTGAACTTATTCAAAGCACATTATTCTGGCCACAGTGGAATGCAACTAGAAGTCAATAAGCATCAAAGATCTAGACTATTCAGAAATATCTGGAAGTTAAAGAACACACTCCTAAACAATCAGTGGGTCAAAGTAGAAATTGCAAGAGAAATTATGAAATATCCAGAGATGAATGAAAATGAGAACACGTGTCAAAACTTATGGGATGCAGGAAAGGTGGTGTTGAAGGGGAAATTTATAGCTCTAAATGCATACATTAAAAAAGAAGAAAGAGCTAAAATCAAAGAACTAATGGAACAACTGAAGAAGCTAGAAAATGATCAGCAAACTCATCCTAAAGCAAGTAGAAAAAAAAATAACAAGGATTAAATAAATAATATGGAGAACTAAAAAAAACAGAGAGAATAAATAAAACCAAAAGTTGGATCTTTGAGAAGATCAACAAGATTGACAAACCCTTAGCATGACTGACAAAGTAAAAAAGAGAGAATACTCAAAGAACCAAAATAATAAATGAGAGGAGGGACATTACTGTGGATCCCAAAGAAATTTAAAAAATCATAAGACGATACTATGAACAACTGTGCACCAACAAACTAGATAATTTAGAGGAAATGTATAATTTCCTGGAAACACATGAACAACCTAGACTAATCTGAGAAGAACTAGAAGACCTCAACAAACCAATCACAAATAAAGAGATCCAATCAGTCATCAAAAAACTTCCCACAAATAAAAGCCCAGGGTCAGATGGCTTCACAGGGGAATTTTACAAAAACTTTCCCAAAAGAACTGACACCATTCCTGCTCAAATTCTTTCAAAAAATTGAAGAAAATGGAACACTACCTAACTCATTTTATAAAGCCAACATCACTCTAATACTTTATCTAAAACTAGATAAAGATGCTACAAGAAAGCAAAACTACAGGCCAATCTCCCTAATGATTATGTATGCAAAAATTCTCAAGAAAATACTTGGAAATTGAATCCAAAGACACATTAATAAAAACATACGCCATGACCAAGTGGGGTTCATCCCAGTCTTGCAAGGATTTTTCAACATAAGAAAATCAATTAATGTAACACAACACATCAACAAATCAAAAGGGAAAAAGCAAATGATCATCTCAATAGATGCTGAAAGGCATTTGACAAAATTCAGCATCTTTTTTGATAAAAACACTTCTAAAGGTAGGAATTGAAGGAAGGATAAAGGGCATATATGAAAAATCCACAGCCAATATGATACTCAGTGGTGAGAGACTGAAAACCTTCACCCTAAGATCAGGAATGAGACAAGGATGCCCACTGACACAACTATTATTCAACATTGTTCGTGAAGTTCTAGCCAGAGCAATCTAGCAAGACAGAGAAATAAAATACATCCAAATTGGAAAGGAAGAAGTAAAACTGTAATTATTTGCAGATAATATGATCTTATACTTGGAAAACCCTGAGAAATCAATGACACAACTACTTGAGCTAATAAACAAATTCAGCAAAGTGGTGGGATACAAGATTCATGCACGTAAGTCAGTAATGTTCCTATACACTAGAAATGACCTAACTGAAGAGACACTCAAGAAAAAGATTCCATTCACAATAGCAACTAAAAAAATCAAGTACCTAGGAATAAACTTAACCAAGGATGTAGAAGACCTCTACACAGAAAATTACATAACTTTACTAAAAGAAATAAAAGGGGACCTAAAGAGATGAAAAGATATTCTGTGTTCATGGATAGGAAGGCTAAATGTCATTGTTCTAGTTTGCTAATGCTGCCAGAATGCAAAACACCAGAGATAGATTGGCTTTTATAAAAGGGGGTTTGTTTGGTTACACAGTTACAGTCTTAAGGCCATAAAGTGTCCAAGGTGACACATCAGCAATTAGGTACCTTCACTGGAGGATGGCCAATGGTGTCCAGAAAACCTCTGTTAACTGGGAAGGCACGTGGCTGGCGTCTGCTCCAAAGTTCTGGTTTCAAAATGGCTCTCTCCCAGGATGTTCCTCTCTAGGCTGCAGTTCCTGAAAAATGTCACTCTTAGTTGCACTTGGGATATTTGTCCTCTCTCAGCTTCTCTGGAGCAAGAGTCTGCTTTCAACAGCTGTCTTCAAAATGTCTCTCATCTGTAGCTCCTGTGCTTTCTTCAAAGTGTCCCTCTTGGCTGTAGCTCCTCTTCAAAATGTCACTCACAGCTGTAGCTGCATTGAGTTCCCTCTGCCCGTCAGCTCATTTATGTGGCTCAACTGATCAAGTCCCACCCTGAATGGGTGGGGCCACACCTCCATGGAAATATCTCATCAGTGTTATCACCCAGTTGGGTGGGGCGCATTTCCATGCAAATCTAATCAGCACCAAAATGTCTGCCCCACAATACTGCATCAAAGAATATGGCTTTTTCTGGGGGACATAATACATTCAAACCAGCACAGTCATTATGATGTCAATCCTACCCAAACTATCTACAGATACAATGCAATTCCAATCAAAATTCTAACAACCTACTTTTCAGACTTGGAAAAGCTAGTTATCAAATTTATTTGAAAGGGAAAGGGACTTCAAATTGCTAAAAACATTCTAAAAAAGAAAAATGAAGTGGGAGAACTTCAACTTCCTGACTTTGAAGCTTACTGGAAAGCCACAGTAGTCAAAACAGCATGGTATTGGCACAAAGATAGGCATATTGATCAGTGGAATTGAATTGAGAATTCAGAAATAGACCCCAAGATCTAAGGTCAACTGATTTTTGATAAGGCCCCCAAATCCACTGAACTGGGACAGAACAGTCTCTTCAAGTAATGGGACTGAGAGAACTGGATACCCATATCCAAAAGAAAGAAAGAGGACCCCTAACTCACACCCTATACAAAAATTAACTCAAAATGGATCAAAGACTTCAATATAAAAGTACCATAAAACTCCTAGAAAATAATGTAGGGAAAATCTTCAAGACCTTATACTCAAAGTACAAGCAACAAAAGAAAAAATAGATAAATAGGAACTCCTCAAAATCAAAAGCTTCTGTACCTCAAAGGAATTTGTCAAAATGGTGAAGAGGCAGCCAACACAATGGGAGAAAATATTTGGAAACCATGTATCTGATAAGAGACTGATACCTTGCATATAGAAAGAAATCCTACAACTCAACAATAGTACAAACAGACCAATTATAAAATTGGCAAAAGATATGAAAAGACATTTCTCTGAAGAGGAAATACAAGTGGCTAAAAAACACATGAAAAAATGTTTATCTTCACTACTATTAGGGAGATGCAAATCAAGACCACAATGAGATATCATCTCACACCAATAAGAATGGCTACCATCAAACAAACAGGAATCTACAAATGCTGGAGAGGATGTGGAGAAATCGGAATTCTTATTCATTGCAGGTGGGACAGTATAGTGGTACAGCTACTCTGGAAGACAGTTTGGCAGTTCCTCAGAAAACTAGATATTGAGTTACCCTATGATCAACAACTTCACTCCTTGGTATATACCCAGAAGATCTGAAAGCAGTGACACAAACAGATATTTGCACACCGATGTTCATAGCAGGCATTGTTCACAATTGCCAAGAGATGGAAACAATCCAAATGTCTTTCAACCGATGATTGAATAAACAAAATGTGGAAGATACATATGATGGAATACTATGCAGCAGTAAGAAGGAATGAGGTTGTGAACAACATGGATGAAACTTGCAGACATGATGCTGAATGAAATAAGGCAGACACAAAAGGAGAGATATTGTATGTTATTACTAATGTGAACTCTGTGAGAAATGTAAAATAAATGTCTTGTAATGTAGAATATAGGGGACCTAGAGATAGACAGAAGCTAGTGAAGGAGGAATGATAATCTAATATGTACATATATGATAATGATGGTGAACTTTCATATCTTTTGCTGATTTTATAATTGGGCTGTTTGTACTATTGTTGAGTTGTAGTATGGGAATGGTCAGGTGTGACTATGGTTTGTTAATGGGATTATAAGTATCAGTGATGCATTGAAGATAAACATGTTCTTAAATAGTTGTTTAAAGGCCTGTAACCCACAGAGTAGCACCACAAACGTAAATAAGTGTTAGCATGATATAAGGTATGACACTGGTGCAGAGGGTTAACAACAGAGTGGTATATGGAAAAACTACTTGTTACCTATTAAACAGTACATTTAATAGGAATATCTTACCAACACTACACTAATACTAGGGATAAATAATTAGCAGCTGATAAGAGCTCTGGGATGTATTACGTTATGATTTTTTAAAGTTGAGAGTGATGATGATCATATGACTAAGTGAAGCTAATGTAAGAGACTGACCATTTATCTTGGGATAGGATATATATTAAGTGAATTTAGGAATCCAATACTTAATAAATCAAGCCCTTGACTTGAGGCTTACTCTTGTGAAACTAAGGGTTGTAAATGGGAAGCTGAGCCCTTCTATAATTATGTCTAAGAGGCACTTCCAGGGAATCTCTTTTGTTGCTCAGATGTGGCCTTTCTCTCTCTAAGCCCAACTCAGCAAATAAATTCATTAACCCCCCCTCAACAAGGGACATGACTCCCAGGGGAATGAATCTGGAGCTGTGGGACATGATACTCAGGAATGAGCCTAGCCCTGGCAGTGAGGATTGAAAATGCATACTTGACCAAAGGGATAAAAAGGAAAGGCAACAAGCTGAGGTCGCAGTGGCTGAGAGAACCCAAATAGAGTCGAGAGGCTATCCCAGAGGTTTCTCTTATTCAAGTTCCAGCTAGACATCCCAAATGGCCACGTTATGCCATGCCCTTACCAAAAGTAGTCCCCAAATACCTAAGTCTCTACCTGAGATTCTTTAAAAGATGCACTCCCTAAATTTTATCTCTCAGAAACTTAAATCCACCAGAGTGTTTCTATGCAGACAAGTCCTAAAACCCAGAGGCAACAGCTTCTTTAAGAACAACAATCAGATGCAGCCCCCTACCCCACATTGTCAACATCCCCTTTCAATATGAACAAGATAGGGTGCTCACTGTCTATATACCCTTGAAGATGGAGAAAGGGATTAAGTGAAAGGAAGGGGTAGCAAGAAACAAAATCAGATTTAACAAAGAATTATGAATACTGAAACTTTATATATATATATTTATATATATATATATTTAGATGCTAGGGTGTTAGAATAGCTGGAAGGAAGTAAATGACATGGTAGAACTGTAACTTATAACATCCTTTGAGACATAATGCTGAGGGAAATAGGCCAGGCACAAAAAGAGAAATATTATATGTTACCACTAATGTGAACATTGAAAAATGTAAAATAAATGGTTTATAATGTAGAATGTAGGGAACTAGTGATAGAAAGCAATTAATGAAGGGGGAACAATAACCCAATAAGAACAGATAAGCTATTGTGGGTAAATTTACTGTTCTCGGAATGCCCAGGAATGACTATGGTTAGTTAATTTCTGGTGGGTATGGTAGGAACAAGTTCACAGAAATATTGCTATATTAGGTTATTTTCTTGGGGTAGAGTAGGAACGTGTTGGAAGTAAAGTAGTTATTTTAGGTTTTCTTACTCTCTTGTTATGGTTTGTTTGAAATTTTCTTTATTGTATGTTTTTTTAAAATTTTTTGGTATAGTTAATAATTTTTAAAAAAAGAGTTAATTAAAAAAAAATGAAAAAAATATGCAAAGCTCCCCCCGAGGAGCTGGTGGAGAATGCAAGGGTGTTGGGCTTCCCCACCTCAATGGTTGCTGATGTGTTCACAGACATAGGGGACTGGTGGTTTGATGGGCTGAGCCCTGTACCATGGGACTTGCCCTTGGGAAGACTGTTGCTGCAAAGGAGAGGCTAGGCCTGCCTATAATTGTGCCTAAGACCCTCCTCCTGAATGCCTCGTTGTTGCTCAGATGTGGCCCTCTCTCCCTAGCTAAGCCAGCTCGGCAGATGAAATCACTGCCCTCCCCTTTACGTGGGATCTGACACCCAGGGAAGTAAATCTCCCTGGCAACATGGAATATGACTCCCAGGGAGGAATCTAGATTCGGCATCATGGGATGGAGATCTTGACCAAAGGGGACATGTGAAAAGAAATGAAATACGCTTCAGTGGCAGAGAGATTGCAAAAAGAGGTGAGAGGTCACTCTGGTGGGCACTCTTATGCACCATATAGACAACCCTTTTTAGGTTCTAATGAATTGGAATAGCTAGCAGTAAATACCTGAAACTATCAAACTACAACCCAGAACCCTTGAATCTTGAAGATGATTGTATAAAAATGTAGCTTATGAGGGGTGACAATGTGATTGGGAAAGCCGTATGGACCATACTCCCCTTTGTCCAGTGTATGGATGGATGAGTAGAAAAATGGGGGCAAAAAAAAAGGGCACCCAGTGTTCTTTTTTTACTTTAAGTGTTCTTTTTCACCTTAATTTTTAATCTTATTATTTTTGTGTGTGTGGTAACGAAAATGTTCAAAAATTGATTTTGGTGATGAATGCACACTATATAATGGTACTGTGAACAATTGAATGTACACTTTGTATGACTGCATGGTATGTGAATATATCTCAATAAAATTGAATTAAAAAAAATCCCTTGAAATTTGCTCTATAGCTGCTCATTGAATTGTGCTTTGAAAGTTATCACCTTTCTTTGTATACTCTATATTGCATAATAAGGAAAGAACTGAAACTGTGGAACTGTAATCCATAACAATTTTTGAAATTATCTATATAACTGCTTGTTGAGCTGTTCATCAAAAGTTAACACCTTTCTGTACGTATATTTTACAATAATGCAAATAGCTGAAGTTGTGGAACTGTGACCCATGACATTCCTTGAAATTTGATCTCTAACTACTTGTTAAATCATATTTGAAAGTTATCGCTGTTATGCATATATGTTAAAGTTCATGATAAAAAAAATACATTAAGAAAACCTTGCAGAGGAAAGAAGGAGGGGAATAGAGGAGTGTGGAACTTTAGCACTTGTCTGGGAAACTGGCCCTGCTGGGTAACTTGGACTTGGATATCTTCAGGGATGAAAATGTCCATTTCATTTTGTTCTGTCTTTGAGCATATGATGAAACTCTCCTTTGTTACTTCTCTTCTTCAGGGAAGTTCTTACTTCTGATGAAAATGAATGATGCTGGTTGAATGGCAATGGCTGTTCACTATAGCCAGAGCTGCTCGTAGTTTCTTCACATGGTAAAACACTATCCTTTTATGAGAAGCAGTGAATGGAAAGGGTGGGAAGAGCAAGGAATTTGTGTAAGACTGCCCTAGCATGGAATTGTGCTTTGCCTCTTTGAACTGCTTAACTCTGAGCCTCTTTTTGTTTACTTGTACAGAACGGAGAACTCTACTTACCTTTGCAGTGAGAAAATGTATATGAAGAAAATGCCTGGTGTAAGGTGGGCATTCAGGTCATTTTATTTTCCCTTTCCATTTTATCATATTTGCCTACTTCATTTCTGCCTTTCTTGCATTAGTCCTTGGTTTCTCTTTCATCTCCTGTGCTGTTAAATAGATTCTGCTCAGCCTTGCGTCTGAGATCCTTCATGCATCAAGTCCTTTCTCTTCCAACTATGTATATGTGTATCCTTATGACAGTCCTTCACTTGAGCCAGATAATCTTCTTACCCTTCTCTGCATTTGCTTAGTAGAGCATCCACCAACCTCATCTGATCACTGAGCCCTCTTAGTTTCATAAGGTCTATCTCCTTTCTGCAGAATGATGGGCACCACTTGATCTTGCTTTGGTGCATTTGCTCAGGCCATTTCCCATGCAGATGTTATCCTTCTGTGGCTTCTAAACCTTGATCCCTAATCAAAAATCAACCCTAAGACATTTTCTATGACTAAAAGTATCACTGGCTTAATGGGCAGGGAGATGCCATCATTGAAGTTGACAAGACCTTGGATAGGAGATAGATTAAAGGTGATTGTGATAGTTTGAAGATCTATGTACCCCAGAAAATCACGTTCATAAATATAATCCATTCCTGTGGGTGTTGACCCATTGTAAGTGGGACCTTTTGGTGAGTAGGATTTTAAGATGTGACCCACCTCATTCAGTGTTGGTCTTAATCCTCTTACTAGAATCCTTTATAAATGGGATGAATACAGAGTAAAAGACATTGAAGCTTAGAGAGAAAGCCATGGAAGTAAGAAGTTGAAAGCAATGAAACTTGGAAGAGAAGGGAGAGACCAACAGATACCGCCATGTGCCTTGCCATGTGACAGAGGAGTCCAGGATCACCAGCAGCCTGTCTTCAGGAAGAAGGTAGTGTCTTGATGCGTAGATTTGGACATTTTCATGGCCTCAGAACTGTAGGCTTGTAAGTTAATAAATCCCTTTTGTAAAAGCCAACCCATTTCTGGTATATTGCATTTCGGCAGCCTAGCAGACTAAAACAGTGATGGAGCAGGGAGCAGGCCAAGCAGTTGGCAATATAGGGGGGTATGGTCAGAGCAACTGAGCATAAGGATCTTTGATGTTGTAACATGGCAGAGAGGATCCTGGTCCTGAAGGAACAGAGCTACTGCACAGGGAATTAAGTCTGGGGACAAAACACAGACACTTTAATGAAACTTTAATGAGGTCAGAGAGAAATAGCTAAAGCTGAAGCTCTGAGCTGCTGGCTTATGTGGGGCCTGGGCTTTCCCATTGTCTATGGGGACTATATTAATTCTGTATTGTTGCTGCAACAAATTACTACAAACTTAGCTGCTTAAAGCAACATGAATTTATCTCACAGTTTCTGTAGGTCACAAGTCCAACACAAGTCTCACTGGGCTAAAATCAAGGTGTCACCAGGTTCTGTTCTTTTTACAGGCTCTACTGGAGGAATCTGCTTCCAAGCTCATTCAGATGGTTGGGTGAATTCAGTTCTTTGCAGTTGTTGATCCTGTTTCCTTGCTGGCTGTCAGCTAAGGACCACCCTTTGTTCTTGGATGCTTCTCTCGAGTTCTTGCATGACATGTGGGCCTCTATGTCTCAGAGTCAGCAATGGCACATAGAATCCTTCTTAGGCTTAGAATCTCTCTGACTTCTCCTTCTGCCTCATCTCTCTTGCTTCCTCTCCTGCCACATCCTTCTGACTCCAGCGTAACAAAGTTCTCTGATTTTAAGGGCTCATGTGATTAGATTGGGCCCACCCAGATCATCCAGGATGATTTCTCTATTTTAGGCCCATAACATTAATTATATCTGCAAAGTCCCTTTTGTCATGTAAGGTAACGTATTCACAGATTCCAGGGATTAGGACACAACACGTTATTCTGCTTACCATGAACCTAATGTTGAGCATTAAGTCCTTTTAGCCATGATTACTAGAGGACCATTGAGGTAGGAGGCTTAGTGGAGCATCATAACAATTTTCATCCTGTGGTGATTTCTTCTGTACTCCATGTCATCCCAGCATGAGAGCCTATAGTTTATTTGGATTAAATTATATTTGTCTATCTATCTAGGTGTTATAGTTCTCTACTTGTTTAATGTATGTATGTTTCATGTCAGGACTGTGTCTAGGGGTAAGTGTGTCTGTGTGCACAGAAGAGGAATTGTCCTGGCAGGATATGATTTGAGGGGAACTCCAAGACTTCCCTCAACTAGGCATATCTCTCTCATCAACTATGGTGCCTGAAATTCCATTATCTCTGGTTTACTAGAGACATTATGGCTTCAGGAAGTCTCTATAAATATGCAAATTCTTCTTGGAAGATTAAGTTATTTCAAAGCCATTGATAAATCTTTGCATCCTAATATGTCAACACAGGGTTTTGAAGGAATGTAACTTGGTTTTGAAAAGGTGAGAAGAAGGGAAGTTGATGATTCTGGGAGATCCTAGTGAAGGCTGGCAGGAGTAGGGTGTCAGAGCGGGCAGCACTTGTGATGTGGGAGATGTTCCCAAAGTAAACCACAGTGGGCACAGGGGGATGGGAGGGGGAGGGTAAGACCATAGGCTCTGGAGTCAGATCTCTTGGGGTCATATCTTGCCTCGGGTACTTACTAGCTCTGTAATCTTTATCAAATTCATAAGCCTTCTATTTTTAAATGTGGGAAATATAGATACATTATCTTCCTCATAGGTTGTTGTGGACATTAAATGAGATTATGCGTGTAAAGTGCTTATAACAGTATCTTAGCATGATTGCTTACTAAATGGTCATTACTATCATCCTTATTTTTATTTATTGAAATTCTTTCCTATTTACAACCGTAGGTGCATGGAAACTTGGAAACCTTGCCTGGGAAATTGGTATTATCATCATCACTTTACAGTGGAGGAAACAGAAAGGTAAGATTTTCCTGAGGTTCCACAGAAAGTTAGAAACTGGAATTGCAGTGATGTCCTTCCTGATTGGGTGTACTATACAACCTTCTTAGAGCGCCATGTAGCAGTGCTGTTTCCAAGCATTTTCAAGTGCCACTGAGAGGCAGATTTTGAACTAATTTTTCTGCCCTTCACATTCAGGCTGGGAGTGATTTTTGTCACGGGGGAAGACAAAATCAAGGAATTTAAAAGATGACTTATCCTTGGGAAAGCAGTGACCCTAGTTGCCAAATCTCATGTTTCTACTATGGGATCAAATCTAGATTCTCTTCCAGCCACTCCTCTTCTTGACTATTGAGAGTTTTCATTGACTGGGTTCATTGAGAATTGGTTTTGTCAACTGGCTGCCGCTTGATATTCTAGGGAATTCTTTAATGGCTTGTAGTCATCTCTTTATTAAGCCTATTTCTTCATTCTGAATCCCTGAATTATTTTAGAAATTCAGAAAAAAAGATTTGCAAAAAGAGGAAGGAAGTAAAAGACCAATGGAGAGTGTATGGTACACATCCCAGGGATTCATTATTCTTTCATTTTATCCAATTTATATCTGTTCCTTCAAATATTAATTCTCTATCAGTCTTCTGAATGTTAAGGTGAATTGTTTGATTGACATTTTCTCTTTCACAATGTATTTAGATATAATTTTTTAAGATACAAAGGACAGATTATTATTAATAATATTAATGACGCATTAAAATTGCACAGCTTTGTGCCTTTGAAATCACTTTTATATATCTTATTTCAGTTCATGCTTTAAACTTTCCTGCACTGTAGGAAAGACTTTCTACAATAAATCGTTAATTTTTATGAGAATTTTTTTTCCAGAAGCCTTCTCAAGTTGCCAAAATCGTTGTGTGTCATTTACCTCATAAAAAAATAAAATGCAGTTGAAATGTATAGTGAGGAGATGTGAAATGAGACTACATTTCAGTTCTTTCTTACTTCACAGCTAGTCAGGCTACATCTTGTCACATTTATTACTTCTGCAAGTCAGCCCCTTCGCAGAAAAATTATAAATTATGACATATCTTGATCATTAATCACCTGTGATAGTTGAACTGGAAAAGTTGAATTTTAAGAATCTACTGCAGAGATGGCAAATATGCAGCTTATTTTCAACATTCCCCCACTCCAGCTCCTAATTATTTATGGAAGTATTTCTCGCTTGTCTCTGGACTTGACCTAAGGATCCTTCTTTTACCCAGTTTTGTAAGCAGTCATCACCAATTAGAGTTGGCTCTTTGCCACCCCGTGTTTTTATTTGCCACTCTAATATTCTCTCTGACTTACCCAGGCTCAGGGAATATTAGAATATCAGAATGGGAAGGGATTTTACAGATTGAGAACAACCTTTGGAAACTCTAAAGAAGTGACATGGTAATTTATGGAATCAGGACCAGAATCTGAATTTCTTTGCCCTATAATCTACTAACATTATTAGCATGCAGTTACTTTCCAAAGAAGAGGCAAGACTCCCTCTTTTCCCCCTATTCTTAGTTAATGAAAAAATCACAGAATATCTGAGTCAGAAGGAATTGTTATGTCCATCTGGTCCAACTTTCCATCCATTGTAGGAAGAGGACCATCTAGCCTTGATGTGAATATTTCCAGTGGTGGGGGCTCTTGACAACCCTTTCTATTTTGGGTTTGAGTTAAATTGAAGTCTTCCACCCTATAGCTTTCAACAGGCCCTAGTTTTTCCCTTTAAATGAGCTCCACCAACTGGTGAACATATTATCTTTCCCTTGGAGATTAGACATTTAATTTAATTAAATGCACCTTTATCCAGATGGCTTTTAAGAAGTAAACCTGATGGTGAGCATTTTGAACACAATGTTGAGTGAGCAGGGAGACCCTTTAAGCAGATATGCTTTGTAGAATCTTACTAATAGCTCAATCTAGACAGCTGCTTTCTCTTCGGGGAACAGAGGATGGGGGGTGAGGTAGCCACAGCCAGGGGGTCACAGGTCACATCGCCACACAGGCTGCAATGGAGGTTCTCTGTCCTTAATTCCGATGGGTTACCTTGGAAGTATTTTCTGAGGTTTAAAATGGCTTCCTTTACATATGTGAGTTTCTCCCAATGTGCCATTTTGACAGATAGTAATTTTTTCCACAATGTAAGCCGTTTTGACATGAAGAGTGTGCTTTTCCAAGGCACTTTTGAACTGATCGTTTGCCATCAGCCTTTGACAAAGCTACATATTATCTGAAATACCAAAGGAGCAGCTCTACTCCCCACCATAACTCACAAAGCATATTAGGTCCTGAAATTCTAATACCTCATTTTCATGACAAATGATGCAACAAGAGCTCAAAATGGCTGCCATGAATCTCTGTTTCTGACTGTGATCACAGGGGGAGAAGGAAAGTGCCAAACACTTAACCTCTCTGCTCTGGCACGTGGTTGCATGCAGCATACAGGAAAAGCAGATCATGAGTTAAGGCTGCCATTAATATGGCTTCGGTGCCCTAATAACTTTGAGTGGACTGAATTTTAAAGCCCTGGAATGTGTCAAGAAACCAGGATTGTAATAGTTACGCCTGACATTGCCCTGCACACAGAGGCACTGGAAAATGGGTGATTGACAGTCACAGGAGTGAAAACATCCCATTTAAGTGAGTACATTAATCATGGTTAAAGCTAGCTCTCCAGGGGCTCAATAAGAGTATAAGCAGGTTTCCAAACAGTCTGTAAGCCTTCATTTCACTGAATTGATATGCAAATAGAAACACAACCCCATGTTTGTATCAACTTGGGAGGTCTCCAAATACACTCAGCCTTGGTTATGACACTTTACGCTACAGAAGTAGAAAGCAGTCGAACCCTCATACAGGGGACTCTAATTAATAAAAACCAATGGGCTCTCTCATCAAAAGCATTTGAGTGCTGGTGTAAGATATATCAATGGCATGACCCCTTGACCTCTGTCATATAAATATTTTGAGAAGATGGGTAAAATAATTCCTGGAAGGGAAATGAATTATCAGGAATGAAAGATGCATTTAGAGAGAGAGAAAGAGAGAGCTCAAACTTGTAACCATCCTATAGACTGTATTTAGGATGGTTTTTGGATTTCTTTCTTTTTAAGCAGGGGTGGGTCTGTTACAAAATACTCAAAATGTGCTCCCAAATCAGTTATTATGTAGCCTAAAACAAAAAAAGCCTAAAAATTTGAGATTTTGGAACCCTTCATCCAAGCAATGTAGACGTTAACATCATAGTGGCAGGAAGATTTGTCTTCCTGTTCTGAGGCCTCACTAGCTTTTCCTCATTAGAGTGCTGTGAAGCAGGCCATCGCTGCTATGCATGCCCAATGCCATGTTCTTCCTCCCCGGGATTACTTGAACTCTATGCTTTAGAAGAGAAACTTCTTAGTGGAAGAGCCATTGGGGGCTACAGACAGGGCTAAAGATGAAGGGTTCAAGCTCCTCTGCTTCCCAGACCTCTAGAGAAACCGCCCAAAGTCTCCATGGGATTGACCAGAATAGGGGTCCATTTGCTGAGTTGCGTTTGCTATGATTTGTCTCATAATAAAAATACAGCAAACATTTTAGCATTTAATGGGTGTCATGTACTCTATTAAGTTATGTTAGGTGCATAATCTAATTTAATCCATCTAAAAGCCTCATAAGGTAAATTACTATTGTTAGCTCTACATTACAGATGAAGATGCCAAGGCCCAGAAGTAAAGTGATCCCCTTTCCCCAACAAAAAGAATGGTTGACAGTGTCACACATCTGATATGCTTTTCCAATTAGGTGTTATGCTGTGTGATCTGGGATGGAGATGGGTGCAGTGAATTAGGGTTGATGGTATAAAAGTTCAGGTAGTTTGCTCAAATAGCTCACTCTTTAGAGAAATATAACATTAGAGAACTTCACTTTTTTAGTTTTCTCATTACAAACCTTTTTAAATGGCAAATACCTTGGGAATACAGCACATTTAGTCAGTAACACTTTTACAGTCCATAAACATTTATTGGATCAGCTAGCCATTCCAGGGCAGCTGTGTCAATCCCGGACATCTGTTGGGGAGGGAGCCTGGGAGTCCAAGAAGGGAGGAAACAGCGTAGAAAGGGAGGCTGGGCCACCCTTCATGATACCAGAGAGGGTTCATGGTCCCCACACTGTGCAGACCATTCGAATTACTGCACAAACAAACATTTGTTCACCAACTACTGTGGTTCAGTTACTGGCCTAGATTCTATGGATACAATTATGAATAAGGCATAGATCTTACTCGGTAGACAAGTATGTAATTAATGATAGTACAGTGTGATAAGTGTCCTAATAGAATCATGTAAAAGTGTCACATAAGAGGGGCTTCTAACCTAGCCTTGGAGGTCAAGAACGTTTTCCCAGAAAAGGTGACAGCTAAAATAAGTCCTAAAGGATGCATAATAAGCTGCATATCTCTCTGCTGTACACTCCATTTACCAAAGCAATAAGGAGTGTACTGGTGAGAGGGTTACCATCCTCCAATCCAGCCACATTGATTTATTTGAAGATCCCTGAATATCCACAGTTGCTCACCACTGGGCCATTGCAAGTTTATTACCTCTCAGTCTGTTCTCTCCCCAATATCAACCCACACAATGTACTCCTACTATACACAGACACACACACACACACACACACACACTTTGCACTTGAGAACTCTGATTCATCCTTACTCAGTGCTGGCAGTCCTCTGTTGGCCAGGGCTCATGGTAGGAGAGCTCCAGATAGCAAAGGATATGATGGGTTTCTGAAACAATAGAGACCAGATGGTGATGCTAAAGTGTCAGGAGCAAGGTGGGCACAATTATTTAATAAACATCAGGTTGGAGTGACTGTCAGGGTCCCTGATCCACAAAGAGCTATGGAGATGATTGGCAGAGTTTGGCATTTCTAAAGGCAGGATAGATGAGCAGCTGACAAAGGAATGTCACATCTGTATAACCAAAATAATTCAAGGAGGGATGATCAGGAGGCAGAACCAGATTTTGGACCTAAAACCACTCTTGGAAAGAGAGGCCAGAGTCAGGAAGAAGGCCCCTGCAACACCACAGCAGATGTGTACTGTACTGATTTCCCCAGTTCTTCTCCAAAGGAACCTATGGCCATTTACTAAGGTCACCATACACTTGGGAAAGGGAAATACCTAAACATTTTGAGGACTTTTGGTCGCAGGATTTGAGTTGAGATCTACACCTGTGTATCCAAAGTATCATCACATGCCCCTCCCTCTCCTGTTAGAGTGTGGGCAAATGGGGGCAAGTTAATAAGTGAAGTCCTGATCCACATTGGCTAACAGTGAGTTCTTTGAATTTTTAATTCACTGGTAGTTATTTTCCCTGTCCTTGAATTTATAATTGAACTAAACATGTATAGCAATTGGCAGAATTCCTACATCTGTACCATGTCCCGTGGAGTAAGAGTTATTGTTGTGGGGAAAGCCAAGTGAAAGCTCTGAAACTCCTTCCCATGACCAAAATAAAAATATAACAAACAATATAAACCCAGGGGGATGGTAGACGTTCGTGCCACTAAGCATCTGGTTGGTCTCCTCAAGGAATGGCGCCATATTGGAGCTTAACATTTGTCTCTGTAGCTGAAAGAATGGACATCAACAGTGGTAGTAGCTAGTTCAGCCTGGTGAGTGGGAATCTACGCTATAGGGCTGATGGATAGTCCCCACCTCAGCCACTACGGCCACTTTGTACACGCACCCATGGTGCCAGCCCTGAGATGGCCAATGATAAAGGCTGCTGACTTCACCTAGCCAATCACTCCATATACTCATGTTTTAAGAGAATCTTCTGAAGTAACTTCTTTTTGGTGAGCATTGTCAGGCAATAAAAGTGTTGTCTTCAAACTTCATGCTCCGCGTCACTGTCTGCTGTCCACCGATGGATATAGCAAGAGTCTCACTAAACCTTAAAGAATGGCCTGGCCACTCCAAACTTCTCTGTCAAGAGAAATGAAAGGAAACATCATCTTTGCAGGGGTAATTAATCTTGATTATCAGAGAAATAGGATGCATATTACAGGCAGAGGGAAAGTTCTGTACAAATGTACCAAAGCATGAAAAAATTATGAACACTGATTGTGGGGATAATGAGTTGGAGTGTTGTGGATCAAACTCATATGGGAGATCCTAGCACTGGCCCTGGCACTTATTCACCATTGGGGGCAGTTAAAATTCCAGCTTAGCACTTACTAGCTCTGAAATTCTGACTTCCAAGTAGCGAGGGGCACCCAATTATGTGGAATGGGCAAATCTGTCAATGATTTCCCCAAGGAGGGGTAGGAGAGAGGGATTGATACTGGCCCTGAACACTGCTCTCCCCAAAAGAGGACCCCCCTCTCCCTTTCTCCCATTTTCTTCGTATGAATCAGGGGACTGTGGTTTCCCCAAAAGATTTTGATGAACTTCTCTTCTTATCAAACTCAGCGTGGGGTTTCTAGAACTTTTTGTTTTTCATAGCATTTACTTCCCCATATTATATTTGTGTTTTACAAAGAATACTCCAACTGCAGTGTAGGGAGATTCGGAAAGCCCAGCTAGGAAGCAGGAATCCATGGGTGGGGTGGGATGGAGGGCTGTGTTCTGCGATGCTGAATAAGCAGAAGCCAGGAAAACACTAGAATGTATTCCCAGTGATGGCTGTATTGCTTCTTCCCTGATGACCTTTCTGAAGCTGATGTGGGACTAAGGATCCAGAAAGCCCCAAGAGTATAAATATTCACTTGAGTGGATACCTGCATAGTTTGTAAAAGTTTTTCCTGGGTCATGATTTATGTTCTGAGTACAAAATTTGACTTTTTCCCCTCAGTTCTTGCTTAATCTTCCCTACCTGAATAAAGACCATCATTGGTAGCTTCATGTCCCATAGGGAAACCAGAGGCGGGGAAAAGCCTTGATAAGGACTTGTATTTACTAATTCTCATGGAGCCACCTATTTCTGCTCGGTTCTGCATCCTTGGTTACATAGACTGGGAGGTCAAAGCAAGTGTGTCTTACTGACAGTATAGCATCTGTAGTGCTCCCCATGTAGAAGATAATCTTGGAACTAGGCTTGGAGTTGAGGCAATGCGAGGGAGAGAAGGGGACTGACAGGAGAGATGTTATTTGGTTTGGTGATTAATTGGTAGCTGAGGGGTGGGGAGAGAAATGGAGTTAAGGAAGTTTCTCAGGCTTTTGGGTTGGGGTTTTACATGGATGGGAGACAGGTTAGTGTTTTAAATGCTGGGAGAGGTTAAAGAAGAGGGGAGAGAGGAAATGGAAGATGGAGTGAGATTAAGACTCTAATTGGGAGGGCTTGGGCCTCTGGCTGGATCTCATTGTGGCTCTTGTTGACATTTAGAGTTCTGTTTCTGTCACTCCTCCTACACTGTCCCTTCACAGACATTCCTTCTTCATCTTCCCTGGTCTTTCTTTTCTGGGCCCTGCTAGGCATCCCTGATTTCCTACCTGCTCACACCTAGGATGGGGCCCTCCACAATCCCTGCCCCTTAATCTATAATACAGTTGGCTCCCTGAACTCTTCTCAGGGTACATATTTGCTTTTCTACATCATTGTTTATTCCTGGTATCACCTGGGAGCACATTTACAAAGGCAACCATGTGAATAAATTTGGATAGACAGAAAACACATTAGTTATTTCTCAGACTCATTCTGAAGCTTAGCTGAATTTATTAGATTTGATTAAAGGATTTTATGTTTGGCTTGTTGGAGAGATAGGGATTAGCAATAAGGAGCTTTTCCCTCCGTGGGATATCCAAACTCATCACCAGAGTAGAGCATTGCCCTGCCATTTGGCTGTTTTTCTTTAAATACCAGGTTCTTTCCCTTCATTTGTATTAATGAGGTCCATCAGAAATGATTAAGCTTCAGTGGTTTTGCAGCCCATAAATTATCAAATATAAAAGCTGAGAGGGATTTTAGAAATAACCCCAGTACAAAACTTCATTTTATAGATTTGACAACTAGAGAGGTTAACTGACTTGCTCCAGGCCAAGCAAGTCTCCTGAAATCACTTTTCTTTTTATCCTTAGAAATGGAGATTGGACCACAAAAGGACTAGAAGGTGAGCAGGGAGAAACAAGGAAGGGGAATTCTTCCCCCATGTTCCGTACCCACTCATTCTGAGTACTTTATTGCTATGCTCTTGGTTCTGTCTCAGTTAAACAAGACACATGAATTTTGTGCAGCAAGCAGCTCTGACATTTTGCTAGAGAATATCAAGGGAGTGGTGAGCCAAGGAAAGTTACAGGATTATGAAACCAGAGAGAAGGGATAAGGGCAATATGAAAATGTGACAGAGAAGATGTTACTTGGTGATCAGTTACTCAAGACAATGCTGACTCCGTATTGTATTTATGGCCACAATTAAATTCAGAGCAGGACAATGAGACTCATCTGGGATGAAGACAAGGGCTTTGTGAGACTTGCTTTGCATCCTTCTGCTAAAGAACATAGAACTGTGGAATCAAAGAACCTCAGAGCTGAAAGGGATGGAAAGTACTCTCTTGTTCAACCAAGTCTCAGAGACGTGGAGAGACTTGTCAAAGATCACAGAGCAAGTTGGAGTCAAAACTCGGATAGAATGTGGATCTCCTCACTTATCTGGGCTCTTTCTCAATACCTTGGCTCTTCTGTGAGCAAAAGGTTATGATGTTGTGGAAATTGTCCTTTGCCCTATTGAATTTTAGGTGACAACTCCAAAGGGAGTCATCTTGCAATAACAATTAGGTTACAGAAAATGAACTGGTGACGGTATGGGTGGGGTAATACAAGCTTGAATGTGACAGTGACACTGCCCTGTATGGAATTAACACTGTACAGAGATTAGGAACACGCACGAGTAAATATAATAGGAAACAGGAGAGATAAGTGCCAGATGTCCAAGAGATGATTTCGTTGTTAACTGGTACATTCTACTTGTGACCAACTTTGTGTTAGGTATGATAAAAGAGAGAGAAAATACACATGGTCCTATTCTCTGTCATGAGGTACTTGCCTGTGGCTTAAAAGGTATTGTTTTGGTCCTAAATTTATTTCCTTAGCTTTGCCATCTCTTTTTCATCTTATAGGGCTCTTTTCTTTTGTTTGAGTTCTTGTTTCTCTGAATATGTCTGTGGTGGCTTTGTACAATTTAGTTGTAGTGGAAATACATTTTCCTGATTTCCCTTCCCTATATGGTTCCAAGTTAGGACTGAGCAGAAAAGAAATTTGAGGGAGATTTGGAAAGTGCAAGTGAAACAGTGGTCATTTATATACTCTGTATATAAGCATAAGGCTGACTCTTTTTTTCCAAATAAGATAATTATATTGACATAATTACTAACCAATAAAAAACTATAGGTATAATTTAATTAATATAACTTAGACATTTTAGAAATTTCTAACATGGCGTAAACCACTTGTGAGAAGCTTTTTCTTATTTTTCTCCCTTAGTTGTCACTTTTCAAAGTTTGTGACATGAAGTCATTCATGACCCTTCCTTTTTTTTTTTTTTTTTTTGACTGGTTTTTATTTATTTCCCATCCCTGATTTTTATTTATTAATTTTGTTAGGTACTGAAGGAAGGAGGCTTTTTGAACTGGTTCCTTCTTTTTTTTTTTGTCCTGAAGCCCAATAATAAATTTCTTAAGGATGGATGTTCTGTCCATTTCTGTATCCTCCTCATGGAAGAAGTTCCTAATAAGTGCTTCTTTGGAAACTCTCCAAAGTTTCATTCCCTGTCATCTCTATTACTGAACAGCTGTGGGCACAATGCATCCATCCTGAAGGCTCAGCCTTCCATAGTTCCTGAACAAATACTGTCCAAGACAAGTGGGATCATAGCAATCACATCCTTACTAGCAATTCTCCTTACTACCTTAGGTCCCATATCTAATCTGTCTAGGGTGATTTGTTATTTGTTGTTAATGCAGAAAATCTGAGATCTCACTCAAGATCATCTATGTAACTTCAAAATGTTGCCATTAATTAAAATATCTTGATTCTGTGTCCCATTCATGAGATCAAACCCTTTGGATGCAACATCTGCCTGAGCTGGGCCTGAATTTGCCATTTTCATCTGGACACTAGACAGTGGCCACTCTGAGTGGTATGGAGGGAGAGGATCAGTCCTACAACCAAATAATTACCTCAACCCACCTTTATTCCATTGCTCATATGCCTAGCATCACAACATTCAATGGAAGGTGACTAGTTAGAATGCTTTGGATGACAAATAATAGAAATTTCAACTCAAATATGTTTAAATAATCTAATAGATTTATTGAGTCATATAAATGGGAAAAAAAATCCAGAAGCAGATTGAGCTTTAGGCATGGTTGAAACAGATTTTTATCTCTCTTTTTCTGTTTGACTTGGCTTTGTCCACCTCCAAGTTAGGTTCTATCTTCAGATTGGTTTTCCTCATACAAAATAGCTGCCAGCAGCAATGAGGGCAACCTGCTTCCTTGGTTATGTTCAGCAGGAGAGAGTGTAGCTTCTCATACTTATTATACAAATGTCTTGCCCTGAGCTCTGATTGGGTCATACCTGAACCAATGACTGTAGTAGGGAAATGCCATACACTGAGAGTCTAGGCCTGAGTTATATACCCAAGTCCTCTGGCAGGGGAGATGTTATTAACCTGATTAGGAGAAGAGTCAAGGCTCCTTTCTGGAGCTGGGCAGGAAGTTGGTTACACCCAAACTGCATGGTAGTGAAACAATGGGAGATAGGTAGAGTACATGTTGGAGATGGAATCATAATTTCTATCAGATAAGGATAGGGACTTGAATCGGATCTTAAAGAATGGACAGAATTTGGATATGGAAAATTACACAGTAAGCTTAGATCCACCTGCCTTGTCTAGCAAGAACCCAAGGGCAGACAAATTTTCATCAAATTTATATTACTCAAATGTTGCTCAGGCAGTGCATAATTGTGAGCAAATCAAAGCTCAGTGAAACAGGTGAAGGCTGAGCAGATGGTGAAGGAACGAGGAGGAAACTAATGACAAAATTGGATGGCTCTTTGGCTGAAGCAATTCTATGCTGCATTTTTTTTCTTCCAGAACATTATTTTGATTGGCCAATTACATGCTATAAGATCAGATTGAATTCCATGAAGAAACACTTGGATGGAAATAATTGTAGGTAGAGTCATTTTATTAGTATTCCTAAAGACCTCTGATGAGGAATAATGATGGTAAATCATTAATATATATTTTCAGCTGCTTTAAAAATTAAATGTGTTCCACAATGTGTTTCACAATTTTATAGTCATTATAGAAAGCCCTTTGGGATATTCTCATAAAAGGCATTCCATAAATTTGATCTGTCCTTGTATTGCATTACATTTTATAGCAATAATCTGGCATTTCAAAAAGCTCCAAGGCATTATCTCCCTCAAATGCAGCAATGAAAGAAATGCAGGAGAATGGAAAATAGCAGATTCTGGGGGAGGAGTTGCCATTCTTTTTTTCAGAGTGCTACAAGCAAAGGGTTCAGATGTGATCAATGGTTTTTGGAGAGCTTTATTCCACAATTACCTGAGACTTTCTATGAAACCTCACCAAGTATCTTCTTTATTCAATTGTCCCTCCAGAAACAATGCTGCAGGGATCTCCTCTACCAGATATTTATAATCCAGTCTATTATGTGCCTCATTGTGGTGGGATCTAAGAAGGATGATACAGATGAGTCCAGCCCAGAGGTGTTGTGCCGGTTTGGATGTATTATGGCCCTCCAAAAGACATGCTTTAGTCCAATCTTCTGGGATGTTTGGATTGGGTTGTTTCCATGGGGATGTGACTCACCCAAATGTAGGTGATAATTCTGATTAGATTATTTCCATAGAGGTGTGGCCTTGCTCATTCAGCATGGGACTTCAGTAGTTTACTGGAGTACTTTAGAAAGAGACACACAGGCCCATACCCTTGCTGATGCTGATGCTTAGAAGTTCTTGGAAAGGCAAACAGAAGGACATTTAGCTAAGAGATGAAGCCCAGAGTTTGCCCTGGGATATGCTACGACAGGACCCGCAGGCACTTAGAGAGAAACGTCCTGGGAGAAAGAAACAAGAATGTGCTGCAGCTGAGACATTTTGGAGACAGCTGTTAAAGCAGACTTTTGCTGACGCTTTGGAGATGCTAGCCCAGAGTTTGCTCCTGAGGAGCTAAGAGAACACCCCCAGACTCTTAGAGAGGAACGTCCTGGGAGAAAACCATTTTGAAACCAGAACCCCGGAGCAGATGCCAGCCACGTGCCTTCCCAGCTAGCAGAGGTTTCCCGGACAGTCCTTCGGTGAAGGTACCCTATTGTTGATGCCTTTGTTTGGACATTTTTATGGCCTTCGGACTGTAACTTTGTAACCAAATAAACCCCCTTTATAAAAGCCAATTCATTTCTGGTGTTTTGCATAATGGCAGCATTAGCAAACCAGAACAGGTGTAAAGAGTAACTACCCCATTCTGTTTGCATAACCTGCTGTTTACCATAATCATTATTAAGTTACTACAAGGCTTTGTTTCTTTAGTGACCATGGTGCTTTTCAAACCTCTCTAGGCATTTGAAATAGCAGGTATAAATCTACACAATACTCATAAAAGGAAGGCAAGGGATCTCCCTAATTTGTTGAAGTATTCAATTTTTTTCAATCATCTATGCTTACTGTTTTAATTTTAAGTTGGAGAACCTAAAGGGTGTGCCTTAAAGGTATTGAGGTCAACTGCATCATACAGTTCTAAATGGAAGGGGCCTTGACATTAGTGCATAGAAGACTTGCAATTGAAGTCATTTAAATTTGGGATTTTGAGTGATAACATCAATTTTCTGGGCTACATTTGATACAGAAGTAACCTAGATTCTACCCAGAGACTAAGCGACATTCTTCTGGCTGAAACAAATAGAATAATGAATTAAAGAAAATGAGAGAGGGAAGAAACTTGTGGGACGGGAGGTTCATTTCAGGAATCTTAAATGCTTCATGAGAGCAGGACATGGCCTTTAAAACGGGAGGGCTTTCACTTTGTTAAATTGTGTGAGTGGCAGCAAACTTGTGGGTCTCATATTACATGGCATTATTTGGCTATGCTGGTGTCTGGTGACCACAACTGGGCAACATGGCTATGGTAGCCATTACTAGTATCCATCAATATCCGGTTCTAGTCTTCCCAGGTTTGTGGAAGATCATAGCTCCCAGACCCCTGTAGTTAGATAGGCATATGATTAGTTCTAGCTCATGAAATGTGAGCCAGAGTGACATGTCATGTCCAGGCTTATACAGTAAAATGTCTTTCCCCTCATTCAAGAACATAGAGGTTTTGTGCTGAATTGATGAAGCAACAAGAAAAAAAGTGTCCCAGGTTTCTGAGTCACTGCATGGAGGATAGCTGCCCTGGATTGTTGCCCACATCACAAGATTTTATAGGAAAGGCAAATACATTTTTGTTGTTAAACCACTGATATTTTTTGAAGTTTTTGCTACTTCAGCATAGGCTAGCTTATCTTGACTAATATGATAGCTGAACATAATTTGAGATGGAAATAAAAGGAGGTTATCTCAAACTACTACGTAATACAGGCTTGTGAATATTTAGCTGAAGTAATATCTGGTTCTTATTTCATTCCAAGAAGGTTTCTGAGGGCAATAGAGGCCTGGAGGAGTAAAATATCCATCTGTTACAACCAGCTTAGCCTCCAGACCAATGAGCATGCCAGGCATGGAGTTAGACATGAGTTTAACAGGACTTACAGAAGATTTGTTCCATAGCAGCGATGGGCTGAGAAAGATGGAAGTTAGTGCTATACAAAACAGGGAGCACCGGGTGTGGTTTATAATGGTTAGGACAAAGGGTGTGTGAGAACAGAGTTTTGGCAGGTCTTGTGACACACGGCTATGACACAACAGTAATCAGGGGAGGGGAGTTTCAGTTTTTTGTTTACAATACATTTTCCTCCCCTGGGGAGGTCTGATGACTTTTTTTTTTTTAAATTCAGTTTTATTGAGATATATTCACATACCATACAGTCATCCATGGTGTACAATCAACTGTTCACAGTACCATCATATAGTTGTGCATTCATCACCCCAATCTATTTTTGAACATTTTCCTTATAGCAGAAAGAATCAGAATCAGAATAAAAAATAAAAATAAAAAAAGAGCACCCAGATCACCCCCCCCACCCATCCCACCCTATTTTTCATTTTAGTTTTGTTCCCATTTTTCTACTCATCCATCTGATGACTTTTAATGTTTGTACCGGTCAAGTAGGTGGCTGCATGAAATCACTATGGAGGGGAGGAGCCTGGGCCCTGGGTTCCCACACCATCTCACTGGTCCTCTGCTGTATACATAGGAATAAAAGTAAGGACTGGGAAATGGCTGGTTTGGATATATTATGTCCCCTGGAACAGCTGTATTCTTTAATGCAATCTTGTGGGGGCAGACTGATTAGTCTGTTGATTAGGGTGACACCTCCTATTGAATTATTTCCATGGAGGTGTGGCCTCACCCATTCAGGGTGGGTCTTGATTAGTTCACTGGAGTATTTAAGAGAGAAACTAAGAGACAACAAAAACCAAAATGCTTGCTGATGCTTGGAAACTCTTGGAGATGCAGACAGAAGGATGTTTGGAGATGCTAAGCTAAGGGATGAAGCCTAGAGTTTGCCCTGGAGAAGCTAAGAGAGGACCCCCAGACACTTAGAGAGAAATGTGTTGGGAGAAAGAAGCAAGGACGCAGAGGAGCTGAGGGAGAAGAGCTAACAGCAAACCAGAAATATTTTGCAGAAAGCCATTTTGAAACACAACCTAGGAGCAAAGGACCAGCAGATGCCAGCCACGTGCCTTCCCAGCTGACAGAGGTGTTCCAGATGCCATTGACCATTCTTCAGTGAAAGTATCCTCTTGTTGGTGCCTTAGTATGGATACTTTTATGGCCTTAGAACTGTAAATTTGTAACCTAATAAATCCCCTTTATAAAAGCCAATCCATTTCTAGTATTTTGCATAATGGCAGCTCTAACAAACTGAAACAGTAAATATCTTCAGGATGCTCCCAACTTCCATATCAGGAAGGACATTCCTCATTTCCACACCAGAGAGAGAACAACAGTTCCAGTGAATCCCCATCCTAGCTGTTAGTCCTGTTGGTTAACTGAGTGAAGAACACCAATTGGCTTCTAAGGTCCACTCCAGGCACTATCCAAACAATGTGACAGGTGGGGATATGACAGGGTGCTCTGAGAGCCCAAAGAAGAAGCACTTAGTGGTCACAGTGGACCACTCTGAGGTTCTTATTATATTTGTGAATCTAGCATCTGACACATAGTGGTACTCAAATGAACAATGAGTGTACAAAACTAAGCAAATGGGCTTCAGTTAGAGGCAGTTTCAGCAGGACAAGTTTCCAGATGAGTAGAGAGTCACTAATGGAATGGGTAGTTTGACCTAAGCTGAAATGGGAAGATAAAAAAGTGACGTCCGTATCCAACCCTACTGGCCCCAAGTCAAGCTGGGCCTGTGACTCTTCCCTGCCATCACAGCAATGCTCAACATGTTATTGCCTTTTGTATACTGCAACTTTTGTTCCTGGGAGCAAATCCTGTTCTCCTTCATTCTGCCTTCCCATGTCCTAAGGTTCTGGTGGATTTCATTAGCAGCAGCAGGAAATTCTTAGGGGAAAAATCATCTTTATTTATGATAAAATTAAACAATTCTGGGGACCCAGAGGAAATCACAATCAATAGAATGTTTTTCCTAAATGCTGTGATTTCTAATGGAGTTGCTGTACCATGATTATACTCCAGTGGAGTGTGTCTTAGAGTTAACAACAGTTTCATAATATTGTTGGAAAGAATAGATTCCAGTGAGAACCTTGCTTTTCCATAACTCTGTTTCCAAAGAAAGCAATAATATAAGAAGCCTAGGATGCTTCCAGGACATATATTTATTCCCTGCAATAATCTTGTGGTTTCTTCTTCCTACCTGCCCTCAGATACTATAGAATATGGGTCCTTAGTCCTTTGGATTGCATTGTTGGTTCCCAGTTTATCATCACATGAACTTCTCTTTTTCCTTCTCTTTTGATTTCTGGAAAGAAGAGGCCCAGAGCTGTTGAGACAGAGCACCCTGAAATGAATTAGTACAGAGGGGGTGGGTCTTGAGAGATGCCCTTAGTTGGAATAGGTGACCGGAAGATCCCAGTGGGAAACACTAGATGGAAATCAGAACAGAAGGAGATAGTTCTGGTGGGACCCAGCAGCAGGCAGTAAGCAGAGGACCAGACTCTAGACCTAGAGTAGTTAACATATGAGTAGAGTGTTGGGACTACAGCTGTTCCTATTGACCAGTATCCTTAAAATTTAATTAATAATTAAATAAAGTTAATAATTATTAATTTTGACATTTTCCTGCTTTCTCGTACAAATAGTTTTCTAGAATATGTTCCATAAAACTTTTCACACTGGAATTCAACTGGCTATAAAATAGGATATCTTTTTCTATTCTAACTACTGCATAGAGAAGCAGAAGCTGCCAGTGTCTAAATCAGCACTTACTGTGTTTAACTAAATTGTAATATTAGAGCATTTATTAGCTCAGTTTTTGCACTTATAGACTGAGATGGGCTAATATAGAAATCTTGCCTTTCTTTTGTTTATTTGTTTGTTTCAGAGGTCCGATGAAAAGTAAATGTTTTTCTTTTCATCAACTCCCTTTGCCCCTAGATTGAAATACCCTTATTGGTTTGGAAAAATTCTAGACAACTGAAGAAATTTTAGAATTATATGGGTGGCTACTTCCCTTAGAGGCTGCTGTAATGGAAAGTTTCTTTAAGGCACCTGATTTACTGTAAGTACCTCATTGCAGTGTAGGAAGGACGGTTTTATCAATAAATGGTGCTGGATCAATTGCATATTTGTATGGGAAAAATGTATCTTGACCTTTCTCTAATACTGTACTCAAATATTGATTTGAAATGGATCATAGACCTGTGTATGGTAAAGCTATAAAACTTATAGATGAAAGCTTGGGAGAATATTTTCATGACCTAGGGGTAGACAAGTTCTTAATCATAACACAAAAAGTGCAACTATAAAATTCAGAGTTGATAAACTGGACTTTACAATTTAGAACTGTGGTCCATCAAAGAACACCGTTAAGATAGTGAATAGACAAATTGCAGATGGGGAGGAGATATTCATAATACATGTATCTGTCAGAAGACTTATTATCTTGAATATGCCAAGAGGTCTTTCAAATCAATAAGAGAAAGATAACCTAATTAAAAATGGGCAATAGACTTAAGCAGAGAGTTCATAAAAGAGAATAATCAAATGGTGAATAAGCATATGGAAAAGCACGAAAAATTTATTACCCCTCAGGAAAACGCAACCAAAAGTGACAAACAGATATGCTACACACCCACAATAGTGGTTAAAATTTAAAAACTAATAATGCCAAGTGTTGACAAGGTTGAGGACAAAATAAAATTTGCATACATTGCTGGTGGAAATGGAAAATTGGCAGTGTTTACTAAGTCTCACATACCCTATAACCCAGCAGTTCTACTAGGTATTTACCCCAAAGAAATGATTGCATATATCCACCAAAGGACATGTATGATGAGAAGGCTAGCAGCACTACTTATAACAGCCAAAATAAAGGAAGTACCTAATGTCGATCAATAGCACAAAAGATAAAAAACTCAAAAGTACCACAGTAAGAAAGATAAACTACTGCTGTACACAACAACATGGGTGAATCTCAAAGACATAATGATGAGTCAAAGAAGCAAACACAAAATAGTACATACTTAGTGATTCTGTCGACATGAAATTCAAGAACAGGTAAAACTATTCTATGGGGATAGAATTCAGAATAGTGGTTGTCATTGTGGGAAGATATTAACTGGGAAAGGTGATATATATATGATATATTTGATACATATAATGTATTTGATATATATGATATATATTTTTCCATATATATTTTATATATGGAAAAATTCAGGCTAGCTACTTAAGATTTGTTCACTTGACTGTAGCTAAGTTATATCGTATAAATAACAATCCTACTAATAAAAAGACAGACTGATAAAGGCTACTTGCTTTTCCAATCTAGTTTCAACTTTCTTTTCTTCTCACCCTGAGTTCGTATTAGATTATACTGAAATGAAAGGCAATCTATTTCATTAGAGGAAGAATATGTATATTTAGTTTTGTTAGTAGATAAAATGTGTTGAGTCGATGAATTCAGGGGAGACAGAAGAAAAATCTGATAAGACATGAGGAGATGACATTAGAGTTTATATTCCAAAAGAATGTGACCAAATGGAGTAGAATTTTCATTTGTGATTGAACTGAGCAGACACCTCTCTTGGTTACTCTAATCATTGGGCTCCCTCTGCATGTTCACAATTTATGATAAGCAATGGCAAAGTGACCCTCCTAAGTTCTTGAGGGTGAAATGCCCATCTCATGGGTCCTGCATAGACAATGAGGAGCAGTAGTAAGGTTTGGATAAACTTCTCTTTGTTCCATTTTGGAGGCAAGTCGGAGGAGACTTGGGAGGGGTATGTATGGTGGAAAATGGATGAGATCTCAAGTAGAGCCTTGAATTGCAAACAAAAGTGATGACAATTCTTGCAAGCTTGGGAACTTCTAGGGACAAGAAGATCTATTTTGCCATTAATATAGTCAGTGTAAATAATTTAAATTTTCACAATCAACATTATGTCATCAGTTCTACTTGGTGGCCATTCCTCCTTGGAAGGACTTCTAGGACTGGAGGATGGTAGAATTCATTCTCCTGGCATGGTGGCTCTTATGAATTGGTTTGAGTCACCAGAAACTGTGGCAGCTTATTCCCTCAATTATTTTCTCTTTTCCTTGCTACCATTAAGGAATGTTGAGCCCACCCAATGGTTCATCCCTCTCACATGTTAGTTGCAAGGGAGGGAAGTGCTGAGAGTCATAGAACTCTAGAATTTGAAAGATTTGAAGGACCTTGGTGACCATTTAATAAAAACCTTCTACCATGTACAGAGTGTGCCAGATATTGTTGTGAGTGCTCTCATACAGCTGCCTCAGCATTTTATATTTTATCGATGTACTTTCCTATTATTATTTGGTTTGATTTTCACTATAAACTTGTGATAAAGGGATGGACAATATTAGTACTTAAAAAAAAGTCTAAGGATCAGAAAGGTTTAAGGTGACTTGACCCTACTGGTAATTGACCCTACTGGTAATTGAAAACTTTGAACATCATCTAGAGTTTTGAGTCCAGTGATCTTTTCTTCATGTGATAATTCTGTTCTGAGAGCAGTTGGGATTTATAAAGGAGGAAGAGAGTCGTAAAGCACAGGTCATATCATACAGGAATGAGGTTGGGGGAGTAGGAAGAGAGGATGAAGGATCAAAGACATGTTTGCCTACTTCCCAGTTCTTCTAGGGCCACCTGTGGCTCATTAGGCTATTGTGGATTGAAGCTCCAAACTTTTTTCTGGAGGAAAAATAATAAGCAATGGTATTGACAAGTCCTGGGTAAGACTGTGAGGAGAGTGTAACTACTGATTTAGTTCACACCCTCCACTTATTTAAAAGTTGTACCCACTTTTCTTTCAAGTGATATCACCACTGAAGCCACTCTTTCTGCAAGTTTCATTTTACAGATTTCCTTGTTGCCTCTAAAGTTAATGTTGTATCCTCTTAAATTGGTAATTTGTTAGAAGACTGATTATTTTTTCTTTTTCTCATGCTTAATTTTTGTCAGCTCCATTGGACTCCTTTATCCATGAGGGCAGGGCCCATATCTGTTTCATTCATTCTTATATCCCCAACAATACATCTCCTAGTTCCTCCTTCTGCTTTCCCTTCTCCAATCAATTTTCTGCACTTTGAAGAAAGGTCACAAAGCCAAAATAGTATAAGCTAGTGAAAATAACACTTGTAATGGTTTGTCTTATGTGTCAACTTGACTAGGCTATAATACCCAGTTATTTAATCAAACACCAATCAAATTACTGCTATGAAGGTATTTTGCAGATGTCGTTAACATCACCAATCAGTTGACTTTAAGTAAAGTCTATTACCCATTGTGGTAGTTTGAAACTGTATGCACCCCAGAAAAGCATGTTGTTAAAGTTAATCCATTCCTGTGGGTGTGGACCCCTTGTAAGTAGGATCTCTTCTTTTTATTCTTTTTTTTTTTTATTAGAGAACTTGTGAGTTTTCAAAACAATTGATGGAAGATTATTAAAATAGTTCTATCTATCATCCATTATTTACATTAGGTGTATTTTTCTCCATATACCTCTCTATTATTACCACCTTATCATACATTTGTTATAATCCATACAGTATCGTCTGTCATCTACAATATGGTTCACTATGCTGTACAGTCCTATGTTTCATCTTTCAATTTTTATTCTAGTAATATATGCATCCTAAGTTTTCCTCTTTTAACCACATTCACTTGTATAGTTCATTACACTGTTGATTACACTCACAAGAATGTGCTACTATCATCACCATCCGTTTCCAAACCTTCACAATCAGCCTTAATAGAAATTTTGTACAAGTTAAGCATCAACTCTCCATTCTCTACCCTATTCTATCACTTGGTAACCTATATTCTAGATTCTAACTCTATGAGCTTGCTTATTATAATTAGTTAATAACAGTGAGATCATACAATATTTTTCCTTTTGTGTCTGACTTATTTCACTCAACATAATGTCCTCAAGGTTCTTTCATGTTGTCATATGCATCAGAACGTCATTTCTTTTAACAGCTGAATAATATTCCATCATATATATATATATATACACATACCACATTTTGTTTATCCATTCTTCAGTTGATAGACACTTGGGTTGCTTCCATATTTTTGGTAATGGTAAACAATGCTGCTATGAACATCAGTGTGCGAATGTCTGTTCAAGTCCCTGCTTTCAGTTTTTCTGGGCATATACCAAGTAGCAGGATTGCCGGGTCATATGGTAATTCCATACTCAGCTTCCTAAGGAACTGCCAAACTTTCTTCCATAGCAGCTGCACCATTTTACATTCCCAGCATCAATGAATGAGTGTTCCTATTTTTCCACATCCTCTTTAAAAAAATTTTCTTAATAGTGCTATTCTAGTAGGTGTGAAATGATATCTCATTGTGGTTTTGATTAGTATTTCCTTAATAGCTAGTGATGTTGGGAGTATTTTCATGTGCTTTTTAGCCACTTGTATTTCCTCTGGAGAAATGTCTATTGAAGTCTTGCCCATTTTAAAATTGGGTTGTTTGTCTTTTTATGTTGAGCTGTAGGAATTCTTTATATATCCTGGATATTTGACCCTTATTGAATATATGATTCAAATATTTTTTTCCCTTTGATTAGGTTGTCTTTTCATTTTCTTGACAAAGTCCTTTGATGCACCAAAGTTTTTAATTTTGAGGAGGTCCCCTTTATCTTTTTTTTTTCTTTCATTACTTGTGCTTTGGCTATAAAGTCTAAGAAACCATTGCTTACCAAGATCTTGAAGATGCTTCCCCACATTTTCCTCTAGGAGTTTTATGGTCCTGGTTCTTATATTTGGTTATTTGATCTATTTTGAGTTAATTTTTGTATAAGGTATGAGATAGGGGTCCTCTTTCATTCATTTCCTATAGATTTCCAGTTCTCCCAGCACCATTTCTTAAAGAGATTATTCTTTTCCACTTGAATAGACTTGGCAGACTTCTTAAATGTCAATTTTCCATAGATGTGAGGGTTTATTTCTGAACTCTCAATTTAATTCCATTGGTTAATATATCTATCTTTATGACAATACCATGCTGTTTGGACCACTGAAATTTTGTAATACGCTTTAAAGTCAGGAACTGTGAGTCCTCTGACTTCATTCTTTTATTCTACTTGATTTTTGGCTATTTAAGGTCCCGTACCCTTCCCAATAGCTTCGATAATTGACTTTTCCATTTCTGAAAAGTAGGCTGTTGGAATTTTGATTGGAATTTTGTTGAACCTGTAAATCAATTTAGGTAGAATTGACATTTTAATGATATTTAGTCTTCCAATCCATGAACATGGAATGTCCTTCAATTTATTTAGGTCTTCTTTGATTTCTTTTAGCACTGTTTTGTAATTTTCTGGGTACAGGTCCTTTTTATCTTTGATTAAATTCATTCCTAGGTATTCAATTTTTTAAGATACTATTTAAAATGCATTCTTTTCTTGATTTCCTCCTCAGATTGCTTATAGAAATACTACTGATTTTTGCATGTTGATCTGGTATCCTGCCATTTTGCTGAACTTGTTTATTAGCTGTAGTAGTTTTGTTGTAGATTTTTTGGACTTTCTATATATAAGATCATGTCATCTACAAACAGTAAAGCATTACTCCTTCCTTTCCAATTTGGATGCCTTTTATTTCTTTTTCTGGCCTAACTGCTTTAGCTATAACTTCTAGCACAACGTTGAATAACAAGTGGGATCTTTTGATGAGGCTACTTCGGTTAAGCATGACCCACCTTATTCAGAATGGGTCTTAGTTCTCTTACTGGAGTCCTTTATAAACAGGATGAATACAGAGGGAGAGAGAAAAGCCACAAAAGCAAGAAGCTGAAAGCAATGAAACCCAGAAGGGAGAGACAAGTTGATGCTGCCATGTGGCAGAGGACACCAGCAGCTGGTCTTCAGGAAGAAAGCATCACCTTGATCATGCCTTGATTTGGACACTTTTCTCAGCCTCAAAACTGTAAGCTTGTAAGCTAATAAAATTCTATTGTTAAAGCCAGCACTATGATGTGCTATACACATGGAGGCATAATTATTAAGTAAAAATGTTCTATATTTATAAATTATGTAGCAGTTCAAAGTGTGTCATGTGAGACACTGGTTTGATAGAAATGCCTATGAAATGTAGAAATGCCTGGGAAACATTAACTTTGTAAATGTGATGCAGATCCAACTCCATAAATTCCCACCAGGGAAGGAAATGTGGTTAGACTCTCAGGTTACATATACCCCTGGTCTGCCCTGCCATTGTAAACCAATTTATAGTCACCCGACTTGCCATGCTTCATTCTGTAAAGTAGTTCTTTCTATCCTTGTCAGCAGTTTTAATCAGGGTGATGAAGCCAGATTAAAACTATTTAAATATGGGAATGTGCTCACAGGGGATTAAATAGGCCCCTTCACAAATGACCCTTCATCAAACCCCAGTGACCTCGCCTGACACAGCTGCACATTATTAGCACTAATATTCCTGCCTATCGGATATATCCCATACATTTCCTGGTCTTTGCTGTTGCTACCCACTGATAAGCCTTGTGACAACCAGAGAATTATCACACATTTTTTGCACATTATCCCTCTATCTCTCTGTGGCCACTGAGGTGGCTTTGTGAGGCTGCACTGAGAATTATTGCTTTGCTGACCTATCTGTTCCTGGGCCACTTTCCCAGGCTAGTGACAGATCACTCTCTACAGGGAAAAACCACTTAGGGCACTTAAGACAGCCTTGACAAATGTCTAATATTTTGGGTTCATTTGAAAAGCCACAAGAATTAACGTTTGCTGCAAAGGCTCAAAAGATACAAGAAGTTGAATATTGAAATGTAAAAGGTGTATTTGGGGCTGGTCCCTTCTCATGCCCACTATTTGGGGAAAGATGTTGCAGTGGCACTACTTAGCTAGCACAGCTATTCTCCATTTTGTTTTGGTTGGCAGAAAAACCCTACAGACAAACTTTCATGGGTTCCAAAACAGTGTTCACCTAAATCTGAATGAAATGGTGTGGGTCTCCTGTAAAGGACTCTTTACTCCCAAAATAGTCCCACTTCTTCCTCCAACTTCCTTTGTCCCTGCTCATTCCCTCGGCTTCTGCTCATTCTCTAAAATTTTGCTCAGTTTTTACCTTCTCTGTCCTACCCTTCAAGGCATCTCCAGTCAGCGACTGCTCCTTTCACTTTGTTCTGTGGAACTCTGTGCCCATTTCTATTATAACTTGTATTAGGCTCTGCTGTAACTAATATTGGTGTAAGCATCATTGGTGTAAGCTCCTCTTGGGAAGAAGTGATTTCTTTGTTGGTGTTCTTTTTTTTTGTTATGGCTGCAAAAAGCTTTATTGTTTACACCTGTTTCAAGGCTTGTTTGCTGGTTGCAGGCAGTTGGATGAAAAGATGTCTCCTGGCTGGAGGGAGGGGCTGGGAGGAATGCAAAGGAACCCCCCACCCTCTCCACCCCTCCCCAAAGGCCTCTGGGCTCCAGAGGCTCCTAGTTGTGCTGGAAGGTGAGCTTTTCACAGAGATACTTGCTTAGCAACACCTGCTGCCCAGCCAGCCAACTATGGTAAGCCAGGTGGTCACCCATGTTCCTGATGAGTTTCACCTCCTCATCCAGGAAATGGCTCTCCATGAAGTCACAGAGTTGAGGGTCTTCACAGAACCATGGGAATCACATCCAAAAGGGCCTGTTTCAGGTTATTCCCCAGGGCCATGGGTCTTCCATAGTTTCCAGGATTTTACCCTACTCATCTCGGAACTGCGTCTGCACATCCTAGAGGAGGATGAGGCCTCTGTGCTGGTTTTGCTTCTTCAGGAGAGAGAGATTCTGTGTGCCTTCCTGTTTTTCCTTCAGTACCTTGCAGAAGAAGTGATCCATGCCCTCCAGGGCCACACTGTTGGAGTTGAAATAGAAGCCCAGAGAGAGAAGTAGTGTAGGAGACCTGCTGATGCAGGTTGACTAGGTGGTTGACAGAGGACTCTACTTAGGCGGAATAATTCTGATAGATGGATATGGGAGCTCACAGTTGGTCACAATGAGAAGCTAACAACAAAACATGGTGTTAGCTGCTCCCAGAAGCAGGGCAGCCAAGAAGATGGTCCTGGAGATTGTACCTGGAGAGGAACTTGAAGAGTGGTCTGAGGCTGAAGAAGGAAGGGTCCCTGGGTCTGTTCTGTCCAAACACTGTTAAAGCAAGAGATAGATCTGTGGGACCCCAGAATGTCTCTTTGTTCATTTTTATATTCCTATGGTCTGGTCCAATACCTGGCACAGTGAGACAGTTCATTAAGACATTAAGATGGTTCTCAACCATTGATTATGTCTATATCACTTATGAGATATGGAACAAAAATTTGTTATGAACTAGTGAAGTTTGCAAATTAATTGTATGAAAACATAAATTAGAAAGGTGTATTGGTCAGGTACTTGCAGAAAAAAGAAGCCTCATTCAAACTGGAAAAATGAGGAGAATTTAATAAAAGGGACTGTTTATAGAAGATGTGAGCAAGGTTTAGGAAACCTTAGGACCCTGGGGCTAGCAATAGTGGAGAGCCATTACTGCATACCATCAAGCACAAAGGGAGAGAGTGGGCAGCAGAACCCAGAGAACATAGCCATCTTGTGGGGGTTACTCACAAGACTTGTGGCCTTTGATATAGGGACATGTAAAATTCACGGTGACCCAGAAGAGAGGAAGCGGAGGAAATAAGTATCACCAGTCACTCTCTCTCTCTCTCTCCGGTCTTCTGCCAATGAGTCCCATTAACCACATCCAGCTAGAGACCAGAAGGCAGTCCCTAAAAGTCAGCCTTCTGGGGCACAGGCAGGGGGGGAAATAAGTGGAAAGTGAATATATAACTGCAAACAGAGGTTATTCACCCATTTTCCTATTTAGTGTCCACTCATATGTTCTTGTCTAGGTGAAAAATTCGTGTCTCCAACGCAGGTGCACAAAAATTTGGATAAGCTACCAAATCGTGGATGTGTTAGATCACATTACTCTCACCTAAAATCTACATTTGCCACCACCAGAGGTTTTCACATGAGTTGGCATTAGAGAGGGGAGGTTGATGAAAAATTAATTAACACACTGTAGCTTCTATAGGTCTGCTTCTGTAGCTAGTTAAAAGACACGAGTTTGCAATTATAGCTGACTTCTTCTGCTATCCTTTCCATGGTCTGCTTAATCTCTGCTTATTAAACTTATGTCTAACTCTGTGCCTGGCATGTTCTTCGGTCTTGGGGCTGAGCTGGGTTGGAACATTTGGTGTATCAGAAAATGTCTGGTTCTCAGTATTGAGATGCACAGTAATTTGATGTCCCATCTGGTGCTCAGTCTATTACAGGGCTTGAAACAGGTTGTGAGCTTCTTTTCAAATAGATAATAGCTGTTGCCAGAAGAAGCAAGACCTTACTTCAAAACCCTAGGATTCTGCTACTGGGGTTTCCAGAGATCCAAATATCATCTCTTATCTGCTACAGATACTTCTAATATCACTGGGTCTGCTAGGTTATAAGACTCAATAGGGGTCAATTTGTACTGAAGCCTGAATCTGCTGGTGTGACTTTTACTACTCTGTGCCCCACTCAAAACCGAATAGGAGACCCTGATTCTCTTCTATAGTGACTAGGCTTCTGCTCATCAGTCATGGAATTTTTCCTGTCAACATGTGTTAAGTAGCACCTTAGTGGATTCTGATCTAGTTTATCCCTAGAGACTCTGAACAATTAGCCACTCCCATAGAACCTTAAAGGTCAAAGTACTCTATAATCACTTTGTCCTTATATACTATTGTGGGAATGTCATTCACCTTATCTTTGGTAGTTAAGTACCCACAATTGGCCTCTATTACTCAAGAATTCCTTAATTCCTACTGAGATCAGGGAAAACAATTGCTTTACAGTTCCTTCCACCATTATCTCTGATCTACAGAGAATAGCTGTCACAGAGCTTTTTAAAGATCCTGTTTCCCTCTCACAAATGAATTGTTCTTTAATGCTCTGATAAAGAGTGTGTCTTCTGAACCCTCCTGGTGTGTGTGGTTAGGGAGTGTTTGAGGAAGTTAAACATACTACATCCATCCCAACATTTCAGTCTCCTTGAGCCTTTGGACTCCTTCTTCTACTATAAGCCAGGAGAATTTCAAGCTATTTGCCTATTGGCTAATCAAGTCCGGGTTTCAATTAGCCAACCCTGCAGGCTATTAGCAACCCTCCCTGATCCTCCAGCCAACATCTTGAATCCTGTCTTCTAGGTGAAGGCACCCATATCAGAACATTTAATTCTCATTCCTTCCATATCTGCTTCTCTGATTCCACCTGATAAAAACTGGAGGCCCTGTGACTCCTTCCGTGTAAAGGTTATCTCCTCCTGGAGCAGGTCTTATTCTTCTGCATAGGAGCTACCTTAGAATCTACCTCTTGTTATGGGCAACGAGAGGTGGTGAGGATGGGTCCTGAGGAGAATCAGCATCACCTTGAGGGACCTAGAAAGGTTGCACATTGAGAGGCTTTTATGAAGGGAAGGCCAATTCCATCAGATAATGTGTTGGAGGGGAGAGGGGGTTGCTTCTCAAAGAAAGGGAAGTTTAGGGGATTTGTGGTTCATATTCTCAGGTTTGTCTGTGGCTACTCAAATGTCTCTTTCTCGTACTAACCTTCTCACCAGCGTCCTTATCTTAGCACAAGAACCAAGATGATCATTTAATTGGTGATATAAAACTGCAAACCTTTTGAACAGATCATGCACTTGGTCACTAGCTCTATCTGTATTGTCCATCAGGAGATGAGGAACTCCTTCAGAGCTGCCACTGAGGCTTTCTGATTTCCCACTCATATTCTGAGTTTGAGATACCTGGCCTTATTGTTTCTCCTGCATTCACTGTCTCAGACTGTCAGAAGCAGCCAGCACATCCCTCACTATTTTATCACTACTCTCCACATAGTGACCAATTACTGAAGCCACTTGACCTCCCAAAGCTTTACCATGGCATCAGCAGTGATAATTTTAGTACTGAGAGTGCTAGCACACTACAGGCTATCAGTGTTTCATTTCTCCCTGACAAAGAGGTTATCCAAGCATTCCTCAAATATGTGATCAAAATAATTCCAGAATCCTATTTTGAGGGTTTCTTTCTGTCAGTCACCTGACAGAAAACAGGTGTAACGTTTAAACTAGAAAATTGACTAAAGTTTAATAAAAGGACTACTTACAAAGATATAGACATAGTTAAGGGGCACCAACAGTAATCATGTAGTGCCAGCTGGATCTAACAGCAGCAGATGCTCTGAAGCCAAAGTGTGAGGGAAGGAAGCAGCTGCCTGAACCTGAAGAAGGGAACTCTATAGAGAGAATCAACTGACAAGAGCTGTTGCTTTTGGAAAAGAAGCATAGACAACCCATAGCAACTTGGATAGGGAGAGGAACCTGGAAATAAATACTCCAAGCACACCCTCCTTCCACCCTCCAATCTCCTGACAGTGTCCACCTCCCACAGTTGACCCCAACTGGAAACCAGAATACAAAGTACTGTTGGTGCACTCACCAAAGTCAGCTTTCTGGGGCACAGGGCAAGGTGAGGAGTGGAGAGTTGATGTGGAGGGGCAAACAGAACACTTCTCACATAAGAAGATTCAAGGATCACTATAATAATGCCACTTCCTCTCACTTGCATTTTCATAGGAGTCTTAAGAGGAAGGGAAAGATGTGGAGTTGCTCCTAGAGCTCGTGTGAGTGTTAACTCTATGAGACCATCCTTATGTATGTTGCAGTATGGAAAAGTCAGAGAGCTGCTTTATGAAACCTCTAACCTTTAACCTGAAGTATGAATGCAGTTCACCTAATCTGAGCCTTGATTCCAGATACGTTTGGGGGTGAGATATTGTGGGGGAAACAGTGTAGGTTAGATTAGGCTCATTCCTGGGTGGCATGTGTGCCTTGAGAATGATCATGTTGCAGTAAAAGTGTGTGTGGGGGAGAAAGGGGAGACTGAAAGGAGAATAGAGGAGAACTTATCAGAAACATGGCTTATTTCTCATTTTTACCTGGTGTTAACCCTTTAGAGAAATTTCCTTAAAAAAAAAAAGCACGTTCATTAAGGCACATAGAAGTAACTGAATTAGCTAAGAAATGACCTGATGGTTTGTGGAATAGTTAGAACCTTTTGTTTTAGTTGGTTTATGAATGTCTTTTCTTCCCTGTTCAGTTATAATACCTTAATGATATGGGTTTGTCTTGTTCATCTTTGTATCCTCAGAAGCACCTAGCACAATGCCTGTTGAATAGCTGGGCCAATAAATACTCTTGAGGAGCATCAAATTCTCTGGTAGGCTAATATTTTGTGATCTACTATGCACAAATCATCTACTAATAATCTTCAGGAAAATAAAAGAAAATGGAATTTAAGTCTATTCATTGTTTCTTCCTAGCAGCTCTGCTCCTAGAACTTAGGGGAAATTTGAAGTTCTTGGCAACATTGAGACGGGAATTATTGTTACTATTACAGGCAGGTCTTAAATGTTGTTTTAAAGAGTCCCTGGGGTTGCATCTTACCCTCATTTAGGTGGCCCCGTAAACATTGCTGTGGGCAACACAGACTGTCCTGTGAAATTAATCTGAGCTGCTCCACACCTGAATTTTTTTCTCTTTGTACTACTTTTCTAAGCTCTCTGGTGTCTTACTGGGCTTTGCTCCTGCAACTCATATTTCTACCTCCTCCAGAACAGCTCTTAGTACCTCTTGGAAAGTGACCCTTATTCTGCATTCTCCCCTTGGTGCTGGATCAACAGCTAAAAGCAAGCTGAGTATACCCATCCACCTCTGCCTCACCACATGACTAGATGCAACTCTCTCCAGCCTTGTCTTGTGGGCCAGGTGGTAGGTTGTCTCATATCCTAATTTCTGTTTTCTCAATTCTTTGAGAAGTGATGGCCTGAGGAATTCAGTAGATGTTGAGTTATTTACCATTTTCAGTTCTGCAGCAGGTGGAGTTAACTGGGGAGAGAGGCCAGGAAGTTAAGTTGCCACACCTAGGTCAGGCTCTCCAGAGGTCTATGGTAGAAAGAGTGTGGTGGGGCCATGCTGAGGCCAATCACTATAGGGAGGGGTGATGGGTGGGGAGTGCCCTAGGACCTTATACTTCTAGCTGACCCTGCATGTGTCTTTCTCCCACTTGACACTGGCAAGGTCTGTAGAACTCTTTACTAGGCTTTGGTGCATAGTCCTAACTTAAATGCCCTGACTCTTAGGGTTTTTATGCATTTAATGTTGAGTAGGCTCAATGATCCCTCAAGTTTTTCAGCTCTTAAAGTTTTAAGATTTTCCTGCAGCACACACTTTGTTCTTGACTTCTCCCATGGAATAATATGGTCTCTCATCTGATGGAAAAAACATGCATGGGTAAAGAAGTACGTTAGCAAGAACTTGCTTTGCTCCCCTCTGAAGGAAGAAGACAGTCTTCCATTTCCATGAATGTACTTTAAATTTATTAGAGTTTATCATGTCATGGAAAGATGACAGATGAGATTTAGTGATATTCCTGGTGATTAACACTGTGACTCAGAATTCAGCTGTAAAGAGCTTTCTTAAAAGGGTAGAGCCAGATAATTCATATCTTCTGTAATTCAAGAACTGCAAGAATGAAAGCCTAACAATTCATAAATAAGTTTTGTTTTTGACATGATTTGATGAGGCAAGAGGGAAAGAGGACTTGAAATGGATTATTTTTATTGTTAGATAAGTAACATCGCAGTAAAAGACATAATCTCTCACCACCTCACCTGCACCCGCTCTATCACCATACTTACACCCATGGGAATGCCATTGAGAGATTGGCTTGCACTTAGTCAAATGAAGGGAACTGAGACAGTTACAGTATTATCATCTGACACTACCGAATTGTGGGAGATCACACAGGATGGGGCTTTCCATCAGACAGGTTTGGATTTTAATCCAGGCTCTAATATGTATTAGTGGTGTGACTTGGAGCAAATTATTTAACTTGTATGAGCCTCAATTTTTGCACCTTGAAAATAGGCATAATAATATTTTCACAGGCTTATTGATTTATAGGTTTACTTGTTTAGCCAATATTTATTGACTACACGCATATAGACATAGCCCAAAATTTGGTATATAATAAACACATAGTAAGTGGTAGTGGAAGTAGTAGTTTGCTGGATGCAATTGGGAAAATAATAATAAGGCAGTCATTAAAGAACCTCCAAATTCCTTTGAAGAAGCAAGTCATCTACATACAAAGGGAACCCAGCAATATGAAGTAGCTTATGTTTTGTGATAAAAAGCTTATAGTGCTATAGGAGTTAGAATAACCAGTGACAGTCATGGACTGGAAGAGATCTTATAGGTCATTTATGAGGCAATGTGCTAGAGATATCAATAATGAGAAAATTTCATACTGCTAGTCAGTGGTGGAAGGAGAGGAGACTGACACAGAGTGTCTTTACTTTTGCATCTATATTATGTTCCAGATACAGATACCAGGTTCCTCTGCCAGTGTTACTGCACTTAAATCAATAAGGCTGTATGAGGTGTGCTCCTCTGTCTCTCTGTTTGTCCATTCATCCATCCATCTATCCAAAGAACTTGTAATGCATGCTGGGGATGCCAAGATTAACAAGATAAAAATGTCTGCTTTGAGCTGGAAGTCAGGACATAAGTTTTCTGACTGCTCTGCCACTTATTTGTTTACATAGAGGCAGCATATGTAGAGGCAGAGAACATGGACATTGGAGCCAGAGTGCCTGGGTTTAAATCTTAGCACTGTCACTTACTAGCCATGTGATCTTGGACAAGTTATTAAATCATTTTGCATCTCAGATCCCTGTGTCTAAAATGATGATGATCATGGTGATAATTCACGGAGTTAATAATGTAAAAAGTACTCAGAGTAGTTCATGGCAAGCAATACCTGCTTGACATATTATGAGAATTTGGGCCCCTTGGTCAGTAGACATATTACAAAGTTTTAAATGAGGTAGTCCTGGGTTTGAAACCTGGATCCACTAATTACCAGCCCTGGAACTTTGAAAAATATGTTACTTACATTTTTTATGTCTCAGTTCTGTCATTTTGAGGAAAAGCCTATTCACAGTCCCTCCCCGCCAAAAATGTATTCAGGCAGTATGATCTAGTGGAGAAACATGAATTCTAAAGTTAGAAAAACTGGATTTGAGTCTTGGTTCTAACATCTGTGATCATAGGCAAGACACTTGGAGAGATCTTCAGATTTTTTTTCTCTGTAAAATGGAAACAATTATCACATACCTCATAGGTTTTTAGTGAAAATTAAGGAAAATAATAAATTTGAAAGCATTGTGAAAGCATGAAGCACTATATAAATTCTAATATTTAGAAACATAATGGTTAGCTGCCCATATTTTCATGTAGCTGTGGTGTGAAGTGAAGATAAACTCCCAAAGGTTTTGGCCCTTCACTGAACCCTGGCCTTAACTTCTGTTTGATTTGTGATTCTTCAACTGAGGTGAGTAGATCTTGGGGATATGTGACAGTATGGTGTAACAGTTCTCAAAATCATACTTTCTTGAAGGACCAAATTTCCTTAAAGGTTTGGGGGAAAATACCATTCTTTTATATTAACTACAGTGGAGTAGAATATAAATTATTCTTAAATTTTTACATTTAAACATGAGAGTTCATTGAAAATTTGTGATTGTGGTGAGCCGATTCTGGATCAGTCTCCAAAAAAACCATCAACTCAAGATAACTCTCCTGTAATTGATGGTGCTTTGGTGAAAAAATTTGAGAAGTTCTGGCCATTAGTTGTTCACCAGAATGAACAGTCTCTCATTTAATTGCAGACTTAACTACCTAAGGAGAGATGAAAGTATTTTATCACATAGAATAGGATATATTTTCCTTGAGGTCTAGAAACTGTCTGGGAGAGAAAACTGTGTCAGCTGGGATAAACCTGACTGCAAGTGATTAAAATATTCCAACTCATAATGCCTTAAACAATAAGGAAATCTATTTTCTTATATATTAGAGGTCGTAGGAAGGGCAGTCTCGAGGTATAGTATAATCAGAGGTTTGAAGATGAATTATTCCATAAAGGGCCCTGAAAATTTTTTCAGGCTCTCCCCTCTTCTGCCCAAGGTCACAAAATATCTATCAGCGACATTTGTGGACACCTGCTCCCTTATTTCCATCCAGTGGAGGTGGGGAGAGGATAATTAGAGAGTGAGAGCCTGAGAGAATTCTCACCAAGTCATGGAATATAAATCCTCTGATTCAGTCTGATTTGGGGCATCTTGTGTTATGTCTCCACCACTAGCCCTGTAACAGCCGCTGGGGAATGGAAAAAGCATCATTGCCTGGAGGGTGTTTGTGGGGGCCTGGCTGCTGGCACAAATCATGGTTGTTATAGGAGTGGAGGAAGGGCAGGATGAATGTTGAGTAGAAAATCAGCAGTGCCCATTTCAAGTGTCTTCTAGGGAGAAAGAGTAGATGACTTCTAAAAGTTTTGTCTAGGGACTTTGGGATTTTCCTTCCAAGGTGAATTTTTGTCTATTATCATAATACAAAGTTGGTCATTGTGATTATGATTTTATATAAGTTGATTTTTGGCTAACTTTGCTGTAATTTCCATTGTTCGGAAAGTAGAAGAGACAGTGAGAGGAAATGCTATTCTGATAATAAATTATGAGTTCACTGAGAGCAGAGAGAACCTGGGGGAAAGTGCCTGTGTCTTTGTGAAATTCATAAAAGCCAAATAAGGGCATTGTCAGTCATCTGCCCAAGATCTTAGGAAAGCAGACTCCAAAAACTCAAGGAAAAGATCAGTATGATCACTAGGTCAGAAACTTAATAAAATATACCTCAAGAGGAAAGAAAAATTAAAGAAACTTCAAATTCTGACAATATAGTTGTAAGAAGAAACATGGTATTGGAAAGATATTTCATCTTAATTTCTAGCTCTGTGACCTTCCAGTTTTCTTCTCTGTAAAATAAGAATAATAATACCCAATTCATATGAGAATTAGAGGGAATATATATATTTCCAGACACGTGTAGGCTGAAGAAGTGTTCAAAAAATTATTACTGATCATAAAAAGCAAGAAAAGGAGAACATATTTTGAGAAATTAAAAAGATACTTTTTTGAGGAAATAAAAACTTTAATAACATATGTTCATGTGTAGAGGAAGGGACACAAAATCCAGGTTGAATCTGAAAGAGTGATTTGAAGTTTTACAAAACAGGGTTAGTAAGGGCAAAAATGTTTAAGATAACAAAAATCTTTTACAGAAAATCTATATTTGAAACAAGAAGAGTAACAAGAAAGGGACAGACCTTTGGCTTTTCCAGATAGCAGAGGACAAAATAGCCTAAGGAGTCTTTTGCTTCTGTCTTCTTTCAACTGGAAAGAATAAATCAAACACAGAAAAGAGATAACTGAAAAACAAGATAGGTGATTATCAGTAAGAAAGGTCCTAGCTTCTTTAGATAAGGTTATGCAGACCCAGAAAAATTGAATTCCATGGATCTGAGAAAACTTGAAGAATAGTTAATTGGATCAGATCTCTAGGGATGTCTCTAATTAGGCATTCATATCTGTTTATTGGCTTAATGATGGTAAACCCAAATGTTTCCCATATAGCAAGTTTGATGAAAGTAAAGTGTAGGTATGCCTGCTTAAATACACAGTCACAGAGTCAAAATGCACACACACACACAGAGTCAAAAGCTAGCAGACAAACTAAACCAAATATGATAGACTATAGTTTTTCCTGTTCCTTTTTAACTAGTTTTCCGATTTGTTCTCCTATTGTGTCCATCCCTATCTAGGAGGAACTAAATATCCAAACCTGCAATCATGTCTTAAACTTTTCCAGTACACACTATTTTTTCTCCTTCATTATCTTCCAGTTTTTGCTGCCTAGAGCTCATGATACAAGTTTCTTCTTCCAAGGCAGTCACCATATTTTGGATATATGACTATGTGTTATTCTTCCACCACAGCTTATGACCCATATTGAGCAAATACAAATATCTCATGTTTATCCTTCTGGGTATATTTTCCTTTTGGATAGGTACAAACTGGAGTCAAGGTGCTTACTTCCAAAGGAATTATCTTCTAGTAATGGCAGTTGGTATATAAAAGCAGATTGGTAAAGCAGGGATGGATAGATAGATAGATAGATAGTGCTAAACACAAAGTTTGTCTCTCATGCATGGTAATAGCTCACATAGTGTTGAAAAATAAATGAACTAATATTGCTCAAGTTGTCCTAGAAGAGAAGCTGCTTCCCCTTCTGTATATTAGGTTAATGTCTTTCTTTATAATACTTCAAGTGGCAGAATATATAAAAACATTTATTCCTGAATTAAAAATTAATTTAAAATTTAAATTAGATAAATACCTTGATTAACTGAAATATGTTGGTACTTGGATTTTTTTGTTAAGTCAATATTTAGAATAATTAATTTATTCCTTATACAAATTCTCTTTACTCCCTACTACATAACAGGTACTATCTTAGCTGCTGGAAATATTGGCTGAGAGAACAATTCTTGCCTTCATGGTACTTACATTCTAGTGGGAAGAGAGAAAGACAAAAAACAAATAAAGAAAGAAAAATAAAAAACAGAAGGAAGATAGGGAAAGCTAGTGTGGGGAGGGGTTGCTGTTTATGGAGAGTGCAATAATATGACATTGAACTGAGACTGACAGAAGTGAGGGAGCAAGTCATGGTTGGAGGAAGAGTATTCCTGACTGAGAGAACAGCAAGTGCAAAGGACCCAAGACAGGAGTGTTGTGTCTTCCAGGACTGGCAGAGACCAGGGAGGGGTGACTGATGTGGTCTGTAGAAGGAGAAAGATCACAACATGTTAGAGCTTTAAAGGTCCCTAGAGATCACCTTGTTCCACAACACCCCACTTTATAAATAAGGAAAAGGAGGCCAACAGAATACAGGTGATTTGCCAAAGGTTACCCAGGTAGGTCACAGAAGATCTGGAATTAGAACTTGTTTCTTTTTTTTTTTTTTTATCTTCATTTTATTGAGATATATTCATATACCACGCAGTCATACAAAACAAATCGTACTTTCGATTGTTCACAGTACCATTACATAGTTGTACATTCATCACCAAAATCAATCCCTGACACCTTCATTAGCACACACACAAGAATAACAAGAATAATAATTAGAGTGAAAAAGAGCAATTGAAGTAAAAAAGAACACTGGGTACCTTTGTCTGTTTGTTTGTTTCCTTCCCCTATTTTTCTACTCATCCATCCATAAACTAGACAAAGTGGAGTGTGGTCCTTATGGCTTTCCCAATCCCATTGTCACCCCTCATAAGCTACATTTTTATACAACTGTCTTTGAGATTCATGGGTTCTGGGTTGTAGTTTGATAGTTACAGGTATCCACCACCAGCTACCCCAATTCTTTGGAACCTAAAAAGGGTTGTCTAAAGTGTGCGTAAGAGTGCCCACCAGAGTGACCTCTCGGCTCCTTTTGGAATCTCTCTGCCACTGAAGCTTATTTCATTTCCTTTCACATCCCCCTTTTGGTCAAGAAGATGTTCTCCGTCCCACGATGCCAGGTCTGCATTCCTCCCCGGGAGTCATATTCCACGTTGCCGGGGAGATTCACTCCCCTGGGTGTCTGATCCCACTTAGGGGGGAGGGCAGTGATTTCACCTTTCAAGTTGGCTTAGCTAGAGAGAGAGGGCCACATCTGAGCAACAAAGAGGCATTCGGGAGGAGGCTCTTAGGCACAATTATATGGAGGCCTAGCCTCTCCTTTGCAGCAACCGTCTTCCCAAGGGTAAAACCTATGGTAGAGGGCTCAACCCATCAAACCACTAGTCCCCTATGTCTGTGGTCATGTTAGCAACCATCGAGGTGGGGTAGGCCAATACGCCTGCATTCTCCACAGGCTCCTCAAGGGGGCACTACATCTTTTTTTCCTTGTTTTTCTTCTTTTTTTTTTTTTTAACTTTCCCTTCTTTTTTTTTTTTTTTTTAATCTTCATTTTATTGAGATATATTCACATACCACGCAGTCATACAAAACAAGTCGTACTTTCGATTGTTTACAGTACCATTACATAGTGGTACATTCATCACCCAAATCAATCCCTGACACCTTCATTAGCACACACACAAAAATAACAAGAATAATAATTAGAGTGAAAAAGAGCAATTGAAGTAAAAAAGAACACTGGGTACCTTTGTCTGTTTGTTTCCTTCCCCTATTTTTCTACTCATCCATCCATAAACTAGACAAAGTGGAGTGTGGTCCTTATGGCTTTCCCAATCCCATTGTCACCCCTCATAAGCTACATTTTTATACAACTGTCTTCGAGATTCATGGGTTCTGGGTTGTAATTTGATAGTTTCAGGTATCCACCACCAGCTACCCCAATTCTTTAGAACCTAAAAAGGGTTGTCTAAAGTGTGCATAAGAGTGCCCACCAGAGTGACCTCTCGGCTCCTTTTGGATTCTCTCTGCCACTGAAGCTTATTTCATTTCCTTTCACATCCCCCTTTTGGTCAAGAAGATGTTCTCCGTCCCACGATGCCAGGTCTGCATTCCTCCCCGGGAGTCATATTCCACATTGCCGGGGAGATTCACTACCCTGGGTGTCTGATCCCACGTAGGGGGGAGGGCAGTGATTTCACCTTTCAAGTTGGCTTAGCTAGAGAGACAGGGCCACATCTGAGCAACAAAGAGGCATTCGGGAGGAGGCGAACTTGTTTCTTTATACTGCACTTTAGTGCTTAAAAAATCCCATTTGTTTTATCCTGTGATGAAAATATTTCAAAATCTCTGAGGCTGAAGGTGGAGACCAAGATGGTGGGGGAGGCATTCCAGGGTTATGTTCCTCACCCCCAGAAGTTTTAAGCAAGCAAAATCAGAACAATCTCTCTTAAAGTTCTGGACAGCAGTTAAAGGGTTGCAGTAACTGGGCAGATGCCAAATCAAGAAAAAGGCAACTTAAAAATGAAAGGAAAACTTTGTGGCACCACTGCTGATCCTTTCACCACCCCCACCTTGGCTAAGTGCAGAGCAGGTCCTTGCTCCCAGTGTGGGTCCTTGGTTCTAGTTCTGGAGGGAGTAGAGTAGCCCTTATGCACATGCTAGGATGCATGTATATGTCTGTACCTTTCTGTCTGTTGGAAGCCAGAACTGAACCAGAACACTTATTGCAGCCTCATCATTCCAGAACTTGCCCAGCATGTAGAAGCAGCCTGCAGGGGAGTTAATACTCTGTAAAAAACAAACAAACCACAGCTATTTGGGTCAAAAGATTACTGCCTATAAGACATACAATATAGTACTTGAGACAGAAAGAACTATTTCCAAGGTGAAAAGGGGGCATTTGGAGTCTTCTAAACAGGAAAATTCCTAAGGTTATACACACATGCCCAGGACAAAACACATGCTAAGAAAAGACTATACTTTCACTGTAGACTGTTCCCTAGACCCCTTGTTTGGATGCCTAGGCCTTGAAGGAGAGAATTTGCACAGGCTAATTTGAAAAGACTGGAAAAGGTGGTTTCTTTCTCTTTTTTTTTGCTAGCTCCTGGCATTCAAGGAAATCTCAGTATAACACTAGCTAGGTATAAGTTTGGTGAACAGACACCTCAATGATTAAATTCCAGAGATAATACATTAAAACCTGAAAATGTCCAGTGTGCAGCAAAAGATTACAAAGGATGCAAAGAAACAGAAAATGATGGCCCATGCAGAGTAGCAAGATAAAGCATTGGAACCCATCAACAAGGAGGAACAAGATTTTGGACATATCAGACAATGACTAAAAATATTGTCTTAAATGTTTTCACGGAGTTGAAGAAAAACACCAAAAAATAACTAAAGGAAATCAGGAAACAATAGATGAACAAAAAGAGAATTTCAATAAACAGACAGAATTATTAAAAGGATCCAAACAGAGTTACCGGAACTGAAGAATACAATAACTGAAATAAAAATTCCCTAGAGGAATTCAAAAGCAGATTGGAGATGGCAGAAAAAGAATCTGAGACAATTGAAATTATTCAGTCTAAGAAGCAGAAAGAAAAGGAATGAATAAAAGTTAGAAGAGCCTGAGATATCTGTGGAACATCACCAACTGCACCATATATACATTGTAGGAGTTGCAGAAGGAGAGGAAAGAGAGAAAACTAAAGAAAGAATAATTGAAATAATGGCTGAAAACATAAAATTTTTAATGAAATATATGAATTTACACATCCAAGAAACTAAAAAAAATCCAAAAAGGATAGAGACCCATACTGAACACATTATATCAAACCATTGGATGCAGAGATAAATAGAGAATCCTAAAAGTCACCAGAAAGAAGCAACATGTTGTGTACAAGGGAGCCTCAATAAGATTAAGTGCCAATTTCTCATCAGAAAACATGGAGGCAAGAAGTCAGTGGGATGGCATATTTAAAGTGCTGAAAGAAAAAATTACCAAGCAAGATTTCTGTAGCTGGCAAAATGTCTTTCAGGTCTGGTGGGGGTGGTAGGAGGTAAGAGGGGGCTGAAATGGTGGTAGCAGTTGTTTAAAGATTGAGTTTCCTGGAGGAAATGATGATTATCTGATGACCACATGGCTCTTGCACCCCTTATTGTTGGGGGAAGAGACATTCCATGCACCATGCTGGGGTGATGAGGAATTTGAAATCCCACTATTTCCTTGGATTCTGATCCTTGACTGGCTCTCTTGGATGTGGTTGGCCACTTTGAAGACTGTCAGACCCTTCCTCCTCTCAGGATGGCAGCTTTTCAGCCCAATATGAGACCCAAACATTGGACTTGCCTGTGGGCATGACCCATGGCCTGATGGATCAGGACAGGGAGCTCCTGAGTTGGGGCTTTACCATTCACTTGGACCATTCTGTAGGAACTCAGTGTAGTGCCAACCCATCTGTTACAACTGATATAGTAATGACAGACATGACATCCAGCTTGATGGGGCATTAGCCAGTTGACCCCCATTGAACAGTCAGAACTGAGTGCTTGGCTTGATTTGAGCTTAAGGGGTAGCACCATCCTGTCACCTGCCCTATCTCATGAGGATGCTCTTTCAACAACCCTTTCACCTGCTAGTTCACTTCTTAAGAATGGTGTTGAGGATTTCCAGAGGCAACATCCCAGCCAGAGGACAGCTGTAGCAGAAACAGGGAAAAAGAAGAAGACCCCAAAGAAGAGAAAGAAGAAAGATCCTAATGAACCTCAGAAACCAGTTTAAGCATATGCTTTATTCTTCTGTGATACACAGGTTGCTATCAAGGGAGAGAATCCCAGTGCCACTTTTGGGGAGGGTTCAAAAATTGTGGCTTCCATGTGGGGCAGTCTTAAAGAGGAGCAAAAACAAGTGTATAAGAGGAAAATTGAAGCTGCTAAAGAGTTTCTGAAGGCTCTGGCTGCTTATAAAGGTAACCAAAAGTGTCAGGCCATAGTGGAGACAGTGGAATTGGATCCTGTGCCACCACCCCAGACTCCTTCTCCATCTGCTATGGCTACCTAGCATTTCTAGCACCAGCCTCAACAGACCCCCTGCCTTGTCACCTTCCATTGTTGTTTACTCAACTCTTTCATCCTATGTGGCAAACCAGGCATCTTCTGGAGCTGGGAGTCAGCCCAATATCGCCACATTGATTATTACCAAACAGATGTTACCCTCTTCTATTACCATGTCTGAAGGAGGGGTGGCTACCATTACCCCAGCCACAGTTGTGACCTCCTGGGGGCTCCAGGTAGGCCAAACCATTACAGCTACTATCCAACCCAGTCAACAAGCTCAGGTAGTCACTCAGTCAGTGTTGCAGGCAGTAGCAGCTGCTGCTGCTTCTATGCAACTGCCTCTAACCTGACTACATCCCCTTCCATTATAATAGATGCCTTAGCCCCTCACTCAGCAGCAAGTGACCATTCTGCAGCAGCCTCTCTTACTCTAGTCCATGCAAAAGCCCCCACCTCAGAAAGCTCAAATAAATTTACAACAGCCACCTCCTCTTCAGATCAAGAATATGCCTCCACCCCCTCCAAAAATGCAGGCTACCTTAGTCCCACCAGCTGTGGAAAGTAGTCCTGAGTGGCCTATGAACAACAGCCCTGAGGCCCATACAGTGGAGGCAACATCTCCTGGGATAATCTATGAGATGATTACAGATGTAGTTCCTGAGGAAGTCTCCTTCTCAGATGGATGTTCAATTGCTGAGTGGCTCTCTGGTGACACTCTCGCCCCAGCCTTGATGTGTAAGGTTAGGTTGTGAGAACCCTACCATTGTAAGAACTGGGACAATGAGTACTGAAGCAATGAGTGTGTGGTGAGGCACTGCAGGGATGTATTCTTAGCCTGGGTAGCCTCCAGAAATTCAAACACAATCATGTTTGTGAAATAGTCCTTCTTGTTCTCCAAGCCAGTGAAGACTTTTCTGCTGGGAAAATGTCCAAAAACCTGTTTTTGACACAAAACACTGATCTCAACCTATGAAGGCCCTTCATGCTTCTCTGCTTTTCTCTTCTTTCAACAGCATCCAGGCTATGCAGCAGGGCCATTGAGTTTGCTGTAATCTCGAATTGCCTTTTACTTTCAAGCACAAGCAGAGATACCAGTGATAATAGCAGAGGAAAGGGTGAGGGGAATATGGACAAGCAGAAAATAGGGATGGCAGGGGTGGTGGTGGGGGTTGTTTGAGGAAAGCTGTTGGTGTAATTGTTATAGGTCTTGCTTAAAAGATTATTAAAATGATGGTAAAGTACTCAATGTTTAGCCTAGGAGAAAACACCGTTGTGTGCATTCATTTTAAAGGGCATGAAAGGTTGCATTCCAGAGTCAAAACAGGGAACTATTACTATGACATATACACATTGTTTTGAAAACAAAAGTTTTCAACACACTAGGTGCTCTGAGCTGGGGGAACTAACATCATCCAAGAGTTTATTTATTTCTCTTTACAAATAATATTGTTTCTATAGTCTTTATCATCCTTCTGTATTTGAGTTACCACAATTTAGGAAAGTGTAAGATGGAGAACACTACATCCTTAAATTAATGTGAGGTTTCATCAAAGTCTAAAGTAATTGTGTTCACTTGTGTTTTATTAACTATCTTTTAAAAGGTAGGCCAGATATTTGCTGTATGTAAAGATACTTATATAATTTATAGGATAATTAATTCTCTGCATACCCTAGGCCCTTATTTAATCTGAAAAGATGCGTTTATTTCATTTTTCTTGGAAAAAACTAAAAAATTACAAACTAGCAAAGCCACATAGTTGGAAAAGAATAATCAAATATTTAGGACATTATAGCCCTAGTGATGATAGCCTTAACTAAAATGCAAATATTACCTCGAGAAATGCTGTCCTAGAGAACCCCCTTCTTAACTGCCAGGGTCAGTACTAATTACTAATCACTTGGATCCTATACAGTTCCATTTTACAAGTAACATTTTGATATTTTACATGCATTCATTTAGTTTCAACCTGCATAACAACCTGATGAGGTAGGTAATATTCCCACTTTACCTAAGAGAAATCATATACTATCAAGTGGCAGAGCCAGGATTTGATCCTGAAATTCCAAATGCAATACAAACTTTTATTTAAATAAGGAAAAAAAGCCATTGTACAAAAAATACTCTTCAGGTTACACCTGAAGAACCATGGCTGTGGATGTTTAGCTCTATAAGAAAGTGTTTCTGTTGATTCTTAGGTTTAGAGATGGTGCTATCTGGATAACTTTGCTTGAACTGGGCAGACACTCACATCTGGGTCCAGTGGGTGGATCACATCTAGTTTGTTCCCAAGTTTGATCCTAATACAAAGGAGGTGAGGGATAAATCAGAAATGCTGGAGTTAATGGGCTTAATATTGTCAGAAGATGCATTCCCTTTATTAAAACTGCCCATCATCTCATTGAATATTCATGCCAATTCTAAGAAGACCTTAATGTTAAAATATAAGGTAGCCTGGCTGGTTAGGAATTGGTCATGGATCCTGGTGTTAAAACAGGGAGGATCTATATAACCTAGGGGTTCACAATTGTTGGCTAGCCAGACCTACTTCACAAAATTGCTGCTGCTAGTGAGTATTCCTCGGATAAGTAAAATGCTAGCAGCCTATTTTTCTAGCTCTATTAGAGGGATGAAAAAATGTTAAAATTGTTGACAGATCAAACAGATTCTTAGTAACTGCTGGGGGGGGGGTTGCAGATTATGGGGGCTATTGGATACATCCCACAGAATGAGAAAGATTCTTTGGGTCAAAGAGATTGGAGACCTAGAGAATAGTAGTGTAGGTCCTGAAACCTTTTGGGTATCCGATGAATGTTAGAGAACCCAATAAAACAGTTTAAATACAAGGTTCGGTGGCTTACGAATCCTCTAAAGGATTTATGGTCTAGTGGAATGTGTCCTACTCACATGACCTGAATAGTTTTGCCTTTGAGGTCTAGTCTGTTCTCTGGTCACCTTACCAGTTGGGCTGCACATTGTGCGGTCATCCAAATAACTCAATCTTGGAGTGCCAGAGGATAGTCTCTCAATCATGCCATAGATTTCATCTGGTTTATGACCAGTGGAACAAACCTATGAAAAAAGGATCTAACTTCTTTTAATTTACATAAGATAGTAAGTGTAGCCCTTTCCATTATGTTTATGATCCAAATGAGAGAACTTGGGAAAAAGAGTAGATCTTACTTTAATAAATGATATCAATGAAAACCTGGATACTTTGGATGTCTGGGGAAGCACATACCTCAGCCACAATCACATCACAATCCAGACCCTGGTTGAGGGATTTCCTTTTACACCAAATTGCTCATCATGCAAAACAGATTAACTTATGAAGCCCCAGTTTTTAAACTTTTTTATCAATAAGAAGTCAAACAATTCCTTAAAAAAAGTGTCTTTCAAAAATGAGGGAGAAGCAGGGTAACATAGTGGCATAGGGAGGTGTGGAATTTATTTAGTCCTCTGGAGCAACTAGTAAATAGTCTGGAACAACTACTAAATAGTCTAGAACAACTGTTGGGGGACATCTGTGACTGAACACATACCATAGACCAGTCTGGAATGGATGGAACAGCTGAGATCTCAGCATAAGAACTGGAAACTTGATATTGATTAGACTCTCTTCCTGAGACTTGGGCCTGTCTGGTCTGGGAAAATCTGATTGGGCTAATCAAGAAAACCAGATGCTTAGACAACAAAAAATTATGATTCACACTAAAAAAAATGAAGATATGGTCCAGTCAAAGGAAAAAACTTACAATTCAAATGAGATACAGGAGTTGAAACAACTAAGTAAAGATCTTCAAACAAATATGCTAAACCAGTTCCAATATCAAATTGATGAGTTGAGGGAAGATATGGCAAAAGAGATAAAGAACATAAGACACTGGGCAAACATAAGGAAGAACTTGAAAGTTTGGAGAAATAATTGGCAGAACTTAAGGGAATGAAGGGCAGAAAAGAAGACATGAAAACCACAATGGAGACATACAACAGCAGATTTGAAGAGGCAGAAGAAAGGATTCAGGAACTAGAGGACAGAATATCTGAAATCCTACACAAAAAAGAACAGATAGGGAAAAGAATGGAAAAATATGAGCAGGGTCTCAGGGAATTGAATCACAAACTGAAGTACATGAATATACATGTCATGGGTGTCCCAGAAGAAGAAGGGATGGTAAAAGGGGCAGAAACAATAATGGAGGAAATAATCAATGAAAATTTCCCATCTATTATGAAAGACATAAAATTACAGATCCAAGAAGTGCAGTGTACCCCAAACAGAATAGATCTGAATAGACCTACTCCAAGACAATAATCAGATTACCAAATGTCAAAGACAAAGAGAGAATTCTGAAAGCAGCAAGAGAAAAGTGATCCATCACATACAAAGGAAGCTAGATAAGACTATATGCAGATTTCTCAGTAGAAACCAGGAGGTGAGAAAACAGTGGCATGATACATTTAAGATACTGAAAGAGAAAAACTGCCAATCAAAAATTCAATATCTGGCAAAATTGTCCTTCAAAAATGAGGGAGAGGTTAAAATATTTTCAGCCAAACAGATACTGAGAGTTTGTGAACAAGAGACCTGCTCTACAAGAAATAGTAAAGGGAGCACTACAAGCAGATAGGAAAAGACAGAAGACAGAGGCTTGGAGAAGAGAGTAGAAATGAAGACTATTAGTGAGAATAAAAAGACTATCAGTGAAAGAGGCAAAATGAAATAGAATAAAACAAGATATGACATACAAATTCCAAAAGTCAAAATGGTAGATAGTGGACATTACATTGAGTGAAATTAGCCAGAAACAAAAGGATGGGTTCTCTATGGACTCACTAATATGAACTAACATTGATAAGTGAAATTTGAGAGTTAAAGTTAAGAACACAGGTTATCAGGAGATAGAAAGAGGTTAGAAATTGGGCATTTGATGCTGATGGAGTACATAAGGGTAAACAGGATTGACTGTATAGATCCAGAAATGGATAGCATAATACAGTGTGAAGGTAGCACAATATTGTAAGTACTCCAAACAAAGATGAGTGTAAGTACAGTTGAAAAAGGAAGGGTAGGGGCATGTATGACATCAGAAAGAAAGATAGAAGATAAAGACTAGGATTGTATAACTTAGTGAAACATGGAGTGGTCAATGATGGTGATTAAATGTACAAATATAAGAATGTTTTTAAAAGAGGGAGAACAAATGAATGTCAACATTGCAAGGTATTGAAAATTGGATGGTACACAGGGAAAAAATACAATCAATGCAAACTAGAGTCTATAGTTAATGGTAACATGGTAAGATGCTTCCATTAATCATAACAAAGGCAATGTACCAAAGCTAAATGTCTATATGAGGCGGTTATAAGGGAGTTATATGGGATTCTTGGTGTTGCCATTGTTGTCTGACCTTTTCATTGTATTTTACTTTATTTTTATTTTTCTTCTGTCTTTTATATTTTATTCTTCATTTTTTTCCTCCTTTTCCTCTTCCTTTGTGTAAGGAATGTAAACGTCCTCACATGGGTTATGGAGGTGAATGCATAACTATGCGAATATACCAAGAATAATTGAATGTTTACTTAGAATGTATTGTGTGTGAATAAAACTGTTTAAAAAATAAACAGAGGGATACAAGTGCTAGAGAAAATGTGGAGAGAAGGATGTACCTATTCCCTGTTGGTAAAGAGGTAGAATGGTGCAGCCCAGCTGGAGGGCAGTGTGGTGGTTCCACAGGAAGTGAACTATGGGGTTGCCATATGGTCCTTCAACCCTATTACTGGTAATATACTAGGAAGAACTGAGAGCAGGGATATGAATGGACATTGCACACTCGTGTTTATGGTAGCAGTATTCATGATTTGTAATGGATGGAAGTGACCTAAGGGTACATCAACTGATAAACGGAATGGTGAACGGTAGTTATACATACAAGAGAATATGGAGCAGCTTCAGAAGGAATGAAGTTGTGAGGTATGCAACTAGGTGAATGGAACTTGAGGACAGTATGTTGAGTGAAATAAGCCAGAATCGAAAAGACAAACATAATGCCTCACTAATATGGACTAACTATAATGTGCAAACTCTGAGAATTGACTCTGAGAGCATAGGTTATCAGGGCAAGGCTGATGGTAAAGGTTCCTAGATTGTAAGCGCTTACAGCAGTCACATCTACTCATGAGTTGTAATGGTTATTTCTAAATCCTGAGATGTTTGTGTATAACCTGGTCAGTCCCTGGAACTTTGGGTATCTGTGTGATACCTGGTACTCAGAATCAGAGTCCAGAAACTATGAATGTCAGCATTATGTTACATGTTAAAGAAGCTGAAAAAGAAATCAGACTTTAATTAGGGATATGAACAAAATGGACTTTGTTAGGACTAAGGTAAACCAGACTAAAGGGAAAAGGATGATACTGACTATGTTTTAAAACTTCAACTTCTAGGTGATACCAATGGAAGTGATGTTTATTTGTAGAAAATCCATATTTTCTGTAGCATGCTATATAATTTAATTTATATGGTCAGTTTATTCAAACACCGTAATTACATGGAACCTTGAATAGGGGGTGAGATCTGGTTTGCATGTACAGGTTAGCATGAAGCCCTGACACATCCCAGAGTAATTTGGGCAGAAAATAAAAATGTGTTTGCAAAGCCCCCTTGAGAGACTGGGGAAAAATTGGAAATATTAACCTTCTCCTCCTGGAGAATTCCTGACATTCTTGAAAGCATCGGGGACTACCATTGTAGTAGAACAAGCCCTCAATCTTGGGGCTTGCCCTTATGATGCTTGTTACTGCAAAGGAGAGAGGTGAAGCCTACTTATAATTTTGCACAAGAGTCACCCCCAGAGAACCTCTTTTGTTGCTCAGATGTGGCCTCTCTCTCTCTAAGTCAGGTAAACTGACTGCCCTCCTTGCTTTGTGGCACATGACTCCCAGGGGTGTAAATCTCCCTGGCAAAGTAGGATATGACTCCCGGGGTGATCCTGGACCCAGCATCATGGGATTGAGAAAGACTTCTTGACCAAAAGGAGGATGAGAAATGAAAGAAAATAAAGTTTCAGTGGCTGAGAGATTTCAAATGGAGTCAGGAGGTCATTCTGGAGTTATTCTTATGCATTTTATAGACATCCCTTTTTAGTTTTATATTATATTAGGATAGCTAGAAGGAAATACCTGAAACTGTTGAACTGCAATCCAGTATCCTAGATTCTTGAGGACAATTGTATAACTATATAGCTTATCCAGTATGACTGTGTGATTGTGAAAACCTTGTGGCTCACACTCTCTTTAGCTAGTGTATGGACAGATGTGTAGGAAAAAAGGGGGACAAAAAGTAAATAAATAATAGCATGGTGGGGTGGGGGGCAGTTTGAGATGTTTTGGGTATTCTTTGTACTTTTATTTTAATTTTTATTCTTATTTTCTTTTTTATTTCTTGGAGTAATGAAAATGTTCAAAAAATTGATTGTAGTGATGAATGCACAACATTCTGTGAACAACTGATTGTACACTTTGGATGATTATATGGTATGTGAGTATATCCCAGTAAAACTGCATTTTTAAAAAAAATGAGGGAGAGATTAAGACATGACCAGATAATCAAAAGCTGAGGAGCTCATCACCACTAGACTGGCTCTACAAGAAATTATAAAGAGAGTCTTTAGGTTGAAAGAAAAGGACACTAGACAGTAGATCAAAGGCACATGAAGAAATAATAATGTGAATTAATTAATAATTATTAATAAATAATAGTTAATAAAGGTAACTGCATGGGTAAATATAAATGCTAGTAATCTATTTTTAGTTTGCAACTCCTCTTTTTACTTCTTACAGGGTCTAAAATACAAATGCATAAAAATTAATGATAAATGTATTGTTTGTACACATAAAGTATTAAGGTGCAATTTGTGACAAGAACAAGATATAAAGATGGAGGGACAGTGGGGCATAGGATCTTAGTTTGTGTTTGCTATTGAAGTTAAGTTGGTATCAAATCAAAGGATATTGTTATAGACTTAGGATGTTAAATTTAAGCTCCACAGAACCACAAAGAAAATATCTGAAAAATATACACAGAAGGAAAGAGAAGGGATTCTAAAGTGTTCTTTAAAAAGGTCAACTATGTGAAAGTTAAAACACTCTTTACCAACCAATGGATCAAAGAAGAAATCACAAGGAAAATTAGAAACTACAAAGAAGAAATCACAAGGAAAATTAGAAACTACATACCAAAAATTGTGGGATGCATCAAAGGCTGTGCCGATAGGGATATTTATAACTCTAAATGCTTACATTAAAAAAGAAGAAGGATCAAAAATCAGTAACCTAACCTTACACCTGGAGGTACTACATAAATAAGAGCAAACTCAACCAAAGTGAGCAGAAGGAAAGACATAATATAAGAATAGAGTGAAGATAAATGAAATAGAGAATAGAAAAACAGATAAACTGTAGAGAGACTCAATGAAGTCAAAAGTTGTTTCTTTGAAAAGATAAATAGAATTGACTAACCTTTAGCTAGACTGACAAAGTGAAAAAGAGAGAGGATGCAAAAAATAAATACTGGAACTGAAAAGGAGATATTACTGTTGACCTTACAGAAATGGAAAGGATTATAAGAGGATACTATGAAAAACTGTACAACAATTAATTAGATAATTTAGATGGGAAATGGACAAATTCCTAGAAACATACAAACTGCCTACACTTACTCTAGAAGAAACAGAAAACCTCAACAAACCAATAACAAGTAAAGAGATTGAAACAGTAATCAAAAATCTACCAACAAAGACAAGTCCAGGATCGACAGCTTAATTGTAGAATTTTACCAAACATTCAAAGAAGAATTAACACCAATCCTTTCCAAACTCTTCCAAAATATTGAAGTGGGGGGAACTCTTCCTAACTCATTCCGTGAGGCTAGCATCACCCTAATACCAAAGCCGGATAAAGATATCACAAGAAAATAAAATTACAAGGCAACAATGTTTCCCTTATAAATACAGACACCAAAATACTCAACAAAATATTAATAAATTGAACCCAGATGTACATTAAAAGAATTCTATGCCACAACCACATGGGATTTAACTCAGGATGAAAGCATGCTTCAACACAGGAAAATCAATCCATGTAATACAACACATTAATAAAATGAAGGGTTAGGGGAAACATGATCATCTCAATTGATGCAGCGAAGGCATTTGACAAAATCCAGCACCTTTCTTGATAAAAACTATCAGGAAATAGGAATAGAAGGGAACTTCCTCAACATGATAAAAGGCATATATGAAAAACCCAGAGTTAATATCATACTCAACTGTGAAAGACTGAAAGTTTTCCCCTTAAAATCAGGAACAAGATAGGAAGCTATTTTTCACCACTGCCATTCAATATTTTATGGAAAATTCTAATCAGGGCAATTAAGCAAGGCAAAGAAATAGAAGTTATAATAATTGGAAAGGAAAAAGTAAAACTATCTATATGGCAGATGACATGACCTTATATATAGAAAACCTCCCAAAAATCTACAAGAAAGCTACTAGAACTTACACATGAATTCTGCGAAGTGGCAGGGTGCAAGAGCAACAAACCTAAAGTAGTTGTGTTTCTATATACCAGCTAACAATTAAAAAAAGATGTCAAGAAAACATTTCCATTTACAATAGCAACTAAAAGAATAAAACATCTAGGAATAATCTTAATGAGGGATTTAAAGGAGTTGTATACAGAAAACTACCTATCTTTATTGCAAGAAAGTAAATAAGAACTAAACAAATGAAAGATATCCCATTTCTCTTGTATTGGAAAACTTACGATCATTAAGATGTTAATACTATTGAAAGTGATTCAGTGCAATCTCAATCAAACTTCCAACAGCCTTATTTGCAGAAATGGAAATGCTAATCATCAAATTCATATGGAAGGGCAGGGGACCTGAATAGCTAAAACCATCTTGTAAAAAAGAACAAAGTTGTAGGACTCACATTTCCTGATTTCAAAACTTATTATAAAATCAGAACAGTACCTTGTGCTACTGGCACAAGGATAGACAAAAGACCAATGGAATGGAATTGAGAATTCAGTAAGAAACCCACACTATATGTGGCCAGGTGATTTTTGACCAGGGTGTCAAATCCACTCAATGGGAAAAGAATAACCCGTTCAACATATATCCACATGTGAGAAAATGAAAGTAGACTCCTACCTCATACCAGATACAAAACTTTTACTCAAAATAGGTCAATGACCTAAATATAAGAACTAAAACTATAAAATGCTTAGAAGAAAACATAGGGAAATATCTTCAGGACCTTGTTTTAGACAATGAGTTCTTGCACTTTACACCATAAGCACAAGCAGCAAAAGAAAAGATAGATTAATTGAACTACATCAAAATTAAAAACTTTTGTGAATCAAAGGACATTATCAAGAAAGTGAAAAGTAACATATAGAATGGGAAAAAATATTTGGAAAACATATTTCTGAGAAGGGTTTAATATCCAAAAAATATAAAGAACTCCTACAACTCAACAACAAAGAGACAATTCAATTAAAAAATAGGCAAAGTACTTAAACAGACATTTCTCCAAAGAAGATACACAAATGGCCAAAAAGCACATGAAAATTGCTTAACATTATTAGCTTTTAGAGACATGCAAATCACAACCACAATGTGAGAGTAGTTCATACCCACCAGAATGGTTGTTATTTAAAAAAAAAGGAAAATAACATGTTGATGAGGATGTGGAGAAATAGGAACTTTTGTATGTTGTTGGTGGGAATGTAAAATGATGCAGCTGCTGTACAGTTTGGTGGTTCCTCAAAAAATGTACATAGAACCACCATCTGACATGGCAATCCCACTACTAGGTATATACCCAAAAGAATTGAAAACACGGACTTGAAAGTGATTTGTACACAAATATTCATAGCAGCATTGTTTGCAATAATCAAAAGGTGGAAGCAACCCAAGTGTACATTGACAGAAGAATGGATGAACAAAATGTTGTATATTCATACAAGGGACTATTACTCAGCCATAAAAAGAAATGAAGTTCTGATACATGCCAAAAACATGGATGGACCTTGAAGACATCATGTTGAGTGAAATAAGGCAGACACAAAAAGACATTCCAACTTATATTAAACAACATGAATAAACAAATAAGTATGGGTCCTCTTGTATTAAATAACTAGAATATGCAAATTCATAGAGACAGAAAGTAGAGTATACATTACCAGGGGTATGTGTGTTGGGGAGTGAGGAACGGGGGTTTAATGCTTAAATTGTACAGAATTTCTATTTGGGGTTATAAAAAGATTTCAGAAATAGATGGTGGTGATGATAGCACAACACCATGAATGTGATTAATTTCACTGAACTGTATGTTTGAGAATGGTTGAAATGGGAAATTTTATGTTGTATATACATTAACACATTTTTAAAAAACAGAGAGAGACTAAAGAGATAAAGACAATTAAATGGAATATAGGATCCTGGACTAGATCTAACTGTAGTGGAGAAAAGGTCCAAAATTACCCTATTTGGACAACTAAAAAAATCAAATTATAGACCGTATGCTTTATATCAATGTTAACTTTCTTGAGCTTGATAATTGTACTTAATATAGTTACATAAGTGAATATCCTTTTTCTTAGTAAATATACATGGAAGTATTAAGTGGTGAAGGAGCATGATGTATGCAACCTAGTCTCAAATATTTAGAAAATAGCTAGATTGATGATGGATGGATGGATAGATAGAAGATAGGTGGATAGAATGATATAAAAATTTGGCACAATATTAAAGTTGATAAATGTGAGGCTCTGGGTAGGGGTTATAATACTGAAAGTCTCTGTATTGTTTTTACAACTTTCCTGTAAGTTTGAAATAGTCTCAAAATAAAAAGTCAGAAAAAAGTCTATGAGGCTACTTTTTCTTCCTTAATAAGATCTATCCACTGAAGTCGATGGGATTTATGTTTGATGAATGAGGAAGTTGCAGAGCCTCAGGGTCTTCATTTTGCACATGAGCTCTCCTTGTCAAGAGCCAGAAAGTAGATGAATAGTGGCAGAGACCACTGTGTCCCCTGACTCTTCCTGCTACATAATTTTAAGACTTCAATCATCCCGTGTGGGATGAAGGGAACTGGGGCAGAGCTGTTTCTTTCTTTGTATCACATGAGTAAGGAGCCATTCACCTGAACCCCCTGAGAAGAGTCCGAGCCAGGAACTGAGAAGAGGAGGTGCTCAGTCAGGAAGCAGGACGGAGGCTGGGAGCACACAGAGTAGCACACACTTTAAAACAGAACAAGAAAGGATGAAGAAACAGATGCTGGGAAAATGGGGACTTGTGACCAGGGGGCTGCCTGGGTGCTGAAGAGACTAAAATGGGACATTATCTTAATAGAGGGTGAAGAACAGATCTTCCCTGGACCACTTTAACAAACAGCATAGAGATGACTCGGGCAAGGATTGCAGGGATGACAAGGCTTGTAGGCTCTACCAGGTGAGCCTGTCAGCTGTTAATTTTGGATCAGAAAAATCTATGCATAAATGTAGGTACTGATGTCTTTTTCATTTTTCCACTTTCTTAAACTTTTATTGGGAAAAAAGTGTTCCATCCTTATCTTAACTACAGGTACAGGAGAGAAGGGCCAGGAACCTACTGTGGTATTTACAATAGTGCAGGCTGGGACTGGAGTAGAGAGAGGCAGAGAGACTCAGAGGGAATGAGTATTGTAAATCTTTGAGTTCCTTTCCTTTAGGAGCAAGTTGTTATTGTAGAAGGTCAAAATCTTTGTGTGCCGAGGCCAGAATGTTCATGTCAACCCACATTCAAGCTCTTACTATGGACCAGGTCCTGTCAGACATTGTTGGTAACCAGATGAGTATAAGAGGATCTGGACCTGTAAAGACAAAATTCCAAGTACCTGGGAAAGATAAAGAGGGCATAAGTCTGCAAGGATGAGCAGAGTGTGAGGATCTCTAGAAGCGCAATGCAGGTTAATTGTGAGCCCTTCTAATGCATCTAGATCTTTTATTAATATATTTCTTGATGGAAATTATGTACCTTCAACATTAAATTTCTCATCTCAAACATTCCCAACCATACAATTCAGTGAAATTCCTTGAGCAGGAACAGAGTCTGAGTGATGATTTTTTAAAACAAATTCTTTCATGATCCTGATATTTTATATATTGTGATTCCTTTCTCTGAAAGGGGAGGATAGGAGGGGAAACTTGGCTCATTCAGGATTGACTTGGATTCTAATTAATTTGCCCACTATATTGGTCAACTAGTCTATGAAAAAAGTTGAAGGTCAGAAAAGGGGCCCAAGAAGACAGACCAGAGAGGGAAATAACAGTTTTTGCCCCTTCTATGTTTCCTATGTAGGCCTGTTAAAAGCAAAGCTTTGTTCATTGGGGATTCTCTAAGTATCTTCAATCCTGGCTTTAAAAAGCTGATGATTAAACAGTACTACAGGTGAGTGTACTTTCTTTTGCCTTCAAAATTGGCTTTGGCTCCTAAATTGTAGCCTTGATTTTCTTGGAGAGTGAAGTGGCTGAATTTCTATGGACACTGTGCCTTTTCAGATGTATTCTTCCTATACTTCATTATACTAGAGTCCCCTAAATGTTAAGAAACCTAAATCTGAGCAGTGTATGAGGATCTCTTGAAGTGTAATGTGGGTTAATTGTGAGCTCATTTAATACATCTAGATCTTTTATTAATATGTTTCTTGATGGAAGTTTAGCCATGCCCCCCCCCCCAAAAAAAAAAAAACTTCAAAAATTAATAACTGGATTCTCATCTATTTATCTTTGAGCTTTCTAAGTTGTGGGTGACTCTTTCCACTTGAGATTCTTAACATAGGTAGTTTCTTCTCTTCCTCTTTATTCATCCCTTTATCTAAACAGTAAAAATGCAAACAGCTGAGAAGGAAGAGAAACTACAGGCTACTAAAAGGAAGCTAAAGGAATGTGAAAATAAAACTCCTACCCCGAACCAACCTAGAGCAGAATTAGTGTAGTCCTCAAACAGTTACAGATGTTCAGATATCTTCGTGGTTCCTACTTTCAGAAGATGTACCTTGTTCATTTTAAAACAGTTATTGAGACCTTTGTGCTGGGCACACTTGGACTATAAAAATAAATAAAGCTTTGTCCTAGAACTTAAAAAGTTCACTTTCTAGTGAAGGAGATGGACAAAAGGGCTACTGTGCAACATGCCAAAGAAGATGAGGGACACAGTGAAGACTAAAGAGACGTGCATAAAGCAACCCGTCTTAAGCTGACTTCCAATCCCAGCCCATCCAAATTTTCTGACACTACAATCCATGGTAATTTCCCCTGTATTTTACCTCTTAAAAAATTCGCTGTCGTTATCTCTTCATCACACTGTATAGGTCATGGTTTTGAGGAGTGACTGTTTCCTTAGTTCCACCACTTAGTAGTTATGTGACCTTTGGCAATTTCTTGCCTCCCTGTGCTTTAGTTTCCTCATCAGCAATATGAGGAGAATGGTTCATATTCCATAGATGTGTTGTGAGGATCAAATGAGCTAATATAATTAGAATATTTAGATTAATGCTTAACAAATGTCAGCTATTATCATTGTTTCTGTTAATGGTTGTCCCTGGAGTTTTCCTTCCCCACCTTGATATAATCTCTTGCAGAGGATTTCTTAATGGGGTGCTGGGCTGCCAGAGTCAGCATGCAATGCTCTGAGATGCAGGGCTTGAGAGATGTAAAAAGGAGGGGGTAGGTGGTGAGTTGGAAATTACAAAAGAGAAGCTTCACTGATTTCCAACCCTGTCTAGGTAATGCCCATTGCTTACATCTGTAAGACATTCTGTTAACTGGAGAATACTCACCTTTGGGATTCTGCAAATGATTGCATTCATGGTGCCCTATGTCTGTTCCTTCCTTCCTTCAACCAATTATTTTCTGTTGTTTTCTCTATTCTTCTGGGAATGTTCTGTTCTGGAATGGCCCCTCCATGAGCAAGGAGAGGAGTGAAGACAACTAGAGGAGAGTGTGGCCTGCCTTGATCTGGTGTAGTGGTGTATGTTTCATTCCTTTTCTGCCTCTTCTCTAGCTGGTTGACATCCCTGTTTGTGGTCTCTGTCAGGACTTTGAGATGACCGCCTGCCCGAGCCCCACTGCCTCACTGCCTGCTTCTTACCAGATTGTCACCCCAGCCCAGCCTGGACTCACACAGCCCCTGTCCATCCCAGCTTAGCCAGGACTTTCTGTGGCTCTCCTTCAGTGTCTTCTCTGATAAGGGATCTTTAATACCCACGGTTTAATGTGATATTTGTGATGTGCATGCCCATATCCCAAAATATTCCTAGATTTTGGATGCTGTTTCAAGCCTTTTCTCTAGATTCAGTTTGTTTAGCCTATGTAAAAACTCCCAGGGATACTACTACTTGGATCTCATTTAAGTAGCTATTGCCTTTTAAACCCTTCTTCATGGGTACCCAATCCTCCTACATTTCATAAAAGAAATATCCCAAAGAGGTCTTTTGGACAGTAAAAGCTGAGCTGGGGGGAACAGAAAGACATTGAAAATTCATTCATTTTTGAATGTAAGGAAAGATCTCAATCAAATCTATTCATAACAGGAAAGGGAGATGCTTGTAAAGGTTTGGTATTTGTTTTTTGAAGATACAAGTGACAAGTGATTCATCAATACATCAGGTTATTGAATACTCAGTGTTTCTGAAAGCTTTCTGCATTCCCATTTGGCCTGATAAACCCATCAGGTTCCAGCACAAACTACTAAAATAAGGTTTGCTTTTCAGTAACTCTGTTTTTGAACCCACACAAACAATTCTGTGGAGAAAACCCTCAGCTTTTGCTACAGATGCTTAATTCAAGGCACTCCTACAAAAATCCATCTCTAGCTTTAAGAGAATAAAATCTTTTTTAAAAAAATTATGGTTGAAAAATAAACTGCCTAATCACTACTGAGTTTCATGAGAGAACATGTCCTCTTTAAAGCTGAGTTTCTCAAACTTTAATGTACACATGAATCACCTGGACATCTTGTTAAAATGTAGATTATGATTTAGTAGGTCTGGGGTTGGAATGAAAATCTTGCATTTCTAAAAAGTTCTAGAAATGCCAAGGCTGTTGGCTCAGAGACCACACTTTGAGTGTTTAGACTCTAAAGGGCTACTGTCTGTGTCACCTAATTTCCCTGAGTTATCAGCCTGTGAATTAAGAGCAACTCTCTAACATTAATCCCCAAATAGATGCCTCTTAGCTGCTGTCTGTAGGGCTTTATCTCTGTATGATTGCCATCCTCCCAACCCTGCTTGGTACCCCCAGGGCACCTCACTCGTAAGCAGGAACCAGCCAGCTGGGGCTTCTCCCTTGGGTCCTTGTTGGTGGCAGTCATCCTTGTAAAAGCCCTTGAATAAAATGTGTCATCGCAGCTGCTCTGAATCACACTGCTCTGCTGGGGCCATCATCTCTCCCAGGTCTGTGGGCACAGTTGTTCTCCACTGGTGGTCAACCTGAGGCCCCACAAGAAATGGTGCAATCTTAGGTTGGGGTGGGAACAGGGAAGAGGCTGGAACATTTATCTCTGACTTTAGGTGGGTTAACTTGGTGTGGCATTACTTTTTTTGCCCAGGTTCTCAGTCTTTTTTTTTTTTTTTTTTTACCTCTCCTTCTTTCCTCAGGTAGACAACCCCACCACCCCACTGTCTTTACAAAAATTCTCTCTTCTCCCTTATTTAGTTCTCAAAAAAACCATAATTCCTTATGCATATTCATTAATTTGAATAGTGATTAATCGCCTGCTGAGTTTCAGGCATCATTTAGGCATATTTCTATTACACATGATATGAAAGGCAGTCTAACTCCACTCATCAAAAATATCTGAACTCAACCAAGTTCCCTTGTTGGCAATCATCAGGGTCCTTGTAGGTAAGATATACTGTGATGATTGGACTTTGAGTGTTTCTGGCAAGGGATAAAGAGGAAAATAACTAATAGAGGACTAGGTGCTGTGTTGATGTAGGGTAAGACATATCCAGGGACATGAACATTGGGTGTCTGTCCCAGGAACGTGGTCTAGTGATCTCACAGGAACCACCTCCTCACCCCTTTCCCACCCTCCCTTCTAACACCCCTGACATACAGGCTGCAGAGGGCAGGTGAAGGTGCAGTTTTTATGAAGGAGATTGAGACTTTGAGCCAGGAGTGCTTTTGGAGCAGATGATAGAGTTTGACAGAGTAGAGGAGGGGAGTTATCGCATGTGCATGTAATTCTGTTTCTCTGGCACAATGGGCATGAATGTGACTGCAGCATCATCTGATCCCAAGTTTCCAGATGGAGAGAGAAAAATATGGACTCTGGGTAGGGAAAGCTTACATGGAGCATATTGGCAACTTAAGAATGAGAAGTGAGTTGTGGACAGTGGATATCCGTGAGGAGGCCTAAGCATCAGAACGTGAGCAAATAAACACACAAGCTGCTCAGAATTAACTTTGATGGGGAAACTGAATTTTTATGTGTATATGGATGCTGTGTGGTTAGACTCTCCTTTCAGGTTCAAAATGATCCTTTCAGTTGAGTTTAGTCATAAGTGAATTACTTGGGTGTTTCAATTGTAGTTTAAAAGTGGGTATTAATATACTACTTGCCTTAGACATTGAAAATTATTTATTGAGAACACTTTTTTGTGTGTGTGCCAGGCAGTGTTTCAGACTCTGGGAGTTCAGTGGTGAACAAAACAGACCCATATTCTGCCCTCCTGGAATTTATATTTTAGTGACATTCAAGTCATGGGGCTATTCCAGAGTGGGGCAGAGGAGGCTGGGCTGGGCTGACCCAAGAAGGAATGTTCTGGTGTGTGGGGAACCAAGCTTTTCATGTCACTTAGACCGTGTCCGGGGTGGTGGCCTGGAACGCTGGGTCACAAGCCTGCATGGAACGCCGTGTAGGCACGCCCTGTAAAGATGTGTGTCTTGTGACTATGACAGCAGTGTTAACCATTGACCCCAGATTGTTCCTTCTTATCTGCAGCAGGATGTAAAGATTAATATCTGAGAGACCCTGAATGCTTTTGATCATGTAGCATAGTCCTGCTTTGTGTAACAAATGAATAAATAACTGGAGCTCAGGTGCATCAGCACCCACTTAGCACGAGATACAGTGGGTCCCCTGCTCCCTTAAATCTTAACTTTGTGTCTGTGTCTCATTTCAGCGTCACCCTGTCAGCAACACTGGTGGGTTTTGCAGGGCCCCAGGCAAAGGTGAGACTGGCAGGTTAGCTCTTAGAGGCTGAGGCAGGCAGGTACCTGGCTAACTGTGTCCAGGCTCAAAACTGGGAATCCAATGAGTGAGGCAGAACAAAAGAATCAAAATAAGAATGGGGTAGGCATATTGAAGGTGAGTGAATAAATTGTTATAGCCAGTTTAAGAGCAATTTGGCAGAATCAATTAAAATGGAAAAAAAGAGCAATCCCGTTTCTTACCTCCCCTGGAGCACCACTTATACATGGGCACAGAGTCAGATGCAAAGATAGAAATAGCAGCACCGTGTGCTATGGCAACAATCAGAGGGAATACAAAAATAAACTCTGGTATACCTGTAATATGGAATATATGCTATGGTTTAAAAAAATGTGGTAGCTCTACATACCAATATAAAAATGGGATTGCCTTTTAGAAGAAATAGATGAAAAATCAACTTTGGGATGATATGTAGAATGTATAACACTCACCCTCACCTCAGACCCCTTTCCGAAAACACAACCAAATGAACAAAAAACCAAATGTTACTGTGTACCTTCTATAGGTATATATATCTGAATATATAAGGGTGTCTAGGATTCATGGAACAGGAGGCCTGTGAGGGAGACCTTGAAAATGTGTGGAATTTTGACGAGTATAGATAGGCACATGGAACATCTCTGGCAGACAAGGAGTATATGCAAGTATGAGATACAGTTTAGAAGGATGTCCAGGGAAGGGTGCCAGGTAGTATGGGCACCGCAGTGGGAAATATGCTTGGGAAGTTGGGTTAGGCCATATCATGCAGGACCTTGAATGCCATGCTGTATTATTTCTACTTTATCTGCAGACTATGGGAAGCTATTCGTTTTTTCTGTGGGTAGGAGAAAGTCATAGGTTGGATCCCATGGGGCACAGAGGTTGAGATTTGCATACTGGAAATTGTTACCAGTCCTTGATAAGATAAGAAGCATACACCAAAATGTAAATCAACATGATGCTTCCTTCATCAAGAAAGTCTTGCTGTGGAAAAAGTATCAGTGAACTAAATAGTGTGTTTAGTGATGTATTTGACTGATATTCTGGAACAAGCTCCCTATCTTCTCATCAACTGGAACAATTAGGGACTTTGTACCACTCAGCAGACCACTGAAATGACTACCACTATTCTAGACCAACTGTTTTCTCCACACAGGAGAGTCACGGGTCAGTTCCTCATCAGCTATATTTGTGAAATTAACCTTTCTTTGACTTCTGGAGTCAGGAGGGATAATCTTTGCCTCCCCTTCTGCTTTCCTGACAGACTTTTTATTTTCTCCCCAGGTGGGGAGGTTGATTCATCTTACTAGATTTTGTCAGGTTGTGTCTGACTACATATACTCAGTCTTCCCAAATGTCCAATCTTTGTCAGTGGAGAAATAGTTGAAGTGCTGACAAGGCTCTTATGGGCAACACACCTATTGCAGTAGAATCCGTGGGATTAATTCTTCTTAATTATGTTAGTTCTGTGCCATCACTCAAGTTTATTGATGCTGTCTGGTCATGTCTGGAAGATTTATAGATATCTATATTCATACCCCACAGAAGAGACCACAAATAATGTGACTATATTCATTTCAGTGTCTTTTTTGCCTGAGGCAAATGTTATGCAATTATTACAGAAAGTTCCTTAATAAATAAGCACTTACTTTTGGGAGTGTCATTTCTCAGGTCATAGAAGGAGATTCGGGGATTTAGGACTTGTCTCTTCCATTCCTGTCCATCCTCCCTCCCCTTTATTTATAGGCTCTTCCCTTAGCTGCATTTAAAACCCCCTCCTCAGTCAAGGGGGACCACCTGTAATTTCCTTGGAAGGTAAAGTACATAATGTACATGTATGAGCATCCGTAAAATCTAAGAATGATGGTTTAACAAATTTAATGTAATTCTCATTGTACCAGAAAAGAAATCAGTAGATAATTTATGAAAGAGGAAGGAAAAAGAAGAAAGTTAGAGAAAGAAGAGTGGGAGACAGTGATGATTGATAATGGAAGAATAGCATTATTAATAGGACAAACTTTCAGGAAGAAAAAATAGTTCTGAGTTGCTTGGTCCTAGAGAGTGGATGTGGTATCACCTTAATAGCAGGGCTAGAAGGTTTATAGTAGCTGTACTCTGTCCCTTTAGATTCTTCTGAAAGAATAATAATAATATATTCCTGGAAGAAGAATAAGAGTGATAATTTGGTTATCCCTGAATTACTTCTGACATCAGAAGGTGAGGAAGTGTGATTTGGTTCATACTTTGGCGCTTCCTCCCAAAGTCCAGCTCTTGGAACAATCATTGAAGAAATAGATTATCACCCAAAACTTGGGATCAGGAACTCTGACCATAGACTAGAGGTTCCTGTGGTTGCTTGAAGCTGTATGTACCCCAGAAAAACATGTTCTTAAATATAATCCATTCCTGTGGGTGTGAACCCATTGTAAGTAGGAGCTTTTGGTGAACCTACTTAAATTAGGGTGTGGCCCAGCCCAATCAGGATGGGTCTTAATACTATTACTGGAGTCCTTTATAAGTGGAATGAAATTCAGATAGAGAGAGGGAAAGGTGCAGAGGTAGCAGCCAGAAGCTGACATTCAACAGAACCTGGAAGAGAACAGAGAAGCCAGGGAAGGCCGCCATGTGCATTGCCAGGTGACACAGAAGCCAAGACTAAGGATCTCCAGCAGCCAGCACCAAAACACCACAGACTTTGGGGGACAAAGCATCACCTTCATGATGCCTTTATTTGAACTTTCTTTTAGCCTCAAAACTGTGAGCTAGTAAATTCCCATTGTTTAACCCAACCCATTGCATGGTATTTGCTTGAGCAGCCTAGGAGACTAAAACAGTTTTACTACTGTTTTCTTGTTTAAATTTGCCCAATCTCCTCATTTGCAGCAGATTGCTAGGTATAAATGTATTGATACTTTGTTCATAGATATTAACCAACATCTTTCAGTACCCAAACTTCTAATTATAATAATTCAGACAGAAAAAGTTCTCTCAAATGAAGAACTATTAAACAGTTATATTATTAAACTTTAGTCTTGAAGACTCACAGTCTTCCTTAGAGCATTAAGAGTTGTACTAGGGCTTCAGTATCCTGGCATTCTTGGAAGCTATGTGAATGTGTAGGGATAGTTATTCTTGTTCTCAGTAACCCAGATCACTGACCCTTTTCTTTTATATCTACTTTGATGTTTCTCTCTCTTTCCTAATAGTCATCCATTTAAAAAATACATTTTACAACCGTTGGTGGATCTGTTTTTCCTACATTTTTTATGTGTAATGTTTATACAGAGATAAACAGATTATTATTAACTATATTTTATGTGCTGTTTTAGGGTAATAGACTGTCAGTGCCTGGGGGTTAGTCTACTCTTTCCCTAAAAAGTGCAATTTCTTACAGTCATTACCCAGTTATCTCAAATAAAATTAAAGACACTGCTAGAAATTTAAATAGCTTTTCATTTGACTACATTCCTTCAAAAGGAGAAGTCAAGGTAATTATAAGTATTGAATACACAAATAATTACTCAATTATTTGTCTGTCTTCCCTGCTAGATATTAAATCCATAAGAAAAGACTCTGGTATTTAATTTTTTCAATGCTCTATTCCTATTCTTGTTTTAAAAATTTATCCATGTCACTATGTACCAGGTGCTCTTCATCCAAAAGTGAATAAAAATATCCTCACTCTAACAGATCTTACATATTTTAGTGGAGAGATGGAGAAAATAAAGGGATAAAATAGTTATAAAATGTCAGGTGTGATGAATATTTTTAAAAGTAAACAAAGGCACACAGGTAGAGAATAATGGGTGCTGGGCCATATATCACTGTTGCCTGCCATTCTTAAATAATTGTTGGGTAAATTCTTCCCATTTGTAGCTCTATTATAAATATGGCCACATTGTTTGGACATCTGTCTGCTGATTGCCTACATGAGGCTGTATAACTAAACATTGGAGAGAAATCAAATATCTCCTCGCCTTGAGATTAACTATATGATGGCTTAGTATGAAATGTATCTGACATTTCCCATTAGGTGGGATTAGAGAAAATAGAGTGCCCCTATTTGAGAGAATGGTGACAGAAGCTAGAAGCCAGGAGAAGGGTGGAGAAAGGAGGAATTGTTAGCTCAAGAGTTACCTTGGTGGTGTGTTGGTTTCTTAGGCAGCCAAGAAAGTTAGCTGAGACCTGCATACAGTGAATAGATTTCTTGGAGGAACAAAGCAAAAATTTTTGAATTTGGTAAAAAGAACCTATGTAAGGGAACTAATAACCATCTTTAGAGGTGATAAAGCTATAGGCAGAGTCTGGCTGATTGACCTGTGCAGAGTCAGTCCCTGTTTTGGATTGCTGCTTAGAGCCCAGGGCTGACTTTTCTGTCCTAGGAGAGGAACCTCCCTGCCCAGTGCAATCACCCATGGACTCCATTCCTCCATTTATTGACACTTCTCTGGGAATGCAGGGTTGAACAGAGCAGACATGGTCCCGGTCATCATGGCACTCACAGTAGAGAGGAGAAGTTGGCAACAAACAGCTAAGTAAATTAAAGAAAATGATTTTAAATTATGATTAAACATTAGGAAGGAAAAGAACAAGATTCTGTGGGGCAAAACTTGAAGGGAGGGTGGTTTGAAGACCTCTCTGAGGAGGTACTTCTTAAACTGTGACCTGTTTGATGATGTGTAGAATAAAGAGAATTTATTTGGGCTTAATTTGCAAGGAAAAAAAATTCAAACATCAAATATTGTTTTATTGACTTTTATTGTTATTATAAGACCTACAGTTTCAATAATTAATTTTTAATTATATTTTTTCTTTCATATAATTTCTGGTTATCTCCCTGTTGGTTTGTTTTCTAATTTTTCACTCAAAAGACCCATTTTGTGAATGACTTTTCTGTTCATGGTATGATTTTTTGCCAATCAGATTCTTCAAGTTTGTTTGGTGCATTGAAATTTTAATTCACGTGGACTTGGTCATATTTTCATTTCTAACTTGATTTTATCCAGGAGACTTTCTTTGGTAAGTCCACTACAAAAAAACAGTTTCTTTCTCTTTAATACACCACTGTGGTAGTGGTTGTTCCTTGAGCAATTTGAGAGGTTTAGAAAAGATGGAGAGATTCAGGGGACCATCAAATAATGAATGATTGTGGAGATTAATGAGGACTGATGACTCCGGAAAAGGTTGTAAACAGGGTAAAGGAGGTATTGTACTGGTGTCCAGGATGACTTCCCTACAACCAAGGCCCCATTTTGTAGTTCATGGGGTTATTTTATGTTTGGTTTGTGGTTAGGGACCAGGGATTTGCGTTAGGGTCCCAGTTCTATGGACTGAAGGAGAGTGTAACTTCAGCCAATGATCATTTCCTTCCTACCTCATTGGGTGCCTAGGGTACATGTAGGCGGGAGTAGGCGTTGATTTACTTGGACTGCCCCTAAGCTGCTCGGTGCTGCCTGGCACATGCGATTCCTTAGTCACTGTGCTGGGCAGCAGTGTGTTTCTTTTAAAAATGGTGTCTATGCATTTCCTCATCCACCCTTAATTCTTCTAACACTCTGGTGTCAAAATGGATTCAGGATGGCTTTTGTAGCCAGCCTAGCCAGCCTAGCACAGGAGGTTATTGGTTTTACCCCTCAGGGTGTGTGTTACCTTTTTTTTTTTTTTGAAAATTTTCTGCTGTGGTTAAATCTGCAAAGATATTATCTGTTGGCTGGATCATCTCTTCCTCTGGTCCAGTTTTTCTTGAGCACGGCCCCTTCTTCGTGTATTATGGTGGGAGCAGAGGGGCTTCCCAATTTCATCAAGATGAAATTTCTGTTTCTTATTTATATTATCCTTAGATTTGATTGGTTTTAGGGCAGAAAAGGTGGCAGAGGACATTGCCATACTATATTAAATAGAAATCTGGAAAGTTTAAATTCTTTGAAGGTTTAATAACTGTTTCGGTTAGCTGAAGCTGCTGAAAGGCAATATACCAGAAATGGGTTGGCTTTTAACAATGGGGATTGATTAAGTCACAAGTTATAATTCTAAGGCCATGAAAATGTCCAAATTAAGGCATCAGCAAGAGGATACTTTCTCTGAAGAAAGGCTGCTGGCATCTGGGCTTCCTCTGTCAGATTACAAGGCACACGGCCAGTGTCTGCTAGTCCTCTGCTCCCGGGTTTCATCACTTTCAGCTTCTGATTCCAGTGGCTTTCTTTCCGAGCATCTGTGGGTTCTCTTTTAGCTTCTCTGGGACGTTTCTCTCTCAGCTCTCTCCCTTGGTGTTTCTGCCTTTTATCCTTTCATAATGGGCTCCAGTAAAGGACTAAGACCCACCTTGAATTGGGCGGTTCACATCTCAATTGAAACAACCTAACCAAAAGGTCCCATCTGCAATAGGTCTGCACCCACAAGAATGGATTAAAAGAAGATGATATTTTCTGGGGTACATTACAGCTTCAAATCAGCACAATAACTTTGATATAATTTCAACTGGAAAGGGTAGATCTTGTATTTCTCATTAAAAAATAAAATGTATTTACAGAAGGCATCTGAGCTTATGAGGGGCATTAAATTAGGATTACATAAAATGTTGTAAGACATAATAATCTTCCTTTAGAACAAAGCCCAAAGAGTGTTTTGGAAAGGATACCCTGGGCGGGGTGATGCCCAGGTTGGGGATAGTGGGGGCTAATGACCACCTTGGGAAAAGTGAAACTACAGGGGGGGTGCACAGTATCCCTGCATCTGCCTACTCAACCAGACACAAATCTAAGAGAATTGGAAAACGACACAAGAAACTAAAGTCTGAATATCTAGAGTTCTGTCACCTAACTCATTTTTACATAAATGTGTATGGTTTGAACCCATGAGTATCGTTTTTACTTCAGAACAACAGTTTTTCAGATTCTAACTGGTAAATAGAAAAACAGTTGACTATATCTCTACAATATATTTTAAAAAAAGAAATTAGGAGATGATTCTAATAGTGATGAAGTATTCCTCCAAAAATTCACTTACAAAAAAAAAAAAAAAAAACTAAATTGAGTTTAAAAGTGTTCTCTGTAGAACTTGTGTTAAATACAACTTTCTGGGAATGTATCACTTAAATGATGGGAGCAGTGCCCTCTAACAGCTGGAGGGGCCAGAAAAGCAAATGTATCCTGTGAGTATGCAGCAGAGGAGAACATGACATGGGGTCTTGGAAGCCCCTGAGACACTGTGGGCAGATTGGTGGTGATGGAATTACTTGTTCAAAACTAGTCACCTTTCCCAGATCCTTGTCTCCCTCCTCTACTATCATGCCCTTATCCAACATGCAAACAAAATATTGGTTTCATCTTATATCAGCAGTGTCTGAACCTGGCAGATTATAAGATCCCAGGAATGTATACATACAGTTTTTTTTCAGGAATGTATATTTTAAAAAATATTCCCATGTGCATTTTGTCCTTACTGTCTTAGATAAATCTCTGTTATTCATTGCCCTTTTCTGACCCAGACATCACCAAGACTCTACCACCTAAAAATATTTCAGACAGATCCATTACTCTCCATTCCTACCTCCAGGGTTCAAGATGCATCATTTCTCACCTCAATTATTTCACTAGTTTCCAGTTTTGTTCTCAACAAATCTATTTTTACACTTACTCCACTAATATCCCCCAAACTCCTTTTTTATCCAGCTTCCTTTCTTCCTTCAAACTTCAACTCAAAGCCTGGTCTTATCCTCTTCAGAGATAATTGATGCCCTATCTAATGTAGATATCTCTTAATTGCATTCCCATTGCAAAAAAAGACTTTATCTTATAGCACTGCACTTTTATAAAAATTAGTTTCCCCCAAACAGATGACTGAGGCCCCACCTTGTGGAACCTCTTATTCCCTGTGACATCCTTGTGTCTAGTAGGCACTTGCTAAATGTTGAGTAAGAAATTGAATGAACACCCTCAGTGGAGACTTTCTGGCTCAAGTGAGCAGGGAGAGCTGCATAGAAAAGGTGGAGGTTGGTCCTTGAAGAATGGGTAAGATGGTCATGTAAGAAGAAAAGGGCCTAAAGGAAAAGAGCATGAGATAGGAACTTTGTCCTTGGGAGAGGAAAAACAGGGCATGCTCTAGGCTCTGTCATTCAGGGTACCCAGGTCAGTCTGGAGAATTTATGGACACTGGAGAGCACTGAGAGATGAAATAATTTGACATTGCAAGGCAATATGGAGCCCTAAGCAGTAGCACAATGGTTGGCATTCTTGGTGTCCTATCCAGACCCTCTCCTCCTGTTCTCTTGTCTTAACCCCCACCCCCCACGTCTGTTTGGTTTGCAGCAAAATAAGGTTGCCAGATTTAGCAAAGAAAAATACAAGACACCCAGTTAAATTTGAATTTTGGAAAAACAACAAAAACTTTTTTTTTTACTAGAAGTTATGTCCCATGAAATTATTCATTATCTGAAATTCAAATTTAGCTGGGCATCCTGTATTTTATCTGGCAACCCTAGCTGCAAACAGCTCACAGCTGTGACTTCCTGTAGGGTTTTGACCTTGAAAGAGGCACTGCCTTACCCAACAGAAAGCCAGAGGTGCCTGGGAGTTCGCATTCTTTCAGGACAGTAAGGAGCCAATGATTTGGTGAGGCAAATACTAAAGCCTAGCATCCTGGAGGTGGGTTTATAATCCAGGACTCTCTATGATCAGGCTGAGGGGGACTCTGTCTGAAATCACACCCTTGCTTGACCTTTTCTCCTTCCCTCTCCTCCTTTCTCAACTCCCTTAACGGTTTCTCCTGGGAGCATTTCCTTAATAAATCACTTGTGCCCCCGTCCTCAGCTCTGGGTTTGCTTCTGGGAGAGACTGATCTAAGGCACAGCAGAGTATAGCAGAAAAGAACTTTGGGACTAAAGTCTGATGATCTGAGATGCTCCATTATTTAGTAACCATATGTCCTGGGCTGATATTTTGAACATCTTTGAAATGAGGCTATTATGTGCCATTCCTTTTGCAAAAAGTTGTGATGACAAAGATGGGATCACATTGTAAAATGGATGCACTTCATAAATAGAGTGTTATTAAGAGGATGGCTGACAGCTTGCTAATTGATAACGCTTTCTTTCCATTACCTGCATGGAGCTATTCAAATCTGGAATTTTAAGTTTTCTTTACAACTATGCATTTATTTTTCTGAGTCTACCACTGAGTATGTGAGCAAATCAGAAGACTTCTAGGAATTTATTGCTCATTTATAATTCAACTCTGTGTTCTTCTGCCAAGTGGGAACAATGCTGAGGCCCTGATAATATGAAGGAGGATTTCATACTTAAATTATTATTGCTTTTTTTGAGAAAGATTCTACCCAAAGAACTGCAGTGGAGGTGGGGAGTCACTTTAATACCAGATGTAAAAAATAAGAGCCAAACACAATTTCAGATTTTAATTAAAAAATCATTTTTATGTTCAAATGTCAAAACTCTTTCCTTCATTCAGACATTGAAAATGAAAATTAAAGTGTAACTCTACTCCCTGAATATGATGGCACTATAATCCTCCAGAGGGTAATAGCCACTGATCAATTACATGGTCGACTTGTGAAGTATAATGGAAGGAATCCACTCAAGTGGTGGGGCACAGTAAATTTGAAATGTAAGCCCTGGTGAAGCATTTTATTCAGGATGAAATATAAGTGATTCAGAGCTTTTTGCAGTATCTTTACTCTTGACTTTTAAAGGGAGATTAAAGAGAGAAGCAGTGAAGTAATGGTTTATAGATTCATAGGTGAAGGGATAAAGCAGAATATAAAATGGAAAGAAATTTTAGTCCAAAGTCACAAGCCCTGGATTTGAGTCCTGACTCCTCCAATTACTAACTGTGCAAATTTAAGCAAGTCACTTGTCCTCTTTGAGCCCCAATCTCCTTATTTGTAAAATGAGTAAGTACATCACTACCTGCCCTATTACTCTCATTAGATTGGGAGAATTCAAATGATGAAAGACAAGGAAAAAATATTATTTTAAATACTGTAGTGCATTTTTAAAATTTTATTATCCTTAGTAGTAGTGATTATAGTTTGGAATATGAGTGTTTCATTCACATGAGAATCTGGGGGAGGATATGAGATGTGTATTTTAGATTTTTTTTCAATTGGCAGAGCATGAAGCATTGACACATTATAGAATTTAGTTCTTTTCCTAAACAAACTTCAAGTTAACCTAGGGAAGAAGACATGTGGTGAACCCTCAACCACACTGTCAAACAATATGGCTTGGGTGAATTCTGCATCATACAATATAGCCATGTTCATTGGGATCTGCTCTCCCCCATCTCTTATCCCTGCATGGAGACCTTCTTAAGCCAGGGCACTCTGGACTTGCTGTGGGTGGCATTCCAGAAAGGTCTCTGCCCTCTGTTGCTCTCCCTTTTTATAAAGCAATGTAAGGATAACTTCCTTCATAATGAACAGAAAGACCGCTTGGGCTTTGGGTGGCCTGGATTAAGCATCAAATGTTCACAGGAGTAATCTGAGAGAAACAGCTGCCCAAAGCCCCTCCTGCCAGACAGGAGGCTACAGATCCCACAGGAAGCAGAGTTTAGCTCATTCTGCTGGGAAAAGAGCCCCCATTCCAGCTGGCTTATGCAGACAACTCTGAATCAGCATCCAAGGTCATTTTTGGACAATCTTGCTTGTTGAACCAATCTGCCATTAAGTGCTCAAGTTTGTGCTGTGGACTGGAATTGTTCTTGGTTAAGAAGTGAAGTCAGTGCTGCTGGAGCCACCTCTAAGTACTCAGTGAAGCCCATTCTTCAGGGCACACTGGCCAAGAATCTTTGACATCTACATTGCTGTTCCATCTGAAAAATATTTATTACTGCTCCAGATCATGGAGTGGTGAACAGATCTGCAGGCTCAGAGATAAGCTGGAGAATGACCTCTGGGTGGGAAAGAAGAATGCTCAGATGTCAGAATCCTAATCACTAGGGAACCAGGTGAGAGCTGGAAGGTGCCTCAGCACCCTGGCAGCCTGTGATATGCCTCTGTTTAGATTTGAGCCTCCATGGTGAGCCATTTATCCAGAGGCCAACGGGGCAAGGAGTCAAGCCTGTGTTTTCCTTTCTGAACTAACAGGGAACCAGTGAAGTGGAGTGATGACTTTACCTAATGGGCTTTGATGCAGCTAATGACCAGCACAGGCCCAGGGATGCCATATGCCTCCAGAGGAGCATGGCCACTAACATGCACAGCCCAGATCCACTTCACCCCCTGTGATTTTAAAGTGCATGCAATCAATATATTTTTTAGTCTTAGAAAAATAGCCCACACCATGGACCAGACATTTTAATTTGTTATATCTCTTTCTTATAGGACTTCCTGGGTGGCATGAACCTACCCAATTACACATTTGGGTTTCCGAGAATGAAGAGCATTGCTAGGGGAGAGAAGATGCACTTCAATATGAAGGAGTTCAGGATGAGCTGAGAAGCACAGAAACTAGCTACAATGTCAGATTATCTGAGACCAACCAGTCTTCATCTTCCAAGGTGTAGTGGTTTGCAACTGTATGTGCCCTAGAAAAATGTGTTCTTAAAGTTAATCAATTTTGTGGATGTAAACCCACTGTAAGTAGGACTTTGATGAGGTTACTTCAGTTAAGGTGTGGCCCATCTCAATCATGTAATCACCTTAATCGTATTACTGGAGTCCTTTATAAGAGAATGAAATTCAGACACACAGAGAGAAAGCCACAGAAACAAGAAGTTGAAACAGAATCCAGAAGAGAAGGAAGAGGCGAGACACCACCATGTGCCTTGCCAGGTGGCAAAGGAGCCAGGGATCACTGGTAGCTGGTCATAGGGAAGCAAGCAATGCCTTGATGATGCCTTGATTTGGACATTTTTCTGACCTCAAACCATGAGTGAATAAATCCCCATTATTTAAGCCAAACCATTTCATGGTATTTGCTAAGCAGCCAGGAAACTAAAACACTAGGAATTACAACATTGCTAAGAAAGTGACAAAAAAAGAGAAGAGTCTGAGTGAATCCACTGATTTCCTTGAACCCCAACAAGGGTAACTTTGAGTCAGTAAGTCTAACTCCAGTTCTAGGATATTAGGGTTTAAGTCTCTTCTCTGACTTCAAGAACAGGGTTAGCAGAATATACCTAAACTGAGATCTTAGTTTTATTTAGTAGGTAGCATGGTGTTTTGGGATGAATATGGGATTCAGGATTAGATGATTTGAATTCAGGGAATCAAAAAATAATCACTGCTGTATTTTCAAATTATCACATAGTGGTGCTTTATAAATGAGGCAAAAAGACAGTATAAGCTCCATGAGAGCATGGACTAACATGGGAAACAGAAAAACATGCTATGTATGCCAATTCAAGGTAGGAAATGCTATTTATTCCTTCATTTATTCAAATATTTGTGCACCCACTATGATGTGCAAACACTGTTCTGGGTATTGAGAACACAACAGTGTATAAAACAGACAAAAGCTCTGCCTTTGTGGTGTAGGTGATAAAAAATAGAGAAGCAAACTCTATGGCTTTCAGTTAGTGGTAACAGTTACAGAGAAAAACTAGCTCAGGAAAGGGGGCTAGGGAATCTAGCAGAGATTGGGGAGGGGTTGACATTTTAAATAGGGTGGTTAGGAGAGGCATTTCTTGACAAGAAGAGGGTGCTAAGGAGCATCTGACTTCTCCTTGAGCAGAGAGATGTCAAGGAAAACGTCCTGGGAAATGTGATATGCGACCTTGCCGTGTCTCAGCTGTTCTCCCGGGGCACTTCATTTTAATATCTTTCAGCCTCATTTCCTTCATCCACGTAGTGGGTGCCTTACCTGTCTCGCCTACCTTACCTGCCTCACTGTGAGACATCAAATGACATGACGGATGAGAATGTGCTATTCAAATGTCAGTTATTGCTAAAGCATGACTTTGACATTTGATGGGAATAAATGAAAATGTTCAAAGACAATGACAGACACCTGAAGGCTTTTCTGAATTATCTGAGTAAGAGTAAAATAATAGAACCCTGAGGAAAGTTCAAATGAGTAAGCATATAAGAAAAAAGTCAGAAGCTAATAATTCCAAATTAAACTCTACGCTTGAAGGAGCCTTGGCGGTCAGGCCCAGAGGCAGTATTAGCTTTAGAAATTTGATTCCCTATAAGTAAGGATTAAAAAAGAGTTGATGCAGCAAGTCCTGTGCTACAGAGGACTCAAAAGACACCCAAGACACAAAGGCATGTAGAGTCTAAAGTCCTATAAGGGAAATAAGACCAGAAATCTCCAGAAAAGAAAGAACAATTCTAGACTTTTGCCTTACAAATGCTAAACTCTAGAGTGGGAAGGGAAAATACTAAAATATAAGGGGGTGGGGGGAAGCATTTGATGATTTACGTTAAATCCGCATGTAATCCTCACAAAAGCACTTCAAGCTGGGTATTCATCTCTGAGCCTGGTTTTTCAACTATAAAATGGGTTAGTGTCAGGCCCAGGGTGATATATCCAGTAAGTGGCTGTAGATTGATTCAAGGACAGATAAGTCCTGCCTAGCTCTTTTAATTCTATTCAAGGGGTTGAGTTCAAGAAGTTGAATATAAGCTGAGGACAGGATCCCAAGCAATGAAAAGTAATTCAAAAGGCTGTATAAAATCAAATCATCTTAAACAAGATTTTTCATAATTTCAAAATTTTTAGGGACAAATTTATTAAAGTTCAACATTTGGGTTTCTGTGCCCCAGGCTCATGAGTAGACTGCATAATGGGTAACCTCACGCTGGTTGATGGAAGAGATTTATTCTGTCTATGGAAGGTGGAGTGTGCACAGCACCCTGAGTGAGAGGGGAGTAAAAGGACAGGTAGTAGAGGAGGCGTCAGGGACAAGGTGGGCATTAAGGGGCCCTTAAGGTTTGGAGAAGAAAGGGGAAGGTGATAGGATATAGGGGGTGAGGGCAGATAGCATGAGTAGTCTGGTATACAGGCTTCACCATGGACTGCGTATTCACCTGAGATACTTCTCAGGTTTGATGAATCATTGGCCGGAACTGAGTGGCTGCCACAGCTACCACCTGTACAGCAGAAGAACTGAGGAAAGTGGTTGGAATAGAGGTGCGAGGGAGGTAGCCACATGGGGAAAATAACCGTTATTCTGTAGCATTTTATGATTTCACAGCTGATTCTCGTGTGGTCTCTTGTGGCTCTCAAAACCACCCTGTGGAGCAGACAGAGGACAGAATCTCCATTCTATAGGTGGAGAAACAGAGGCTGGGAGAACCTGAATGAGTGTCTTGAGAGTGTGGGCTACCCAATAATAATCAAGTGCAAAGTGAGCAACCAACCGTTTTATATTAAGCACTCTGCTAAGTACTGTGGGGTATAAAGGCATATAAGGGAAGATCTGTATCCTTGAGGAATTTCCGGACTAGAAGAGTAAACAATTCATGTAGAATGTAATTGAAGACTGTCTCTGGCCTGCTGTACAGCCCTTTTGGCTTGTGATTGACGGGTGTCATTGGAAGGCAGAAGTGGGAAAGAGGACTATGGGTGGAATGGTTGGGGGCTTAGGCTGAGCAGGGAAAAAAGGATGGAATGTGCCCAGATGAAGAGAAGGGATATCTTAGAGCATAGTGGAATGCGGAATGGGTCAAGAAGGTATACAAGATGTTCCATAACACTGAAAACTAATGTCTGGAGGAAGCAAGGCAGCAGGCAGAATTGGATAATTTGCTTGTAGCCAGATTCAATAAGACTCTTTCATATAAAACTAAGGAATTTGGTTTTGACTTGTAGATAAAGGAGACCCGTTTAAGACTTTGAGCCATTGCATGGTATGAGAAAGTGATGCTTTAGGAAAACCGCTCTGCGAGCAAATTGAAAGATATTTCTAAGGAAGGAGAAGTCAAGGGAGAGGGAGGCTAGATAGGAAGACACAGTCCTGGAGTGAGGCTCTAAAAGCCTGACCAGAAAGGTGAAGGCTTTGAATGAAGAGTGCAGAGGTTGACTGTAAAGGACTTGGTGATCAATTGTCAAATATGGAGGGTGACACAGAAGAATCGAAGAGGACTCTGACAGTTTCAAGGCTGGTAAAATGGGGTAGTCTGGATCTTAATCTATGGTTGAAACTATTAGTTTTCAATTCTCCAGGGCCTGTTCTCATTAACAATTAACAATGACAGACTATAGTAACATGTAGTCTTGCTTCCATATTAAAATGGTAAAAATTTTATATTACCATTTTAGTTTATTAATACTACTGACAAATTAATTTGCTTAAATAGGATGTAATAGAACAAATAATGGCATAGTGTTATTATATTGATAGATATAATTGACAATAGATATTATTGATAGATACTCTTAATGGCTTATCTTGATTTGCCATCATAATTCATGAAAATAGACAACTGGGATTGTAACTATTTTCCCATTCTAATTCCAAATGACAAGTCTGCAAAATCTGAAGGTTCTACCAACAGAAGTATTTTAATTTGACTGATATAGTGTTTTTTTTTTGATTGAATAAGAATACTTTAGGAAGGCATGCACCCCTCAGCTGGCTACAGTTCCCACCACTCCTTACTATGGTGCACCAGCCTGTTTCGTTCATTTGTACCCAACTGGTCCTTGAAAGCATTTTGTTTGGGACCTGTGATCTAGTCATTTGTTCATGGAGCTATGGAAGATTCTCCTCTGTTTGTAATTTCTTTCTCAGCATCTGTAGTGGATGTTGCTGGCTGGTCCCCGGCAATGATTTTCCCTTTTCCTTTCCTAAACGAAACTCAATTGTTTCTTAAGTGTTTATATCCCTCCATCGCACAGCCCATGTGCTTCAGGGAAAGGTGACCTTCCCCCCACCCCCACCTCTCTCAGGGTGGACCCTGATGAATCTATGCCTTACTCTCTTCCTCTTTGCCATATGACTGATTGAGGAAAGGACATGTGAGCTAATTCTGGTCAACAGGACATGGAGAAGGGCTTTCTACAGTGTTCTGGAAAAGGAGGTTACTCACCCTTCTGGGAACACTACTGGAAGCTAATGAAATCTCTCTTCATAGCCATTTTGAGGAAGCATTTAGCAACAGCTCCTGCTGGCGCACATCCTGTGTCTGTGAGAGAAACCAGCCTTCAGTTAAAGGCAACCTTGTAGACAGAAGAAGGGAAAGACAGAGTGTATTTTTGATAACACCACTGAGATGCTGAATTAACCAACTTTAAGACTTACCCTCTATATTATTAAAGAGCCAAATAATTTCCTTATTTCTTATGCAGCTTGTGCTCTACTTTATCCTGTTTGTAGCCAAAAAGTATCCTAACATCCATTATTCCTGTTTGGTAGTTTTTGTGCTCCACAATTAAAACATTCCAAAGTACTTGTCCTCTGTGCCATATGTAAGGAGAAGAATCAATGATAGCTTAAACTCCTCCATTGACCTCTAAAAACCTGGTATAGAATTAGTCATAATATAAATGATCAACCACAAGAAAGTATAAAATCTTTTCAATTACAAGATATCCTCTCTAGACCAATAGGAAAAGAAAATTAAAAATCCTCTGGATTTGGAAAAAAAAGAGGAATAAGTTTATTTTTAATGTCATTATTGGAGTTCTTACAAATACTACATTCAATTATTAACAGCCCTGACTTTCACAATTCTATCAGTAATTTCTGAAGCAATGTTAAAATTTCCAAATCAAACATAGGGTTGTTTCTGTAAACCATATAGACAGAGGAATAGAGAAATAGAAATAGAGAGATAGATACTGTTTTAGTTTGCTAAAGCTGACAAAATGCAATATACTAGAAATGGGTTGGTTTTTACTATAGGAATTTATTAACCTACAACTTACAGTTCTGAGGCCATGAAAATGTCCAGATCAAGGCATCAATAGGTGATGCTTTCTCCACGGAGACCAGCTTCTGTTTCTCTGTCACAAGGCCAGGCACATGACGATGTCTGCTTGTCTCTGCCTTCTCTCCTGGGTTTTGTTGCTTCCAGCTTCTGGCTTCAGTGGCTTCCTCTCTGTTTCTGTGGTTTCTCTCTCTTTTCTGTGTGTGTCCTTCTGTCTCAGCTTCTCTGGCTTTTTTCTGTGTCTTCTCTCTGTCTTTTATCCACTAATAAGGGAGTCCAGTAAGAGTGAGACCCACCCTGATTGAGGTGGGTCACATCTCAACTTAAGATCTCCTCACTAAAAGATCCTACTTACAATGGGTCCACACCCAGACGAATAGATGAGCTTTAAGAACGTGATCTGTTCTGGCATATATATAGCTTCAAACCATCACAGACATATAGCTAGATAAATTTAGATATCATCTCAAAAATTAATGCAATTTAAATTATGGTGTTTTCAAACCCTAAAACATTAGGAATAGCTAACAATGATTTGAAAACTAGCTAATTGCCTGGTTAATATCAGAAATACCCATGCCTTCCTATAACCTTCTAACTGAATATTCTAATTAATAAAATAAATCTCAGATTTGAAAGCTATCAAAGCTGCATGTGGCCATTCTTTCAAGTCAAAAGACTATGTGGATACTTCAGGTCAAAGTGGCAGTAGTGACATGTCTTTCTAAAGATAAAATTAGATTTTCTTGTTACTGCTTCTAAAAATAGGGGATTATGTTGTCTTTCTTTCTTTCTTTCTTCCTTTCTTCCTTTCTTCCTTTCTTCCTTTCTTCCTTTCTTCCTTCCTTTCTTTCTTTCTTTCTTTCTTTCTTTCTTTCTTTCTTTCTTTCTTTCTTTTTTTATCACAGAGTCCAGGAGTAGAGAGCTGTATGAGTGGTCCTGAAAAAATGCCAACAAGTAGTTTGTTGTGTATGTGCATTTTTTTTTTTCTTTTTTTTTTGAATGTTTCTGAAACAGCAGGTAAAGTCGTTAAAGAGCAGGTGCTGAGCCAGGCAGGCAACCACACCAGACTGCATTGTAGTTCTTTTTTTGCAATTTGTTGCCATTGCAGATTCGGGCTCCTTACTACCCTGGGCAGAAGTATTGGATGCATCAACCCCAGTGGTAATTTCAGCCACAAAGCTTAGTGTGCAAGTGACAGAATCAGGCAGATAGACATACTGTGAATACAGAAAAGAGAAATCCTAAGAGCCTGTCTGACTCACTGAAACACAAAGCCCTGAAAGCTAACAAAAGCCTGTGGAATTTGGGTGATAATTCCACCATTAGCATAAACCAGCTCCACCCAAATCCTATGTGCCAAAAGAAGCCGACTCCCTGGGGCCAGTAGACAATGAGGGAAAGTAAAGCGTACCTGTGCCCAGCAAGGCTCTCTCCTTATTTCCGTGACCCAACAGCTCCTAGAACACAAACTCACTCATATCCAAGCTTACAGTGGAAGTCTAACAGGGGGATTTTTCCAGGGATACTGACCTTTGAAAAAAGTATGTTTAAAAGGAGCTTCACACTTGGTTTTCTTTTGTTTTATTTCTTATTATATACAATACAAAGAACAGCTCTGTTCAATTCTGATACAAGTTATGACTAGTTCCATGCCAGGAAGTCTTCAAATTTGGAATGATGGCTTAATCTTAACCCCCTGAACTATGTTTTAATCCAAAATTCAATCAAACTGAGAAAGATCCTTGTGCAATGTGACCTTTTTGCCAATCCTTTTTATATATGCATTGCTCAGTAAATGCAATGAGAGCAGGAGGTGTATCATATGTTGCATCAAGGATATGAATAATCTGGGGTTATGTGTGGTTTATGCCATTCCTCTCTCAGATACAAAAATGGATTTTACACTAAAAGCAGAGGCACTACAAGAGTGTAGAGATAATTGCTTCTCGGTTTCAGCTGAGAATAGGTGTTCCGTGCTTTGTCTTTCATATATTTCCCTGAAAGGTAAAAACTTGAATTTGGCTTTTAATAGTAAATAAAGATTATTTGGCTTATAGTATATGCAACTAAAATAAGGTGTTTGAGAGGAGAGGAGAGGAAAGAGATGGGGTTAAGATTTGTTGACAGTCATCAGATCCTAGAGAAAGAGGAAAAGTGAGATTTAGACAGAGGAATGCAGCCTAGAAATAAGTTTCTTATTGTATCCATTACCTCAGCACCAAGACACCTTGAAATAGAGTGGCCCTTTGTATCTTCCAGCTGTTTGCCCTAATCTAGGGGAGAGTAGATGCCCCTACCTCCTTTAAAAAACCTCAAGTTAACACTTTGAATGTCAACATTGTCCCCAATGTTATTCTTACATGGGTCTTGCCAAGGCCTGTGCTGTCCATGGCACTTTGCTTAGAGTCCTAAATTCCTCATATATCTTGGTCCGCCTTGGTTCGGCATGCTACCCCTAAACACATTCATCAGATGAGAAAGTTTGTCAAAGAGTTGCAATGTCCTTCTAAAGCCTCAAAACCTAGTTTTAGAACAAGTATATGCAATATTCTGCCACCCACCCCAAACACACACAGTCCTTTAAAAGACACAGCAATGGCTTCTCATCTAATCAAAGCATGGCAAGATACTAGACCATTCTCATGTCTCTTTTAAACCTTTGCATTCTACTTTTTTGTTTTATTAACTGTTCTCCTAACCTGCGGTTTTATGTTTTATTGTGTATTAATCATGTTTTCTAGCTATAACATCTATAGATGCTCCCAGGTGACCAAGCCTCACCTTATACCTGTTACTCTTAGGTAAGTCTGACCCCAGCCTGCTTACAAGTAATCAAATACAGCCAATCAGTCCCATGTTAGTGTGTTCCTGCCTCACCTTTCCCTGCTTCTCATGGAAATCACAATAAAGACACTTGCCTAGAGTTTCACATATTCTTTCTCTATTTTCTGTGTGTTGTGACTGACCCTGGTGTTTTCCTGATGTGGCCCCACGTGGCATGCTGTGTTCTCCCCAGGGAACTGTGAGTATGACACACAGTTTGGAACTCTTCTGGTCTCTCTCTCTTGATCTGTGTCTGTCCTTAGCCTACCTCATGTTTCAGTTTGCTAAAGCTACCAGAATGCAGTATACCAGAAATGAATTGGCTTTTACAGTGGGGATTTATTAAGTTACAATTTTACAGTTCTAAGGCCATGAATATGTCCAAATTAAGGCATCAAGAGAAGATACCTCTGTCAGATAGCAAGGCACATGGCCAGTGTCTGCTGGTCCTTTGCTCCTGGATCTCATTGCTTTCAGCTTCTGATTCCAGTGGCTTTCTCTCTGAGTGTCTGTGGGTTCTCTCTTAGCAACTGTGGAGCCTTTCTCTCTAAGCTCTCTCCAAATGTTTCTTCCTTTTATCATCTCATAAAGGACTCCAGTAGAGGATTAAGACGCACCATGAATGGGCTGGGTCACATCATCTCAGTTTAAACAACCTAATCAAAAGGTCCCACCCACAATGGGTCTGCACCCACAAGAATTAAAAGAACATGGCATTTTCTGGGGTACATAATAGCTTCAAACTATCACACCTAACATAAGGTAATATGAACAATACACAAAATACCCCTTCTGCCTGGAAGGTTCTTTTTCCCCTTCCACTAGAAACATGTCACAAGCATCACTTCCTCTAATTCAGCCCTTCCAGATGTTGCTAGATGAATTGGATAAATCTTTCCAAATGGTCTCTAAATAAACTTCCATCATAGCATGGTTATACTATCCTGCTCTTGTTTACATGTATGACTCCCTCATCTTGATACTAAACCTCTCAAGGGCAAAGGCCATTAGTTTTCATCACTATCCCTGGGATACAGCAGAGTTAGGCACATAATAGTTCTTTATTATGTGCAGATGCTTAAATTTCACCTTGTCAGTTTACATTTTGCTCAGAGTGAATGGTGGACATGTATGCCTCAAATCTTCTGGTATTCTAGAGAACACCTGAATAATGAAAATGTACAGCAAATCTCTTCTTTTGAGATGGTACCTAAAAGATCTCTTTGTGGTTTTTCATAGATTAAGCAGGTCCAAGTTAGGGCTACATATGTAAAAACTAACAAACAAAAACTAAAAATTGTCCCCCCGTCTCCTTTTTGAACAATTTAGTCTTAAAACCATTGGAGAGACAGACAAGGCAGGTGTCCATACTGGCAGTGGGGGCTGGGTGTGGTGAGGTATGTGAGTAGCCCATGGTTTCATAACCCCAGCAAGGTGAGGAGGGCACCCTCATGAGGGGAGTGGCCTGGTCCAGGGTGTTGGAACCTGGGTGTACTGAGGGTGGCCATGTATGGGAAGCCTGACTAAGGTATCATAGCCAGAGTAGGGGTAAAGATGTGGGAGATTGATTATACACAGGGATTGATCCAATAAGTAAATGTATTAAGGATAAGAGAAGCCGGGTTTCTTATAGGAAAAGGGTATTATCAATGTGGAATTATAGATATGGGAAGGGAAAAAACTAGCATGAATCCTGTGATGTTGGATTGAGCTGGATGTATTGGTGTGAATAAATAATATTCAATATATTGATATAGATATAAATATAGATATAAATTTGGATATTATGTTCATATATGTATGTGTGTTCTAGTTTGCTAATGCTGCCAGAATGCAAAACACCAGAAATGGATTGGCTTTTATAAAGGGGGTTTATTTGGTTACATAGTTACAGTCTTAAGGCCATAAAGTGTCCAAAGTAATGCATCAACAATCGGGTACCTTCACTGGAGGATGGCCAATGGTGTCCAGAAAACCTCTGTTAGCTAGGAAGGCATGTGGCTGGTGTCTGCTCCAAGTTCTGGTTTCAAATGGCTTTCTCCCAGGACATTCCTCTCTAGGCTGCAGCTTTTGAAAATGTCACTCTTAGTTGCTCTTGGGGCGTTTGTCCTCTCAGCTTCCCCGGAGCAAAAGTCTGCTTTCAAAGGCCATCTCCAAAATGTCTCTGTAAGTTGCAGCTCCTCTCTCAGCTCCTGTGCATTCTTCAAAGTGTCCCTCTTGGCTGTAGCAAGCTCACTCCTTCTGTCTGAGCTTATACAGTGCTCCAGTAAACTAATCAAGTCCTATGCTGAATGGGTAGGCCCACACCTCCATGGAAATTATCCAATGAAAGATCTTGCCCACAGTTGAGTGATCACATCTCCACGGAAACATCTAATCAAAAGTCTCCAATCCGATCAGCACCAATACTTTTCCTGTCCACACAAGACTGCATCAAAGATAATGGTGTTTTGGGGGACATAATACATCCAAACCAGCACAATGTGTATATACATATATTCCCTGTCCACTGAGAAAGCCTCATAGCAGTGACACCCCTGTTGCAATGAGCACAATGAGTGCTCAAACCTTGGCATCTAAATACCATTTCCTAATAAAAGGAGCTCAGACTTCTTGGAGAAATGGCTGATTCCAGGAGTGGAGGAGAGAGAGTAGAAGGTGAATACAGAACTTGTTTGGACAGTAAACAAGAAAGTGCTCAAAGAATGATGGGGAAGTATCAAAGGGACACAGAAGTCAGCTTGAAGGGCCTTGCTGGCCAAATCAGAGGCAATTTGAGGGTCAAAATAAATAGTAATACTAATGGATTATAAGTCATTGAGCCACAAGTCTATACCAAAATAAATAAATAAATGAATAAATATATTGAAAGTTTGATGAGGAATGGGATATTTACACAGTTTCAAAGTATCTCCCAACAAAATACTTGTTAATTACAGAGGGCAAAAGAGTAACATTACAGTGAGAATCATGGCAGACACCACTTTAATTAAGTGATTACAGTGGACATTACCAGTAATGTAAGAAATCATAATCATTTGTCACCTGACAGAACACAATGAGAAGATCACACAATCACTTCTGTGGTAATCCTGCCAAAGATGTGTAGGCTGAATATAATCACAAGGAAACATTATGCAAATCCAAATTGAAAGACATTCTGTAAAATAGCTAACCTGCAATCATCAAAAGTCAAGGTCATTAAAGTTAATAAAGATGTAAAGATACATATCAGCTAAATGTAAATTGATTTTGAACATGATCTTTTTACTCTAAAAAACATTATTGGGACAACTGGCAGAACCTGAATGGAGTCTAAGAATTAGAAGTTGGTAATGTATCAGTGTTAATTTCCAGATTTTGATGGTTGTGTTATGGTTATGTAGCAGAACGTCCTTGTTTGTAGGAAACATCCACTAAGGTGACAGGTTGGCAGTTTACTCTCAAATGGCTCAGAGAGAAAAAAAAGTTCTTTGTACTTTTGCAAACTTTCTGTAAGTTTGGGATTGTTTAAAAATAAAAATAGAACATTTAAATATATAACAATGCTTTTTTATCTCTTATATCTTTGAATCTTTGTGTGATGGTTTGGAGGGATTATGGACCCCAGAAAAGATCATGTCCTTAAAGCTTGTGGGTGTAGGCCTATTGTGCCTAGGACCTTTTGATTAGGTTATTTCAGCTGAGGCATGCCCCAGGTGATATTAATCCTCTTACTGGAGTCCTTTAAAAGAGGATGAAATTCAGAGAAACAGAACAGAAGCTTAAATTGAAGGACACGCATAGTAGCTGGGAGAGAAAGCCAAAGAAACAGAGAGGAAGCCATTGAAGCCAGAAGCTGGAAGCAACAAAACCCAGGAGAGAAAGGAGAGACCAGCAGATGCTGTCTGACTGAGGAGTCTAGGCATTGTCTGATGATGCCTTCATTTGGACATTTTCATGGTCAGAACTGTAAGCTTGCAAGCTAATAAGTCCCCATTGTTAAAAGCCAGTCCATTTCTGGTGTATTTCATATCTGCAGCTTTAGCAAACTAAAATACCTTTCAACAACCCTTTTGTACTGTTGCAGATGTTGGAAAAGAGTATTCACAAAGTTAAGTGACCTTTCAAGGCAGAGCCAGAACTTAATCCTGAGTCTTCTAACTCCATATCCTTTAGTCACCCCCCAAGGGATGCGCACAAAGCATCAGGCTAGGATAAGATACTGTGTCCAAGCAGTAATTTCTCTGTAGAGTAATTGTTCTCAAACTTTACTGTGTTTATAAAACTCTCCTTCAGAACCTGCTTATAATGCACCATTGCAGCTCTCATGATCAGAGTTTCTGGAGTAAGAACCAGAAAATCTGTTTTTTAACAAGCAATCCAAGTGATTCTGACATGGGTCAAGCATAGGCCAAACTCTGAGGAACATTGAGCTTGATTAATGGTCCTGAGTGGCTACTGATATCAATTTAAATTAAATACCATGACTAAGATTTCATGATGGCCCAGAAATAGGAAGCAAGATTCACCTCCAAACTAATTGCAAGACAAAATTCACTTAATCTTAAAATAAAAATTTCACAACCTATAATTAAGTCATAGCACCAGGACATTCTTAGATTTTAGGTGCACTTGTCTTGTTATACCAACAAGGGAGTCCTGCCACAGACAGATCAAAAGATCAAGAAGCAGAGAACCTAAGATGGCGGCTAGGAGAGACAGGGCAAAAAAAACACCTCCATGAAAAATACTAGATAAAAGCCAGAAAGTGACCCAGAACACCAGTTCCAGTGATGCACCAACTGGACAAGATCTGCTAAATCCACAGGTAACATGCACTTGGTGAAACCAGGAGTCTGCATTCTGAAATGAGTGAGTAAGCCACTGAATATCTGGCAGCCACACTGTGTGGGGAAACCGAGGGTTGGCATTAGGAGGTGGACTAGTTCTTTTTTAAAAAAAACCCCAAAAGTGGCTGCAGATATGGCAGTGAGAACTGCACAGTGAAGCGCAGCAGGAACGGGCTGTGCGAATGCCTCAATATCTGGGGTGGAAGATAGCCTTTTGTGCACCCACTTCTAATTATCTAAGAGCAAGGAAGGCAGAGGTTAGCCAAAAGGGGAAAAAAACCACGCCCCTTATAGCCATCTTCCTGGTGGGCTGGGAACACCCCTGCTTGGTGCCGGCACCACAGCCCAGAGCTGCACCAAAAAACCCAGTGTGACGGGAAGTGTTTCCAGCAACACTTGCACATGCCACAATATCAGGCATGGACAATAGCCTTTTGCACACCCACAGCTAATTGTCCTGGAACTGGGAAGGCAGAGCTGTGCGAAAAGGGAAAAATTAACATGCCCGATGCAGTCATCCTTACAGCAGGCTGGGAACGCACCTACACGGCCTGGCGGCCCAGAACTTCCCTTGAGGGATGGCCCACACCTGTGACATAGCACAACCTTCTCTCAGCAGAGGCCCTAGAAGGGTATGGCTTGGAAGAGGGCCCCGCTTGGAAATCCCAGGGACCACATACCAATACCAAGGACTTGTGGGTCGGGGGCAGAGGCAATCTGTGGTGAGACTGAAATGAAGGTTTAGACTCTTGCAACAGCCTTAAATCTCTAGGAACACCTGAGAGGTTTGATTATTAAAACTGCCGTCCCTCCCTAACTGCTCAGACACACGCCCCACATTCAAGGCAGACAGCACCAACAACACACCCAAACTTGGTGCACCAATTGGACCCCCACAAGAATCATTTCCCCACATACCACAAAGACAAAGTTGGGGAGAACTGACTTGAGGGGAATAGGTGACTTGCGGACGCCATCTGCTGGTTAGTTAGAGAAAGTGTACACCACCAAGCCCTAGATCTGACAAATTAGAGATTAGTCTTTGAATAATCCTACATATCCTAAATGAACCCTATCAAGTAAAGCAAATGCCAAGAGGCCAAAAACAACAGAGAATTTTAAAGCATGTGATAAAACCAGATGATATAGATAACCCAAACCCAAACACCCAAATCAAAAGATCAAAGGAGACACAGTACTTGGAACAATTAATCAAAGAACCAAAGACAAACAATGACAGCATGGCACAGGATATAAAGGACATGAAGAAGACCCTAGAAGAGCATAAAGAAGAAATTGCAAGAGTAAATAAAAAAATAGATGATCTTATGGAAATAAAAGAAACTGTTGACCAAATTAAAAAGATTCTGTACTCATAGTACAAGACCAGTGGAAGCTGAACAATGAATCAGTGACCTCGAGGAACACAGAATGGAAAATGAAAGAACAGAAAGAATGGGGAAAAACATTGAAAAAATCAAAATGGACCTCAGGGATATGATAGATAAAATAAAACATCCAAATATAAGACTCATTGGTATCCCAGAAGGGGAAGAAAAGGGCAAAGGTCTAGAAAGTGTATTCGAAGAAATTGTTGGAGAAAACTTCTCAAACCTTCTAAACAATATAAATACACAAAGCATAAATGCCCAGTGAACTCCAAATAGAAAAAATCCAAATAAACCCACTCCAAGACATATTCTGATAAGACTGTCAAATACTGAAGAGAAGGAACAAGTTCTGAAAGCAGCAGGAGAAAAGCAATTCACCACATACAAAGGAAACAGCAAAGACTAAGTAGTGACTACTCAGTGGCCACCATGGAGGTGAGAAGGCAGTGGCATGACATATTTAAAATTCTGAGAGAGAAAAATTTCCAACCAAGAATACTTTATCCAGCAAAGCTCTCCCTCAAATTTGAGGGAGAGCTTAAATTTTTCACAAATAATTCTGAGATTTTGCTAATAAAATTCCTGCCCTACTTCAGATACTAAAGGGAGCCCTACCAACAGAGAAACAAAGAAAGAAGAGAGAGATATGGAGAAAGATTCAGTACTAAAGAGATTTAATATTGGTTCATTAAAGGACATTAAGAGAGAGGGGGGAAAATATATCTGACAAACATAAACCAAAGGATAGGATGGCTGATTCAAGAAATGCCTTCACAGTAATAACGCTGAACGTAAATGGATTAAACTCCCCAATTAAAAGATACAGATGGGCAGAATGGATCAAAAAATATGAACCATCGATGTGTTGCATACAAGAGATTCATCCTAGACATAGGGACACAAAGAAATTGAAAGTGAAAGGATGGAAAAAATATTTCATGCAAGCTACAGGTAAAAGAAAGCAGGAGTAGCAATATTAATCTCAGCTAAAATAGATTTTAAATGCAAGGATGTTATGAGAGACAAAGAAGGCTACTACATACTAATAAAAGGGGCAATTCAACAAGAAGAAATAACAATCATAAATGTTTATGCACCCAATCATGGTGTCACAAAATACATGAGACCAACACCGGCAAAACTAAAGGATGCAATGGATGTTTCCACAATAATTGTGGGAGACTTCAACACATCACTCTCCCCTATAGATAGATCAACCAAACAGAAGACCAATAAGAAAACTGAAAACCTAAACAATCTGATAAATGAATTTGATTTAACAGACATATATAGAACATCACATGCCAAATCACCAGGATACACATTCTTCTCTAGTGATCATGGAACTTTGTCCAGAATAGACCATATCCTGGGGCATGAAACAAGCCTCAGTAAATTTAAAAAAATTGAAATTATTCAAAGCACATTCTCTGACCACAATGGAATACAATTAGAAGTCAATAACCATCAGAGACTTAGAAAATTCACAAACACCTGGAGGTTAAACAACACACTCCTAAAATAAATGGTTTATAATGTAGAATGTAGGGGAACTAGTGATAAAGAGCAATTAATAAAAGGGAAATGATAACCCAATGAAAACAGATAAGCTATCATGGGTAAATTTAACATTCTGGGAATGCCCAGGAATGACTATGGTTTGTTAATTTCTGATGAGTATGGAAGGAACAAGTTCACAGAAATGTTGCTATATTAGGTTATTTTCTTGGGGTAGAGTAGGAACATGTTGGAAGTAAAGTAGTTATTTTAGGTTAGTTGTCTTTTTCTTACTCCCTTGTTATGGTTTGTTTGAAATGTTTTTATATTGTATATCTTTTAAAAAATTTTTTTTTGATATAGTTAATTTAAAAAAAAGTTAATTAAGAGTTGATGACAATCAATGCAATATATGATACTGGAGTGGATCTGAGAATGGAGAGAAAAGCTCAAAGAGGGCATAAGGAAAAATTGGAATGTAGAATTTAAGCTTTATATCCATATTAATTTTCTTGAATTAACTGCAGTTAAGTTAATGACATGAGTGAATATCCTTGTTTGTAGGAAATGTACATTATGAGTTCAAGGAGTATGATATATGCAACCTGCTCTCAAATGTTCAGAAGATGATAAATGGGTAGATAGATAATTGATAGAAAGATAATAGATATAGTTGAAAGAAAGAGAGGGGGGAGGGTGGGAGAGAGGAAGGAAGGAAGGAAGGAAGGAAAGAGAAAGAAAGGTACTGCAAAGGTAGCAAAATGTAAAATTGGTAGATACGGTTATCTGGGGGTGAGGGGGTGTTGGAGTTCTCTGTATGGGGTTTGTATTGTATTTGCAACTGTCCTATATGTTTGAAATTATTTCAAAATAAAAATTAAAGAAAATCAAGAAGCTCAACTTCTTGTAATAGTTAGGAGTACAGAGTCAGCAAAATCACCTATGAAATCCATTTTAGAAATATTTCTCCATCATTAAAAATCCATTTTTCTCACCTCCTTTAGATGTGAGAACAATCACCCAGGGCCTCTGGCCCTCTACCCCAGGGCAGCAATAGTATCCCCCCACCCCTTTAAAGTCTTTGCATGCATTAGGAGGTGGTTTCTCAAAGAGGTACCAGCTGCTGAAGAAATTGCCAGGAGGAACGAAGAATGTTTTTATTTCAAATGTTTTCCCTAAAGAAAACAGCCTGAAATGTTTTTAAAATATGCAGAATGTCTGGAAGCTCTTCTACAAGCTCATTTTAAAAGTAAGTCCAGACTGAATAAAATAAAATAGATTAAGCATCAAGAAAAGTCATTATAAAATGAAAAAAAGACCTAGAAATATTCTTTAGTACTTCTTTGAAGAAATTTTTTTTTTTTTTTTTGCTGAGAGAAAGAATGAAGGGGTTGGGGAGAGAGGGAGAGATTGATTGAGACAGAGAGAGGGAGGGAGGATGGAGTTTGATGGGGAATGTTTTAGTTTGCTAATGCTGCAGAATGCAAAACACCAGAGATGGATAGGCTTTTATAAAACGGGGGTTTATTTACAATTACAGTCTTAAGGCCACAAAGCATCCAAGGTAACACATCAGCAATCGGGTACCTTCACTGGAGATGGCCAATGGCGTCCGGAAAACCTCTCTTAGCTGGGAAGGCACATGGCTGGCGTCTGCTCCAAAGTTCTGGTTTCAAAATGGCTTTCTCCCGGGATGTTCCTCTCTAGCAAGCTTGCTCCTCTTAAAAATGTCACTCATAGCTGCACTCCGTTCAGTCTCTTTGAGTCAGCATGTTTTATATGGCTCCACTGATCAAGGCCCACCCTGAATGGGTGGGGTCACACCTCCATGGGAGTATCCCACCAAAGTCACCACCCACAGCTGGGTGGGGCACATTCCAAGCAAATCTAACCAGCACCAAAACGTCTGTCCCACAAGACCACAAAGATAATGGCATTTGGGGGACACAATACATTCAAACTGGCACATTCCACCCCCTGGACCCCAAAATGACATTATCTTTTCAAATACAAAATACATTCATTTCATCACAATATCACAAAAACTTAAACCATTTCAGTAACAAAAGTTAAGTACAAAATCCCATCAAAATCAAATATAGGTGTGGTCAGTCCTAAGGCATACTTTTCCTTTAGCTTTGGATCTGTGGACTTAGCACAAGTTATATGCTTCCAGTATACAAAGGAGGGACATTCATAGGATAAACATTTCCATTGCCATAAGGAGAAAGAGTAAGGAAAACAGGGTTAACAGGACCAAAACAGTTCCTAAAACCTGCAGGACAAACTCCATTAGATTTCAAAGTCTGAGAGTCATTTACAGAATGACGTTGCATCCTTGGGGCTTGAGAGAGCGGGAGTCTAACCCTTCCTAAGGGCCTTTGTGGCAGCCCTTTTCTCTCCAAATGCTTGGGTGAGTGCTCCAACATTTCCACACATTGGGGAGACCACCTTCTCGGCCCCACCCTCCTCAAACATCGGGGCAGCTCCCGGATTCCCTTCCATCTCCGGGGCACACGCTCAACCCCTTCAGAACAGTGGGGTGGCAGCCAGGCTCTCCTCAATTCCCTGGAAATATGCTCCACCCTCTTTGGGACCTGAGGTGGCAAAACTCTTCCAGAGCATCGAGGCGGAAAGCCCGCCCTCGACCTCCAGGCCAAACTCACCCTTTCCATGCATGTGGGCTGCTCCGCTCTCCCAGCCCGAGACCTCCTGACTCCAGACCTCAACCTCCATGGCTCTTTCTTTGAAGAGATTTTTCCTTTAATTTTTTTCCTTGTCTGTCTCCTCCAGTCCAGACTGGCAATGGCTCCATCTATAAAGATCTTGCAAAGATTCTGTTGGCTTTGCATGAAGCACGCAGGGGTCAAAGCCATCAGACAACAGGACTTTCCACAAATCCTTTCTGCTTAACTCCTTTTCCAATCTTGGCTTGTACTGAAATGGCGGCTGGGTTCCATGTTTGGTTATATCCTCATTTTGGGCTGTAGCTTCTGGGATTCCACCCCCTGGAAGATCATAATTTTCCAAGCCATCAGCTTCTGGTTTCTTTGAACCCAAGAGTTCAGTTCTAAGTTTATCTCTCTCCACTCGCATTTTACTATAAGCTGCAAGGAGAAGCCAGGATGCATCTTCCACACGTAGTCTGGAGATCTCCTCAGCTAAGTATTCCATGTTGTTGCTTCCAGATTCTTCCTTCCATATGACACCAGGACTCAATTTTGCCAAATTCTCTGCCACTTTAAAACAAGGATCGCCTTTCTTCCAGTTCACAACAACACATTGATCATCTCTGTTCAAGACCTCGTCAGAAGTATCTTTAGAGTCCATATTTCCACAAACAGTCTCTTTAAAGCAGTTTTGGCCTTTTCTATCAAGCTCCTCACAACTCTTCCAGAAACTCCCCATTATCCATTTAAAAAGCCGTTCCAACATGTTTGGTATTTGCAAACTCAGCAGCAAAAGCACCCCACTTCTGGTACCAAAATCTGTTTTAGTTTGCTAATGCTGCAGAATGCAAAACACCAGAGATGGATAGGCTTTTATAAAACGGGGGTTTATTTACAATTACAGTCTTAAGGCCACAAAGCATCCAAGGTAACACATCAGCAATCGGGTACCTTCACTGGAGATGGCCAATGGCGTCCGGAAAACCTCTCTTAGCTGGGAAGGCACATGGCTGGCGTCTGCTCCAAAGTTCTGGTTTCAAAATGGCTTTCTCCCGGGATGTTCCTCTCTAGCAAGCTTGCTCCTCTTAAAAATGTCACTCATAGCTGCACTCCGTTCAGTCTCTTTGAGTCAGCATGTTTTATATGGCTCCACTGATCAAGGCCCACCCTGAATGGGTGGGGTCACACCTCCATGGGAGTATCCCACCAAAGTCACCACCCACAGCTGGGTGGGGCACATTCCAAGCAAATCTAACCAGCACCAAAACGTCTGTCCCACAAGACCACAAAGATAATGGCATTTGGGGGACACAATACATTCAAACTGGCACAGGGAAGAATCACCAGCATCTTTGTCTCAGGGATGTTTAATATTTCTAGAACATGAGAGTTTTCTGCTTTAGTGATGGTCCCAGTTTGAGCCTCAGCAGTATTCATAGCTAGGATTTGATCATGATGATGTAAGTTTGCAGAACTGGTAGGTTGGCTATCAGAAGTCTGCCTGCAAGGAGGAATAAGAGGTCTCCTGAACAGGGCATCCTCAGGGAAGCAGGAATCCAGCAGCCAGATAGCAATGCCTTAGGGAGGAAAGGAGTGAGAGGATGACACAGGAAAGGTCTCAGAGATGTTTCCAGAACTACCCCCTTCCCCTAAACACATGCGTAGGTCCTAGGAAGAAAGAAGAATTATAAACCATTTCACCCTTTTTCCTGCCACCTGGGTGAAAGCCTGATAATGGCACACTATCACTGTGACCCCATAAGAACCTTTTAAAAATGTATGCCCATGTCTTCCTCTCTGACAGCTGAGACATTCCTCTGGTCCCTGAGCAGACCGAGTGGTCCTCAATATTCAGGAGTTAAGAACTCAGGTTCCAGAAACAGTCTCTAGATTTAATCTAGCAGAAACCATTTACTGATCTGAGATATTCCTCTTCTGTGAAGCCATAGCATTTGCTGGGGCTCTAGAGAAAGTCATGCTATTCGCAGCAAAGAATTGTAAGACCTTTGAAAAACTGCTCCTGTTGTGCTCCTGAGCTCTGGTAAAGACTGAATCCTTGACCATGGGATACTAAGTGACCATGTAACTGGGACTGCCTACAATCAGCTGGGTTCAGTCGGACCACCAAGTCATGAAGTCATATGGGTCCAGCAACAGCTCACTGGAAGATGGAAATGGTAAATCTGAGATTGAGCCTGAGTGGGACCAGAAGGCATGAGTAGCTGCATGAGAAGCATCCCAGATCCTTATGTCATCCAGTACAGTTGTACAGGCTCCTCCTTCCACTTATACCTATGGCCATATGAATCTCTATGACTAGCAGAAGTAGAAAAAAGATTCCAAATTTTGTTTGCAGTTGGATTGGGTCAGGATTGGGTGTAAGCCAATAATAGATGCAACTCCATTGCAGCCACATTTGAGGGTGGCCATAAAAGTTGCCTGGTAGAATTTTCCCAATAAGCAAAGTATTGAGCCTGCCTGGTCATCTACTTGTGTGGAAGGAGAAGTGGCCTGAGATATATGTCCTCATGGCCAGTAGCAAATTGCCTGGATATTGGTCTCCTAGCAGGGGATACTTTGTTCTGTATAACTCCCCCAAAGGGGCATATTGGCCCCCAGAAGGGACATATTCTTTCAAGGGGACACAGCAAGCATCCCATGGAACTACAAGCTTGGGTTGCTGCTTGGGTACTTCAGATTCATTTTGCTCAAGGTTCAGCAGACAAGAAGAAAGGCTCAACATTTTAGCAGGGTAATTGGCCCTGATCAGCAGAAAATAGGGCTGCTATAACGTAAGACCAGGCAGGGAAAAATATATATGGAACTGCTGTGAGCCACCCGAACCCCTCTTGGTACTGCCTTTCCCAATTGTGACTGCAACTGGATAAGAGTAGCACCCTAGCTTAAAAGCTGTATGGTTGCCAGGGGCCCAGTCCTCTTGGAAATGAGGATGTGGATCAAAAAGTTAGCCACCAAGACCAGCAGAGAGGATAGCTGAGGGAGAGGGGAATTTATAAAGGATAGTGAAGGAGGGAGATAATGAGTACAAGTTGCAACCCCAAGACCAACTTCAGTGACAGGATATAGTTCGTCCCACTGACATCCCATTCTTCTAAGTTTCCCTTCAGAAAGAAAGACCAAGAGGCCCTTGGAGGATCTGCTCCCTGAGTGTGTTTGGAGAAATTGATACGTGCCGTGAATGGTGGACTGCCACTGCCATGGAGGTGCGAACCATGGATATCCCTTCAAAAAAGAACTTGTTTAGCTGCAAGGAGTGCAGTTACCTCATGCTCTCAGCTATTAGCAGCTTCAGACTCCATCTCAGCTTTCCATCTGAAAGTATGCTCTATCTGAGAAGATCCCAGGCAACTTTTGGGCATGGTGAGGTTGTTAGAGCCTTGCCATTTCTGCCCAATACCTCTAACGGGTCATTTTTACTCCAGAGCCTCACTGGGTCAGTGGAAACTTTATCAGATCCACTTCACAGTTTCAGATGAAACCCAGTCTTGCTTCTTCCCCCTCTTATCTTTCTTAGGTGTTTTCCTTTTCTCCCTATAAACCTCTTAACTCCATTTTAACATATGCTTTCTGTGGGACCCAATTGACACAAAATATCTAGGTTACAATGATGGACTGGGGTGGGCTGGAGTTGCTTTGTTCACGTGTGTCTCCTTATTTCCTTCCCAACTGTCTTCTTTTGGTATCTCTATTCACTCTGCCCTCTTTCCCTCTTTCTTGATTCTGTATGTATGGTATTCTATGGTGTATAACATAGAAAGATGTAGTACCAAATACAAGTATTCAGTTTAACTATGACCATGGAAGATTGAGTAGGTAGAAGTCTGTGTGATGTCTACAAAATTCAAACATACCCTAAGCATTGCTTGGAATTCTTTACTTGCCCAACATATCCCTTGGGGAGCTATCCCGGTTGAGTTAAAATTTCCTTTTTTTTTTTAGATGCAGACATTCCTAGAAGGAATAAAGCATTAAGCTTCTATTATTGGTAATGTATACTTAGGTGAATATAAGTTTGATCCAGAGTTCAAAACTGGACCCATAAAATAAACACTGCTGTAGACAGGATGCTGACATTTTAGCAATTGTTACTGTTTTAGATGGATGGACTTTAAAAAATACATCTCATAATACTATTTGTTGAGTACATTGGTAGTTACTCAGAAACACCTACTGAACTGAGTCATACTACACCACGAGTAGCCTATAAATATTCAATGTTGGTAGTGAGACAATCACAACTTTCTTTCAATCCTAGTAGGTTGTCTTCTTAGCCATCACTCATTAAGATCTCTGCAGCTTGAGATCTGCATTGTGAAAACAACAAAAATAAAACCATTAGAAGTGCAATATGTGGTACAAACTCCAGTTATAATATGATAACCTGAATTGTGTAATTTCTGATTCTATAATTAGGATACATGAACTTAGCAGCTGACAGTACCCTAAGGGCCTTTACAGTAGGAAGGGACGAATGGAAGCTTTTGAAACAAACTCACTTTGGGAGTAATTGCAGTGATAAGCAGCACCAGAAATAAAGGCTATTGGATGGTGGTGTCAATCCTATACCCATTTAGTTCACCTTTCAAGTTCCTGCACAAACATGACTGATCATGGCAGATGATGACAGATGACAATTAGTCTAACTGGGTGGTAGCTCCAATCAGAGCTGCCAGGCTGGGTATGACATTTTATTAGAGGAGTATCTTCAACAGAGCAGATCATCACAGAATGTAGTTATTGATCTGAAAATGCTTTCTTTTTGATAGCCATCAATAAGGAAGATCAACAGCACTGTATCTTCAGAAAGTAGGGACAGAAGTTCAGAGTCACTCTCTCACCCCAGGGCTGTGTGGACTCTTCTGTTCTTTGTCATAATATAGTCCACAGAGACCCTGAACATCATAACATTCTACATTATACCACATGGTCCATGGTATTGATGACGCTATGCTAATTGATCAGAAAAACAGAAAACAGCAAGTACCCTAAATGCCCTAGTCATTCACATACAATCTAGAGGGTGAGAGATAACATCCCATGAAGATCTGGAAGTCTGCCGTATCAGTGACATTTATAGGGTTTAGGACATGCCAGGATATCTCCCCACAAGGAAAATGAGAAATTGTTGAATCTCTGCACTCCTAAGGAAGAGGCACTGTACTTGGTATGCTTCTTAGGTTTTGGAGGCAGCATATACCACTCTGAGGAATATTGCTCTGACCCTTGTATTGGGTGAATGGGAAGGCTGTCAGTTTCAAGTGAGGCTGAACAAGTGTACTCGGCAGAAAGTCCAGACTAGGGTGCAAGCTACCCTGCCACTCAAGCCACTTAACCCAGTAGGCTGGGTGATGCTAAAAGGATCCATATTGGGTAAGGATTCTAGGTGAAGTCTCCCAAGCATGGTAGAAGAATTCTAGCACAGAATCCTAGGGTTTTGGAGAAAGGCCATGTCCTCTGCAGTAAAGAGTTACCCTCTGTTTGAGAAACAGCTCCCCAAGTGTAAGGTTGATATTAAGTTACTGTGTTTCCTGTCCTTTGTGTTATGCCTTTGTGCCAATAGATTGGATCAATATCTAAGTCAAAGACAAAAACACATGGCTGGACATGAGAGAAGTCAACAGCCCCAGAGGTGGCTTGTATAAACCTCGGTCCGATAGGGGTGCTTTATATTGGACTAAATGAGATACTTCGCAATAGAGAGAATGATTCTGGAAACCAAGTGGATCACTCCAGCTTCTGCTGCTCGTCTGTATCACTAGGTTTCTGTGAGGCAGGATGTGCAGCCCAAGTTTCATAGTCACTGTACAGTTAAGGAGGAGACAAAATTCTGTGCCATCTTGGTCTCCTTTCTGTCTTCGCTGTAAAACACCATTATTGCCATACATTTCTCTTTATTGACTTTGAGACAAATTGGTTGTGTGACCCTGGACAGGAAGTCTTTGCAGGCTTTTTGTCAGCCTTAGGTGAACCCTCTGCAAGATACAAAGATTATTCATTTTTAGGAAGAAGAATAATCAAACATTCAATTTAGTTCTTATTTATGTGGAGTTGGTTTCATTTTGCACAGAACCGGGATGAAAATTACATTTGTACCATGGTTAAAAGACTCTTTCTTCAGGAAGGAAAGAAGTAGTATTAGCCAGGACACTTGTTCACAAGTAAGAGAACTCCAACTTTAATTGCATTAATTTTAAAAAAGAGGAACCTATTGGGTGACTTAACTGAATCTTCCAAGGATAGATTCAGGCATAGCTGGACCCAGGGACTCAAATGATAAATCCATTCAAAATGTCATCCTTGACATTTCCTTCCAGTCCCCCTACCCCTCAAAGGCTTTGAGTATTTTTAGATTTGGCTAAATTGTCCTGTTCCCCCTAGCAAAATGTGACAGGTCCAGGCTTATTGCTAGCTCTCTTATTGTTAATAATTCCAACAGGAAGATGTTCTTGTCCTTTTAAAAAATTATTATTTCTCAGAATTGGGACTGGATTAAGTCCTGTGTCATCCCTGCCTAGGGATATGAATGTTTAGTTTGGCCTGACCTGGGTTACATATCCATCTATGGAGCAGAAGACAGCAACACCCAAACACAGGGACAGAGAGTGGGGGCAATGCTGTGCCCACTTCATCAGAAAAAGGGAAAATGGATGTCAAGCAGGCAAGTCATCCACTGTTCACGGCAAGCAGCTTGGTGTCAGCTGCAGCCTTACGAAGGCTTTATCTTTAAACCCAAGCAAATTAATAACAAATCATAATGCCTGGGGAATGCTCATCTTACTTAAGGAAAACTACTTTTAGGCAACAGCTTTTGACACTAATCAGTTTGCTAATTGTAATTATTTTCATTAAAGCAGGTGTTCAAGAGCTTTCCACTTGTTCCAAATTGTTAATGGTTTGAGTTACTGTATGTGGTTAGGAGCTTTTTAAGTTGTATTTCTTGTTGAGTATTTGATCAATAATCTGAAGCAGGTTCCACCTTAATGTAGTTTTGCTCTATTTCCATTACTTTTCCACTCTTATTTTGTGAGCATGAACTGTCCATTGGCTACCTCAGGGAAGTGGGCTCTGGGCTTGAATCACAGGGCTGCCCCTTAATAGATGGCTCTTAGGGAATGTCAAATCACTAATCTCAATTTAATTATTAATAGATGGGGATAATCCCTATCCCTCGGGGATATTGTGATGGTTCAATGACAATTTGAAAGCCTCTAGTCTAGCATGAACTTGACCTGAACCAGAAAGCTGGGCAGGTGGGGTTGGGTGGGGTTGTCAATGTGGAAGAGCTGGGTGAGGTTCACTGCTGTTCAGAACCCTGCCTACTTCTTCTAGGATATTAAAAATCTGAACAATGCAGATCTTAATTTAAGATGAGCTCCATATTTCAGTGACCATGGTGATCAAGGGAAAGTATAATCCTACCTAAGCATAAGACAAATTATTTGCAGAAAACAATTCAGTTGCTCAGTGAGGTTTGATTTTAATCATAGCCAATTGTCCTCAGGGCATTCTTCTCTCTACCATGGTATTTAGTGAGAAAAGGGAGCTGATTACTCACCTGCTGCCTGAGACTTGTTGCTCTCATGAAAGAGGCTACGTCAAACATGCCCCAAGCCCACTGAAAGTCTCTGTTTGAATGCAGCTTACACTGCATTGGTTAATTTTCAATTGGCAAATCTAATATTCAGGAGGAGCAGAGTGTACTTTTCCCACATAATGGAGGGGAGTGTCAATATGTACCGAAGAACTGTAAAATCTTCCTCAGCCTTGTTGTATGCATGGGCAATTAAGGATCGTCACATTTTGTAAATTGTAATGCATAGAAAAAGTGCAGGTAGTTATCACCATCTTTCCCTTGCTGATATGAAAGGAGAAAGGTGGGATATAGAGCCACTGAGAGGTGATGGCCCTTACCTGAGGCCCTGAAAATACATACATTCATGCTATGTTAGCTGTATGTTAACATTTCTGTCCTTTTCTATAAACCAAAGTGCCTCCAAGTACATCAATATCTGGATCTTCTGGCATCTGTTCATTCTGAGTTCTTATTGACTTTACACACATCTGTTGCACAATGGTTGGTGATATAAACACTGTACACCAAGTGCCTACTCAGTCTTCAAAGACAAATGTCATCACTGTTCAGTAGTTCATGAGTGGGTTAGAAAATATTTATGTGTCTGGTACATTTATTATGAATGTGTATAGCAGTTTGATATAAACGAGAATATTTGATTTTGAATGAGATAACACTACTCAAACATCCTAAAATGAAGTGGGGAAAGAAGATGTTTTGTAAAGAATTATAATAACATAAAAGGTAACTTTACAGTGCTTCATTCCATTCAGACCTGTTTCACTTGTAACATTGCATTTTTTTTTAAATCTTCATTTTATTGAGATATATTCACATACCACGCAGTCATACAAAACAAATTGTACATTCGATTGTTCACAGTACCTTTACATAGTTGTACATTCATCACCTAAATCAATCCCTGACACCTTCATTAGCACACACACAAAAATAACAAGAATAATAATTAAAGTGAAAAAGACCAATTGAAGCAAAAAAGAACACCGGGTACCTTTGTCTGTTTGTTTCCTTCTCCTATTTTTCTACTCATCCATCCATAAACTAGACAAAATGGAGTGTGGTCCTTATGGCTTTCCCAATCCCATTGTCACCCCTCATAAGCTACATTTTTATACAATTGTCTTCGAGATTCATGGGTTCTGGGTTTTAGTTTGATAGTTTCAGGTATCCACCACCAGCTACCCCAATTCTTTAGAACCTAAAAAGGGTTGTCTGAAGTGTGCGTAAGAGTGCCCACCAGAGTGACCTCTCAGCTCCTTTTGGAATCTCTCTGCCACTGAAGCTTATTTCATCTCCTTTCACATCCCTCTTTTGGTCAAGAAGATGTTCTTCGTCCCACGATGCCAGGTCTACATTCCTCTCCGGGAGTCATATTCCACGTTGCCGGGGAGATTCACTCCCCTGGGTGTCTGATCCCACGTAGTGGGGAGGGCAGTGATTTCACCTTTCAAGTTGGCTTAGCTAGAGAAAGAGGGCCACATCTGAGCAACAAAGAGGCATTCAGGAGGAGGCTCTTAGGCACAATTATAGGGAAGCCTAGCGTCTCCTTTGCAGCAACCGTCTTCCCAAGGGTAAAACCTATGGTAGAGGGCTCAACCCATCAAACCACCAGTACCCTATGTCTGTGGTCATGTTAGCAACCATCGAGGTGGGGTAGGCCAATACCCCTGCATTCTCCACAGGCTCCTCAAGGAGGCACTACATATTTTTTTCCTTGTTTTTCTTTTTTAAATCAACTGTATGAAAAAAAAATTAAAAAAAACCAAACAAACAAACATACAATAAAAGAACATTTCAAAGAGACCATAACAAGGGAGTAAGAAAGAGACAACTAACCTAAGATAACTGCTTAACTTCCAACCTGTTCCTACTTTACCCCAAGAAAGTTACCTAATATAGCAACATTTCTGTGAACTAGTTCCTACTATATCCACCAGAAATTAACAGACCATAGTCATTCCTGGGCATCCCCAGAACACTAAATAGCTTATCTGTTCTTCTTGGATTATTGTTCCCCCTTCCTTAATTGCTCTCTATTGCTAGTTCCCCTACATTCTACATTATAAACCATTTGTTTTACATTTTTCAAAGTTCACATTAGTGGTAGCATATAATATTTCTCTTTTTGTGCCTGGCTTATTTTGCTCAGCATTATGTCTTCAAGGTTCATCCATGTTGTCGTATGTTTCACGAGATCGTTCCTTCTTACTGCCGTGTAGTATTCCATCATGTGTATATGCCACATTTTCTTTATCCACTCATCTGTTGAAGGACATTTGGGTTGTTTCCATCTCTTGGCAATTGTGAATAATGCTGCTATGAACATTGGCGTGCAGATATCTGTTCGTGTCACTGCTTTCCGATCTTCCGGGTATATACCGAGAAGTGCAATCGCTGGATCGAATGGTAACTCTATATCTAGTTTTCTAAGGAACTGCCAGACTGACTTCCAGAGTGGCTGAACCATTATACAGTCCCACCAACAATGAATGAGAGTTCCAATTTCTCCACATCCCCTCCAGCATTTGTAGTTTCCTGTTTGTTTAATGGGAGCCATTCTAATCGGTGTGAGATGGTATCTCATTGTGGTCTTAATTTGCATCTCTCTAATAGCTAGTGAAGCTGAACAATTTTTCATGTGTTTCTTGGCCATTTGTATTTCCTCTTCAGAGAACTGTCTTTTCATATCTTTTGCCCATTTTATAATTGGGCTGTCTGTACTACTGTCATTGAGTTGTAGGATTTCTTTATATATGCAAGACATCAGTCTTTTGTCAGATACATGGTTTCCAAAATTTTTTTCCCATTGAGTTGGCTGCCTCTTTACCTTTTTGAGAAATTCCTTTGAGGTGCAGAAACTTCTAAGCTTGAGGAGTTCCCATTTATCTATTTTTTCTTTTGTTGCTTCTGCTTTGGGTGTAAAGTCTAGGAAGTGGCCGCCTAATACAAGGTCTTGAAGATGTTTTCCTACATTATCTTCTAGGAGTTTTATGGTACTTTCTTTTATATTGAGATCTTTTATCCATTTTGAGTTAATTTTTGTGTAGGGTGTGAGGTAGGAGTCCTCTTTCATTCTTTTAGATATGGATATCCAACTCTCCCAGCCCCATTTGTTGAAAAGACCATTATGACTCAGTTCAGTGACTTTGGGGGCCTTATCAAAGATCAGTCAGCCATAGATCTGAGGGTCTATCTCTGAACTCTCAATTCGATTCCATTGATCTATATGTCTATCTTTGTGCCAGTACCATGCTGTTTTGGCAACTGTGGCTTTATAATAAGCTTCAAAGTCAGGGAGTGTAAGTCCTCCCACTTCATTTTCTTTTTTAGAGTGTCTTTAGCAATTCGAGGCATCTTCCCTTTCCAAATAAATTTGATAACTAGCTTTTCCAAGTCTGCAAAGTAGGTTGTTGGAATTTTGATTGGGATTGCATTGAATCTGTAGATGAGTTTGGGTAGAATTAACATCTTAATGACATTTAGCCTTCCTATCCATGAACATGGAATATTTTTCCATCTTTTAAAGTCCCCTTCTATTTCTTTTAGTAGAGTTATGTAGTTTTCTTTGTATAGGTCTTTTACATCTTTGGTTAAGTTTATTCCTAGGTACTTGATTTTTTTAGTTGCTATTGAAAATGATATCTTTTTCTTGAGTGTCTCTTCAGTTTGTTCATTTCTAACATATAGAAACATTACTGACGTATGTGCATTAATCTTGTATCCCGCTACTTTGCTAAATTTGTTTATTAGCTCTAGTAGCTGTATCGTCAATTTCTCAGGGTTTTCCAGATATAAGATCATATCATCTGCAAACAATGACAGTTTTACTTCTTCTTTTCCAATTTGGATGCCTTTTATTTCTTTGTCTTGCCGGATTGCCCTGGCTAGCACTTCCAGCACAATGTTGAATAACAGTGGTGACAGCGGGCATCCTTGTCTTGTTCCTGATCTTAGAGGGAAGGCTTTCAGTCTCTCACCATTGAGTACTATGCTGGCTGTGGGTTTTTCATATATGCTGTTTATCATATTGAGGAAGTTTCCTTCAATTCCTACCTTTTGAAGTGTTTTTATCAAAAATGGATGTTGGATTTTGTCAAATGCTTTTTCAGCATCTATTGAGATGATCATTTGATTTTTCCCTTTTGACTTGTTAATGTGTTGTAATACATTGATTGATTTTCTTATGTTGAACCATCCTTGCATGCCTGGAATGAACCCCACTTGGTCATGGTGTATGATTTTTTTAATGTGTCTTTGGATTCGATTTGCAAGTATTTTGTTGAGGATTTTTGCATCTATATTCATTAGGGAGATTGGCCGGTAGTTTTCCTTTTTTGTAGCATCTTTGCCTGGTTTTGGTATTAGATTGATGTTAGCTTCATAAAATGAGTTAGGTAGTGTTCCATTTTCTTCAATGTTTTGAAAGAGTTTGAGTAAGATTGGTGTCAGTTCTTTCTGGAAAGTTTGGTACAATTCCCCTGTGAAGCCATCTGGCCCTGGGCATTTATTTGTGGGAAGATTTTTGATGACTGATTGGATCTCTTTGCTTGTGATGGGTTGGTTGAGGTCTTCTGTTTCTTCTCTGGTCAGTCTAGGTTGTTCATATGTTTCCGGGAAATTGTCCATTTCCTCTACATTATCCAGTTTGTTGCCATACAGTTGTTCATAGTATCCTCTTAAAATTTTTTTAATTTCTTCAGGATCTGCAGTTATGTCACCTTTTCATTCATTATTTTGTTTATATGGGTCTTCTCTCTTTTTGATTTTGTCAGTCTAGCTGGGGGCTTGTCAATCTTGTTGATCTTCTCAAAGAACCAACTTTTGGTGATATTTATCCTCTCTATTGTTTTTTTGTTCTCTATGTCATTTATTTCTGCTTTAATCCTTGTTATTTCTTTTCTTCTACTTGGTTTAGGATTGGTTTGCTGTTCATTTTCTAGCTTTTTCAGTTGATCCATTAGTTCTTTGATTTTGGCTCTTTCATCCTTTTTAATATATGCGTTTAGTGCTATAAATTTCCCTCTCAGCACTGCTTTTGCTGCATCCCATAGGTTTTGGTATGTTGTGTTCTCATTTTCATTCGTCTCTATATATTTAGCAATTTCTCTTGCTATTTCTTCGTTAACCCACTGATTGTTTAGGAGTGTGTTGTTTAACCTCCAAGTATTTTTGAATTTTCTAAGTCTCTGATGGTTATTGAGTTCTAATTGTATTCCATTGTGGTCAGAGAATGTGCTTTGAATAATTTCAATCTTTTTAAATTTATTGAGGCTTGTTTTATGTCCCAGCATATGATCTATTCTGGAGAAAGTTCCGTGAGCACTAGAAAAGTATGTGTATCCTGGTGATTTGGGATGTAATGTCCTGTATATGTGTGTTAAATCTAATTCATTTAGCAGATTGTTTAGGTTTTTAATTTCCTTATTGGTCTTCTGTCTGGTTGATCTATCTATAGGAGAGAGTGATGTGTTGAAGTCTCCCAGAATTATTGTGGAGACATCAATTGCTTCCTTTAGTTTTGCCAGTGTTTCTCTCATATATTTTGTGGCACCTTGATTGGGTGCATAAACATTTATGATTGTTATTTCTTCTTGTTGAATTGCCCCTTTTATTAGTATGTAGTGGCCTTCTTTGTCTCTCAAAACATCCCTGCATTTAAAGTGTATTTCACCTGAGATTAATATTGCTACACCTGCTTTCTTTTGGCTGTAGCTTGCATGAAATATTTTTTTCCATCCTTTCACTTTCAGTTTCTTTGTGTCCCTGTGTCTAAGATGAGTCTCTTGTATGCAACATATTGATGGTTCATTTTTTTTGATCCATTCTGCGAGTCTATATCTTTTAATTGGGGAGTTTAATCCATTTACATTCAACGTTATAACCGTGAAGGCATTTCTTGAATCAGCCATCTTATCCTTTGGTTTATGTTTGTCATATTTTTCCCCTCTCTCTACTAATATCCTTTAATGTACCCATACTGAATCTCTTTAGTACTGAACCTTTCTCCAAGTCTCTCTGTCCTTTCTTTGTTTCTCTGTCTGTTGGGCTCCCTTTAGTATCTCCAGTAGGGCAAGTCTCTTGTTAGCAAATTCTCTCAGCATTTGTTTGTCTGTGAAAAATTTAAGCTCTCCCTCAAATTTGAAGGAGAGCTTTGCTGGATAAAGTATTCTTGGTTGGAAATTTTTGTCACTCAGAATTTTAAATATATCGTGCCACTGCCTTCTCGCCTCCATGGAGGCTGCTGAGTAGTCACTAGTTACTCTTATGCTGTTTCCTTTGTATGTGGTGAATTGCTTTTCTCTTGCTGCTTTCAGAACTTGCTCCTTCTCTTCCATGTTTGACAGTGTGATCAGAATATGTCTTGGAGTGGGTTTATTTGGATTTATTCTATTTGGAGTTCACTGAGCATTTATGATTTGTGTATTTATGTTGTTTAGAAGATTTGGGAAGTTTTCCCCAACAATTTCTTTGAATACTCTTCCTAGACCTTTACCCTTTTCTTCCCCTTCTGGAACACCAATGAGTCTTATATTAGGACGTTTTATATTATCTATCATATCCCTGAGGTCCGTTTCAATTTTTTCAATTTTTTCCCCATTCTTTCTCTTATGCTTTCATTTTCCATTCTGTCATCTTCCAGGTCACTGATTCGTTGTTCAACTTCCTCTAGTCTTGTACTATGAGTGTCCAGAATCTTTTCAATTTGGTCAACAGTTTCTTTAATTTCCATAAGATCATCCATTTTTTTATTTAGTCTTGCAATGTCTTCTTTATGCTCTTCTAGGGTCTTCTTGATATCCTCTGTCCCGTAGTATGGTCTCATTGTTCATCTTTAGTTCTTTGAGTAGCTGCCTTAGGTGCTGTGTCTCTTCTGATCTTTTGATTTGGGTGCTTGGGCTTGGGTTATCCATATCGTCTGGTTTTTTCATATGCTTTATAATTTTCTGTTGGTTTTGGCCTCGTGGCATTTGCTGAACTTGATAGGGTTCTTTTAGGATTTGCATACCAATTGAAGTCCTTATCTTTAATTTATCAGATCTACAGCTTCGTGGAATACACTTTCTCTAACTAACCAGCAGGTGGCGTCCACGAGCCACCTGTTCTCCACAAGCCAGTTCTCCCCTGCTTAGCTTTTGTGGTGAGTGGGGGAGTGAGCTTTGTGGGGTCCAACTGGTGTACCAAGCTTGCGTGTGTAGTTGGTGTTGCCCGCCCTGTATATGGGGCGTGTTTCTGGGCAGTCGGGGGGGGGGGGTGGCCCTAACAATCAAATCTCCCTGGTGATCCTAGAGTTTTAAAGCTGCTGCAATAGTCTAATCCTTCAGTTCAGTCCTGCCACAGTTTGTCTCTGCCACTGACCCACAAGTCCTTGGTATTGGCGTATGGCTCCTGAGACTTGCAAGTGGGCCCCTCTTCCAGGCTGTGCACCCCCTGGTCCTCTGTTGAGTGGTGACTGTGCTATGTCACAGGTGAGTGCCATCCCCCCAGGGCAGTTCTGGGCTGCTGGACTGTGTAGGGAGGCTCCCAGTCTGCTGAAATGATGGCTGAATGGGGCTTTGTTAATTCACACTGCTCCACCTTCCCAACTCTGGGACAATCAGCTGAGGTTGCAGGGAAGGCTAATGTCCACGCCCAGTTTTGTGGTGTGTGCCTGTTATTTGAAGCACTTCCGTCACACTGGGTTGTCTGTGGCAGCTCTGGGCTATGGGGCTGGTGATGGGCAGGAGTGTTTCCTGTCCACTGGGATGATGGCTGTGAGCGGACACCCCCCTTTTCTTGGGAAGTTGTAGTGTTTAGTGAATTTTCTCAGCCACTGGATTATTGCCTTTTGTCTCAGAGCTCTCTTAGTTCTGCTCTTGTCTTGACCTGCCCAAATTGTAAGTCTTTGAAGCTTTCTGTATTGGGCTTCTTAGAGTAATTGTTTTAGAAAAAGAAAACAGGATTAAAAAAAAAAAATAAAAAAGTGCCCTCCTCATAGATCTAATGGGTTATTGAAATGCTAAGAGACAAAGCAATTAGGGCCATTAAGGAAAGGTCCACAGGGCAGAGAGATCAGCTTTTCTTCGGGATTTGCATATGAGCCTCAGGGCCTGAGCTCTGCCCTTCCCCTTTCTATGTTCACCAGAACTCCAAAAATCCTCCGCTTTTATTTTGGAGTTTTTTGTGTTGTTTTTTTCTATGCCTGTCTCCTCTCTGCTGGGCTGGCTGCTCTCAGATTCTCTGCTGTCTTGTCTCAGTCTGTCTATGGTTGGAGTTTGGATCAGTAGAATGAGTTTCCGATAAGGGCTGCCACTGCAGTTCTCCCTTCTCCTTCCCGGAGCTGACAGCCCCTCCTCCCATGGGACTGAGCCTGGCAGGGAGGGGTGCGGGTCCCCTGGCCACAAAAACTTACAGATTTCACTGATCTCAGCAGTTCCACGTTTTCATGAGTGTTGTATGAAGTATGCCCAAAGTCAGATTGCTCTGTGGTGTCCAGTCCACGCAGTTCCTGGCTTTCTACCTACTTTCCTGGAGGAGTAACTAAAACATGCAGCTCACCAGTCCGCCATCTTGCCCCGCCTCCCAACATTGCATTTGATGCTCACAAAAGCTCTGTAAGCTATGTAAGAAGAGGTATTATTGTTCCTTAAACCTACAGGTATGAATTAGTCCAAATCCAAGTTTATTCAATGATTAAGATCATACTGTTTCCAGTTTCGGTATTTTGACTTTGCAGATTCCCCTAAGGTAAAGCCTGGTCCTAAATCCACCTCCTTAAGATAGATGAGAAACGCATAATATATTACCACCTCCTTTCTTCTGTCTTGAAGACTCTTGAGGGGAAGGGTTTAGCCAGAAAGAAGGGAGTTCAGCTGCTGGAGAATGTTAGAGCTCTTTTGGCCTAGAGATGTTGAAAGCAGTGGAATGCAGGGATTTAAGTCAGTGTGGTTTTTGTTTCAGAGAGTGTCCGGTGAATGTGAATTTATAACAAAAGGTATTTTGTTGTCATCTAATCATTTTAGGAAACATTTTCAGGCCTTAAAAAGCTAAAAAACAAACAAACAAACAAAAAACTGTCAAAAATGGCTCTTTCCCCTTATACTTTTTAAGTAGACTTTAAGGGTTGGATGGGATGGTTGGGAAATAAAAGAACTAAGTCACCATAATCTCCTCTACTTCAGCTCTGCTGATGTATCTTATTGCATAGGCTGCTTTGAAAACATTATTCCATGCTGGAAAGGCCATTTGAGCTTTTCTAAGATTCACGCATTGTTTTCTCTGGCTCTTTGGATATCTGGTATTCTTCCAAATAGGGGTATGCTGAGGATGGAGCTGGGCACAGCTGTGCAGTGTCATAAAGTCTGGGTCCCTTGAGCTGCTCGTGGTATTGCTTCAATAAAGAGAACTTCGGAATTGAGGCTGTAGCATCCTGATGTATCTTTTTTCATCTTGTGGGAAACTTTGGTGCTCTTTAGGCTCTTCCTGAGACTCTAGCTAACAGTTTTAGATGAACCATGAATTTGCTGAGAGGCAGGAGGATGGTGTATTTTCAGCTTCAGGTAAATAATAGATAAAAAATCCAAAGTTAATCGCCACCTTCTTCTGGTCACTTAGAGCATGATATTCCCTTACTTAAATACCTTCCAGGGTGACCCTTTTTAGTTCCTGTTACTGTGTTCTGCAAGTCCTATGTGAGATGGCTCCCACCCACATCTTCAACATCTTCCACCACTCAAATCCTCACTTGCTTTCTATTCAGAAACTTCGAACTGTTCTGCCTCAGTCCTGAAATTTAAGCTGTCAAAACATACCAGTGGCCAGTGTCATTGGCTTGCTATTTGTGTGGAACATCGTTTCATTAGCTCTTCCTGTGCCTGGCTCCTTCTCATTCTTCGCGTCTAAGTTTAAAGCTGACCTCATAGAGACTTTTCCTTACCCATCTTATCAAAAATGATAAGCCTCTTCTTTTGGTTACCTATCATCCTACCACCCTGTTTCTTTTGTTTCATTTATCAGTCTATAGAAATAATGCTTACAGTGGTTATATCTTTGTTATTTCTTATTTTATCTTCCCCAATCAAGCAGAGGCCTTATATCAGTCACACTTTCTGTCTTCAGTGTCTAGAACAGTGCTTGCCCATAGTAAGCTCTCAATAAATATATGCTCAATGAGAGAATGGGCATGGGAACTTGACCAGTAGTAAAGCAAACAGAGAATCTGTGCTATTTATTGTATATAAGCATATGTAAACAGAGAAGAGAATAGGGTGGTGGTGGAAAAAAGATATCTTAATCTACCTGTTAGTCTTGGTGACTTCCCTCCCTGATATCTGAAGATGTCACTGTGGCCCAGAGGAAATCCTTGGGAAGCCAGGACTTCTGCTGTGACTTAACAATTCCGGCTGTGACTTAAAGCTGTTAGCTTTGCCATCTCTGACTTTGTGCTGACATTTCCTGCCTTCCCTGTTGTTTCAGCAGCCACCTTGAGACTTTACAGCAATTCAAAGAAACTCACCAGGAAAGCTTTATGGACCCCTACCATGGTGAATAATTGGTATTAAAAAACAGTATTGTAGCAAATGCATGTGGACAGTTTTGTTTTATTCAAAACACTGCCCACTGTCATGCTTTTATAGCTTGATATTCAGGGCTTCTTACAGGAAATGATTTTCCAACCCTGTTAGGAATTGGGCTCCAGCAAGCTTGGATGACAGATTCCACAGTTGTACTTGGCATCCAGAATTCTGCAGATGCTTCTGCAGATGCTTCTGCAGCTCTGCGTGGGCATGGACTAATACAACATTAGCTGGAGAGCAAGGGCTATTTGTGCTTTCTAGAGGACAAGGCCATGAATCTCAGCAGTGTTTTTGGGACATTGGCCCCTTGAAACACATTTTAAAAACCTACAGCAGCATATGGATTTACTTTTAATGTCAGGATATGGCTGAAAAAAATTTCAAAGTCATCAAATGATTTTTGGCAGTGAGGATGTATACCATGTGTGGTACTCAATTTATTAAACTAATTTATAAATTTAATTTTATTGTTTTTTTGGTTTTGGGGGATGCCAAATGCCTGTTTTACTGAATATTAACTTTCAGGTGGTTGCTTTAGTGTCACTGAGAGAGCTTGAGTGTGCATATCAATCTCTATTTAAAAGGGGGAGATTAAAGCATTGTGGATAACTATAGTAACTTTTGAGACTACGTTAAGTAAAATGCAACCATCTGTAGAGAAATATATGAGGAAAAGATTTTTATACTCACTGAATGACCTTGGGAAAGTGACTCAATTTCTGTCAGATGGGTCAATTTCTGTCTCATCAACTTGCAAGAGTTTTGTGGGGGTCCTACTAGATAAAATCCAGAGAGGTTAAGGGACTTGTTCATGGTTGTTTCGCTAGTTAGTGGCAGAGTCAGTACCCAAGTCCAAGTATATCTGAATGTAAAGTTACTCTTGCTCATACCGTCACATTTCCATGCCCTACACATAAGTGCTTTGGTGAAAATGTGGAATTTTATTTTTATTTATTATTTAGGAAACCAGTGTCTTACCCTTTCCCAAGAAACTTGTGCCTAAGGCAGGTTTCCATCCTGCCGGTCCTTTGTTTAGCAGGTGCTAACCCAGGGCAGGGAAAATGATGGAAAACAGGAGTGAGTCAAGGTGGAGGGGAAGAAATGCAAGGTCGTGTGTTACTACTGCACCTGCCCCTACTTCACAATGAGACACAAGAGTTGGTTACTCTCATGGTGATGTGCTTGACCACACAGGGTGACTTCGGACAGGCTGTTTTGAAATGATACATTTGAGGGAAAGGGAGAGCAAATTTTTCTTTCAGCTTTCCCTTATTCCCTACCTCCCATTGGTTACAGTTTACCTCATGGAAATTCAATTGCCCTGCCCTTCTGGTTGTTATCTGTCCACTCAGTAGCCACTTGGAAGGTCAGATCCTATGACCCGAGGTGTGGTGTTTCATCTGAATTGTGGAAGGGAGAGAGAGAGCCAGACACTCTGAGCGTATTCCTGGTTGTGAGGCAGATGTGCTGGTTCTAACCAGAATCCTAGCCCCACTCAGCAGGAGAGTGTGGTGGGAGGAAGGAGGCGTGGGGTCAGAGGCTATCACAGGGCCATTTGGCCAAGGCACTGGCTGCAATAGTGTAAGTGGCCAAGGATCCAGGGGAAAGATGAGGCTGAGAGGATCTGAGGAACTACATAAGCCTAACATTTCAAGCTATCTAAGGGGTAAATAAGGCTTGTATTTTTGAGTGCCAGACATATCACACCCTAATGATTTCTGACATGATCTGGAGAAGTGGATAAAAATTCCATGCTTGCAATAGCCTGAGGGAGCTATAGCTTACTCAAGTCTCAGGAGCCAAAAGCCTGTACTTTTAAGTTATTCTATGTGGAGAAATGTCTTCTGGCAATTTTGAGGGATAAGAAAGAAGCTGCTAAGGTCAAATGTAGCCTGGTATCTGGGCCATGGGCCTAATCAGAGTTGGTGATTGCTCACATGATATATGAGAATGTTGCTCCAAAACATGCCCTTTATTAAACAGGTTTCTCACCCACCCACTGGATTGCCAAAAATACCATCTCTGGATGTTGAGTCAAGGTAAACCTATTATCTGCAGCAGGATATCATTGACCATTATGGGCCCTTCATTTGTTTTAAAGTATGAAGTCTTATGCATGAAGCACTGTACCAGATTCTTGTGAAGGGAAGGGAGATATAAGAAAGTATGAGATGTGGTTCTTATCTCCGTCAAATTTATACCTAGTGAACAACAGCACCTACTAGACTGTCGAATTTGCTTCAGCCTCCGGAAATCCTTGTGGATTAGATTAGAAATGTTTGATAGGAAAAGAGATAATGTGGCACTCAGGAAGAGGGGATTTAAATTGGTCTTTAACATGTAGGGGGTGAGCAGAGAGTGCAGCAAAAAAGGATTTGGTACCTGGTAATAGGGAAGCCCTCTTCACGAGGATAGGAGCATAAACAGCCATCTTCTTTTATGTTCAAGTTTTGTTGTAGGTTCTAAGATCTTTTAAAATGGTGAATTATTACTTATAGATTTCTCAACATAGAAACATCCTTGCATTCCTGGAAAATATCCCATGAGGTCATGATGTATTAATTTTATAATTATTATTATTATTTTTTTTTTTGCCTTTATTTTACCTAAGATTTTTACTTTGCTAGTCATAGGTAAGTGTGCTCTGTGGAATTTTGTTTTGGTTCAACCATTATTAAAACTGAATATTGAAGTTATATGCAATCCTTAAGGAATTTGTGAGTTTTCTTCCTTTTATTTCTGTGCTCTGAACAATTTAGTATGTTTTGGGATAATATAATTTGTGGATTTCCCTGTGAAATCATGTGGGTCTGGTGTTTTTAAGTGGGTAATTTAAAAATAACTTTTTCTATTTCTTTTCTGGAAATTGATGTTTTAACTTTCTATATTCACAAGAGTCAGTTTTGAGAACTAAATTTGCCTAGAAAATTATCCATTTCTTCTAGGTTTACAAATTTATTTGTAAAAACTTGTGTGAAGTAATCTTTTTTTTTTCACTTCCTGTGTTTTGCATTTTTTGGTATCTGTGCTTTCTTTCTCACTCTTTCTTTTTAAAACAGACTAAGGATTGTGGGAAGATGGCAGATTAGGAAGCTCCAAGAATAAGTCCCTTGCCCAGAATAGTTATTAAACAGGCAAGAATTGTCTGAATCAACTATTTCAAAACTCCAGAGTCCAGTAGAACATGGTATAGCATCCAGGGAAGAGCAGGAGGAAGAGGCTGCTAAATCATGGTAAACACCAGTAAATTGCTCTCCCTGGGCTGGGGTTACCGGCACTCATCCCCCACACTCTCAGCAGCCCAGGTCCCAGGGGGTCCGGCTCCTGGAGAAGTTTGCTGGTGTCAGAGAGGGACATAAAAATCCACTTCCCCAAGACCTGGCGGGGGTGGGCACAGGCTGAGCTGGGCACAGCTTTTGATGAGCCACTTCTGACCACTGAGGGCCTAGCCCTGAGGGCAGCCATTGTTCCGACCCAGTGTCCCAACAGAGGCTATGGAGGAGATTTAATGATGCTAAGCTTCCTCAGAGCTGTGAAGGAGAGTTGCGTTTTCTGGGCAGGTCAAGCAGTGCAGCTTTGGAGACCTGTGGAAGAAGCTCCTGGTACCCTTCCTGGCCCCTCCCTCAGCCCCTCTCCAGACAGTTTGGAGCTGGTCTGCGCCCCTTTTGTGGGTCCCTGGCCTTGTTACAGCTGGAAAAGACTGACTTGGGAAGCTCCTCACTGGTCTGCTCCTTTCCCAGAAGTTGCCCTCCTGGCAAAAGCAGCTTGAAACAAGGAAAGCTGTGTAAAACAATTGAGGCCTGTGGCAAAGGCTTTAAATCCAACTCAGGAGAGGGAGATCTGTTTCCTAGGGAGTTAAATGCCCATCAACAGGGGAACTCCAAAGCAACTAGCAAGCACAAGCCCAGGACCCAACACAGACCCAGAGAAAACTGGGAGGACCCTGCACTTTGCATTCGCCTTGGGTGGACCTTCCTTATACGAGGGTGACACTCAGGAAAATCTCTGTTATATCACCAGCTGTTTGCAAACTCAAGAAGCAGACATCTTGGGAAATAACTTCCAGAGTTAACATTATAAACTCTTAAAATGTACAGTGTGCAGTGAAAGATTATAAGACAAAGAAATGGGAAATGAGGATTTATACAAAGGAAGAGGATAAAAATCCAGAAAACACCAGTGGGGAAGACCAGACTGTGGATGTACTAGACGAAGACTTTGGAAAAATGATCTTCAGTATGCTCATGGAGATGAGGGAAAATACAGAGAGAATTAAAGACTATCAAGAAAACAATGAATGATCAATATGAGTATCTTAGTAAAGAGATAGAAATTTTAAAAAGGAACCAAACAGAACTATTGGAGTTAAAAGACCACAATAACAGAAATGAAAAATTCCCACGAGAGTGTCAATAGCAGATTGGAGCTGGCAGAAAAAAGAATCACCAAACTCAAAGATAAGACAATTGAAATGAATCAGGCTGAGGAGCAAAAAGAAAAAAGAATTATAAAAAGTGAAAATAGCCTAAGAGACCTCTGGGACACCATCAAGTGCACTAATATACACACTCTAGGAGTCCCAGAAGGAGAAGAAAGAAAGGGACAGAAGGAATAGTCAAAGAAATAATGATGGAAACTCCCCCAAATTAGCAAAAGGCATGCATATGCACATCCAAGACCAGAGAACATCAAACAGGATAAACTTGAAGAAAAATATACCTGTCATATACTGATCAAAGTATTGAATGCAAAGGTGAGAGTTCTTAAAGCTGCAAGAGAAAAGCAATGTGTTATATATAAGGGAATCCCAATTAGGTTGAGTACCAGTTCTCACCAGAAACCAAGGAGGCAAGAAGGCAGTGGATTCAAATAATTAAAGGGCTGGAAGTAAATGACTGCTAGCCAAGACTTTTATATTTTATATTTTATATTCAAAAATGAGGGAGAGAGAGAGGAGGGGAAAGATGGTGACAAAGAGAAGAGTAGAATTTAGTCAATCCCCTGGAAAAACTAATAAACAACCAGGAGCAACTAGTAAATAATTTGGAATAACTGCTGGGAAACAACCGTGACTGTCCACACATCATACACCAACCTGCATTGGGAGGAATGCCTGAGATCACAGCATAGAATCTGTAAGTAAAAGCTGTGGAACCACACCAAAAGTCCCTCCACCCATGGCAGGCTGAGCTGCAAAACCTCACTGTGGTAGAGAGCAGCACTCTCTGAGCGAGCGAATATAGCTCAGCTGAGCTCCAACTGGGGTTTTAATTAACAAGTGTGGATTGCTGAATACAAGCTACAACCCCCCAACAAGCAGACTGAGGCTTTTAGTGATGACTGACCTTAAAGAACCAGAAGACTCATCTGTCCCAGGAAGGGGAGCCTAGAAGACCAGGTGTTCCCTCTGGCTGACAAGTGAAACTGGGGGGCTGTGTACTGGCTCCAAAAGGGGGCTTTCTGTCCATTTTTCTCTCTTTCAACCTGAGGGGCTCTGAGGGGAAAGCCTTGGTCATTTTTAGTTTGTAGCGCTCTGACCCAGACAGGGGTGGAGATAACAGAGTCAGAGAGACAATTCAAATGCAGATGATAACTCCCTAGGGGGTGTATCTTCCCTAAGAGGAAGGAGGTGGGGCACAGCTTTCTCCTTACAACCAGACCCCAGAGCCTGGGGGAAAACAGCCAAAACAGAAACTGAATGGGCCACGCCTTCTTACACCAGTCAGGAGCAACAGGCTGACAGGCACAACCTGCTGGGCAGGTTTGGAAAAGCACAGTGACTAGAGACCTCACTGGAAAGTCTGTCATTCTTCTAAGATACACCCTGAATATAACCCCATTCTGAGACCTGAACCCATGCTGGTCTGAGAAAATCTAATTGGGGTAACCAAGGAAACCAGATGCCTAGACAACGGAAAACTACAATCTACACTAGGAAAAATGAAGATATGGCCCAGTCAAAGGAACAAACTTACACCTCAGTCGAGATACAGTTGAAATATTGTTTCACTTTAATGAAACAATTTATTAAAGATTTTCAAAGAAATATGCTAAATCAAATAAAAAACCAAATCAGTGAGTTCAGGGAAGATATAACAAAAGGGATGAAGGCTATAAAGAAAACACTGGGCAAACATAAGGTGGAAATTGAAAGTTTAAAAAACAACTGGCAGAATCTATGGAAATGAAAGGCACAACACAAGAGATGAAAGACACAATGGAGACATACAACAGCAGATCTCAAGAGGCAGAAGAAAACACTCAGGAACTGGAAAACAAGACACCTGAAATCCTACACACAAAAGAACAGATAGAGAAAAGAATGAAAAAATATGAGCAACATCTCAGGGAATTCAATGACAACATGAAGCACATGAATGCATGTGTCATTGGTTTCCCAGAAGGGAAAAGGGGCAGAAGCAATAATAGAGGAAATAATCAATGAAAATTTCCCATCTCTTGTAAAAACATAAAATTACAGATCCAAGAAGTGTGGTGTACCCCAAACAGAATAGATCTGAATAGGCCTATGCCAAGACACTTAATAGTCAGATTATCAAACGTCAAAGACAAACAGAGATTCCTGAAAGCAGCAAGAGAAAAGCAATCCATCACATACAAGGGAAGCTTGATAAGACTATGTGTGGATTTCTCAGTAGAAACCATGGAGGCAAGAAGGAAGTGGTGTGGTATATTTTTAAGATACTGAAAGAGAAAAACCACCAACCAAGAATCCTATATCCAGCAAAACTGTCCTTCAAATATGAGGGAGAGTTTAAAATATTCTCTGATGAACAGACAATGAGAGAGTTTGTGAACAAGATACCTGCTCTACAGGAAATACTAAAGGGAGCACTACAGACAAATAGGAAAAGACAGGAGAGAGAGGTTTGGAACACAGTTTTGGGTGATGGTAGCACAGCAATGTAAGTACACTGAACAAAGATGACTGTGAGTATGGTTGAAAGAGGAAGGTTAGGAGGATGTGGGACACCAGAAGAAAAGAGGAAAGATAAAGACTGGGACTGTATAATTCAGTGAAACCTAGAGTGCTCAACAACTGTGATAAAATGTACAAATATGTTTTTACATAAGGGAGAACAAATGAATGTCAACCTTGCAAGGTGTTAAAAATAGGGTGGTGATGGGGAAAAAATGCAATCAATGCAAACTAGAGACTACAGATAACAGAAACATTGTATTATGCTTCCTTTAATATAAAAAAGGCAATATACCAAAGCTAAAAGCCTGTAAGAGGAGGACATAAGGCAGGAGTATGAGACTCTTGACATTGGTGATGTTGTTTGACTCTTTTATCTACTTTAGTTTAATTCTATCCTTCCTTTTGTTGCTTTTTAGCTGTCTTTTTTTTCTTTTTCTTTTCTCTCTCTACCTTCTTTGATTCTTCTTCCTTCTTTGTGGAAGAAATGGAGATGTCCATATATAGATAGTGGTGATGGTGGTGAATACATAAATATGTGACTATACAGGGAACCATCAATTGTTTACTTAGGATGGAAAGTATGGTAGGTGAACAAAACCATCTTGAAAAAAAAAACATGTTGATGAAGAAAACTTGAGGGCACTACATTGAGTGAAATAAGTTCAGACACCTAAGAACAAATATTGTATGGTCTCACTGATATGAACTAATTATATTATGTAAACATATAGACATGAAATATAAGTTATCATGATGTAGAATGAGGCTAAAGAATGGGGAGTGGTTGCTTACTATGAGCAGAATGTTTAACTAGGTTGAACTTAAGTGTTTGGAAGTGGACAGAGGTGATGGTAGCACATTATTGTGAGAATAACTAACTGTGCTGAATGGTGTGTGAAGGTGGTGGAAAGGGGAAGCTTAGAGTCACCAGAAGGAAAGTTGGAGGTTAAAAGACGGGAATGTATAAAACAGTGATTTTGTGGTGGGCAATGTCCGTGATTAACTGTACAAATATTAGAAATCTCTTTCATGAACTAGAACAAATATATGACACTATAACTAGAAGTTAATAATAGAGGGGTATATAGGGAAAAATATACCTAATGCAATCTACATACTACAGTTAACAGTATTTTAACATTATTTCATCAACAGTAACAAATGTACTATGCCAATACTTTGAGTCAATAATGGAGGGGGAGTGGTTAAGGGTATGGGAGGAATCGAGTTTCCTTTTTTTGTCTTTCTTTTCTGGAGTAATGAAAATGTTCTAAAAATTGGAAAAAAATTAATTGTGATGATGGATGCACAGCTGTATGATGGTATCATGGGCAACTGACTATGCACTTTGGCTCTTTGGATAATTGTATAGTATGTGAACAATTGCAATAAAATTAAATTAAAAAAATGAGGTTGAGATGAAGAGGCATTCCCTGATAAACAAAAGCTGAGGGAGTTCATCACCACTAGCCTGATCCTACAAGCAATACTAAAAGGAGTTGTTCAGACTGAAAGGAAATAATACTAGACAGTGATTCAAAGTGGTATAAAGAAATAAAGACCTGCAATAAAGGTAAGTGTATTAATTTTTTTGGCATATAACTCTACTTCTTACACCTTACAGTTGCTAAAATGCAAATGCATAGAAAATAATGATAAATATATGGTTTTGGACAGACAATGTACACAGATATAATTGGTAACAAGTAAAAAAGAGGTGAGGGCAGGAAGGAGGGGTATAGGAAATGTGCATGTGCATGCTATTGAAGCCAAGTTAGTATCAATCCAAATGTAATTTTAACTCCATGGTAACCACAAGAAAAATATATGAAAAATATTTCCACATAGAAGTGAAAAGGCACTCGATGTGGTACAACACACACACAAAATAAATATTAAAGTAGGCATTAATTGAAGAACTGAGGGACAAAAAAGATATAAGACTTACAAAGGCTAAATAGCAAATGGCAGAAGAAAGTTCTGCATTACCAGCAATGACTTTAAATGTAAACGGAGTCCCAAAATATATGAAGCAAATACTGACAAATTTGAAGGGAGACATTGATGGATCTCTATTAATAGAAGACTTTAATACACTACTTTCAATAATGGATAGAACATCTATAAGGAAATACAAAACTTGGCTGTACTCTAAAACAGACTAACCATTGGCTTGTGCATCTTATTGACCCTTTTCTTCCCAGAACCAGGATTTAGATTTAATTATTGGCTATATTTGCAGTCTTTATCTTTAATTATTTCCTTTCATTAAAAAAATATAGTATTTTTTTCCTAGCTTTTTAAATTTATTTTCTTTTATTTTGTACTGGATATTCTGTTTATTCCCTCACCTCCCAAGCCCCCTCCTCTCTTTGCTCTGTGGCCTCAAGAGGCTGATGCATAGACATTGCATCAATTGAGCTCTTTTTCTCTGGTTTCTGGTTGGGGTCAACCCATGTGAGGCAGTGGCAGGAGATCAAAGGGCTGGAGAGAGATTAATATTTATTCCCCAGCTCCCTGGTTGCTATGCTGAGAATTAGCACTGGCTTCATTCTGCTACTGAAAGCCATAGCTCTTGTTGAATGGTCTTCTCTTACAGCAGCAGATAGGGCTTTCTCTAGGGTTGGGTAACCATTCCCTCTTCTTGACACTTCAGAGTGGTAACAGCTCCTTGTTCTTGCTGGCCTCTTAACCCTGTTGACACCTTTGAAATTCTGCTGACTTACAAATAGTGAATTACACTAGCTGAGTGTGGGAGTGTGCTGTCTGTTTTTAGATAATATATTCAGTTTATTATAGATATTTAAGTCTAAGACTTACCTTTGAGCACTGCTTTACCTGGATCCCATAGATTCTGTTATGTAGTATTTTCATTATATTTTTTTCTAGAAGTTCTGCAAATTTGGTTTATGTTACAAAAACACAATTAAGTTTGTTAAAATTATTTGTTTAAATATTCTATATCTGAATTAATTTTTAGTCCACTTGACCTATTTTGGACTGAGATGGTATTGTAAATGTCATGATTTCCACCTAGTTCTCCATGTATTTTCTGTCATTTCTGGCTTATGAATGTTGCTGCTGTGTTATTTTTGGTTTATAGACATAACTTACATATTGATTGTGAATTTTAGCATGAACACTCCAAAATGTCTTTCTTTTCTGATTTAGTGCTCTTGGGTCTGAATTCTATCTTGTTGGATATTAAATTCAGGGTTCTGTTATTTTGTTTACAATTTTGGAATCTTTACATAGAATATTCAAGCTAATCTTTTGCAATCTATGCTAAACAATGCAGACAATTACATCACCTGTGAATAAGGACAGTTTTGTTTCTCCCTTTCTGATGTTTATAACTTTTGTTTTTCTCTTCTTATTGCTCTGGCTATGACTTCTGAGATAATGTGAATAGAAGTGGTGACCAGAGATACTAATTGATTGTTTCTGGTTTAAAGGGGATACTTCTCACCTTTATCAAGTATGATTTCTGCTGTAGTATTGATTTCTGTCTATTATCTATCTATCATCTATCTATCTATCTATCTATCTATCTATCTATCTATCTCCTCTTTATCAAGGTGAGAAATTTCTCCTCTATTATCAGATTCCTAAGGGATTTTTATTTTTAAAATAGTTAATGGGTATTTAATTTTATCAAATATTTTTCTTGATATATTGATGATCATATGCTTCCCCTTTAATCTATTAAATAGTGAATTATATCAAGAATGATTTTCTGAGATCTCCTAGGATAAAACTTAATTGGTTGATACATTTTTTACACACTATTGGGTTTGGTTTGCTATTTTTAATTTAGAAAATGTCTATATTCATAAGTGATTCTTGCCTCTAATATCTTTTCTTATGCTGTTGGTTTAGCAGTTTGGCTGTTGGTATCTCTACGGTAATGGCAAACAGGCAATTGTTATAAGATTGTAAATACTTGGTGATTTCACTTGCCAGGGTCATGCTTCCAAGGGAAAATTTTGTGATAAGAGAGATTGTGTAGACTTGGAATGTGAAAAGAAATTAATGTGTGGAATTTTATGAATTTTAATATAGGTCTTTGCAACTCCAAAGCTAATGCTATGAGTGTGAATTCCAGCTCTTCTAGTTGTTGTGTGTCTTTAGGGAAATTACTTAATTTCTCTGAGCCCATGCATCCCCGTTCAAACATTGGGACCATCCTTACAGGGATGTTATGAAGATTAACTGAGAGATTATATAAAGCATCTTAAAATCATCTACTTCTGGGTTTCTTGATTTTGTCTCGTCATTTGTAAGAATCACCGGCAGATCTTGTTAAAGACAAACAGTCTTTAGGTTCCCAATAAGCTTACTGACTCATTCTCCAGGAGAATATTCTGGGTAACTATTTTTTAAAGTAAACTTTTACTAAAACATAATACACATACAGAAAGTAAACAAATAGTGTGATGATTTTTGTTTTAATAAAGTGGTCAAGCCATGTAACTATTACCCATATCAAGAAATAAAAGCATATATCAGCACCTAGAAATCCCCTTAAGACCTTTCCTAATTACTGACTTCCCAGAAATAACCACTATTTGATTTAATACTGCATTAATTAGTTTTTCCATTTTGGGGGATTTTTATAAATGGGATCATATCCTTAAAGACCTTTTGTTTCTGGCTTATTTCATTCATTGTATTTGTGAAATTCATCCCTATCATTGTGTGTAGCTAAAGTTCTTTTCATTTTCATCATGTTGTATTATTCCACTGTGTGGATCTATCATAATTTGTTTACCCATTTTTTTATTGATAGATGTGATTTGGGTTATTACTAGTTTTGGGCTAATATGAACAGTATTGCTATAAACATTTGTGTACCTGTCTTTTGGTGAACATATATATATGCGTTTCTCTTGAGTATATATTTGGGAGTATGTGATAGATTGAATTATGTACCCCAGAAAAACATGTTCTTAATCTTAATCCATTCCTATGAGTGTGAACCCAGTATAAATAGGACCTTTCAAAGATGTTAGTTTTAGTGAAAGTGTGGCCAGCTGAATCAGTTTGGGCTTTATAATGCAGATTACTGGGATCCTTTTTAAGCAGAACGTAATTCAGACATAGGGAAAGAAAGCCTTGGGAGGGGGCCAAAAGCCAGAAGTCAACGGAACCCAGGGGAAAAGGGAAAGGACATTGCTATGTGTATTTCCATGTGACTGAAAAGCCATGGACCAAGGATCCCTGGCAGCCAGCCCTAGAGTGCCACAGTCTTTGGAGAGAAAGCATGCTTTGCTGGTACCTCAGTTTTGGACTTCTTCTAGCCTCAAAACTGTGAGCCAATAAATTGCAGTTGTTAAACCAACTCATTGTATGGTATTTATTTTAGCAACCAGGAAACTAAGACAATAGAATTGATAGGTCATAGGTTAGATGGAAGTTTAGCCTTGGGAGATATTGCCAAACAGCTTTCCAAAGTGGTTATGCCAATTTATACTTCTGCCAGTAAAGATGAGAGTTGTAATTGCTCTATATCTTTACTAATGCTCTGTATTATCTCCTTTTTTTCATTTTAGACATTGCTATGTGTGTGTACTTGTATCTCAGGGAGTTTTCACTTGTATTTCCTTGATTACAAATGAAACTGAGTAATTTTTCTTGTTTTTTTGGCCATTAGGATATTCTCTTTTATGAAGTGCTTGTGGAAGTTTTTTACTGATTTTTCTATTGAATTGTTTTTTACCTTTTAATTTGTAGGAATTCTGCATTTTCTGGTTACATGTCCTTTGGAGGCTATATCTATTAGAAACATATTTTCCCAAGCCTAGGCTTGCCTTTTCATTTTCTAATGGTGTATTTTTTTTAATTCAATATTTTTGAGATTATTCACATACCATACAGTCATCCAAAGTGTGCAATCAGTTGTTCGTGGTATCATTATACAGTTGTGCATTCATCACCACAATTAATTTTTTTTTCAATTTTTAGAACATTTTCATTACTCCAGAAAAGAAATAAAAATAAAAAAGAAAACCCAAATCTTCCCTTATCCCTAACCTATCCCCTCCTTTATTGACTCATGGTATCGGTATAGTACATTTGTTGCTGTTGATGAAAGAATGTTAAAATACTACTAGCTGTAATGCGTAGTTTGCAATAGGTATATTTTCCCCTACATACCCTGTATTATTAACTTCTAGTTAAAGTGCCATGCATTTGTTCTAGTTCATGAAAAATATTTCTAATATTTGTACAGTTAATCACAGACATTGTCCACCACAAGATTCACTGTTTTATGCATTCCCATATTTTAACCTCCAACTTTCCTTCTGGTGACATATGTGACTCTAAACTTCCCCTTTCCACCACCTTCACACACATTCAGCACTGTTAGTTTTTCTCACAATAATGGGCTACTGTCACCTCTGTCCATTTCCAAACACTTAAGTTCAACCTAGTTAAACATTTTGCTCATAATAAGAAACCACTACCCATTCTTTAGCCTCATTCTATATCCTGGTAACCTATATTTCATGTATATGAGTTTACATATTATAATTAGTTCATATCAGTAAGACAATACAATATTTGTTCTTTTGTGTCTGACTTATTTCCCTCAACATAACGCCCTCAAGTTTTCTCCATCAAACCATTTCTTTTAAGATGGTTTGTTCACCCACCATACATTCTATCCTAAGTAAACAATGGTTCCCTATATAATCACGTAGTTATGCATTGACTACCACCACAACTATCTATATAAGGACATTTCCATTTCTTTCACAAAGAAGGAGGAAGAATCAAAGAAGGGAGAGAGACAAAAGTAAAAGAAAATAAAGAAAAAAAGATAGCTAAAAAGCAACAAAAGAAAAGATAAAATTAATCTAAAGTAGATAAGAGAGTCAGACAACATCACCAATGACAAAAGTCCCATACCCCTCCCTTATATCCTCCTTTTATAGGCATTTAGCTTTGTTTTTTTTTCCTTCATTTTATTGAGATATATTCACATACCACACAGTCATACAAAACAAATCGTACATTCGATTGTTCACAGTACCATTACATAGTTGTACATTCATCACCTAAATCAATCCCTGACACCTTCATTAGCACACACACAAAAATAACAAGAATAATAATTAAAGTGAAAAAGAGCAATTGAAGTAAAAAAGAACACTGGGTATCTTTGTCTGTTTGTTTGTTTGTTTCCTTCCCCTATTTTTCTACTCATCCATCCATAAACTAGACAAAGTGGAGTGTGGTCCTTATGGCTTTCCCAATCCCATTGTCACCCCTCATAAGCTACATTTTTACACAATTGTCTTCGAGTTTCATGGGTTCTGGGTTGTAGTTTGATAGTTTCAGGTATCTACCACCAGCTACCCCAATTCTTTAGAACCTAAAAAGGGTTGTATAAATTGTGCGTAAAGGTGGCCACCAGAGTGACCTCTCGGCTCCTTTTGGAATCTCTCTGCCACTGAAGCTTATTTCATTTCCTTTCACATCCCCCTTTTGGTCAAGAAGATGTTCTCCGTCCCACGATGCCAGGTCTACATTCCTCCCCGGGAGTCATATTCCACGTTGCCAGGGAGATTCACTCCCCTGGGTGTCTGATCCCACGTAGTAGGGAGGGCAGTGATTTCACCTTTCAAGTTGGCTTAGCTAGAGAGAGAGGGCCACAGCTGAGCAACAAAGAGGCATTCAGGAGGAGGCTCTTAGCCACAATTATAGGGAGGCCTAGCCTCTCCTTTACAGCAACTGTCTTCCCAAGGGTAAAACCTATGGTAGAGGGCTCAACCCATCAAACCACCAGTTCCCTATGTCTGTGGTCATGTTAGCAACCATCAAGGTGGGGTAGGCCAATACCCCTGCATTCTCCACAGGCTCTTCAAGGGGGCACTACATATTTTTTTCCTTGTTTTTTTTTTTAACTTTTCCCTTTTTTTTAAATCAACTGTATGAAAAAAAATTAAAAAAAAACATACAATAAAAGAACATTTCAAAGATACAATAATAAGGGAGTAAGAAAAAGACTACTAACCTAAGATAACTGCTTTACTTCCAACATGTTCCTACTTTACCCCAAGAAAGTTACATAATATAGCAACATTTCTGTGAACTTGTTCCTACTATATCCATCAGAAATTAACAGACCATAGTCATTCCTGGGCATCCCCAGAACATTAAATAGCTTATCTGTTCTTCTTGGATTATTGTTCCCCCTTCCTTAATTGCTCTCTATTGCTAGTTCCCCTACATTCTACATTATAAACCATTTGTTTTACATTTTTCAAAGTTCACGTTAGTGGTAGCATATAATATTTCTCTTTTTGTGCCTGGCTTATTTTGCTCAGCATTATGTCTTCAAGGTTCATCCATGTTGTCATATGTTTCACGAGATCATTCCTTCTTACTGCCGTGTAGTATTCCATCGTGTGTATATACCACATTTTATTTATCCACTCATCTGTTGAAGGACATTTGGGTTGTTTCCATCTCTTGGCAATTGTGAATAGACATTTAGCCTTGGTATATTGCCTCTGTTGCATTAAGGGAAACATAATACAATGTTTCTATTAACTATAGTCTCTAGTTTGCATTGACTGTACTTTTTTCCCCAATACCACCCCATTTTTAATACCTTGCAAGGTTGACATTCATTTGCCCTCCCTCATGTAAAAACATATTTGTACATTTTATCACAATTGTTGAGCATTCTAGGTCTTTATTTTCCCTCGTTCCTTCTGGTGTCCCATATGCCCCTAAACTTCCTCTTTCAACCATACTCACAGTCATCTTTGTTCAGTGTACTTATATTATAGTGCTACCATCACCCAAAATTGTGTTCCAAACCTCTCTCTCCTGTCTTTTCCTATCTGTCTGTAGTACTCCCTTTAGTATTTCCTGTAGAGACAGTATCTTGTTGACAAACTCTCTCATTGTCTGTCAGAGAATATTTTAAACTCTCCCTCATATATGAAGGACAGTTTTTGCCAGATATATGATTCTTGGTTGGCAGTGTTTCTTTTTCAGTATCTTAAAAATATATCACACCACTGCCTTCTTGCCTCTATGGTTTCTACTGAGAAATCTGCACGTAGTCTTATCAGGTTTCCCTTATATGTGATGGAGCTCTTTTCCCTTGCTGCTTTCAGGATTCTCTCTTTGTCTTTGATGTTTGATAATCTGATTATTAAGTGTCTTGGCATAGGTCTATTCATATCTATTCTGTTTGGGATATGCTGCACTTCTTGGATCTGTAATTTTATATTTTTCATAAGAGATGGGAAATTTTCATTGATTATTTCCTCCATGATTACTTCTTCCTATTTTCCCTCCTCTTCTCCTTTTGGGACCCCCATGGCATGTACATTTATGTACTTCAAGTTGTCATTCAATTCCCTGAGACGTTGCTCATATTTTTTCATTCTTTTCCTATCTGTTCTTTTGTGTGTAGGGTTTCTGGTATCTTGTTCTCCAGTTCCTGAGTGTTTTCTTCTGCCCCTTAGATCTGCTGTTGTAGGTCTCCATTGTGTTTTTCATCTCTTGTGTTGTGCCTTTTATTTCCATAAATTTTGCCAGTTGTTTTTTCAAACTTTTGATTTCTTCCTTATGTTCACCCAGTGTTTTCTTTATATTCTTCATCTCTTTTGCTATATCTTTCCTAAACTTATTGAATTATATTAGCATTAGTTGTTTCAATTCTTGTATCTCAGTTTAAGTGTAAGTTTGTTCCTTTGACTGGGCCATATCTTCATTTTTCCTAGTGTGATTTGTAGTTTTCTATTGTCTAGGCATCTGGTTTTCTTGACTACCCCAATCAGATTTTCCCAGAACAGAACGGGATCAGGTCTCAGAAGGTGGCTCTATTCAGTGTCAGTTTTCCCTGAGGGTGTATCATAGAAGATTGACAGACTTTCCTGTGAGGCTTCTATCTGCTGTGCTTTTCCTAACCTGCCCAGCAGGTGGTGCCTGTCAGTGTGTCACTCTCCACTGGTGTAGAGAGTTGTGGTCCTTTTAATTCTCAGCTTAAGTTGTTTCTGTTTTGACTGTTTCCCCCCAGACCTTGGTTTCTGAGTTCTGAAGGGAGGGCAGGCACTAGAGCTGGGCCCCATCTCCCTCCTCTTAGGGAAGATAAACCTCCTAGGGAGTTACCTTCTGCACTTCAATTAACCTTTTGTCTCTCTGTCTCTGTTAACTCTACCCCTGTCTGGGTGAGAATGCTGTGAACTGAAAATGGCTGAGGCTTTCTCCACTGAGCCACTGAGATTGAGAGAGAGAAAAAGGGAAAGAAAGCCCCCTTTCAGAGCCAGTCCATGGCCCCCCAGTTTTGCCCAATGACCAGAGATAGCACCCTGTCTTCTGGGCTCCCTTTCCCAGGACATAGGCATTTTCTGACACTCTAAGGTCAGTTGTCTCCAGAAGCTTCTGTATTTAAAAAAATTTTTTTCTGTCAGCCCTACCTTCTCTCCACTGGGAGTGACCCCAGGGTACTTGCCTGCTTGTTAGGGGTTTGTCTATGCTTGTAGTTTGTATTCAGCAGTCCACATTTTTAAATTAAAACCCCAGTTGAAGCTAAGTTGAGCTATATTTGCTTGCTCTGGGAATGCTGCTTTCTTCCACAGTGAGGTTTTGAAGTTCAGCCTGCCATAGGGGGAGGGGGCTCACAGCACAGTTCCGCAGTTTTTACTTACAGCTTCTATGCTGTGATCTCAGCCATTCCACCCATTCCAGGCTGGTGTACGATGTGTGGACAGTCACGGTAGTCCCCCAGCAGTTGTTCCAGACTATTTACTAGTTGTTCCTGGTTGTTTCATAGTCGCTCTAGAGGACTAACTAAATTCCACACCCCTCTATGCCGCCATCTTTCCCTGGCTTAGTGGTGTCTTTTTAACAAGTATGTAAAGTGATACTGATCTCTAAAATTTGGAAGGACTGATTTTGTATAATCCTGATCTGAATTCCGTTTGATGATAGGGCTTAGATAAAATCCCAATAATCTTTCCATGTCACTTGAATCTCTGTTAGGGGAAACACATCACAGTTAGTACTGTGTGCAGAACAACATCCAGGTGACTTCCTCATTCATGCACTTTCTTGTGGGATAAAGCATTTGTCTTCATGGAGTTTCAAGCAAGCAGGAGGAAGAGTATTTTGTTTTAAGATTACATAATTTGTGGCCAAACTGATTCAGAACTGCTATGTTTCTTAGTGGGATACTATTGGCACCTTGGATAAGATAGTTCTTATTGGGTGTGACTTTCCCATACATTTCAAAAGCCTTAGCATCTCTAACATGTTTGGCTTCTTCCAACTAAGTCAACTTTTTGCCCTACAAATTTGTTTCAAACAATAACACTCTCTAATATTTCCAGATTTCTTCTGGGGATTAACACCATCCTCTACCAACTCCTTTCTGTCAACTACTACAAGATATTAAAATACCTGAAGATGTGATATAATTTTTTATTTTTGAGGGGAGTCAGAGCTTGGAGCTTTCTTGAGATATGTAAGTAATTCCTTCCTCCCTGTACATTTTTATTTTCCAGTTGTTCCTGGGTCACTGACTTGGCCTTTGGCTTCTAAGTGATATATATGGTCACACATTGACTTAGTCCCATCATTCAGAATTATAAATTGTTGAATCCTGGAGCTTATATCCTGAGATATCATTTCTTTATTCATTAGTGATTTTTACCACAACCAAACTTCCATGCCTCCCATTTTCTTTTAATTGCAATGGTACTGAAAGTTTCAGAAATCCTTTAGGGTAGAAATTTTTCATTTGGCAACATCAATTCAGGACCTTTTGTAATATTTGTGCTTTCCAGATAATGACGTCTTGAGTTTTTTCATTTTCATTAAAACCAACCACTGAAACAGAGTTTAATGCCTACAAACTTTTCTCTTTTCTCAGTGAGGTATAGCATCTCCATAACACTAGATAGCTATGTAATTTATTTGTGTGAAACATGTAAAGCGCTTTATATGTTCATACTCTCATGCCCTCTGTTAATCTGGAAATTTATTTTCACATCTCCCTTAGCCTTGGAGAGAACTACTCTCAAATGAAGTAACCTATAGAAGGTCACACATTTACATTAGTGCTAGAGCTAAAAACTGACCTCCAGTGTGTTCTCTGACAGCTAGCTAATGCTTGAAGAATTAGAAAGTTATTGTTGCTGCTCAGAAGATAGCTAATCCATTACTGGGACCAATGGATTACTACACCCAGAATATTGTATAACTTATGCAGTTGAAAATATTCAATTGTTACTCTAGGGGGGCAACTCACCCAAAAAAGAAAAATTTCCAACCAACATGTCCTACAATTTTTTAAAATATATGGGCATTTGTAGGACCAATTAGCAACCTCTCTGCTATTGTTTATGCTATTCTTCTTGTCTAACTGCTCTTGCTTCTTCTTTCTTCCTATTGAAACCACCTAACATTTTCTGCTCATATTTCAAGATCTGACAGAAATTCTACCTATTCATTTAAACACTGCCTGATTATGAGACCCTCTAATGAGCTCTTTTTCCTGAGTGTATTTACTATACTTAATGTCATTGCCACCTACTTAAGCAATTTAAAACAAATGTTGTACAAGACAGCATCACTAAGCAACTGGAGGACAGAATGACTTCCACATTCCTCATGGAACTTAGCAAAGGAGGCACTAAGTACTCATTTGTGGATTATGTAAACTCCTAGAAAGATTTTACCTTCCCATATAAAAATTCAAGTTTGCTTGCTTTATTTTTAACCCAACTCCCCAACAGGTATTTAGGATGCAATCTTATTAAGCATCTTGGGGTGAGAGTTGACCCAATGGGTATGAAGAATGGTTTTGCATATTTTGAAGCAGAGGAGCACGCCTGCCTGTTTGCTGTCACAGACGTATTTGCTTGCCCCTTTTTATCTATGGTCTTCATTTTAATTTGTTTTTAATTGCCTATTTAACACACCTAGCAATTAAAGTGAAACAGCTCTTTGACAAATGTGAGAGCTTTTTAATTAGTGCTAATTGCTTTGGTTAATTAAAAGTAATGCTTTATATTGTGTTACTGGTATTCTCTTATATAAAACTGGATTAATGACTCCCAACCAGTCCTGTTACAAAAGGACTTCCTTTGTAATTACTGGGGCTTTAGGACATGCTGTCCCTGCAGAATGAGAAAAGATGGTAGAACTTCAGGATAAGTTAAGGATGGAGGCAGACAGTAGGCTGGGGAGTGGAGAGTGGACCTGGATGGCTAAATGGAATATATCTGGCACAGCTGTCATATTATATCAGAAAATCCTAGACTCTAGACCCAACTAATTGAACTATATGGACTAGATGACTGAAGGTTCCTTTGGGGAAGGTCTGAGGGAATCATTCCTGTGTACACTTGCAACACTATTGCAAGATTCTTTCTCCTGGAAACCCAGCCTCTCATTTAGTCAATGAATTTCATGTCCAAGGAGTGGCTCAGTGAAGAAAGTGGGAAAGAGATAATGACACTTTATTGGGCAATTGCCCTCAGCTTCCTGATCAACCATCCTTAATTTCTTTTGGTTGTATAGATTGAGGAATACCCTATTTGGTTGCCCTTCTATGTTTCTGCCATGGATGCCATATTTTATTAGCTATTTCTATAGATTTCTATTGGTCAAGCCCCTTGCTGCCACCCACTCTGCTACTGACAGTTAATGTTACTCCTCCCCACTGCTATTGTGGAGCCTGGATCTGTAAGGGACATCTCTGACTATTAGCTCTGGCCTGTAGAGACAGCCACTCTATTACTTTTCAGTGATGCTGATGTCCTTCTCACCAGTACATTTTTAAAATTGCTTTTTATTGTAAATAACATTTCTTCTAAGTCCTCCCATGGAGAATAGCCATCTGGAGGGTTTTCTGATCTTACATAGTAGATCCACTCTAGCATGACCACTTCTCTGAGACTTTTGATCCCTTTATACCACCGTCTACCGTAGTACTTCTGACATTTCTACTTGACCTAGGAACTTGGAGGAAGCAACGGCCCACCCTAAGAGCTAATCTAGCAGCACATTAGTACCATCCCCCAGGGCCTTGCCAGTGTGTTAGATCTTCTATCATGGGAAAGTGTTCCCATTTTGTTGATAGGCATATGCTCTGCCCCTTTGATCCAGCACCCTCAGGATACAGTCTCATATGCTCTATCCCACTCCTGTCAGTACTTTTGCCTCAGCTGATTCCAAGGGGAGCTCTGATCCTGGATGACTCTTCAGAGTTGTCCCGAAATGGGGTAAGAAGCCTGGAAGTTATTCCCGCTCACTGATCAGACATTGCAAACTGCCTGCCCTTCAGGAAGGGGCGTGACTTTGAGCGAGGTGGCTATCTCCAACCAAAAGCCAGGTATGAAAAGGGGCTCCTGTAGTTGCTTAAACTCCCAGCTGCTGGGGGAGTGAGTGGTCCAGTCATGGAAGAAGGTAACTGGATAGCACTGCACTGCATCCACTTCACTTTTTTTAATAACAGATGAACTGATAAACATAGATAAGCAAACATTGCAGCTATAATCCCAAAAACTAGAGAGGAAGAAGCATGTTCTATTTATGCATTTTGTCTATTTGCTTTCCACATGCATACATTTTATATAAATGAAATCATATCATATATAATCTATTTTGTCCACAAAGCTAGGCATTTGTCCATTTGCTTTTACATTCATTCCCACTCTTCTCTTGCTCTGCCCTGTATCGTAGGGAACTACAGTTTTCAGGTTACCTTGAAAACTGGCTTCCAGCTGGTTAGGACACTGGGAGACCTGGGTGGAAGATTGGAGGTTGGGAGGAAGGGAGAAGCCGAGGTATTTTTCCCTCACTCTCTGGCGCAGGCAGGGTCTTCCCTGCCTGTCCCACCAAAGAGGCCAACTGTGAGTCTAGTTCTTCCTACTCAACCCCTGATCTCTGATCAGGGGCCGTTCCTTTGTCTCTCTAGCCTAGGAGTGGTAAAATCTTCCTGTGTTTGCTAATCTTCGCCATTCCTGTTTCTATAGGGGATAGAAGGGCTGAAAACCAATTTCTTGTATTAAAAATGTCTTCTGTTTAAAATATTTAAATGATTTTAACAAATCCCCTATTTTTTGACACTGAGGTTTCTGGTTATTTGTTATTAAAATCATGGAGCTATGGTTATTCTTGCTACTACATCCTTGGGCACGTCTATGGTTACTTTATAAAGCTGAATTCTCAGAGCTAGAGGAATTGCTGACTCAAAAGATGTGAAATTCTCAATCACCTATTGCTAAATTTTCTTCCAGAAAGAATTTTCCTTATTTATACTCTCATTGTTTACCCTTGCTTAGACACTAACTTACTTTGCAACATAAACAATCACTTTGGCCCTTTGAGCCTTAGTTTTCTATTTGCACACTGCCATGATGCCTGCAGCCATTGCACCGTGATGGGAATGGTGACCCTTAGCACTGTGCTATGTACAACCTGCACAACGGCTCCCAGCAGTCCTGCTGATCTGAACATATGGAACATAATGGGAACAGGCCTGGCCTACTGTGAAAGAGATGCTGAAAGTTAAAAGTGTCGAGCAGGCAGAGATGATACTGCCGTGCTGCCTCTCACTGCCCATGTGCGTATAATTTTTCCCATCATCTCTGATGACCAAATCCAGTTTGTCTCTGGTACCAGTTCCTCTTCTTCTGAGAAGTCTTCTTTGATTTCATCTAGGCACTCACTCAAGTAATATCCTGCACACTTCCAAGTTTTGCATGTGTATGTCTTGCTATTCCTACCTTCAGGCCCACATTGTCAGTTTAGACATGCCTGCTTTTCTTTTCCCCCTTCGCTCTACCCATGTTGCTTATAATGGTGCTGTGTTAATGGAAAGCTCAGTTAAATAATCTGTTCCTTTTACCAAGATTTTCATGATCCATTTTTTTTTCCCCTAGAAAGTCAAAATGATACTCTTTTGCTGAGGTCCAGGACCTCTTTCATAAAGCCAAGAAGCTAATCAAAGCCCCAATTTCTTGGTGATCCTGAAATTTCCCCTATTATGCCATTTACCCTATAATCAAATTGGGTTAGTGTAGTATTAGAATTGTTTAGTACACTGAGGCCTATACTCATGCTTTATCGCCTATGCTGAAGTACAAGTAGATACTCAAGTAGAGCTGTCAGATTAAGAAAATAAAAATACAGGACATCAAATTAAATGTGAATTGCAGATAAATAGCAAATTTATATTTTTAGTATAAGTATATCCCCTGGAATGTTTCAGGTATGATTATGCTAAAACATTATTCATCATTTATCTGAAGTTCACATTTCATTGGGCACCCTGTATTTCATTTGGCAACTCTATACTCAAAGAAATGGTATTGTATTCAGGTAGTATTGAAAATGCCAAGGGGCTGTGTGCTGTGCACATTTGCTGTCATGTGACTTTATAATGTACAGTTATCATCAAATAACCTGCCTTGTCTCTGTCTGTCGCACCTCTTTATGTCCTTCTGTGTGAGTGTTTTCTTTAACCTCCTCACTGTTCCTCTGAGTATTCTAAGGAAGTTTGGAAGTTTTCACATTATCCTAAGTGTGGTAGTTTGAAGCTGGTGTATACCCCAGAAAAGGCCATGTTCTTTTAATCCATTCCTGTGGGTGGGACCTTTTGATTAGGTTATTTCAATTGAGATGTGACCCATCCCATTCAAGGCAGGTCATAATCCTTTTCCTGAAGTCTGTTATGAGAGGATAATGGACACAAGAAAAACCCAGAGAGCTCAGAGAGAAAAAGCCCCTGGAGGAGCTGAGATCCACTGAAGACAGAAGCTGAAAGCAACAAAACCTGGGAGAGAAGAACCAGTGGATGCTGGCCACGTGCCTTCCCATGTGACAGAAGTGTCTCAGATGCCAGCAGCCTTTCTTCAGAGAAGGTATCATCCTGTTGATGCCTTAATTTGGACATTTTCATGGTCTTAGAACTGTAAATTTGTAAGCTAATAATTCCCATTACCAAAGCCAATCCATTTCTGGAGTATTGCAATCTGGCAGTTTTAGCAACCAAAACACCAAGCCACATGCACAATGAATCTAAAATGAATCTAGCAGGAGACATGCATTTTTAAAAGCAAACTTTTTTGAAAACATCTGAAGTTCACTCATTTAAAGTGTACAATTCAATGATTTCTTAGTATATTCACAGAGTTATGCAACCACTACCACAATCTAAGTTTAGAACATTCTAATCACTTCAAAAAGAAACACTGTACCCATCAGCAGTCACTCTCTTTCCTCTTCCTAGCTGGTCCTATGCAATCACTAATCTACTTTCTTTCTTTATAGATTTGCCAAACTGGATATTTCATATAAATAAAATCATATAATATGTGTTCTTTCATGACTGGCTTCTTTTACTTAGTATAATGTTTTCAAGGTTCATCTATGTTGTAACATGTATCAGTCAGTACTTCATTCCTTTTTATAATGGAACAATATTCCAATTTAGGGATATACTGTATTTTTTAATCCATTCATCAATTGATAGCTATTTGGGCTGTTTCCCCTTTTTGGTTATTATTAATAATGCTCCTGTGAACATGTATGTACAAGTTTTTATATAGATATAAGTTTTCATTTCTCTTGAGAATGTACCTAGGAATGGAATTGTTGGATGATATAGTAACTACATGTTTAACATTTTCATGAATTGCCAAGCTCTTTTCCAAAATGGCTGTACCATTTTACACTTTCACTAGAATAAGGGTTCCAATTTTTCTGCATCCCACCAACACTTGTTATTATCTTTCTTTTTGATGAAAGACAGCCTAGTGTGTAAAAAGTAGTATCACGTAATGGTTTTGATTTCATTTTCTTAATGATTAAAGATATTGATCTTTCCACCTGTTTATTGGATATTTGTATTTCTTCTTTGGAGAAATGTTGATTCATATAGTTTACCTAATTTTTAATTGAATCATTTGTCTTTTTATTATTGAGTTGTAAGGGTTCTTTATATATCCTGGATACAAATCCCTTATCAAATATATGATTCACAAATATTTTCTCCCTTACTGTGGTTTGTCTTTTCATTTTCATCATAGTTGTCTTTCGAAGCACAAAAGTTTTTAATTTTGATGTATTGAAAGTTATCTGTTTTTGCTGTGGTTGCTTGTACTTTTGGTGTCATATCTTCTATTGCCTGAACCATGGTCACAAAGATTTATACCTATGTTTTCTTCTAAGAGTTTTATAACCTTAGCTTTTACATTTAGGTCTGTTCTAGTTTGCTAATGCTGCAGAATGCAAAACACCAGAGATGGATAGGCTTTTATAAAATGGGGGTTTATTTCACTACACAGTTACAGTCTTAAGGCCACAAAACGTCCAAGGTAACACATCAGTAATCGGGTACCTTCACTGGAGATGGCCGATGGCGTCCGGAAAACCTCTGTTAGCTAGGAAGGCACATGGCTGGCGTCTGCTCCAAAGTTCTGGTTTCAAAATGGCTTTCTCCCGGGATGTTCCTCTCTAGCAAGCTTGCTCCTCTTAAAAACGTCACTCATAGCTGCACTACGTTTCCTCTCCTTGAGCCAGCTCATTTATATGGCTCCACTGATCAAGGCCCACCCCGAATGGGTGGGGCCACGCCTCCATGGAAATATCCCATCAGTTATCATCTACAGTTGGGTGGGGCACATCTCGAAGCAAACAACCTAATTCAAACATTCCAACTTAATCCCCACTATTCTGTCTGCCCCACAAGATTGCATCAAAGAATATGGCTTTTTCTGGGGGACATAATACATTCAAACCGGCACATTCCACCCCCTGGACCCCAGAAAAACATTTTCTTTCCAAATACAAAATACATTCATCCCACAATACCACAGAAACTTGAATCATTTCAGTAACAATAGTTAAGTACAAGATCCCATCAAAATCAAATATCGACATGGTCAGTCCTAAGGCATACTTTTCCTTTAGCTTTGGATCTGTGGACTTAGAACAAGTTATATGCTTCCAATATACAAAGGAGGGACATTCACAGGATAAACATTCCCATTGCCATAAGGAGAAAGAGTAAGGAAAACAGGGTTAACAGGACCAAAACAGTTCCTAAAACCTGCAGGACAAACTCCATTAGATTTCAAAGTCTGAGAGTCATTAACAGAATAACATTGCATCCTTGGGGCTTGAGAGAGCGGGAGTCTAACCCTTCCTAAGGGCCTTTGTGGCAGCCCTTTCCTCTCCAAACACTTAGGTGAGTGCTCCAACATACCCACACATTGGGGAGACCACCTTCTCGGCCCCACCCTCCTCAAACATCGGGGCTGCTCCTGGATTCCCTTCCATCTCCGGGGCACACGCTCAACCCCTTCAGAACAGTGGGGTGGCAGCCAGGCTCTCCCCAATTCCCTGGGAATGTGCTCCAACCTCTTTGTGACCTGAGGTGGCAAAACTCTTCCAGAGCATCGAGGCGGAAAGCCCGCCCTCGACCTCCAGGGCAAATTCACCCTTTCCATGGATGTGGGCTCCTCCGCTCTCCCAGCCTGAGACCTCCTGACTCCAGACCTCAACCTCCATGGCTCTGTCTTTGAAGAAATTTTTCCTTTAATTTTTTCCTTGTCTGTCTCCTCCAGTCCAGACCGGCAATGGCTGTGTCTATAAAGATCTCGCAAAAATTCTGTTGGCTTTGCATGAAGCACACAGGGGTCAAAGCCATCAGACAATAGGAGTTTCCACAAATCCTTTCTGGATAATTCCATCTCCAATCTTGGCTTGTACTGAAATGGCGGCTGGGTTCCATGTTCAGTTACATCCTCACGTTGGGCTGTAGCTTCTGGGATTCCACCCCCTGGAAGTTCGTAATTTTCAGCTTCTGGTCTCTTTGAACCCAAGAGTTCAGTTCTAAGTTTATCTCTTTCTGCTCGCATTTTACTATAAGCTGCAAGGAGAAGCCAGGTTACGTCCTCCACACATAGTCTGGAGATCTCCTCAGCTAAGTACTCCAGGTTGTCACTTTTAAATTCTTCCTTCCATTTGACACCAGGACTCAATTTTGCCAAATTCTGTGCCACTTTAAAACAAGGATCGCCTTTCTTCCAGTTTGCAACAACACATTCATCATTTCTGCTTAAGTCCTCATCAGAAGTATCTTTAGAGCCCATATTTCCACAAACAGTCTCTTTAAAGCAGTTTTGGCCTTTTCTATCAAGCTTCTCCCAATTCTTCCAGAAACTCCCCATTATCCATTTAAAAAGCCATTCCAACATGTTTGGTATTTGCAAACACAGCAGCAAAAGCACCCCACTTCTGGTACCAAAATCTGTTCTAGTTTGCTAATGCTGCAGAATGCAAAACACCAGAGATGGATAGGCTTTTATAAAATGGGGGTTTATTTCACTACACAGTTACAGTCTTAAGGCCACAAAACGTCCAAGGTAACACATCAGTAATCGGGTACCTTCACTGGAGATGGCCGATGGCGTCCGGAAAACCTCTGTTAGCTAGGAAGGCACATGGCTGGCGTCTGCTCCAAAGTTCTGGTTTCAAAATGGCTTTCTCCCGGGATGTTCCTCTCTAGCAAGCTTGCTCCTCTTAAAAACGTCACTCATAGCTGCACTACGTTTCCTCTCCTTGAGCCAGCTCATTTATATGGCTCCACTGATCAAGGCCCACCCCGAATGGGTGGGGCCACGCCTCCATGGAAATATCCCATCAGTTATCATCTACAGTTGGGTGGGGCACATCTCGAAGCAAACAACCTAATTCAAACATTCCAACTTAATCCCCACTATTCTGTCTGCCCCACAAGATTGCATCAAAGAATATGGCTTTTTCTGGGGGACATAATACATTCAAACCGGCACAAGGTCCTTGATCCATTTGGATTTAATCTTGTATATGGTGTGAGGTAAGGGTCATACTTCATTCTTTTGCACATGGGCAAAAATTTTGCATATGTTTGTCTCAGAACCATTTGTTTAAATGAATATTCTTTTCCCATTGAATAGTCTTGACTCCTTTGTCAAAAATCAACCATAAATGGAAAGAAAACCTGTGTTTGTGGATTGAAAGCCTCAATATTGTTAAGATGTCAATACTACCCAGATTGAATTACAATTTCAATGCAATTCCCATCAAAATTCTTGCAGCATTTCTTGCACTATTGGGAAATCCAAACATCAAATTCATGTGGAATGGCAAGCAAATATGAATAGCCAAAACTATCTTTTTAAAGAAGAACAAGTTTTGAGGACTTACACTTCCCGATTTCAAAACTTCCTACAAAGCTACAGCAATCAAAAGAGTGTGTCACTGGTTTTTTACTATAGTGCCAAGTCCACTCAATGAGGAAAAGAATAGTCTCTTCAACAAATGGTGCTGGGAAAACTGGATGGCCATATGCAAAAGAATGAGTGTAGGCCTCTACCTCAACCTTATACAAAAATAAACTCACAGTGAATCAAAGACCTTAATATAAGAGGTAAAACTACGAAACTCCAAGAAGAAAATGCAGGGAAGCATCTTCAGGACTTTGTGTTAGGCAATGTTTTCTTAGATTTCACACCCAAAGCACAAACAACAAAAGAAAAAATAGATAAATTGGATTGCATCAAAATTTAAAAAATTTGTTCCTCAAAGGACTTTGTCTTGAAAGTAAAACAACAACCTAAACAATGGGAGAAAATATTTGGAAACCACATATCTGGTAAAGGTTTAATATCCAGAATATAAAAACAAATCCTTCAACTTCACAACAAAAAGACAAACAACCCAATTTAAAAAATGGGCAAAAGACTTGAACAGATGTCTGTCCAAAGAAGATATGCATGTGGCCAAAAAGCATATGAAAGGATCCTCAGCATCATTAGCCATCAGGAAAATGCAAATCAAAACCACAATGAGATGCCATTTCACACTCATTAGAATGCCGCCTATTAAAAAATATATTGGAAAATTACAAGTGTTGGAGAGGATGCAGAGAAATAGGGACACTCATTCATTGCTAGTGGGAATGTAAAATGAGGCAGTCACAATGGAAGACAGTTTTGAAGTTCCTCAGAGAGCTAAGCATAGAACTACCACTATGACCCAGCAATCCTACTACTAGGTACATACCCCAAAGAATTGAAAGCAGGGACTCAGACAGATACTTTACACCAATGTTCACAGCAGCATTATTGACAATTGCCAAAAGATGGAAGCAATCCAAATGTCCATTGACAGATGAATGGGTAAACAGAATGTGGCGCTCACACACACACACACACACACACACAAACAAACACGTACCCCATGGAATATGTTCAGCCATAAAAATGAATGACGTTCTGATACATGGTACAACATGGATGAACTTTGAAGCTATCATGTTGTGTGATATAGGTCAGAAAAAAAAGGACAGATATTGTATGATTTCACTTATATAAAATAGCTAGGATAAGAAAATTCATATAAACAGAAAGTAGTTTACAGGTTATTAGGGGCTGAGGGGTTGGGAATGGGGAATTATTGTTCCAGTTTAATAATGCTGCCGTTTTGTAAAATATCAGAAATGGATTGGCTTTTATAAAGGGGGTTTATTTGGGTACACAGTTAGTCTTAAGGCCATAGTGTCCAAGGTAAGGCATCAACAATAGGGTACCTTCACTGGAGAAAGGCAATTGGCATCTGGAAAACCTCTGTCATCTGAGAAGGCACAGGAATGCCGCTGGCATCTGCTCTGGAGTTCTGGTTTCAAAATGGCATTCTCCCAGGATGTTTCTATCTAGGCATCTAGGGGTGTTCTCTTAGTTTCTCCCAGGCAAACTCTGGAGTAGCAAAAGTCTATTTTCAACGGCCATCTCCAAAATGTCTCCCTTGGCTGTATCACTGAGCTCCTTCTGTCTGAGCTTTTATAGGGCTCCAGTGATTTAATTAAGACCCACGCTGAATGCATGGGGCCACATCTCCATGGAAATAATCCAATCAGAGATATCACCTACAGTTGGGTGGACCACATCTCTGTGGAAACAATCTAATCCAAAGGTTCCAACTAATCAAGACTAAATACATCTGCCCCCACAAGACTGCATTAAAGAACATGACTTTTTCTAGGGGATATAATATATGCAAACTGGCACATCAGTTAATGGGTATAGAGTTTCTGTTTACAGTGATTTTGGGTAATGGACAATATCATGAATGTAATTAATATCAATGAATTGTACACAACAGTGGTTAAAATGGGAAATTTTGTATTGTGTATATATATATTACCATTATAAAAATTTTAAAAAGAATAAATACTTATGCCCATCAATTCTCAAAAAAAGAAGTAATTTAATGGCTAGGTATGCAAATACATATTCAACAAGAATGACAGGTCATGTAGCCAGTAATAATCATGGCTGTTTCCCCTTTTATGCAGAGAGGAAGAAAAAAGTCAAATTAAATGAACATAACTGGAAAAGTTTCTTCACTCTTTATTATTAAGTTATATACTTTCCAGTTCATTATAATAATCAAAATATTTGAACAGTGACTTTAAAAATTTAATTTTGTAAATTTTGTTTACAAACCAGGCAATGGCTTTATTTTTGTGTAATAGTTTGCTTTTAAAAAAGAGAATCAAAATTTATATTGCTTTTGAGTTCCAATTGTGCACTGAAATATGATATAATTTTCACACAATCCTCTAGTAACACTTCCTATTTATTGCATAAAGTGTGGCATTCCAGTTGAGACTTTCTCATTGGAAAACAGTCCGGCATACTTTTACTTGTAGAGTGTTTTGTTTAGTGGGTACATGTCAGGATGTATCTTCAGCTTTGAATGTTTGTTATAATTGGCATGTGGTTTTAGGAACTGCCATTTTTTCTCCACTGATTCAAGAGGGCTTCATAGAGGAAGTAGAATTTTCATAACTTTTAGGACAGGAAAAAGCTTAACAAGCTATGTGAAGGAATACCTCCCAGGCTCAGAAATATGATATGTGTCTAAAATAAGAGGGGTTCTTGAACTTGGCTCTTTCCAGATATTCATCTGGAAAACTTGTTAAAAGAAAGCAGATGCTTGTATCTACTCCTGTATCTACCCCTGAAGTCTATTGAGTATGTCTGTGGTGGACCCAGGTGTCTGCATTTTTTATAAGCTCCCTGGAAAATTCTAATGTACAGTTATGTTCATCAATAAACTTCATATAGCAATTTTCAAAGGGCCATGTCTTGAACAGTGTATTATGATATGTGATATGTTTATTATGAGCTCTCCTTGCTGGACTATTTCCTTGCAATGTAAATTATATTGGACAGTAAAGCTTGGAGTGACTTGTTAAAGTTTAAAATGGAAGTAATTAATCCTGTTGAATAATTCAATTTATCAATTCCACAAAAGACTAAGTATATTTATTTCAACAAGTGTTAACAACCTTTGTTTTGCCAGCTGAAACTTAGGTAAGCTATAACATTGTTCAATAAGCATTATTGGTTGAATTCTTGTTGGATCAATTGTTTTGGTTTACTAAAGCTGCCAGAATGCAATATACTAGAAATGGATTGGCTTTTACAATGGGGTTTATTAGTTCACAAATTTACAGTTCTAAGGCCATGAAAATGTCCCAATTAAGGCATCAACAGGACGATACCTTCTCTGAAGAAAGGCCAATGGCATCTGGGGTTCCTCTGTCACATGGGAAGACACATTCCTGGCTCTGCTGGTCCTTCTCTCCTGAGTTTCACTTCTGGTTTCAGTGGCTTTCTCCAAAATGTCTCTGGGCTTCTGTCCCAGCTTCTCTGAGCTCTCTCCAAAATGTCTCTGCCTTTTATCCTCTCATAGTGGACTCAGCAAGGGGATTAAGGCCCACCTTGAATAGGCAGGGTCACATCTCCATGTAAACAACCTAATCAAAAGGTCCCACCCACAATAGCTCTGCCCCCACAAGATGGGTTTAAAAGAACACAAGCTTTTCTGGGGGTACATAACAGCTCCAAACCAGCACATCGATACAGCTCAGAGTGCCCCTCATGAGCTAACTCAACCCAGCACTAACGGTTTTCATGCCCCAGGAGAAAATGATCTGAATGAGTAAACATATTCAAGAAAATGTAATTAAGCTGAGAGTTTTGAATCATATTCATTGACTTTGGAAACTTGGCTCTCGTTAGAGTGAAAATCGGCTTTACGTATTTTTGAAAAAGGATTATGAAGGATTTGCATTTGTTTAATGTGAACTAAAATTCTTCAAGTTGCATGAAATGTCACTATTACAGATTTAATCCTTCAATTTAAATTATGGTCACTGGTGTGTCTGTCACAGTAAAAGTGCTAGTCAGTGTCAGTCTAATGAAATTAGAATGTTTGCCATTATTCACTTTGTAATCTTGGCTAAGTCCTTTAACCTCTCTGAGCTCAGTGCAGAGTTGAGAACTAAGTAGGATGTAAAAGCATCTAGCAATCCCTTTTTTCAACAGCGTCCACCTCCCCTGCTCCCCCCTAAAATCGAAAAGAAAATCTATTTTCAGACTTCTGGAAAACTCAGAAATGTAGATACCTAGGTTATCTCAAGATGAGGTGCCTTGATGAGATGGGACACAGGATTGGTAAATAGGAAGTCAGTTTTGTTGTAAAGCTTTGCTTTCCTCTCATCTGGTGTATTAACATTTTCTTTCCTTTCTCCTTCTCTTGTGGTGCTCAGAGCTGGGCCACTGACTATCCCTGTGATATTCCTGCAGCACCCGAATCACTCTTAGAGAAGTGAATTTAGTGATAGTTTTACTTCTTTCATCAAAATTGGCTGTTATCATTATACTTTAATATGTCAATATCCAAAAGACTTCTGGGTTGCCTTTTTCAATTGATTGTATCACTTACATCTAGCAATTAATATTTAGGGTAAAAAATTCCAAATGAGGGAAGAAAATGAAAAGATACAGAAGCAGAAATGAATATGGCCTGAATGGGGGAGAGGGAAAAGTCTCGCCTGATTATTTACATTTGGAGAGAGTAGGGCTATATTCTATGGAACTTGAAAGTCAGGGTGAGTAGTTTGAATCTGATGGATGCACATGCTGAGATGGAGACTCACGTGTAGGAAGTTTACCAGGAAAGTAGGATTGGGCAGAGGCAAAGTTGGCTTTGGGACAGACTCAAAAAAGGCTTCAGCCAACTCTATAGGGAGCACAAAAGCTGGGGTAGACTTTTAGCGTTGTCCCACGGTGCAAGTGATGGGACTCCGCCTTTTTACTAACATATGGTCAATCATCAGCTCCCACCCTCCTTCCCTCTAGTCGGCGGCAGACTCAGCAGCTGGAAGAATAAGTCCTTTAGTCCAGAAGGAGGACCTGGTGGCACAACACAGTGCCCATGTGGGGAGCCACTGCCTTTTCTTAAGCAATCTATTGTCAGTGGCAAAATGGTTATTTGGAAATGGTTAGGTGCTTTTGAAAGAATAACTTGATGATTCCTTTAAGCTGTTAACCTGGAAAGCTTACCCAAAGACTGTAAGGTTTACAGTAAAACCATTGCAGGAGTGAGTGGCATAAATAAAAATCATTATTATACCTAACAGCATTTGTTTCCATACATTTTGCACTTGACTGACACTGTAGCAATGTTTAAACTTGCCATATTGCATTGCATTCTAGAGACCACTGCTGGTGATATGCTGTGTTCCATTACCATTCTGCTGGTTGTCAGCATTTTTGTGATATAATTAGAGGCATGTAATTCCCAGAACAAATGAGCCATTTTGAATATTGTAAGATGTGTAATTCAATATCATATGAGCCTGTAGAATAATTGAGTTTAGAGAAACAAATATACAGGAGTTTGAGCTGAAGAACCTGCCAGATGAATAACCTGCTAGTCTCCTTCACTGCTGATGAAATCATTGATGTGGAAGTGACACCAAAGGAGAGGGGCTACTAAAAAGCAACACACACCTGCCATTCCTTTGCTGTCTTGTTAATGCTGTCCTTGCCTATTAAGAAATAGGATGTCATTTCCCCTTGGAATTTAAACTGTGTAATTCAAATGAGAACTGTAAATATAAACTCTAACATGAATAAAGAAGAACCCTGTAGTAATGAAACTATTTTGTTCTCCTATTTTCCTATTATATAGATTCAGCCAGAAGTGAAAATTATTCATGTTATTTGAAAAAATACATGTGGCTTTGAATCTTTGATTTCTATATTTAAATCTAGCTCATCAAACTACTTTTAACTACTCTCTGAGTCATCTACTAAGACTCAAGTAATATGTACTTGCTGGGGGAGAGGGTAGCAGATGTGAGTCAGCTATGGGAGATATGCTAAAGCTAGAAGGGGACTTGGAGAATCACATCTCCATAACTTAACCAAGAGAATGCCATTTGCCATAATTTAACCAAGAGAATGCCATCAATCTGGACAGAGCCAGTACTACAACCCAGGCTTTGCAATGCCCTATTCACCAGTCCTCCTCCTTAACTGCAGTGCAGCCATCCAGAATCATTTATGGGGCCACTGAATAGTGCCTGTTGCTGCTATACTCCTTTCTGAGCAGTGGGGGGCAAATACCCCATAGTTTTCCTCTAATCTCAACTGTTACCTCCCACTCTCCTATTTTTGATGTCTTATCCATCACCTGTTTCATTTTTCCTTCATTTTTCCCAATAAGGATTAACCTATTAAGAAACCCAATTTATAACTTAAAAAAACATATGTACCTACTTAATTTGCAGATGAATCGGTAAGATGCATTGTATGGTGAGTTCTAATGTGTTATGAAACTTTCCTCCCCATAATACTGATCTTTCTTTAAAATCTTTTCATCTTGGATTGTCTCTGCCTGACATCAGTGATGTACTGAATTAAGAAGAATTAAGTGATGGAAATGTTCCAAAAGTAGGAGAATGGTTGTCACATGGCATAGCTATATAATGGGATGTCTTCAAGCCATTAATTAAGTTTCCAAACAAATATTTCATGACTATAATGACTTAGGGAAATGCTCATGATGAAACATTAAGTGATAAGCTGGATACACCACTGTTGAATTTTAGTATTTAGCATTCATGGTTTCAGCTCTTCATAAGTAACCCTGAGGGTCCTGCACATGTTGTAATGTTACAGGGGAATATATTTTAATCTTGCAGGCTCTGAGTCTATTCCACAGGAGGGAGTTACTTAGCTTGAAGGGAAGCTAACCAATTGCTGCTATCCAGATATCCCTAAGTGACATCTCAAAACAATTTGTTGTTTTCTATTTTGAGGTAGTCACTGACTGACTCTCAGTGATTCATTTCATTTCTTTGTAAAATGTGGTTCCCAAAAGAGCATCAACAGCTACTGCTGCTAATGTAAATGAAAAGAAAACAAAAGTTTAAAATGGTGATGGTTCTTAGAAACCCAAACTTCAAAAGTATAGAATGTCAAATTCAGTAATGACTTAAAATTATGATGTGACTAAGTTGGTCATACATTCTGTATGGAATCAAAGAAAAGCAATTTGAAGAATTGTTGTGAATATTCTAGGCAGTTCAAAATTGTTCAAGTGCAAGGGAACTTTGATTAAAGATGAAAAAGATGGTTAACCTGAGGTTCAAGGATGTATACAAAAGCAAGTCACTCTCAAATGAAATGTGAATGATGTGATAGAATCCCAGGAGTTTGCATAAACAAACCTGGGAAGCTACAGATGGTGAAATCCCTGGTATAGCTATTCAACCAATCATTTATCATGTATAAATAGGAGCAGGGGCACTGGTCACCCATGCAAAAGTTTTCCTCCAGGACAGACAAGACTGTGTGTGTGTGCTTTGGGGGTGGGGGGTGGGAGGTGGGTTAGGAGATCCATATTTAGTATAGACCAAGCCTTCTAATCTTCAAAGAGAAGTCTTGGCATGTCAGGATTTGAGACAACCAGGGCCAGAAGCTCTTCCAGTTTTTGGAAATAAGCTTGACTTTGTGACTGAGGAGCTACTTCTCTGTGAAGTCTAAAACATTAAGGGGAAAGATAAACATAATGTTGACTTTTTTTTTTTTTTTGAAGTCTGTTTCGTCAGAGTACTATTTATGAATTTGAGGACTGGCTTAGTTGTATTTAATGACAAAGTAGATTTTTAATATTTATGAGAGACTTATCAGTGTTTGTCTATGTAAAACACATACATATATATACAAACACATAGAAGGGCACAGCAGAAGTTAGGGTAGGAAAAGGAAGAGAGAAAAGAAGAAAGAAATTCATCAAAACTTAATTGTTAAGAGACTTTTGCTCCTGGTCATGACAGAGTTCTGATATTGGACTATCCCTTCCTCTGTATGCTATGAAAGTAAACAAAATATATAAAAACATCCATTTTCAAGTATTTGACAATAGGCAGCATAGGTCTATGATCCAAGAGAGTAGGGAAACAAACAAGGTGAGCTCTGCAGTCACCTTGCTTTCTGACTAGAAGAAGTTTTTGAAGCATGATTGTTTTAGTTTCCTCACTGCTAAGGCAAATGCCATGCAATGGGTTGGCTTAAACAATGTGAATTTATTGGCTCATGGCTTTGAGGCTAGGAGAAGTCCATATCAAGGCATCACCAAGGTGACTCTTTCTTCCTGAAGACTGGCTTTCTGGGGTTGGCAGCTGACAATCCATGGTCCTGGGCTCCTCTGTCACGTGGCAATGCACATGACAGACTTTCCTGGCCTCTTCCTTCGCTTCCAGGTTCCATTGACTTTCAGCTTCTGGCTGCTTCCTCTGTGGCTCTCTCTGTGTGTCTGAATTTCATTATGCTTTTAGAGGACTTGGGCAATAGGATTAAGACCCGTCCTGATTGGGTTGAGCCATACCTTAACTGAAGTAACCTCATCAAAATGTCCTACTTACCATGGGTTTACCCACGGGCATGGATTAAGTTTAAGAACATGTCTTTCTGGGGTACAGAGCTCCAACCATCACAGTGATGTAGGGAGGAGGAGCCTACATCAGTCTTGCTGAACTGAGGAAATAGAGATAGGAGTTTGGGGCTGCTGAGGTGGGTAGATTTGTGAGGTAGAGTACTGGAGAGGAAGGAGTGATATAGAAAAAGAGTTCCAGAAATCTGGAAAGGGATCCACTTGAGTCTTTGGCTGAATGTGATGCTGCATTTTCACAGGTGAAACCTGCATGGGCTGGCAAAGAAAAATGACTAGGGAGTGCCACAGAGCTTCTGGATCTTGCACAGGACAAGATGATATTGAACTTCTGACCAGCCTGGTCTGAGTAGCAAGACCAGGATGAACACTGTGGGCATTCAGTTGATGCCCCAGAAAGACCATGACTTGGGAGTAGGACTAAACTAGCCCTAGAGTAAAGGCTACTACTAATCAGGGTTTCTCAACCTTGGCACTGCTGACATTTTGAACCAGGCAATTCTTTGTTGGGGAGGGGAACTGTCTTGTGTATTATAGGATGTTTATCAGCATTTCTGGCCTCTATTCACTAGATTCCAGTAGCAGGTGCTAGTTGTGACAACAAAAAATCACCCCCCCCCCCCAGTTAAAAGCCTTTGCTATAGACCCTTTACAACAAAACTTAAGAATAAGCTTCAAAACAATCAGCATGATTTCTGAATATATCAAGTGCCCAGTAAAACACATATCAATATTCTTGAAAGAAAGAACAAAATCTTCAGAGTTAACAATATTGAATTCATAATGTTCAGCATATAAACTGTGGTAGATGCTGTGTGTGCTGCCCAGAGTACCCCATAGGAATGAAGATCTTATGTCTTCAGTTGCTAAGATGGTTTCTGGAATGCAACCCTCAGTTGTCAGCCTCCTTCAAGATTTTTCTGTTGAAGAGTTGCCTTGCCCCATTTCACACCCTCTTTTTGGGGGTAGCCCACATCCAATGACTGATTGCCATGGGGATATAAAATCCTGGCCCCTTGCTTAAAGTTGGAAAATCTCTGAAGAGCCACTCCAACTCCAGAACTTGCTGTGGGGTCATCTGAGGCTTTCTTTGGGATGACAGGGTAACCTAACTTTTTCCTCCACCCAATCATACTTGGTAAACAGTTTCTGCTGCTGTTGATTTCAAGGCACTCCCTAATAAATATCATGCATGATAATCTCCACATCACAGTCAGCTTCGAGGGAAATCCTACCTGCAACACAATAGAAAATTCACTAAATGTGTGAAGAAGCAGGGAAATGTAAACCACATCCAGGAGAAAAGTTAGTCAATAGACATAGGTATAAAAATGACTGACATGATGCAATTAGAGGAAAAGGAATTTCAAACAGCAGTTATAAATATGCTTAAGGATTTAAAGGCAAATAAGAATATAATGAGAGAAAATATTACCAGAGAAATAGAAGCAATTAAAAAGAACCAAATGGAAACGATGATAAAATGAAAAGTGCATTATGCGAAATAATAAAAAAAAATCACTGGATGGTCTTAACAACAGATTTCACAGTGCAGAAAAAAAGATTAGTAAAACAGAAAAATGTGCAATGGAAAGTATGTAAAATGAAGAATAGAGAAGAAACAACTGAGAAGAAATTGAACAGAGTCTCAGTGATGTGTGAGACAAATCAAGTAAGTAGATATAGGTATAATTTAAGTTGCAAAAGAAGAAGAGAAACATATTGGGAGCACAAAATATTTGAAGTAATAATGGCTGAAAATTTTCAAAATTTAATGAGAAATATAAACTCACAGATCCAAGGAACTCAACAAACCCCCAGAAGAATAAACACAAAACACAACATCAAGGCATATCAGAATTAAATTTATGTGAACTGATAAAAAATGAAAATCTTAAAAGCAGCCAAAGAAAAAAAGACATTATAAAAAGGAGAATGGTGGTAAAAAATCTACTAACTTCTTAAAATTAAACAATTCAAGAGAGATAAAAATGGAATGAAGTCTTTAAAGTGCCCAAAGAAAAAACGTCAACCTAGAATTCTATATCCAGGAAAACTATCCTTTAAAAGTTTAATTAAAACATTTTTAGATTAAAAAAGCTAAGAAAATTAATCTCTATTAGACCCATGCTATAAGAAATATTTTATGAAGTTCTTCAGCCTGAAGGAAAATGACACCAGAATGAAGCTTGGATCTATGAAATAATGTAGTGCACCAGAAAGAGTAAATATGTAGATAAATATAGAGAACTTTTTTCTTGTTTCATTATTTCTCTAATAGATAATTGTTGTTTACAGCAAAATTAAGAAAAATGTATTGTGGGGTTAACAACACATGTAATTAAATGTATGATAACAATAGCACCAATGATGGGGAATGAAAGTACACTGTTGGAATTTTCTTGTATGTGAAGTGGTATAATATTATTTGAAGTTAAACTATGCTAGGTTAAAATGCATATTGTAATCCCCAAAGAAGATAGAATACTTTTTAGAAAGTTAATCAAGGTGATTACATGCAATATTTTAAAAACTAATTGATCCAAAAGAAAGAAGGAAAGTGGAAAAAAAGGAAACAAAGGATGAGATAAATAGAAAACACTTCGAATATGACAGACTTAACCCAACCATATCAATAATTATATTAAATGCAAATGTACTAAACATTCAAACAAAAAGGCAGAGATTATACACTAGGAAAAACAGCAGAACCATCTAAGTGCTATACAAGAAATGTGCTTTAAACATGAAGAAAAGATAGGTTAAAAATAAAAGGACAAAGAAGACTATACTATGCAAATATTAATCATAAGAAAACTAGAATATCTATGTTAATATCAGACAAATTAGACTTTGGGTAGAGTAACATTATCAAAGATAAAGATATTTTATAATGATAAAGAGGTCAACTCACCAAGAAGAAAATCCTAGGCATGGAGAGACTCCAGGTCAGCCCCTTGAGGGCCTGCCTCAGCCACAAAGAGCTATCGCACCCAAAGTTATGCTTTTCCTGGGACACCCTACATCCTGAGTGAGGGCATCTGTGAAGACCCAGCCACTTTGGCCCAACATGGGGAAATATGTTGGGCAATATCCACTCCAGAGCTCCCTCCCTCACCCTCAGTAGTCAAACATTTCAGCTCTGCCAAAGCCCAGGAAATACTTTTCAAATCAGGAACTCCTGTGCAGCAGCAGGCATGGTCTTACTCTGGAACCTAGGGGTCTGCACTGTGGCTTGAGTGGGATTTGTGAGAGACGTCTACCCTTGGAACTCCTAGAACCATTGGCTCTTCCAGGCATATGGCACAATTGGGAGGGCAACAGGATTCGTTGCAGAACTCTCTTTTGCTCTGTATCACCCCTGAAACTGGATTTTGAAAATAGCATATATTGAACTTGAGACTCTTTCTCTAAACCATTGTCAGTTGATGTGGATGGCTGCCAAAGAGGCCCAACAAGGACTGTGTCTTTTTCTGTGGTAGATGACGCAAGGTGCAACATCTTTTCCTTTATTGTAGTGGGGATATCTTGACATGCCCTAAACCGTTGGACACATTAAACTTCACTGTTGTGGCAAGATGGCAGGACCTTGAATCGCCACAGGATTTTTCCCTCAACAACTGGAAAGAATGGATCTCACTGGGGCATATAGAGCACATCCTCCTTTCCATTTACTGGTCCAATTAGTATCAATATAGTGGATTATCATGAAGCTTACATTATATACAACCTTTAATTTTAATGGCAAACAGCTGAAAAATATACTTTACAAACACTGAAATAAACTGAATTTAGGGCTAGACAATTTTATTTTTTTTTTGGCTTTTATAAAGGGGGTTTATTTGGTTACAAAGTTACAGTCTTAAGGCCATAAAATGTCCAAGGTAAGGCATCAACAATAGGAGGGCTGGACATTTAAGTATTTATATCACAAAATGCTAAGAACTAAAAACACGTAATGAGACATAAAGGTTTTCATAGTATTAGTAAATGATGAAACTTGATGTTTTAAAATGTTTAATCCCATTTATTTAATTCTCTATATTTTGCATCTAAAACATATATATTATCAGGAAAGCCAGGCACACAAATAATTTCTCTCTATGTGTAGGGTGTGCATCCTAAAATGTTTGTTTGCTAATAGGAGCATAGAATTAAAGTTTAGATTCCAGTTCTGAATAGTTTTAAATGAGGAAACTGAGGCCTAGAACTTATGTGATTTATTTTATCACATAGCTATACCATGAGACCTGGTAATAGGAGTTCCATTTCCAGCCTTCCTGTTTGGAGTCTTTTATGCTAAGTCAAATAGCTTTCTTGACTTTTTTGTTCAGTCTTGAATATCTGAAGAACACAGAGAGTCTTTATTGTATAATAATCCCAATAACAGTTTAATTGAATATTTTCAATTAAATATTTAAATGACCTTTTCAGCTAATCTCATATTTATCCTAAAAGGTGATATTCATGAAAAAGATCCCTTAAATTTAGGTCCCTGTTTAGTTGGGCTCTTATCAATCAAGTTTACTTACTGTAAGACACTAAAAACTCACTGTTTCACAAGCCTGCAGAGTATATCATCATTTGATTTTGAAGCACTTCCTAACTTTGCCCATTCTGCTCTATAACACTACTGCCCACTCTCCCTTCTTTCCTCAAACTACCAAGTCTGGGCTCATCATGCTTTTTTCCATTGCTGGGAGTGCCCCCAAATTCACTTACACACATGGCTAATCGCACTTCCATTTTTGATGGACATTTTCAATGTTTAACCGAGTTGAGTGACAATGAGAAACATTATCAGTTGATGCTGCCATTAACATAATATTGACCCCAACCATCTAGCAAGTCCTGAATAAAGTAGAAGGCTCAAAAAGGAAAGAGTAAATTTTGAGAGGGGAGATGGAAAGGAAAGATCTATGTCTTGGGGCATTTCTGTAGGAGGTTGGCATGGCATAGGGTGCACGGATAGGCTACCTGGTTTCAGGAATTTGAGCCAGAAAAATGAAATGAAAGGTTTCTGGACTAATTTCTCCTAGTTTGTTTGCACTTAGTGTTGATTGGGAGAGGCAAAAGCTTATGGACAGGGTGGATAAGGGAAGGAACTTTGAAGGAGGAGTCAGAAAACTTGGGATTAGCCATGGCATGTTGGTTAAGTCTGAACTACAATCAACTTTAGAAATCATCACCTGGTCTTACCACCCTCATCATACCTTTTCCCCATTTCTCAAATAAGAAAAATGAGGTTCCAAGCAGTTACAACATTTTATGTTTTATTGTTCTGGGTAGTGATTTTGAAACACCACTGGAATTAAAATTTAGAACCTTAGATTTTTTTGTTGTGTTCAATCTACCAATGTTTTTCCTTTTTCATTTGAACAGTTATCCTGGAAATCTTTGAAGCAAACAGAGGAGAAACAAACTATGTTTAGCTTTGAGCTACAGAGCCTCTTTTTATTATGTCTGAATATGAGTCTCTTTAGGAGGTCTGAACTACTCACAGACCTTCAATTGCTGCAAGAGATACTTCCTTGGAATATATCCTAAAGAGAATCACACTCATGCTTCATCTGTAGGCTTTCTTCTCTGCAGTGATTCTGTGGTAATAAATGTGTTCAAAAATCCATTATGATGGTAAATCCATAGACGGTAGATTGTTTTGAATTTGTAGTAGTAACATAAACAAGTTCACATTTCAAATGAAATTTTTACTAAAATCCTCATGATAGAACAATGTAAAACACAGACAGATTTGAACAAATAAGATATAGCTGCTTTGTTTTAAAATATTGGCATAAATAAAAATGTATTATTCATATCAAGTCTTTCCATTGCTTTGAAACTGAAAATTATTTCCATGGCCAGCTCTGAATATATATGTGAGTCAATACCTTGGCAACCATGATATGTTCATGTAGCTTGATGTGCAACATAGAAACCCCATCTCACACTCCACATTTTTACCTTTTCTTTTTGCCCAATAACCTGCTCTTCTTTTTATATTTATTTTTTGGGGGGGAGAGAGGGCTGTCTTGCTTTATAAAGTTCTTCTTTGTGTCCTACAAAGAATCCTGTGGCAACAGGACTGGGATTTGGTCTGGTTTGAGGGATGGGTGTAAGTTGGGATGGAAGATGCTATAAAGCCTGCAGATCAGGTCTACAGATCAAGTTCAAAAATTTTCAGCCAAGGTTGGGACAATGATATCAGGCATTATGAATTCAAGAATACTGGTTCAAGAGTGTAAGATGTCAAATTGTGACCCCAGCTAGCAGGTTGCATAATGAAATTTCAAGAATCCAGGCTAAACTGTGAGGAGGATGAGAGACCAGAATTAAAGCAAGAAATATGACAATGCCTAGCTGGGGAGCAAGCACATTAGTAGGGGAGGGATTTGGTTCTTAAAGGACATTATACACATCTCTATTAAGGCAAAAGTAGCGCTCGTTACTATCATTGGCAATGAATGTAGTTGGGCACAAAGAATTAGGTTATACTTAGATTGTGGGGGTGGAGGGGAAGAAGTATTGATTAGATCTGCTATTCCATCTCATCTGTCCAAGCAGTATGCTGGAGAATCATTCCTCACTGTCACCCTCAAGGACCCTGCAGGGCAGGAGTCTCTCCATTACCTCTGAGCCCTTTCCAGAACATGGGAAAATTATGCTGTCTCCACAAACCACCATCTATAATGCTGTCTAAAATCCTTCACCATTTCTATATCACTCTTAGATACAAAAACCATTCTACATTCCCTGTGTCGTGATAGACAATAAGAGATTCTGTAATTTCATCTGCCCAGACACACCTTGAAGCCTTTTCTACACTGGGCATGCACCACTGAGGCAAGGGAAACAAGTCTCTTCCACTCATAGATTCCCAAATGTATCCTGAGTTTCTGTTCTGTCTTGCTCATCACCCCCCAACCAGGAAATCTGAGGTCTACCAGCACCTAAGCTCTCATTTCTTCCTTTCAGACTTTCTTCCTATCCCCAGGCAAGTGTCAGGAATTTCACATTTAATTTGCATTTTTTTCCTGCCTTATCTATTGTCTTTTCAAAGTTTCTTCAGTTTTCATGAGTCCTTAACTTGTGAAATTTAAAAGCTAAGACTCAAGTGCTTTTTCTTTTTTTCTTTTTATTAGTCTTCACTTCAAAGGCAATGAATACAAAATGGCCTAGCTGACAATCAGAAAAGAACCAAGTAGTGAGAAGTATGTGGGGAAAATACTAAAAAATATTATTTAGCTCTTATAAATCATTACATGCCCTCAAGGAAAATTTGCTTCTATCCACCCTTTACCTGAGCAGGTTGGGACGTCCATCCAAGATCCAAATTGCATTCTTCAAGATGTTTATCACCAAAAAGCCATGGGAAAAGCCAATTTCTCTGCTTCTCCAAAGTCAGGAAGATTGCTGAATATTAGGTCCATCTTTGTTTAGAAGTTGATAGTTTTTCCTTCAAGAAATTCTTCCTTCTCCAAGGACTGACCTTTTCCCTCCTAGGAAGCTCAGGGAAGGGCAGTGGTAGAGCTTGCTTTGGACTGAACTAAGGCTACATTTTGTTCACATACCTGAGGGGTGAGACGATTTGCCTTGTTTGGAAGTACCAGGTAAGGTGCGCTGGCTCTTCAAAATGAACACTCCAGCCATGGTTTCTCTTTCTCCAGAGTCGTGGTCTAGTCTCAGTGTCTTGACTGTCTGAAGTGAGAGGGAAAGAGACCAGCCTCTCACAGGACCAATATGGTTTCTTCTTTGGAGTTTGTTTCCGACTCCCCATTAAGTGTACCTTAGTTGCCATTGCTAGATGTGCGAACGGTCTATCTTAATGCTTGGTTTTCTTACAGGCAAAGCAAAACAACAACAACAAAAACAACAGGGTTTCTTGGAAATCTTCTCCCTCTGGCCTCAGGCTCTGTTCTTTCTAACTTTGTGATGGAGTCCAGCCTTCTCCAAAGCACAACCTCCCTACCGTTAACCAGGCCTTAAATATTAATGGAAATTTAATGGATATATCATTTCTTGGAGAATGAGATTTCACTGCTTTAGTGGCTGGATCTGGTGCTGCTGGAGTCTCCCTTCTCTATCTAGAAAAAGGTTCAGTACTTGGATTCCCAAGTCCAGGTTAGAGGCTGTCAATCTCAATCTTACTTTCCACACCCTTCTCTTTTGAAGTGTTCTGGTACTAAGAGAATTTAATATATCGATAAACTACAACAAGGTTGCCTTCTTTCTCTTTTCCTCTTTTAATTTTTTTTTTTCTATTTTCAGTTTGTATTTCCACAGAACTTTAAGAATTTTGTTGTATTCTTTTTAAAAATCTCAGACTCATCATAGTCCATGATTTTGCAAGTCAGCTGTGACCTCTGAAAGTCTAAACATTCCGTCGCTGGGTTACAGTCATTGCCTGATTGTATTTTTAGAGTTTTTAATCAGCTCATGACAGTATGAGGAGTTCTAGAAATTCTAGGTCAGCCTCTGCATTTACTGGGTTCCAATTTCAATTTAAAATCATGTATCTAGGAAATGTAGCTTTATTTTTCCAAAATTTAATATTTAATTTGAGCAACAGTTTGTTGGGGTAACAGAAATTTCATATCGATTTGGGATTTTTCCCTTTCCGTCTTCCCTAGAGCAGCATTTAAATTCTGGAGGGCACTTGGAGACAAGTCATCAATGGAGAGGGGGCTGCAATGTGATTCTTAGAGTCATTTGCAGTTGGCTAAGAGGTTCAGTCAATTGGTATATCAATACTGAACTATGTGCTAGTCTTTAGAAGTGTAAACTGGTTACATTCCATGTACTCTTGTGGCAATCTAAGGATATTTCCATTTATATCTAGGAATTGATAGCTTTAATGTTCTAATAATACAGGTTACAAATACAGAGAAAAAAGAGATTGTTTAGGTTAGTGGATCAGACTTTGGGATAAGGAAAAAAGTATTCATACAAAAAATCTCTATAGCATCGTGATAGTATTCCAGGGCCTCAGTGTGAGCTTATCTTTTGCTCCCATGGTAAGAATTTGTAGTCACAACTAATTTATTTTTAGGAAATGACAATAAATGGAAAAATTCCATTGTTTAAACATTCTCCTATTTCTCTAAGAAGATAAACACAATCTCAAAACTTGAAGATCTAGGTCACATCTTCCTAACGCACAGGGTTAGGAGGAGGACAAAAGGTAGTGAACATGTGACCACAGGCAGATATACACCTGTACAACAGACTGTCAGTCACTGATTAGGGAGGTGCATTCTATGAAAATATGATTAGTTCTACGGGTCTCAGAGCTAGGATGAAAGCTGTGCAGAGAAGTTTCAGATGAAGAATTTCTGCTTTCATTAATAAAAATTATGTGATAAAGAAACAATTTTTTTGACTGTCTTAGGCATTTTAAGGGAAAATGATCTCTTTAAAGAGGAATTCTTTTTCAAAATGTAAAGAATAAATGCAAATAACTTAAAAGTGGGTCATAATATCTTATAGAGAAGTCATAGCTCTGCTGAAGTTCGATGCCACTCTACAGTGGTTTCATTTAATAAACTATCTAAAAATATTTGCTTCTAGAGGAAGTTTCAGCTTTATAAAGAATGAGACATTAGAAACTGTTCATCAGTAAACTTAGGTGGTTCGTTCCATTGTAGTGGTGTTAGCTTAGCCGCCTTTAAGTGAATAGCTCAAAAGGCATTTTTGTTTGTATTTTGTCCAGTTTGTAACTGAACCATAAGTTAGTTTCCTAGACAGAATAGTCAGGAAATAATCCCGTTTGGAAGTCTCTAGAGAATGAATTTCACTCATTTTTTTTTCTGTCTCCTTAAGGATGTGCCATGCACTTCGCTTTGGCACTGGGGGTGGGGCAGGCATGTGGCTTGCTTGCATTTGACAGAGATTTGGAAGCCTAAAAGTAGGAGACACTGTCCTAGGTATCAGAGATACAAAAAGATATGAGAATGACTCCTGCTTTTAAGTGGAGAAGAGATGCTGATTAACAATAAAAATACAACACTGCAAGCTCTGAAATCGAAAACACTGAGGGTGTTCCTGGAGCCACTGAGGAGGTGATTACCTGCTGTATTTTTAAGGATGATAAAAATGAGTTGCTGTTTTTAGAAACTGGAAAATAACTACTTTATGTGATCTAACAAAGAAACACCAAAATTAGAAAATATACTATTGGCTATTCAAAATATTTTCTTTTAAATTAGGAAGGTGTGGTTTTTAGATTAAAAGGATATAGCATTTCTTTGGTTAAGTTTTAAAAATTCATTTAAAAAAGTATTCTCTCAAATATAATTTTTGTAGTATACATGCTTAGCTGTGTTGCCAATAAAGTAGTTTGATTCTTTCTGCTTATTGATTTAAAAAACTTCTTAAAATGTAAACTTCAAGACTTTAATTTTCTTATCACTCTAAACAAAAATTCAGAATGTACACAGATAACTTTTTATGTTGTTCTCTCTTGAGGATGGCTGCAGATGTTCCAGCTAGCCAGGCATGGGATGTAATTTTCTTTGCCTGGGAAGAAAGAAGTTCCTTGAGGATGGTAAATAATACCTGAGGATGATTTAATTTCATTTAGTGAGTTGTCTGTCATTTCAGTTCCTTGTCTGTAAAAAAGAGGGATTTGGATTAATTGATTCCTAAGATTGTACTATAATTCTATAACTCTAAAGGTGGTAAAGCAAATTAATTAGATGAAGTAGTTACTCTGGTAATGCAGGTGCCAGCAGGACTCAAATTCCTGAATTTTCTCCATGTACACCTTAGCTCAATTTTTTATTCTTTTTTTTAATTAAATTCAGTTTTATTGAAATATATTCACATACCATACAATCATCCATGGTGTACAATCATCTGTTTACAGTACCAACATATAGTCATGCATTCATCACCCCAATCTATTTTTGAACATTTTCCCTACATCGGAAAGAATCAGAATAAGAATAAAAAATAAAAGTAAAAAAGAACACCCAAATCATCCCCCCCATCCCACCCTATTTTTCATTTGGTTTTTGTCCCCTTTTTTCTACTCATCCATCTGTACACTATATAAAGGGAGTGCGATCCACAAGGTTTTCACAATCATACTGCTGCACCTTGTAAGTTACATTGTTATACAATCGTCTTCAAGAGTCCAGGCTACTGGGTTGGAGTTTGATAGTTTCAGGTATTTACTTCTAGCTATTCCAATACATTAAACCCAAACCATGTTATCTATACATGGCATAAGAATGTCCACCAGAGTGACCTCTTGACTCCATTTCAAATCTCTCAGGCACTGAAACTTTATTTCGTTTCATTTTGCATCCCCCTTTTGGTCAAGAAGATGTTCTCAATTCCACAATGCCGGGTCCAGATTCATCCCTGGGAATCATATCCTGCGTTGTCAGGGAGATTTACACTCCTGGGAGTCAGGTCCCACATGGGGGGGCCAGTGAGTTCACCTGTTGAGATGGCTTAGCTAGAGGGAGAGGACCGCATCTGAGCAGCCAAGAGGTACTCAGGGGGAGACTCTTAGGTACAATTATATGCAGGTTTAGCCTCTCCTTTGCAGTGATAAGCTTCATAGGGGCAAGCCCCAAGATAGAGGGCTCACCACATCATACCACCAGTCCTCAGTATTTGTGACAACATCAGCATCAGTCCAAGTGAGGAAGTCCAACACTTTTGCATTTTCCTCCAGGTCCTCAGGGGGTCCCTTCATATATATTTTTATTCTCTGCCCACATTGCTTTGGGATGTGTCACTATTTCACTCTAACCTATACAAGCCTACCATATCTTACTTCCTGTTCAAAGTTCCATGTAATTGTGGTGCTTGAACAAACTGACTGCAGAAGTTATACTGTTTAGAAATACAGATCCTGCACCAAATAAACATCTCTTCCCTCGGTCTCACATGGAAGTTGAAGTTTTAACACCCAGTCAGTTTCAGCCTTCACCCTTTGGCCCAATTTGCCTTAGTCAGATCTTCTTCATTCATATTTGTAATTGAATTCTGGGCTCTTTTTCAGCCTTTTTTTTTTTTTAACAGTTGCTGTATGCACTAATATTGACATTCATATCTGCTGAGCTCTAGCTCTGAGTTTCAGGTGTCACGGAGATAGCCAATGTTCCAGAGACCAATCAGGTTATACACAGAGGGATCAGCATCTCAGAGTTTGGAGATAGTCATTACAATTCAGGAATAGATGTGACTGCTGTAAGAGCTTACAGTCTAGGGACCATTACAATAATTGTTCCCCTGGTAAGATGTGCTCTCAGGTTCAATTCTGAGTTTACACATTGTAGTTAATCCATATTGGTGAGGCATGTTTGCCTTTGTTTCTGGTGTACTTCACTCAGAATGCTGTCTACAGGATCCATTCACCTCATTGTGTGTCTCACAGCTTCTCTCCTTCTTGTAGTTGCTCAATATTCCACTGTATGCATTCACCACAGTTCACCATTCTGTTCCTCAGTCTATGTACCCTTAAGCCACCTCCACCTATTGTAAATCATGAATACTGCTTCCATAAACACCAGTGTGCAAATGTCCATTCGTGTCTCTGCTCTCAGATCTTCCAATGACATACCCCATAATGAGGTTGCAGGACCTTATGGTCCCCACATACTTAGCTTTTTGTGGAACCACCACACTGACCTCCAATTTTTATATACATATATTAGTTTTGAATAATTGAAAAAGCAGTAAAATTGTCACTACTCTATCCAATTTGTTGTTACTGGGTTAGCTCCAGGTTTAAAGGAATAGAGGTATTACAAAACCAGTCCTCTGGTTTTCATGTGTTTTCCTGAAATTTGGTACTGGTAATCTGGTCTTTCACTTTGACTTTTCACAGGTTTTTTTAAAAAATGAATCCGTGACTTTCAAGGATTGAAATTTGGTTCTCTGTTTGTGGATGCTGGCCAGGAACATCCTTGTCCACAAGGTTTGTGGGCTTTATGGAAGACTGTGTGTGCTCCTGGCCCGTATCACAGCCAAAGGGTATTCCAGGGACGCCCCCTCTCCCCCAGAAGGCATTCACTGCTTTCCATGTTTGCTGTCTTTCTTTGGTTCCAAGGGCTCTCAGAACCCACTCTTTGAAATTCTCTGCAGCAGAGTGAGACTTCCCATTTTCTCATAACTTTGTAATTAATTATTCTGGAACACAGTTATTTTATGAAGTCCAGCCACCTCAGTGCCTTCTGGAGAGAAAACGCAGAACAAACCCTATGATAAAAAGATGCTATCTATTTGAGTGCCTTACATTTACTGCTTGCCTTTAATCTAAGATACAAGCAGTTCTCCTTAACTGGTGTCCTGACTTGGGGTCACTGCTACTCAGAAACAATTTATTTACTTCAGTTGTTAAGCTGCATATTTCCCTTAAGCTCTCTGGTCTTTTAGTTTCTGGCAGTCTCATTGATTTGAATTATAGATTTTCTTTGGGAACCTTTTGCATGTTTCATCTTGAATGAATAAACATTTCCCAGGCCCCAGGGAGGTGAACTGCTGAGGAGGTAGAAATAAGGCCAAACTGCTAGCCTGCCTTGGTGTCTCCTTGGAGCAATGGATGGAACAGAGAAAACACTGAGCATCTGACTATGACATTACACTGGAGCCTGGCAGTGGGTCAGAGGAAAGGGACTGATTTGGATTCGACAATAGAGTAAGCAAGATAAGAACCAGAATGTTCCTCCTCTACCCCTCTGGTTTATCTAAAATGTCTCGTTTATGGCAGTAAAGTGTGAGGGCAAGCAACCTACTTCTCCGGATGGTCCACAAACTTATCCTTTGGTTCTTTAAGGCAAATGAGCGATTCTATGGATGTTCTCTTGTCCATCTGAGGGCTACCTACCAACAACCGACAGAATGAATCATGAGGAATTATTAATAGTGTTCAGAAGCTAAACTTTGAGCATTCCAGGATGGTAATTTAATGATCCCATAAGAAGACTGGGTCTTGCCAAGTACTTCCATGCGTGTACCACACTGATACAGGCTTTCCTCAATTAGTGTTGCCTTGAATTTATTGTGGTCTTTAATTGCTATTAAATTATAAATTATAATTTGCTACATTTCAATTTATTTTGTTACTTCTGAAAAGTAGAGTGAGTGATGTGTATTTGAGTCAATGGTATTTTTTTACCTATACTTTTCCAAAACTAGAATTTAAAACATATATATATATTGTGGTTCAATTGTGAGTCACCCAGTCTCTTATTGGATAAGTAGATGCATACAAATGCCCCTCCCTGTAATTTGCAATTCCATTAATATTTCATCAATTTTTAGCGACCTTTGAATTTGTGTTGTTTAAATAATCTGCAATGTATAATCAAGGTATTTTGAAATCTCTATATTTTTTCTAATTTATAATAGTTTACCCAATTTTACATTTTACTGGTATGAAATAAATCATAAGCAAGTCATCATATTGGTACTTAAGAGTTATGACTGCTTCAAGTAATTCCTTTTTTTTTTTTTTTTCTGTTCTGAATTGGGAATGTGTGATATAGTAGGTTCTGGGATCTTTTGCCTATTTTCATCACTCTGAGATTCAAAATGTCCAATTACATTTCTTTAGAGATTGGTTTATGTTTCAGTTACTCATAAATAATTCTCTGAGTATTTTAGCCCCCAACTCTCCATTTTAGTGTTTATCTCTCTTACTTTTGATTTACGCCTTTTCTCTTGAGTCTGCAGTATAGTTTTCAGTTTCTCATTAGGATCATAATACCATAAAATTCATTTACATTTCCTTTAGTTCCAAAACTTTGGGGTGACATTAGAAAATCAATAGATAGTTTTTGTCTAAATGATTGGACTTACTGCGGTCCCTTCTGTCAGTGGGAGCGAGGCAGGTGAGAAGAATGGGAGGAACACTTTTAAGAACTGAAAATACTTAGATTTGTGGGGGAAAATGAAATATAAATTACTTCAGTAACTAAGATTATTTTTGAGTGAACTCACATAAAGTATAGTTATGATAAGATGCTACAACTAGACAAACAAAGCAGTGGAAGGTGCTTTATCTTAGTTTTCAAGTGATGCTCTTATTCACTAGGACTTAACTGATCTCATTGCTTCCTGCTTGTGCCCTCATGCAATCCGTTCTCCTCACTGCAGTCAGGACGACCTTTTAAAAATGCAAATCAGACCACATTGCTCCCTGCAAAACTCTCTAATGGCTTCTTATTGCAGTTAGGATGAAATCCCAAGTCCTGCATGGCCTACAGCATTTCTACATATCTGGCCCCAGCTACCTCTCAGGACTTACCTCCTACTGCCCTCTCCCTTGCTCACTGCTCCAGCCCCACTAGCCCATTCTCTCCTCCTGGACATGAGGAGCTTGTGCTGGCCTTGGTATTGGCTTTGCTTGTAATGCTTTTCCCCAGGAAGCACCTTCTTGCTGTTCTGATTTCATCTCTAATGTCAACTCCTCAGTGAGGGCTTTGCGGGCCATTTGCCTTAGTTTACCAGGGCTGCTGTAATACATACCGCAAAATGGTTGGCTTGAACTACAGGAATTGATTGGCTCACAGTCTGGATGCTAGAAGTCCAAAAATCAAGGTATTGGCAGGCATGCCTTCTCCCTAAACTCTGTAGTGTTCTGGTGGTGGCCTGTTGGTGATTAATCTCTGCCTCCAACACATGACAATCTGTCTCCTTGGTCTCCTCTTGTGGCTTTCTACTTCTGTGTCCAATTTCCTTTGCTTACAAAGTCTTCAGCCGTATTGGATTAAGACCCATACTTATTCAGTTTGACCATCCCTTAACTCGTAACATATTAAAAGGGCCTATTTACAAATGCATTCACAACCACAGTACTGGGGGTTAGGACTTGGACATGTCTTTTGTGGGAAACTTGATTCAGTCCTCAACACCATCCTTTCTACATTTGTTCCATCCATTGCCCCGTTGTTCCACACATTCTCACCCTCCATCACATCACTCTATTATTTTCTTTGTAGCTCTTATCTGAAACTTGTACATTGTTTATTTCCTTTTACTTGTAAATACACAGCAGTCTTCCCCATGAGAATGTGGACATTATGAAGGCAGGAACTCTTATGTCTTGCTCAGTATCACATCCCTGGTGCCTAGACCAGAATGTGGCAAAATGTGCGATAGGTAAATATTTCTTGACTGAATGTTTGTAGAAACTGGGAGAAGAGCAATGGGAAAATCAAATTAGAGAATATTTGATAAATCATTTTGAAAGTTCTAAAATACTATACAATTAAAATGGTAATCTTACTGATGTATTCCCCTAGTCCCTAAAATTGAACGTTTCATATAACATCTCAGACAGGCATTGGAAATGCCTTACAGAAATACTTTTATCCATTTTTCTATACCTAACTGGACTAGGGTATCTATAATGGTCTCAGAAAAAGTTCATATTAAGGAATGTTACACCAAGGTATAAATGTGGCTCTGGTGCTGAGACTGCTATGTGTTTTCCCTTCTTCTTTGGCAATTGGACTTTATTTCCCAGCATCCCTTGCAATTTGCTAGGTTCCTGTGACTGAGGTCTAGCCAGCAGAATGTGAGCAGTCTTGATATGTGCCACTTTCAGGTCTGCCCATACAAACAGCTCATGTTCTTTCACCTTCTGAGGTTAACTTGGAAACCATAGGTTGAATGTGGAAGTGACACAGAAAGGAAGGAATCTTGGTTCCTAAATTATCACTTGGAGAAATGTCACCCACTAGTCAGCAACATTTATTTTGAATTTTACCTGAGTGAGAAACTTTTATTGAGGTAAACTGCTGAGGTTTCATGGGTTACCTGTTTTAGCAGCCGTTGCTATCTTAATTAACATAGGTGACTCTAGTGTCAAGGTAAAATATAGACTCCTAACACTGGTGATGGCCAGAGATTTAAACCCCTTTTCACACAGGGAGATGTACTTCTCAAGTAAGATCAGAGGTTGTGGGAATAGAGAAAACTTTTATTAATAAGGCTTGGTGTTCAGTTTGTACATTCTCCAGATCCATTCCTCTTGTCTCCTTTTCATATTCTGCGATTTAGGTTCTACCATGACTCAGCATCTTCCCTTGATTGGATTGGAAAGGGCAATCCTGAAGAAATGAAATTCATATCTGTCAGTTTGGCAGAGTTTGCAAGAACCTTCTGAAATGAAATTGTCTGATATTACTTCTCTTGGCTATAGGCAACTGGCCAGAAAATGATGATCTGATTTCTTTCCTAAAATATAACTTGCTCCCCCAGGCCCAGCTATAAGCAAAATGCAAAGGACTGAAATTTACTCATCATGTATTCTATTTTCTTCTCCCCATCCCAAGATCCAGGCCTCTCAAAAGTAAGAGATTCCCTGTAACACAGAGCTCCTAATTGAAGCAGCCCTCCTTTCTGAACCTCTTTCTCACACTCTTCATTCTCTGAAAGCATTTGGCTGGTAGATCTGTTCTCTCCTTCACCCTCAAAATTTCTCTCTCAGAGCCATTTCCTCAGAGCCCTGTTTTGCTCTCAATGATTTCAACTACTCCATAGTAATCCAATAATGGTGGGAAATAGGCAAACGTGTTCACAGTCAGTGCTCTTTTTCACAGGCTCAGTGAAGGCATGAGACCAAATAGAGAGAATGTCTGTAATGGTTTCTCTTTCAGTCCCTGGGGAGGGCTGGGCAGTAAGTACCCAGGCTGAGTTTCTGAGGCTCTTAGATAAAGACCTTCCTGTACTTACCTTTACACAGCATTTATTCCTTTTATGCCAGCAGCCTCTGCCAGTGATTTTAGCTTTTAACTTGCTAAGGGAGGGGAAGGGGGTGATGCTGGTTTCATTCCCCATAGAAAACCTTGACCTCTAGCTTGAAGAGTTCATTGAAACAAGGTATTGAGACATCTTGAGTAATTAGAATAGACGATTTCATGAAGGACCATATAAGTAACTTGGATTCTAATCCTGGATCGATCACTAACTAGTTGTGTGTCTTCTGGCAGGCCACTGGTTTCTGGTCCTCTTTTTCCCACCTGTTCTATATGGTAGTTGGCTTGTTGTTGCTTTTTAAATCTGTGATGTGAGAGATTGAAGGAAGTCCTAGGAGCTCTCTTGGGGGCCATGTGGGGATGGGCCATTGAGCCTGTGGGTTTGTACTCTTCCTTCTCCCTCCCTGTTTCTGCTTCACACCACATTCATGTTTCTCACATTTGTGGACTGCGAACTAAGCTTCTGTTTAAAGAAAGGATCTTGGACTAGATGATCTGGATCTGATGACAGTCCTCATATCAAACATTTTGTTCTTTTGGTTAAAGGTCTCAGATAAAATCTTTATTTCTCATTTAAAATTAAAAAAATCCAGCTACCATTTCTCATGATTCTCTTGTTTTCTGGAGCACGGTCTGGCAGCACATATCAGTGAAAATACCCAGGAGAACTGCCCATTCACAGCCTCTATTTAGGGGATGACAGTCAGAGAAAGGTGGTTCAGTCAGCCAGGTCCTAAACCTCCATCTAACAAGGCTAGTTGTTATGCTGAGCCATAGCGCTAGTTGGTGGAGGGTTATTAAGAGATTCCATTGCATCAGCGGTGTCTCAGCCATCTTTGTAGTGGTTTATTGGCCCAAACAAATAAAGCAGTGAGTGCTACCCAAACTGGGTTTCCTCTTGGAAGGAGCTGTATGTGATGAACATCACAGTGAGTAGAAATAATATCCTGCATAGCTCATTTCTCTAGAGAAGCTTGTGTGAGACACACAGCATATTTGCAAGTATGAAACTGTACTTAAGAAGATCCTGCTAAGTTTACAGAATCCACCAGGTGGCATATGAGCTGCAGAGATGACTGACGAATACAATGAAATTAAAGGGAGGGAGTATATATGAAAAAGAAAGTGACACAACCCCCCGCAGAAGATCTCCTTCATGATGGACCCTTCCAGGATGTCTTGCCCACATCTCACAATTCTCTCTTTAAATATCCTTGGTCTTGCATCTGTTTCTAGTCTTTTTTTTTTTTTTCTTCTCAGAAAGCCAGGTCTAGGCTTTTTGTTGCTTCCGTTATAAAGCACACAGTAAGTGTTTAAACTCTCCATACTTTGATTCAATCCTTTGGACTCCAGCATGCATTGGATTTATTTAAGGGCCCTTATCAACTCTAAGTATCAGAGTTTTTACAGGCAAATCACATATTCAACAAAGGACTTCTATCTACAATATATAAAGAACTTTCAAAACAACATTAAAAAGAAACAATCCAATTAGAAAATGGGCAAAGATATGAACTGATATTTCACCATACAGGATATACAGATGGCAAATAAGCACATGAAAAGACTTTCAGGTTAATTAGCCATTAGAGAATGAAAATTAAAACTACAGTGAAGTATCACTACACATCTATTAGAATGGCTAAAATAAAAAAATAGTGATAGTACCAAACACTGACAAGGATGTAGAGAAACAATTACTCCTACTTTGCTGATGGGAATGTGAACTGGGACAGCAACTCTGGAAAATAGTTTGGCAGTTCCATGTAAAACTGAAAATGGGCTTAATGCATGACCTAGCAATTGCACACTGGGGCATTTATACCAGAGAGATGAAAACATTTTCATGCAGAAATTTGTACACAATGTCCAAAGCAGCATTATTCATAATAGCCCCAAACTGGAAACTATTCAAATATCCTTTACTGGTTGAATGATTAAATAAACCTGTGTATTTTTGCCTTAGAATACTATTCATCAATAAAATGGAATGAATGATTGATACATGGAACAACTTGGGTGAATCTCCAGGGAATTATGTTGAATGACAATAGCCAATCTCAAAAGGATATATACTGCATGATTCTCTTTACATGATAGTCACAAAATAATGTAATTACAGAGTTGGAGAACAGATTAGTGAGGGAGCCTTGATTGTGGTGATGGCTACACAAAGCTTACACATGTTATAAAATGTTATAGAGCTGGACACATACACAGATGAGCACATATAAAACTGGTGAAATCTGAATAAGCTTAGTGGATTGTACCAATGTAATTTCCTGGTTTTGATATTGTACTATAGTCATGCAAGATGTTAACACTGGGGAAGTCTAGTAGAAGAGTGCATGGGGCCTCCCTGTATATTACTTTGTAACTTCCTGTGAATCTATAATTATTTAAAAATAAAAGTGTGAAGAAAAAGGCACTGAATCCAAAGTAGATGAATACAAAGAAGTAAATAAATAAAAGTGTTTATTGAGTAAAAATATTTATGTGGCAGAGGAAAGAGCACTGGGCTTGACCTAAGAAGGCCTGAGTTCAAATCTTGTTTTGTCTTTACTAGCTATGTGATCTTGTGTAGTGCATTTTAGATCTATGAAAATAGATTGAGCTAGAATCTACCAAAATACAAGTCACCTCTGAATATTCCATAAAAGACTTAAGAGAACCAATTGGTTAGGCACCTGGGTGGCTATTTTCTATAACTGATTAAACACAGTTAATCAGTTATGGAAAACTGATTAGACTTTCTAATTGATATAGTAGGGATTATAAGAACTGCTCTATTTCAAATGGTTATTGTAAGGAGTCAATGAGATATTATATATAAAACACTTTTCGCAATGCCTAGTGCAAAGTACAGTTCAATAAATGTTAGTTCTTCCCATAATATAAATTATAATCATTATATTAATTTTGACTTATGCATATAGAATGAGAAATCTGGATTGTCTTTACAGGGAAGCTGGCTGTGTTTTTTGGGGTTTTGATTTTTGAGAGAATATTTGGAAGACTCCCAATTATAATTTTGTCCTTAGAGTCTATTGCCAAGGATACTTTTGTGTCAGTATGTATAGTACATTTGGATGTAAGAAAAACATTTACTTGTTAGGACTTTACCATAGTTGATAGTTGGACCAAAGGCAATTTGCAACTTCCTATTGCTGCTGTCTAAACATTTTCTGTAGGAGATCCATCACTAGGAATTATTTCAGGTCACTAAATATAATTATAATAGAACTTACTTGCTTTACACACAGTGTACTAGTAAACAGATTTCCAGAACACTCTAAATTGAGTGAAAGCTTTTGATAACTTTACCACAGCATTTCAGTTTGTCTTGATAATTATGTTTGAAGCAATAGATGGATATTTTGATAGTGTGGTTTTCGCTGCATATCAAACACATGTTGAGCATCAGTCTGTGGTTAATCAGTTCTGGAAAATAGCCAACCAGGTGCCTAACTGATTGGTACTCTTTAAGTCTTTTATGGAATATTCAGAGATGACTTGTATTTTGGTAGATCCTAGCTCAATTTTTATTGTTCTGCCTTTCCAACTCAGCTCTACATGGAAATTCAGACAGGTCATGGGGTCAGTAGGTTGTATTTAATTTTCTAATTTAATTTCCTAGCCTCATTGACTTGCCAGGTCTTGTGATAGTATACTTTCCCCTACATTTCTTATTTAAACCCACATTCTCTCTTTTGGCTTTGTCTTTGGAATTCTAGACCCACGATGTCTCAGAATTAGACAAGCTTCTATAGAACAACCTTCCTCTCCAGAGAAATGCAGAGGGAAGGAAGTTCTCAGACTTGTTCCTACATCCTCAATGATGCATAACCAAAGCAGCTGCCACACACAAATACTGACATGGACATGAAGGCTGCTCCAATAATCAGGGCCCCTACTGTCAGTGTTCACTGTAGAATGCTAAAAGGGGCCTGGAATATACCGCTGGATGCTTCATTATTGCACCCATATATATCCATAACTACCTACAGCTCTTGAATACTTTATTTTCACTTTTATGGAATAAAGGCCATCCCAAGATTTTCCTGATGCTTTGAGTCCAACCTGCTCTAAAATACTGAGCTATAAACGTCTTTCTTTTCCTTTGGGCACATTTCTTGGTTGTAAAGATATTGAAATTCATATATTTCAATCAGATCCAGATAATTTACTCTTTGCTCTTCTCTTACTCTCCTTTCACATCTCCATGGTCATTTGCCCGATAGTTTTTACTGTCTCCACCCATCTCTCCTAATACACTGCAGAAAGGTGTGCACATATCTGCATAGTGCCTTGTGTAGCAGATTGGATTTTCAGGATATTTATCCAGTGAGAAAACAAAACCCCGTTCAGACGGAGACCTCTGTCCATTAATTATTCACAAAATGTGAAAGATAAATGGAACTAGTTAACCTCAATGCTATTAGCCTGTGAACTTACTTTAAAACAATTTTGTTGATTATGAAGTAGAAATTGGATGTTATGTTATTAAGGGGCCTCTAATATATTGACTGTGTCTTAGGAGGAATGTAGAAAATGAATTTTAGTTTTTGAATGTTTATAATAGTAATTTTTTTAACATTTTATAATTAACTTTGCAAGAAATAGCTTCTATAAGATTATGGGCCTTAGGAACTGGTTTCCTTAACATAAATAATTCAACTAATCTTAATTAAATATTCTAACTGATATTTTGTTCATTTTCTATTCATTTAGTTTGTTGTACCAGATTGCAAAGTTAAAAAGCATTAAAAAAAAGTGAACTAGTATGTTATTCATCAGATAGCTTTCTTTCTTTCTTTTTATTTTGATAGGACTTATTTTTTTTAGAGCAGTTGTAGGTTAGAAGAACAATTACCCAAAAAGTACAGAGTTACCATACTAACCTCCCCCCCTCACAAAACAGTATGAATCTTAATGTAAACTATAGACTGTAGTTAATAATATAATAATAATGTTGATTCATAGTGGTAAAAAATGTACCACACTAGTGATGCAAAAATGTTAATAACAACTTTCTAAGTTCTACTTGACATAGGGACTTCCTAACTTAAATTGAAGTAGAAAAACTTGGGATTGGATTAGTTGTTTCTATTCAATATCAACTAATTTGGGACACATACCAAATCCAGATCTGAGTCACCAATATTAAAGCCTTAAAATATGAAAATCTGTTGCTAGATCAAAAAAATCAAAGAAAAATATTTGTCCTAAAATCTCGGTCAGCAAAGATCAATTTGTAGGAACATGCAACCCTTTGTTCTTTTGCCATCCTTGTCCCAACATGGGCCAGATGCTTTTTAGTATCTTATTTAATCCTTAGGACATCTCTTCAACATTGGTATTCTCCATACATGACAGATGGGGAAACTGAGGTCAAGAAAGTTTAAGTAATCTTCTGAAGCTCATTGATCATATCTAGAGTTTCTGAACACAAAGTCCATAACTAGCTTTGTCAGAATCACTTGGGGTTCTAAAATGCAGATTCAGGGGCCTCATCTAGATCTTCTAAAGTTTTGGAATTGGAGCACATATATTTTAATCTAATCTTTCAACTAGCTCCTTAGGTTCATGTGAACACCAAAGTGAGATCACTATGTCTATACCATAGCTGTAGCTTAGTCTATGGCATAGCCTGGGAAATAGAGTTCCCTGAAATATAGAGCAGGTAGGGGGAAGTAAACTAATGGATATGAAAGCAAAGAGACACATGGTTGATGCATACTTCCTCTTCAGGTGGGAGAATCATCTTGTCCCAATCATGGTCCAGTATTTCATGCTTGTCTATGATTGGCAGGAGGGGAAACATCTGATTAAATATGGTTAAACCAGTGAATCCTGGTACGTTGAACCATGATCACCAGGAACTATGCCCTCTGCTCCTCACCTCCTTTCTTGACTCTCAAGCCTTCTCATGCCCACCTGGTGAGCAGGCTGTGCACTCTCTGAGCTCACAGGTCCAGGCAGGGGCAGGGTTCTCTCCTGTTCTCTCGTGCAGTTAATGCCAGAGAGGGAGGTAAGAGATCTGACCATGCACTCAATGGTAAGCAGAATAATGTCTCCACAAAGGCAACGTAAGTTTGCAGATGGAATTATTTTAATCATGTAACCCTAAAATAGGGAGAATATCTGGATTATCTGGATAGGCCCAGTATAATCAAAGGAGTCTTTACAGAGGGAAGAGGGAGGCAGAAGAAGATTAGTCAGAGGGAGATGGGACCGTGGAAGAAAGACACAGCTATTTGCAACATTGCTGGCTTTGAAGACTGAGGAAGGGGGACTCTAGAAGCTGGAAAAGGCAATGAAATGGAGTGTCCCCTAGAGTCTAAAGAAAGGAACACCTTCCTCCAGACATCTTGACTTTAGCCCAGTGAGACCCAGGTTAGGCTTCTAACCACCAGACTGTAAGATAATAAATTTACATTGTTTTAAGGCAGTGGGTTTGAGGTAATTTATTAGGGCAGCAATAGAAAACTTATGTCTATCCTTTTTTTTTTTTTTTATTGTTTTGAGGAGTCCTGTTCATTGGAGAAAAACCTGATACTTTATTTCATTTGTCTCAAATTTATATAGCACATTTAATTGACTGGATATTGGGAGGAAAGGGCTGATGAGTAGTAGGAATTTGGCAAAACAAGGCTATCATAAACCTCTAAAAATCTGTTCAAATGTTTGGGGAACTTAGGTTTTAAAAATTTGTGGCTATGGCCTTTGAACAGAGCTTGCACTTTCTATTTATAAAATAAACAGAAAAAATAGCAAGATTGGTATAGTAGTTAAATTAGTAATATGTTGTCTTATTTTTATCAGTGTCTTGGTCATTCCACAAATTCTTTTACAACAAATGGAGGAAATACCTGGACTACAAAATCAGATTATTCATCCTTGATATGAAAATAAGAAAACATTAAAGAGAGGAAATTCTGAATGGGGGAAAATATGGAAGCTGAATTTTTCCAGATGTGTGTGTGTGTGCATTTGTGTGTGTTGTATAGGATATGTGCATAAATTATAATTACTTGTGGCAAAGATGGCTAACTATCCCCCAAAGTGTATTTTACCCCTTCCATGAAGGAGAACTATCTTTGGGAAGTGGCTGTCCAGGCTGAGACTTTATTTCCTGGGATTATCTTTCTTATGGGTAGTAGCCATGTCACTACTGTTTACCAATGGAATGTGAGTAGAAATAATGCCACTTTTAAGCTTAAGTGTGCCTTTTGTGCTTTCTTGTTCCCTGTGTGCTGACAAGGTTGTAAGAGAGGAAGAGCCACAAGGTAGAAAGAATTCAAGTCCCTAGATCACCACGAGGAGGAAAAACTATCTGCTAAATAGTAGCACCCTCACTGGACTGTTATATCAGAGCCAAATAAATTATGGTGATCCACTATAATATAGATATAATATAGAAATATGTTAATAGCAGGTTGATTTGCCTCACCTAATACACAAATTGGTACCTTAAAGTGGGATGCTAAAAGTACCTAAAAGTTGTGTACCAATATAGTACATAGAAGGTGGGTGGCGGAACATTTGATAGACTTCAGCCTGTGATAATTTGGAATACAGATGATGTGGCTACAATGACTATAGATTTAGACCTTTTACATTTAAAGTGATTATTGATGAGTTGGATTAAAATCTTCCATCTTTGCAACAGTTATCTCTTTGTTTATTCTCCCCAATCCTATTTTTCTGTCTTCTCTGGTTTTAATAGAACATTTTATATTATTTCATTTTATCTCCTTTTGGACATATTGTTTATACTTTTCCATTATATCTTCTCTTGGCATAGTATTTATATTTTTTAAAAAAACTTTTTTAGTAGCTGTCCTAGGATTTTTGATATACATTTTAAAATAATCTAAGTCCACTTTCAAGTAACTCTATCCTGCTTCATGCATAGTGTAGGTTCCCACAGAATATTCCCAATTCCTCCCTCTCATCCTTTGTGACATTGCTGTAATTTATTTCATTTGTCTGTATCACCCAATACATTTTAACTAGTGCTGTTTTAAACAAACAGGTATCTTTTAGATAACTGACTAATAACAACAAAAATTTTATTTTAGCTTCATTTTTCCTTCTCTGATGCTCTTTCTTTCTTTATGTAGATCCAAGTTTCTGACCTATATTATCTTTCTTCTGATGGAAGAACATTTTTTTTAGCATTTCATACAGGGCAGGTCTGCTCACTATGAGTTCCCTCAGTTTTTGCTTGAGAAAGTCTTTATTTATCCTTCACTTTTGAAGAATAATTTTGCCAGATACAGAATTCTAGGTTGGCTGTTTCTCTTTTCTCACTTTGAAAATTTCACTCCACTACCTTGTTGCTTGCATGGTTTCATAAGAGAAGTTCAAGTAGTTTTTATCTTAGTTACTCTCTAGATAAGGTATTTTATTTTCTCTGGCTTCCTTCAAGATTTTCTCCTTGTCTTTGGTGTTCTGTAGTTTTCTAGGTAAGGTATCTTTTAGTAGTTGTGTTGCTTAATGTTCTCTGAGCTTCCTGAATCTGTGTTTTGGTGTCTGTCATTAATTTTGGAAAGTTCTCAGCCATTGTCACTACAATTATTTCTTCTGCTTGGTTCACTTTTTCTTCTCCTTGTGGTGTTCCAATTATGCATGCATTATACCTTTAATATTGCCTTACAATTCTTTGATACTTGTTTTTTTTCTTGTTTATTTTTCTCTTTGAATTTCAATTTGGGAAGCTTCTATAGACCTGTGTTCAATCTCGCTGTTTCTCTACTCAGCCATGTTGAGTGTACTGATAAGCATGTGAAAGGCATTCTTCATTTCTGTTGCATGGTTTTATTTCTTGCATTCCCTTTTGATTTATTTCTTATAGTTTCCATCTGTATTAGTTAGGGTTCTCTAGGGAAACAGAATCAATGAGAGGTGTCTCTGATTATCAAATTGTAAAAGTGACTCACACAACTGTGGGTATGCATGAGTCCAGATTCTGTAGAGCTGTCAACAAACTGTCAACTCCAAGGAAGATGTCCGATGAACTACTCAGGAAATGAACCGGCAACTTCGACGAACTCCTCAGGAAATGAACTGGGATCTTTGATGAATGGGTTCGATGAACTCCTCAGGAAACGAACTGGTAACTTCGACGAACTCCTCAGGAAATGCTTCACTGGGCAGCTGAAGAAGAAGTGAAGGTCCTCCATCTGTCTTGCTTATAAGTCTTCAACTGATTAATTGGATCAAATCCAGCCAATTGCATTCTCTCATTGTGGAAGGCACGCCCTTTGGTGAGTCATCAGTCACAGCTGCAGTCAATTGATGATTTAATAAACCAGTCTGTTGGTTTATTAACCAGCCTCAAACATCCTCACAGCAATTGTTAGGCCAGTGTTTGCTTGACCAGACAGCTGGGTCACCTGGCCAAGTTGACACATGAACCTAACCATCATACCATCTCTCTGATAACATGACTTACCTGGCCTTGCACATTGTCTGCTTTTTCCATTAGTACCTTTGACATAATTCCAAAATGTGTGACATATCTGATTCTAGTTTTGATGCTTGCCTTATCTCTTCAGACTGTGTTTCTTCTTGCTTTCATGCATACCTTGAGAATTTTTTGTTGAAAGCTGAACATGTTGTGTCACTAATAGGAATTGTGGAAATAGGCCATTTGTATGAGGATTTATGTTAATTTGACTAGATGTTGGGCTGCATTTAATGTTTGTGGTAAATGTAGGTGTTAGATGCTTCAAATTCTTTTAGTGTTTTTGTTTTTTTCTCCCATATTGGCTTTGAGACTTCTCTTTCAATTTCTCTTCAGAGTCTGTGTCTTGCAGCTCTTTCAGCTGTAGTCTACTGTTATTATATTAGAGGCTTGCTGATATGTGGGTAGAATGCGGAGGGGGACATTCTATAATCCTCTGATTAAGTCTTTTAGTGGGCCTGTATTTTGAAGTGTAGCCTTCACAAGTGTTTCAGTTCTTCTTCAAGAGGCAAAACCCCAACCCCTGACCCATTCTCTTCTTCCCTTCCTTGACTGCAGTGATCCCAATATATTTCCTTGAAGTCTTGTACTCTGTTGACTATGGGCTTTCTTTTTCCTTAGGAGACAGGAAGTCTGAAGGTGGTTGAGAGAAGTAGTAATTCTCTTACCTCAAGTCAGATAAAGTTTCAGTATTGCCCTCAGGTAAAGTGTTTCCTTCTGGAGAATAGATATCTATTATGCAATAGGATCTTGGAGGATTTCCAATGGTCATTCTTCCCCTCCAACTGCCTGGGCCAAGGAGAATTCTTTCTTGGATCCTCACCATAAGAAGCTGGTGGGGTTCTTTGAGGGAAAGGCCCTAAAGGTGTGGGTGCCTCCTTATGATTGTGGCCTCCAGGAGTTTCTCACTCGTGCACTAGAACTAGTTAATACTCAGTCTCCAGAAATTCATCAAAATTGCTAGTTAATTGAGGGTCTTACCATTTATGGCATCCAGAGGCTTCTGCTTCATGTAAGCAAATCTTAGATACTGTGTATCTCTGGATGCACCTGTCTTTCCAGATTTCAGGTGGTGGTTTACCCTGGGACCTCAGTTCTCTGATGGGTCCAAGAGAAGTCATTGATTTTCAGTTTGTCCATATTTTCCTTTTTGTGAGGGTTGAAGTGACAACTTCCAATCTCTTTACATGTTGGAGCAGAAAATAGGATTTGAGACTACGTATTGAAGAAGAGAGCTTGTATTAGTTGTATCATTGGTTGCTATTTACTCTGTTTAGCAAGACATTACCAGGAAGAGGTGAACTCAGGCAAGAACTGCTTATGAGAGAGTAGAAATAAAAAGGATTAGAGAGAATTCAGACATTTGTGGTATCATGAGGTTGAAATAGACTGTTCCTGGACCCCAAATAGTGCATGTATTTTATAATGGGATACAAAATTATGTAACAGTGCTTTTTAATCATTCAAGAGAATAGAACTATCTCTCCATGCCAATATGTGTAGAACTAGCTCATTCCTTTTAAACTTACATAGTGTTCAATAAAATGGAAATATTTCTACTGTTTAACTATTCCTTTATTCAGGGACACTTAAATTTCCAAAATGACACATTTATAAGGAGATGTTGGACTTCCAGTTAACATTGGGGGAATAAATGCCTTATTCTTCTCTGGAAAATCAACCGAATACTACAGCAAAAATGAAAACAGAAGCTGTATCTTAAATGATGTCATGACTCATGACTAAAAATCTATTAGGGAGAACTGTCATGTAAAGTGTAAATTGGACCAGATTGACTAAGAATCTCAAGAAAGGACATATGTCTTTTTTTTTTATCTTGAGCAGAGGAGACTCAGAAGTGATGGCACACTTTAAGGACCCAATCCTTTTCTTGGAACAGCAAGTTCTGAGTGAATGAGGGGTTGCAGGAGCCTCCTGGATCTTGTTTTAAATAATATGATTTTGGTTAGAATTGAGTAAATAAATCCACAGATATGCCATCTTGCAGAAGGCATGCAGACAGTATTGCAAGATAGAGGAGAAAACATAGGTGGTAAACTACTGCTTTGGATTTTCTAAAGAGAACTCGATGCTTAACCAACACACACATGCACACACATGCACACACACACATGCACACAGTCTGTGGCACTATATTCAGGTATGCTTCTCGTCAGCCTAAAATGAAGTTCCACCAGAGATACAGAGTTGGAGGGGAAAATATTCATAAATAGTAACATTAAATACAAAATAACTGTCTTCTTTATGCTTTCCACACAATATCTTTCCACATAAAACTGGCTCAGAAAATGTGCCCCCAGTAAAATGTTAGGAATAATTGAAAGGAAGCTGTAGGCTTTTGCATGGTTCTTACAGAAAAATAATATGACAGAGGAGTAAGAAACATGGCAAAACAAAAAACAAACAGGATTCACACCTGAAAAATTATTCTATGATATAAGATAAAAAGTATAAACTTAATACTTCTCAAGTAAGACTATTATACTATAAACACAAAGGAAGCACACAATGCCTCAAAGAAGAGAACAAATTAGAAAATGCTAATAATTTAGCAAAGGTCGGATAAGAGATGAAAGGAAAAATAAAATTGTTACAGAAATGAAAGCTTATAGGAGAAAGGCTTGAAGCAGATCTAGAGAATAAAAGAAGAAATGAATATAAAAAAGATTAGAGAGAAAATAATGGATATGAAAGAAATAGAAAGGTCAATATAAATGTAATTGGTTATCTCTAAAGAAAAGATCAAAGTAAATGCAACAAAATACATTCAAATTTATAATGGGGAAAATTTTGCTGAAATAAAGGAATCTTTAGATCATGGTGGCACAATAGATCTGAGAAAAACACCTGATACAGAATGATCAAGAGGAAGAACTACCCTAACAAAGATACTTGATTCAAAAGAGAAGAGAATTTTATGGGCATCTATGTGAAAAAAACAACTATAAGAGTTAAACTTCTCCGTAACAATAATCAGTGCTAGAAAACAGTGGAACAATGTATTTAGAGTCCTCTGGGCAGAGTAGCCAAACACTTTTGTTCCCAGTCTAGGTGTCTATCTAGTTCAAAAGCAATAGACAGGGAAAACACACAAGCATTTCTGGAATATTGCTCCTATTAGCCTTTCCTGAGAATGAAACCAAAAAATAAGAAAGCCATGATTGTAAGAACCATGGCAAGCATCACATATACTTAAGCATACAACTGTGGTTAACAACTGTGGTGATTATGGATAGAGCACAAAAGTAAAATTTCTAAACCTTAGCAATGCAAAAATAACATAACTTACAAAAATTGAGAAGCAGTTCAGGAAAGGGCAAGAAGGAGGTAATTTAAATATATTAATGTCCTCATTTTTCTTAATGGGGAAACCAATAGATACTGTGTCAAATTTGTATATGAAAGAAAGAGTTACATGAGATAACCTAAACACAGACAATAAATATATCAAATAATTAATCTCAGTCTACCTGACCTGCATACTATTTGCTTTTTTTTTTTCCCTTCAAAAGCAAAGGCTCCATGGAGTGTCAGTCACAAGGTTTTCACAATCACATGGTCACATGATAAAAGCTATATAGTTATACAATCATCATCAAGAACCAAGTCCACTGCATGAAGTTCAGCAGATTCAGGTATTTCCTTCTAGCTATTCTAATACACTAGAAACTTAAAGGAATACCTATATAATGCATAAGAATAACCTCCAGAATGAGCGTTCAAATCTATTTGAAATCTCTTAGCCACTGAAACTCTTTGTTTCATTTTTTTCCTCTCTTTTTGTCAAGAAGGCATTTTTAATCCCATGATGCTAGGGCCAAGTTCATCCCTGGGAGTCATGTCCCATGTTGCCGGGTAGATTTACACCCCTGGAAGTCATGTCCCACATAGAGGGGGAATGGGTGGTGAGTTTATTTGCAGAGTTGACTTAGAGACAGAGGCCACCTCTGAGCAACAAAAGAGGTTCTTTGGGGGTGAATCTTAGGCATAGTTATAGTAGGCTCAGCTTCGCCATTGGAGAGATAAGTTCCATAAGGGCAAGCCTCTAGATCAAGGGCATAGCTTATTAAATTGGGAGCCCCTATTGCTTAAGAGAATAGCAGGAATTCCCCAGATGGGGAAGTTTAATAGCTCTTCATTTTTCCCCAGTCCCTCAAGGGTACTTTGCAAATACTTTTTGTTTTCTACCCAAAATATTCTGGATGTATTGGGGTATTATATTAGCCTGTACAGAATAACAAGATCCCATTCCCTATTCTAGGTTCCATGTAATTATGTTGTTTAAATAAACTGACCAGACAGGTTAAATTAGATAGTGTGCTACAGAAAATATAAATTTTGTACCAAATAAATCTCTCTTCCTTTGGTCTTACACAGAAGTTGAAGTTTTAAAATAGAGTCAATTTCATCCTTTATCTTTAGGGAAGGTTGGGCAGCTAACAAAGTAAGCCTAATTAAGCCAGCTATCACAATGGGGAAGTAAAATTCATTCCAATGCTGAAACTGTGATAATGCAAAGCTATGCCTTAGAATTATCCCACTCAAGGGGTGGAAAATGGGTATTTATATGTGAATTCCTGTCTGCCATTGGTTGAGGGCTGCTGGGGGAGAGGGAGTGTTCATATCCCAGTGCTTAAGGCCTAGCCACATGGGTAGGAATTGCTGCCTCTGCAGTTCAGGAAAAAAAGCCTCAGAAAATGAGAGGGAGGTACTGGCAGCTAGAAGTCAGCAGGAACTCATGGAAAAGTCCCAGGGATATGGGTGGATCACTAACAGTATCTGCTACAGTTTTCAACTATTTAAAATAAAAATAGTCAGATTGCATTAAGAAAAAAAAAAAAAAAAAAAAAGCCAAACTTATGCAGTGTAAGAAAGGTACACTGAAAATTTGATTCAGAAAAACTGAGGGTCAGAAAATGGAAACAACCCAAGTAAGGAATTTCCTTTTGAGAGCAGGAAGGAAGACTAGATATCATTACTAACCCTCCCAATGGAAAAAACAACAGCTATATAATAGTTTAAAAATTTTAAATGTTTTCCTGAACTGATAAACATAATCTGGAGAGGATGAAAATCAAGTCAAAACAGAAACAGGGAGATTAAGCACAAAAACTGGCTTTTTTTCTAAGTGATCCTGTTACAGCAAGGAAACCTTGGACTTCTGACTTGATGGCTTCATAGAACTTGTCAAGTTGGGGTATCTAATTGGAAACCCTTGTATAAATTGGAAACACTTTGTGACGTTGGAGTATCTTTGCCTGGGTCCACCGGGGCATGGATTAAGGTATTATTAATTTGGTGGTAGTGGTGGTGGGGGGTAAGTGCAAACCCTGGAGGGTGAGGGTGAGGGACAAAGGGAAATGAGGCAAGATGAAATGTTATGTATGTGAATAAGGCAATGCATTACCGTTTTGCCTTATAAAGTGTACATGGGACTTCTCCAGAAGTATTTTAAGTAGGAGCCATAGCTCTGAGTAGCCCAGGACTCAGAGAAAGAAGTGTGAACTCATCTGCTTGGCTACCTCCTGTCTCTCATTTCCCATGGGTTAAGTTCACCCCGTGAGGAGCTAATAATATTCCTACATACTTGGGTTGTTTCATCCAGTCTCTTGGTAGCTGCACAGGCAACCAGATCCCATAATCTTTGTGTGGTGTTTCACTCTAGTTTATAAGTTGAGAGGGGACCTGGCATGATGGGGCACCAACTGAGAAGGAGTGAGCAGGAGGCAATTGAGGGAATCTGAAGAGGGTTTGTGTTGGGTTGCCCCAACACAAAGGGGAATATCTCTGTTGAGAATTATAACCACAATATGACCTTCACATTAGTTTGAGCCCACATACATGCTACCTGTATAATTGAAAAACCCTAAGCATAAAATTTACTTAAAAGTGGACCCCTTTTGTAGTGACACCTAGGAAACTGGTAGAAACAAATAGAAATCATCTCTGGAGAAATTCAACTTCAAACAAGATCTTGAAGAATTTCCCAAAAAATAATGGACCAAAAAATGTGAGATTGCAATGAAATCATGTAATACCCAAGGAAACAAGGCATTATGAATAAAACTTATAGAAATAGGAAACATTAGAGTCAGACTAGTGAAGACTTCAAATATTGGAATTATCAGACACAGAACCCAACTATGTTTACAATGTTTCATAATGAAAAGGTTGAAAATATGAGCAAGTAAAAGCAACAACAATAAAATCCAGATTTGAAAAAATATATAACTCCTATAAATGAGAAATATAAAATTAAAATTGAAAACGCCTTGGATGATACTTAAATAATAATGGATATATTATTATTGTAACAATATATATGGACATTGCTTCAAAATAATTCAGTTAGGTGGAAGCAGACAGTGGGAATGCAAATGAAACAAGTTTGGCCATGAGTTGATAATTGTTGAAGCTGGTGATGAGTAAATGGGAGTTTATTATACTATTCTACTTTCATGTATGTTTGAGATTTTTCATATGGAAGTTATAAAGAAAAACAAAACAAAACAAAACCCCTTTATGGGTGAATTAGAAGTAGTTTAAGTGCAGATGAAGAGAGGCAAGATGCAAACAGAAGATAGGCCTTAAGAAATTACTCAAAATTCAGCACAAAAAAACAAAGAGATAGAAAATATTAAAGAGAGATTAAGAGATATGGAAAATAAAGTAAGAATGCCTGAAGTACGTTGTATATCTTCAGGCAGAGATCCCCAATTAATTTATGTTGTATTGTCTAATTTTCCTTCCCTTTCTCACTTTTCCACTCCCCTATTATTACTTCCTAGGATCATCTTAAAAATAAATTACTTGTACTCAAATCCTCAACTCAAGTTATGCTTTTAAGGGAAATCCAGTGTAAAACCTCTCAATTCTATAAACTATTCATCACTGAATCTTTCAATATTTTTCTAAGTCTAGATATCTTGAATCATAAAAGAATTATGAATTCTCTGAAGATTTGAAACAACTTGCCTGTAAAACCATCTGAACCTGGTGCCTTTTTGGAGGGCAGTTCTTGTCAAACTTCTATTTCTCCACATATTCCTATTTGAGTTTTCTGTTTCTTGAGTTAGTTTTATGCAATTTTCCAGACAATTGCCCATCTCATTCAGATTTTCCCATTTGTTAATACAAATTTTATTTATTGTTGTCAATACTCTTTTCTATATGTGTGATTTGGTCCATTTTCTAATTCCTAAAATTGTTTAATTTTGTTTGATCATAGTTTTACTGGTCAGCCATGCCAAAGTTTTGTCATTTTTATTGGTCTTTCTAAGTATCTCAATCTTGGCTTTTGATTAATTGTCTACCCTCCACTTATTTATTGGTATTTCATTAACTTTACTATATTAATTGCTTCCATTTATAACTTTAACTTAATTTTGTTCTTTTACTAGTTTATTGTAGCCTGCTTATATTATTAATTTGAAATATTTCTGTTAGAATAAAACTATATGAGATAAATTTTCTTCTGAGTACCACTTTCGCCATATTCCATAAGTTTTATTTTTTTAAAATGTTGGCATTTTTAATTTTCTTCAAAATGGAAATATTTTCATAACATTTCCTGATCACAAAATCAAAATATTAGTTTTTAATCAGAAAAATATATTAAGGGAGAGACTAATAGATCAGTGGAACAGAAGTTGAGAAATAGATGTAAATATTAATGGTAAACTTAATATATGATAAAGGTTGAATTTCAAATCAATTGGAAAAGGAATGCTATTTAATTAATTGACCTGGCATAACTAGCTTTTGATCAGAAGAAACTAAATCTCCATGCATCAATCATACACAGAAATAAATGTTCAGTGTATTAAAGATATAAATAATTTAAATATAAGAAATATAAGTATAATAATTTTATAGCTTTGGATATTGGGGAGTACCAGTTTGAGCAAGACTAGAAACAGAAAGACATGAAGAAAGGACTGACAGTCTTGGCCACATAAAAATTTAAATTCTCTGTATTTGCAAAGACATCATAAAGCAAGTCAAAAATGATGTGAGAGATTGGAAGAAAATATACACAGTACATATGTCCAAGAGTTGATTTCACTACTTGACAAATAGCTCCAAAAAATAGATGAGAAGACGGCCATGTAATAGAAAATGGATGAAGGATATTAACTGCCAGGCAAGTTATAGATTAGTGCACACAGATACCAATATTGGACTGTAAGGTTCTTGTTTTTGTCTTTATACCAATGGTTTGCAGTTTTTACTTTGAGTTCTTCTTTAGTGTAAGAGCTACAATTGAATGTTTTATACTTCTTAAGTGGTTAGATTTATTTTGGCTTTCCTTTTGTTGTTTCCTAGTTTTCTTGGGTAATGATGAGAAAGCATCTTCTGAATGATAAAGTCTGTTTTAGGGAGACTATATGGAGATTTTGTTTGATAAATAATAAAATTTTATTATATATTCCATTGTTACTTAAAATGTTTATTCTGGTTTGGGGGTGTAAAATTTTAGAAATAATTATTAAATATTATACTGTGGTTACTGATCTTGGTATTCAAAGTCTTAAGTCTCATTTTTTCTATTTAATCTGTTTTTGAGAAATGTGTTTCTGATGTTTCCAATTTCTTCTGGAGTTTATAAATCTTTTGCTATACATATTTTGATGCTTTACGATGTGCCTGAATATTCATGACTATTGTATTTTCTTTGTGAATTATCTCTTTTATCAATATGTAATTACTTTTTTGTCCCAGTTAAGAATGTTTGCTTTGAAATCTACTTGCCTCATTTAGTATTGCTACACCTGCTTTCTTTTCTTAGCATTTTCCTCATGTATCTCATTCATACCTTTACTTTTTTTTTTTTTTTTAACATATCCTGTGTTATTTTGTTTTGAATGAATGTCTTACAAATAGCATGTACTTAAACTATCAGAACATATCTTTTAATGGGGAACTTAACCTGTTAAGATTACTAACATGTCTCAGATTATTCCAGTGAAAATATTTTTAGGTTGTCTGTTTAAATTTTTAAGGAAAATTAGTAATCAAAGGAAACAGCATGTTAAACTTCTAAATTGCTACAGTAAAAAAAGAAAAAAGATTTCCACCATTCAAGCAAGAATGGGAAGACACAAAAATCCTCAAGAAAAGCAGCATATTTAACAGGATCCAAGGCTACCTTCTATGACCATCAGCATGCTTTTACTTCTCTGCAGCAACCCTGTAATGATTTTTTTATGACTCATTAGGAATTTTATTTATGATTGTTTTCTTTTACTAACATTAATTAGAAGTCCATTCTTTAATATTGCATAAAAATAATCATTACATTCAGTGATTATTTACACTTAACCTAAATTTGGTTGGCTTTGCCTACTAAAGAAAAGCACCATGCATAGCAGACTAAACAGTACCCGTTAAGCATTAACTCCCCATTTCTTACCCCAACTGCAGCTCCTATAAACCTGTGTTCTAGTTTCTAACTCTATGAATTGACATATTCTAATTATTTCACATCAATGAGACTGTACAATGTCCATCATAATAGATTAATATATTTTTTTTCATAATTTTCTAGAATTTGGCAGTAAACTGCCTTGAGTATGGGGCATTTTTTGAGATCTGTAAAAAGTTTTGAACTTGGTCCCCTGTCTGTGGCTATTTCTTTTATTCAAACATCTGGTGATTCTTCATTGCCTGTTAGTGTTTTTTATTGCAGATCTAGATTAATCTGTGTGGTCAAAGGGTGTGAATGATCTCAGGGACCTTAAAGAACAAGTTTCCATTTCCTCAGAGTAAACCTCACATTGGCAGGAAGGACGAACTAACAGGCCGTCTTTTCAGGGAGTGTGGGTGGGGGACAGGTCAGCGCAGACCCCGGTTGAGGGCTCAAGGCCTAAGACTTGACTCCTTTATCCCGCCAGTGTCTTAGCAGGTGGAACACAACATACAGAGAAAACACTGGTGGGACAAAGGAAAAAAAATATCCACTTTATTGAGAGCGACGAGAGCATACGACAAACCCCAAAAAGCAAGGCAACAGTTGTTGATTAAAACTGTTTCGAAATATTTACTTTTGATAATTATTTTCCTTCAGTGAAAAAGTTAAGAAAACATTGGAGCTCAGGTCTGAAGTTAACTGCGGCCTCCCTCAAAATAGTGGGTTGAATCCGAGTATTTGCAGGCAGAGATGCTGACAGAGAGAGAAGATGACTGTCTCCAGGCGGCTTCTGCACCAGGAGGTGAGGGCAGCTGGAGCCTCTGCTCCACGAGCCCAGGCAGTAGAAAGCATCTGTCCCATTCTTGCTTTTCAGACCCAGTAAAATATGAGTGTCAGGTTCTGACTCTTGGCAAGGATAAAAGAAAAGGTTAAAATACACTCTCCCTGGCGAGGGTGGGGAGATCAGAGTCTCTTCTGTGCGAGCCAAGGTGAATACATGGAGAGGGCGGGAGATTGCTCATCATTTCACTGACCTGTTCAGCAGGCGGCTTTTTGACTGTGTTGGTTTGCATTCTCTTAGCTCTATTTATCATTTACAAGTGTGGGCATCCATCTGTTTTGTATTATCCAGAAATTTCTCAAAAAATTTTTTTTCCATGTTGGCACCTTTCCTGTTTTCCAATGATCTGTAGGCCATTCTTATTTTATTCTCTCTTTTATTTCCATGGGAATTTGGGAAGGAATGGCAATAATCATGTGGACTTAGTTTACTTTCTTGAACTGCAAAGTGGGGCAGGGTGGATGAGAAGAGGGCTCTGAGGGAAATGTAAGGAGGAAGATATCAAAGGGCAGGCAACTGATCAGCAACTTTGCAACTGAGAAGCTTGGAAGAAGATAATGAAGTAGAGCCATTCCTGCACCCATCTTCAAAGATCTTATTTTGATAAAAATGACAACATTAGCACTGAAAATAATTAGAAAATCACCCAGTGGTGTTCAGTAGAGACAAGCTATGCTCTGGTATGAGGCTTGTAATCCATTCTTTATTTCAGCCTCTGTGCTCACATTTCTGTCACCTAGAATTTCTGAAAAGATGAGCACAGTATCTGTGTAGGATGTTGGGGATTAGAAAATTGAAAGACACATAACTGAATTAATATCTCCTGTTTTCAATTTTGGTGTTTGGAAAATACATTTGGGGGGCATCATTCCTGCTTTAAGCCCCTGCCATGCCCTCCAGCACTGAATATTTATGACATCTGCATATTTTGACTGTAAGAATGAGACTGCTTCTAAGGAACAGTATTTCAGGATATAGACAGCCATGTTTCCACTAGTAGCTAAATGACAAATTCTTGATCAGACCTGAGCTCTGGCTCTGTAGTGGCCAAATATGCTGGCAATTTTGTGCAAGGTTAAAACTTTACATCAGACCCTACACAGAGAATGCCATTGTTCTCTGTTCATAGAGAGCAAATCTATGCTCCAACTATGACGCTTGAAAAGGCATGTGTCCTGAAATTCCTTTCTATTTTTGTAAGAAGTATGTTCATAACATTGCTGAACATTTCTAGTAGCCTATGCACAAGTATTCAAAGTGGAGAGAAACCCTTGAGATAGCTTTGCCCAAATTAGAATGTCAAGTACCACTTAAGAGCCAGCTACCCTATCTTACCCACAGCAGGATTTCCTGATGAGAACTGATTTCAGAAATTGGATTAAGAGGACTGTCCTCAGGTACTGGCTCTGTGCTCTCAGCTACAATTCTTTAGGCAAAGCACAGTGTGGTCTCCCACTTAAGCTCTGCACTTTCCTCATACAATTTGATTGATCGTTTAGCATTTATCAGCTTCTGAAGCTCCATGCCCAGAAGTGACATTTGCCTGGAATCAGAGCCTTTAAAAGCACAGAGGACTGCTAGATGTGATGGGTGGATGATTTATTAAGCCTCTGGGCCATCTGGAGTTTCTTTGACTGTGGTGCAGAAGTTGCTTAATATCCCAGATGATGACAAATGATGCCCTCATAGGAGCCTGATCTCAGAGAAGGTCTCTCAGTTTTGTCAGCTGTACAACTTCTTTGGTGTCTAACAATGTTCTTAATAGGTTTTTTTTGTTGTGGGGTTTCCTTGTTTGTTTGATTTTTTGAGGAGAAGACAAGGACCCTGTGAAAATTTGATAAAAGCTATGGACCTTTTCACTAGAAAAATGTATTTGCACAGAATTTTGCATACAGTCCCTCTTAAACCCATGGATACGTGGGCCCCAGATCAATAACTTCTCAGTTAGAATATGCACAACTCACATATGTTAGAACTGGTAGGCACTTCATGAATAAGAAATTTGTCTTATGATGCATTGGCCATGCTTTGCTTTTGACATTTGGGGCATACATTCCAGCTATAGCAGAGACTTGACAAAGACTGGGTATTCATGGTCATAAAAAGTCAAAGTTTGTGCTTAGGTAAAAGCCCTCATCTTCTCTGTGGCAAAGTTTTCTCCTTTGTAAAAGGAGACGGCTGAACTACATGCAGTCTGGGGTCTGTTTCATCTTAAACATCTCCATGTAGCTTCTGTTTCTATCACCACAGAGAAATTGGTCTTGTCAAATTTACTAAAATAACCTCCATCTTTCCAAACCTGATGACATTTTTATTCTTTATTTTATGTGACAGCTTAGCAGCATTTGACAAAGTTGGCAACACTTTCCTTTAAACTTTTCTCCTTGATTTCTGGTAGGGTTTTCTGCTACTTCTGTGTCCACTACATTGAGTTCTAATTCACATGTCCAACCACTTCCTTGAAATCCCCACTTGGGTTAATAAGCATTCCAAATTGATATGTTCAAAATAAAGCTCATGATTGAAATATGGTGTCATTTTTCTGAAGTGGAGAAGACTAGAAAAGAACAAGGTGGGGTTTAAGTGGGGAGGTGACCATTTGACCAAACTAAATATTGACAAGACACTGTTATTTTTTTTCTTTTACCTTATCCTTATCCTCCAATCCATCTGAAATCCAAAATTGTACCTCCAAAATATATCTCTATTCCATTGGCTTTCCCCATTTCTATTATCCTAGACCAAGTCAGTATTACCTCTTACCTAGTGTGATAAATATAATAAAGAATAGCTTCTGGGTTTTCTCAGAAACAATACACAAGTTAAATTCCCTCAACCTGTGCCCTATTTAATCCACCAAGATGGCAGAACCAGATAGATCATCAAGTCTCTAGTTAGTTACACCTGATCCAATACAAAATAAAGTCCCACTTGTACAGAACCCACCCCTAAAGATGGACCAACTCCTGTCCAATCAATAGGGCTCAAGCTAACTTCCTTCTTTATGTCTATAAAAACTATTTGCCAACACTTAAAACATAACACTGCTTTCACTTTTGTAAATGATTGGCTTTCTTACTGCAGGAAAACTTTTAGTGTCATGGATAAAATGCCATAATCTGCATTAATCAACGCCACTTGGCTCTGATTTGTCTTTTGACAGGTGTAATGCAATAGTCTCCTCATTGGTCTCCCTGTTTCCTCTCTCAACATCTTCCAGATATTCTTCAACTCCCAACCACAGTGACCTTTCATGAATACAAATCAGATCACAGTATATCATTTACCTTCTAAAACCCATCAGTGGGTTCTCATTATTCTTAGAATGAAATTTAAACTTCCTTCCCATGGACTCAACATCTCCATATTCCAATACCTTCAAATTCTACTCTATGTTATATCCAGGCTCAATGTGTGTCTTTCTATTTATTAAACATTCTAAGTTCTTCTTAAGGCCTTTGATCTAGAGAAACTGTGATACAAATTAATTAATTTTCACATGTATGCTGCCTTATCTCTCCAACCAGATTACAAGCTCCTTGAGGGTAGGTACCAAATTTTATGCTTTTTTTCCTTCAACATTCCCCACCTTTGCGTAAAACCTCATCTCTTGTCTGTAGCTAGGATGGTATCTGGCACCAATTCATTTAACACCTTTTTTTTTTTTATTAGAGAAGTTGTGGATTTACAGAATAGTCACAATAAAATACATGATTCCCATATACCACCCCAACGTGAATACCTTGCATTGGTATGGAACATTTATTACAATTGATGATTGCACATTTTTACAATTGTACTATTAAAGTCCATGGTTTAACTTAGGGTTCACTGCTTGTGTAGTGTAGTTCCAAGGATTTTTAAAAAATTTTTCTATATATATATATGGAATGGTGATATATTTTTCTATATATATAGAAAAATTATATATATATTCTAACATTTCCCCTTTTAATCAAATTCAGATATATTGTTCAGTACTGTTAATTACAATGTTGTGCTACCATCACCACCATCCATTACCAAAACAGTTCCATCATTCCAAATAGGAACGCTGTACATTTTAAGCCTTAACTTCCCATCCCCTATCCCTACCCTGTTCCCTGGTAACCTATATTCTAGATTCTAACTCTAAGAGTTTTCTTTTTATAATTGTTTCAAAACAGCAAGATCATACAATATATGACCTTTTATGTCTGGCTTATTTCAGTCAACATGATGTCTTCAAGGTTCATCCACATTGTTGCATGTATCAGGACTTCATTCCTTTTTACAACTGAATATTATTCCACTGTATGTATATACTGCATTTTGTTAACCCATTCATTAGTTGATGGACACTTGGGTTGCTTCTATCTTTGGGCAACTGTGAACAATGCTGCTATGAACAGCAGTGTGCAAATATCTTGAGATTTATTCCTAGATATTTTATTCTTTTATTTGCTATTGTGTGGGAAATTTTTATCCTGATTTCTTTTTTCCATTGCTTATTGCTTGTGTATAGAAACACTACTTATGATCTTGTATCCCACCACTTTGCTGAATTCATTTATTAGCTCTAGGAGCTTTGTTGTGGATTTTTCAGGGTTTTCTGTATATAGGATCATATCATCTGTCAATAAGGAAGGTTTTACTTCTTCCTTTCCAGTTTGGATGCTTTTTATTTCTTTTCCTTGCCTAATTACTCTGGCACTAACTTTCAGAGGGTTTTCTCAGAAATAATAGACAAGTTAAATTACCCCAATCTGTGCCCATTTAATCCATCAAGGTGGTAGACCTAGATACATGTTGAATACAGTTGTGACAGTGGGCATCCTTGTCTTGTCCTGATCTTAGAGGGGAGGCTTTCAGCCTTTCACACTTAAATAGGATATTAGCTGTGACTTTTCATATTTGGCCTTTATCATATTGAGGAAGTTTCATCTATTCCTAGTGTTCTAAGTGTTTTTATCAAGGAAGGGTGCTGGATTTTGTCAAATGCTTTTTCTGCATCAGTTGAGATGATGACGTGTTTTTTTTTTTTTTTTTTTTTTCATTTATTCTGTTAAAGTGGTGCATTACATGAATTGATTGTCTTATTTTGAACCAACCTTGCATACCAGGGATAAATTCCACTTGATCATGGTGTAAATTCTTTTAATATGCTTTTGGATTTGGTTTGCTAGTATTTTGTTGAGGATTTTTGAATCTATATTCAAAAGAACATTGGTCTGTAGTTTTGTTTTCCTGTTGTATCTTTATCCAGCTTTGGCATGAGGTTGATGTTGGTCTTATAGAGTAAGTTAGGGAGTGTTCCCTCTTCTTCAAGTTTTTGGAAGAGTTTGAGCAGAATTGGAGTTAAGTGTTCTTAGAGTGTTTGGTAAAATTTCCCTGTGAAAACACTGGTCCTGGGATTTTCTTTGCTGGGAAGTTTTTGATTACTGATGTAATCTCTTTATTAGTAATTGGTTTGTTGCAGTTCATTTATTCTCAATTCAATGTATAGTTTTTATGTTTCTAAGAATTTGTCCAATTCACCTAGGTTATCTAATTTATTGGCATACAGTTGTTCATGGTATTCACATACAGTCCTTTTAATTTCAGGGATGTTGGTATTAATATTTCTCCTTTCATTTCTGATTTTAGTTATTTGTATCCTCTCTCTTTTTTTCTTTGTCAGTCTAGGTAAAAGTTTATCAATTTTGTTGATCTTTTCAAAGAACCAACTTTTGGTTTGTTGATTCTATTTTTTTTTTTTAAATTTCATTTATATCTGCGCTAATCTTTGTTATGGCCTTCCTTCTGCTTGCTTTGGGTTTAGTTTGCTCTTCTTTTTCTAGTTCTTCCAGTTTTGAGGTTAGGTCTCTGATTTGAAGTCTCTCTTTTTACCTTTTTTAAGGTAAGCATTTGTAACTATACATTTCCCTCTCAGCACTGTCTTTGCTGCATTCCATTGGTTTTGTATGTTGTATTTTCATTTTCATTCACTTCAAGATATTTCATAATTTAATTTCTGATTTCATCTTCAACCTATTGGTTGTTTAAGAGTGTGTTGATTAATTTCAATACATTTGTGAATTTTCCCCTTCTCCCTCTGTTATTGGTTTCTAGTTTCATTCCATTGTGTTTGGTGAATGTATATTGTATGACTTCAACATTTTTGAATTCACTGAGATTTTTTTTGTGACTCCCACATATGGTCTATCGCGGAGAATGATCCATGTGCACACAAGATGAATGTGTTTTCTGTTTTCATTGGGTGCAGTAGTCTACTTACCTCTGTTAGATCTAGTTGGATCAGTGTATCATTTAAGTCCTATACTTCCCTACTGATATTCTGACTAGATGTTCTATCCATTTTTGAAAGTGGTGTGTTCAAATCCCTACTATTAATGTAGAACTGTGAATTTCTCCCTTCGAATCTGTCAGTATCTTCATCTATTTTGGGGTTTTGATGTTAGGTGAATATATATTTATAGTTGTTTCATCTTCCTGTTGAATTGTTCCCTTTATTACTGTGCAGTGACCACCTTTGTCCCTTGGAGCTATCAATGATTTAAAGTCTATTTTATCCAATGTTAGTATAGCCACCCAGCTCTCTTTTGGTTACTACTTGATTGGTATATATTTTTTCTATCCTTTGTCCCTTAATCTACTTGTATCTTTGACTTTAAGGTGAGTCTCTTGCAGACAGCATATAGTTGCTTTTTAAATTCATTCTGCCAATTTCTGCCCTTTGACTGAGGATTTAATCCATTTACATTTAAGGTCACTAGTGATAACACAGGTCTTCTTTCTGCCATTTTGCTATATAGTCTTTATAAGTCCTATGCCTTTTTCTGTCCTGCACTTCCATTAAAGCCTAGTTTTATATTTATTTATGTTCTTGTTTTGTACCATATTGAGTGACTTCTCATTTCTATGTGGATATATTTTTCATCTGTTTTCCTTATGGTTACCTTAGTAGTAAAATTTAACATCCAAAATTTGTAACAATTATATTTGGTTTGGTACAAACTCAACTTCAATAGCATGCACATAAATTTTTCCTATACCCTTCGTTCCCCCCAAAAACCTAGATTTATCATTACTTTTTGTGCATTTGCATTTTAGCATCTCTAGGAAGTAAGAGGTAGAATTACATACCATACCATACCATACAATACAGTAATCTTGGCATTTATAATTACCCAAATGATTACCTTTACTGCAGGACTTTATTTCCTCATGCTGCTTTAAACCAGTCTAGTGTCTTTTCCTTTCAGTCAGAAGAACTCCCTTTAGCATTACTTGTAGGGCAGCTCTAGTGGTGATGCACTCCTTTAGTTTATTTGAGAATGTCTTAATCTCTTCCTCATTTTTTAAAACTTTTTTATCATATTTTTTATTGTGGAATATAACATATATACATAAAAGTGATAACTTTCCAAGTACAAATTAACAAATAGTTAGAAAATTTCAAAGATTGTTATGGGTTACATTTCCATAGTTTCAGTTATTTCCTTATTGTGCAATATAACATACATGCAAAAAGGCAATAACTTTCAAACTATGATTTAACAAGTAGTTACATAGGAAATTTCCAAGAATGTTATGGGTTACAGTACCATAGTTTCAGTTATTTCCTTAATGTGAAATATAATATATATACAAAAATTTGATAACTTTCAGATTGCAATTTAACAAGTAGCTAAATAGCAAATTTCAAAGAATATTATGGGTTACAGTTTCATCATTTCAGTTGTTTTCTTCTGGCTATACTAATACCCTAGCAACTAAGAAAAAGAAAATTATCTAGGGATTCAGTATTCATAATCCTTTGTTAAATTCCATCTTGTCTTTTGCTATCCCTTCCTCTAGTTTAATCACTTTCCTGATCTTCAGGGATGTCTAGGCAATGACCACTCTAGCTTGTTCATGTTGGAAAGGGGTGTCGACATTATGGGAAAAGGGGATGCATCTAGTTGATGTTCTTAAAAAGGCTGTTGCCTCTAGGTTTGGGGACTTAGCTGGCATAGGAGCTCTCTGGAGGATTTAAGTTTCTGAAGAATAAACTTAGTGAGTGAAACTTTTATAGAGTCTTAGATAGGGACCTGGGTATTCTTTAGGGTTTTGGGGACTACTGTTGACTTGGGCTTAACATACGGTGGCCATTTGGCATATCTATCTGAAGCTTCCATAGAAGTTACCTCCAGGACAGCCTCTCGACTCTATTTGAAATCTCTTAGCCACTGAAACCTTATTTTGTTCCCTTTCTCCCCCCCTGTTTTGGTCAAAAAGGCATTCTCAACCCCTTGATTCCAGGGTCAGACTCATTCCCAGAATCCATGTCTCATATCACCAGGGAGACTCATTCAGCTGCGGGGTCCTGTCCCACATCAGAGGGAGGGTTATGAATTTATTTGCAGAGTTGTCTCCCTTGTTTTTGAAAGAGAGTCTTGCTGGATATAAAATTATTGGCTGGCTGTTGTTTTCCTTCAGCATTTTAAGTATTTCAGCCCACTGCCTTCTTGTCTCCATGTTTTTTGATAAGAAATTGGCATGCAATCTTATTGGGAATTCCTTGTATATAACACATTGCTTTTCTCTTGCAGTTTTCAAAACTCTCTCCTTGTCTTGCATTTGATGGTATAATCAATATATGATAGGAAGTATTTTTCTCATGATTATCTTGTTTGGTGTTCTCTGAGCTTCTTGAATATGCATAATCACATCTTTTTCTAGGTTTGGGAATTTTTCTGTCATTATTTCTTTGACTATTCCTTCTGCTCCTTTCTACCTGAGCGCAAATTCTGGGAAGAGAGTCACCCCTGAGAGAACTCTCCCAAGTCATTTTTTCCCAGCCAAAATAGGGCCAGGGACTCAAGAAGGGGGTGGTATGGCTCCAAAATGCCCTAGGGAAGGGATTAAGAAGGGCTCCAAAGGCTTCTCCAACAGCTCCCCAAAACTGAGCTTTCCTGGTCTGCCCAAAAAATGCATCCCTTCAGCTAACCGTCCCCCACATCCCTGAGAAAGCACTGTTCCTTTAACTCTCTAAGACTTCCACCCCTGTCCTGGGAGTGTTGAAACAATGGCTGCCACTGCCTTTGTTGAGGTGGGTTGGAACGATGTCTACCCTTAGAGCTAGGAACTAGTGATCCAAATTTGCTAGTCCAAGGAGTGATTAGCAATTGGCTGTGTCCTCCCCTGTTTATGGAGAAAAGGATATTGACATCCCTTTTTGTCACCAGCACCTAGGCAGGGATGGGACCCTGTGGTGACTTGCTGTGAGAATGGGGAATGGGCACCATAGCTGCTGCATGGTGAGGGCAATTTAGAGTTCTTTACAATAATTTATCTGTCTCTTTCTCCACTCTTCCCTGGATGCTGTATAGTGTTCTTCTGGCCTCTATAGAGTTTCAAAATAGTTGTTTCAGACAGTTCCTGCCTGTTGTTTTGGTGGGAGGACTGAGTACTTGTGTTCCCTACTCTGCCATTTTCCCTCTAATTTCAACCCATTGGTTTTTGAGAACCTACTACATGCCAAGCAGTGTGTTAAATACTAGGAGTTTATTGTATGTTAGATTTGAGATTTTTTCTCTCTTGGTTTAGAAATCTGAGCCATGGCTGGATGAGGAGGGAAATGAGGAGAAAGTTTTGGTGATAAATGTGAGAGGTGTCAAGGCAAATTTTCAGCTCAGGTAGAATTTTGTCATCTTAATGAATTTTGAAACTATCACAAGCCTACTTTATTGCTTTGGATTAGTAATCGACTAAAGGAAAGTGCCTCACTTTCTTGCAAGCGTAAATATAATTTCCTAACATGCTAAGTTTTATCCATAGGCTGTAGCAGGGAGTATAAACTTAATGGAAAATAATGATATTCCTAACCAGAATAGACAACAAGCAAGGCAAATCATTGCTTATCTCCCTTTCCTCTGATAAACATCTTCCACTTAGAATTTTGTCTGAAACACAGCAGAACAGTAAGTAAAAGCATGTTAAAGGAGAAAGTATTACTCTTTTAGGAATAGACTTTGCTTCAGCTTAAAGAACAAGAACCAGAAGATGTTAACTGTGAGGCTATACCTAGTTCAGGTGTTATACTTATGAGTGGAGAATCTACCTTACCTCTTTGTTGAAAAGTCTCATCTTAAAAAATTAACAAAACAAATAATTTACAGCAAGTCTTATGAGGTCATAACCCAAACTTCCTTGCTAATGTGAGTGGAATTAGCTACCCAGTATAAACATTGCATAGAAGCTTAGCTCTTAGAGTTTAGTGACCAAACTTAAGCAATTCTTGTAAATTTTAAGCTATTAAGTATAGAAAAGCACAGAAGCTCTGTTCATCTTAGATGGAGTGAAGCTATTCTATTTGATTAAAAATCATAAAGGGCTTATGGAAATGAGGAACATGGCTTGTTATTTAGAAAGAAATGTATTTTTTTTTCTCCATTCTGCTCTAATAAAATTAGAGAGAAGCAGAGAAGAGGACGTTTAGGAAAACATGATCTCTTTCTTGCTGCAGGGAGACTGAGGCCTGTGGTGGAAAGTGTGTACCCAGGGCCTGTTGACTGAAGCTGCCTTGAACCTGTGAAGGTGGAGCTTATGGACCCTGGAAGAGCTTTTGACCACTGGTAAAGCAACAGGACTTCTAGTAGCCTATAGAACTATGCATTGAAATCAAGGATAATTTTTAAAGTATTCCTTTGGGGGCCACTGCATTTCCAAAAACATGCCAAAGAATGACTTTATTTTTTAAAAACTCTAGAATTTTCTTGAGAAACAGTTTGAGCTCAATCAGTTTTCTCAGTTTCGTTTTTGACCAAAAAATGGTGTTAGTATACCTTAAAACCAGACTCAGAGTGACCTTTGTCTGCTTCTAAATATCAAATTTGTCCTTAAAATCAAGGATTTAACATCATGAAAGATACTGAAGTGATTTGATGACCATTCCAACAGAGACGCTTAAAAACTCTCACCTACTATTGTAGCTTTAAAAGGGATATGTGTGCTGTCTGTCAAAGGATTTGCTCTGAAGTGATAAAAACTCAGATGTGAATTCATCAGTCAAGCTACCTTACAATCATAGATTCTAGGTAATTGAAACAAGCAATTTTTCAAGTCTGCAATGAAAACTGTGTTGAATTAAGCAATCAATTCTTTTATTTAAGGATTAGGTAGAAGGGTCCCTAAATATTTCTATGTATTCTGTACTTTTCTCATTTAAATCCATTTGGATATTGTTACTATTAAATTACTTCAGTGAATTTTTTAGGCCGGAACAGAATAATTGAATGGGAGAGTATTCCAATTCCTAGCCCAATGATTTGCATCTTGCTTATTTTTCTTTCCCCTATTCCCAGCAAGTTATGACCTATACTTCATATAGGTCAGGCTAAATTTTATACCTGAATTAAATTGAACTCAAATGTTATTATTGCACACCTTCTAAGAGCCAGAAGATCATGACCCTTATTTCAGGCTTTGCCACTTCCAATTGTGAGTAATTATTTATTTTGGGGGTGTTCCAGTTTGCTAATGCTGCCATTATGCAAAATATCAGAAATGGATTGGCTTTTATAAAGGGGGTTTATTTGGCTACAGATTTACAGTTCTGTGGCCATAAAAGTGTCCAAACTAAGGCATCAACAAGAGGATACCTTCACTGAAGAATGGTCGATGGCGTCTGGAACACCTCTGTCAGCTGAGAAGGCATGTGGCTGGTGTCTGCTGGTCCTTTGCTCCCGGGTTGTGTTTCAAAATGTTTTTCTTCAAAATGTCTCTGGGCTTCTGTCTTCACTCCTCTCTCGCAGTTCCTGTGTGTCCTTGCTTCCTTCTCCCAGGGAGTTTCTCTCTAAGGGTCTGGAAATCCTCTCTTAGCTTCTCCCGGGCAAACTCTGGGGCTTCATCTCTTAGATTAGCGTCTCCAGACGTCCTTCTGTCTACAACTCCAAGCATTTCTCAGCATCAGCATCTGTGTTTGCTCTTAGCTCTCTTGAATACTCCAGTGAACTAATCAAGCCCCACCCTGAATAGGCGGGGATCCACACCTCCATGGAAATAATTTAATCAGAGTTCTCACCCACAGTTGAGTGGGTCACATCTCCATCAAAAGATTCAATCAAAAGGTCACACCCTAATCAAGACTGATAAGTCTGACCCCACAAGATTACATTAAAGAACATGGCTTTTCTGGGGGGCATATTATATCCAAATCAGCACAGAGGGTAATTATTTACACTTCATAAGATGTCAGTGTCTATAAAATTGGATAATGTCCTAGTTATTTCCTGCCCTTATCAAGGTTAATTGTTTCCTTTCTATTACATGATTACAGTATCATTATTGTTATTTTTGTTACTACCATTACTTTCTCTATTATTTGTCTAATGGAACACTTTATGTGCACCCAAAAATATCCAGGTGAAATAACTTCTACCTCGGAAAACTGTGAGATGATGATGAGTGTCAAACCAGGAATTTTCATGTTTCTTAAAGTTACAGAAAACATGATAAAGTGATCCAGGTTTTAAAACAAAGCAACAAATAGCAAAGCTGACACTTCCCTATATTGTTAGCAAACTGCATGCTTTTCTATCCCCCTTCACTGATTGCATGCCCCTTGTGTCACACCTATTTCTTTCGAACACATTGTGATTTCAGTATCAAGGCAGATCATCTAAATTGGTAGAATATTCAACTCACAGCTAAATCAGTGTGGATTTACTTTCCTTCAATACCCATCTTCCAGTTCAAGAACTATACAGAAAGAATATCAATAACGAGCATGTTACGTGGAGTCTTTGGAAATGTGTTGTCAATTTGAGGCCTTCAGAAACTGGATGCCACCATTTTGATTTGACATTTTCCCCTGTCTAGCCTCATAAGTGAGTGCTGTTATTAATAGCACTGGACCTCAATAGTGACTAAGGGGTATCATTTTACACTAAAAAGGCAAGAGAGCTTTCCAAACTGCAATCTCCCCCTTCTTGACCATCTGTCCTCTCTTCCCCTCCCCAACTCTGCTTATTCTGTGCCTAATAGTTTCTCAGCTGGATCAAAGTCAGCTCTCCACAGTTCCTAAGTACCATTGCCTGTGGAGCCAGCCTTCTGCATTGCTGATAAAACATCATGAGACACTGCATCAGTCACAAAGGGGGCTCTCTCTGGCCCTGACTTGCTCTCAGTGTGGTGCTGATATTCTTGCATTCCTAATTCATTACAACAGCACTGGTTTCTTAAGTCAATTTCTAGAATTTTTAAAAAGCCTCTAACTCCTGGACTTTTCCTGTCACAATGTTGGAAGTCACTTGTGATGTGGTTGGAAAGTTTCAATATTGGTGATGATTTAATTAAGATGCAAATGTTATAGAGTGCAAGCAATAAATACTTTAGCACATATACATGCAATAAGTTAGTATACATGTAAATGCTCAGAACAGTGCCTGGTCTCTGGTTATTGTATGTGTGCTTGCGATGTAATGTTTGCATCTTAAATCCTCACTAATACTGAAATTCTCCAACCATAATACCAGATCTAGTTTGGAACTCAATTTTTTTCCTGAATACCTTTTAATGGTGCATATACACTATATATAATGTTACATTTTCAGTAGAACCCCATAATTACATGTTATTTCTTCAGAGCAACACATGAATATTCATGATAAGTGAGAAAATATACACTATAAATTGCTTCATTTTGGCTGTCAGGAGTGCAGCCAAAAAAGTCATAATGGGAAAGAAACATTCTCAAAAACTAATTTCTCAGTGCTTTTTATACTTTAGAATTTCAGGTATGGGATTATGGACCTGTATTATTATCCCTAGTCTATACATGAGGAACCTGAAGCTAAAAAAGAACCATAATTTGTCCAGGGCCAGATAGCAGGGAATATTAGAGCAGGAATTTGAATGCAGCAGTTTGGCCCTAGAGTTCATATTCTTATTTAATCTACACCCCTGACATAATTTGGTAAGACTTTGGTGATATGGGGCTTCATTGGGGTTTATGTCTTTACCATTGTTTTCTTGGCATTGAAGATAAAATATTGAGATTGTTTGTGAAGTGTCTGTGTGCAGAAGGAGAGCAAATTTAGGATTCTCTTAAATTCTGGTTCCTTATCTGGGACAGATGCAGCCTCAGCTTTGCCATCTCTTGTGATCCTTTTCCTCTTTCTCTCCCTGCATTCTCCCCAAGTCCTCTTGACATGTGGCCATGCCTGTTTGTATCTTGAAACAGATGCATTTTGTGCATACCCTACTCCTATCCTACCCTAGAGGGCTGTGGAGGGTTCTCCTACATGGCTGGCTGGAAGTGTTGGAAAGTTAATGCTTCAGATCAACCCTAGACTGATGGAGCTTGGGCTTGTGAATAAAAACTCTAGTGGCATCACCCCTCATAGGACAATTCTGAAGGATGTTCCTAACAGTGTCTTAAAGGGTCTCCACTTCCTCACAGCAAAAACCCACCCACTAATGCACCCTTATTGCCTTTCCTCCCTTCTTTCTTTCACTTCCCCATCCTTAGCAGGTCTTGCATACCTTTGACCATGGGTCATCAAATGACTATGTGGCTAGAGTTGTCCATAAGGAACTGGACATTGGTAGATCCACTAAGCCATAAGATTTGGCAGGCAACCAGGGCAATAGCACTACTTTTTTCTTCCCTAGCAATGAAGAACTTACCTTCTTATTTTTTGTCACCAAGACGGTGTTCTTGCTTAGTGAGGGACAGTGGTCAGAGGTCCATATAAGACAGATCTTCCATTTAATTTCAAAGGCAAACTTTACTGATAATTTTTTCTCATCTCATCTTTAAAAGAACCTCAGGTCTTATGGCTGATGGCTATCTCTGGATGGAAATAGTACTTTATCTCCTTTTTTTCAAGAGTATCTTACACATGTAGCAGAATAATGTTTTGCTGTATTAATTTCTGACTCACTTCCTTTTTATCCCACAATTTTCTCCTGTCCATCCATACATAGGAGCAGGTAGTAGGCTCAATATTCCATTGCCTTCAGTAAAGTGTGTGAGAGAGTATGGAGGTAGAAATAGTGTGTAAGACATTCTGGGTTTCCTTCCATTTTCATCCTGTTTTAATTTCTTAGGCTGCTCAAAGCAAATATCACAAAATGGGTCAGTTTAAATAATGGAAATTTATTCGCTCATGGTTTTGAGGTCAGAAAAATGTTCAAATCAAGGCATCATCAAGGAGATGCTTTTTTCCTGAAGACTGACTGCTGGAAATTTTTGGCTCCTCTGTCACATGCAAAGCACATGGTTGTATCTGCTAGTCTCTCCCTTCTTTTCTGGATTTCACTGATTTCAGATTCTTGCTTCCATGGCTTTCTTTTCCTGTGTCTGAATTTCATTCCACTTATAAGGACTCCAGTAATAGAAGATTATGACCCATTCTGATTGAGGTGGGTCCCGCCTTAACTGATGTAACCTCATCAAAAGGTCCTGCTTACAAAGATTCCACATCCACAGACATGGGTTAAATTTAAGAACATATTTTCCTGGGGTATCTATGGCTTCAAACACCACACCCTCTTTGCCCAGAGCAGAGGAGAATTTTGGGTAAGGTCAGAGAATCTCAAAGGAACACGAATAGGATTTCCTGAAAGAAGTAGGAGGGAGTCAGGGAGAGAGGAATGACAAATACTGAGACAAAAATCAACCTTTGGCCCCTGTTTCTCAGCATTTCTGCTGGAGAGGCAGCAAGACTCCAGAAATTGCTAGCCACATGATGCATCTAGGAAGATGGGATCAAAGCAATATTTCTGAAGATGCCAATGCTCCAATTATGGTGGTGGAGCAGGACAGAAGGGGCATTTGGGCAAGAGCAGTGGCCATCCCAGCAAGTCTGTGCAGTCTGAGGGCAAGGACAAGACCCCTTTGTTCCACATACCACTTGGTACTTTGGATATCCCTTGAGCTGTGGAAAACCCACAGGGAAATAGGATAACCTTCAGAAGATCTGAGGTTCTGATGAAATGGTGACCTCAGTAAGACATTAAGATGATTTACCAAAGGAACATTTTTATTTCCCTCATTTGAGTTTGTGAACTGAGGTTCAGAGTGCTATAGGAGGTGATCAAGTCCAGTACCAACAAAAATACTTGTGCAGTTCATATACATAACATGGATGTATTACAACTCCTAAATTAAAGCTAATTCTTTTGAAAACAATGTCAGTAACACTCTTGAAGTATAGGTGGACAGACATGAGTTGGCCTCTCAGAAGTTCCTGTTGAATTAGGTAATGCTGGCAATCTCTGATGGGACTGAGTTGTGAAAGTTCTTCAGAATACTCTCAAGTTCCTGAACAGATTCAGCATGACCGACAGAAGGAAAAAGGGAGTGAAGGTGATATGATTAAATTCTCCACAGATTTTACAAGAGGTTTACAGTGATGTTTAAGACCCTCATGTTGTCTGAATTTATAAGAGAACTGAACCTATTACTGGAGATAATTCCAGTAGCTTCAGCTGAGATGCTGTTGGTCAGGACAGGCAAGAAATATCACAGCAGTTTCAAGTAAAGACTGATACATTGCAGACTTAGAAAGATAAATGTGAATTTCTTCTGAGAGCAAAAGATGCTGGGACCTCTCCAAATGAACATACCTCCCAATCTAATAGAGAGGCAGATGCAGAGAAGTTGTGCCTTGAAGAATAGCAGGCTCCAGTACAAACTGGGGTAGCTTTGTTGAGCCCTGTTTTGGAATCACTTCTAAGGCAGGCACTGCAAGATTACAGAAGCTCCAATGTTCATACTTTTGCTTTTTCTTTGATATTTCATATTCCATTTATGGAATGGAAAGAGCAAGGAACTTCTGAAGTGTCAGGGCCACATGGACATGATACTCATATGGACATGATACCTGTATGGACCAATGACCACTAACAGGTCATCTTCTCCCTCATGCCTTGGCACCATGTAAGCCCCAGTGACTCGCACAATCTTAGCAAGGAGGGGTTGGGAAAGTGTCTCCAGGAAGATTTGAAATTAAGATATTCTACTAGATTTTCTACTAGTTGATTTTTCTCCTAAGAAAGGAGGTTCAGAGTCAGAAGTAGGTCATAAAGAATTTGTGGACTGAGTTTCAAAATGGCTACATGTTTCTCCACTTCATTGTGCTTTGGGCCAACCATATTTTCTAGCGATGGATATCTGTTGCTGAGAGAGCCAAGCTTGCTCTTAATTGACCTCCTCCTTCTCTTCTCTATTGCCTCTGTGAGATGTCTTTTTTTAACTTGGTTATTGGTGATTGTATCTGATGCCATAAGTCAGTTCTCTTCCTTTCTCTATCCTCTTTACCTCCATCCTCTTTACCTCAGCTGTGGGTAGAGTGTATTAAAGTGTGGGCTCAGAATTTAGACTAATGAGCTTGTACCTCACTTTCCTTATCTCTAATATGTGGATAATGATGGTGCTTGCCTCATAGGACTGTTGTGAGAAATCACTGTCCATGTATGTAAAGCATTAGCCCAGTATTGGCATGTAGTAAAGACTCAAAAATAGTAATGATATTGAATATTGGCTATTATCATTGTTTTATTTTTGTTGATGTTATTGTACTTATTGTTGGTGTTTTAAATTATTTTTTATCATTGTTATTGTTAGTAGCTGCACAGTGTTGCTGGTCATTTCTTTTCCTTGAGGAGTGAGCATCTCTTTCTTCTACTTGCCAGGGGTATGAATGACTCCTCAGCCGTATCACCAGCGGATGATCCCTGGAATGGCTAGGATGGCTTTTCTGTCACTCATAAGCAATATACTTCTCCTGGCGCCTCTTCATCAGACCAGTGAGACGACCCTTTCACTGGCAACAGGCAAATGGCCTTAGCTTGAATATACTTGCTCTTTTTTTCCCTGGTGATAGACTTCCCCCATTTTATTTCTGCTTAACAGGGAAAAACATATTAAATTGTAACTGCCCTTAGTCTAGGCCAGCCTGTTCTTTTCCCAGTCAGTAGAGTTTATCTCCTCTTCACCACTTTCTCCTCCTTTTCTCTTCGGTGAGCAGTTTCTCTTTCATGGCCACAGATTGCTCTTCCTATACTATATAGGATTGTTCCATGTTTCTCCTTGGTTGGGTATTTGCCCTTTTCTCCTCTTCATTACTCTTCTGAGACTCCAGTTTTATTTGGCCTCCCTTAGCTACTCCTGTGTGGATGGGACTGTTTTCCATTCCCTCACTTCCTTTTCTTCCTTCTTGAGCTGTGAGTGGACAGTTGTGCTTGATGATGGGCGGCTCTCTCTGGTGTAGATGGTACTATCTTTCACCTTCCCTTGATCCCCTTCCTTTTTCCTCTTTGTCATCTCTGAGTGAGGACTTTTGTATCTGGGGCAGGATGGCTCTCTGAGGACTGGTTTTGGGTTTCCCCTTTGTTAATAGACAGAGCTTATCTGTCCTCACCTTGTCTGTGAGGAGGGCTTCTAGTCTGAAAGTGGATTTGTGCTCCTGGTATGTTTAGCACTGTTATTGTTCCCTTCAAGACAGATATCACTTCTTTCTTCCATCAACCCTCCTGTAACCCTACTTCACATCTGGTGACAGATCACTGTCCCTGGATAGGATGGTCATTATCTCTGCTCTCCATTTCTTCACTCATCTTCCTGTGAGCCAACACTTATGTCTTTTAGAATGACTTTCCCTGATTTAAGAGAACAACTCCTCTGCTTTCAGTACCTCTAAATGGACTCTCTAATCTGCTTGATGGGTTCCTAGACTTTCCCTTTCATGGAAGACATCAACCCTCTCCCTTTCTCATCAAGCCTGTGAGCAACAACCTGAGTCTGGAAATGGACTGTTGCTTTCTTTTAATGTAGGACTTCAACATATTTTCATCTTTATAAGAGCCCTGTATTTAAGCAAACTGATTTTATTTTTTTTTAATGTTTAGCCTACATTTGTTTCTGAATGTCCCAGGATCTTTCAGGAGGGACATTTGCACTTTGGAGCCTCAGCTTTTTCTTCCCCAAATCCACACACAGCATATGATTCTATCTCTTTGTCATTAGAAGTGGAAATAAAGTGACATTATAAAATTTTGCCTTTTCCAAGGGTGTAAGATACCAGCTCTGGCTCAGGCTATTGTCCAAGAAAACACGTGCTTTTGTGGTATACCTGAGCCAGGTTGCTATATGCTGGAACCTTGGAGAATGGCTACGGGGTTTTGTGGATCAAAGGTCTGCCTGGGCCCAGCTAGGATGGAGCAGAGTAAGTAATGGAATGCTACCCACCATGGGACCATGATGTATTAATTCTTGTGAGAAGATAAGCCACGGATGTTACTGTAGGGTAGATCTTCTTTGACTTTTCCCTGAACACTGGGTGGACACCTTGAATAAAACAGGGAAGGTGTGTGAGTAATACTGATGATGAATTATCAGTCTATACAGATTTATAATTTTTCTTCCTTGTGGATTGATCTCTTTAACTATTAAATATCCCTCTTTATCTCTAATGATACTTTTTCCCTGAAGTCTATTTTGTCTGAAATCTCTGTTTGCTTCTCTGCCTCTTAACAGTCTCCTTCTTCCTGGCTTTTCAGTCACCGTAAAAGCAGTACCCACAGAGGTGGGGCAAGATGGCGGCATAGAGAGGAGTGGAAGCTAAGTAGTCTCCCTGGAACAACTACAAAAAAACAGAAACAACTAGTAAATAATCCAGAATAACTGTGGGGGGACAAACGAGACCATCCACTCATCATACACCAACCTGAATTGGGAGGAATGCCCGAGAACACAGCATAAAATCTGTAAGTAAAACCTGCGGATCCAAGTCGTGAGACCCCCTCCCCCATAGCCCAAGCTGCAAAGCCTCGTGGTGCCAGAGAGAAGCTCTCTCCCAGCAAGCAAATATAGCTCAGCTGAGCTCCAACTGGGGTTTTAAGTAGCTAGTGTGAACTGCTCACTACAGGTACGCATCCCCAAAAAACAGACAGAGGCTTTGGGTGACGACTGACCTGGGAGAGCCGGAGGGTCGCCTTGGACTGGGTCTGAAGGGGACTGTTTCTTTTTTGGCTCAGTGGAGAAAGCCCCAGTCATTTTCAGTTTCCAGGGCTGTGACTTGGGGAAGGGTGGAGACAGCACAAGCAGAGAGAGAGAGACCATTGAAATGCTAATGACCTCCACCTGGGGGCTCTGTCTTCTCTAGGAGGAAAGGGGTGGGGCCCTTTCCATTCAGAACCAGACCCCAGAGCCTGGGGGAACAGGGCCATACCTCCTCACACCAGTCAAGAATTATAGGCTAACAGGCATCACCTGCTGGGCAGAAAAGCACAGTGACCTGAGGCATCAAAGGGTGGAGCAGTTTTCTAAGACACACCCTCAGGGAAACCAGATACTGAATATTTCTTCCCTCTGGGACCTGATCCTGTTCTGGTCTGGGAAAACCTGATTTGGATAACCAAGGAAACCATGCCTAGACAACAGAAAATTACAACCTACACTAAGAAAAACAAAGTTATGGCCCACTCAAAGGAACAAAAGTACACTTCAACTGAGATACAGGAATTTAAACTAATGCTAAATCAAATCAAAAAGTTTAGAGAAGATATTGCAAAAGAGATAGAGTCTGTAAAGGAAACACTGGGCATATATATGGCAGAAATCAAAAGTTCAAAAAAACAACTAGTAGAACCTATGGAAATGAAAGGCACAACACAAGAGATGAAAGACACAATGGAAACATACAACAGCAGATCTCAAGAGGCAGAAGAAAACACTCAGGAACTGGAGAACAAAACACCTGAAAGCCTACACGCAAAGGAGCAGATGGAGAAAAGAATGAAAAAATATGAGCAACGTCTCCGGGAACTCAAGGATGAAACAAAGTACAATAATGTACGTATCATTGGTGTCCCAGAAGGAGAAGAGAAGGGAAAGGGGGCAGAAGCAATAATAGAGGAAATAATTAATGAAAATTTTCCGTCTCTTATGAAAGACATAAAATTACAGATCCAAGAAGCGCAGCGTACTCCAAACAGAAGAGATACGAATAGGCCTACGCCAAGACACTTAATAATCAGATTATCAAATGTCAAAGACAAAGAGAGAATACTGAAAGCAGCAAGAGAAAAGCAATGTGTTACATACAAAGGAAGCTTAATAAGGCTATGTGCAGATCTCTCAGCAGAAACCATGGAGGCAAGAAGGAAGTGGTGTGATATATTTAAGATACTGAAAGAGAAAAACCGCCAACCAAGAATCCTATATCCAGCAAAGCTGTCCTTCAAATATGAGGGAGAGCTCAAAATATTTTCTGACAAACAGACAATGAGAGACTTTGTGAACAAGACACCTGTCCTACAGGAAATACTAAAGGGAGCACTACAGGGTGATAGAAGACAGGAGTGCGTGGCTTGGAACACAATTTTGGGAGATGGTAGCACAACAATGTAAGTACACTGAACAAAGATAACTATGAATATGGTTGAGAGAGGAAGGTGGGGAGCATGTGAGACTCCACAAGAAAGGAGGAAAGAAAAAGACTGGGACTGTGTAACTTGGTGAAATCTAGAGTATTCAACAATTGTGATAAAATGTACAAATATGTTCTTTTACGAGGGAGAACAAGCAAATGTCAACCTTGCAAGGTGTTAAAAATGGGGAGGCATTGAGGGAGGGATGCAATCAGCATAAACTAGAGACTGTAACTAATAGAATCATTGTATTACGCTTCATTTAATGTTACAAAGGTGATATACCAAGGTAAATGCAGATAAGAGGGGGGGATGGGGAGGCATGTTAGACACTTGACATTGGTGGTATTGTCTGATTCTTTGTTCTACTTTGATTTAAGGTTATTTTTCCTTTTGCTGCTTCCTAGCTGTCATTTTTTTTTCCTCTTTCTTTTGCCTCTCTACCTTCTTTGACTCTCCCTCCTGCCTTGTGGAAGAAATGTAGATGCCCTTATATAGATAGTGGTGAAGGTGGTGAACACATAAATGTATGACCACGCAGAGAACCATCGATTATTTACTTGGGATGGAATGTATGGTGAGTGAACAAAACCATATTAAAAAAAAAATGGGTTGATGACAAAACCTCGAGGGCAATATACTGAGTGAAATAAGCCAGACACATAAGGACAATTATGGCAGGGTCTCACTGATAGGAATTAATTATAATATGTAAACTCATAGACATGAAATATAAGGCACCAAGATATAGGACGAGGTTTAAGAATGGGGAGTGGTTGATTAGTATGAGCAGAGTGTTCAACTAGGATGAACTTAAATGTTTGGAAATGAACAAAGGTGTTGGTAGCAAGATGTGAGAATAACTAACAGTGCCGAATGGTGTGTGAATGAGGTGGAAAGGGGAAGCTCAGAGTCATATATGTTACCAGAAGGAAAGTTGGAGGTCAAAAGATGGGAATGTATAAAACTGAATCCTACGGTGGGCAATGTCCATGATCAACTGTACAAATACTAGAAATTGCTTCCATGAACCAGAACAAATGTATGAGAATACAATTAGAAGTTAATAATAGAGGGGCATATAGGGAAGAACTATATACCTATTACAAACTATATACTACAGTTAGTAGTATTTCAGCATTTTTTCATAAACAGTAACAAATGTACTGTAGCAATACTAGGACTCAACAATTGAGGGGGGTTGGTTAGGGATAGGGGAGGATTAGAGTTTCCTTTTCTTTTTTTCTTTTTTCATCTTTCACTTTATTTCTTGTCTGGAGTAATGAAAAGTTTCTAAAAATTGAATAAAAATTAAGTGTGATGGATGCACAGCTGTATGAGGGTACCCAGGGGCAAGTGATTGTACACTTTGGATCTTTGGATAATTGTATGGTATCTGAACAATCTCAATAAAAATGAAAAAAAAAAAAAAAAAAAAAGCAGTACCCACAATGCTGGGCCTCTCTTTTCTCTGGAATGTTGGTTCTTTCTCTCCTGGCCAAATTTACAGTTCTCTGAAGACTTCAAACCAATATTTTGGTATTTTACCAATATTTTCTTGTGCAGTTTTTTTTTTTTTTTAATTTTCCTCCAGCAAGGCCATTACATACTATGGGCTCCTTCATCAGAGCAAGAGGCAGAATCCCCATGTGTATGTTTAATTTAAATGTACAAGCAAGTGATAATCCTAACTGAAACTACACTAGAGCAAAATTTCTTAGAATGTCTTTCAGAAAACTCTGGCCCCATGAGATGCTCTGAGTAAAACAAACCAACCAATGTCTGCTGATAGTAGTAGTCAAAGTAAGAGAATTAATTTAACACATTAACTAGGTTAGATAGGTGGTAAAAGAGTAAAGAAACAAAAAAGAAGAAACAAAAATAACCCAGAGATTTTCAAAAACTGGAAGCTGCACCACCCTCAGGCCAGTGGGACAATGGGAAGAGCCAGAAGCTGAAGTTGTCAAGTGGGATCTAGAAACCTTGTGGGGTTGTCCGGTGGGAGCTGAAACCACAAAGCATGCAACCCATGTCATCAGAGATGCCATCTGAAGCAGGAAAGGCAGGAGAAAAATGCCCGCAATTTTCCATTCTCCTATCTTTAAAGTTTCCATTAGTGTTTCTTATTGGTCAAATTTACCAAAAAGCCAGAAGGTAAGGGAACCTAGGAAATATGGTTTTCAGCAATACACAGCAGAAGAAGGGGAGGAAGGGGATTGCATCTGACAACCTACAATCAAATTACAAGCACAGATGTCAAATCATTTAGAAATGTTGTCTATCAGTTGGATTATCACTGTAGATTGGTGATATGATTCATAGAACAGTGTCAGTAGACAGTATTAGGATGAAACATCATTTTAATGAAAAAGGTACAGCAATGTACAAAGATAATTATAGAGATCAGTTGAAGTAATGATTTCCTGTGTCCCCAGAATTCACCATGGATATACAGAGCAATATTGAATGCCCCTCACATGAAAATAGGATTTTTCCAGGTCAAAAATTCTGCCTTTATAATAAGGTTTTATATCTTCCTGGTCTTTCCAATATCTTCTGGGTGAAGCAACAATGGCTAGTTTCCCATTAGCCTCCCTTAGAAGGCCCAGATTTCAGGCCTATCTGATTTATATTTCTGCCCTACTCAAACTGGGGTCTGAGTGTTTTGCTTTATTTTATTATATTATATTTTATTTTCACATTAAAAAGGTCACAAACAATACTCAAATTTGATAAAAAATTGCTGAATACTATTTTACCATTTTGAAGATTCATAATGCACAGTAGCATATTAAAGCTCAGAGTGTTTCTTACATAAGGAAAGTTGTTTAGCTTCATTCATTCTAACCTTTCCAAATATATAAATATAACATAACACGTTTTTATCAGGGCACACTATTAATATTCTCTGGACCAGTTTTCCCAAGAGCTTTAGATTAGGTGAACCACTAAGTCCCCAAACTCATTCAATGGCCTCCGTAATCAGGCTCACAAAATCTACTACTGCTTTTCTACATAAATTCTCAGATGGGGAGAAAGGGGTGTCATTTTCCTGCAACTCCACCCAACACCATCCTTTGCCAATATATCAGCTCAGGGATCATCCCCACATCTTTCCACATGCTATAACTGTCCTAGGAATCTCTCTCTACTTTTATCACCTACATTTTAATGTACAAATTAGGACTTCTCATCTTTGAAGCATATCCTGATTTATTCCATTATTTTGTTAATAACAATGGTTAACATTTAGTGAACATTTTCTATGCACCTTAAACTAACTACAGTCCTCTTCATGCATTATTTCACTTAGCTATTACTATTCTGTGAAAGTGGGTACAGTGATTAACTCTAGACCTCAGCTTCCTGATCTGTAAAATGAGAATAAAAACCTTTACCTGAGATTGCATGGCTGGTAAGTGGTAGAGCTATGATTCAAACTAATTTCTGTCTGATCCAAGTCTGTGTTCTTTGCGGTTGCAGTTGACTCGTCTGGGGGGGGGAGGTGGCGGCCGGTTACCAAATCCTAGGCTCTCAGGACTGCTTGGAGGGTACCGGCGGCGGGGGCTCTTTCTCGGAGGCGAGGGTGAGGCGGGGAACTGGGCCCGGTCCCCGGCGTAGGCGTGCAAAGTATGGAGGGCGGCGAGAAAGGAACAGGCGGGACACGGTTCTTTTAGGGTGAAGAAGCCAAGAGAGAGTTTATTAGGGGAGAGTACAAGCTTATATCGGGCGTTTAGAGGGCGGGGTAGCTGTAGAGGTTAAAGGCTTGGATTGGTTCTGAGAGGGCGTGGAGGTTGATTGAAAAGGGGCGAGAGTTGCTCCGGTAACGGTGTCTGGCAACAATGTATGCGCACTGGAGGTGATGGGAGTTGCACTGGCAACGGGGAGTGTCCGGGCAAGATAAGGGGGTGGGGAAAAGGCGGTTCCCTCTGGCAAGCCTCCCCTAACAGTGGTATTTTGGGTGAGGAAAAGGGGCCTGCCTCCGGCCTCACTTTCCCAGGCCCGGGGGGCTGTGGAGGGCGCTGTCGCCCGTGCCCACCACCCTCCCCAGGGGCTGATCAGGTCCCCCAGCCCAGGCCCGCCAAGTTGAAGCACGTAATCAGTGTCCCGCAGTTCTTAACTGTCCTGCTATATCTTGCCTTGCAAAAATCAACCTCATATTCAAATTCCCATAGTTTTCATTGTGTCAGTTATGGCATGTGGCTGTTTATCTCCTTTTTGAAATTCACTATTTTATAAATGTTCTATCTTTAATTAAGTCACAAATTTGGAGCTTAAGTTAAGACTATAGATATCTCTCAAAATATAATTTTTTTTTCAGATTGTCAGGGACAATGGTAGCTGTCTAAATCCGTATTTCACTGCAATACAAAGGACAATACAACAGAAGAGCATATAAAACTACAGAAGTTGTAGTAGCTGGAGACATTGAAAGCACAAACTTCAAATTGCTTTTAAGAAAACAATTTGTGAAAATACTGAAAAAGGTATCTCAGTAGATCAGATCACTGATTACAGGGATGAGAGTTAAAAGTACATGTGATTTGAGATAGTTTTCAAAGACTTAGCTTCTGGGAAGAAAAAGACAAAAATAACAGAGCCACTTTTGGTGATTGGGCAATAAAAAGAAAAAGAAGAAAAAAGAAAAAAAGTTAAGGTCCTGCAAGACAAAAAATAATGTAAAAGTGAGAGAATACACAACCATTCCCTACATCAAAAAAATTATCCCTAAAGAAACTGGGCATTGCTATACAGACAGAAGAGGATACCATGCCATTAAACTAGGAATCCTTTGAACTATCACAAATATATAAGATGAACAGGATGAAACTGAGAAAGTCTATATGGTGTTATCACAAAAACTTCAAAAATAAGAATCAATACATCAGGCAATGAAATACTGTCCTCCCCCATGATACAAACATGAAGTAGAAGAAAACTGTAAGATGTGATTCGAAAGTAAATTAAATACACTCAAACAGACATTTCAAATATAAAGAACCACCTCGAATCAGAAATCCAAAATTTTAAAACAAAAATTGACAGAAAATCAGTAATAATTGCAAAGAGTTGATTAAACTCAGGAAAGAAATGAAAGACAAAGACAAAATCATCTCAGAAGTAAAGAAATGTAATAAGAATGAAATGTAATAAAGAGCATTGAGGAAATGCAAGGAAACAATCAACAAATGAAAATAAGGTAAAGGAAAAAAGTATAAAAGAGTTAGACAGAAAGTGGCTTGAATTGGACTGTAAGCAAAAAAGGAAGAGCACATGTAGAACTACTGTCCCTAGTTTAAAAAAACAAAACAATGGAACAGAACTAACCTTTAAATTATAACCCAATAAAACTTCCCAAAATAAAAGAAGTCCTGAACTTATATATTGAAAGGACCCACTAAATACCTTGGAAAATAAAAGGAATGAAAAACTTCAAGACATAACTGAGAAAAACTATTAGACTTCAAAGATTAAAAAAAAGTCTCAAGACCTTCAGTCAAAAGGATTAAATAAGTTACAAGAGCAAAAGACTTAAATTGGCATTGGAATTCTCAAAAAACAACATTTAAAAAAAGCAACAATGGAGCATAATTTTAAGAATTCTAAGAAAGTGTGGAAAAAGATCTTTATATTCAGCCAAACTATTTGTCAGGCATCAAAGTTATAGAAACATACAACACCTGGGAATTCTGTACTCATGAGCCCTTCTTACAGAATCTGAGAGGGTATACTTCATCTAAGCCAGAGATGACTAGAAAAACTTCAGTAAAATGAGCAACAGAGTACATAGTAATATATATGATTGTATATATAACAATAAAATAAATGTGGGTTCAAGGAAGGAAAACTAATATAAAAATGTTGTGTGTTGTGAAAAAACAGAAATAATGTAACTAAGTAATGAGAGCTAAAAATAGAGGGATGGGATGGTCAATTTTATATGTCAATTTTTCTATGACATCTATTAGGCTATGGTGTCCATTTGTTTGGTCAAACACTACCCTAGATGTTGCTGTGACAGTATTTTGGAGACATGGTTGGCATGTACAATCTGTGGACTTTAAGGAAAGGAGATTGCCTGTGATAATGTGGGTGGGCCTCATCCAATCAATTGGAGGTTTCAAGAGCAAAAACTAACATCTCCTGAGAAGAAGTTTACTTCAAGACTATCACATCAAATTCTGCTTCAGAATTCCACCCTCAAATTCTGCCTTCCATCTGACATCAAACACAATTTTACAAAGTTCTCGGCTGCTTTAAAACATTTTCTTCTAAGGCCTCATAAGAAGTACCTTTATTATCCATATTTCTGTGAACAGTCTCCTCAAAGCAATCTAGGCCTTTTCTATTGCACAGCTCACAATTCCTCCAGCTTCTATCCATTACCCAATTCCAAAGCCACTTCCACATTTTTGGTATTTGCAGTAGCAGCACCTCAATTTTCTGGTACTGAAATCTGTTTTAATTTCCTATGCTGCTCCAGCAAATACCATGAAATGCATCGGGCTAACCAATGGTAATTTATTAGCTTATGGTTTTGAGAATAAAAGAAAAGTCCAAATTAAGGCATCATCAAGGTGGTGCTTTCTTCCTGAAGACTGGCTGCTGGCAATTCGTAGCTCTTCTGTCACGTGTCAAAGCATGTGGCAGCATCTGCTGGTCTCTCTGTTCTCCTCTGAGTTTCACTGATTTCAGCTTCTGGCTTCTGTGGCTTTCTTTCTCTGTGTCTGAATTTTATTCTCTTTTAAAGGACTCCAGCATAGGATTAAGACCCATTTTGATTGAGGTGGGTCACTTCTTAACTGAAGTAACATCATCAAAAAGCCCTACTTACAATGGGTTCACACCCACAGGAGTAGATTAGATTTAAGAACATGTTCTCCTGGGGTACATATAGCTTCAAACCACCACACATACTGAAAAGTTCCTTATAATAGTAATACACATATGGCTACATGTTTACCTTTACTGGAAATGTTTATTTGTTCCTAACACCTTTGTTCTACTGTGTATTTGACCTTTCCTTTCAATCGGAAGAACTCCCTTTAGCATTGTTTCTAGGGTATATCTAGTGTTTACAAACTTGCTCAATTTTTGTTTATCTGGAAATGTCTTCATGTATACTTCATTTTTTGAAAGATAATCTCTCTGGATATGAAATTTTTGGTTGGCAATTGTTTTCTTTCAACACTTTAAATGTTTCATCCCACTGCTTTCTTGCCTCCACAATTTCTGATGGGATATATGGACTTAATATTATTTTATCTCCCTTGTACATAACACATTACTTCTCACTCACAACTTTCAGAACTCTCTCCTTGTTCTTGGCATTTGACAGTTTGACTACTATGTTTCTGGGCATGGTTCTCTTCGAGTTTATCCTGTTAGAGCATTGTTGTGTTTCTTGAATGTGTATATTTATGTCTTTTGTTAATTTGGGATGTTTTCTGTGATTCTCTCTTTCTCTTCCTTCTGTAACTTCCAAAATGTGTGTATTCATATGCTTGATGGTATCCTACAGGTCTCTTAGGTTCTGTTCACTATTTTTCATTCTTTTTTCTTACTACCCCTCAGCCTGATTCATTTCAATGATCTTGTCTTTGAGTTCACTGATTATATCTTCTGCCAGCTTCTATCTGCTGTTAAAACCCTCTAGATTATTTTTTTTTCATTTCAGTTATTGATACTCTAGTATCTGTGTTTGGTTTCTTTATAAAATTTCTATCTCTTTATTGAGAATTTTATTCTCATATTGATCATTCATAATCTTCCTGATATCCTTTAGTTCTTTCTATTTGTTTTCTTTTATCTTCTGGAGCATATTGTGATCAGTTTTAAAAAGTCTTTGTCCAGTGTTTCCATAGTCTCATTTTCTTCATTGATGGTTTCTAGATTTTATTTTCTTCCTTTGGATAGGCCATCATTTTTGGCTTCTTTGTTTATCTTGTAATCTTTTGTTGCACACTATACATTTAATATTTTAAAGTGTTATCTCTGTGATTTAGTCCCTGAGCTCTCTTTTTTAAGTTTGTATCCAGCTACTGATATGACAGAGATTTCTTTGAGTGCCAGGAGCTAAAAAAAATAAACAAACAAATGCAAAAAACACCTTTCACAATCTTGCAGTTTGGCTTCACTGGTGCTTTCCTTCAGAGTTTAGTCCTCCTATCAAGAAGATCAGCCCAAGAAAAAGTGAAGTGCAGGATTCTCTCTGTTTTTCCTTATCTTGTGTTTTGACCTGGGCTTGTGCTTGCCAATGGCCTTATCAATTTCCCCAATTACAGGATTTCAAATGGCCCCTCTACTCCCCGTCAAATAGAATTTTCCCCATGCCAATGTGTTCCATTTTACGTCTTAGAGCATGTAATCCTTTGCCCCAGAGTGCTTTGATGTCTGCAAGCTGCATTTTCCTGCTGGGCAAGTTCTGGGAGGGTAAGCCAGAGATGAGTTTCCTGGTTCAGTCTTTCAAGCTGCCTCTTGATAGATTGGCACTGACATATAGAAAAACCAATGTGTTCATAGGTGTTACTTTGCTTCCTCTGGAATAGCACCAAGGCTCTCAGGCTGGTTCCACCTCATGCTGGGGAGGGAAGGGAGAGCAGCCAGAAAGGATGCCATGTGCTTCTCCTATGTTTTATCTTTCTTGCAGTTTTATTGAGATATATTCACACACCATACAAACCATCCAAAGTACACGATCAGTGGCTCACAGTATCATCACATAGTTGTGCATTCATTCCCATGATCAATTTTAGAACATTTTCATTACTCTAGAAAAGAAACAAGAATAAAAAATAAAACCCCAATCCTCCCATACTCCTTATCCCCCCTATTTCTGACCCACAGTGTTGCTGTTGTATATTTGTTAGTGTTGATGAAAAAAATATTAAAATATTACTGTTAACTCTAGTCCATAGTTTGCAATAACTACATTTCCCCCATATAGCTCTTTAATATTAATTCCTTGTAATAGTGTTGCACATTTGTTCTAGTTCATGAAAGAGCTTTTTAATATTTTTATATTTGTACATTTAATCACAATCTTCATCCACAAAAAGATTAACTATGTTATACATTTCCATGTTTTAAATTCCATCTTTCCTTCTGGTAACATACATGACTCTAAACCTCCCCTTTCCACCACATTCATGCACCATTCAGTACTATTAATTATTCTCACAATAACATACTACCATCACCTCTATCCATTTCTAAACAATTAAGTTCAACCTAGTTAAACATTCTGCACATATTAAGCAACTGCTCCCTATTCTTTAGCCTAATCCTATATCCTGGTTACCTCTGTTCTATATTTTATGGCTATGAGTTTACATATTATAATTAGTTCAAATCAGTAAACTCATGCAATACTTGTCCTTTTGTGTCTCACTTCTTTCATTTAACATAATGTCTTCAAGGTTCATCCATGTTGTTGCATGCTTCAGGACATCATTCCTTCTTACTGTTGAATAACATTCCATTGTAGATATAGACCACATTTTGTTTATCCATTCATCTGTTGATGGACACTTGGGTTGTTTCTATGTTTTGGCAATTGTGGATGATACTACTATGAATATCGGTCTGTTCACATCCCTGCTTTCATATCTTCTAGGTATATCCTGAGTTGTGGGATTGCCAGGTCATAAGGCAACTCTATACTGAGCTTACTAAGGAACAACCGTCTTCCTCAACAGCAGTACCATTTGACATTGCCACCAGCAGTGAATAAAAGTTTCTCTTTTACCACATCCTCTCCAACACTTGTAGTTTTCTTTTGTTTAATAGCAGCCATCCTAGTAGGTGTGAGATGATATCTCATTCTGGTTTTGATTTGCATTCCCTAATAGCTAGTGAAGCTGGGCATCTTTTCATGTGCTTTTTAGCCGTCTGTATTTTCTCTTTGGAAAAATGTCTGTTCACGTCTTTTGCCCATTTTTTAATTGGGCTGTTTTTCTTTTTATTGTCAAGTTGTAGGATTTCTTTATATATTCTGTATATCAAACCCTATCAGATATGTGGTTTCCAAATATTTTCTCCCATTGAGTCAGCTGCCTTTTCAATCTTTTGACAAAATCCCTTGAAGCACAAAAGTATTCAGTTTTGAGGAGGTCCCATTTATCTATTTTTTCTTTTATTGCTTCTGCATTAGGTATAAGGTCTAAGAAACTACATCCTATCAATCACAAGTTCTTGAAGATATTTCCCGGCATTTTCTTCTAGGAGTTTTATGGTACTGGCTCTTATATTCAGGTTTCTTTTAAATCTATTTTGAATTAATCTTTGTAAAAGGTGTGAGATAGGGGTCCTCTTTTATTCTTTTGGATGTGGATTTCCAGTTCTCCCAACACCATTTATTGAAGACACTGTTCTGTCCCAGTTGTGTGGACTTCAGAGCCTTGTCAAAAATCAATTGACTGTAAATCTGAGTGTCTATTTCTGAATTCTAAATTTGATTCCATTGATTGATATGTCTATCTTTATGCAGTACCATGATGTTTTGACCACTGTGGCATTACAATATGCTTTAAAGTCAGGAAGCAGGAGTCCCCCCACTTCATTCTTCTTTTTCAAGATGTTTTTGGCTATTCTGGGCCCCTTGCCCTTCCAAATAAATTTGATAATTAGCTTTTCCATTTCTGTAGAATAAGCTATTGGAATTTTGATGGTATTGCATTTAATCTGTAGATCAGTTTGGGTAGAATTGATGTCTTAATGATATTTAGCCTTTCAAACAATGCACATGTTCAGGTCTTCCTTGATTGCTTTTGGCAATGTTTTGTAGTTGTCTGTGTACAGATCCATTACATCCTTAGTTAAATTTATTTCTGGATATTTAATTCTTTTAGTTGCTATTGTAAATGGAATTTTTTTTCTTGATTACCTCCTTGGATAGCTTATTACTAGTGCACAGAAGCCCTATTGATTTTTTTTCTTTTACAATGGGGGTTTATTAGTTCACAAATTTATAGTTCTAAGGCCATGTAAATGTCCCAATAAAGGCATCAACAGGACAATACCTTCTCTGAAGAAATGCCAATGGCATCTGTGGTTCCTCTGTCACATGGGAAGGCACATGGTTGGAGTCTTCTGGACCTCTCCTAGGTTTAGCTTCTGGTTTCCATGGCTTTCTCCAAAATATCTCTGAGTCTCTGTCTTAGCTTCTCTCTTAGCTTCTCCTGGGGGCAAACTCTGGATTACATATCTTATCTTCTTTCTGAAACCCTACTGATTTTTGCCTGTTGATCTTGCATCCTGCCCCTTTGCTAAACTCATTTATTAGCTCAAGTAGCTTTGTCATAATTTTTTCTGGATTTTCTAAATACAGGATCATGTCACTGGCAAATAATGAAAGTTGTACTTCTTCCTTTATGATTTGGATTCCTTTTATTTCTATATCTTGCCTAATTGCTCTAGAACTTCTAGCACAATGTTGAATAACAGTGGTGGCAATGGGAATCCTTGTTTTGTTCCTAATCTAAGAGGGAAAGCTTTCAACCTCTTGTCATTGAGTATGATGGTAGCTGTGGGTTTTTCATATATAACCTTTATCAATTTGAGGAAGTTTCCTTCAATTCCTTTCTTTTGAAGTCTTTATCAAAAAAAGGAAAAGGATGCTGAATTTAGTCAAATGCCTTTTCTGCATCAATTGAGATGATAATGTGGTTTTTCCCATTCGATTTGTTAATGTGATGTACCTCATTAATTGATTTTCTTGTGTTGAATCACCATTACATACCTGGAATAAAACCCACTTGGTCATGGTGTATAATTCTTTTAATGTGCTGTTGGATTGAATTTGCCAGTATTTTGCTGAGGATTTTGCATCTATATTAATTAAAGAGTTGGTCTGAAGCTTTCTTTTCTTGTGGTATCTTTAGCAGGCTTTGGTATTAGGGTGATGTTGGCTTCATAGAATGAGTTAGTTAGTGTTCCATCTTCTTCAATTTTTTGGAAGAGTTTGAGCAGGATTGGTATTAATTCTTCTTGGAATGCTTGGTAAAATTCACCTGTGAAGCCATGTGAACCATTTTCTTTGTGGGGAGAGTTTTGATGGTTATTTCAATCTCTTAATTTATGATTGGTTTGTTGAGGTCTTCTATTTCTTCTCAAGTCAGAGTAGGTTGTTCATGTGCTTCTAGGAAATTGTTCCATCTAAATTGTCTAATTTGTTGGCATACAGTTGTTCATAGTATCATCTTATGATCTTTTATGTTTCTTTGGGGTCAGTTTTAATGATCCACCCTCCTCATTTCTGATTTCATTTATTTGCATCTTTTTGTCTTTGTCAGCCTAGCTAAAGGTATGTTGAGTTTATTAATCTTCTCAAAGAACCAACTTTTGGTTTTGTTGATTCTCTCTATTGTTCTTTTGTTCTCCATTTCATTTATTTTCCCTCTAATCTTTGTTATTTCTTTCCTTCTGCATGCTTTGGGATTAGTTTGCTGTTCTTTCTCTAGTTTCTCCAGTTGCTAAGTTAGGGCTTTGGTTTTAGCTCTTTCCTCCTTTATAATGTAGCCATTTAGGGTTATACATTTCCTTCTCAGCACTGCCTTCACTGCATCCCATAGCTTTTGATATGTTGTGCTCTCATTTTCATCCTTATCAAGATATTTACTGGTTTCTCTTGCAGTTTCTTCTTTGACCCTTTGATTGTTTAAGAGCATGTTGTTTAACCTCCATATAGTTGTGAAATTTCTGATTCTCTGGTTGTTATTGATTTCCAGCTTCATTCCATTATGATCAGAGAAAGTGATTTGTATAATTTCAGTCCTTTTAAATTTGTCAAGATCTGTTTTGTGCCCCAGCATGTGTTCTATTCTGGGGAATGTTCCATGAGCACTTGAGAAACACATACATCCTGCTATTTTCAGGTGCAATTTCTATTTATTTCTGTTGGATATAGTTTATTTATCAATTTTCTCAGGTTCTCTGTGTCATTGATCTTCTGTTTAGATGCTCTACCTATTGGAAAGAGTGGTGTTTTGAAGTCTCCCACTATTATTGAAGAGATGTCTGTTGCTATCTTCAATTTTGCTGGTATTTGCCTCATGTACTTTGGGGCACCTTGATTAGGTGCATAAATATTTATGATTATTATTTCTTCCTGATGAATCATTCCTTTTATTAATATATAGTGTCCTTATTTGTCACTTATAACATTTTTGTATTTAAAGTTAATTGTTTCTGATATTAGTATAGCTACCCCATGTTTTTTGGTGGGTTACTGTTTGCATGGAATATCTTTTTCCATCCTTTTACTTTCAACCTATTTGTATCTTTGGATCTAAAATGAGTCTCTTGTAAACAATGTATAGTTGGATCATTTTTTTTTTTATCCATTCTGCCAGTCTATGTCTTTTGATTGGGAATTTAATCCATTAACATTCAATGTTATTACTGTAAAAGCTGTCCTTACCTGAACCATTTCATGCTTTGGCTTTTATTTGTCAGATCTATTATTTTTCTTTTTTTATCCCTTTAGTTACCCTTACTGATAGTCATCACTTCTATACTCTCCTCCAAGCTTCCCTCTCTTGGTCTTTTTTTTTTTTTAACTCTGATTTTCAGCCAGCAGAACTCCCTTTAGTAGTTTTTGCAGGGCAGATCTCTTGTTAACAAACTCTCAGCTTTTGTTTATCTGTGAATATTTTAAATTCTCCCTCACTTTTGTAAGACAGCTTTTCTGGATAAAGAATTCTTGGCTGGTAATTTTTCTCTTTAAGTATCTTAAATATATCATATCACTGCCTTCTCACCTCCATGGTGTCTGATAAGAAGTCAGTGTTGAGCCTTATGTTGCCTCCCTTGTATGTGGTGAGTCGCTTTTCCCTTGCTGCTTTCAGAATTCTCTCCTTCTCTTTGGCATTTGACAGTCTGATTATTATATGTCTTGGAGTAGGTTTATTTGGATTTATTCTATTCAGAAGCTGTCAGGCTTCTTGGATTTGCATATTTATATCTTTTATAAGGGATGGGAAATTTTCAGCCAATATGTCTTCAAATATTTTTCCTGGCCATTTAGCCTCCCTTTCTCCTCTGGGACAGCTGTAATATGTATGTTTGTGTACTTCATGTTGTCAGTCATTTCTCTGAGATCCAGCTCAAATTTTTCCATTTTTTTCCTCCATTTGTTCTTTTGTGTGTTTGTGTTTGGTTCCTCTGTCCTCTAGTTTGCATATCCTTTCTTCTGCCTCTTCAAATCTGTTGTTGTGTGTCTCTAGTATATTTTTAATTTCATCTGCTTATCTTCCATTTTCTGTAAGATCTGCCATTTTTCTCTATAATCTTTCAAATTCTTCTTTATGCTTTCCTAGTGTCTTATAAATATTCTTTATCTTTGTAAGAATCTCATTGAAATTATTTAGGAGATTTGTTTGGCTATCTTTGATTATTTTTTCCAGATTCTATATTTCTTTGGACTTTTTAATTTGATCATTTGGTTTGGCCATATCTTATTTTTTTAATTAATGTGCCTTGTAATTTTTTGCTGGTTTCTGGGCATCTGGTTATCTTGATAAGATTATTTTGAAAGTTGGTTTCCTCTCATCTAAGATTTTGTTTTGATTGCGTATGTGTTGAAGGTTTCCTTTGACACTAAGTTTGTTAGTATTTCACAGCCAAACCAGGGCCACTATTCCATGCAGCAGGTACAGACACATAGCAAAGGGCCCCAGAGAAAGGGTCAGGGAAGTAGCTTCTCAGACTGTACTTTCCCAGCCTTCCCAGCAGATGATTCTCTTCAATGACCTATTCCACACAGTCCTACAAAGGTAAGTTTTGTTTGTTCGTTTTTTTTTTATCCCTCTGACCCCTCTATTTCTATAGTGAGCAGTGATAAAGGCCCCACAGTGCTGTAGGGGCCAAGACTGTGGGCCCCCACTGTCCTATTTCACTTGCCAACAGTTGAGTCAGGGAGCCTTCCTGTCTCTCCCAGACTGCTGAATCCCACTGGGCAAGACCCAGGTGCACTCAGGGCTGTTGACCCCAAGTGTGGGGGAAGGGCACCTGGGACTGCAGTGGAGCCCAGTCACCTCCACAGCTTCTCTGTTTGTAGAAATAGTGGGGATGTGAGCATCCTGAGCTCCTGTGCAAACAAGTACAAAGCTGCAAGACCCAGTGGGTCAACCCAATGGGTCAATCTCTCCCGTTAGCAGCTAGAACTGGACTGTACCACCTCTCCCACTTTTCCTGAGGGAGGGCCTCTTTGTCTTCCCTAGCCCACTGCAATAAGCTGGATGAGAGCCAGATACACCTGATTCTGCCTGCCCCAGGAATGGGGGATGGGTGTCACGTCCCCTGATGCAGATCAATCTCTTGCCACAGTCTCTGAGTTTGTGGAACCAATGGAGCAATGGGCTCCTGGGCTGCCACATGGAGAGGCTCTATACTGCAGGACTGAGAGGGTTAACTTTTCCAGACAAGAATTTGCCCAGGACTGCACCATCTGCCAGCCTCATGGGTGGGTGTGGGTGACAAGAACTACAATGGAGACCAGTTTCTCACTGTAGTCTCTCAGCTTGTGGGGTCAATGGAGCTCCTGCATGAAACAGCTCTAGGCTGTGGGACCAAGAGGACCAACCTCGGAGGCTCTTTATTGGAGCAAGACCATGTTGCATCTCACCAGCTGGTGAGAGCCAAGACATCCCTCAGCCGCTGGGTTCAGGGGAAGGGGTCACCAGGTGCCATGACTAAGCTCACTCACCACAAACTCTCTGTTGTATTTTTCCTTTTTTTTGTCCAGCTCCTACTCATATGTTGCAGTGGTCCTTCCCAGGTCTCTGCTGCTTTGGATAATTCCTGCTTGTTTTTGGTGGAGGAGTGAGCTCTGCCTGTCCTTATTCCACCAGCTTCTCGGAAGTCCCTCTCCTATCATTTTTTTTTTTTAATTAAATTCAGTTTTATTGAAATACATTCACACACCATACAATCATCCATGATATACAATCCACTGTCAACAGTATGATAACATAGTTATGCGTTCATCACCACAATCTATCTCTGAACATTTTCCTTACATCAGAAAGAACCAGAACAAGAATATAAAATAAAAGTGAAAAAAAACACCCAAATCATCCCCCCATCCCACCCCATTTGTCCTTTAGTTTTTATCCCCATTCCTCCACTCATCCATACACTAGATAAAGGGGGTGTGATCCACAAGGTCTTCACAATCACACTGTCACCCCTTGTAATCTACATTATTATATAATTGTCTTCAGGAGTCCAGACTGCTGGGTTGGAGTTTGGTAGTTTCAGATATTTACTTTTAGCTATGCCAATACATTAAAGCCTAAGAGGTGTTATCCATATAGTGCATAAGAATGTCCACCAGAGTGACCTCTCAACTCCATTTGGAATCTCTCAGCCATTGAAACTATTTCGTCTCATTTTGCATCCCCCTTTTGGTCAAGAAGATACTCTCAGTCCCACGATGCCGGGTCTACATTCATCCCCGGGAGTCATACTCTGCGTTGCCAGGGAGATTTACACCCCTGGGAGTTGGGTCCCACATAGGGGGGAGGGCAGTGAGTTCACCTGTCGAGATGGCTCAGTTAGAGAGAGAGAGGGCCACATCTGAGCAACAAAGAGGTACTCAGGGGGAGACTCTTAGGCACCATTACATACAAGTTTAGACTCTTCTTTGTGGTAATGAGCTTCGTAAGGGCAAGTCCCATGCTCAAGGGCTCAGCACATCAAACCGCCAGTCCCAATGCTTGTGACAACATACGCTAGGGGATCAGCATCTCAAAGTTTAGAGATAGGCCTTACACTTCAGGGATAGAGTTACCTGCTGTAAGAGCTTACAATCTAGGGACTATTATAATTATTGTGTCCACGTTAGGCTATGTTCTAAGATTCAATTCTGAGTTTACACATTGTAGTTAGTCCATATTGATGAGGCATCATCCCACTCACCATGTTTTCTCCAAAACTTTAACTCCTATATATATTTTTTCCTACAATTTTATAGAGTTATATTCACATACCATACATTTATCCACAGTGTACAATCAGTTGTTCATGGTATCATCATAAAGTTGTACATTTATCACCACAATCAGCATTTGAACATACTGATTACTACAAGAAAAATTGTTTTTTTTTTTTAGCAATAAGAAAAAATGATATAAAGAAAAATAACATGTCATACAATACAATATACTACTAAGGACAGCAAATAACACCACTACCAAGAATCCCATATTACTCCCCTATATCCCCTTCTCATATACATTTAGCATTGGCATATTGCCTTTGTTACATTTAATGGAGGTATATTACAATGTTACTGTTGACCATAGACTCCAGTTTGCTTTATGTTTTTTCCTGAATAGCATCCCTTTTTCAAATTTCTACATGGTTGACATTCATTTGCTTTCCCACATGCAAAAACATTTTTATATTTGTATATTTAGTAACAGTCATTGGCCACTCCAGTTTTTGCCATGTTATACAGTCCCAGTCTTTATCATCTATCTTTACCTCTGGTGTCATACATTCTCCTATCCCACCTCTTTCAGCTTTACTCACAGACATCTTTGTTCAGTGTACTTACAATACCGTGCTACCATCACACAGTATTATCCTGTCTATTTCTGGATCTATGCAATCAATCCTAAACATTCTGTAGTCCTTCAGCATCGAATGGCTGATCTCTGCCCTCTTTCTATCTCCTGGTCGCCTGTGTTGTCAGCTTTTAACTCCCAAAGTTTGTTCATTAATGTCTGTTCATATTAGTGAGACCATACAGAATCTGTCCTTTTGTTTCTGGCTAACTTCACTCAACACAATGTCCTCAAGGTTCATCCACATTATTACATGATCCATGTCTTTGTTCTGTCTTACAGCTGCATAATATTCCATCATGTGTATATACCACAGTTTTTTTATCTACTCGTCCTTTGATGGACATTTGGGCTGTTTCCATCTCTTGGCAATTGTGAATAATGCTGCAATAAACATTGGTCCTCCTGGTGACTCTGATCCTGTCAGGGGCGTGGCTGACTGAAGCTGGAATCTGAATTCCAGCCCCTGGGGTCTGAATTCCCAGAAGGAAGACTGCCAGTTGAGCTGGGCCTCCCTCCACTCTCCCAATCCTCAGAATTCCAGTTGTCTCTCAGGGGCACTATTCCCTTCTCCTCTCTCCTCCTTGGGGCCTCTCCAGGTAGATTCCTTGGTCAGCCTGAGTTGCCAATTAAAGACAGGGCTGGAGGCCTTCAGTAGTGAATACGGAACTCAAAGACACTGTGGGTACTCTGTCTCCCCTCAAGCCCAGCCTAGTCCTTCAACCTGGGCTTTCTGATAGAAAATAACCACATATATTACTTTCAGATTAAAAAAAAAAAAAAAGTAGAAAAGAAATCAAGAAAAAGAAAAAAGAAAAAAGAAAAAAAAAAGACAGTCTCTTTTAAACGTCTTTCCCCAGCCTGGAAGTTTTGTCAGTGTCGGAATAGAGCATTTAAAGATATGCTTTGGGCTATTGTCTGATAATTACTCTCCAACTGCTTCAGTTCCACCCCTGCCGGGGGCTATTGAAATGCAAAAAGATAAGGGATCAGTGAGAAGCCAAAAGGGACAAAATGTAAGGGGAAAAAAAAATGGCTTTTTTGGAGTCTGGGAATGGGTGCCCGCTTTTACGTGCCCCCACTTCTTGGAGCCCAGCCCTTCTTTAGCACCCCATCTCCCAAAGTTAGTTAATTAATTTGTTAATTAATTCTGCAGTTGAGGCTGGGTTGAGCCTCCCTTCTTGCCCTCAGCAGATTGCTGTTTTTGTTTTTTTCTACCCCCTTTCAGGGAGCCGGCAGCAAGACAGTCTGTGAGGTCTGGGTGGGGAGGGGCGCCAGATGTTCGCTGCGGTCTCAGCTTTTCCTCCAATTCCAAACTTGTGTCTAATGTGTGACTGGTTACTGGAGACCCCGAAAACACTGTTTCATGTAGTTCTTGGGTAATTGCCAGCTGCTCTAGGGGAGAGACGAAATTCTGCTCCTCACCACTCCGCCATCTTGCCCCGCCTCGCTCTCTCCTATCATTTTTAAACCTGCCTTTTCTTGATTTCAGCACTTTTCCACTTACTGCAACTCTTTAACTGTTTCCCAGAATTTTGAAAATGTAGCTCTACCAGTTTTTGCTAGTTGTTCAAAGTTTCTATGGGGGAAATGGCACCCTGGAACGTCTTTTCCTGCCATTTGTTCATCAGAAGTAAAGCACATTAATTTTTGACACAACAAACTGCTCTGTCTTGTACTGCCCTACAAACAAGCTTGTTGAAGAGGAATATATATGAAAATATCTCACTCTCTGAAATTCTAAAAGTGATCTGTATTAGTTATCTGTTGTTGCATAACAAACTTCCCCAATCCTTGCAGCTTAATACCTCAAACAGATGTAACTTTACTGGGTTATTCTGCCTCATTGTCTCTGATGAAGATGTGGATAAATTATTGGCCAAGACTGTAGTTGTCTCAGTTGGGGCAGGTGTTCCTGTTTCCAAGCTCAGTCATGTGACTTTAGGCAGGAGTCTTCACTTCTCACCTGTGGGCCTCTCCATAGGGATACTTATAACAAGTCTTCCCCCAGAGAGAGTGACCTGATGGGGGAAGTGAGGAACTCACAAAGAAGTAAAGTTCCTTCTGTATTAAACAAGTAATCTGCACCCCTCCCTGAAATTATATCTATGATGTTGTGTTAATCAGACTGGATGAGCAAGAAATGGCAAGTATAATAGAGGTCTTAAAAACACATATATGCTTCAGAGGATGGAAAATTAATGTAATGAAGCTCCAGGGACCTGCAATATCCATAAATTGTTTTGGTGTTTACTAGTCTGGGGCATTGTTGACATCCTCTCCTAAGTAAAGAACAAATTATTGCATCTATTATTTCCCATCATTAAATAAAAGCAAAGAAGTTGGTAGGCCTCTTTAAGTCAGCATATTTGGAACTTGGGAATACTGTTCCTACTCATTTAGAGGTGACATGGGAGACTTTCATATTTGAGTGGAAGCCGGATCCCAGAAAGACCTTCAGCAATTCCAGGATGCAGTGCAATTGACACTACCCTTTGGCCACTTGACCTGACAAACTTTATGGTGCTATAGATATCTATAGTATAAAAAGATGCTGTGTGTACAATTTGGCAAGTTTCAATCAGAAAATCAAAATGTATCCCCTTAAGATTCGGAAGCAAGACCATGCTGGCTACAGAAGAGAACTATAAGTCGTTTAAAAAGAAGCTCCTGTTTTGCTACTGTCTCTGGCAGAGACAGGGTGTTTGACATGGGTCATCAAGTGACCAATTGGCCAGAACTCATCATGATCTGCAATCTGTCACACCTACCAAGATGTAAGGTCACGTGGTTCCAGAAGCAATTCATCATGAAATGGAAATGGTACATCTAGGATTAGGCAAGAACAGGTCCAGTGGGTATAAGTAAGCTACACAAGTAGATGAGCCAGACCACATGGAATCTACCACTGTTGTGTGAGAACCTCTCTCTCAGCTCATCATATCTGTAGCCACAGTGGCTAAAATTTGATGCTGGCTACTGGCTGGGAGTTCAACAGGGCCTATAGACCAGAGCACCTGTGTGACTTCTCCATGTGGCTTGGGCTTCTCATAGCACCATGACTGGTTCTAAGAGGGAGCATCCCAAGAATGAACATTCCAAAAGACCAAGGCATAAGCTGTAGGGTTTCTTATAGACTGGCCCTGGAAGTCATGTGACATCACTTTTGCAAGACTCTATTAATCACAACAAATCACAAACCTATCCCAGACTGAAGTGGAGGGAAATAGACTCCACCTCTCAATGAAAGGAGTAGCATATAATCTGCAACTATCTTTAAATTACTACAGTTGCCATCTTCCTGGTGGCAGTGTACACCCTAAGTCAATAACCATTATATGGTGCTGTATCTTCAATAGGTGTAAGGAACAGAAATAAGAGTGACCTATTCTCTTTGACTCCCATAGACCCATTTGGGAAATTTATGCTTCTGGTCCCTGGAAATTTCAGGCTCTGCATATTTAGAGGTCTTCGTTTACAGCAGAAATACCTTCACTAGTAGGCACAATAAGCTTCCCACTGTACTTTCAGCTACAGCTGAAAAAGGAAAGGACAGAGAGAGAAAATAACCTTGCAATGTGGATGATACTGAGGCCTTGGTATACACTACAGAAAATTATCTCAAGCTGAAGTAAGAGAGGTGAGCCTTTGGAACCCTATATCAGCCTTATAACTTTGGGCTCCAGCAATAATAGACCAGCCAGCAGGCAAAATTGACTCTGATTACCAGTAGGAGTTAGGTAGGCTACTACATCATGAGCACAGGGAGGAATCCATTTAGCACTCAAGTGATCCACTAGGGCATTTCTTATTATTCCCATACTCAGTTTCTACATTTAATGGGAAGTTCAGCAGCCTTGGCCTGAAATGGTCATGGTAACCAGGGCAGACTACTCAGGATGATGGTCTGAGTCCCCTACCAAGCAAGTTACCTAGACTAACAAAAATGCTAGTTGAGAGTGAGGTGATCTAGAATTATGTCAGGAGGGGTGATAATGGTGTTCAGTTATACCCTTGATATCAAAAGCATCAGTAGAAGCTGTAGTTTTTCCACTAATACTTCTCTTGTAAGTTTTCTGGGAAATAAGACCAAAGAGAATCCTAGCTTGACTCAGAAGGAAAAAAACTTACTGTAAGAAACAAGTTCATCTGAGCAGTGAAAGACTGAACTGGAATGAATATTGTGGTGCTTTGCCCAGATTCTTTCTTTAGAGACAATTTACCCATATTCTGGCTGCTGGAAATGTAGGCTGCTGATGACTCACAGCTAGACTCCTCATTGGAATTACTTTTGACTGAGCAAGATTATATCCTCCCCCAGAATCAGTGACTGGCTGATACAAGGCTCCAAAGCCCACTGCCCTTACTTCAGTTTAAGATAACTTTCTGTAGTGTATATTGAGTCCTCAGTAGTATGCACATTGCAAGGTATCTTCTCTCTCTGTCCTATCCTACTTCCTTCTCTTCCTTTGTGAGGACATGCTGCAGTAAACCTGCATGCAATTATTCGTCTCAGCTTCTATATCCAATGGATTCAATGTACAATGGTGATTCTGAATAAGGAGTTTGTTCATTCTTCCTTTTCTAGTCTGATGCCAAGAGTGAGGATTTCAGACTCTGCTGAGGACTGTCAGGTTGGAGGTTAAATAGGAGATTTTTTTTCAAGTAAACCTTTCATGTGTCTGTCAAGTCAGAAGAAATGCCAATAGAAGGAATCCATGCCATCCCTCATTCAAAATATTCTGAAGTATTAAGTGACAAAAAGAAACATTTAAAACATGCTATTGAACTGTTCTCTACACAGCTGTGGGATAGCAGGATAATTTATAACAGGGCTAAAAAATTTGTAGTCACAGTAATTTACTCTTAAGTGCTTTAAATTCATTCTCTCTTGCTTGCATGAGGAACTGGATAATGTGGTCACCTCACAGAAACAATATGTAGCATTGGTTTTGTATTATATCCCCATATATTCCTAATACATTATGTTAAATCATATGAAATAGTCACTATTTTTGACCTACAAAACTGGCATTTTCATGTTTCAACCTTTTACTTACAGCAAGTTTTATTATATGTGAAAATTAGAGATTCTCCAGGTTTTGTTGGCATCTGATTTTTGTCCACCTTCGGGCATGTTCATCAAATTTTATGGGTGCTGGGGTCTAAAAAAATGTCAAAGTATATTGGAAATTCTCAATTTTTACAGCTATTTGTTAAAGAAGTATGTTTATGGCAACTTCATTTCCAAATGAAATGTCAGGCTGGGATCTCCCACAAGCAAGGCAGGCACAGTCCCTTTATCATCTTTGCATCCCCAGTCCCTAGCACATGAAGGATACTGACCTGAATTAATGGCTATAGTGGAACCCAGTGCTTTTTCCCTCTTGTTAGTGCCACTTTCTTTCTTTCTTCTGCTAACAGCATTCCATTCCTTTGAGGAACTGCTCCCATCACTCATAGCCTCTCTTGGGGCTGTCAATCGCAGGAACCACTCCACCTCCTACCCAGAAGTGAGAAATATGTAATTATCCCTCTTGGCCACAGAGACTGGACCAGGGATGGCACAAACTTTGAGTCCAGCCAATTATTCCTTCTTGGGTATTTTTCTTTCCCTAGTCATGTTGGGCAAATTGTTCTTGTCTCTTTAGTCACAGAACCATGATCCTGGGTCTGTTGGCATCCCCTGCCAATGCAGAGAAAACCTGTTTGCAGTGCACGCCAAGCAGAGACAAGTAGACACGAGAAGTGGAAAAAAGGCCTGCATCCCTCTTTAACTCCTGCATCCAGCCATCCTGGATGTCAGCTTTCTCATCTTTCTATGTTTGATCACATCTCACCTTCCTGCTTTTTCCTAAGGTAGCTTGAGTTGGGCTTCTCTCTTCTGCAACTAAAAGAGCATTGGGTGCAAAAGTATTCTGAGCATAGTAAGACAGAGAAGAATATATAGAACTTTTACTCTTGAACATTTTCTTCTTCAAGTTTTTATGCTTTTTATGTATTTTTATGCAGTGATTTTTAAAAATTTGTGTTTAGGTATTTGTGGGGTTTTGTTGGTTTGTTTTCCTAGATGAGGCCATTAGGCTGCTTGTGGTATAAAGGAAGTACTGTAGATTTAAATAGTGTTTGTAACCAGAGGCAGAATAGAAGTGCTATATGAAAAGTCATCTTCTCTCATCCCTTTTCCTACTACTGCTATCCATGCCAAACTTAGCATATCTTCCATCAACACTCCAAGGAGACAGACATGTGTGTACGTTGCATACAGGAAAGAGTGGGAGTGTCCTGAGGTGATCGAAGTCTCTATCTATTGCAAGTGGAGTAAGGGTCACAATTCTGGCTTCTAGAATTAGTGCTTCCATGGATCGAACTAATTTTTCTAAAATATAAGCAGTAACCATAACATAATGAGATAAAATTTTATGGAGCACACGTACCAGAACTTATACTTCCAAATCAACATTGTCCCTTTCTAAACTGTCATCTTGGAGATACATGAGCTCATTATACTGATGTTGCTGTTGTTCAAATGGCTCCTGTAGTCTTGTCTCCAGAGCCAATTTTCAAACTATATGAATAGATGCGTCACCTTTCTTTATAGCCTCATCAAGTTTTGCCAGAAATCTGTTTTGCATAGCCTGTTCAGTTACCTCCTTCACATTTGAGTCTGCAGAGCTGGGTGTTCCCAGTATTCAAATTCACTCTGATTAAAGGAAGACTCACCATTCCAATGAGTAAGCCATTAAAGGTAAATTCTGGGGAGGAGATACCCAAAAATTCTGTGCAGTGAACATTGTGCAGGATCCTGAGGGGAGTGTAATCCAAACTGAAAACCGTAAAACCAAAACTAAACTAATCTTCTACCATGTCCCTTCTCTTCAAAACCCTCCTGGCAAATATTTGTTGTTGGGGAGGAGATTTGTAGTCACGAACATTTTGAGGGAAGTTTCTTGTTTTAGTACTAGATAGTGGTCTATAACATTCAGTAGGAGTAGTATAAAATATTTCATTAAAAAATGGCCTTTACTGAGGTCAGAGTTACATTATAGACCAAGGGTTGGCAAACTTTTTCCTGTAGAGTGCCAGATAGTTAATATTTTAGCTTTGGGGGCTACACAGTCCTTGGCTATTCAATTCTGCTGTTTTAGCACAAAAGTAGACTTAGAAAATAAAAAAAAAACAACAAATAGACATGGCAGGGTGCCAATAAAACTTTGTTTACCAAAACAGATGGGAGGCTAGCCCACTGGTGTGAAATGTCAATTCTTGTTATAGCATATCTTCCCTTGGCATATTTCTTATATTTGTATACTGCCTTATTTTCCTACCACCTTTTTTTTTTTTTAAACAGGTAGATAGTTTTATTATGAATGCATGTTAGAGCACATACCAACACACTCTCAAGAGAGGAGAGACAAAAGGCCCTGACACTGTGGGGCCATCTGCTTTTATACATTTTTGTTCCTTTTGTAATTTTTATTAACTATTTTACTACCCTCCCCTTTTCCCTCCTTTGTGATGCTTGATCTTAAATGACTCACTCAGGCAGGGGGTCGTTTGGTCCCCAGATGCTATTTATTGCTGTTCTTCTCCGAGATACCTTTCTCCTTGAGACATGACTGTTCCTTGGAATTTGCCCCTTGTTCATCATCCAGCCACTGCCCTAATTCTAACCCTGCTTTAGTCCCACCTCAGAGATTTCTAGCTCCGTTAATCTTAAGGGAATTTGGTCCCATGGTCCGTCTTCTATAGCTGCTTCAAGCTGTTAGTCGGCCACAGGCCCTACTTGTGGGAGGATAGAAATCTCTGTCTCTGCTACTGAGGGTGGCTGGTTGAGCATGGAGAACAGGAGGATAGCCTCTGGCGAGGACAAATTTGTTGTGAAAGGCTTCTAATCTGGAAGAAACAAACTGGGTGACAGCTCAGGGTATTCTTTGGAGTTCCTATGATGCAAGGCACTAATTGTAAGTAGGTTTAGCTTTGCTATTACAGAGATCAGTTTTGGAAGGGCAAACCTCAAGATCTAGGGCTTTGCTTATTACATTGGGAGACTCTATTGCTTAAGAGAATAGCAAGAATTCCCAGGTGGGGTACTTTAATAGTTCTACATTTTTTCTTTGGTCTCTTAAGGGACTTTGCTAATATTTTCATTTTCTGATAAAGATTTTATTCTTTATTCTATGTTTCATGTTAAATAAAGCTAAATTAGGTTGTTTAATAAACTAGTGAAAATTTTAATTTTGGAAGTGTTAGAACAAAATAGTATAACTGACAAATTTGGTTGTTTTTATGATTTATAATTTTTCTAAGAATAACTAAAACCATGACTAACATCATTATACTACTGTTTAATATAGATCAGTAAGTATCAGGACATAACATGGACAGTGAGAATATTGTCCTTAGGAATTTTAAACAATTTCTAAATATATCAATAACATTTCACCCATGCAAATTTAGCTATCAGAAGGATAGAAAATCTTTAATTATTGTAATATTTCTTAAACACTTCCTATGTTATGTGTTAAACTGTTTTAGCACTTTACTTTTACAAGATGAAAGAACAAAGCCTTTGTAACAATTTTCATTTAGGAATGAGAAGACTTGTCTTTTGAAATAAAGGATGATAAGGTCAAGATAAACATGAACAAGGATATTATTCTGATATGATATAGAATCTTTATCTTCTAGACAGAGTACTCAGATGTTTAAGAGAATCTTTTTATAGCCTTTCTTTAAGAGCAGACCAACAATTTACATTATTTTAACAAAATTCACTTTCATATTAGGAATATGTTAGGTCACAAAATTAACATATTATAAAACTGTGCTCCAAGGCAGCTGGAGTTCAGTAAGGTTTGCTGCTAAGGCATTTTTAAAGATATGGGACTATTGTGAAACCCCTGAGGCAGCACTGTCTAAGTGAGCCAGGCAAGGATCTTATTATTAGGTCCCTGCCCTTCAAAAGTAAATAGGCATTGAGGAAGGGCAAGATGACAGCATAGAGAGGAGTGGAATTTAGTTACTCCCCTGCAGCAACTAATAAACAACCAGGAACAACTGGTAAATAATCTGGAATAACTGCTGGGGGACAACCATGACTGTCAACACATTGTACACCAATCTGGTGGAATGGCTGAGATCACAGCATAAAATCTGTAACTAAAAACTGCAGAACTCTGCTGGGAGCCCCTTCCCCCCATGGCTGGCTGAGCTGTAAAACCTCACTGTGGAGAAATCAGCAGTCCCAGAGCAAGTGAATATAGCTCAGTCCAGCTCCAACTAGGGTTTTAATTAACAAGTGTGGACTGCTGAATACAAGCTGCAAGCATAGACAAACCCCTAACAAGCAGATAGAGGCTTTTAGCGATGACTGACCTTAAAGAGCCAGAAAACTCTTGTGTTCTGGGAAGGGGAGCCCAGAAGACCATGTGCTATCTCTGGCCGATGGGCAAAAGTGGGGAGCCATGGACTGGCTCTGAAAGGGGGCTCTCTTTCCCTTTTTCTCTCTCTCAACCTGAGTGGCTCAGCGGAGAGAGCCTCTGCTATTTTCATTTCGCAGCGCTCTGACCCAGACAGGGGTGGAGATAACAGAGTCAGAGAAACAAAGGAGTTATTCAAATATAGAACATAGCTCCCTGGGGGGTGTATCTTCCCTGAGAGGAAGGAAGTGGGGGCCCAGCTCTATTGTTGGCCTTCCCTTCAGAACTCAGACCCCAGAGCCTGGGGGAAGATGGCCAAAACAGAAACTAAAGAGGCCACACCTCCTTACACCAGTCTGGAGCAACAGGCTGACAGGCACCACTGCTGGACAGATTAGGAAAGGCACAGCAGCTAGAGACCTCACAAGAAAGTCTGTCAATCTTCTAAGAAACACCCTCAGGGAAACTTGAAACTGAATACAACCCCATTTTCAGATCTGAACTTGTTCTGGTCTGGGAAAATCTAGGGTAAACAAGGAAACCAGATGCCTTGACAACAGAGAACTACAAACTACACTAGGAAAAACAAAGATATGGCCCAAAGAAAGAACTTACACATCAATTAAGATAGAGTTGAGATATTGTTTCACTTTAATGAAGCAATCTATTAAAGATTTTCAAAGAAATATGCTAAATCAAATAAAAAAAACAAATCAATGACTTCAGGGAAGATATGGCAAAAGAGATGAAGGCTATAAAGAAAGCACTGGGTGACCATAATGTAGAAATTGAAAGTTTGAAAAAACAACTGACAGAACCTATGGAAATGAAAAGCACAACACAAGAGATGAAAAACACAATGCAGACATACAACAGCAGATCTCAAGAGGCAGAAGAAAACACTCAGGAACTGGAGAACAAGACCTCTGAAATCCTACCCACAAAAGAACAGACAGGGAAGAGAATGGGAAAATATGAGCAACGTCTCAGGGGATTGAATGACAACATGAAGCACATGAATGAACATGTCATGGGTGTTCCAGAAGGAGAAAAGAAGGGAAAAGGGGCAGAAGCAATAATAGAGGAAATAATCAATGAAAATTTCCCATCTCTTATGAAAGACTTAAAATTACAGATCCAAGAACCTCAGAGTACCCCAAACAGAATAGATCTGAAGAGGCCTACACCAAGATACTTAATAATCAGATTATCAAATGTCAAAGACAAGGAGAGAATCCTGAAAGCAGCAAGAAAAAAGTGATTCATCACATACAACGGAAGAGTAATAAGACTATATGCAGATTTCTCAGTAGAAACCATGGAGGCAAGAAGGAAGTGGTGTGATATATTTAAGATACTGAAAGAGAAAAACCACTCACCAAAGAATCCTATATCTGGCAAAACTGTTTTCAAATATGAGGGAGAGTTTAAAATGTTCTCTGACAAACAGACAATGAGAGAGTTTTTGAACAAGATACCTGCTCTGCAGAAAATATTAAAGGGAGCACTACAGACAAATAGGAAAAGAAAGGAGTGAGAGGTTTGGAATACAATTTTGGGTGATTGTAGCACAATAAAGTAAGTAAACTGTGAGTATGGTTGAAAGAGGAAGGTTAGGAGCATGTGGGACACCAGAAGGAAAGAGGAAAGATAAAGACTGGGACTGTATAACTCAGTGAAACCTGGAGTGCTCAACAATTGTGATAAAATGTACAAACATGTTTTCACATGAGGGAGAACAAATGAATGTCAACCTTGCAAAGTGTTAAAAATGGGGTGGTATGGGAAAAAATATAATCAATGCAAACTAGAGACTATACTTAACAGAAACATTGTATTATGCTTCCTTTGATGTAACAAAGAAAATATGCCAAAGCTAAATGCCTATAAGAGGGAAACATAAGGGAGGGTTATGGGATTCTTGGCATTGGTGATGTTGTCTGACTCTTTTATTGTACTTTAGTTTAATTCTGTCTTTCCTTTTGCTGCTTTTTACCTGTCTTTTTTTTCTTTCTTTTTCTTTTCCTTTTGTCTCTCTACCTTCTTTGACTCTTCCTCTTTCTCTGTGGAAGAAATGGAGATGTCCTTATATAGATAGTGGTGATGGTGGTGAATGCATAAATACATGATTATACAGGGAACCATCAATTGTTGACTTAGGATGGAATGTATGGTGGGTGAACAAAACCATCTTAAAAATATGGGTTGACGAAGAAACCTTGCAGGCACTATATTGAGTGAAACATAAGGACAAATATTGTATGGTCTCACTGATATGAACTAATTATAATATGTAAGCTCATAGACCTGAAATATAAGTTACCAGGATGTAGAATGAGGCTAAAGAATGGGGAGCAGTTGCTTATTATGAGCAGAATATTTAACTAGGTTGAATTCAAGTGTTTGGAAATAGAGGTGATGGTAGCACATTATTGTGAGAATAACTAACAGTGCTGAATGGTGTGTAACTGTGGTAGAAAGGGGAAGCTTAGAGTCACACATATCACCAGAAGGAATGTTGGAGGTTAAAAGATGGGAATGTGTAAAACAGTGAATCTTGTGGTAGACAGTGTCCATGATTAACTTTACAAATATTAGAAATATCTTTCATGAACTAGAACAAATGTATGACACTATAACTAGAATAGAGGGTTATATAGGGAAAAATATACCTATTACAAACTATGTACTGCAGTTAGTAGTATTTTAACATTCTTTCATCTACAGCAACAAATGAGTCAATAATGGAGGGGGTGTGGTTAGGGGTATGGGAAGATTTGAGTTTTCTGTCTTTATTTCTTTTCTGGAGTAATGAAAATGTTCTGAACATTGAAAAAAATTAATTGTGATATTGGATGCACAGCTGTATGATGGTACTGTGGACAATTGATTGTGTACTTTGGATCTTTGGATGATTGTATGGTATGTAAGCAACCTCAATAAAATTAAATTAAAAAAAAAGTAAATAGGCATTGAGAGTCAGGGTGAAGAGGGATGCAAAATATACATTTTTAAGATTGAGGATTGAGAACCTGAATGCAGACAGGGGCTACTCAGTGGGCTTAGACCAGGATGCCTTCATCCCATACTGTTTTATTTGCTTAAGGATCTCCTTTGGGATACTGAGAGGCCTAGATCCAGTAGGGACCTAGGGGCAAACAAGGGTATAAACACTAGCTAGGTTTACTAGTCTTAAGGTGGCCCTCAGGGAATGAAGAAGATCCCTCCCTAAAAGTGGGTGGGGCATTCAGGAACAATGAGAAATTGACATGATACTAGAATGGCTCCAGGCTTACAAAGGAGAGGGGTAGTGAAGGTTCTAGTTCTGGCTTTATCGTCAACTGCCATAGCTAGGCAAGTCCAACTGGAGGTAGGTCCAGAGTGGCAGTTCAGAGCAGAGTAAGCGGCTCTCTTATTTAATTAAGAAATTAATAATCTTACTTGCCATGTCAAGTGTCACTTGAGGCTCCTCTAAGCTGATGGTGATATGAAGTCACTGGAGACATATGTGGCCTTGGGCACCTTTGGTCCTTTTTATTTGCCACAAGCAGGGCTCTAGGGGCTGTCCCATCCCCCTTCAGGAGATGGTACCTTCCTTGGCCCAGAGCCCAGGCTGGTGGCACTTGGCACAAGGCCCTTGGTAGGTCCTGAGGTCGAGGGTTGTTTCGAGGTTTCTGGCACCCTCTCTGCCATGGTCCTCTGACCCACAGTTAAAGCAAAACCCTTGAGGCTTGGAGCCATGATTCGAGTGATCTCAAGGGGACAGTGTGCTTTTAACAGAGACTGTAGTATGTTGAGTGGGTTCTCTGGTTTTCTGCTTACTTCTTTGCCTCTTCTCCTTCTCAGCTTTGTCCTGATAAAAACAGAAAAGGCAGTTTCTAATAGGTCCTTAGTGGGAATTTGTGGGCCCATGGAGAAATTTTGCCACTTCCTCTGAATGTCAGGGGCAGACTGACTGATGAAATGAGTGCCCAGCAAAATCTGACTTCTTTAAGTCTTTAGGGTTGAAAGAGAAAGAATGATACAGGGCTGGGTTTTGCTCTTTCTCCTGAGTGATCTCCTTTAGCTTATTACGATTACAATTACAATTAATTAACCAGCTTGGTGGTACAGTTTCTTATGTCTTTTAGCAAACAGGTTTTAAAAGGGGATCATTAAGATATTCTCTTTTATTGGAAATTGAGACGTGGACATAACACAAGCAACAAGTCCTTCTTAGGTCCTTGTTTTGTTAGAGAGCTATAAACATCTGGGCAGAGGTAATTTCTGACTATTTTCCCTGTCTTTGACAGACTGGAGGATTGTATTGTAATTTAGAGTTCCATTGGAGGGCTATGTTTCCCCATCTTTTAGCTTACACTGACTGTTGGCATTTCCCACTTTCTCTGGGAAAGGAATTAGAGGAATCTCACTAGCACCAGTGTGACCACGTGGTGTCCCAAGGTGCATCAGAACTGGGCATTTCACTCTCTGCCATCCCAATCTCTTAGGAACATGGGAGTACAGTTGCCAGGCATCCACAGAATCCCTTTCCTGAGAGATGCTTCTGGAGATTTCCTGGGCCTTGCCCAGAAGAATTACAGGACAATGCTCTTGAGGAGTCCTTCCTCTCTGCTGGCCCAATCTCTTGGGAATAGGGGGAGTAGAATCACCAGGCATCTCTGGGACATGTCACTGGGTATCCCTGGGATGTTTCTTCCTGGGAGATGTCTATACCTGTGCTCCTGAGGTGGGGGCACTTGCCCCACCTGAGAGAAGTCTAGGACATCACTCCTGGGAATACCTTTGTCCCCTAAGTTTCTTGTTTCCTGAGGGATAAAAAGTGATCATGCTCTAGAAGGGAAGCTTTATATTCAGCCACAATGGGTCTCAATAGAGACTAAACAATTAAGGCCTGGAGGGGAAACACTCCCATTGGAAAATAATTCCCATGGTATAGACCAGAGGTGAATCCCAAGAATGTCAAACATCATTTGGTACAAGAATCCTTAGCCCAGAATCCTGTGTTACAAAGATGGAATATCTCAGAAGGTATCGAAAGCCAGAGAGAGGAGAGAAGGAGACTCTTATGGAGGCAGAGGAGAGGACCTTTGTCAAAGAGGTGAAAAGAGGAACAGATCTAGGAGGAGGAAGGGTCTGAGGGGCCAAGAAATCATCTTAGGCAAGCAAGGATAAAGAGGTGGTCCCCAGAGGGAAGGAAAGAAGAGAGTATGGGGGAAGTCTCAGAGAACCAAGGAGACAGAGAGTGAGGAAAACAGGCAGACTTGATTTGGCTTCCATTGGACTCCTGCCTGACATGCAGAGAAGCCCCATATCAGGACTCAAGGGCAATATCACCCACCACCCTGAGTCTCCTTGGATCTTCATGGCATGGATGTGGGCTCCTGCCACCTCCGACAAGGGAGCCAGGGACGCAGAGTAGACTGAGTTTATATCCTGGGGGAGCCAGATCAGAGCCCCTAGATTCCTAGAGACACAGAGTTGCATGATGATGTAGGAGAGGATAATAATAAGCTAAGTGAGAAGAAAAAGCGAAAGCACATGGCCAAGCCTCCTGATCAATAGCCATGACTTACCAGTCCAGATGGTTGAAGAGAAGTGTCTCCTGGCTGGCTCGCCAAAATATGTTGCTGGATTCAGCTTCCTAGGTTCTTGTCTTTGCCACAAGAAAGGATTCAAGGGCACAGCACAGTTTGAGTGAGTAGATAGAAAGTTTTATTAAGAATGCATGTGAGAGACAAGAGGCTCCTATTACCTTTTGAAATTAATGACTTGTGATTTATTTCAACAATATTATCCCATTTCACAGAGAAGAAAACTGAGATACAGTAACTTTCCTGAGGCAAACCTGCTTATAAGGACCAAGCCAACACTAGAATTCAGATTTCCTGACCAGTCCCTCCAAAATCCTGTCTTTTGCTCAGCCTAGCTTATAAACAGATACTGATCACCAACACCATGTTTCTGTCAAATGGGTCAATTTTAAGCTATAGGGGAAAAATGGAAAATAAAATTAGAGAACTACTTTTTGACAAGCTAGGTTTTATTCATTTTTAGACTTACTTTTTCTTTGTATTTAGTTCTATGATTTTTATCTCTTCCCCAGGTTGTCTCAGGATGTTTTCCCCATTCTTTTCTTCCTCTTTGCTTTTGTGTATATGACGAGTCATTCCAAGGATGGCTGCCCATCCGTTTAGTTTGGGGATGCCAAAATATTCCTGACAGTTTTCAAAGTATCCACATGATTTCTCCTTTCAGTGTCATTTTACTTTTTCCAGACCTCTAGGCAATTAGCTTTATTATTTCTTCTCAGATTGCAAAATAATTGTTGACTAGGTATTTTGTAGTGGTTTGAAGCTGTATGTACTCCAGAAAAACATGTGCTTAAATCTAATCCATTCCTGTGGGTGTGAACCCACTGTAAGTAGGACCTTTTGATTAGATTAGTTCAGGTAAATTTGGCCATCCCAGTCAGGATGGGTCTTAATCCTATCACTAGAGTCCTTTATAAGAGAATGCAATTCAGACACATAGAGAGAAATCCATAGGAAGCAAGAAGCTGAATATTGATGGAATACAGAAGAGAAGGGAGATACCAGGAGATACTGCCATGTGCCTTGCTATGTGAACAAGCTTAGGACCAAAGATTGCCACCAGCCAGCCCCAGAATGCTTTGGGAAGAAGGCATCAGCTTAAAATGCCTTGATTTGGACTTTTGCCCAGCCTCAAGCTGTGAACAAATAAATTCTGATTGTTCAACCCGACCCATTTCATGGTATTCACTTTAGCAGCCTATGAGAGTAAAGCAGTATTTAACTGGTAAAAAACTCCTATCATAATTATCTCATGCATTTTGCTGTTGGAAACAAGGTCAAATCTTATGCAAGATCATAAAATTAGTAAACATTTTATGTAGCATTTTAGTTTTCCAAATTCTGAACACTTCCTAGAGTTTCCTTTATAGAGTTTTTTTTTTTTTTTTTTTTTTTTTTCTGCTGCAAAAAGCTTTATTGTTTACACTCGTTTCAGAACTTGTTAGAGAGTGGCAGGGTGGCTGGTTAAAAAGATGCCTCCTGGCTGGAGGAAGGGGCTCAGGCAAAAGCCTGGATGCCAGGGGAATGCAGAGGGGCCCCCTAAAGGCCTCTGGACTCCAGAGACTCCTAGTCGTGCTTGAGGGTGAGCCTTTCAAAGAGATACTCGCCCAGCAGCTCCTGAGGGACACCCAGCCTGCGGAGGTTGGTCAGGTGGTCGCCTATCTTCTTGATAAGTTTCACCTCCTCATCTAGGAAATGGTTCTCCAGGAAGTCACAGAGATGAGGGTCGGTATTGGCAGAACCCAAGGCATGCAGTTTCAAAAGATCCGTGTTCATGCCCCTCTCCAAGACCAGGGCGGCTTCCATGGCTTCCAGGGTATTACCCCACTCATCTGTGGGCGGCTTCTGCACATCCTGAAAGAGGGCACGGCCACCGCGCTGGTTTTGCATCTTCAAGAGACGCTCGGCGCCCTTGAGCTTCTCCTTCGCCAACTCGCGGAAGAAGTGGTCCACGCCCTTCAGGGCCACATCGTCAGGGTCGAAATAGAAGCCCAGAGAGAGGTAGGTGTAGGAGGCCTGCAGATGCTCGTTGACCAAGCGGTTGACAGATGCCTCCACATCGGCGGAATAATTCTGACGGATCTGGGAGCTCATGGTTGGTCGACAATGAGGAGCTAACCACACAGAAAAACGGTGTTAGCTGGTCCCGGAAACAGGAGCTGGCCCAGAAGTTGGTCCCGGAGGTTGCAACTGGAGAGGCAGTTGGAGGGTGGCCGAGGCAGAAGATGTGGGGGAAGCGTCCCCGGGACTGTTCCGTTCAAACACTGTTGAAGCAAGAGACAGATCCGCGGGACCACCGTGTGCGCTGCCCTTTATAGAGTTTTTATATCACCTCTGTCCATCCAGTACCTTCTTGCTGGATCAATATCCCTATCCTCAAAGGAAAAAGGAGATGATAATGGAATCGCATGAAAGTGCAAGGAATATGGCTTTTTGTGCCTCCCAGGAGCATTTGTATATTGAAAGTTGGCACAATGAAAAAGCGTAACTAATCTCATATGCATTCTTTCAACAAATGTTGTAGGCTATCTATTATTTGCTAAATGTTGGAGATATAAATGGGATAAAATTATACACAATTTTGGAATAAAATTAAATAGCATTTGCTGTCTAGAGGGAGATTTAGGCATGGAAAGGGCAATTTCAATGAAGGGTAAAACCTATTAATATAGAAAAACAATAGATTGTTATGGGAACACAGAGGAAGGACACTAAAACCACACTTGGGAGCATCAGAGAAGATTTCTTAGAATAAATGGCATCTCGATAGGATCAAGGAGAGAAAGGGGGGAAAGAGAGGGAACTAAAAATGATTAGTTCAGTATGATTTAAATATAGAATATGATTGATGGAAATAGTAAAAATTAAGCTGTAGACGTGGGCAGGTCAGGTCAGGAGGGCTTTTTAAGCAACATCAGTGTATTATGTTTTTTACTTCATTTAAAATCGGTGGGAAACCATTGAGGGTGTTAAGCAGGGGAATGATAGAAATGAGTGACTAAATGCATGAATGAATTCACATCAAGGTGCTCAATTAAGAACAGTATTTCCCACAGTGGATCCCATAGAGCAGTGTACAGAGAGAAAACAGGCTGAGTTCAAATAAATCAGGGAAACAATGGGCAAAACATTACTAAATAACCTTATTTTTTAGAGAACTTTCTCAAAGACTTTAATAAGATAATCTATCAAGTGGCTACCTAAGAAGGAGGAGAGTAAGCAGGATGTGCTGCACATCTGTTTGCCCCTCTATATGCACTCTCCACCATTCTCCAACTTTCTCTGTGCCCTGTTCAGAATCTGTCAACAAACTCCTCACTCTCTGGTTTCTGTTTGGGTTTAGCCAATGGGGACCATGGGCAGGTAAGAGGGAAATAATAGACAATGGTCAGGGTACTTACCCCTCTGGCTCCCTCCCCAGGGGATGGCTGCTGGCTGACTGCATACCTTAACTGAAAATCATACCTCTTATCCGGTCCCTCTCTGCAGAGTCATCTTTCCCTCTTTTGGTAACTCCTCACTCCCCTTCCATTGTGACAAGGTAGATTCAGTACCTTACTGCACTGTCTTGTAATTTTTGTATACATTGCCCAAACCTACGGCACATTTCAAAATGCCCAATTTGACCATTCCATCTGTTTTTTGCTGGGACCTTAAATAATCCCCTTTCTCTCAAACTTAATTGATTATAGAACTATTTTTCCATGAAGCATCTTACACGACTAGAATATACTTTCGCTAGTATGTATTGAGAGGTAACACAAGGAGAAGTGAACCAAGCTTCTTTGACCCTGCTCCCCTTACAGATCTGCTTCTCATATGTGGTTTAATCACTGGTTTCACAACGAGGTAGTCCTAATCCTAGTTGCACATGCTGGCATCAATCAGTACTTGTAAATACCCATGCTTAACTCATTCTATGTTAGGCAGTTCTGTTGGTCATAGGGCTCCTTAATCTGCCTCTTAGGCTCCCTTGAGCTAGGGAGCAAATGACTGCAAAATTTTCTTCTGGGAAACTGGAATTCACAGCCATTTTCTTCCATTTCTCCCCACCACTACACAAGGGTGGATTAGTAGCACAAGGATTAGTAACACCTTCTCTGGGAGCAGTTTCCCAGCCATGTTGGGGAGGAATTATGTTTCTTCCTTAAGTCCTGTGACTTTTGGCCATGTTACCAACATCAGCATTTCTGAAGAAGTTTTCTGAGATCTATAAGCTCATTAAACATAAGATAAAACACCAACTGCCATCCATACATGAATGCTGATGGAAAAGAGACTGACCATCAAGGCCTTAACAAATTTTGTTTGAAATTTTATGACTTTTTCTCCACAGATAAAGTAAAGCTGACCATTCACCTCTGTGTGAAGTATTTCTAAACTGTTAAAAGCCTGGGTTTAAGAAGCTATTAATAATCCTTGCTAAATTTTCATCTAAGAATACCAAAGAAATCTTCAATCTCAGTGTGGCTGCCACTGCTACTATTTCTACACCTTCCCTCATTTGCTTTGGATCAGTATTTTATACTTTTAACTACTTGAACTTACATATTGTCTTCGTCGGCAGCGTGGGTGAGCTAGTCGACTCTGAGTAAAGAGCTGAGAGTATATTGACAAGTGGAGGATTTGAGGTTCATAGTGGAGTCAGCCTATGGAGACCTTGAGTCTCATCTGAAATCTTTTGCCTGCATTCCAACAAGGACCCAGGAACCACTGCATGTTCTTGAGTGGGCAAAAAGACATTACATAAGAGGCCAAGAAGACATATTTTTTGCTGTCTTTCTTACTAAGTGGAATAAGTAGAAAGGATCTATCAGCTCTGTGCCTGCAGTCAGTATATGGGTTCACATGGAAGCAATCCCCAAGGCTGAGATGCATTCTTCAAGTCTGCAGTGTCAACATTTCTAATCACTCTAAGTTATCTCTCATAAAAGGTCATTGTATCTTTAATGACATTATCTGTGTTTGTCTGCTGCTGGTTAGGAAATGGCAAACCAAGTGCCTGCTCAGGGAAATTAATGCCCTCGCTTGTCACTTGCTTGCACAGTAAAAGCACTGGTTTCCCTTTCTTGCTGATTAACTAATGGTTTTGAACAAGAAAAGTGATGGGTAGAATGCTTCACCTATAGGGAAGACTGATAAAAGGGACTGACTACCGAAATATTTTCCATTTCAATGAGCTGTTCTTTCTGCTTAAATTAAATGAGCTTGTCAAAATAAATAACAAAGTATGGTCACTATGGGGTGGAAGCCTGGTACCTTAGTAGAGGAAATCTATCTGGAGGTGGGGGGGGGGTTGTTTCTCATTCACTCTCTTCCCTAGACAGGCAATCTCTGAAGATATTATTCATGCTCTATTCTTATTTAGAATTTATCCATTTCTTTCTGCCTTTGATACAAATTTTCCTCTTGAAAGTCAGAGTATTCTTTTCTGAATTTCTACTGTTTGCAGTCTGTACTCTGCAATTTTAGTTAAATTCTTTTTCCTTATATTATTATCACATTGCTCCATATGTGTTAACTTTACCATCTAAACAATCTGAGTTTTTTTGTGGCCATTGACCATGTCTTATACAACTCTGTATTCCGTATCTCACAGTGCACCATGCTGAGGACACAATAGGTTAAATCTGGCAGGAATAGCATGTATTTCTTCGTGTGTGTGTGTGTGTGTGTGTCCCAGCATCTATCTCTTCTTCTTCCTTTGGGGGAAAAATATGTAATAGTCTTCTAAATTGTTTGGGAAACCATTGCTTCCTCCATTATTGTAGATGTGCCCCCCACCAAGTCTGGGTTCATCACTTGGTGTGGCTTAATGTGAGACACACCAAATGGGCTGAGGAGGAAAACACCCATGGGAGGGCAGGGGAAAGTCCCAAATATGCCTCTGGCAGTGATTTTTCAACTGGCTTTAATACACATTAGAGATAAAGAAAGATAATCATCTTGGGTAACAGGTAACAGAGGTCTGGAGAACTTCATTAGTTCCTTATCTCAGTTATTTACTACTTCCTTTAGGATTTACATCCTCTGTGATACCTGGGCATGTTGCCTCCAAGTCTGGGGCAATAGATGAAAGCTTATTCATATCTGTCTGCAGACTTTACATTTATATATTGCTCCTCTGTGAGACTAAATGCTCAACTTCACAGCTTGCTTACAGTTTTAAAGCTTACATTTAAAAAGCTATCATTGCATTATCAGCCAGACCTTTTATGTAGGATTGAGCCATTCCCCAGCAACAGTCAGCTTAATCTCACTGTGCTGATTATAGTGATTGTTCAAGGATGGGCAGATAGACTAAGACAATCAGAGCCTTTGCTGGAATGTGAATTAAAGTTCACTCCCAACTTGTACCCCTGGGTACTACTAGAAACCATCCAGGGAGGAGAACCAACATTAGAATGAAGGCAGAGTTGAGAGACATTCTTGAGGACATCATTGAATCATGGGTTAAAGGCATGCCTGTAGACTCACCAATTTCAAACACCAGTAAAATTTTCTTTTGTTATCTAATCTAGTTTGAATCATGCTTTTTTGTTATTAATAACAAAATGGATACACAAGACAATTGCTAAATACTTCCATATGACTCACAAGCTGCCCCTACTTATGTAGACATTTTATATCTACTCAGATATCAGATATATTTTCAAACAGAATCATGTTAGGCAGTTTCTTCTTTTCATAATACTAATACTAAGTTACTTTTAGAAGAAGTATATTGCCACACTCCTTCAACCTGTAAGGAGAACTAGGTGATTAAGGAGAGGAAATAAGAAGCAAAGTTTTCCACGCCTATATTATCTCCCTTCATGGAAGGTTTCTTAGAAGTTCTGAGCAAAATGGACAAAGAGTAGCAATTGGAGAGGGGATGACTCCAAATTAGTTTTCAGCTTTTTCAACTTCTTCACACCACTCAATTGCTCCCTGGCTTTACTCTTACAAAAGGATTTTTTCATCTCTTCTAGCACAACTTTCCATTCTTTTTCTGCCTTCACCCTTCCACCCTATTCATGTGCCAAATATACACACCCTCCATATCATCTCTCATTACATTCAATGATTCTCCATAGCAGGGATTCTCAGTCTCAGCACTATAGATGTTTTTTGGCCAGATAATTCTTTGTTGTGGTGGACTGTCCTCTGCATAGCAGAATGCTTTAGCACTATCCGGGATGCCACTAAATACCAGAAGTAACCCTCCCCCACCCTCCCCACCCAGGGTGTGACAACAAAAAAGTGTTGTCACCTGGGGGACAAAATTGCTCCTTCCTCCATTTCAGAACCACTGTGCTATAAGAAGTAGAGGTAGTATACTTGGAAAAGTGACTTACCTCCCCTATTCCCCCTTTGGAGGTGCTGATTTATGCCTGTAGAATGCTTGAGTGATAAAAGCATATACTTTTGGAAGTGATGAAAGAATCAAGATATTTGGGGTTCTCAGAAATAGGATTCAATTCTACTAGTCTTGTTCAAATGCTCTTTACCTGTGCTAGCAGGTAGTGATTGGCATGCCTGTAACTATTTCCACCTCTACTGCATCAAGCTTAGTGATATTAGATATTAGAACCTGGAATTCTAATATTTGATTTGTACTCCTGGGTTTGGACAATTAGTGCACATAGTAAGTTTAAATAAACACTAATACATTATCTAAGAGTAAAAAAGTTACCACATGTGACCCCATTAATAGTTGACTTTCAGAAAACATGATGTTGAGGAATGGAGACATGAAACAGGTGAGGTCCTTTGGTTGTAGGAAGTTGGGGAGGATGTGGGTGGTGGCATCAATCCAATGCATAACAGAAACTTCAAAAAAGTGTATTGGAGTAGGGTGACTAACAAATACCTCTTACACTCTAAGACATTATGGTAAGATGATCATTTCCCATAGAGTGCTGAATTTACTTTAGTCCTGATATTGCGTGGATGAGAGCTTTACACCAGGTCATTCCTCACTGACTTGGATTGGATGGCCTTGAATTAATTCATGGCATCACTAAAAAGTTCAGAGAGATTAGCAACTTCAATACAAAGGGTTGAAGGAAAAAGAAAAAGTCCTCGTTATTCAATTATGTTGACCTACTGCCACAGATACAATATAATATGAGAAACAAATCACAAACCTTTCACTTTCAAGCTTTCAGATAGGTCATAAATGATCCCAACTGGATAACTGAGCTACTGTCTGAATAAAACTTAATTATATGAAGTATTTTGGGAAATATAATGATTCAACCACAGGGAATCATAGCCCTGGGAAGTGATCAGCATCTTACTAGACTTTTGCATCTAATTTGCAAATGGAAAGTAATTGTGATGACACAAATATTATTTAACACTCATCATCACTTCCCAAGCTTGTTCAGTAGTGCTGTATTTGGATTGAATGAACCAATGTTTTGTGGGACATGACAAAGCTTTTCCTTCAAGAGTTGCAGTCAGTATTATAGGGATTTAAAATTGATTTATGATCATTTGGGAGCAGAGGATCTTAAAGGAAAGGAACCTGTAAGTCAACAGTGATAAATCCCAGCTAGTTTGATTTCATAGACCATGACTCGCCTTGCTTATTCCCAACCCAGCGTTTTTGTCTTGGCTTAAAGACCCTGCCAATCTTCTCTATTTACTAAATCCAGGATGACTTGTCTTCCAGCCAAAAGCCAAGAGGAGCACACATGTAATTGAACAAGGTGGATTTAGTATTCATTGCAGCAAAAAGGATGCACATGATGGGAAACTATGGAGCATCTCAATTCGAGGGTGTTAGAAAAGACTTACTATAGGATTTGGGCTTGTACTAGGTAATTTTGGTGACATTTTAAGGAAGCAGGACTTTAGATGTCATCAGGAAGCAGGGAATTTCTATAATTGGGTACCTTAATAAATCTTATGTGGAAGAATAGAAGACTAGACAGAAGCTGAAGTTTTAATTTGTAAAGAGGCAACAGTCACTTGTACTAGCCATAGCCAGGATGGGAGGATATTTGGTCACTTTTGTGACTTGGATGATATTCACATTTTGCCTGTGTTCAAACATGATTTTAGAGTGGTCTTGTTTTTGTCTTGATCTATCACAATCACAGAGTGGCATTGTCTGATGTTGGTATTCTATGAAATTGATTATTTTCAACAGAAGAGCAAGACCAGCTGTGAGTACCAGGATAGCTTGTAGCAACACCAAGGCCTGGGTGACAGTGCCAGGCCAGCTCCTGGAAGGCAGGGGCTGCCTTTCTCTTTCTTCCCATTTAACTTATTGTCCAAATTGGGACATTTTAGAGAGTGAAAGGAGGTGCTACTGGTGTAAACTGGGACTATCCTAGGCAAACTGGTAGGGACACAAAAATCCTGCCCATTTCAATTCAACTCCCACTTTCTTCCAAAAGTCCCCTTCCTCATATTGTTTAAATGAATTAATCAATTTCATTTGACCTCCCAGTACAATGTTTCTCTTTTATATGATATTTTATGTTTTTATCAGTTATGGCACTACCAGGAAAGAGAATTGCACTAGGAGGTTTTACTTGAAGAAGCCTACTGAAGGCACTGATTGCAGAGGGGTGGGCAGGTTTAAGGGAGCCAGCATGGAATGCTGAGGCTAGCCACATCAGGATCTTTAACCACTGCTGGACTTAACAGGGCAGGGGAGAAAATGATGTTACCTGAGCCACGTGGGGCTGCGGCCACGAAGGGGCCTCTGGCTGCAGCTGTACTCCTGGAGGAAGCAGCCACTGCCTGGGGTATGGAAAGGTAGTCAGCAGGGAAGGGAGAAGAGTAAATATCCTGCCCCCTTTCCCTTCCCACTCTCCAATCACCTGCACTGCCCCCCACTGGCTGAAGCCAACCAGAAGCCAGCCAGTGGGGAGCCCAGGTAGCACAGTGCACGGCAGAGAGTGGATTCGAGGGTAGATGAGTAATAAGCAGCAAAACACATAATTATGACTCTTTATACTTAGAAACAAACTGTTTTGCATCATCTATATTCTCACTTTGTTCTCCTAACAGCCTCTTGAGGCAGGTCAAATAGCTCCATTACTTCCATTTTACAGAAGGGGAGAATGGGTCAGAGGTCAAAAAGTATCAGTGGGAATGTGGCCAGATAGTAGCAGGGACTGGCCACAGAGTTCCTGACAACCAGCTCAGTCAACATCAAAACAAGGGGTGAGTTGGGGTCTAGAGAAAGGGAGACTTTTCAACTACCAGGATATGTGTGGAGCAAGGAGAGCTGGTCAGATAAAGAACGGAGGCAGTGATTTGCGTGTGCTATATTCTCACTCAGCTATAGGCAGTGTCAATGAAGGCAATGTCTTTTGAGAGTTCCATAAATTATGGAAATCAAAATGGTTTTGAAAACATATAGGAGAGAAAATGAGCACAATCACCACCAAATAATTGTTTTCCCCCTTGCTGGCTATTTTTTCCTCCCACCTTGTTTTTTTTTTGTTGTTGTTGTTTAGATATGGTCATTGGGGACCTTTAATTCTGTAGCATTTGTTGAAATCTCACAAAGTTCTAACGAAAGCAAGTGGTGACAGATAAAGGAAGTGGTGGAGTGGTGAGGCTTCATCTACTATGAAGAGTAAAGGAAATTTTGATTAACTCAATTGTGAGAAAACAGAATTCTAGAAGACAGTTGGAGAGAATCTACGATCGGATTGCCAAGAGTGCTGCCAGGAAGAGGCGTTTGGACAGGATGTAGTTGTAAGGTAACATGTGTCCTCATGTGCCCTGGACAGTTTTGTTTTGGGCAATTATTAATAGCATTCCTTTTGCTCTCAGAAGTGTTGCCAATAAATGTTTTGATCATGAACCCTTTCTAATAGGAAATGGAAAATCACTGTAGGCTCAAATGCCCCAAGCTAGATAAGTGATTCCAGCTAATTATTCCTGTCTTTTGTTCCTGAGCCTACCCATGACCCAGGTCTGGCTTGGACTTTTACTCTGTCTTTGTCTCTGGATCCAGATACTGAATCTGGCTGAGACTGTCTTTTTTGTCTATTTCTCAGACCATCTGTTGGAGACACATAGCTCTGAGTTTGAAGTAGATCAAAACTTTGCATTGTCCCAGTCTCCAGAGACATGTATGTTTCCTATAAACATGAGTCTCTCTTCCCTCAGAGCATGTACAAGCAGTGACTTTCCCAGAGGGAGAAAACACATGCAGGCATAACAGGATACATGCAGAAAACGCGTGCAGGATAACAATGGGGAGAATTGAGGTCACTTTCCAGTAACCACATATTCGTGGAGCATGAGGGCACATTGTTGTTTTACATTCAGTTTCCAAACATCTCTGTGTCTTGACCAGCTTCAAGAAAAGCTTTGAAAACATCAAAACAGAATTCTGTCTGAAAATGTACTTAGAGCACTGTCTCAAAAACATTAGTGCCTTAAGTCCTGAATATCTAAGTATCTCTCAATCAGAATTGTTTCTTTCCTCTCTTCTCTGTTATGCATAACAATAACTAAGTGTGGGCTTATGATTTCTTTTTCACACAATGATAGACAATGCAGTGACCCCTCAAACTTCTAGACACCTAGGATAGTCTTGGAGTAGGTAGTTTTGCAGCTGTTTTAGAATGCTGTACTTTGCAACCTGAGAGCATTCAGTTAAGACGCTGTGATCATGAGTATCCCAGAGTGCCAGTCATCCAGGTTCCTGGGGCCTTGAGATGAGATCAAAAGGGATGTTAGAGGCAATCTAAGCAAGGCAACCTGAGAGGCATATGAAAACAACATCATTTTATCTTTGCTCAGGCTCTGTTTTCCAGGGAAACTGGGCTAAAATGACATCTGTCCAAGTCAGTGCATATGAACTTATCCCATTTCTTTTCAGAATGGCAATTGTGTCTATTTGTGTGACTATCCTGTAATTTCTTTAATGATTCTTCTGTTGAACATTTACATTGTTCTTTATCCTTCCTTATTAAGAGCTTTATTAAACATTTTTTTACATACATCATTGCATACCTCTGGAAGCTGAATTTTAGATGAAAAATATTTGATTTTTATATTTTGAGTTTATTGCCACATTCCCTTCAAAAACATTATTTTAATTTACATTTCCATTGTTTTAGTTTGCCAAAGCTGATGGAATGCTGTACACCAGAAATGGGTTGACTTTTACAGTAGGAATTTATTAACTTACAATTTACAGTACTGAGGCTGTGAAAATGTCTTGAGTCAAGGCATCAACAGGACGACTCCTTCCCCCCAAAGACTGGCTACCTGTGATCCTCAGCTCCTCTGTCACATGGCCAGGCACATGGAGACATCTGCTGGTCTCCCCTTCTCTCCCAGGTTTCATTGCTTCCAGCTTCTGGCTTCAGTGGCTTCCTTTCTGAGATTCTACATGTTTCTCTCTTTTAACTTCTGTCTCTCTTAGCTTCTGTGTCCTTTCTCTGTCAGCTTCTCTGCCTTTTTTTTTCTTTTTTTTTTTTTCCCTGTGTCTTCTCTGTATTTTATCCTCTTATAAAGTATTCCAGTAAAAGGATTAAGACCCAGCTGGCGCATGCATCAACTGAAATAACCTAATCAAAAGGTCCCACCCACAAAAGTTCTACACCCACAGGAATGGATTAGTTGATCTTTTCTGAACGTGATCTTTTCTGGGGAATATACAGCTTCAAACCATTATATCCATCAACAGTGAAGTGAGATCATCTCTTTCTCTTCACATTCTAGATATTATCTTTCAACTCCTTCCCAACCTGATAGGTTAAAAAAAATTGGCATCTCTCTATTTTCATTTGTATTTCTCTGGTCCTTGGTGAGGTCACTTATTTTTTGTCTGCTAATTATCTTGAGATTTCACTAGCCTAGTTTCCAAGGACAAGCCCTTCAAACTGTCTCTCAGATCTTTATGAAATGTCCCCTTGAGACTACCTCATATGTGTTCAGTGCAGTGTCTTGGGATTTTCTGTTCTTGCCTCAGTCATTTCACCCTGATGCTGCTTCTTCCACTAGTGACCCTGCTGTTGGTGCAGCTATCCTCTGCTGGTGACTGCCACTATTATTGCCATCTGGCATTGGGGAGGGGCAGCTTGTCACCTTGTAACTCTGCTGTATCACTGGACAGGATCTTTCATTTTCTACAGTAAATTGAATCTTTGCCATAACTTTTGATAAAAAAAAATGACTAAAGATTTGGGTCTAATTAAAAGAGGGTCCAATATAGAAACTAAAATAAAACTATCATGAAAAGGCAAATGTGAGCTAAGGTCCCTTTCTGTTCTTAAAATGAAAGCAAATCTTAACCTCCACCAGAGTACCACAGTGACATTTAGGGACCTAAAAGTCATCAGTATGTCAAATCAATCCTTACTATTTGAATGTTTTTATGCCTTGATAATATTGGTGTCATTGTTTATTAACAAGAAATTTTAAATTTGATACTTTACCTCCTTTATGCATACATACACACATACACATGTATATGTGTTATAAACTATATATATATATATATATATATATATATAGTTTATATATAGTATATGATAGATAGATAAATAAGGAGAGAGAGATGATAGAAAATACACCCAGAAACAAATAATAGTTAAGGAAAGGTAAATGAATAGACTTCTTTTTTTCAAGTTGTGCTTTTTCATCAGAAAGTGAGCCTGTGGTTCTCTTGACGATGTTTTGGTAGTCTAATATTAGGGCATAAAGGCACAAAATGCAGGGCTTATTCCACAAAAACTTTAGATGCAAAAGTATAGGTCACAATATGTCATCGCTATTAGATAAAAAGTTCCTACACTGCTTACTTTGGAGATAATTAAACTTCTAGTGACTGTATTAGAAATTTTCTGACAAATCTTTAACCTAACTGTATAGACTCTTAGAGAATATAATCAAAATTATTTGGAGTCAAAGAGAGTATCTTTTGGGAAAAATTCCAGTGTTACCAGGTGTGGGTTAAGTGATATGCTTTGATGGGCAAGAATAAGAGCCATAGATCAACAAGAATAAGAGAAAATCCCTTGATCCTCTTCTCTCCAGACTTTCTGTGTTTGCTAAATGCTCTTTTCTGAAATTTTCTCTCTCTTCCCATGTTTCTTAATCCCTTTGTTGTGTGTGTTGAAATTTCTCTCTTCCTTCAAAATTTGCTTCAAATGCCATCTCTTCAGTGAGAACCCCTGAGGTCCAAATGGGCTTGACCATTCTGTTCCTTGACTCTCTGTTGTTGTATGTATAGCACTAATGTCAGCAATCATGTTACATTATGTATTTTGAATTTCTCTGACTGTTCAATCTCCTCTTTTAGTAATTTATACTGGGGATAAATATAACGCATGGAAGTCGAGAAAGAGGTGAAAAACACAAGGACAATTTTGCATGCCCTTAAATTTTATCAGATACAGCTCATATTCCCTACAAAGCATGGACACTGTGGTGGAGCTCCCCCCTCTTGTCTACTTGACTGAATAGTTCAAGAACTCTAACATCTGTAGAAAGAAATGCTCCCTAGAAAGGTGAACTTCATTTTCCCCAGGGCCCACCGTGTGCGTAGCACCTAGAATTCAAATTTGTGCCTCTTCAAAAGCCTTTCTGTTACTCAGTTTTCTCTTTTGACTCTCATCCTCTCAACCATCTCCAATTGTCCTCCTCCCTGGCCCCCACAAACCAGGGCTTGTGCCCCTATATGACTTGACCACAATGAGACTTTCTGAGGCAGACAGCCCCTATATTAACTTTCAACTCAGGCTTTGTCCTCTGATTCTCCCCATTTTTAAAAACTTCAATGACAATACATTTGGGATAAGCTGCAGTACTGACCTGAGACAAGGTTAGGGGGAACTCCTGCCCTGATCCCATGCCAGAAAAGGCTTCAGTCTATCCCTCTTCCTGCTTCCTCCCTTCACTGTGATTAGGAGTTCCTTGTGCCAGAGGATACGCCTACACAGAACTAGCTCCACCTCCCATTTTTTTAGGCCATGCTCTAGGAACCCAAGATCTGGATATTCTTTGCCCAAATGCCCCAAAGCAGAGTCCAGAGCCTGCATGGAACCTCCTTTCTAGGTGATTCTCTTGAAAGCAGATTGTACTCCTGGTATGTACACCCCTAGGCACAAGGGATGGCCAAGAAGATGCTGAGTGTGGTGGGTTTGGGGAGGGAATATGGACTGAGCTGGCACGTGAAGCTTATGGTTGCTACACAAGTATGATGGAGACCCTTCTTGGTGGAGGGATGGAGTTAGGGGTAGGTTATGGGCTCAGGACAAGAGGACAACTTTCTGACATCCCATTGAAGCACAGAATTTCAAGGATTTCGAACACTTTAAATTTGAACCCAGTCTTCTAGATAATTATTAAAACATATTAGAAATGAAAATATAAAACAAGCAAATAATCTCAAATAAATTGCTTGGAGACAGATCTTATGTGAGTATCCATTTTCACTTTCACCCCAGGTCCTATAAATATTAATGGTGTCTTGGTACACTATATCTGATACCCAATTTAAGAGATACAGTTCTGAAGTTAGTGGATGTTACAAATCCAACTTGACCTCCATTTTTGCCTCTCAAGATTTCCCGCCATCCTGATTTATATATTTATGCAAGATTCCATGGGTAGTGAATCTTCAGCATACTTCCTGACCCATGATAAATGCACAATAAATACTGGGCAAATTAATAACCGTTAGAAAAACTTTGTCTTTTTTAGTACTTGATGCTGGGATTCTTCACTTTGCCATTATTTGCCAAGTAATATTTTTGGAATTTCTTTTTCTCTCTGGGATGTAGGGTTTGTCTGTGCTGTCCTGAACATAATGGTATAGCATAAGCATTTTCAAACTGCTTCTCTAACAACTTATACATGAATTATGTGGAAATTTAAATTTCCAGGCCTAGGTTAGAGGATGTCAGATTTGGAGTCATGCAGTCCTTTAGTCACTGTAAATCATGACATTTGATAAAAGCAGAACTGCGTGCTCAACTCTTCCACAGAATGATCAGAGAGAGGCCCATCAGCTTTTGTCAGGACTCTCACCTTAGGTTTGTTTGTAGCCTAAGCCAAGTCCTACTCACACTTCTCATCTACTGAGGGAGACAGTACTGAGGATCCCTTGTGGATTCCAAGTGGACACTGGGTCCCTGATTCCTAGCTGGTCCTTTGTCCCTACCCATCAAGTATAAATGGATCAAGGACTTACTATAGAACTGTTTTAAATTTTTGAGAAGAAAATATATAATATGCTTTTGACTTTGAGGAAGGAAAAGTTTTTTAAACAGAAATACTAACCATAAAACAAAAGAATGAAAAATTTGATTGTTTTAACATTAAAATTTTTGATTCATGAAAAGGCACTGTTGTAATGAAAAAAAATCACAAACTTGGAAAAGATATTTGTAACACACATATTAAAGTGCTATCATCAGAATTTATAAAAAAATTAAAACATTAAAAAAAGAAATAGAAAATGATCAAAAGATATGTTCAGGCATTTTACCATAGAGGAAAAAAGAAATGGCCAAAAATATATAAAGATATATTCCATTTTATTATTTATCATATTGGCAAATTTAAGGAATATTCTCATATTAAATGGTAGAAAGGATGTGAACCAAGGAGAACTTGTCACACTCATTGTTGGTGAGAAAATAAATGGAACATTGTTTTCAAAAAAATATTGATGTTTTCTTGTAAGTTAAACATTTGCATACCCAACTGGAAAAAAATCCAAATTCCCACTGACAAAAAAATAGATTGTAGCTTGATTTTAAGAGATAAAATTCAAACCTCAAGGGATGGTTCCAAGGATGAGTGTCATGTTTAGCAATGTTTAGCAAGATTGCAGGATACAAGATCAATATATGAAAATTAATTGTATTTCTATATATTTGCAATGAATAATCAGAAAATGAAATAAAAATTGCATTTACACTTGCATCAAAATAATAAAACATGTAGGAATAAATTTAATGAAAGGGGTGTAAAGCTTATACAGTGTAAATAACAAAATATTGTTGAAAGATATAAAGATCTACATAAATGAAAGATACTCATTTTCTTAAAATGGAAGACTTAATATTGTTAAAATGGCAATATTCCCTAGATAGATCTACAGATTAATATAATCCCTGTCAAAATCTCTTCTGGCTTCTTTATAGAAATTGACAATTTCATATGGAAATTCAAGGGACCCAGAATACCTAAAACAATCTTGAAAAAGAACAGAGTTCAAGGAATATACTAAAAATTTTAATTGTACATATTTTATACATTTTTTATTGCAAAATTTGACATATATACATAACACTGATAACTTTCAAAGTATGATTTAACAAGCAGTTAAAAAGCAATTTCAAAGAATGTTATGGGTTACAGTTCCACAATTTCAGTTATTTCCATATTGCTAAATATAACATATATGCAGAAAGATGATAACTTTCAAAGCACAATTTAACAAGTAGTTATATAGATAATTTCAAAGAACGTTATGGGTATGGTTCCAGAGTTTCGGTCTTTTCCTTATTGTGAAATGTAAGAACTATACAGAAAAGTGATAACTTTCAAAGTACAATATAATGGGTAGCTATAGAGCAAATTTCAAAAAATGTTATGGGTTACAGTTCCACCTTTTCAGTTATTTCCTTCTAGCTATCCTAATAACCTAGCATCTAAAAAATATTATGTAAAGATTCAGTATTCATAATCCTTTGTTAAATCATTTGTTTATTGCTACTCCTTCCTCTTGTTTAATCACTTTCTCAATCTTCAGGGGTGTCTAGGCAGAGACTACCCTAATATGATAACCTTTTTTGATGAAGTCTTTTGAGGCACAGAAGCTTTTGATTTTGAGGAGTTCCCATTTATCTATTTTTTCTTTCATTGCTTGTGCTTTTGGTGTAAGGTCTAAGAAGATACCTCCTACAACCAGATCTTGAAGATGTTGCCCTATGTTATCTTCTAGGAGTTTTATGGTATCATTCACTTATATTGAGGTCTTCGATCCAATTTGAATTAATTTTTGTATCCGGTGAGTAGGGGTATTCCTTCATTCTTTTGGATATGGATATCCAGTTCTCCAAGCCCCATTTGTTGAAGAGAGTGTTCTGTCCCAGTTCAGTGGATTTGGGGGCCTTATCAAAAATCAATTGACCTTAGATCTGGGGGTCTATTTCTGAACTCTCAATTTTATTCCATTGATCAATGTCTATCTTTGTGCCAGTACCATGCTGTTTTGACTACTGTGGCTTTATAGTAGGCTTCAAAGTCAGGAAGTATAATTCCTGCCACTTCATTCTTCTTTTTTAGTGTTTTTAGCAATTTGAGGCAGCTTCCGCTTCCAAATGAATTTGACAAGTAGCTTTTCTAAGTCTGAAAAGTAGGTTGTTGGAATTTTAATTGGAATTGCATTGAATCTGCAGATCAGCTTAGGTAGAATTGACATCTTAACAAAGATTCGCCTTTCTATCCATGAACACAGAATATCTTTCCACCTCTTCAGATCCCCTTTTATTTCTTTTAGTAAAGTTATATAATTTCCTGTGTAGAAGTCTTTTACATCTTTGGTTAAGTTTATTCCTAGGTACTTGATTTTTTAGTTGCTATTGTGAATGGAATTTTTTTTTCTTGAGTTTCTCTTCAGTTAGGTCATTTCTAGTGTACAGGAACATTACTGACTTTCGCATATTCATCTTGTATCCCACCGCTTTGCTGAATTTGTTTATTAGTTCAATCAGCTGTGTCATCAATTTCTCAGGATTTTCCAAATATACAATCATATTATCTGCAAATAATGACAGTTTAACTTCTTCCTTTCCAATTTGGATGCCTTTTATTTCTTTGTCTTGCTGGATTGCTATGGCTAGAACTTTTAGCACAATGTTGAATAACGGTGACAGTTGGCATTGTTGTCTCATTCCCGATCTTAAGGGGAGGGCTTTCAGCCTCTCATCACTGAATACTATGCTGGCTGTGGGTTTTTCATATATGCCCTTTATCATATGAGAAAGTTTCCTTCAATTCCTACCTTTTGAAGTGATTTTATCAAAAAAGGATGCTGAGTTTTGTCAAATGCTTTTACAGCATCTATTGAAATGATCATTTGATTTTTGCCTTTTTATTTGTTAATGTGCTGTTTTACACTGATTTACTTTCTTACACTGAACCACCTTTGCATGAGTGGGATGAACCCCACTTAGTTGTGGTGTATGATTCTTTTAATGTATCTTTGGATTGATTTGCAAGTATTTTGTTGAGAATTTTTGTATCTATATTCATTAGAGACTGCCCTGTAGTTTTCCTTTCTTGTAGCATCTTTATCTGGTTTTGGTATTAGAGTGATGTTAGTTTCATAAACTGAGTTAGGTAGTGTTTCATTTTCTTCAATTTTTTTGAAAGAGTTTGAGCAGGAATGACATCAGTTCTTTTTGGAAAGTTTGGTAGAATTCCCTTGTGAAGCCAACTGGCCCTGGACTTTCATTTGTAGAAAGCTTTTTGTAGACTGATTGGATCTCTTTACTTGGCGATTGGTTTGTTGAGGTCTTCTGTTTCTTCTTGGGTCAGTCTAGGCTGTTCTTGTGTTTCTATGAAATTACCCATTTCCTCTAAATAGCCTAATTTGTTGGCATACAGTTGTTTATAATATCTTCTAATGAGTTTTTAAATTTTTTCATGATCCACAGTAATGTACCCCCCTCTCAATTATGATTTTATTTGGATCTTCCCTGTTTTTGTCTTTGTCAGTCTAGCTAAAGGTTTGTCAATCTTGTTGATCTTCTCAAAGAACCAACTTTTGGTTATATTAATCTGTTTTTTTTCCCATATCCTTTATTTCTGCTTTTATCCTTGTTATTTCTTTTCTTCAACTTGCTTTAGACTTAGTTTGCTGATCATTCTCTAGCTTCTTCATTTGTTCATTAGTTCACTGATTTTAGCTCTTCCTTCCTTTTATAATGTATGCATTTAGAGCTATAAAATTCCCCCTCAGCACTGCCTTCATGGCATCCCATAGGTTTTGATATGTTGTGTTCTTATTTTCATTCATCTCTAGAAATTTAGCAATTTCTCTTGAATTTCTTCTTTGACTGTCAGATATTTGTGAGTGTTCTAGATCTTTGATGGATATTGACTTATAGTTGCATTCCTTTATGGTCAGAGAATGTGCTTTGAATAAAATTTATTGGGGCTTGTTTTATGCCCCAGTATATGACCTATCCTGGAGAACATTCCATGAGCACTAGAAAAGAATGTATATCCTGGTAATTTGGGATGTAACACTATATATGTCTATTAAGTCTAATTCATTTATTACATTGTTTAGGTTCTCAATTTCCTTATTCATCTTCTGTCTGGTTGATCTATCTATAGAAGACAATGACATATTGAAGTCTCCCATGATTATTGTAGGAATGTCTATTGCTTCCTTCAGTTTTGTCAATGTTTGTCTCATGTACTTTGGAGCACCTTGATTGGGTGCATACTCATTCATGATTGCTATTTCTTCTTGGTGAATTGTCCTTTTTATTAGTATATAATGTCTTTCTTTGTCTCTTATGACATCCTTGCATTTAAAGTCTATTTTATCTGATATTAGTATTGGTACCCCAGCTTTCTTTTGGTTTTAGCTTGCATGAAATATTTTTTCCATCCTTTCACTTTCAATCTCTTTGTATCACTGGGCCCAAGATGAGTCTCTTGTAAACAGCATATTGATGGTTCATATTTTTAAACCCTTTCTGCCAATCTATTTCTTTTAATTGGGGAGTTTAATCCCTTCACTTTCAATGTTATTATTGTGAAGGCAGGTCTTGAATCAACCATCTTATCCTTTGGTTCTTATTTGTCAGATCTCTTCCCCCCTCCTTTTTTTCCCTTTAAATTTCTCTTATTAATACTCTTCAGTTCTGTGCCCTTCTCCAGACCTCTCTCTCCTTTCTTTTTTCTCAGCTGGTAGAACTCCCTTTAGTGTTTCTTGCAACACAGGTCTTTTGTTAACAAATTCTCTCAGCATTTGTTTGTCTGTGAAAATTTTAAACTCTCCCTCAATTTTGAAGGTGAGCTTTGCACAAAAAGAATTCTTGGCTGGCAATTTTTCTCTTTTATAATCTTAAATATATCATACCATTGCCTTCTCACCTCCAAGTACCCACTGAGTAGTCAGTACTTAGTCTTATGTGTTTTCCCTTATTTGTGGTTAATTGCTTCTCTCATGCTGCTTTCAGGATTTTCTTCTTCTCTTCAGCATTTGGCAATCTAATCCCAAGTATATGTCTCAGAGTGGTTTTATTTGGATTTACTGTATTTGGAGATCATTGGACATCTTGGATTTGTATACTTATGCCATTTAGAAGGGTTGGGAAGTTTTCCCCAAATATGTCTTGAAACACTCTTTCTAGCCTTTTACTCCTCTCTTTTCCTTCTGGGATACCAGTGGTTCTTATATTTGTGCACTTCATGTTGTCCATCATTTCCCTGCAATCTATTTCAAATATTTCAATTTTTTCCACCATTTGTTCTTTTGTATGTTCACATTCCATTGTTCTGTCATGTATCCATTCTTGTTTCTCTTTAAATTTGTTGTTGTATGTCTCTAGTATATTTTTATTTTGATCAACAGTATCTTTTATTTCCATAAAATCTGCAGTTTTTTTAATTTACTCTTTCAAATTCTCCTTTATGCTCTTCTAGGGTCTTCTTGATGTCCTTTATGTCTTTAGCCATCTTGCTAAAGTTGTTTTGGAGATGTGTGTGTACTTCTTTAATTAATTGCTCCAAATTTTGTATTTCTTCCAGTTTTTAAATTTTTCATTTGACTTGTCTATATCTTCCTGTTTCTTCATGTGCTTTATGATTTTCTGTTGTCTTTGGGTCATTTGCTTATCTTGGTAAGATTATTTTGGGAAATGCAGGATTATGTGAGCATTTATATATAATTTGGCAGAGCTACAGCTTGTTGGAGTGCACTTCCCCTGTCCTACCAACAGATGGCACTCTTTAGCCACCTCTTACTCTCAAGCCAGCTCTCCCCCAACTTCATCTGTGCACTGGGTGGGGCCCAAACCAGTTGGAAATCCAATCAGTGCACCATTTTTCCATGTGCACTTGGGACTGCCAGCCCTGTAGGAGGGGGTCTGGGTCCTGCACAGTTTGGCAGGGAGTCCACTCTAGGGCTCAGTTGTCCTGGCAATTCTCAGGGATGTGAGTGGACCACTCTGGGGCTGTGGAGCTGCATGTCTCATGTTCCAGCTCAAATGGACTACAGTCCCTGTCTGCTGTGTGCCTTAAGTCCCTTGGGTTGGGGAGAGGCACCCAGAGCTTCCATGCAGTGTCCTTGCCTCTCAGCAGTGCACACCATGGACTTCTGTAGAGGAAGAGTGAGTGTGGTCATAACCAGTCTGCCAAATCCTAGGTTCCCTCACAGGAGCTTTCAGTGGTGGGCCTTTGAAGAATTGTCTCCCCAGCCAACTTCTGAGATGGGTACACAGGGCTTGAAAAGCTGCTTGCTCTGCACTCAGAGGCAAGATCTAGCCACCAGTCCCTGGCAAGGGAGCTCTCAGCTGCAGGGCTATGAAGGGTTATCTCCCCAGTCAATTGCTAAGATGAGTGCACAGGGCATGGAAAACAGTTCCCTTCCGTGTTTGTCCACTGGCTCCAGCTGTCAGTCTCTGGCACAGGAGCTCTCAGCCATGGGGCTGTGAAGGATTATCTCCCCAGCTAATTGCTGAGATGGGTGCATGGGGCTTGGAAAGCTACTTACTCCACACTCATTAGCTGACTCCAGCCACCCATCCCCAGTGGTGGTCCAGGCCAAACATACTCACAAGTCCTTACAAATGCATTCTCTCTGCCTCTCCAGCTAGGTTCCCACTATGTGATGTAGAAGACCCTGTCTGGCTGGTGACACTGTGGAACTGCTGCTCTGGAGTGCTTTTTTGCCCTTTATCTAGTCTTTTTCATGGAGGAGATTTTACTCTGCCTCTCCTAATCCACCATCTTCCTGGAAGTCTCCAATGTGTCAATTGTACATTTTTAATGGGTGAAATATATAGTATATGACTTACATTCTCAATAAAGCTGTTGCCAGGAAAAAAAAAGGTGAGCACACAATTTAAAGTTTTAGTGTGAATAATGTAAGAAAGAATAAAATGAAGGAGACGGATCCATGAGAATCTTCCAATGCTTGGCCAAAAATATTCCTTGTGTATTTTGTGTCCCCAGCTCCCAACGTAATGACTGGCCATCTCCAATTGCAGACCTGACAAATCTACAATTTCCAATGGATGGGAGGTTTGGAGAGGACATCTGTCCCTGGAACAGGCTCTCATAGACAATACAGTCAAAGCTGAATAGAGTAATTATAACTTTTTGATAGGTGACCCAAGGCAAAGTTTTTTCTCTAAGACCGCACAAGCCTTGGAACCGGTTCAAAAATGACTTATTGACCCTATATCTATTCTCTTTTCAATGACATTTTTCTTATAGACTTACAACAGAAAGTAAGAACAAGAGAAACAGCAGTAGTAAAAAAAAGACATGTTTCTACCAACATTAAGAGTTTTCAAATCTGATCAGATAATCAAAGGATTTCTAAAAACAGTTACTCATCACTAAGAAACAAAATAAACTTGGTGTTTGGGAGCTCACTGAAAAGAGATCATAGCTCAGACCTCCTGCGTGGGCGGCTCCTGGGGCCTCAAACTGTTCTCAGTCAAGATTATTGAGATATGGCAGCAAGACGGTCTTGGTTGGATCTCAGAAAAATCTCCAGGATTATCAGCTGTCAGTTTCTTCAGAAGATCACCATAACAAGTGTGTTGAATATACAAAGTTATGTCTATTAAACTTAGTGCAGTAAAGGAGTGAACCACCTTGACAAAAAATTTTAGTTGTATCTCAGAAGGGGAATACAGGAGGTATATGTGTTGGATTGGGTGCCTGGGCTGAGTAATTTAAGAAGGGTCTTACAAGGAGAATAACTGTTTGGTATTGGACAAAGTCCATGAAAGCTCTGGATTGGTGAGCACATTGAGATGGGATTCTTACAGTGAATATTGATGAACAAGCCATTTGTCTTCATAAGTAACTATTCTCTTTGGTTCTGAGACTTAGCTATTTGCCTCAGGAAATACTTGCTTCTGAAAGATAAGTTATGTTTGCCTCACCAAGTACTGCTTAACAGAAAATAGGAAAGAATGCTTTTTCCTAGAATTGTTTAGCACATTTTGGAAATACATGAAGACCACTCAAATGAGAACAAACAGAGGCTGTTTATTCAGAGCTTGCTATAGCATGGAGTCTGCCACTGTTGCTTGTGCTTGGCAGAAACTGAAAGGTAGCAAGGGGAGTGGGGAAGTTTTACGGTGAAAAGAAAGATAAGCTTCAAATATGCTCTGCTTGGAGGTTGTTGGCATGGGGAAGCTGTAAGTAGGCTAACTAGAAGAGAGATATCTTATGCGATTGGTTTAGGAAGCACATTTCACTTTCTCTGCTTGGTCCTGAGTTGGAAGTAGGAGCAAAAGTATAGGGAAACTGGCAATCATTGACCCTGTCCTTACTTTTTTGGTCTGATTGCTGCAGAGGTTGTGGTTTGGCTTCCTGGGCTGGTTACTAGCTGTAGTTCAGAGTTTTGTTGTCATATGTCATCTGGCCACTGTCCATTTTTATATTCAGTTCTTCAACACAGACACGAAAGTATGTTGGTTTCCGTTCTCAATTACAAATGGCCCAAAATGTATAGCTGTGGTTAAAACCATATTTTTAAATTGTCAAACTAGAAATAATCCAAGATGTTTGAACTTTTATAAATCAAACTGAGAAGATAAACTTACAAACAAGAAGTTTTTAAAATTTGTGGGATTTTGCATATATAAGAGAAAAGCAAGTGAATATGTAATTATCTTTAATTAAAGATAATATGCATTGTTTTTAGGTGATGTTACTTTAGCCATCTTCTAGCAAAGAGATTTTCTTCAAGATCTCTTCAGAGTCCCACATGGAAGCTTGCAATAGAGAGTAAGTCTTGGTGTAGTTAAGCAACCTCATTTAGGTATTTCTGAAGACCCAGTGAATCACAGTGATGATGTTGCCCTGTCATTACTTTCCTTAAGCATAGACTTCTGTGATATTCAAGTTTCTGCTTTCCATTTAGTTTCCCTAAGTCAACATCCAATTGAACTCCCTATTCATCCTACTGGTTCTCAGTAACTTCCATAAAGTCTGTCCTTTGACTCTCTCTAAAAGTTCATATTCCTTTCCCAGATTATACAAATTTAAAGAACAGATTAAGATTTTATACCTTTTTTTAAGAGTACTAAACTGAAACTCATAAAGAAACAAATTATTTCTTCAAAAGGTTATTACATAGTACTTTGTGAGATTTGGTTCAATTCAAGTCTTGGTTCAATGAAAGTCTGACAAATATGCACAGCTTATAACAAAACCATATCTCTACACGTGTCAAGTGAGAAGAGGCCTGGTGTGCCTTCTATGTATTGACAGCATTGTGTGATATTCAGGGAACCAATTTCTTATTTCTAGTCTGGTTTCTCTCACTATATTGTTTTAATCTTCACTCTCATTGGTAATACAGTGTCTGGCTCAGAATAAGCCTTCAATGTATGTTTGCAGAATGCCTTTTGAAATGTGTGACATTTCATATTACTGATCGAAACCTGGGTTGTCTTATATCTCAGTGGGATTTCTGATTTTCTGATGGGCCCTTATCACTGCTCTCTGGCCCCTCATCAGTACAGTCTAAGCTTTGCCTGTGAGGTATTTCATAAAGTGCATCTTTCTATTACAGAGAGTGTAATTTGGCAGAACAGTGTGTGAGTGCAGGACAGACATGTGGCTAAGACTCTGTGTATCATACAGTCAGCTTGTGTGTGGCTGCATTTCATCTATTTTTCATCCATTTTTGTTCAAAAGAGGGAGTTTTCAATCCCTGATCAAATGGAGGCTCCTTAGCTGTCTTAAGCTCGTGTCACCCTTCTTTTTCTGGATTGTCAGATGGAGTTCACATGCTGTAACAGTGATGTATCTGTCGAAATAGCATCTCTTCCAAAAAATGTTACCCTTTGGATCAAATGTGCCAGGAGGCTCTGTCATTGCATGTTGCCATAGTTTTATTTCTTGAAATAATAGTTCTGGACAGTATTCCATTGGATGGATGTGCCACAATTTATTTATTCATTCACTAGTCATTTGACATTTCAGCTGTTTCCAGTCATGGTCAAATATTTTTAAAACTGTTATAACTATCCATATACAGATTTTTGTGTGGACATATATTTTCATTTCTCACAGGAAAATATTTAAAAATGTGATTTCTGCATTGTATGGTAAGTGTATATTTAATGTTCTAAGAAATAATCAAAATACCTGGGTTTTCATAAGGGTTCTTGAATTTCTGATTTGATATTTTTTGTCAGTTTTGGAAAATTCTCGACCATTGTTTCTTCAAACATTGCTTTTGTCCCAGTCTTTCTATTATTTTCCTTCTGGAACTTCAGTTATATTTATATTAAAGCTTTCTATCATGTCCCATGGTATCTTTTGCTCCCTTATGTATTTTTAAACCCTATGCTTTTTGTTCTTTAATCTGTATATTTTCTTGTGAACTGAGTTCCAGTTCTATAATCCTCTTTTCTGCTATATGTATTGTGCTATTAAACCCATCTATTGAGTTTTTAATTTAGTTATAGTAATTTTTAGTGCTAGAATTTCCATTTAACAATTTATTTAATTAATTGATTAATTAATTTTAGACTGAATTTTTCATGAAATTCTCCATCTTTTCCTCTATTTTCTCGAACATAGCACCCATGGTTACTTTAAAGGACCTGCCTGACAACTCTGGTATCTGTATCCATGTCGATCTATTGCCATTGTCTATTTTTACTCTTGATTTTTAGCCTTTTATTGGAGTCATAAATACATGACTGATGCCAGATAGTGTGAAATAAAATTTGTAGATTCTGGATTATGCTACCTTCTTCCAAAGACACTTGTAATTTGGGGTATCCAGCCTTCTTCCAAAGACACTTGTAATTTGGGATATCCACAATACATGGTCCTAAAAGCCTGCAGAACTTTTCTTATAATATCATATTTTTGTTCTGTGACTTTGATGGGTAGATTCTACTCAACAAAGCTATATTATTAGGTAATTCAAAGCTTCCTGTAGAAGTCTGATGGCTGTTTTCTTTAAGTCAGTAGATTAAAGCTGTATTTGCAGAGGAGAAAAAGTCACTACAGAAACCCAGATTCAATTTGATATCATTTTATATATGTAAGAGTTGTGTGGTCTCAACAATAAGCAATGCATAATTTCCTTCAAATTCAAAGACCTTTAGACCAAGACTGGAGGATATTTACATATTTTAGAAGCCAAATAAATATAAAATACAAACAAATAAAGTTCGGTGGGAGTTGCAGACCTGTGAATAGATAAAAGGGCAGGCATCTCCTTTCTACAAGGAATCAGTTCTTGAAAGTCACACTTTCTTTGCAAAAATGTTCAATAATGTGAAATAAGTTAACAATCAATGTATGAGATTATGACACATTTACTGGCAAATTCCAAACAATTTTCTAAAATTTAACTAAAACACAGTAAAATGTCTATATGCAAGGAAAAATGTACCATGGTAGGATGGAAATATGTTTGTTATCAGAGAACGGCTTACTGTAATTTTTCATAGTGCCAGGAAAATATGTAAAACATGTTCTTTTTCAAAATATCTACAAATGATTCTGATCATCTAGCAACTATATTTGGAATGTAACTCAAGACCGGGCACAAAATCCAGTTGATAAAAATATTGCAATGGGTTTGGGGAACATCTAAATCAATGTTCCTTATATAAACGCAGGCCCCCAAACCTGTTTAGGTATTAGAAGCCAAAAGTCTACTATTGGAAAAATGTCACCTAGGAAGGAGTTCTGTAGTATTGAATTAATATGCATAATCTCAATACCATAAGGCAATTTCCCCCTTGAAGTAACTGAAACATTGACAGAGCAACTCTAAACATCAAGCAATTAAGTCCAATCTTTTGTCAATTTTTTTAGTCCTTATGCCACCTTAAAAGGAGAGGGTAGTGATAATCCTTGGTGGGTGTGGTAGTTTAAAGCTGTATATATCTCAGAAAAAGTATGTTCTTAAATTTAATCCATTCCTGTGGGTGTGAACCCATTGTAAGTAGGACCTTTTGATGAGGTTATTTCAGTTAAGGTGTGGCCCAGCGCAGTCAGGATGGCTTTCAATCCTATTACTGGAGTCTTTTATAAATGGAATGAAATTTAGACAGAGAGAGAGAGAAAGTCAAGGAATCAAGAGGCTGGACATGAGTGGAACCTGGAAGGGAAAGGAGAAACCAGGAGATGCCTCCTTATGCCTTGCCATGTGATAGAGGAGCCAAGGATTGCCAGCAGTCATCCCCAGAATGCCATATTCTTTGGGAAGAAAGCATTGCCTTGATTTGGACTTCCTTTAGCCTCAAAACCATAAGCTAATAGATTTCCATTGTTTCAACCAACCCATTTCATGATGTTTGCTTGAACAGCCTAGGTAACTAAAACAGTGGGTCAACATGTTCCACTTCTTCAGGATTTAGAATTAAATATAATGATATTTAAGATACTTAAAACCATCTACCATTTTGTACAAAGGAATCTTCATGTTTGAAATTGTTTTTACTGGTAATATTTGAGAGACATTTTCTTTAGAGTGACAGTCTAAAGTATCTTTTATTAAAGATGGATAATTAAGTAATTGGTTTTGAGTTCTGAATTTTAAGTGACAATCTCACTAAGTATATATACGGTATTAGAACAATTAGGAGAACATTAACGTTCACTGTGGTTTTAAACTTATTTTATTGGAGTTATATGAATTACTCAAGAACTTAGAAGTTTTTCAGACCATTGGAGTACTTAAAAATTTGTGAATGCAATTTTAAATGTTTGGAAGTGTTTTAGTAACCAAATTTGTAAATGAGATTAAATGTTATTCAAAGGCCCTCTTGGTAGTAATTGTTAGTATTGCTAGGATGATAAGTGGAATAAGAAAATATGTAAGTGGAATTTAAAAGTTTGGATAAGAACTAGAATTTTGAATTGGTAATTTTCAATAAATTAAACATTAATTTTGTAAACCAAAGTCAACTTTGGAATGATTTTTATATGTACAAAACCTTACTTGAGGACTTTTACTTTTTTTTTTTATGGTGGCTACCTTCCTTCTTCACCCTCCTCAAATTATATATCATTGATATCTATGGTCCCTCCTTGAGAATTTTGAGAGGAAGAGTAGGAAATCAATATTAGTGCTTTTTTGGTCTCTCCAGTTTTATACTGCGTTTAATCTTGGATACCAAATGGAATCAAATGTAATATAAATAGAAATTCTTTGCTATTTTAGTCACCATTGCTTGAGGTGAGAAGAAGCCAACAAAAGCTGATTACATATATATATGGCTTGTGATAGATGATTTAAAACTTTGTGCTTAGTTGTTTTACTTGTTTTTCTTTGGTGCTTGTTGTATGTTTAGGTTTTTCAAATGATATCAGAAAGAGCTTTGAGATGGCTTACTTTCCTGGCTTTGTATGAAGAGATTTGCATCCCTTTGATTGCTACTTATTTGATTTTGAGAATATATACTGTGGTAAATTTTTAAAAATGCTTACATGTAAGACTTTATTTTGAGTAGCACTATAGATATATTATTCTGTCATGATTGCCGAATTTGTTTTGTTCAAATAGTAAATCCACTTGGGTACTGGGGAAAAAGAAGAGCTTGATAAATGCCATATACAAATCTGTGTTATCTTGCACTGTATGAATGCAAAACAACTTGCTTTCACATGATTACTATACTTTCAAACTTCATCTTGCTCTCCAACTAAGCTGTTGGTGAATGTTTGGCCATTGGTCATTTATTTTACAAGATTTTCATTCATTCTTTGTTCATTTCTTAATAAAATAATATAGATTGTAGGTATGTTTAAAACTATCTGTAATGTCATTTAGCAGACTTTATTGTTTGAGACAGTCACATTATACCAATATACTGAATGAATTCCTAATCCAGATCCAGGGCACAAATGTTTATGGCTAGCAAATTGGAATTGCATTTTTGTAGTAGCAGTGCAATTCCTTTAGCCTTTATGTCCTGGATTCTGACTATTTCTGTAATGCATGCAAAACAAATACAGGCAAAAGTGAAGGTTTGACAGCTATGCAAGGATTTTATGAAATATCTAATGGCCAGAATTTTTGCTGTAGAGTTTGCGTATTTTGGCCCTAGAGAAACTTTTAAAAATTATAAATATTTAATTTTTAAGAAGTTTTAATCCCACCTCTGAGAGGGTATTCACTGATTTTTTTTTTCTCACTGCTCTGATTTACCCCCTGTGATAGTTAGTTGATGGATAAATTCACAAGTCAACTTAGCTAGGTTATGGTGAACACTTGTTTGGTCAAGCAAGCACTGGCCTGATTATTACTATGAGGATATTTCATGGATTTAAATCATAAGTATGTTGATGGTATCTATGGCTGATTATAACTAAAATCAACTAAGGAGATGGCCTTCAATGATAAGAGAAGTCACATCTAATCAATTGAAGGCATTAAAAGGAGAACTAATGATTTCAGAAACCAGAAGGGTGAATTTCCATGTCTACCTCAGCCAGCAAGCTTATCCTGGGGGATTACTTGAACACCTTCATTGGAGTTCCCAGCTTGTGAGCTTCCCTATGGAATCTGAACTTGCTCAACCCCAGTTGCATGAGCCAATTCTGTAATAAAACTCATAATATTTACATTATATGTAATATGTCAGTTCTGTTTCCCTGAAGAACCCTAATACAGTTAACAAACTATATTTGCTCAGGGCCAAACCCTCCCTTCTGTACTCTGTTTTATGATGTTGGGACTGCTAGAAACCATATTTCTGCTTCTTCAGCTAGTTACTTATCTGTCTGACAATAGAGGAGCTAAAGGGAGAGTATGAACCTTGAGAAGGAAGAAGGGTCACAATCATGCCACCTTGTTTCCTGTTGGTTTGCTGTTTGGTTCTGGTTCCTGTGAGCATCACACCATCAATACTTCTTCACTCTGGCAGAAGCAAGGTGACTGATTCACTCCTTCAACGCCATTTCAGCAGGAACAAGAAATGTAGTGTTCCTGTTTGCTAAAGCCGCCAGAATGCAAAATACCAGAAATGGATTGGCTTTTACAATGGGGTTTATTAGTTCACAAATTTACAGTTCTAAGGCCATGAAAATATCCTAACTAAGGCATCAAGAGGTAGATACCTTCTCTGAGGAAAGGCTGATGACATCTGGGTTTTTCTGTCACATGGGAAGGCACATGGAAGGCTCCGCTGAACCTTCACTCCCAGGTTTAGTGACTGGTTCCTGTGGCTTTCTCCAAAATGTCTCTGGGCTTTTGTCTTAGTGTCTCTCTTAGCTTCTCCCAGGGGCAAACTCTGGATTACATATCTTAGCTTCTCTGAGCTCTCTCTCCCTGTGAACTCTCTTAAAGGACTCCAGTAAAGGATTAAGACCAAACTTGAATGAGCAGGGCCACATCTCCATGGAAATAATCTATTCAGAAGGTCCCACCCACAACTGGGTGGGTCTTATCTCCATGGAAACAACCTAATCTAAAGATTCCATCCACAACAGGTCTGCCTTCACATGATTGGATTAAAAGAACATAGTCTTTTATGTGGTACCTAACAGATTCAAACCAGCACATACAGCTACAAGGATTGTGCTATCATATTGAAAACTGGTTTTCATAATTTTTATTATGTTAACCATAGATTTCAGCATACAAAGCAGATGGAGCAGATTCTCTGAGATTCTACTATAGTTTCCTTTGAGATTCTGTCTCTTCCATAGTTTGTACATGAAATACCTAATCATATCAAAGGGGTCAATTTGTCAATTTGGGAAAGATGATATATTTCAAAGTGTTAGTATGTCCAGGGCATTGCTCCTAGTGACCCATCAACCAGGAGATGGTGTGTGTGTGTGTTGATACTTCTAACCTCAGCGCATTATTTTGTTTGTTAAGCTAAATTCATTATAGTGTCTTTGTATATCAAAGAGATTTAAAATTAAGTATGCAAATGTTAGCAACATTTTTCACTTGGCCTTGCTCAACATATTCCAATGTAATGTGCTAGCAGCCCCTAAAGGAAAGAGCATTTGCCATCAGTGAACAAGCCACTGGGTAGAATTTTAGAGTGACTACAAATACATTCTTCTAATTTGTGTATTTTTGGTGGATAATTTCTGACATCTCTGTCTCTTTCTATATATATTTCTGTTTATCTACCCTTGAGGACTCAACTTTATTCTGATCAATTGGTAGACAATTTTGTTCCCTTATGTTTAAATTTTTGGAATACTAATTATGAGTTAAATTTTTTAAAATGTGGCTTATGTAAGATATATCATCTTTCCTGTCATATCAGAATGTGTGAACTCCAATATACTTCTGTGATCTGATTTCATTTCCTGTCTATCAAACTGAACTCCCAAATGCTTCATTATAAAGGATTTTGAACTCTGTAGGGAATAGTTCCATATAGCTCTCTATAAATTTTTTTTTTAAGTGTGGGATCTGGTAATGGATTCTGATATCTGAAAAGAAAGATATGAGTTTGAGAAGGAACAGAGTTGAAAATGAGAAATTCTATTTTCCAGTAGGACAGAATACTTATTGAAGATCATTCCTATGTGAAACATTTCTAAAATGGTATCAGAGCAAGGGGAATGTATATCAAATTTTAGAACTAAAATGGATGGTAAAGACTAATTAATGGTTTGTAAATTATAAAGGCCATTTTGGATAAAATTATAATTTAGTGTAAGGGAACCAAAGATGTTGAAGTATACATTAGAGCTAGAGAGCTATTTGCTATAGTGGCAGTGTGATGTGGTAGAAAGAGCAAAAGGCTCGAAGTTGAACATACTTAGATCTGAATACTGGTTGTGCCATTGGCAAGTCACTGAACTTCATGGGCTACAATTTCCTAATCTGTTAAAAGAGGGTAATTATACCTCCTGGATTTATTGTAAGGACAAGCAATATATGCAAAGCACCTCATACAATTTCTGCTCCAAGGTAGATTCTTCATAAATGAATTCGATGGCATACAGAAATCACCACCAAGAAATAACTATGAGGCTTAAAAATAAACATAGAAAATAATTTAAAATGTATACAGGAACCAACTTACAAAGAAGTTCAAAGAGTTATATCATGAGATCTAAGCACAGGAAAAATCACTGAAATAAGTGAGCTTTATGGGCGCCAAGTAAGAGTTATAGATTTCTTACTATTTAATAAAAAATATAGAATCAAATCAAGAAAGCAAAAAAAAATCCTATCATCAAATTTCAAAATGAGGAACAATTTTGAATCTTTATATGAGGCAACAGAAAATCCAAATTAAGGAATAGCAATGGAGAAGGAAATGTAAAATGTAAACCAATTTATCAGACTAAAAATAAGTTTCCAAAGTCGGGATTTGAATCCTAGCCTTCTAGCTTAGAAAGAGTACAGGAATAAGGAATATAATTCCTCTCCACTTATTTATTAGCCTCTGTTTGCATTTTCTTCCCAAATGTCATGGGATCTTAATGAGGGCAGTAATTTTAATTGTTTACCTTATACAAATTCTTTTAAAGAATATGAACTATAACATTGAAAGCTAATTCATTTAAGCTGTTTGGTTAACCTAATTATTCTAAAGTTAATTCTAAGTCTTTTGAAAAGACTAAAATTTTACCTGAGTGACATTCTCCCCCAATGAGACAGACACAGAGGGTTTTAGTTAAAGGGACAGCCTAAGGCAAAAATGGACATTGAAAACATCTGCCAATACTAAGTTATTGTTACTTTTTAAAATATTTTCACATACATAATCTTATTTTATTCTCATATCTCATCCATTTTATAGATGAGGGTACTGAAAAGCAGATATTACAGAGGTCAATTCTGATCTGAAACTCTGCTAGCTAATTCCAAACCAATGCATTTTCTTCTTTTTGGTAGTGAATCTGTTTTATTCAGGGTCATGTTTAGCTTTACTTTCTCCAGAAACCACTATCTTCTTCTTCCTCCCAATGCCCAATTCCTAAAAGAGATTCTGCCCTATGTCTCATTAAGTACTCAGGAATTAATTAAGATGCAGCAGAAAAAGGCCACATGTGGTTGTAATTCCAAGACATATTTACATTTTTGTCAGAAATTTTTGAAGATAAAAATATTCTTTAATGTTTCTTATTCAAGATGCCCACCTGAGTTCACGTGTTTATCTCCAATCCCTATATAAATCACGTTAAAGTAACTATTTGAAAATACAAAATATAATTTCTCATGAGGGAGATGTCAGTGGATCAGATATCTTGGTGAATTTCTGAAAGATGGGAAGAGGATGGGATCGAAGTGGCAGATCAATGAAGTGGAGAAAGCCATTATATTGAATGAGCAGAAGAGTAACCAATAGACAAGGAGAGAGTTGATCCAACAGGCAGAACAACAGGAAGATTACAATCATAGAATCAAGAGGTCTCTAGAGGTGAGTGGAGTGAGAAGGGGGCAAAATTCATAACAAGTTATTGAACTTCTAACTGCAAGCTGTGCCATTGGCCTACCCTGAACCTGTTGAGAGCCTATTAGGAAGCATTTATACCCAGGCACAAACCTAGTCTAAAGACACTCTACAGCCTCCTAGGATTTCTGGGGTTTCTGGGGTGGATATTGGTATCTGTTTAAAGTCTCCTCATTTTGCAATTGAAAATAAGGTTATCCCGACTGCCTAGCACCCCAAAGTGGAGCTGTTAAGCTTACTGTATAACACAGCTCATCCATAAACACAAAGCACACAACCACTCTCTCATTCAAGGGAGAGCCCTTCTGGGGAAACCTAACTATACAAATAGCAGAAGAAAACCAGTCCAGTTATCTATAATAACTAATCTAATCATTTGTTAATACATATGAATGGATAATCAAGGATCACCATGCATTGCTCATCTTGCTTTCTTTAGTGATGTTTATTTTATTCAAAGAGGACAGTTAACTGCAGAGGAAATTGATCTATTGGGTAAACTATTGAAAAAATGTTTAGTGTTTTCTGTAGCCTGAGTTAAAGCTGAGAAAATATTGTATTCGTTACAAAGAACACCTTATAAACAAGGGAAAAGTTCTTGTAAATTAAAAATGTGATTGATTGCCAAAATGAGCAGTTCTTTGGGAGGGGTGAAAGAAAATGTTATGAAAACCTTCCACACAAAGAGCAGAAAGGTAAAGAGATGGAAGTTATGACAGAGAAGTTGATGCCTAAGAGGATCAATCCATGAGATACATTATATAATGGGAATTCCAGGAAAAGAGAATAATGAAAAAAATAAAAAAGAGGAACAGAGAGGAAATAAGAAAAGAAATGATAGAAAAAAAATTCTGGCTTGAAAAAAGATGAATGCCTTAATTTGAAAAGGTCCATAAATACTATGCAATATGAATGGAAAAAGACCCAATAGCTAGACATATCCTTATTACAATGTCAGAAATCAGGTATAAAATAAAGATCTTAAAAGCATTAGAGAGGAAAAACAAAGGCAAAAATAATTCTTCTACAAAGGAATGAGAATATGAAACTATTGACATTAGGCTTCTCATCATTGTGCTGCTTGTAAAGAAAACAAAAGCAAAAAACAAGAGAAATGCTTTTAAGCCTATGGGGAAATGATTTAAAATCTAGAACCATTTATCGGTCAAAATAGCAATGAGGTAATAAGGCAAAATAAAGACATGTCTAGTTATGTAAAGTCTCAGAAGTGTTTTTCTCATATACCCCTTCTGAAAAAAGAAAAAATGAGGATGTAGTCCAGCAAAATGAAAAAGGAATCCAAACAAGAAGAGGGCAAATGATTCAAAGAGCAGTGACTCTAACGTAGGTGTTCAGGTAGGAGAAAACCCAGGATTAAGAGGGTACAGTGGGCCAGGAGTCAGCTCCAGATTGGTATGGGAAGATGAGGAGCTCTAAGTGGAAAGTTCAAAGAGGGAAGCAAAGAGTGTGGCTAAGAAATTGGATGAGTGAATATCTGTCTTCTTCTGTACTTAGAAACTCCGGAAAAAAACTTACAGCTGTCTAAGGAAGTTATGGCTTGGTTGAAGCAAATAAAATGTGGCAAAATTTTGAGCAGGCCATGAATATAAGGAAAGAAAATTCATTTTACCTAGATGCTTGGAACAGTTTATTTTGAGTGTCACAATTTTAATAACATAAATTACATTTCATTCTTTATAGAACCAATCACACTACTTATTTTTATGGCACCTAGTATTTTTACAATCAGCATTATAAAGGATGCTATTTTGATTTTTAATTTTTAGAAACAGCTTACAGGAAAAGCATGGACAACTTAACATTTACATGCTATTCTGTATCTCCAGTTATTAACCTTTATACTATGAAAGTAATTACATTGCTGGATGATATTGGGGAGTAAAATGGAGGAGAGAAGTTGGAAGGGACTATACAGGCATTAAGTTCTTATTTTGTATAATGGAGAATCAAGAGATAATAAAAGTTGATGTTTCCAAAAAATAGAGGGTTAAGTGTTTTTTAAGTTACACAGAATTCAGTACTAGAGCTGAAAACTAATAATATGACAAAAATTAGGAGAAAGAGAAAGGGGGAATGAAAAGCAGTATGAAAAAAGAGGAAATATCTCAGTGGGGAGTCAGTAGATGCCATTTAAAATTCATAATAAACACATAATGAGAGATTATACAGAGTGGTTAAAAATTCCGACTCTGGAATCAGACTTACTGGGTTCAATTCCAGCCCTTGCCACTCATAATTGTGCAACCCCGTGTGAATAGTTAACTTCTTTATCTTTATAGCCTTTATCTCCTATAAAATGAGTACAATAAGAATAACTACTTTAAAAGGTGTTATAAGGACTAATGAGTTGTTATTTGTGGATACATGTGACATATACAATACATGTAATATATGTTGTGCATGTTCATTACTATTTAATAGCATTATAGAGATTACCACCAGAAGCAAACTATAGAAATTATTAAAGCAATTATCTTTGGGACATGGAAGTCTGGTGGCAGTGGAGAAGTGAGCATCTGAGGCAGGAGATACTGGTTCTTTAACCTTTCTCTACTGTTTTAATTTTCATCATATACATATATTATTATATTATACATATTTTAATAACATAAAATATTCCTTTGGGGATTAAGGACGTTACAGTCTTGTAGGTGTTGCACAGATGAGTGTACACTGGCACTGGCATGCAAGAGCAGAGATGGCCCACCCACTCCATTTTATACGGAATAGCTGGCATAGCAGTAGAGGGCCCACGAAAAAGTACTGTTGTTCTCTGAGACTAGAGAAATGATAAGACAAGACAGAGGCTGATGTGGCATGGTGCCTTGCCTTTCCATTATGAACCACAACTCTCAGGTATGAAACATTTCCTCCATTATGACTTAAACATTGATGATATGGCTTTGGGTGAAAGTCAAAGCATACAGCAGTTCTGGTAGCTTAACAATATGAATGAAGAATAATTCTTTTGAGTAACTGTGACCATAGACCTGGCTTGACTAGAGAACTGCAAGGTTGGGAATTGTTTGTGAATTGAATGTATTGGATACCCCTAAGTGCCACCACAAAATACTGGGGCAGGGCTGACCCAGTGAGCTTTGAAGGGACTGAGATTTCATATGAGCTGGGTGGAGTCGTAGACTGTGGTATGTAGGTATAAATGCTAATATGATCTTCAATGTACCTACAGGTTTGTGATATCAGGGGAATCATGAGGCCAGGGGAATCTGCATGTGACTGTCCTAATGCCAGCATGTCTCCTTCCTGAATTACTGCCATAGGTTTCTAATAATTTTCCTTCCTCCAGCCTCATCTCATCGAATTGAATCTGTCCTCAGCACTGGAACCAGAGTAATCTAAACATGTAAATCTGATGGTGCTGATATGTAGAAAATGTTATGTTCTTGGTTGTTTGGAGAGACATTCCTTAATTGAAAAGACTGACCTCATTAGAGAACATGTTTCGATAAGTCCAATGTGTGGAAGCAGTATCTAAAGTGTTTTTGTTGTAGTTGTTTGTTTGCCTTGGTGGAAGAGAAGAAATAAAGGAGGGAGGAGTAAGGAAAGTTAACATAGCTGGGGGAAAAGGGAGTCACCACCCTTTAGACTTTACATTTCTCCTTAAATATTTGCTGAAAAAATGATAAATATTGATGGTTTTTTGACCATAGGGTTCTTACTGCCTGGTTTTTCTGCAAATGAGGTATAATTGGCAACAACCCATTCCCTTACTTGTAAGGCCAGCCCTGCGTGGGGAGACATGCAATTACATTCCAGGACTCTCACATTTTCGGGTGGTTGTTCCTTGTTACCAGAAACTTTGAGAAGTGGCCATAGCCTGACTTATGAGGTCTTTGACACCAGTATTTCCCCCTGCAAGACTTCTGGTGCTTCTTGAGCAGCTATTGTTTCCTTAGGGAAGGGATTCTCTAAAGGAGGAAATGATGTGGAGGGAGAGTGGAATGTGACATCATGGCAGGTGGGCACCTTTCTCCTATTCACAGCTTGCAGCACATAATGGAGATAGGAGGGGCACTAATTTATGCCCCACAAAACACTATGTTTTAGAGTCTTTCTTCCGTCCTATTATACTTACATCATCCTGTCTCCAGAAGGCATGCAAATCTGTGTTCAGTAACCTCATTTTGGCTTTTGCCCTCTAATGCTTTAATTTAGAAACTAATTAGTTAACTGGCGTCTTATAGACTTAGGATGCAGAATAAGTAAGTTTTAATGAATGAGAGGGACAAGTATTAAATGTGGGCTGCAGCTTTCCTTAGAGAGGCTTTAATAAGTGGATAAGATATTGAAATGATGTGAGGAAGAATGATGACTAAATCATCCTTAGTAAGGATAAGTAGACTTATCCTGAACCATCTGTTTTCAATCCCACTAACAAATGCCCCAGTGTCCTTGAAACAGGGACTAGGAGTCTTCAATTCAATTCAATTTGAACGAATCTTAAAATAAACAAAACAAAATCTGGTTTTGAGCACCTGTTCTGTTGGGGTCAATGAAAAAACTCAGGAAACTCGTAGTAGATTTGAACATAACTGTGTAATTTAATGGACAGGTGTTGGGGCTCGGACCTCAGCAATCTGGCCAGTGTGGAATAGGTTGGGGACTGAGGAGACAAACCCAGCTACATGTCTAATCCCATGGGATACACTTGGGCAATGCACTGAACAGCATCCAAAGTATTGGCAAACAGCCATGATTCCAGTAGGTGGACAACAGACCCCTAATCTGGAGGAAGAGCATGGCAGTGGGAGCAATCTCGCAGCAGGAAATATCTGACATCAGAAAGGCAGAAGCATCATGGTTGCAAGTGATCAGCATGTTTCCAGCGCAGTTCTGTTCTCTTCTTTTGGCCATTTGAACAGTATCTACATTCTGCTACTAGGCATTATAGGTTGTCCTTAATTTGGACATTTTCATGGCCTTAGAACTGTAAATTTGTGAACTAATAAACCCCCCATTGTAAAAGCCAATCCATTTCTGGTATATTGCATTTCTGGCAGCTTTAGCAAACTGGAAACAGTGTCTTATTAATTGAGAGAAGACTCTGGGTAAAGTTTCATGGGGTATGCAAACAGGTTAACTCTAAATACCTAAAAATTGGTAATTTGACTGTTTCAAAAACAATTGGATGTGTTAGAATTTGAGTTTGGTGCCGGCAGACTTTTCTAATAGACCCAGGCTGCCCTGAATTCAGCCTCTATCCAGAGGCATCACTGGCTTATTTATATAACAGACTGTAATCAGAAAAGGTTCACAGTTCATAATTATGCTCCTTAGGCCACATGTATTTCATAATTTCTCAATTAAATGTTCACAAATAAAAGTAGTCACAGTTTAAAATTCTGACATAGTTGGGAAGTGCCAACCAAAAATCCACTTGTCGTCATTGGCTACTCTTCAGCAGGTGAAACGATATTTTCTCTACTGGCAACAAATAAGGAAGTGGTGGTGAGGCAAAGGGTGGGCAAAGTCAGCCATCAGTTGCTGTTTTAGCTTTAGCAGCAGCAGCACTAGGAAAAACTATTTCAAAGAAATGGTTGTAAAAATGATTGAGGCCCCTATAAACTAGAGTGCATCACAAATTGGCATAGGAACAGCATTTGTGCATATAAATTTATGGAAGTCAAGAAGTAAAGATTGCATGTAATCGTATTTCCATAGCAAATCCATGTTTGTAACCAACTTACTCCTCCACTAGGTGAAAAGGTCTCTTCCCTCCCACGCCATGCATATGTGTGTTTAGCATTGCAGTTAACCTCTCAGCCACTACTCTTTTTGAGTCATCAGATTAGATCCCTTCTTGAAGAGAAAGAAAAGACCCAATTGGAAAGCCTTGGAAACTTGCAGTAGAGAACTGGCCCCAGAAGGAGAAAAAGGCTTTAAAAATATGTGTCACTGACAAGTGTTCAATGGCTTCACAATTTCACTGAAGCTGGACCCTATCTATTTTTTAATTTCAGTTTTTTTGAGATACATTCACATAGCATACAATCATCTGTGGTGCACAATCAACTGTTCACAGTACTATCACATAGCTGTGCATTCATCACCCCAATCTATTTTTTGAACATTTTCCTTATATATACCAGAAAAAGTAAAAACAAGAATACAAAATAAAAGTAAAAAAGAACACCCAAATCATCCCCCCACTCCAACCCTATTTTTCATTTAGTTTTTGTCCCCATCTTTCCACCCATCTATCCATACACTGGACAAAGGGAGTGTGATCCACAAGGCTTTTACAATCACAGTGTCACCTCTTGCAAGTTACATTTTTATACAATCATCTTCAAGAGTCAAGGAAACTGGGCTGCAGCTTGACAGTCTCAGGTATTTACCTCTAGCTATTCTAGTACACCAAAACCTAAAAAAAGGGTTATCTATATAGTGCGTAAGAGTGCCCACCTGAGTGACCTCTCGACTCCATTTGGAATCTCTCAGACACTGAAGCTCTATTTTGTTTCATTTCACATCGCCCTTTTGGTCAAGAAGATGTTCTCAATCCCACGATGTCATGGACCCCACCTATTTTTGTCTCATGCATTGTTCAAGTTGCATCTAACAATCCTCTTTTACTTCTTTTCCTCTTCTTTTCAGTTTCTTGGATTCCAGAATAAATGAATAACATGCATTGGAAATATGAGTAATAAAATGAAAAATTTATATGATCGCTGCTTAATTTTGTTGAGTTGTACTCAAGACCAAGACATTACACAATGCTTTGCATACTGCTGGGTATCCTTTCAGAGGACAGTTGATACACATCATTGCAAAAGAGCTGATAGGTGACATCTCCTTCTCACAGCAGTGGTGGCAGCTGTAGTTTTCTATATAATCAAATTAGTTCCTCTTTGCACTCAAACAAGTCAGAAGCAATCATCTCCTAATCTGCTCCTGGTAAGCAAATGCAAACACTGTCATGGTGTGACGCTAATAAGACAAGGTGTGAAGGCCTGTGTGCCGGTTTGAATGTATTATGTCCCCCAGAAAAAGCCATATTCTTTGATGCAATCTTGTGGGGCAGACATAATAGTGGGGATTAAGTTGGAATGTTTGGATTCGGAGATACGCCCCACCCAACTGTAGATGATAACTGATGGGATCCTCCCATGGAGGTGTGGCCCCGCCCATTCGGGGTGGGCCTTGATCAGTGGAGCCATATAAAACATGCTGACTCAAAGAGACTGAAGGGAGTGCAGCTGTGAGTGACGTTTGGAAGAAGAGCAAGCTTGCTAGAGAGGAATGTCCTGGGAGAAAGCCATTTTTGAAACCAGAACTTTGAGCAGACGCCAGCCACGTGCCTTCCCAGCTAACAGAGGTTTTCCGGACACCATCGGCCATCCTCCAGTGAAGGTACCCGATTACTGATGTGTTACTTTGGATACTTTATGGCCTTAAGACTGTAACTGTATAGCCAAATAAACCCTCATTTTATAAAAGCCTATCCATCTCTGGTGTCTTGCATTCTGCAGCATTAGCAAACTAGAACAGCCTGCTAATATAATACAGACATATCTTTTGAATATAATTAGCCATTTAGGAAAATTGTGGATACAGGTTTTCTGACTTTTACTAGATCCATTTTCTATTTCACAAGGAAGAGACAAGACAGCTAGAGAGGAGAGATGCCACACAATTGCTTTATAGAATGCTCTGTTTCTCTGCTACCTTTGTTGTTTTCCCAATGCAGATGATGAGAATATTCAGTATGGGAGTGCCATTACTTGACCTATTAATTGCACATGCATTCATACTATTATTAGCCCTTGATAGCCTATTTAACAGTGTTCACCTATGCTTCTTGGTTTCCATTAGATGAGAGCTGAAAGTCAGCTAAGATAAATGAAACTTTTGGAGAGACTTATTTAATATTAAAAAGTACAAAGGTATTATGGATTTGAAAAGCATAAACACAGCCAACTGGAATCTGACCTTGAATGTAATGTAGGGGTTAGGTGGAACTAGCCTTATTTTTAAGTTAAGTATTCTTCCCCCAAGGTAGTATGAGAAAAGTTAGATTGAAGTTTTAAAAAGCCACAGGCCATTTTTGAAACTAAGAAACCAAAAGGTTAAAAAAGAAACCCTGGAGGAAATAAAATCAGTGATGGGTTTTCCCTATAATACTTTCAATTTTCAGTAAATATCAACAGATTTTAAGTTGTGTCTATGCTAAGCAAGGCACTGTAACTGAATTAGCAAACAGTGCTTCAGAAAAAGGGGGTAATGAAAAAGATTGTTTCTGTTTCGATTGAAATAGTAAATGTTAATTAAATCTCATATGGTTAGATTGTCATGTTGTCCTCATTTCTTCACCTTCCCTTTGTAAAGTGATTTTCCAATGTGCTGAAGTGGCTAGAGCATATTTCTTTACTTCCTGGATGTTGGGCTTGACTATGTGATGTGCTTTGGACAGTGGAATTTTAATGTACATGATGGAAGTAGAGACCTTAAATGTGCTTGGGTGCTTTGGTTTGGCCTTTTGTTCTCCTGTGATCTGTCATGAGAAAAACATTGTCCAGATAGCTCCCGGTCCATAGACAATGTGGAAATAAATGGAACAGAATTGAACTCAGCAAAAAAACCTGGAGCCAAGATCAGGTGACTTACAGCCTAAAGCAGACTGCTCTAGCTGACATGCAGTCTCATGTGCAAGAAAACAATATAAATGCAAGTTGAAAGCAACTGAGTTTTGCAGTGGTTTGTTACACAGCATTATAGCAACAATAGCTGAGTAACACAACCTTTAAAATTCCATCAAAATTAATCAAATGGTCAGAATAATATAAAAAAGTAAAGTCTTGGGACAAGCATATTCATTAATAGTCTTTGCTGACCAACCCCAGTAATTTTAATTTTGAAATCTCTTGAAAGCCTTCTGTATCTGAAAAAAATAATATAGCGACAAGGAAACTTCTCCAAAGAGGAAAGGCACAGTAGAACAGGAATAAATTAACTAACCCTGGGATTTTCTAAGGCTTGTCTCTCATGTGCTTTAGCAGCTAGTTTCCTTGGCTGCCTGAAATCATTAGCCATTTCTCCTTTTCCTACTCTGGCTTGTTGTGGTAATACTTCCCATTGTTGCCATTGCTAAAGTCAGCATCTGTGTCAACAATTCTCCCTGGAGGTGCTACTGCCTTCACTCAACTGAGGTGGCCAGTGCCAGAATTTGGGGTCTCATGTCTAAATTGAGGGCACTGTCCCTTGTCATTGCCAAAGCTGCTGGAACCAATGATGCAGTCCTGCTTTGCTTTTAGCACCTGCCTCTTCCAGTTCTCACTCAAACATTCATTGTAGCTGTTGCATCTTGGGATTCCTTCACTCGAATCAGGCTAGGATAGACAATCTGAGAGAGAGATACTGCATTTAATTGGATTCTTCTTCCCCAGTCTCTGGCAATGGGCACTATGTGGGGATCTAACTTGAAAATTTTGACTTTCTTAAGATGAGTTATTTGCCAAAAAGCTCCTTTGTATTCATGTCTATACACCTCTGGCAGGCTGCTTCACCAGCCTCTAGCCATGCCCAAGGCCACCAGGTACCAGCTCCAACTTGGGATCCCATCCACATTGGAACTTTTACACATTTTATTTTTCTTTCTTTCTTTGTTTTTTGTTATGGAGGGTGAAACTAGGATAAGCTTATAGAGATTTGATGGTCTGGAATAATCAATATTAAAGTAAGGAAAGGACAGAAGAGATATGTGAGAGGTATGAGATGGTTCAGTATATTCTGAGATAGCTCAGGGAATAAAGGAACTCTCCTTAGCAGGAAATTCCTGCTTTGAATCCTATGGATGTGTGCGATATGTTGTGGGTTTGGTTGTCTATGAGAGTGAAGGGGAAAATTTGGGGTCAATACCAAAATGACCAAATGACCCAAGTTTAAAATATGTATATATGATAAGCTGAGACCTAGAATAGAAGTGGGGTCACAGATCACGGAAGAACAGTGACTTCAAGGGACAGTGCTAGATGAAACAGTAAAATTAATGAGAAAATAAAGATATTTCTCAGGGACTTTTAATGCTTTGAAGTACTGCATTTTATGCTTCTGGTTCATAGTTCAATGAAATAGTTTCTAAGGATCCTTGTACATCTAGCTTTCTTTGATTCTATCCAGAAATTTGATGGAAAATTTCAGTTGCTTTCCTCATACAACTGCCACAAGTCTGCTATTTTAATGGGTTTGTTTTATATCCTGAATATCTAGAGGAGATGGAAATAAATATCTTGAGTTCCATCTACTCCATCAGTTGACTAAGAAAGAGTCATAAAATAAGGAGAAAGAGTTTGGAAAATTTTCTCACTCTATAGGAAAGAAATGATTGAGCTGAAATAAATAATTAGTAGAAATCATTTTTGTGTAGTTGTGATAATACATTCAAGAAGAGGGAAAGGGAAAGCACTTGGAGTTCCCTGTGTATCTGGAAGTGTGACAAGATGTGGATGCTCAATTTTACACATAGTGATCATTATCAAATCTCCCTTATTTTTCTAAATTCTAACTTTTATTTCATTCACAGAGTTCATTCTCATAATATTTTTATGGAGTAAAGCTGATTATAAAATATTCATTCTTCATTGTTTGGGTTGATCCCTTGTGTTAGAGATTACAGCAAAATCTCATTAATTCAGATCTGCTACTTTAAGAACCTTTTAGAAGAAAATATGTCCCTTCATTCTTCAAAACCCCCTAATTTGTGATCTCTAGACTAAGAGTTAGACAGAGGTTTACCTTTGTTCTTTTGAAAAAGAAAAAAAATTAGTGTACAAAACCAGTTAATACTCAAATTGAGACCACGAAGGGAATGTACATCTAAACTAAATTAAGAAGTTCATGCTAAATCTCTTAAGCACTGCCTTTGGCATACCAAAAACTGTCCACCCTTGTAAAAAGAAAAAAAGAATCTCCTTCAAAAAATAGGTAAAAGAGGTCCTCTAGGTTGGAACACTTTCCTTGATGTTGGATTACATTCTTCTATGGGGTAAAAATAATATTTCTTCTTTAAAATAGCCTATAACTTTTTTTTGTCACTTAGAATGTGACTTGCTCTTCATCCCTTCATCAATGAACCAATATCTATTGAGATGAAATTCTGCACAAATTGCATACTTTGGGAAATACAAAGAAGTATAGACAGAATCTTATTTGTCCTGAAGTAGATTATATTTTGATTGAGGAATCAAACACTTTATACTTATTTACATATGAAAATGTAGCTAGTAATATAAGACAGAATGGTGGTTTGATACTCTTGGTTTGATACTTGGTTGATACCTTGGTTTCTATCCTCCTTAGAAAGATGGATTATAAATAATTTCTTTCCTGTCAGACAACATAAATGACATGCTTAAGGACCAGCTCTCCTGATTCTCAGCCAAGGGCCTGTCCCACTGTCCTGACGTCTGTGAGGTTTATCTTTAATAATCCTTCAGAGGTCCTGGTCTGCAATTTTCACCAGGGCCTGTCTGCTCTCAACAGGGTCAAGGCTTTGGACCTTTCCCAATCCCTTTTCTATAGTTCTACCATTTCTAGCTCCCATGGATTCTTGTTCTTTGCTAATCAATGTAAGAATGGAAAACCCTTGGATGGTGATCAGAGGTGGGGTGAACAGTGAGGTCAGGGCATTTATTCCATTGGCCCCTCTCTGTGAGCTCTAGCTGTATCCCTTAACCTAAAGTATCTTTTCCTCTCAAGAACAGTTGCTCTACAGGATTCCTTGTCTTCTAGGACTTGATAACTTGTTTTTCAACTTGCCCCGCTGGCTTAGGATTGGGGACAGTTTCCACAGCTGCTTAGTCCTGAGTTTCCCTGCTCTTTACACTGTGGTTTCCCTATAGTCTGCCCTCTGTCACTGTTCTAGTTTGCTTAATGCTGCTGGAATGCAAACACCGGAGATGGATTGGCTTTTATAAAAGGAGGTATATTTGGTTACACAGTTACAGTTTTTAAGGCCATAAAGTGTCCAAGTGTAACACGTCAGCAATCGGGTACCTTAACTGGAGGATGGCCAATGGTGTCCGGAAATCCTCTGTTAGCTGGGAAGGCACATGGCTGGCGTCTGCTCCAAAGTTTCTAGTTCAAAATGGCTTTCTCCCAGGATGTTCCTCTCTAGGCTGCAGTTCCTCAAAAATGTCACTCCTAGTTTGCACTTGGGATATTTGTCCTCACTCAGCTTCTCCTGAGCAAGAGTCTGCTTTCAAAGGCTGTATTCAATTGTCTCTCATCTGCAGCTCCTGTGCTTTCTTCAAAGTGCCCCTCTTGGCTGTAGCGCCTCTTAAAAACATCACTCACAGCTGCCTGAGTGCCTTCTGTTGTCAAGCTCATTTATATGGCTCCAGTGATAATTTAGACCCCCCTGAATGGGCAGGCCACACCTCCATGGAAATTATCCAAATAAGAATCATCACCCACAGTTGGGTGGGGCACATCTCCATGGAAACACTCAGAGAATACAATCTAATTAACACTGATAGTACTGGGCACACAAGATTCGACATCAAAGATAATGGCCGTTTGGGGTCATAATACATTTAAACCAGCACACTCACCTTTGTAATTAGTCCCTTTGTAAATAAACACTCTCAAATGATCCAAATGTCGTGTTCTGTTTTTTTTAATTCAATTTTATTGAAATATATTCACAAACCATACAATCATCCATGGTGTACACTCAATTTTCACAGTATCATTATATAGTTGTGCATCATCACCACAAATTAACTTTTTTTACATTTATTTTGAAATAAATTCCAGGTTATAGGAACAGTTGCAAAAACAATACAAACTGAACTCCAGCATACCGCGACTTTCCTCCCCTGATACCCCGATCCACAAACTTTAACATCCTGTCACACCTCCATTTCTTTCTTTCCCTCCCTCCCTCCCTCCCTATCATCCATCATCTATTGCTCTGTCTTCTGAACATATGAGAGCAAAGCTGCACACTTCCTTGAACAAACACTATAATTCACATATACAATTCCCATGAACAAGAACATTCTTTTATGCAATTCCATTAAGCGCAGCTAAGAAGTTCAAGAAATTCAACATTGATACAAAGTTTACATTCTATATTTCCTTTTTTTTTTTCTTATGTCCCAACTGTGTCCCTTTGAGCCTCCTGTCTTCCATCCTCAGATCCCATCCAGGATCATCCTTGACATTCAATTGTCATGTAGTTAGACTTTTTTTTTTTTCCAATGTGGAGGAAACATGTATACAGCCTTAATCTTCCCATTCCACCCCCTCCCTAGCATTCCATTAGTGGGATTAATCACATTTAGAATGTTGCAATGCTATCACCTTCCCACCATCCCTTTTCTAGAAATTTTCCCTTCACCCAAACAGAAACCCTACACTCATTTCTTAACTCCCCACTGCCCCTTCCCCTACTTCTCTACTTTTCAACTCTATGGTCATATTCTCTGATAATTTCTTTGTGTTTACTGTGGGCTTAAATTTAGCCTCTTAAGTCCATAACAATCTTGTTTTTCTTTGATACCACCTTCACTTCAATAGGACATATAAACTATGTTCCTATACTCCTCCATTTCCCCACCTTTATCTGGTTCTTGTCAAAAATTACATATTTTACATTGAGTACAAAACCACTGATTTGTCATTAGAGTTTATGTATTTTATATCCTGTAGGAAGTAAATAGCGGAGTTACAAATCAAAAATTATTGACTTCTATTTGTATTCCATTGTGGTCAGAGAATATGCTTGGAATATATTCAATTGTTTTTTTTTTTTTTTAATTTATTGAGGCTTGTTTTATGTCCCAGCATATGGTCTATTTTGGAGAAAGATTCATGATCACTAGAGAAAACTGTGTGTCCTGGTGATTCGGGATGTAAGATTCTATATATGTCTGTTAAAATTCTCTATCTCTCTCTCTCCTTTCTTTGTTTCTCTGTCGGTAGGGCTCCCTTTAGTATCTGAAGTAGGGAAGGTCTTTTATGGGCAAAATCTCTCAGCATTTGTTTGTCTGTGAAGAATTTAAGCTCTCCCTCAAATTTGAAGGATAGTTTTGCTGGATAAAGTATTTTTGGCTGGAAATTTTTCTCTCTCAGAATTTTAAATATGTCATGCCACTGCCTTCTCTCTTCCATGTGGCCACTCAGTAGTCACAACTTAGTCTTATGTTGTTTCCTTTGTATGTGGTGAATTGCTTTTCTCTTGCTGCTTTCAGAACTTGCTCCTTTTCTTCAGTATTTGACAGTCTGATCAGAATATGTCTTGGAGTGGGTTTATTTGGATTTATTCTACTTGGAGTTCACTGGGCATTTATGCTTTGTGATTTATATTGTGTAAAAGGTTTGGGAAGTTTTCCCCAACAATTTCTTTTAATATTCTTTCTAGACCTTTACCCTTCTCTTCCCCTTCTGGGACTCCAATGAGTCTTAAAGTTGGATGTTTTATTTTATCTATCATATCCCTGAGATCCTTTTCGAGTTTTTCAATTTTTTTCTCCATTCTTTCTTTTGTTCTTTCATTTTCTGTTCTGTGGTCCTCTAGGACACTGAGTTGTTGTTCAGCTTCCTCTATTCTTGTATTCTGAGTATCCAGAGTCTTTTTAATTTGGCCAACAGTTTCTTTTATTTCCAGAAGATTTTCTATTTTTTTATTTACTCTTGCAATTTCTTCTTTATGCTCTTCTAGGGTCTCCTTTATGTCCTTTATATCCTGTGCCATGTTCTTCTTCATGTCCTTTATATCCTGTGCCATGCTCACATTCTTTGTAGTTCTTTGATTAACTGCACCAAGTACTGTGTCTCTTCTGATATTTTGATTTGGGTGTTTGGGATTGGGTTCTCCATATCATCTGGTTTTATCATATGCTCTAAGATTTTCTGTTGTTTTTGGCCTCTTGGCATTTGCTTTGTTTGATCTTTAATTTGTCAGAACTGCAGCTTGGTGGCATACACTTTCTCTTACTAACCAGCAGATGTTGTCCATGAGTCACCTATTCCCCTCAAGTGAGTTCTCCTCAACTTTGTCTTTGTGGTGTATGGGGGTCTGATTCTTGTGGGGTCCAAATGGTGCACCCAGTTTGGGTGTGTTGTTGGTGCTGTCTGCCCTGAATGTGGGGTGTGTCTGGGTGGTTAGGGAGGCAGGCCAGCTTTAATAATCAAATCTCCCAGGTGTTCCTGGAGATTCAAGGCTGTTGCAAGAGTCTAAGCCTTTATTTCAGTTTTGACCCGATTGTCTCTGCCACTGACCCAGAAGTCCCTGGCATTGATGTAGTGTCCCTGGCATTTCTGAGTGGGCCCCCCCTTCTCAGCTGTGATCTTCCAGGACCTCTGCTGAGGGAAGGCTGTGCTATGTCACAAGTACGCGCTATCCCTCAAGGGAAGCCCTGGGCCACCAGGCCATGCAGGGTTGCTCCCAGCCTGATGCAAAGATGGTTGAATGGGGCATCTCAACCCTCCCCTCCCCTTTTTGCAGAGCTCCGCCTTTCCAGCTCCGGGACAGCTAGCTGTGTGTGCACCCAAGGCCACTGTCCATGGCCAATATTGTGGAGTGTGCGCTGTGCCATGGGATACACTCCCTGCCACACTGGGTTTCCTGGTGTGGCTCTGGGCTATGGGTTCGACCCTGGGGAGGTGTGTCTCCAGCCCGCTGGGGAACCGGCTGCAAGCAGCATGGTTTCTTTCTTCTTTTGCTCCCCCCTCTGCCCCCTGGCCCTGAGGGAATCAGCAGCAGTCTATCCTCCACACCAGACATCGAGAGGTTGGCACAGCCCACTCCTGCCATGTTTCACTGCGCAGTTCTCACCATCATAACCGCAGCCGCTCCCAGGTTTTTTTTTGTTTTTGTTTTTTTTTTTAAACAACTAGTCCATCTCCAAATGCCAACCCCCAGTTTCCCCACACTGCAGCATGGCCATGGGACTTTCAACCAGCTTACTCACTCGTTTCAGAATGCAGACTCCCAGTTTCACCAAATGCATGGTCCCTGTGGTTTTAGCAGACCTTGTCCAGCTGGTGCATCACTGGGACTGGTGTTCTGGGTCACTTTCTGGTTTTTATCTAGTATTTTTCATGGAGGTGTTTTTTTGCCCTGTCTCACCTAGCTTCCATCTTAGGTTCTCCTCCACAATCAACTTTTGAACATTTTCATTACTGTAAAAAAAAAAAAAAAAAAAAGAGTAAGAATAAAAATTAAAATAAAAAAGAAGACCCAAAACATCTCACCCCCATCCCTCCCTATTATTCATTCACTTTTGTCCCCATTTCTCTACTCATTTGTCCATACTCTGGACAAAGAAGAGTGTGAGCCACAAGGTTTTCACAATCACATGGTCACACAGTGTAAGCTATATAGTTACACAATAGTTTTCAAGAATTAAGACTACTGGTTTGTAGTTCAACAGTTTCAAGTATTTCCTTCTAGCTATTCCAATACATTAAAAACTAAAAAGGGATCTCTATATAACACATAAGAATAACCTCTAGAATGTTCTCTCAACTCCATTTGAAATCTCTCAACCACTGAAACTTTATTTTGTTTCATCTCTTCTCCCTTTTGGTCAAAAAGACTTTCTCAATCCCTCAATGCTGGGCCCAAGTTCATTCCCAGGAGTCATGTCCCATGTTGCCAGGGAGATTTACACTGCTGGGGGCCATGTCCCATGTAGGGGGAAGGGCACTGAGTTTGCCTGCATTGTTGGCTTAGAGAGAGGGTCACATCTGAGCAACAAAAGAGGTTCTCTGGGGGTGACTCTTAGGCACACTTATAAGTAGGCTTAGCCTCCCCTCTGCAGCAACAAGCCTCATAAGAGCAAGCCCCAAGATCGAGGGCTTGGCCTTCTCAATTGGTAGTCCCCAGTGTTTGTGAGAATATCAGTAATTCCCCAGGTGGGGAAGTTTAAAATTTCCACATTTTCCCCCAGTACCTCAGGAGGGCTTTGCAAATATATTTTTATTCTCTGCCCAAATTACTCTGGGTTGTATTGGAGCATCATGCTAACCTGTATAAGCCAACCAAATCTCACTCCCTATTCAAAGTTCCGTGTAAGCATGGCGTTTGAATGAACCAACCATACAAGTTCAATCATATACTGTGCTACAGAAAATATAGATTTTGCACCAAACAAGCACCTCTTCCATTGGTCTCACACAGAAGTCGAAGTTTCAAGACACTGTTCCCGGCATAATCACATAGTTAGTCATTCACCACCACAATATATATAAGGACATTTCCATTTCTTCCACAAAAAAGAGGAAGAGGAGATAAAAAAAAGGGAAAAAAAAATGACAACCAAAAATTTAAAACAAAAAATAAAAATAAAGTATAATATAATAAAAAGTTCAGACAACAAGACCAACACCAAGAGTTCCATACCTCTCCCCTGTATCCCCCATCATAGACACTCATCTTTGATAAATTGTCTCTATTACAATTAATGGAAGCATACTACAATGTCACTGGTAACTACAGAGTCTGGTTTGCATTGATGGCATTTTTTCCCCAGTACCATCCTATTTTCAACATCTTACAAAGTTGACATTCATTTGTTCTCCCTCATGTAAAAACATTCTCACATTTGTACATCTAATCACAATTATTGACCATACTAGGTTTCACTAAGTCACACAGTTCCAGTCTTCATCCTCCATCTTTCCTTCCAGTGTCATACCTACCCCTAATTGTCCTCTTCCAACTGTATTCACAATCATCTTTGTTCGGTGTGCTTACAATATTGTGCTACTATCACCCAGTATTGTGCTATCCATTTCTGGATCTATACAATCAGTCCTCTTAAACATTCTATACTACTTCAGCATTAAATGTCTGATCTCTATGCACTTTCTATCCCCTGATGCCCTCATTTCTGCACTCTTCTCCAAACCTCTCTCTCCTGTCTTTTCCTATCTGTCTGCAGCACTTCCTTTAACATTTCTTGTATATGATATTTCTTGTTCATGAACTCTCTCAGTGTCTGTTTATCTTTAAATATTTTAAACTCTCCCTTATTTTTTGAAGAACAGTTTTGCTGGATGTAGAATTCTTGGCTGGCAGTTTTTCTCTTTCAGTGTTTTGAATATATCATACCACTGCCTTCTTGCCTTTGTGGTTTCTACTGAGAGATCCACACTTAGTCTTATCGAGCTTCCCTTGTATGTAATGGATTGCTTTTCTCTCACTGCTTTCAGAATTCTCTCTTTGTCTTTTACATTTGACAATCTGATTAGCAAGTGTCTTGGAGTAGGTCTATTTGGATCAATTCTGTTTGGGGTATGCTGCACTTCTTGGACTTGTAATTTTATGTCTTTCTTAAGAGTTTGGAAATTTTCATTGATTATTTCCTTTATTATTCTTTTTCTTCCTTTTCCCTTCTCTTTCTGGGACAGCCATAGCATGTATATTTGTGTGCTTCATGTTGTCATTCTGTTCCCTAAGACCCAGGTCGTATTTTTCCATTCTTATCCTCATCTGTTCTTTGTGTGTAGGATTTCAGATGTCCTGTCTTCTAGTTCACTGATCCTTTCTTCTGTCTCTCCAAGTCTGCTGTTGTATGTCTTACTGTTTTTTTTCATCTCTTCTATTGTGTCTTTCGTTCCTGTAAGTTCTGCCATTTTTTTTTTTCAAGTTTATAAATTCTTCATTACAGTCACCGGTGTCTTCTTTATATCCTTCATCTCTTTTGTCACATTTTCTTTCACCTCATTGATTTGATTTAAGAGATTTGTTTGAGCATCTTTAATTAGTTGTTTCAACTCTTGAATCTCAGTTGAGGCATTAGTTTGTTTCTTTGCTGGGCCATATCTTCATGTTTCCTGGTATGGCTCATTATTTTTTGCTGTCTAGGCATTTGATTTTCTTGATTAGTTTATTCTGGAGGATTTTCCTCTCTTTTTCTAGGGTTTTCTTGTTGCTTGTCTTTGATCTCTGTCTTTTCTTTGTTTCTCTTGCTGGCCATTTGTCAGATTGGCTCTGCCCACCAGTCTTCCCCCAAAAATCAGGTGCCCACCATGGCTTGCCACAGGGATGGGAGGTAGGCACTGGGCACCCCAGCAAGTTCACTGTGTGTGGTAAATACAAATCTGCTGGCTTCCAGTGGTGCTTTGCTTTCCATCAGCCAGCAAGACCTGGGTTTGTTTTAGAGCCCTGCTTTAACAACTTGGTTCTTCTCTATTTCTCAGCCAGAACAGGTCCACGTTTCCATACAGGGCATGCAGAACAGCTCCTGTTGTCTTAAGAAAGGGTCTGGAGCATCTTTTTAAAAGTTTTTCAGTTCCCTTGCACCTTCCAGACTGTACAGCAGATGGTGCTGTTTGCCATCTTAATTGTCCTCAGAAGCTGCTTTGCCTCCCAGCACAGGCTGTGTCTACACAGTGGGAGTCCTATGCCCTACTTTGCTGACTAAAATTTGGCTCAATGTGGGGCTCTACCTTTGGCAAAGTACTCCCTCACCTGACCCAGTCCTCCAGCTGCCCTCCAGGCAAAGAAATGGCACCAGCTGCTGCTTCCTTCAAGGGTTGAGGAAAGGCTTTCAGACCCAGGGCTGGAAACACCATGTTTGTCCATGTTTTCTCAGTCTCTTTGTCTCTCACTGACCTGGGCCTTGAAATGCCTTCCCCTGTCCCCCAGGTCTTCAAATGGTGGGGGTATGTCTCACTGCTGTGGTTTGTGTCTGTGGTGGGAGGGATCCCATCTGCTGATCCTTTCCCACACTGAGCCCAAATGAGGGGAAGGAGAGAGGACTGGCTGGTCTGGGATGGAAGATTCTTACCTGATATTCTTCTCTTTCTTCAGTATGGCATTTGCAGGGTCTTTCTCCAGTCTATATCCTCTTCCAGAGTTTCTAAGAATTCAGAATTTTCCTTTCACTCATTGAATCTCTGGAGAGAAGTTTTCAGTAGCTGTTTATATCACCATGCTGATGACATCACCTGTGTTCTGTTTTTGATGGGACCCTGGTTGATATTTACAGCTCCTTGTTAATTTTTTAAACTAATTGATTAACAAAAATGGTGGAATTTTAGGCACTGTGCAGTCATGGTTGCATAATATTTCAATGAGACCCCCCCCCTTAATTCATGTCATTAGGCAATCATCTGATTTATTTACTCCTTATTGCAAACTTTGAATTGTTGAAACCCAGTGCAATTCTTAAATAAAAAATGATTGGTGTCCAGCAAATGGAATAGATTTAAAAATGAATTGCTCATGGTGAATTAGTGAATTGTCTGGTTTCTATTTCATAAATAACAAAAAAGAAATTAGGAGTATGTCAGAATGCATTAGCACTTACACATAAATAAAAGTGATTTTATTAAAACTGGTAAATTATGCTTACTTAATTCAAATTGTCATGCATGGCACTTTGCTATATATCCTGCGGGTTTTTCCACTCCCTAGCTGTCTTATGGTTCAGCAAGACAAACATATTGGGTAAATGATATAATAGGAATGCAATTACAAATAAATAAATCTTGTTTTTCTGTGTTTCATACAGTAGTGTTTGACTCTCCTTTCCCTGACATATTAGAGCTGAACTTAGTGAAAATGGGAGATTAATGTTCTCTCTCTCTCTCTTTAGGCCAAATGTAGAAATAAAATGGAGACATAAAATGTCTGTTCTATAAGCTTTAGAGCCCAGAATAAAGGGGGCTTGCCTTTTAGCTAGATGATTTTGGCATATCTAATTTTTTAGCCCCTGGAGAGAGGAAGTCTAATCTGTGTTGCAGAGCTGGTCACAGGACTATCCAGTCATGTCATTGAGGCCAAAGTCTGAATGCACTAGAAGTAGGGCATTGTCCAGAAAACAGACATCAGTTGAGTCCTGGAGCTGGTGGAATATAAGTTGCACCATGAAAGGCATGCCCAGGTGAGGACCTACACCTCAGTCTCCTCTGTTAGACAAGGACATTCTCTAACAAAATCCAGTGCTCTGACACCCAACTTCTAGGGCATCTCAATTTCTTTACATGAGTTTTCCCTTTCCCCGTCAAGGCTCAGGGTCCTTCAACTCTCTCCTGGCATCACAGTTCATCACTGGGCTGCCCCTTCCCATTACCATCCTGCATTCTAAACCTCTTTCTCTTTCCCTCTCTCCCTTGAAAACACCTATTTGTTGTCCCATTATTAATAGTCCCTCTCTACTACATGATAATGGGATGATAATAATATAGATAAAATACTTAATATGCTGTTAAATAAATTACCTCTTTCTGGGAACATAATGATTTAATCCAATTAGAAAGCTCCAAATCAGATACCTTGACTATCCATATGGAAAATGTTTGTGAAGATGAGTTCTTTGAAACCCTTCAAATCCTAGGATGTGGGTGAGAGCTCCCCAATTGAAGAATAATGCTTTCAGGAAAGTTCTAAGATCTATTCCTAGCAGGCTCTCCTGACCCTCTGCTCTCTTCCTGCCTCCAGACTTGGCTAAGTCTGCCAGATCAATCCTATATGTACCCCATATAATTACACTGGCAAGCACTTTCCCATCTAAGTATTTTGCATTTGATCCCAGAAAAGGTATGTGATGGTTAGGTTCATGTGTCAACTTGGCCAGGTGATGGTGTCCATGTGTCTGGTCAAGCAAGCACTGGCCTAACTATTATTGCAAGGACATTTGTGGCTGGTTAATGAACCGGAAGACTGGTTTTTTAAATCCTGAGTCAATTGGCTGCAGTTGTGACTGATTACATCAATGAAGGTTGTATCTTCCACAATGAGAGAATACGATCAGCTGGATTTAATCCAATCAGTTGAAGGCTTTTAAGTGAGACAGATAGAGGACCTTCACTTCTTCTTTGGCTGACCAGTGAAGCATTTCCTGAGGAGTTCATTGAAGTTGCAAGTTTGTCTCCTGAGGAGTTCATCAAACATGTTCATCGGAGTTGCCAGTTCACTGCCTGAGGAGTTTATCAAACATCTTCATTAGAGTTGCCAGTTTGCTGCCTGCCCTATGGAATTTGGACTCATTCATCCCCACAGTTGCATGAGACACTTTTATAAAATCTTATATTTATAGATATCTCTTGTTGATTCTGTTTCCCTATAGAACCCTAACTAATACAATGTAAGGGAGACATTTTTTCACTTTTGACAGTTGGGGGAAATGAGACCATAAGGAGAGGGGACTTGTTGAAGATCAGTAGAAGTGGAGCCAGGTCTGGGACCCAGGTCTCCCAACTCTCAGCATAGTCCTCTTCCTGCTACTCCTCTTGCTTTTCAGAAGCTACAACCCAACTGTGTTTGACCATCTTCTACATAATAGGGGGCTCTGGTTTTCTTCAGATATTTGGGCAATAAGCTTTGAAATCAGGCAAAGTGGGTGGTTGGTGATGGCACCTGGGTAAACTGTTGTAATTATTTTAGTATAGATCACTGAAAGAGTCAAATGCCCCTTTGATTTCTGTAGTACTCAGTGAGAGCCCATTTTTAGTGCTCAGTTAAATTTGTTGAAATCTTTTTACCTATTTATTTTATTGTTTCAATTTTGCAAATGAAAATTAAAAAAAAAAGAAGACTTGTCCAGTGCTAAGTTACTTGTCTAACTTTACTCTACCAGTCATTGCTAGCCAGGCTTTCTGACCCCAAGTTGGTGTTTCTGCCAAATATGATGTCTCTCTTGCTTGGGTGATGAAGGGAAAATTGAATGCAAATTATAACACTGAGTCCATGTGTTATACAATTGCTACATCTGTTGGAAATTTAAAACAGCATATAGGAAAAGACTCATTACACATACTCATTGGGAGAAGTGGTGTTAGTATCACAATCCATTTCCATATTTAAGCATAGTTGATTAGTTAGAAAATGTGGCAAAGTAAACTGAGAGCTATGTTTTGGATCAGTGAGGGTAACCTCTTTACCTAAGGAGGATCAAGGCAGGTGTGTAGAGGTAATAAATAAGAATAAATTGGCAATGCAAGTGGAGGATCTTGGCATAAGTATTTGGAAGTTTTGAAACTTTTTTCTTCCCTTTTACTCTCACCAACTCATTCAACATACTTGATTGAGCGTTTTATTCAGGGCAGACACTGTGCTAAAGGGCGCACAGGTGAACAACATTCCTCCCCTACCAGACTATGTGTAATTAGGAAAATGCAATAAAATGCTCTAGCTGCTGTCATAGAGCCTTGAATAGTGTTCAGTAGGGCTAATTCCAAGGGGATTTATTGAGGAGAAAAATAGAATAAGAATTCAATATCCTCAGGCCATCTGTTTCTCTGCAACTGATTTGAAGACATCTTGGACACTTATTTTGATGGTTGCCTTTAAGTATTTTGTTTAAAGAGTAATGAGACTGAATTTGGTGGGAAACTCATGGACTATACATCAGGACACCTCAGTTCTGATCCCTGTCCTGCCACCAACTTAATGTGAGACTTTGGTTAGATCACTTAACTCGAGAGGCAGTATGTATATATGGTGTCTAAGAGCCCAGCCTGTGTAAGCAGATTGCCTGGTCATGAATTCTGACTGCTACTAGTGATGTGACTTTAGTCAAATTGCTTAATCATCCTGTGCCTCTATCATTGTCTTTACAATGAATGTGCTAATGGTGCCTAACTTACAGGGTATTCTGAGGATTAACTGAACTGAAAAATGAAGTAGCAGACACATACCTAGTACTTGTGTGTGCCAGGTACTGTTCAAGTGCTTTATATATTATTATTATTAACTTCTTAGAACTTCACTTTCCTCACCTGTAAAAGGGATGGCTAATAACCTGTCTTACTCACTCTTACAGCATTGTGCTGAGGATCAAGGGAAAAAATCAAGATAATAATTGTGAATATTCTTTTAAAACGATAAAGAAACGTTTGTTGGGATAATCATTATTAACGCCACTATTTCCTCTCATTTATGTAATTCTTGAGGAATACAGAAAATGTAATAGGTAGGGACTTGAAGTTCCTTGATAATTCTTTTTCAGCTAAGGTTACATGCACTTTCCATCAAGAATTACTTCCGTAGTGAACCATGGTTGTTAAGAACTACTTGTGTACATGGAAAAAGAAAGATGAGTCCATTAAAATTGAAGAAGTCCTCTTAAACTTCATTCATACCTTGGACATTTGTACTGGCATTTATCCTGAAGTAATAAGCTGAGCATCATCTGTCCATAATAACTTTGTGAAAGTGTTCACGCAATTCCCTTATGTGAAATAAGAGGCTAGCCTTTGCCTGACAACTTACTGTCAGTGAATTCTGCCTGGTGTCTCCTGTCAGCCTTGATGAAGCAGACCAAATAAGCCCATTAATATTCAGCCAAATACCAATAAAGTCCTTGTTCAGTGTGATTTGTTTATCATATTGATCTACACCTTCCAAAGCCAAGAACAAATTAAATGAGCATTTGCTTGTGTTACCTTGAAAATGCAATACAGATAAAAATCAAATTGTTATCTTCTGTGTACCTGGAAGATTAATTGGAAACTCTATTCTTTTGTGTTCAATTTAATGTGCTAAACAGTTGTTTGGGAAATCATGGCCTCTGAATAGTATGGCACACTTTTCAGAAGGTGTCTATCTGCTTAGTCACAGAATATATACTTAATAATTCTGCTTGTGCTTTTTCTTCTAAAAATTGTGTCAACAATTGGCACCATCTCCTAAATGTCTTCTTACATCCTATTTTTACCTGCCAATCCATGTATTGCTAGGAATTGATGATGTACACATTTCAAAATAAAAAATCCATCTCCAGAAAACTGGGAAAGGGATCAACATACAGATTGCACAGGGCCAGAGGAGTATATGGTGCTGAGTAGTATAACAGTCTCAGTGACACTTCAAACCCTATTTTTAGGCTGAAAATGTTTAAACATTTTTAAGACTTTCAATCTACCATATTTTCTTTTAAGGACTGAAAAATTGCTATCTTAATGTTCAACTGTGGGGTCTTAAGGAGGTTACAGACTGAGAAATTAGAGCAGGAAATAAGAGTTCATTGTCCAACATGCCTTGTTTTACACACTCAGGTGTTTAATGATGGGACTTCAAACCCAGGTATCCTGAGGTCCAGGACAGGGCTTTTTCAGTAGCATCAACAAATGTGTACCAAACACCATCTTCGTGCCAGGCCTGTTCAGGGGCAGAGGACAGTAGTATCAACAACCCCAAATCTCTGCCATATGGAGCTTTGTAAACTAGATCCTAGCCAGGGAACTGAAGATAAAATAGGAGTAACCTCTATTCTGTTCATCTGCCTGTTTATTCAGGAAAATTCTGAAGCACATGAAATTTGGCACCAGGCCCTTTCCATGTCCATTTCTGTGTTTCTCTCACAGTTTGCTGCTCTTTGACTGTGTGGGTTCACACCACCGTTCTCTCCCACCTCTCAGCCCCTGTAACATCCATACACACCTGCCCGCTCTTGTGTTCCAAACTCAGTAACTGCTCACTAATTACTTCCTTCTCTCAAAATCACAATTTGAAGGTGAAGAAGAAAGCAATGAATCAACCTTCTTCACACCACTCAACATTATTCATATGTTTTAGAAGAATATTTTATTAGCTTAAATGGTTTATAAATACAATGTGGAAGTTAACAGGTGGAGAACGGGTGGCCTGAGAAATCAGAGGAGCCCTCCGGGGAGGGGGTGTGTGATTTCGGGGACACAGAGGTGGGTAGGTGTGACAGTTGTATTCTCTAAGTCTAGTTTTCAAGGCTTTCCATGGGCTTGGATAGCAACACATTGACTTCACTGCAAAGCATAGCATGGTAGAAAGATTTCTGGGCAATTCATGAGACCTGGGTTTGTTCTGCCACTGAGACCAGTAAACTCATTTTATAGAGTGTAAGGCAGATAGTTAGGTGCGATTTACTAAGCATCGGGAAGGTTCTTCTAGTTGAATATACAATTGAGTTCAAAAATTGTGGTTTTGTATAATATTGATTTTTTTGGTATTTACTAAGATTTGCTTCACGTCTGAGTACAGACAATTTAGAAATTTAGAAATTGTTCTATGTGTGCCTGAAAAGAATTTTTAGGTACAGCATTTTATATATACCTTTTAGAACAAGCTTGCAATTTTGTTGTTCAAATGTTCTGTTCTTTAATAATTTTTATTTCTTTGTTTTATCAGTTCATTGAAAAAGACATAAAAATCTCCCACTATTACTTCAGATTTGTTATTCTATCAATTTTTAATTTATTCAGTTTGAGGCTATGTTAAGTTCATACCAGTTCCAAATTTTTACAGTTTACCGGTTATTTGTCTCCTTTATTATTATGCCATTTAAATGCATAACCAACTTTCTCGTGGTTAGTATTTTCTGTTATATTTTATTTTCTTACATTATTTTCAACCTCAAATTATATGTGCCAGTTTGAATGTATTATGTCCCCCCAAACGCCATTATCTTTGATGTAATCTTGTGTGGGCAGACGTTATCAGTGTTGATTAGATTGTAATTCTTTGAGTGTTTCTATGGAGATGTGCCCCACCCAGCTGTGGGTGATGACTCTGATTGGATAGTTTCCATGGTGGTATTGCTCCACCCATGTGGGGTGGGTCTAAGTTGAGTCACTGGAGCCATATAAATGAGCTGACAGACAGAGGGAACTCAGTGCAGCTGTGAGTGATGTTTTGAAGAGGAGCTATAGCCAAGAGGGACACTTTGAAGAAAGCACAGGAGCTGCAGATGAGAGAAAGTTTGAATATGGCCATTGAAAGCAGACTCTTGTTCTGGAGAAGCTGAGAGAGGCCAAATACCCCAAGTGCAACTAAGAGTGACATTTTTGAGGAACTGCAGCCTAGAGAGGAACGTCCTGGGAGAAAGCCATTTTGAAACCAGAACTTTGGAGCAGATGCCAGCCATGTGCCTTCCCAGCTAACAGAGGTTTTCTGGACACCATTGGCCATCCTCCAGTGAAGGTACCTGATTGTTGATGCATTACCTTGGACACTTTATGGCCTTAAGACTGTAACTGTGTAACCAAATAAACTCCTTTTATAAAAGTCAATCCATCTCTGATGTTTTGCATTCTGGCAGCATTAACAAACTAGAACATTATAGAAATGTCTCTTGACAATTTCACATAGCTAAACATTATTTTTTTCAAACTAACTGAAAATATGTTTGTTATCTAGGAAGTTTAGTCCAATCACAATTCCTGTGTATTGATTTATATGGGTCTAAATCTACAATCTTGTTTTGTTCCCTATATTTACTATACTTTTGTTGTTTGTTTTGCTTCTTTTTTCCCCCTTAAAGATCTTCTTGAAAAGAAATCAAGGTTTTTATAGTCCCTATTTTTTGTCTCCTCATTTGGAAGTTATACATTTTATTCCTATTTTTCTAGATGTAAGCTTAATTAAAATTTATTTTTAAATTTTGAAACAATCTCAAACTTACAGAAAAGTTATAAATGCAGTACAAAACACATTTTTTTCTTGAACCATTTGAAACTAAGTTTCCTACTTAATGTGTCATCTCCAACACTTTAATGTATTTTTTGCAAACAAGGGCATTCTCCAATATAACCACAATACAACCATCAAAATCCTGAAAGCAGTTTTGTTATGTTACTACCATCTAATGCAAGGACTCCATTCAATAATTTCCTTTACAGCAAAAGGATCTAAATTCAGAATCACAAATTACTTAAGTTGTTATATATGTATATTTTTTTCTTTTGTCATTTTTCATTAACAAGTTGTAGGTTTACAGAAAAATCATGCAGAAAATAATCATGTACTTTTAATCTTTTTAACCTGGAAGAGTTCCTCATTCTTTCCTTGACTTTTATATCTTTGATACTTTTGAAGACTATAGTTGTTATTCTGTAGAATGTTCCTCAATTTGGGTTTGCCCAATATTTCCTAATTCCTGTCAAAAATGCCTACCCTGAATCTATTCATATTACAGAAGCACCGTATGTTCTTTTCATTGTATCTTAGCAGATGATTCATGAGTTTAATTTGTCCATTTATGGATGACATTCACTTTGATCACTTGATTTGGTGGTATTTGCTGGGTTTCTCCAATGTAAATTAACTCTTTTTCTCTTTGTAATTAATGAATACTTTGTGGTAAGAGACTTGAAAACTATGAAAATTCCCTGTTTCTCATCAGATTTTCTATTTATTATGTCACTATAGATTCATGGCTTTCTATTTTATAATTTCTTGTCATTATTTATTTTGATGTTCAATTTGTTCCAAAGTTGGTCAGTGGGAGCCCCTTCAAGCTGATCCCTAGGTCTTTTGACATGTCCCATGATTTTTTGCTCGCTTTCTTGTTTTCTAGCGCAAAAAGTTGTCATCTGGTACTTTTTTGCCCCAAACCTGGCATTTTTCATATCTCCAAGAAACCCCAGTTCCTTGTAGTGGAGAATGGTATTTAAGGCCGAAATCTGGGTTCTTGGTGTGTTCATTGTTAGTGGACAGGGCAAGAAAATACATGTGTACACTCATACATATACACATGTGCATATACATATTATACATGCATGAACGCACATCTACAGCCATATTTTATCTGTAGATATATTGAAATCCATGACTTGATCTCAATTCCTCCAATTTTAAGATGACATTTCCAAAGGATTCATTTTAGTTTTCCCCCTTTCCATATTTCTTCCTTCCCCAATGACGAAAACTTTGGCTTCCTTTAATCTCAGTGTTTTTACTTACTTGGTCAATCTCATTGTATCTAAATAATGTCCCACCCCCAATGGATGCCAGGGCCAGGGCTCCCTTCCTGTGTTGGTCCCCCCTCACCCTGCTCGGGCCCTGACATCCTACACTTGGCACCCTGCATAGGGTGCCTCCCTGTCCCCACTGCCAAACCACACTTGCTTCACAGTTTTCTCGGTGAAAGATTTATTGTTCATTTTTCAGCTTAGGGTTATCTGGAATGCTCTAAGGCACACACTGAAGCACAAAGTAATGTCAGGGTCAGACCTGTGATTATGAGTTCTCAGATACTTCTGCCTCGAGAATTTAGGCTGACATAATCAAGTGTTCTCATTGTCTCCTTGTGTTTGTGGGATGGTATTTTTCTGTTTTACTCTTTCACTGAGAGTGTCATCCTTTGACAGTCCTGGCTTTGGGCAGGTGTGTGGGTTTTGGTGACCCCCTGTGTAGGTTCAAGACCTCATTGCCCATTCTGCCATGCGGATTGTAACTCCTCTGCCTATGCGTAGCCACAATTCACTGGCTAACTGCTACTTTTCAGTTCTGTCTCAAGTCCCTAGAGATTTACCTTTTTTTTAAAATTGTGCTTTTAGCTACACATTTATGGCCTATTTATTACAATTTTTACTGCATTTCTCGGTGTTTGTAGAAGGAGAATTTCTCACATTGTTTACCCACAATATTTTTGAAAATAAGACTCCATATGGATCATTCTAAATATGTGCCCACCTTATAAAAATCTTCATTAAAGGTCCTTAGTGAATTAAGCTGATTTCAAAAAATGGTTATAGAGCCTAGAAGACTTCTGAGATTAGAAAAAAAGATAAAATAAAATAAAACATATATGCCTGGGAATATATTTTTTGAAAAATATTTTAGAACTTTTAGGCTTACAGAATTATAGTATACAGAGACTTCTGAAGGGCTGAGTTTTTGTGATTTGCCTAAATCACATAATTGCAAAACTAATTATGCAAATAATTAGTTACAGAGCTGGGTGTTTATCCTAGGTGTCCTGACTCCCACCTGGGGTCGTCATTCAAAACAAACACCGTGCATGACTGCGTTCTTGTCACCATGTCATTTCCCTTGCCTAGGCTCCCCATGCAGTCCCCCTCTTGCCCATCAAACTTCTCTTTATCTTTGCACAGGTGCCTCTGTGCATAGCCTTCTGTACACCTTCCTTTCTTTGTTAATATTGCAATATTCTAATTTTCATTATTATATTTAACTGTCTGATATTCACACCAAATGCCAATTCTTGCTGATGCTTAAGATTACATAGTCCCAAGTGAGGCAGCCGGGACCCTATCAGTAGGGTAACGGCAGCTGGTCTTGCTGACTACTCAGAGGTGTAGACACATGGAGATCCCTGCAGTGGCTCCAGCACAGGCCAGACAGCAAGACTTAGACTGCATTTAGCCTGGTCATGGGGTAAATAGGTCAAGGTAGGAAATAAAACATGTACTTTAAAAGCAAACTAGGTTGGGCAGTAGTAGTATCATCAAAGGGCAATTAGGTTTGAGTGCACAATTCTAACTCAGGTTATAAACAGGGAACGTTTTTACTTTTCTCATATCTGCCAACAGTGATGCATGGAAGAACTCCCCTTTCCTCCTGTGCAGCTGGCTCCCTTAAATGCATCACTGATGCCATAAATTTTCAATCACTTCATCCTTGAAACAATCACATACCACTTCTTAAAACATGATTTGGTGTGTTTTTAAATGTTAATTTCATGTATTTTCCAAAGTTACTGTCCCCATCCAGGGAAGGCTGGGCTGCTGGAAGTCAAGAACCCCAGGCCTGGGTTCTTCCCAAAAGCCAAGTCTGTGACAATGACTTGTGCACAAGTAGTTTTGTGGGAGGCAATCCAGAGGCAGGAGTGAGGGATCTGGAAGAGTGAGGAAAGGAGGTAAAGATCATCTCTGAGAGCTTCAGGCTTAATTCTGCCCAGAATCTTCCGAGGAATGTACATAATGTCTCTGAGGAACAACCACAAGTGTTTACCCCCCTGGCTGGCTGTTTCCTCTGGGGAAGTAAACTCACTGGCACATCTAGGCTGCCAGTGCCTACTGGATGAGTGAGCTCCCACCAGCACCTAGAAGGTTCAAAAACCTCAGGGAAGAAAGTGAAAGAGGTACATGCTTGAGGAGAGCTGAAGTCTGCATGGAACTCTCTGCCACAGCAATAGCTGAAATCAGCAGGGCTGAGAGGATCTGAATCAGGACATCAGAGGCATCTGATACACATAGGCTGCTCTCTCATATACAACTTTCCTCTTCCCTGTACTTACCTCTTTGGTGTTGGGACCAGGAGAATGGACAGAAAAATGATGTCTCCTTACATGTCCGCCAGTGGTCAGAGAGGTTTCCGTTTCTATGGTGTTTTTGATCTTGGCTGGCTTGATGTGAATGGGTGGATCCCTCTCCTGAGGGGATTTGATCCCACAGGGTACAAAGAGGCACAGTTGATCTCATGGAAACTCATGCTGTTGTCCAGCTGAGCCCTGGCTGAGCCCCAGCTTCAGCCTTCCACCTCCTTCCCGTGATGCATGCACCTATTAATCCACAGCAAGCCTGCATTCCCAACTCCTGAGCCTGCATATGGGCAGAATCCACCCTCCATAGCAAGTGATGGCAGAGGCTTGAGGTCCTTCTTTGTCTAATGATTTCATCGTCCCCCTAACCCAACTCCCCTTCACCTCTTTCTAATCCCCCAGTGGGCATCCTCCCGCTGTAGGGCTACAAGCCCAAGGATGGAGTAGACGCATAACTGGAGATGTTTCCCTTTCTTACCGTCATCTACATACTTTATCCCAATTTCTCTTAGAAGTTCCATTCCCTCAGCTTTGAGGAGAATAATTGAATCAATACTATTTCTTTCCATGGAGAGGGGGTGCCAGCTTTTTTTTTGTGAGCCCTGACCTCCTCCAAAAGCAAATTCTTCACGTACCAAGCCCCTTCTTATAGCTGTCAGTGTTTGGCCTCTCTTATCTCTGGGAGCACAAGAAGCCTTATTCCAATGAAAAGGCCTTCTTAGAGCTTGGTCTTGGAAAATTTAGTAAAAAAAATTCAATTTTTTGTCTTATTTTTTTTTTCTTAACCAATGGGAATTTATTAGCTTACAGTTTTGAATGCAGAAGTCCAATTTTAAGGTATCAGCAAGGCGATGCTTTCTCCCAGAAGACAGTGGAATTCTGTGACTGACAGCTGGCAATCCTTGGATCTGCAGCTTTCCTGTCACATGCAATGAGCCTTTTTTATTTTTAAATTCCTTCTACTATTCTGTGACTTTCAGAACCTGAAAAAGATCTACATCAGAACTGTGCATCATTCTGTTACACCAGCAATGCAGGGTTTCAGGCCAAACTGAAATTCATAAACTTCTTGAAGTTTATACATACTGGGCTTGTTTTCACACTAACAGTATTTAAAATATTTATGTGGTTCCCACCCATCAATGTAGCATCTTGCATGTCATGACAAGTAGTGAAGGATTATTATTCAGTAAGTGAGAAGAAAGAAGTTTTCAATTTTTCCTTTTGGGCTTAATTTGATGCAAGCAACATCTTCACAAGGTTTTTCACACCTGGCGATATACAGCACTTGTCAACTGACTCCACTGCAGTTTCTAGATGTCAGGCTAATGGAGAAGGCAGGCATCAGTCTCAGTTATAGAATCTCAGTGGGCACTTGTGATGGTTAATTTTATGTGTCAACTTGGCTAGGTTATCGTGTTCAGCTGTTTGGACAAAGAATGGCCTTGTTACTGTGGCAGTATTTTGTAGCATGTACAATCAGTTGATTTTAAGTAAAGGAGATTACCTTCAATAAGGTGGGTAGCCTCATCCAATCAGTTGGAGGTCTTAAAAGCAAGAATTGAGGTTTCCAAGAATCAGAAGGAATTCTGCCCCAGAGACTGCATCCTCCATTCCTCCCTGCCCTCCTCTATAGACTTGGACTAAAGAGTTCAACATCACTCCTTCTGGAATCTCCAGTCTCCAATCTGGTCCTACAGAATTTGGACTTGCCACCTCCCACAATCACCTGAGCCAATTCCTTATAATAAATCATATATGTATGTATATATGCATGTATGTGCAGATAGACAGATATAGAGTTATGTTGGCTCTGTTTCTCTGGAGGGTCCTGACTACTGGGTCAATTAATTTTCCTAACACTACAGTGAGCTTGGGGTTACTTGCACTGGGGATGTCCCTTGGGGCCTGGGCTTTTTAAAAAAGAAGCAAAAACCTGGGGGCAGGGGTGTTTTGGAACACTACACTCACAGAAAACTCCCTTGTGCTGGAAGTGTCTCTATTTCAATCCTAATTTTTTGTGGTAGGAGTTTCAGTAGAGTTCATTCAGGAAAGCTGAACACATTACCAGAGACTGTGACAACTGTGAAACAGTGGTCATCAGGGGATATCTAACAGTTGGAGATATGATTGTTCTGGAAGATGGTTGGGTACAATTGTAAGAAACACAGGAACATACACTATTTGGAGATTCATATAGGAAGAAACTTAGCATCAATACTAGTGGGACCTCAGAGAGCTAAGTGAAACTCAGGGCAAAGACTTCTTCCTTAGAAGTGAACTGGCATGAGAAGCCAGACCTCACATTCAAGGGGGCATGGGGCCTTGGGATCGTTAAGAGAAGAACACAAGTTAGGGAATGGGAATGAGACAAAAACCCAGTGTGCTGGTTTGGATATACTATGTCCCCCATAAAAGTCATGATCTTTTAACCCAATCTTGTTGGGTAGAACATTTTGATTTGAGTGTTTTCATGGAGATGTGACTCACCCAACTGTGGGTGATACTTTTGATTAGATTATTTTCATGGAGGTGCGGCCCCACCCATTCAGGGTGGGTCTTGGTTAGTTTACTGAAGAATTTAAAAGAGAAGCTAAGAGCCAGCACAGACCCAGATGGTTGCTGATGCTTGGAGACTCTTGGAGATGCAGACAGAAGGACGTTTGCAGATGCTAAGCTAAGAGATGAAGCCCAGAGTTTGCCCTGGAGAAGCTAAGACAGGACCCCCAGACACATAGAGAGCAACATCCTGGGAGAAAGAAACAAGGAGGCAGAGGAGCTGAGAGAGAGGAGCTAAGGCAGACATCCAGAGACATTCTGGAGTAAGCTATTTTGAAACACAACCCGGGAGCAAAGGACCTGCAGATGCCAGCCAAGTGCCTTCCCAGCTAACAGAGGTGTTCCGGACACCGTCAGCTGTTCTTCAGTGAAGGTATCATCTTGTTGATGCCTTAGTCTGGACTCTTCTATGGCCTTAAAACTGTGACTTTGTAACCTAGGAAACTGCCTTTATAAAAGCCGATCAGTTTCTGGTATTTTGCATAATGGCAGCATTAGCAAAGTGGAACACTCAGTTACTGAAACTGCATATTGTAGAGCCATGACCTAGTAGGAAGTATGCACAGTGGTTAAGCTCTACAATCTGGCTCCCTGCCCTTAAATCCTGGCGCCACCACCATCTAGTACTATGATCTGGGGCAAATGGCTTAACTTCTATGCCTGAATTGCTGGAAATTTACCACCCCTTAGGGTTACCATGGAGATTGGAGATTAAATGAGATATTATTTACAACAGTGGCAAGCACTAATTGGTCAGTAGATGTTGGTTATATTTACTCGAGAACAAAGCAGGAACCAAATAATGTGGTTCAAGGTCAGGCTGATTTAGCAGCAGGTTTGAATATTTGGAAATTTGAAAATTAAATATGATCTCCATAAATTCTCACTGACTATGGATGAAATTAGCTCAAGAATTAGGGGAAAGGCTGGTTGGCAAGAGTCTGTAGCAATAGGGAGAACTGGTGTGTGGACTCAGGGAAGAAAATTGCTCCTGACCCAGCAACTAGAGCATCGAGTGTGGCTTAGTCATGCACTCCTCTTAGCAGCATTTCTAGTTAGCTGAGCACCACAATTTGCAAGTGAGCCAAATGTATTAATTTGTCCATCACCTTGTACAGTACTTAAGGGATTATGATGTTTTCTATTTCTTTGGAGTCTATTGAGGGAAACAAAAACATGGCTACTTAGCCCTGTCTGAGAACATCTTTCCTCAATTCTCTGCCTTTCCTCTCCAAAAGCACTGGAGTGAAGGCGAGGAGTATAAACTGAAAAGCAAACTTGTCTTTCAAGTACATAAAAAAGATCAAATGCGAGGGTTGAGGAGGAGAAGTATGAGGCAGACAAAACATCTGTGCTTTAGGGAGACTTAAGAGGAATAATAGGATTGAGCCATAAAAATGTTTATGGAGTCCTGGGAATAATTAAATATTTCCTGGTTTGTTGTGCTGAGATTTTATGAGCCAAACAGGGGAACTTTAAAGCTTATTTCCTGATGCTCTTCAATAGGTTTAATTAAGGTTGGACTTGAGGCTTAAAGCTGTTTGAAAACTTGAGATTTAAAACAAAACAACAGGAAACCTATATAGCCACTGAAGCAGGTATCTGTGGAAGGGCTGGATCAAATGGGCTAATAATTTGGCACCCTCTCAAAGCAAAATATTTAATGATTTTACTTAGCAATCATTCAGAGTGTGCTGAAATTATATTTTTGATTAATGCAATTTGCATACATCTTTCTTTATCTCTATAGCCTTAAGTTAAGTTGACTGCCCCTTGTCCTTTTCCTTGAGTTCTTTTCAAGACAAATATCTAGCAACACTCACTAACTAAAGCATTAGAGAGATATATAGACTTTATGGTGGTTGTTACTGGAGACATAAAGGGAGTTGCATAATGCAGTTTTACTAAAAAAAAAAAAATCCATTAGACAGGCAAGTCTCTCTTCTCTGCACCCAGTTGTCTCTTTCCTTTCAAAATAAGTCCCATAGCTTTTGAGACTTCTCTTTTCTTAAAAATTTCCACCCTTCTAGAAGTAACTCCCTTTGCTATAAAGAAAATTTATTGCCTTTCTCACTTCCATCTGATCTCAGACTTAATTCAATCCATTAAGCATATCCACCACTTTATACATTCTTCATTCAGTATTGAATCAGAGGGAAAATATTTTGCTTGTCTTCAACAATAACACCAATAATATATTTTCCAGATAATAGTATCCTTTAAGAAGGATTACATTCGAACACAAAATAGAGAATTTATAGTATGTTCTGATTAAAATCAGAATCAATTTGCATCTCACTTATCAGGTGTTTTATAACTGGCACAGTATTTATCTTTTATTTAAACGGCTATTTAGGGTGGTGTTCTAGTTTGCCAATGCTGCCAGAATGCAAAACACCAGAAATGGATTGGCTTTTATAAAAGGGGGTTTATTTGCTTACACAGTTATAGTCTTAAGGCCATAAAGTGTCCAAGGTAAGACATCAACAATCAGGTACCTTCACTGGAGGATGGCCAATGGTGTCCGGAAAACCTCTGTTAGCTAGGAAGGCACGTGGCTGGTGTCTGCTCCAAGTTCTAGTTTCACAATGGCTTTCTCCCAGGACATTCCTCTTTAGGCTTCAGCTTCTCTCCAAAATGTCCCTGTCAGTTGCTCTTGGGGCATTTGTCCTCTCTTAGCTTCTCCAGAGTCAAAGTCTGATTTCAACGGCCTTCTTCAAACTCTCTCCCCTGCAGCAAGTCTCTTCTCAGCTCCTGTGTGTTCTTCAAAGTGTCGCTCTTGGCTGTAGCAAGCTCGCTCCTTCTGTCTAAGCTTATATAGTGCTCCAGTAAACTAATCAAGGCCCATGCAGAATGGGCGGGGCCGCACCTCCATGGAAACTATCTAGAGTCACCACCCACAGTTGGGTGGGACGCATCTCCATGGAGACACTCAAAGAATTACAATCTAGTCAACACTGATACATCTGCCCACAAAAGACTACATGAAAGATAATGGCATTTGGGGGGACATAATATATTCAAACTGGCACAGGTGGCTTCTAAGTTGGTAACCCAGGAACCTGTTCAGTGATCCTTTATCAGTCTTGCTCTGTGTACATCCCAGTCCTCCAAGAACACATAGAGGTGGTTTAACATTGTTAAACACCAGAATTGGTGGACATTCAGCTTCCATGTCAGTGGAGGGTGAAGTGCCTCTCTTCCCGCATGACCACGGGAGAAATTGTTCTCTACATGCAAAGGTAGTCTTAGAAGAGAGGAAGTAGGAGGAGATGATGGTGTTCTTTTTAGTACATGCCCAGAGAATATTCACTTTCACCTAGTTTCTTTTCTTTATTCAGTGTGATCTTTGCTTTCATAAGATGGTTTCTTTAACAGACAATATAACCTTATTCTTAAAGACCAAAATTTTTAATTGAGAGAGATTTGATAGATCTTTCTCTTGAAATTTTGAGCATAATCTAGAATTGAATGTCCCACTTCCTTGTGATCCTAGCACTTACGTCATTGTTTACACATTTACTATTAATCAGCAAGTCATAGGAGGAGGGCAGAAGGCTGAGTGCTATCCCAAATGTTGAATGTGCTTCCTGACTTCTAGTGCTAAAGGAAACAAATTCTCACCTCACCTCTCTATTTCCTTTTGGTTGGAGTTTCTGAATTACTTGATGGGTCAATTTAGTCTCTCCCTTCCTAGCATGTGTCTAGGAGGTTTAAATGAGCTCTGGGCTTGTAATTGAACACTCAGGATAAAAACAGAAGCAGAGATATCTCATTTCTCCCCAAACCAGAAATTACTACCAGGAAGATTGATCTATCATACTCTGTATAAGCCTGACCAGTCTTTGACTGATATAAAGATGTTCACTACTTAATAAGGCAATTGAAGTTTCCTCTGTCATGACTATTTCTGTCTTTAATCATTGAAATTCTTCAAGAAGCCATGAAAAATAAGTAACTACATCACAATTTAATGTCTTTTCTTCTCTATATCTATTTGTGTTTTATTAACCCTCACCTCTCTATCCAAATTTTATGTTGTCAGAAGGTATATGGAATGATTAACCTCCTGCAATCTTTTAGATATGCCATGTAAATATTCTTGTGATACTATTAATGTCATTGTCATCACCTCTTTTGATGAGCAACAAGAAATTGGCAAAGTTTCCAAGTTCAAGTTTCTCATTCTACACTTGGGAAAAGTGAGGCCCCAAAGATACTAGGACTTATGCAAAGTTACTCAGTTTCCTAGCAAAAGAGCTAGGACTAGAAATTGGCTTTCCTTAATCTCACTCCAGTTTTCTTTCCCCATGGGTTATTACTGTATGTTTTTATGTGTTTCATTAAACAAATATATATGGCACCAAAATTTGGGCCAGGCAACGTGCCAATTATTAGCTCTTTTAATTCTTCCAACAACCCAATGAAGTCGGTGCTATTATCATCTCCATGTCACAGAGGATGAAACAGGTTAATAACTTGCCTAGGATCATAGAGTTTGTCAATGGCAGTGCCTGGATGAGAACACAACCAGCTCTGACTCCAGAATGCATGTTCCAAACCCCTCTCCCCTGCTGCCTCTCCACCACACTATGCTGTAAACATATTTATTGACAAATTCCAAATGAGATATAATGATATCTCCTTCTGGAAAGATAGATATTAGCTCAATAACAAACAGTCAAACCAAAGTTTTACTATGTTACTTCTTAGAATTTTCTTTCAAATTTTAAGATTCTTTAAGAATCTCAAAAAAATAATCATTTCTGCATACTTGCTGGTTCCTAGTGGCCTGAAGAACTGTTAATATATTTATTGCAGATGTCTTAATTATTCTATGGAAATCCTTTCCCATGCAAATCTCAGCTAAGAGAGTCCTTTTTATGCCTTTGATACAAAAACTAATGCAAGGAACTCAATAATTCTTACAGATGACTTTTACCTCATCACACTTTTTAAGATTCCTGCATTACGGGCAAGTATCAAAGCCACCAGATACTTTGGCTGGTTTAGCTTTATCAGATATTTTGTGATAGATTGGAGAGACGAAATGATGTGGAGAAATTCTCTTTGATTTTGTAGTGAAGGGTAAATGTTTCTGTTAAAACAATAAGGAAAACCCCACAGTTACTGAGGGGTCAATCAGCATTCATTGAAAAGTCAACACAAATAATGCAAGTTAAAAAAAATAAACATTCTTTTTAAAAGTTTAACCTGAAATTTAGTTCAGGTTTTGCCATTCTTTTTATGAACTTGGGCAAGTCACATCATTTTTTTTTGGTCTAGATTCCAGAACGTGGACTTATTCTAGATGAATATTATTGTCACAGGATTGACTAGTGGTCAAATGCATGTACCTGCAAGAGGGAGTGATGACTGCTGGTGAGACAATTCCAAATGAGGAGGGTAGACTGTGTGTATGGATATGTGTGGGGGTGGGTGGGCAGTAGGAAGATCTGGTGGAGAGCACATGAAGGTGGCTCAGGAGATGGAGAGGAGTAGACTCTGATGGCTTGGTATGAGCAGAGTCACACTTAACCTGGAGAAAATGTTCAGCACAGCATCAACATCTGGGTGCTTGGAAGAGCAGAGTACAAGACTTGTGCACATGGAATTTAGCCATGGGAATGGTAGCTGACAGCAGTGAGCAAATCACTTAGCAATATTAATCAATCCATGAGAACATGCTCCTTATCGAAAGTTAAAGGTGCACAATGTGCAAACCATCCTCAAATTAGTTTAGATGAATTTGATGAAAATTTAAAATATCCCATTATAACCAAGACAAAAATTTCAGCTGCAAACAGGAATGCTAAATGAGAGCTGCAGAAGAAAGGAGTGGAAGAGTTGAAAGAAATGGCCAAAAAAAAAAAAGAGGAGGGTAAGCAGAAGGAAGGAATTACATAGAGAAAACTTACTAATTGAAAACCCCAGAAATGAGCTATTTATTTGAGGTGAGCTTCAGAGCATCTGCAAAGTAGAATTTATTCTTGAAATAGTTTCAGGAGAAAAGGATCTGAGTTGCTGGGCAACTGTTAGGGTGATTTTACTGAGCTTGTCAAGGTGAAAATCTCTGCTTATTCTCATCAGGAATGAAACCCAGGGAATGAGAAAGAATGTGACCCAGTTAAAAAGATACTGTGATGTATTTAAAGTTCCAGTAAATGAGGCAGGCTTGTGATTTGTACTGAAGGAATACAAATGTAAAGTATTCATAAAATGCAATATATAAAATACAAAAGCGCCTTCAACCACGTGGTTCTTTTATTGTTGTTAATGCTACTCTCTGCTTCGTGTGCCTTAAAAGACTGTAGATTCCAGTTACAATAACTCAGAATGGACCCAAAGTATTAACTTTATTCAGCATCACACCTCTTATTTCCCACTTAGCTTCCCTATTTTACATGACAGACAAGCATCTTACCATCATACAAAATATCTGTGCTGAGCTATATAAAAATAAGGAACTGCATTTGAGTATTTGTAGTGACCAGATCAGAGTTATTGCATCTTTTTTTAAATTTTAAATTAACTTTGTTTATCAAATAAAAAAAAACATTTCCAAGCAAAACAATGGGAAAAACAAATATCCTGAAATAGCTTCATTCCTTCCAGTATGCTCCTGTCATCTTGATTTTGTGCCGTGCTGTCCCCTCAGTAGACTGAGCCAAAAATGAAACCCTAAAAGTTATTCAAAGAAAATACTCATGATGGTCCTCTCTCATCAAGTAACTCTGCAGGACACCATGGTACACTGCATTCTGGGCCTTATGTGAACCTGTCCTGGGCATCTCAATTATATATGCTAGGGAGCCCACTTGCTTTAGCCCAAGTAGACAGACTCTTTTTCTAAGATGAGTTTATAAACAGGGTCACATTCAGAATATTTATTTGTTCATCTTGTGACTCTTTAGCTATATTTGGATAAATAGGATTGAGGCTTGCTTAGAGACATTGACCTATCATCCCTTCAGCAGGATTCATTGGTTCATTTAGAGGCAGCTTGTACAGTCTTATTTGTACTTGCCATTTAGCTCTGTGCCTTGGGAATCTTCAGTCATCCCCACTCTTCTTCAAGTCTGAAGGTTTGTTAGAAGTAGGTGAAGCAGGAAGGTGATAGTTCAAACAAGTTTTCTGTGTATAAATTCCTTTAAGTTGGCTAAGTGCAGATCCATGATTAAAAAAAATGTATCTGGCAATTGATATTTTGCAAATAACTGGAGCATGACAGTTACTGCCAAGGCAAAGGTTGTAGATGGAACCGAAACAGCTCGACATATTACTCAGATGGACTCCTTAATAATGGAAATCTTTCTCTGGGAATCAAGGCTTTTTGTTCACATCTCAGCCTGACACTGAAAGCAACCCTCTGAGTTTTATTTTTTCCTCTGTTTTTTTTCCCCCCTAATAAGCATGAATTTTTAACTTATGTTTCCTTGAGAATAGTTCCTGGATATGTTAAGCATGGTGTGGTGAGTTATGACAAGAAGAGGGGACAGAGCACCCAAAGAGAAGTTTGGAAAAGCAAATAAAAATTTCCCCAAGGTTAATGTCTGTTTTATAAGGTATGTACACTTAAGGTATGTGCACTTTTTCCGTATGTACATTATACTTCAATAAAAAAGTTGAAAGAATTATCATCAGCTTAAGTTACCTTGCTTCAGCATCTCTGACATCATGAGGACCCATCATCAGCTGAATTATCTTAAAAATAAGGCTATAGCATCTCCAAGAGCCTTACTATGTTAGTGGGAAACCATTTGCTTTACATTCTTTGTGAACCCAGATATTTGCATAAATGGCAGCACATCTATCTTCTTTTGCCCACTGTGTTCAGTCCACCTCTTCAGTAACTCCAACAAGCATCCACAGTCTAGCCCAAGCACCCCTCCAGCAAGGTTTTGCTTACTGATTCAGCACACTTTAACTAGACAATTTCTGTTCCTTTATCTCTTCTATAGTCACATCATAGTATTTAGGATTGAAGTATCTCTACTTATTTCATTCCTATTTATCAACTCCCACCCAACTGGATTAAAATTTTCTGGTCAGCAGGCCCACAGCTGTTTTTCCTTTTTTGCCCACAGTCATTGAAAGTACATTGATTTAGAAGTCCATTAGTTCCCAGTTAGTCCAGCATTTTGTAATGCTGGGTACTTTCTAAATCCTGCATTTGGCAAGACCCGTCAGGTTATATGCTCAGAAATTGAAGAAGCTGGGGTTTCTCAAAACTGTGCTTTGCTTTTAGAAGTCAGAAGTACATTTATAAGCAGGATTCATTTTTGTCACTTTTTGAAGGCAGAGATTCATTTGCTAAGGACAGCCAGAGAGTGGTTGGGATGGATTAGTGAGGTAAGCCTCAAAAATTATACAGATACAAATCCCTTCAATTGTTTTTCATATAATTGGACATTTATTTTAGATGAGAATGAACAGCACAGTAATATTTGCTTCTGTGGTTGAAGTCAGAACAAAAAGCTGAGCTGCAGAATTGATGGTCATAGGGTTGAGGGAACCCTAAGAGTCTCATTTCTTTCAGCTCTGGTCCATTCTTAATTTCATCTTCTTTCTTTTCTGAGGAAAATTTGGTAGATTTTCTTTGTCTTTACAAAATGTTCTTGTTCTATCCTCTTTGTCTTCTGCTCCTTCCCCTTTCCCATTTTCCAAATCTTAGTGTGGAGTATTGGAGCACAAGTGAGCATGCAGTGGCTCTAAGAAGACATTGATACACATAGGAAATGTTCAGTCAATATGTAAGTATATTGAGGACAGTGGGAGCCAGGTTTCTGTCAGAGAAGTCAGTTACAAACATGGAGAGAAAATGAACCCCGTGGTGTTGGGCTGGAATTGAAGGCATTGGTGAGAAGTCTGAGAAAACCCGAGAGCAGTGAACTGTGGCGAGCAATGAACACACTTAGTAGTCAAATCATGGTTTCTAAATCCTGTTCTCCAGTAAAAAGAATCAGGGCTCCCTGGAGAAATGGCTGATTCCAGAGCTGGGTCATAGAAAAGTAAACAATGAGGCTGGAACATCTTATCTTGTGGGGCAGCAAGAACGTGCTTAATGAATGCTGGAAACACATAAGCCCACCTGAAGGGATTCTCACTGACCAATCCTGGGAAAATACGATCAAGAGAATAAATAAAGACAGCAACAGATTATAAGCTTATGCATAAAATAGGAATGAATGAGTTCATAAAGATATAAATGAATAAACAAATTAAGAATGTGGAGTAAAGAGAGCTTTACCTAACAGCAGAATGCCAACATATTACGTGTAAATGGATTGAGGAATTAGAAAAGTATTATCATTAAAAATTCATAGTAATAATTCAACAAGAAATTTCAAAGGATGTTATAACCAGTAGTAAAGGTTAGGAATAGGAGTAGGATATTTGCATAGTTTCTAAGTGCTTCCCCAGAAAATATTAAGAACAAAGAGAAAAAGAATAAACTTTACAGCAGATAACTCTCTATTCTGCCTTAATTCAGTGATTGAAGTTAACAGTGCTATTAATGGGATAAGTCAAAATCCTGTGTCACCAGATAACAAGCAATGGGAAGAACACAACATCACTTCTGTGATATTTCTGCCAAAGAATGCAACAACTGATTGGAATTCTCAGGAAAAAACTGACATCCAAATTAAGGTATTTGCAAAATTGGCCTGTTATCTTCAAAAGCGCCAAAGTCATGTTAAATTCCAGATTTTGATTGTTATGTATTATGGTAATATAGGCTAATGTTCTTGCTTGTTGGAGTTACAAACTACAGAGATGAGGAATTAAGGCAGCAATTTACTCTCAATTGGTTTAGAAAAAAAAATTATTTGTACAAATCTTCAAAAAATAATACACAAAATTAAAAATAATTAAAATTTATATTTCATGCAATTGGAAATACTAAAACCTAGTGGTTACTATTTATAAACTTAAAGATTTACAAACTACCCTGAATTTTTTTATGGAAAACCAGGAATTGGGGTATTCCTGAACAATATGGAGATGGATTAGTGGAGAATCTACCTTCTCCAAATGTGACCACCATTATCACTTCTAATAGCATACATTATTTGATCTGCTTTTATAATTTGTATAAATGGAATCATACTCTTATGTACTCTTTTGTGTCTGGTATTTTTGCTTAACATTGTGAAATTCTACCACATTATTGTATGTAGTCTAATAATATTCTGCATACATATATACCTTATATGTATATGTGTATAAGTATGTGTGCATCTTATATGTATATGTATATATAAGTATATGCATACATTATATTTTGTCAACAAATATTGATGTAATCCTACCATGTTACAGCCACGTTGTCCCTCCTCTAGGAGATTTAATTGCTGTGGAGCAGACAGACACACTGATTGGAAATTACCATGAGAATGATGAGGGCTGTAATTTGAATAAGCTCAGGAGCATTGAGTGTGAGGAATCTCTGGGGAGGAGATGCCTTTGGTTCACTTTTAGCTATCAAAGGAAGAAATGAACAAAGGAAACTTGAGGTAGAAGGAAAATTGACCAAAAGCCAAATACCTGGAAGGATGGAAGAGTGAGGCAGGAACCCCAAGGGGTCCAGAGAGAGAGGTAGATGGAGGAAAAACAGGGCAGGAAAGGATTTGTGTAGAGGTAGAGGCAGCTGAGATGGCAAGGGAGATGGTACTGGGAGGGACACTGGAAGGGAGGGCTGGAAGGGGGAGCGAGAGACAGACACAGGCAGACTGGGAGACAAATGGGATGAGAAACCTCAAACTATGCTGAGCTTGGATGGTCAGGGCTGCAATGGGGAGGTGAAGAAAGTTAAGGGTAAAGAAGTAGAAGAGGCCAGACCAGAAAGTGCCTTATATGAAATATAAGGTTTGGGGTTTTACTTAAGGGCAATAGTCAACCATTTGAAGAGGCTTTCACATTTCCTGCAGGTTTTAGAGTTTAATTTTAAGAATGTAGATTCTCTAGTCCATTGGGGGATACTAATATATTTTGAATAAGCTGATCAATAGGCATTATTTCTTTTTCTTTAATTTTTATTGAAATATTATATTCATGTATGTATATATAAGTATATATACCTTATATGTATATGTATATAAGTATGTGTGCACCTTATATGTATATGTATATGTAAGTATATGCATACATTATATGTAGGTGTATATGTAAGTATACATATATACACAAATAAACAGCACACACACAGAAAGTGCATGCATCATAAGTGCACAGCTTGATGAAGTTTCACAAATGGAACATAAACACAACTGTAACCAGCACTCATTTGAAGAAGCAGACATTTCCAGAACCCCAGAAGTAGCCTTATGCAACCTTCTGGAATCTACCTTCTCCAAATGTGACCACCATTATCACTTCTAATAGCATACATTATTTGATCTGCTTTTATAATTTGTATAAGTGGAATCATACTCTTATGTACTCTTTTGTGTTTGGTATTTTTGCTTAACATTGTGAAATTCAACCACATTATTGCATGTAGTCTAATAATATTCTTATTTTTATAATCATATTTTTTATTGTGGAATATAACATATATACATAGAAGTGATAATTTTCCAAGTGCAATTTAACAAATAGAGCACAAATTACAAAGAATGTTATATGTTACAGTTCCACAGTTTCAGTTATTTCCTTATTGTGGAATATACCATATATGCAAAAAGGTAATAACTTTCATAGTACAAGCTAACAAGTAGTTATATAGGAAATTTCCAAAAATGTTATGAGCTACTGTACCATAGTTTCAATTATTTCCTTATTATGAAATATAACATATATACAAAAAGGTGATAACTTTCAAATTACAATTTAAAAAGTAGCTATAGAGCAAATTTCAAAGAAGTCTATGAGTTACAGTTCCACCATTTCAGTTCTCTCCTTCTAGCTGTTTTAATACCCTAGCAACAAAGAAAAAGAAAATTATCTAGAGATTCAGTATTCATATCCTTTGGTAAATTCTATTTTGTCTGTTGCTACCCTTTCCTTTAGTTTAATCACTTTCCCAATTTTCAGGGATGTCTAGGCAGTGACCACCCTAACCTATTCATGTTGAAAAGAGGTGTTGACATTATGGGAAAAGGGGATGCATCTCATTGTCATTGAAGAGGCTATTGCCTCTAGGTTTTGGGACTTAGCTGGCATAGGAGGTCTCTGGAGGATTTAAGATTCTGAAGAACAAATTTACTGAGTGAAACTTTTATAGAGTCTCCAATAGGGATCCAGGTATTCTTTAGGGTTTTGGGGACTACTGTTGACTTGCCCTTGTCATACTGTGGTCATTTGGCATATCTAGGTGAAGCTTGCATAGGAGTAACCTCCAGGACATCCTCTTCACTCTATTTGAAATCTCTTAGCCACTGAAACCTTATTTGTTGCCTTGGTCAAAAAGGCATTCTCAACTTCTCTATACCAGGGTCAGGCTCATTCCCAGAATCTGTGTCCCATGTCACCAGGGAGACTCACTCACCTGGGGGATCCTGTCCTATGTGTGGGGAGGGTGGTGAATTTATTTGCAGTGTTTGGCTTAGAGAGAAAAAGTCCACATTTGAGCAACAAAGAGGTTCTCTGGAGGTGACTCCTAGGCATAATTGTAGGTGGGCTTAGCCTCTCCTTTTTTGTGTGTCACAAGGGATGCATATGGTTAGTTTTTGTAGATAATGTCAAACTGTTTCCCAAGTGGTTCTAACAATTTGTATTGTAACCCATAATGTATAAGAGTTTTGTTTGCTCTTTAATCAATGCTTGGTATTTTCAGTATTTTTACAATTTAGTCATTCTAGCAGGAATGTTGTGGAATTGAAATTTTCCCCCTCTTTGGGTAACTCTCTTTATTGTTTTGCTTATTGATATATATTCACATACCATACAATCATCCACAGTGTACAATCAATTTTTCACAGTATCATTGTATAGTTGTGCAGTCATCACAGTGAGCCCTTTCATACATTCATTACTCCAAAAAAAAGAATAAAAATAAAAATAAAAAGAGAACACCCAAAACATCCCTTACACTCCCTCTCCACCCCATTATTCATTTATTTTTTCCCCATTTTTCTATTCATCTGTCCATACACTGGATAAAGGGAGTGTGAGCCACAAAGTTTTTAAAATCAAGGGGTTCACACCATATAATCTGTTTAGTTATACAATCATCTCCAAGAATCCAGGCTACTAGATTGCAGTTCAACAGTTTCAGGTATTTCCTTCTAGCTATTCCAATACACTAAAACGTAAAAAAGGGATATCTACATAGTGCATAAGAATGCCCTCCAGAATGGCCTCTTGACTCCATTTGAAATCTCTCAGCCACTGAAACTTTATTTTGTTTCATCTGTCTTCCCCTTTTTGGTCAAGAAGGCTTTCTCAATCCCACAACTCCAGATTCAGGCTCATCCCTAGAAGTCATGCCCCATGTTGCCAGGGAGATTTTCACCCCTTGAGTCATGCCCCACATAAGGGGGAGGGCAGCAGGTCCATCTGCCAAGTTGGCTTAGAGAGAGAGACCGTATCTCAGCAACAAAAGAGGTTCTCTGAGTGTGACCCTTAGGCACAATTATAAGTAGGCTTAGCCTCTCCTTTGCAGTAACAAGCTTCATAAGGGCAAGCCCCAAGATTGAAGGCTTGGCCTTCTAAACTGGTAGTCCCCAATGCTTGTGAAATTATCAGGAATTCCACAGGTGGGGGAAGTTTAAAATTTCCACATTTTCCCCCAGTCCTTCAAGTGGGTTTTGCAAATACTTTTTTATTCTCTGAGCAAATTACTCTGGGATGTATCAGGGCTTTGCACTAACCTGTACAAACAAACCATATCTCACTCCCTATTCAATTTTCCATATAATTATGGTGTTTGAATAAACTGACCATACAAGTTAAATTATGTAGTGTGTTACAGAAAATTTAGATTTTGCACCAAATAAACATCTCTTCCCTTGGTCTCACACAGAAGTTGAAGTTTTAAAACACAGTCATTATCATCCTTTATGCTTTAACAATGTTACCGTTAACTATAGACTCTAGTTTGCATTGATTTATCTTACTCCTACAAGTCCATTTCATTCATACCTCTAATTGAAGTCTGATATCTTTTTTCACCTTCTTTAGCAGTTGTATGGAGTAATGTTGACATTCATAGGTGCATAACTCATGGTGTCACCCAGATACCTGAAGTTCCAGGGACCCACCAGGCTATACACAAAGATCTCAGCATCTCGGAATTTAGAGATAACCATTACAACTTAGGAATAGATGTGACTGCTGGAAGAGCTTACAATCTAGGAACCTTTACCATAAGCCTTCCCCTGAAAACCTATGGTTTCAGATTCAATTCTCACAGTTTGCACATTATAGTTAGTTCGTATTAGTGAGGCATTACAATGTTTGTCTTTTTGATTCTGGTTTATTTCACTCAACATACTGTCCTCAAGCTCCATTCACCCAGTTGCATACCTCACAACTTCCTCTCTTCTTGCTGCTGCTCAATATTCCATTGAATGTATACACCACAGTTCACCATTCCGTTCATCAGTCGATATACCCTCCATCTATTGAAAATCATGAATATTGCCACCATAAACACCACTGTGCAAATGTCCATTCATGCCCCTACTCTCAGTTCTTCCAAGTGTTTACCTGTTAATGGGGTTGCAGGACCATATGGCAACCCCATACTTAGCTTCCTGTGGAACCACCACACTGCCCTCCAGATAGGCTACACCATTCTCTTTCCCCATCAGCAGTGAATGGGTACATCCCTCTCTCCACATTTTCTCCAGCACTTTTGTCCCTCTATGTTTTCAACAGTTTTATTCACCCACCATACAATCTGTCCTAATTAAACAATCCATGGTTCCTGGTATAATCACATAGCTGTGCATTCACCATAACAGTCTATATGAGGACATGTCCATTTCTTCCAGATGGAAAGAGGAAGAGGAGAAAAAATGAGGAATAAAAAAGAAAGAAAATAAAAAATAAAAATAAAATAAAATAAAATACAACAGCACCAAGAATTCGGTACTCCTCCCTTATATCCCCCTTTTATTGACTTTTAACTTTGGTATATTGCCATTGTTACAATTAATGGAAGCTTAATACAATGTTACCATTAACTATAGACTCCAATTTGCATTGATCATAGTTTTTTCCCCTATACCATCCCATTTTCAACACCTTGCAAAATTGACATTCATTTGTTCTCCCTCATGTAAAAACATTCTTTTATTTGTATACTTAATCACCATCATTGACCTCTCTAGGTTTTGCTAAATTATACAGTCCCAGTCTTTATCTTCTGTCTTTCCTTCTGGTGTCATACATGCCTGTAGCCTTCAACCATACTCACACTAATCTTTGTTCAGTGTACTTACAATATTGTTCTACCATCACACAGTATTGTGATATCCATTTATGGATCTATGAATCAATCATGGTAAACATTCTGTACTCCTTCAGCATCAAATGCCAGATCTCTACCATCTTTCTAACTCCTGATTACCTGTGTTCTCAACTTTAACTCTTAAAGTTCACTCATTAATGTTAGTTCATATTGGTGAGACCATACAGTATTTGTCCTTTTGTGCGGTCGGGGTTACTGCTTCTAGGGGGAGTGGCGGCCGGTAGCCGAGCCCTCAGCTCTCGGGGCTGCTTAAAGGTTACCGGCGGCGGGGGCTCTTTCCCGGAGGCGAGGGCGAGGCGGAGGACGTTGGCCAGAGTCCTCGGCGAGAGGCGTGCAAGGAGGGCGGCGATAAGGACAAAAACACTCTTCATCCAGTAGGGGTATGCGCCAAAGAGATTTATTCAGGGGTGATTACAGGTTATATAGGCTGGTAAGAGGGGCAGGGCTGGAAAGGAGGTGAAGTAGCCTAAAATGGCAATATTGAAGGGAGAGGGGCTAGGATTGGTTCTGAGAGGATTCAGGAGCCGTTGCAGCGGGCGGGGGTTGTTTGGGCCACGGTGCATGCGCACTGGCGGTGGCAGAAGTGGCCTTGGCACCAGGGAGTGAGTGGGTAAGATAAGGAAGTGGGGAAAGGGCAGTTGGGAGAAAGGCGGTTTCCTCCGGCAAGCCTCCCCTGCCAGTGGCATTTTGGGTGAGGAAAAGGGAGCTGCCTTGACCTCGCTCCTCAGGCTCGGGGGGGCTGCAGAGGGCACTCACGCCCGTACCTACTACCCTCCCCAGGGGGTGATATCAAGTCCCCTGGCCCAGGCCTGGTAAGTCGAGGCACAAGCTCAGCTACCCGCACTTTTGTTTCTGGCAATTTTGCTCAACATAATGTCCTCAAGGTTCATCCACATGTTATATACTCCATGACTTTTTTCTGTCTTACATCTCTGTAATATTTTATCATGTATACCACAATGTGTTTATCCACTCGTCCATTGATGGACATTTGGGCTGTTTCCATCTTTTCGCAATCATGAATAATGCTGCTATAAACATCAGCTTACAAATGTCCGTTTGTGTCCTAGCTTTTAGTTCCTCTGAGTGCATACCTAGTAAGGGAATTGATGGATCATATGGCAATTCTATACTTAGCTTCCCAAGGAAACACCACACTGCCTTCCAGAGTGGTTGCACCATTCTACCTTCCCATCAACAGTGAATAAATGTGCCTCTTTCTCCACATCCTCTCCAGCACTTGTAATTTTCTGTTTTTTTTTTTTTTTTTTTTTTTTTATAATAGCCATTCTATTAGGTCTGAGATGATCTCTTATTGTGGTTGTGATTTGCATTTCCCTGATAAACAGTGAAGTTGAGCATCTTTTCATATGTTTTTGAGCCATTTGTATTTCCTCTTCAGAAAAGTGTCTGTCCATGTTTTTTGCCCATTTTTTAATCAGGTTGTTTGTCTTTTTGTAGTTGAGTTGTAGGATCTCTTTAAAGATTCTGAATAGTAAACCCTTATCTGATATGCGATTTCCAAATATTGTCTCCCATTGGGTAGGCTGACTTAGGTAAAATTTACTTTTCTGACAAAGTTCTTTGATGTACAAAAGTGTTCAATTTTGAGGAGATCGCATTTATCTATTTCTTCTTTCATTGCTCGCACTTTTGGTGTAAGGTGTAGGAAACCACCTCCTATCACCAGACCTTTAAAATATTTTTGGAATTGAATTTTGATATCCAATGAAGTTGAACACATTTTTGTTTATTGGCTTTTGGATCTCCTCCTTTGTAAAGTGTCTGCTTAAGTTATTTGCCCATTGTTATTAGGTTCTCTATCTTTTTCTTATTGATTTGTAGGAATTATTTTTATATTCTGTATATCAGTCCTTTTTTGAATACATTTATGATGATTATCCTTTCCCACTCTGTGGGTTACATTTTTGCTCTCTTATGATGTCTTTTGATGAACAGAAGTTCTTAATTTTAATATGACCTATGTCATTTTTTATATTTAGTTTTTCTTTTACCCTTTGTTTTTTATTGAGATTGTTCACATACCATACAACTATCCAAAGATCCAAAGTGTATAATCAGTTGCCCATTGTACCATCATACAGGTATGCATCCATCACCACAATTAATTTTTTTTAATTTTTAGAACATTTTCATTACTCCAGAACAGAAATAAAGACACACACAAAAAAGGAAACTCAAATCCTCCCATACACCTAACCACCCCGCCTCCATTATTGATTCATAGTATTGGTATAGTACATTTGTTACTGTTGATGAAAGAATCTTAAAATACTAACTGTAGTATATAGTTTGCAATAGGTATATTTTTTTCCTATATGCCCCTCCATTATTAACTTCTAGTTATAGTGTCATACATTTGTTCTGGTTCTTGAGAGAGTTTTCAAATATTTGTACAGTTAGTCATGGACATTGTCCACCACAAGAGTCACTGTTTTATACATTCCCATCTTTTAACCTCCAACTTACCTTCTGTTGACATACGTGACTCTGAGCTTCCCCTTTCCACCACATGCACACACCATTCAGCACTGTTAGTTATTCTCACAACGTGCTACCATCACCTCTGTCCATTTCCAAACATTTAAGTTCACCGTAGTTGAACATTCTGCTCATAGTAAGCAACCACTCCCCATTCTTTAGCCTCATTCCATATCCTGGTAACTTATATTTCAAGTGTATTATTTTACATATTATAATTAGTTCATATCAGTGTGACCCTTCAGTATCTGTCCTTATGTGTCTGTCTTGTTTCACTCAGTATAGTGCCCTCAAGGTTTCTTCATCAACCAATTTTTTTTAAAGATGGTTTTGTTCACACACCGTACATTCCATCCCAAGTAAACAATCGATGGTTCCCTGCATAGTTACGTATTTTTACGTTTTCACCACCATGGCCACTATCTATATAAGGACATCTCCATTTCTGCCACAAAGAAGGAGAAAGAGTCAAAGAAGGCAGGGAGACAAAAGAAAAAGAAAAAAGAAAGAGAGAAAACAAAACAAAACAACAGCAAAAAAGATAAAAAAAAAACGTGACAGCTAGGAAGCAACAAAAGGAAAGATAGCATTAAACTAAAGTAGAAAAAGAGTCAGACAACATCACCAATGCCAAGAGTCCCATACCCTTCCCCCATGTCCCCCCATATGCGTTTGGCTTTGGTATATTGCCCCTGTTACATTAAAGAAAGATAATACAATGTTTCTTTCAACCACAGTCTCTAGTCTGCACTGACCATATCCCTCCCTCAATCTCACCCCATTTTTAACATCTTGCAATGTTGACATTCATCCATTCTACCTCATGCAAAAACATATTTGTTGTTTTATCACAATCTTTGAGCACCCTAGTTTTCACTGAGCCATACAGTCCCAGTTTTTATCTTTTTTATCTTCCCTATTTCCAACCATACTCACAGTCATCTTTGTTCAGTGTACTTACAATGCTGTGCTACTATCTCCCAAAATTGTGTTCCAAACCCCTCACTCCTGTCTTTTTCTTTCTGTGTGTAGTGCTCCCTTTAGTGTTTCCTATAGAGCAAGTCTCTTGTTCACAAACTCTGTCATTGTCTGTTTGTCAGAGAATATTTTAAGCTCTCCCTCATATTTGAAGAACAGTTTTGCCAGATATAGGATTCTCAGTTGGTGGTTTTTCTCTTTCAATATCTTAAATATATCACCCCACTTCCTTCTTGCCTCCATGGTTTCTATTGAGAAATCCACACATAGTCTCATCAAGCTTTCTTTGTATGTGATGGATCACTTTTCTCTTGCTGCTTTCAGGATTCTGTCTTCATCTTTGACATTTGATAATCTGATTATTAAGTGTCTTGGCATAGGCCTATTGATATCTATTCTATTTGGAGTATGCTGCCCTTCTTGGATCTATAATTTTATATCTTTCAAAAGAGATGGGAAATTTTCATTGATTATTTCCTCTATTATTGCTTCTGCCCCCTTTCCCTTCTCTTCTCCTTCTGGAACACTCATGACATGTACATTCCTGTCTTTCATTTTGTCACTTAATTTTTGAAGACGTTGAGCATATTTTTCCATTCTTTTCTCTCTGTTCTTTTGTGTGTAGGCTTTCAGGTGCCTTGTTCTCCAGTTGCCAAGTGTTTTCTTCTGCCTCCTGAGATCTGCTGTTGTATGTCTCCATTGTGTTTTTCATCTCTTGTGTTGTGCCTTTCATTTCCATAGATTCTGCCAGTTGTTTTTGCAAACTTTTTATTTCTACCTTATGTATGCCCAGCATTTTCATTATATGCTTCATCTCTTTTGCCATATCTTCCCTAAACTTTTTGAATTGATATAGCATTCGTTGTTTAAATTCCTGTATCTCAGTTGAAGTGTAAGTTTGTTCCTTTTACTGGGCCATAACCTCATTTTTCTTGATGTAGGTTGTAGTTTTCTGTTGTCTAGGCATCTGGTTTCCTTGGTCACTCCAATCAGGTTTTCCCAGACCTGAATGGGCTCAGGTCTCAGAAGGAGGCAATACTATCACATCTCTCTGAGGGTGAGTCTTAGAAGATTGATACACCTTGTGAGGCCTCAAGTCACTGTGCTTTTCTGCCCAGCAGGTGGTGAGTGTCAGCCTGTAGCTCCAGACTGGTATAAGGAGGTTTGGCCCATGGCAGTTTTCCCCCAGGCTCTGGGGTCTGGTTCTGAATGGAAGGTGGGTAGTAGAGCTTGTCACAACCTTCTTTCTCTTATGGAAGATACACCCCTTAGGGAAAGGTCATTAGCATTTGAATAGTCTCTCTGCCTTTGCTATCTGCACCCTTTTTTGGGTCAGAGCACTGGGAAATGAAAATGGCTGAGGCTTTCTCCTCTGAGCTGAAAAAGTGACAGAAAGCCCCCTTTCATGGCTGTTCTGTGTCCTCCCTCAGTTTCACCCATCAGCAAGAGATAGCACTGGGTCCTCTGGGCTTCCCCTCTATCCCAGAGAGGTCCTCTGGCTCTCCAAGGTCAGTCATCACCAGGGGCCTCCATCTGCTTGTTGGGGACTTGTAGCTTGTCTTGAGCAGTCCACGTTTGTTAATGAAATCCCCAGTTGGAGCTCAGCTGAGCTGTATTTGCTCAGTTTGGGCTGTGGGAGGAGCAGCTCTTGGCATGGGTCCAGTTTTTACTTACAGATTTTATACTGTGATCTTGGGCATTCCTTCCAATTCAGGTTGGTGTATGATAAGTGGATGGTCATGTTTGTCCCCCTACAGTTATTCCAGATTATTTATTAGTTCTTCATGGTTGGTTATTAGTTGTTCCAGCAGGACTAACTAGGTTCCACTCCTCTCTGTGCCACCATCTTCCCAGGAAGTCTCTTTTGCCCTTTAAAAAAAAAAAGTCTTTTCTACTTCAAGCTCATGATCTCTACGGTTGCCTTTAAAAGTATTATTGTTACACCACTTACATTTATATATGCAAACCATCTGGTATTGATTTTTTTATATTGCACAGTGAGGTCAATATATTTTTTTCATATGGATATGAAATTGACCCAGCACTGTCAATCCTTTCCCCACCATGGTGCAGTGTTGTTTTTCATAAATCAGAGGATTGTATGTGTATGTGGGTCTATTTCCTTTTGTTTTTAATGCACAAGCATCTTTCACTATTGAGATTTTTTTGGTCAATATTTATATAGCAACATATGTATTTATGTCCTCAAAATTCAATATATATTTTAGCAAAATAATATGCAGAAAAAATCCTCATGTTACATTCTGTATGTAATTGGTAGTATGTGAAAATCACTTATGGGTACCATGAAAAACATGCTGTCAACAAAGGCATTGTGCTTCTCAAATATTCCACATTCTAACAAAGTAACTGCATCCAAAGTAACTGTTCAAACAACCATGTTGGTAATTACAATGCAATATTTTTTAACATTTACATCCTAACTTTGACAATTTGTTACTTATATGTAGGTGTTTTGCCGTGTTTTAGTTACCTGCAAGGAAACTGGTAGGTTTTTTGTTCATTTATGTAGATTGCATTCAATATAGCAGGAAATAAGGTCTCCAGTTTTCATGCAGACCTCTGATTTTCATGAAAGATTACTATGTTAGTGGGAGATACCTGCACCCAGTATTTTGTACTTCTGGCCCAGTAGCAAGTCCTGGATCTCTTCCTGTGTGTAACCCAAGGACACTATCAACTCAATTCTCTGGAAGTTCTTGTTGTCAGAAAGTGGCTCTGTGAAAGGCTTTAAGATCATCACCTTCATAGCGCACATGCATGCATGGATCTCCCATGATTTGCTCTAAAGTGCCTGTCTTGCTGAGATTGAAAACGAATACAAGCCTAGGCAGCAAGTATCTTCCTGAGGCCCAGGCAGAAACTAAATCGGGGCTTGGAATTGCAAAACAATGACTCCTTATGAGTTCATAGCAAAATGGACCTATCAAGGATGGGGATAATCCACAGTGATGGTCACAATTTTTGGTCTCAAGAATCATTTACTCTTTTATTTTTAAACAGGCTTTATTTTTTAGAGCAATTTTAGGTTTACAGAAAAATTACACAAAAAGTACAGAGTTCCCACAGACCCATTAATCTTGCATTAATGTGGTAACTTTGTTACGATTGATGAACCAATATGGATACGATATTATTAACTAAAGTACATAGTTTACATTAGGCTTTACTCTTTGTATTGTGCAGTTTTATGGGTTTTGATAAATGTGTAATTATAATGTAGCCACCATTTTAGTATCATATAGAATAGTTTCACAGCCCTAAAAGTGCTCTGTTCTCCACCTATTTATCCTCGTCCCCTCTCCCTGAGTCCCCAGCAACATGTGATCTTTTTTACAGTTTCTATAGTTTTGGATTTTCCAAAAAGTCATATAGTCAGAATTAGCAATTAGCATTTTAAGTTTCTCCATGTCTTTTGTGGCTTGATATCTCATTTCATTTTATCATTAAGTAATACTTCATTTTCTGAATGTATTGCAGTTTGAAGGACATCCATGCATAATTTGAGGGACATCTTGATTGCTTCCAGGTTTTTTCAGTTATTAGTTGTTACCATAAACATTTGAGTGAAGATTTTTGTGAGGACATAAGTTTTCAACTCATTTGAGTAAATACCTAGAAGCACAATGCTGGATCACATGACAAGCCAATGTTTAGCTTTGAGAGAAACCACCACACTGTCCTCCAAAGTGGCTGTGCCAGTTTTCATTCCTACAGGCAATGAATGGGAGTTCTTTCTCCATCTCCCCACCAGCATTTGGTGTTGTTAGTGTTTTGGATTTTAGGAATTATAATGGTTGGGTTGAGAGTGTTGTTTTAATTTGCAATTGCCTAATGACATATGATGTTGAGTATCTTTCCATATGCTTATTTGCTGTCAGTATATCTTCTTTGCTGAGGTGTGTGTTCAGATCTCTTGCCCATTTTTTACATTGGAATGCTTATTTTCTTATTGTTGAATTTTAAAGTACATTGTTTATTTTGTTACAAGATTATTACTAGAAATGTGTTTGCAAATGTTTTCTCCCAGTCTGTGGCTTGGCTTTTCAGTCTTTTAACAGTGTCTTTCACAGAGCAGTTTTTAATTTTAATGAAGTTCAATTTATCAGTTTTTTCTTTCATTGTTTATGCTTTTAGTGTTGAATGTAAAAAGTTAACACCAAATCAAAGGTCATCTAGATTTTCTCGTACGTTATCTTCTAGAATTTCTATAGTTTTTCATTTTACACTTAGGTCTATGCCCATTTTGAGTTAATTTTCGTGGCAAGTATAAAGTCTGTGGCTAGATTCATCTTTTTGTATGTGGATATCCAGTTATTCCAGCACTGTTTGTTGAAAGACTGTCTTTCCCCCGTTGAATTACTTTTGCCTTATAGCAACTCTTGAAGTTGGGTAAGATCAGTCCTCCAACTTTGTTCCTCTTCAGTGTTGTGTTGTCTATTCTGGGTCTTCTGCCTTTCCATATAAACTTTAGAATCAGTTTGTTAATATCCAAAAAACAACTTACTGGGACTTTGATTGGGAATGTGTTGAACCACTAAACTTGGAAAGAATTGGCTTCTTAATACTATCTGTTCTTCCTATACATGAACATGGCATATCTTTCTATTTATTTAGATCTTTGATTACTTTCATCAGAGTTTTGTAGTTTTCCTCATATAGAATCTGTACATATTTTTGTTAAATTTATACCTAGGTATTTCACATTTTTGTGCTAATATAAATAGTGTTGTGTTTTGTATTTCAAATTTTATTGCTAGTATATACTAAAGCAATTAACTTTTAAAAAAATGACCTGTTTTTCTTTGCTGTATCATTCTATCATCTATCTGTCTGTCTATCTGTCTGCCTATCATTTTCTGAACATTTGGGAGAAGTTGGACATAGTGTACCCCTTGAAAACATAATACTTCGATGTCCCTTTCCTATGAACAAGGATATTCACTTATGTAATCACCTTTAGTGTAGTTATCAATTTCAGTAAATTTAATGTTGATATAAAGCTTACATTCTGTATTCTAATTTGCTCTATGTCTTAATAGTGTCTTTCTGAGCCTTTTCTCCTCCATTCTTAGATTCCATCCAGTATCAGATATTGCACTTAATTGTCATTATCTCTTTAGTTTCTCTTTCTCTCTCTCTTTTTTATTTGTGGAAGCATATATGCAACATGAATTTTCCCCTCCCAACCCCCCCCCACCAAGCCTACCATTCAGTGGAATGGAGCATATTCAAAATGTTGCAGTGTCCTCACCACTATCCATTACTAGAACTTTCTCTTCACCCCAAACAGAAACCCTACACTCATTTTTCATTAACTCCTCATTGCCCCTGTCCCCATCCTCTGGTAACCTGCACCCTACTTTCTGTCTCTGTGAGTTTGTATATTCTCTGATATTTAATTTGTGGTTACCACAGGGCTTAAATTTATATCCTAAATCTATAACAATCTCATTTGCTTTGATATGAACCTAACAACTTCTATGGCATATGTAAGCTCTGTTTTGATATTCCTCTGTCTTCCCACCTTTTTGTAGTTCTTGTCACAAATTGCATATTATACATTATGAGTCCAAAACCATTGATTTATCACTACATTTTGTGCATTTGCCTTTTAGATCCTGAGGGAAGTAAAAGGTAGAGTTACGAATCAAAATACAATTGTACTGCTATTTCTACTTGCCCAGTTTATTATTTTTACTGAAGATCTTGATTTCTTCATGTGACTTCATTAAATTGTCTAAGGGTCCTTTTCTTTCAACCTGCAGAACTCCCTTTAGCATCTCTTGTAGGGCTAGTCTAGTGGTGAGAAATTCCTTTAAGTGTTTATTTATTTGGGAATGTCTTAATCTTTCATTTTTTTTTATTGAGATTGCTCATATACCATACAATTATCCAAAAATCCAAAGTATACAATCAATTGCCAATGGTACCATCATACAGCTGTGCATCCATCACCACTATTAAATTTTTTTTCAATTTTTAGAACATTTTCATTACTCCATAAAAGAAATAAAGGCACACAAAAAAAGGAAACTCAAATCTTCCCATATCCCTAACCACTCCCTTCTATTATTGATTCATAGTATTGGTATAGTACATTTGTTACTGTTGATGAAAGAATCTTAAAATACTAACTGTAGTATATAGTTTGCAATAGGTATATTTTTTTCTTATATGCTCCTCTTTTATTAACTTCTAGTTATAGTGTCATACATTTGCTCTAGTTCATGAGAGAGATTTCTAATATTTGTACAGCTTAGTCATGGACATTGTCCACCACAAGAGTCACTGTTTTATACATTCCCATCTTTTCACCTCCAACTTTCCTTCTGTTGACATACGTGACTCTGAGCTTCCCTTTTCCACCACATGCACACACCATTCAGCACTGTTAGTTATTCTCACAACATGCTACCATCACCTCTGTCCATTTCCAAACGTTTAAGTTTACCCTAGTTGAACATTCTGCTCATAATAAGCAACCACTCCCCCTTCTTTAGCATCATTCTATATCCTCGTAACTTATATTTCATGTCTATGAGTTTACATTATGATTAGTTCATATCCGTGAGACCCTGCAGTATTTGTCCTTATGTGTCTGTCTCATTTCACTCAATATAATGCCCTCAAGTTTTCTTCATCCAACCACTTTTTTAAAGACAGTTTTGTTGATACACCATACATTCCATCCTAAGTAAATAATTGATGGTTCCCTGTATAGTCATGTATTTATGTATTCACCACCATCACCCCTATCTATATAAGGACATCTCCATTTCCCTAACAAAGGAGGAGGAAGAGTCAAAGAAGGTAGAGAGACAAGAAAAAAAGAAAAAAAGAGAGAGAAACAAAACAAAACAAAAATGACAGCTAGGATGCAACAAAAGGAAAGATAGCATTAAACTAAAATAGAATAAAGAGTCAGACACCATCACCCATACCCTTCCCCTATGTCCCCCACCCCCATATGCATTTAGCTTTGGTATATTGCCTATGTTATATTAAAGGAAGCATAATACACTGTTTCTGTTAACTATAGTCTCTAGTTTGCATTGATTGTATTTTCCCCTCTATCCCACCCCATTTTTAACACCTTGCAATGTTGACATTCATTTGTTCTACCTCATGTAAAAACATATTTGTACATTTTATCACAATTGTTGAGCACCTAGGTTTCCCTGGGTTACACAGTCCCAGTCTTTCTCCTTCATCTTTTGTTCTGGTGTCCCACATGGTCCTAACCTTCCTCTTTCAACCATACTCACAGTCATCTTTGTTCAATGTACTTACATTGCTGTGCTACTATGGCCCCAAATTGTGTTCCAAACCTCTCACTCCTGTCTTTTCCTTTCTGTCTGCAATGCTTCCTTTAGTGTTTCCTGTAGATCAGGTATCTTGTTCACAAAGTCTGTCATTGTCTGTTTGTCTGAGAATATTTTAAGCTCTCACTCATATTTGGAGGACAGTTTTGCCAGATATAGGATTCTTGGTTGATGGTTTTTCTCTTTCAGTATCTTAAATATATCACACCACTTCCTTCTTGCCTCCATGGTTTCTGTTGTGAAATCCACACATAGTCTCATCAAGCTTCCTTTGTATGTGATGGATAGATCTTCTCTTGCTGCTTTCAGGATTCTCTCTTTGTCTTTGATATTCGATAATCTGATTATTAAGGGTCTTGGCATAGGCCTATTCATATCTATTCTGTTTGGTGCACGCTGCACTTCTTGGATCTGGAATTTTATGTCTTTCAAAAGAGATGGGAAATTTTCATTGATTATTTCCTCTATTATTGCTTCTGTCCTCTTCCCTTCTCTTCTTCTGGGACACCCATGACACATATATTCCTGCATTTTATTTTGTATTTAAGTTCCTGGAGATGTTTCTCACATTTTTCCATCCTTTTCTCTATCTGTTCTTTTGTGTGTAGGCTTTCAGGTATCTTGCTCTCCAGTTTCTGAGTGCTTTCTTCTGCCTCTTGAGATCTGCTGTTGTATATCTCCATTGTGTCTTTCATCTCTTGTGTTGTGCCTTTCATTTCTTTAGATTCTGCCAGTTGTTTTTTCAAACTTTCAATTTCTACCTTATGTTTGCCCAGTGTTTTCATTATACACTTCATCTCTTTTGCCATATCTTCCCTAAACTTTTTGAATTGCGTTAATATTAGTTGTTTGAATTCCTGTATCTCATTTGAAGTGTAAGTTTGTTCCTTTGACTGGGCCATAACTTTGTTCTTCTTAATGTAGGTTGTAGTTTTGTGTTGTCTAGGCATCTGGTTTCCTTGGTTACCCCAATCATGTTTTCCCAGACCAGAACAGGCTGAAGTCTGGTAGGAGGCAATAGTATCACATCTCCCTGAGGGTGTCTTAGATTTATATATCTTGTGAGGCCTCAAACGCTGTGCTTTTCTGCCCAGCAGGTGGCACCTGTCAGCCTGTAGCTCCCAACTGGTGTAAGGAGGTGTGACATGTGGCTGTTTTCCCCTAGGGTCTGGGGTCTGGCTCTCAATGGAAGGTGGGTAGGAGAGCTTGGCACTGCCTCTTTCCTCTTAGAGAAGATTCATCCCCTGGGGAGAGGTCATTAGCATTTGAATAGTCTCTGACTCTGCTATCTCCACCCTTGTCTGGGTCTGAGCACTGGGAATTGAAAATGACTGAGGCGTTCTCCACTGAGCTGAAAAAGGGACAGAATGGCCCCCTCCAGGGTCAGTCTGTGGCCCCCCTCAGTTTCACCTGTCAGCCAGAGGCAGCACCTGGTCCTTTGAGTTTTCCCTCCCTCCCAGAGAGGTCCTCTGGCTCTCCAAGATCAGTCATCACCAAAAGCCTCTGTCTGCTTGTTAGGGATTCATAGCTTGTAGTGAGCAATCCATGTGTTAATTTAAACCCCAGTTGGAGCTCAGCTGAGCTATATTCACTTGCTTGGAGACTGCTGCTCTCTAGCACAGCGAAGCTTTGCTGTTTGCTGTGGGGAAGGGGGCTCTCAGACTTTGCAGTTCAGGCCATGGGGGGAGGGGGCTCCTGGCTTGGTTCCACAGTTTTTACTTAGATTTTATGCTGTGGTCTCAGGCATTCCTTCCAATTCAGGTTGGTGTATGGTGAGTGGGTGGTCATGTTTGTCCCCCACAGTTATTCCAGATTATTTACTAGTTGTTCCTGATTGTTTATTAGTTGTTCCAGGGGGACTGACTAACTTCCACTCCTCTCTATGCCACCATCTTCTTCTCTTAATCTTTCATTTTTGAAAGGCAATTTTGCTGGATACAGAATTCTTTGTTGGCATTTTTTTTTTTTTTCTTTCAGAACTTAAACATGTCCTCCCACTGATTTCTTGCCTCCATGGTTTCTAATGAGAAATCAGCACTTAATCTTATTGAGGCTCCTTTACATGTGACATGTTACTTCTCTCTTGTGGCTTTCAGAATTCTCTATCTTTGGCATTTGAAAGTTTTATTATAGCATGGCACAGTGTGATTCTCTTTGAGTTTTTCCTGTTGGAGTCTCTTGAGCATTTTAGATGCTTATATTCTTATCTTTCATTAAATTTGAGAAAATTTCAGCCATTATTTCTTTGAATATTTTCTCTGCCCCTTTCTTCTCCCTTTGGGCTCCTACAATGCATGTATTCATATGCTTGATGGGGTCCCACAGGTACCTAAGGCTTTGTTCACTTTTCTTCATTCTTTCTTCCTTTTGCTCCTCAGACTGGATGATTTCAATTGTCTTATCTTTAAGTTCACTGATTCTTTCTTCTGCCAGCTCCAAACTGCTATTGATTCCCTCTAGGAAATTTTAAATTTCTGTTTCTATGATCTTCTGCAATGTGTGCTTCCTTTTCATAATTTCCATCTCTATATTCTTTTTGTCTTCATATATCTTTTTCCTGATTTTCTTTAGTTTTTTTTTTGTCCATATTTTCCTTTAGTTCTTTGAGCTTACTTAGAACCATGTTTCTAAGATCTTCGTCTTTTAAAAAATACCTTTTAAAAAGGAATGTCCCAGGTCTGATCCTCCTCACTGATGGTTTCTAATGCTTCAGTCTTCTCTTTTGCTTGGGTCATCACTTCCTGTTTCTTTGTAGGTTTTGTAATCTTTTGTTGAAACATGAACATTTTGGTATTTTAATTTATCACTGGACTTTATATTCTGAAGCATATATTCCTTACTTAAGCTTGTATCCAGCTAGTGTTATGACAGAGGTTTCCTCAAATTGCAGGAGCTAACTAAAAAAAAGAGGAGGAGGAAGAGGAGGAGAAAAAGAAAACACCATTCCCAATCTTTGAAGATTGACTTGTATGATTGCTCTCCTTCAGGGCATATCCATACAATGACTTTAGAGAATAGCTCCCTGCTAAGGTGTAGGGGCCTCCCTGATTCCTTCTGCATATGCACATGTGCTCCTAAGAATTCCCCCTTTTACATGGATACAAATGTCTCCTCTTTCCTATCATACAGTTTCCCTATGGCCCAGGGCACTGCACTCTATGTCTAATAGCCAGCAATCCCTTGCCACAGGCAGCGTGACATGACTGCTCACACTCAGCTTTCAGCAGGAGAGCTCAATGAGCCATCTTTTACATGCAGGGCTTCTGGAACCCCCAGGCCACCAACAGAGAGATTGGGAGACATATATGCTTCCCCATATGTGCATGAGGGTTACTCTGCTCCCTCCAGAACTGGGACCAGGGATCCACAATGGGAGTGCAGACCAGCTCTGTACTGAGCCAGTGAAGGGAAGAGGGAAGGGCCAGCCAAGGTGCCACAATAACTTACCACTTTAAGTGGCGTTTTTCTAGATTTGGCAGTCACCCTGTTACTACAATCCTTTAACATTTTTCTTGGAAGTTTTAGAAAGACATTTCTGCCAGTCTTTGTGGGTTGTTCAAAGCTTCTGTAGGGGGATGGAGTCCTGAAGTATCTCACTCCTCCATCTTGATCCAGCAATTAACTTTTGTATATTAAGTCTATATTCTGAATTCTTGCTAGAATCACTTAGTTTCAGGAGTTTTTTGTCAATACTTTAGGATTTTCTACCGTCTGTGAACAAAGACAGTTCTTTTTTCTTCATTCCCTATCTTTGTACTTTTCTTGCCTGTTTGCAATAGCTAGGAATTCCAGGAATAGGCATGGTAAGAGAAGGCATCTTGCCTTGTTCCCAATTGTAGGGGATACATCTTATTTCTCACCATTAAGTATGACGTTAGCTGTAGATTTTTGCAGATGTTCTCTATCAAATTGAAAATATTCCTTTCTATTGCCAGATTGCTAAGAGTTTTTATCATGAATGTATGTTAGGTTGTGTCAAATATTTTTCTTGCATCTATTGATATGATCATATAATTTCTCTTCTTTAGTCCAGTTATCCATTATATTAATTGATTTTAAAATGTTGAACCAGCCTTATATTTGTGGAATAAATCTCACTTGGTCATGGCATATTATTCTTTTCATATTGTTAGATATGATTTGCTAATTTTTTTGAGGATTTTTACTTCTATGTTCGTGAGAGATATTGCTCTGTTGTTTCCCTTTCTTGAAATGTCTTTGTATGGTTTTGGTATCAGTTTAATGCTGTTCCCATAGAATGAATAAGGAAGGGTTCCCTCAGGTTCTAATTTCTGGTAGAGATTTTAGAAAATTGGTATCATTTCTTCTTTAAATGTTTGGTAGAATTCACTAGTGAAACCAATGCATTGTTACCATTAATGTTACTATTAATTGTTACTATTAATATTACAGTTCTCTTTTAAACCAATTAAGAAGAATAAATGCTTTATTTTACCTTCATTTATTCCTTCTCTGATGATTTTTTTAGATTTGTACAACCAATTTTTGACTTACGTAATTTTCTTTCTGCCTGAAGAACTTCTTTTATAATTTCTTTCAGGGCAGGTCTGTGGGTGATTATTTCCCTCAGCTTTTGTTTCTTTGAGGAAATCTTTATTTTTTCATTTTTGCAGGATAATTTCACATAATTTAGAATTTGTAGTTGATGTTTTTAACACTTTAAATATTTCATTTTTTTCTTCTTGCTTACGTGGTTTCTAATGATAAGGCTACTCTAATTCTTGTTTGTTCCTCTATAAGTAATGTCTCTTTGGTTTACTGCAATTTAAATATGATATGCTTATGATATGGTAGGGTGGTAAGAGAACTGCATTCTATTATCATCTGATTAAGTCACTGTCTTCTAGTGAATTTGTGCCTCAGAGCTGTGACCTTCACAAATATTTCTCTAGTGGTATAGCTTTTCTCAACTTCTGTCTACTTCTTTCCCTGGCCGTCCCAAATCCATTTCTCTGAAGCCATGAACCCTGTTGATGACATTTTTTTTTTCTATTAGGTGAGAAAAAGTCTGGCGATGGTTGGAATGTGAATTCCTCCTACCTGCTGGGATAAGGCTCTAATAAAGTCTCTTTCCTTGGAGAGTAGGCTTTTGTTATGGAAATAACTCTGGGTGTATTTCTCAGTGTTTACTCTTCTCTTCCCTCTGCCAGAGCCTTGAGGTATCTTTCTTGGATCTTGACTGTGAGAACCTGGTGGGGTTCCTGAAGGTAAAGCACACAAAAGTGTGGCCACCCCTCAGTACTGTAGCCTCAACAAGTTCCTTATGCTCATTCTAGTCACACACAGTCTACAGAAATTAAATTTTCTTTAATCCTGCCAGTTTGTGGTTCTAGTAGTTTCTCCTCCAGATATGTAAATCTTGACTGTGACTCTCTTGTGTACCTATTTCTCCAGAATTTGGGTTAGTGGTGTGCCCTACCTCCTCATTTTTCTAATGGCTCCAAGAAAACACTGATTTCCGCTTCCCATTTTTACTTGTTGGACAGAAGCAATGACTCCAAAGCTCTTTATATGTTGTACTTAAATTGGAGTCCTTCACACAATATTTTCATTGTTGTTTACTTGACTTCATTGATGGAAGAGATGGAATCCTCAGGGCAAAAATACTGACTTGACTGAAGAAAAGATTAATGTTTTAGTAAATTAAACACTCATTCTAAGTTACTATTTTATCACCATTTTTTTTAAGTGTGAAAACTAAAGTTAAGAGATTTAAGCAACTTAGCTTAGTAATCAATAGAATGGGGGCATTTGACTCAAAATTTATATTCTTGCTATAAAGTAGAGAACCACATACAACTTTTGTAGTTCCTGCTATATTATATTGCACTTGCTAGTTGCTATGTAAATTGAAGGGAGGGGAAAACAATATGTGTCGAAATAATAATTATTAAATTTGTAGATGTTATTTATAAAACATATTGAATCAGACTTTCAAAATCTAGGATTTACTTGGTTGAAGGGAAAAGAATTCTATCGGTGTTTTATAGGGAACAGAATAAGTAAAATGAAAAGTATTGTTTGTTGAGACCTAAGTATCCCATGAGATGAAACTAAGGAATAATTTTGGGCTAAAATTTCTGTTGAAAAATAAAAATAATTTCATTCTGCTGTTTACAAATTCTGACAGTACTTCTTGGTTTCATGTACGGATGACTGAGTTTTAACTCCTCCAAGTACCATATCCATGGCAATTATTATTTATGGTGTCATCTTATGCTTGTCTTCCATCCTATGCTGTGAAGTCTTGGAAAGCAGGGACCAAGACTTCTTGTTGTTATCTTTTACAACCCCATACATGTTGCCTTTATAACAAGGAAGCACTTAGGAAGGTCATGCTGGAAGAATGGATGCCTGCATGTAACCAGGGTTGCAGATCCTTGTCTCTACTTAAAGGTTTGTATGTCAATATTGAGCAGCTCCTAAGTATGAGCTAGCATTCACCCATCAATTGAAATTACAAGTTACAGGACAATGTTAATCCAGAAAAACTTGATACACCAAAAAACATTTCATAATTAATGACCCAGCTAAGTCCTTAAAACATGTACTGTTAAGAGTCTTCAGGAGATGCACCTTTAACAAAACCAACCAAGTATGTTTTGAGCTTGAACAGTCCCAGTGAGGTCTAATCTCAGAGGCAAAAAGCTTTTCATCATTCTACAATCAAAGCAATGAGAGGTAGAGGGTACTTAGTTTCCTCATTTATATTCTGACCTACAAAAGATATCTAAGAGAGGAAAGGTCTTTTGCTTGAAGGTAGACATGCTTCATACTGGTTCATAATGTTGTTTCCCTCAACTTCTTCGGCTGTAAGCTTGGAGCTTGGACAAGAAGGTTGCTTGCAAAGTGTGGTTGGGGAAGTCATGAGAAGGCCTTGGGAACTAAAGCTATAATATTTGAGCCAGTCCTTCAACATGACATTGTATGAGGTGAATTTCTTCTCTCTCTGAAACTTTTAATTCCTTTCCTATTTCAAAGAGTCACTTTTTGTCTCAAACCATAAAAAGATGTGGATATTATTCCTCTTAAGGGTAGCTATGAAGTAGATGTAGAGATAGGATTTAGATAAAACCATAGATTCATATAACAGATAATTAGAATCACAACATGAAAAGGTTGTCTCTAGAAGGTGTGTGCTATAAAATATTTCCATCCTAAGACACTTTCTAAAGTACCCCTGAAAGATGGCAATTTAGTCTCAACTCAGATGCTTCTTGTTACAGGGAATTCCTGCCGTAATTACAAGTCACCTTGGTAACATTGTGGCATAGCTGTAGTTAGAAGTTAATGGAGAGCTAGTTGGCCACAATGGAAGAAATAATTTGCTTTCATAAAGGTAAGCTAGGAATGGCTGAGGCTAGCAACTGTAATTTCTGACATTGATACTATAGAATAAAAAGGTGTCTTGCATACTTAGTCTCTTGTAGCCTCTTTCAGAGATATTAGTCTAGGCAACTAAAAGCTCACAATTAGAGTGATAATCCTGAATACAGTTAGGAATGATGGGCAGGAAAAAAAGACAAGAAGAGAGTCAGGGCTCAGAGAGTACATGGAAATCAGGGGGAAGGGAAAACAGTGCAACAAAGCCAACCAGGCATTCAGGATCCAGGGACTTTGTTAATATCTGTATTAATTTCCCTCTCTGCAATGTCTCTGATACACTGGTGCTGTTTTCCTGGCTTAATTATGTGGCCGTGTGACTGAGTTTAAGGTAAGAAATAAAATTGCCTGTTTAAGCAATAGATTGACAGATGGAAAAGAGATTCCTTACTCCTAGCAATGCATAATCTTTCTTCTGTCAACCTAAAGAAAGTGAAATGTTTTCTCCAGGAAATGTAATCGTGGTAGCTATTCCATCAGACTTTTATACTTCCACTTCCTCCCTAAAGGCTCTTTTTTCACTTACTTGGAGATGTAGCAGAATCCATTAATTTGATACGCTACAGCTTGTTATAAGCAATATTTCTTTCTGCAATAACTAGATAGAAAATATTAAATTTAATATATTGGATTTAGGAAAATCATTTTTCCATGTTGTTCAACTAATTGCCCATTATAACATGTTAATTATTAAGTATAAATATAATGTCAAGGGAATTCAGGAAAAAAATGCAATTATTTCTAAGGGGAAACTAGAATCTATTTCTGTAAGCAGGGTTGATTTTTTTGGTGAGCCTCTGTGCTGTCTTTTCTGAGGTGGTTAAGAACTCCTCCAAGTTGTTCCCTGAAGGTATCTAACAGAGACGTAGAAGGACAGTGGACCTGAGAGACATGTGGAGTAAGTAAAGGTTTTAGCCTAATTTCCATTTCTTTGATGCATAAGCCAACTGGAGAAAATAGTTAACAGGACCTGTTTTCTTACAGGTTTTTTTTTTTTTTTTTTTTTTTTGCATATACTTTACATATATTTTCACTTCATTTACATATCATCAGTAAGCTGCAAATACCGTAAGCAGTTTTCAAGTGTGGAGCTTTTTTGTTGTGTTGCTTCTAGGGCTGTAGCATCCTAATATTTTTTATTTCTGTTGTCACTAAGCTTCAGTTTTCACCTCAGAATACATGTGGATTCAGAACCAGAGAAACTGTAAGGCCAGAGGGTAGAAGATAGTATTTATGAGCTACAATTTAAACAACTCAGTCTCAATCTTAATTTTATTCCTCCACCATTACTTGGTGTCAAATATTCAGCCAAACATTAATATGTATGACAGATCTGCCTTACCTTTCTTAACTCATTAAGCAAATATTTATCAAACTCTTGCTGTGTTAGACATTATGCTAGTTACAGGTTCAGAAAAGGAGACGCACAGACAAAAATCTCATGAGGTGGGTAAAAAAAACAGTAGGTAATTAAACAGGACTTAAGGGAACCCAAGAATCTCACACTGGTAAATGGAATCCTGTGTCCAGGTTGTCCAAAACCTCTTGCCAGGAAGGGAAGAAGAGTTAGAACATTTTCTAATTATAGATAATATGGTTGTCCAGATTGTGATTAAATAGAAAAAACACCAGTCTGAGAACCATGTTGCGGTAGTTTGGAAGCTATATCTACCCCAGAAAGGATCATGTTCTTTTAATCCATTCCTGTGGATGCAGACCTATAATAGGTGGGAACTTTTGATTGGGTTATTTCAGTTGAGATGTGATGCACCTCATTCAAGATGGGTCTTAATCCTCCTACTGGAATCCTTTATGAGAGGTTAAAGGTCATGCAGAAAACCCAGAGAGGCTCACAGAAAAAGCCCTAGGAGAAGCTGAGAGACAAGGACACACCCACAGAAGCTGAGAGAGGAAGTCACTGAAGCCAGAAGCTGGAAGCAATGACACCCAGGAGAGAAGCACCAGCTGATGTCGCCATGTGCCTTGCTATCTGACAGAGGAGCCCAAGCTCCCCAGTCTTCAGAGAAGCTACCATCAGCCTTAATTTGGACAATTTTTACAGTCTGGGAACTGTAAGCTTGTAAGTTAATAAAACCCCATTTTAAAAGCCAACCTATTTCTGGTATGTTACATTTTGTCATTTTTAGCAAATCAAAATACGTGTCCTCTCTTATTGCTTCTGAATAGCAGCATGACTTTTGGCAAATGATTAAAATTGTCTCTACGCTCAGTGTCCTCATTCATAAAATGAAGGAGTTTAAAGGAAACTTAAAGAGTTAATAAGAGAACTTAAAGAGTCAATCCAATTCATATATTTATAAATATATATTGTTGTTGCTCTTGTTTGGTCTCTAATTCTTACAATTAAAAAGACAAATCATAGGGTTGAAGTTTCACACCTTTTGTTTCTTCTTTCTTTTAATGTGTTTTTTCTGTTTCACTTAGCTGTCATAACTAACTTTTCCCAACTTTGCCTCCTTAGTCTTCTTTTTAAACATCTATTTTTCATTCTCCAGTTTTTCTATTTTTCCTAAATGGGAACCAAGAAAAGAAGAAATCACTGGAGAGAAATTATACATTTTCATCAGCAACTTTCTCTAAATTACATTTATTAAAGTCCAACTTTTCATATCCTATCTAATTTATTCCACTGAAGTTATTGTCAGTCTTGAAGTTCTTTTCCATTTATTGCATTTCAAAAAATAAGAAGTTAATTCCTTGCTTTTGAAAAATTAATAGCAACTAATTATAGTTGTAATACAGGTAAAATTGAGTTATCATGAATTGCTGACATGGATCTCTTTTGAGAAAAAAGTATGGATGAACTAAGACAATGATGCATTTTTTTATCTCACTTTTTGTAATGAATTCTCATTGCTTAAAATTTACATATGACCAACAAAGTGTGAAAAAGAGACTATATTGTCAAAACAACCAGGCAGCTTAATTTAAAAGCTACTTAATTGAGTGATAAACATAACAGAAATCAGTCATCTTACGTCCTTATGGCAGTGGAGGCCGCCACAGAAATAAAGTTGGACACAGTATCAGGGTTTTCTCATCTCTTATCCAGCATCTAATAAAGTTGTGTGTCCTCAGGAAAGTTCTTTCATGTCTCTATAATTCCTGTGAAATGAGGATAGCACCTATAGCTCCAGTTATCATAAATGTCACTCCAAATGTTTGTTTCAGGCTTTTGGTTAAATTGAGTTTATTGATGAGTTGTTGTTTTTAATCAGATGAGTCACAAGCTTCCTCAGATTCAAGGGGAGGGGAATTGGATGTTCCCTTTTGATGTGCGGGGTAGCGAGGTTCTAGAAGAGTGTTTAGGACAGGAGATACTCTTTTGGCCATATCTAGAAAATATACTCCCCACTTATGTTATTATTTTTAATATACAATACATGGACTTACAGAATGCCTCATCCACCGTCATGGTATTCCACACAGCATTGCTTCGGACCAAGGAACCCACTTCACAGCAAATGAAGTGAGGGGATGGGCACATGCTCATGGAATTCTGTGGTCTTACCATGTTCCCCGTCATCCAGAAGCAGCTGGGTTGATAGAATGGTGGAATGGCCTATTGAAGACTCAATTACAGCACCAACTAGGTGGCAATACCTTGCAGGGCTGGGGCAGTGTTCTCCAGGAGGCTGTGTATGCTCTGAATCAGCGTCCACTCTATGGTGCTGTTTCTCCCATAGCCAGGATTCATGGGTCCAGGAATCAAGGGGTGGAAACAGGAGTAGCACCACTCACTATCACTCCTAGTGATCCACTAGGGAAATTTTTGCTTCCTGTCCCTGCAAGTTTAAGCTCTGCTGGTCTACAGGTCTTGGTTCCAAAAGGAGGAGTGCTTCCACCAGGAAACACAACAATAATCCCATTGAACTGGAAGTTAAGGCTGCCACCTGGCCACTTTGGGCTTCTTATGCCTCTGAATCAACAGGCAAGTAAGGGGATTACTGTACTGGCTGGGGTGATTGATTCTGACTATCAAGGGGAAATAGTACTGCAACTACACAATGGAAGTAAAGAAGAGTTTTCCTGGCATACAGGAGATCCCCTGGGGCATCTCTTAGTACTACCATGCCCCGTGATTAAAGTCATTGGAAAACTGCAACAACCCAATCCAGGCAGTACTACCAATGGCCAAGAAACTTCAGGAATGAAGGTTTGGGTCACCCCACTCCTGGTACCAAAATCTGTCCTAGTTTGCTAATGCTGCAGAATGCAAAACACCAGAGATGGATAGGCTTTTATAAAACGGGGGTTTATTTCACTACACAGTTACAGTCTTAAGGCCACAAAGCATCCTCAGCAATCGGGTACCTTCACCGGAGGATGGCCAATGGCATCCAGAAAACCTCTGTTAGCTGGGAAGGCAGCTAGCGTCTGCTCCAAAGCTCTGGCCTCAAAACAGCTTTCTCCCAGGACGTTCCTCTCTAGCAAGCGTGCTCCTCTTCCAAACATCACTCCCAGCTGCACTCAGTGAGTTCCCTCTCTCTGAGTCAGCTCATTTATATAGCTCCACTGCTCAAGGCCCACCCTGATGGGCAGGGCCATGCCTCCATGGGAACATCTCATCAGAATCATCTCCCACAGCTGGGTGGGGCACACTCCAAGCAAATCCAGCCATCACCAAAATGCCTGCCCCACACAAGACCACAAAAATAATGGCATTTGGGGGACACAATACACTCAAACTGGCACAACCATTACCCTGGAAGATGGCCCACTTATTTATCTTTTTTGTATTTCCAATTTTTTAAATAACTAGTACCTATTCAAAAATATTTTGGTTATGAAATCTTTCAGGCTTCTTTTCTACACATATTTTGATGTTTATTTAAAATACGGGTGAGACCAAATTATTAAGTTTAGAGTTTTTATGTCTTGAAACTTATGGCTTGATAAATAACTTATCAAATATATATGAATTATCCTTGCTTTTGAGCTGACCTTCACAATCCTCTGAGGAGTGTTGTAAGTCCTAGCTGGAATGCCTGGGCTTCCAAATCTATAAGGATTTCTCTGGTGGGAAATAATTACTTTTGCCTCCTTAGTGAAATATAAAATGATGTAAAAATCCCTTTTAGCTTCAGAGTGAAATATTATAATGACAGAAAAAGTCACCTGGATGCTAAGGTTCTCTATGGTCTTTCACCAGAGTCTGAGTGAAGCTCTTAACAGCTGATCTAGTCAATGTGATTTTTGTCCGCAGCCATACCTCATGAGTTTCAATGAATGCTCCTTTTTCTAGTGGTTAAAAGTTCAGTCTTAAATGGAGATCTAAGATGGCAGCATAGAGAGGAATAGAAGCTAGTTAGCCCCCCCTGGAACAACTAATAAACAACCGGGAACAACTAGTAAATAATCTGGAATAACTGCTGGGGGACAAACGTGACCATCCACTCATCATACACCAACCTGAATTGGGAGGAATGCCTGAGATCACAGCATAAAATCTGTAAGTAAAAACTGCGGATCCAAGCCAGGAGCCCCCTCCCCCCACAGTCTGAGCTGCAAAGCCTCGTGGAGCTAGAGAGCAGCTCTTTCTGAGCAAGTGAATACAGCTCAGCTGAGCTCCAACTGGGGTTTTAATTAACAAGCATGGAATGGGGATATGAATCCCCAACAACAGACAGCAGCTTTGGGTGAAGACTGACCTTGGAGAGCCAGAGGGTGACTGCAGACTGGCCCTGAAGGGGGCTTTCTGTCCCTGTTTTGGCTCGGTGGAGAAAGCCTCAGCCATTTTCAGTTCCCAGTGCTCTGATTCAGACAAGGGGGGAGATAGCACAGGCAGAGAGAGACCATTGAAATACTAATGACCTCTCCCTATGGGCTCTAACTTCCCTAGGAGGGAAGAGGTGGGGCCCAGCTCTACTACCCACCTTCCATTCAGAACCAGACCCCAGAGCCTGGGGGAAAACAACCATGGGCCACACCTCCTTACACCAGCCTGGAGTTACAGGCTGACAGGTGCTACCTTCTGAGCAGAAAAGCACAGTGACCCAAGTCCTCACAGGGTGTACCAATTTTTTAAGACACACCCTCAGGGAAACCAGATATGGAATAGTTCTTCCTTCTGGGACCAGAGCCAGTTTTGGTCTGGGAAATCCTGATTGGGGTAACCAAGGAAACCATGCCTAGACAACAGAAAAGTACAACCTACACTAAGAAAAATGAAGTTATGGCCCAGTCAAGGGAACAAAGTTACACTTCAACTGAGATACAGAAATTTAAACAACTAATACTAAGTCAATTCAAAAAGTTTAGGGAAGATATGACAAAAGAGATGAACTATATAATGAAAACACTGGGCTACATAAGGTAGAAATCAAAAGTTTGCAAAAACAACTGGCAGAATCTATGGAACTGAAAGGCACAACACAAGAGATAAAAGACACAATGGAAACATACAACAGCAGATCTCAAGAGGCAGAAGAAAGCACTCAGATACTGGAGAACAAGGCACCTGAAAGCCTACAAACAAAAGAAAAGATAGAGAAAAGAATGAAAAAATAGAAGCAACATCTCTGGGAACTTAAGGACAAAATGAAAATCAGGAATGTACATATCATTTGTGTCCCAGAAGGAAAAGAGAAGGGAAAAGGGGCAGAAGCAATAATAAAGGAATTAATCAATGAAAATTTCCCATCTCTTATGCAAGACATAAAATTACGGATCCAAGAAGTGCAGTGTACCCCAAACAGTAAATCTGAATAGGCCTGTGCCAAGACAACTAATAATCAGATTATAAAATGTCAAAGATAAAGAGAAAATCCTGAAAGCAGCAGGAGAGAAGCAATCCATCACATACAAAGGAAGCTTGATAAGACTATGTGCAAATTTCTCAATAGAAACAAACCATGGAGGCAAGAAGGAATTGGGGTAATATATTTAAGTACTGAAAGAGAAAAACTACCAACCAAGAATCCTGTATCTGGCAAAACTGTCCTTCAAATATGAGGGAAAGCTTAAAATATTCTCAGACAAACAATGACAGACTTTGTGAACAAGATACCTGATCTACAGGAAACACTAAAGGAAGCTTTGCAGACAGAAAGGAAAAGACAAGAGTGAGAGGTTTGGAACACAATTTGGGGTGATAGTAGCACAGCAATGTAAGTACATTGAACAAAGATGACTGTGAGTATGGTTGAAAGAGGAAGGTTAGGACCATGTGGGACACCAGAACAAAAGATGAAGGAGAAAGACTGGGACTGTGTAACCCAGGGAAACCTAGGTGCTCAACAATTGTGATAAAATGTACAAATATATCTTTACATGAGGTAGAACAAATGAATGTCAACATTGCAAGGTGTTAAAAATAGGGTGGCATTGGGGGAAAATGCAATCAATGCAAACTAAAGACTATAATTAATGGAAACATTGTATTATGTGTCCTTTAATATAACAAAGGTAATGTACCAAAGCTAAATGCATATGGGGGGGGGAGTGGAATAGGGGAAGGATATTGGACTCATGGCATTGGTGATGTTGTCTGACTCTTTATTCTACTTTAAGTTTATGCTATCTTTCCTTTTGTTGCTTTCTAGCTGTCATGGTTTGTTGTTTTTTTCTCTCTCTTTTCTTTTTCTTTTGTCTCTCTGCCTTCTTTGACTCTTCCTCCTTCTTTGTGGAAGTAATGGAGATGTCCTCATAATGATAGTGGCTATGGTGCTGAATACAGAAATACGTGACTATACAGGGAACCAACGATTGTTTACTTAGGACTGAAGGTATGGTATGTGAACAAAACCATCTTAAAAAAAAGGGGTTGATGAAAAAAGCTTGAGGGCACTATATTGAGAGAAATAAGACAGACACATAAAGGGAAATATTGCAGTCTCACTGATATGAACTAATTATATTATGTAAACTCATAGATATGAAATACAAGTCACCAGGATATAGAATGAGGCTAAAGAATGGGGAGCAGTTGCTCATCATGAGCAGAATGTTCAGCTAGGGTGAACTTAAATGTTTGGAAATGGACAGGGGTGATGGTAGCATGTTGTGAGAATAACTGACAGTGCTGAAAGGTGTGTGAATGTGGTGGAAAGGGTAAGCTCAGAGTCACACATGTCACCAGAAGGAAGGTTGGAGGTTAAAAGATGGAAATGTATAAAACAGGGAATCTTGTAGTGGACAATGTCCATGATTAACTATACAAATATTAGAAATCTCTCTCACAAACTAACAAATGTATGACACTATAAGTAGAAGTTAATAATAGAAAGGCATATAGGGAAAAAATATGCCTTTTGCAAACTATATACTACAGTTAGTAATATTTTAACATTCTTTTATCAAAAGTAACAAGTGTTCTATACCAGAACTATGAATCAGTAATGGAGGGAGGAGTGGTTAGGCATATGGGAGGATTTGAGTTTCCTTTTTTTGTCTTTATTTCTTTTCTGGAGTAATGAAAATGTTCTAAAAATTGAAAAAATTAATTGTGGTGATGGATGCACAGCTGTATGATGGTACCATGGGCAATTGATTGTACATTTGGATCTTTGGATACTTGTATGATATGTGAACAATCTGTCTCTCTCTCTATATATATATGTGTGTGTGTATATATATATGTATATATATATATATACATACATACATAAATTTAAAAAAAGTTCAATCTTAGAAGTCAGACCACCCATATTCCAATCCTCATTGCCCCACTTTTCAGCCATAATACCCTAGACTAGTCCTTATCCTCTCTTAGCCTCAGTTTGTGTATCTGTAAAAGGGCATAATAATAGAAACCATCTTACAGGTCTATGTGAGGATAAATGACAACAGGAAGCATTTATCTCAATGCCTGGGTACCCATTTAGAGTTCAATAACATCAAAAAATATTTGTCAGCTGCTGTCATTATTAGTTTTATTTTCATTACTATTATCATTGCGTTTCTCAGTATGTCTCAATCCTTTGAACAGACATTCCCAGCTCTTGGTGATTCGGTTTCCCAGTTGCCAAAGAATTCTGCGTTTCCCTCCAGGAACTATCTTTAAGGGGCAGCTCATGAAAGAGACATTGAAGAGATTCCTGGGTCAAGCAATGAACCCAGATACATTTTTCATGGGACTCTTCATTTTTTTCATGCACATACCTGAATCCCAATAGAGTTGTTTAAAAGTGGAAAGTGCTGGTCATGAGGTTATTACTCAACTAGTAATTGGGCACTGCTCCACTGACTCTCCTTTGACCAAGGGCACTTCTCATTCTCCAAGTTTCCTTTCCTGGTAATTTTCATCTATTGGTAATGTATTTTTGAGAAGTAAAATTATGGAAGAACCTCTATAATATTTCATCTTGAAATAATATTACAGGATGTATCATGAAGCTGAAGACTCATGAGTAACCTTTGGGTCAGGAGTGCCCAACTCTTGTTTAGAGCAATTCAGAGAGGTACAATCTATATGACTGCTCTTTTGAATTTAAAGCCAGCAATCCAATTTCCGATTGTCTTCTCTTCCTGAGTTCAAAACAGAGCCAATTTCATTCACCTTTTCCCCAGTGGCATGATTTCCAGTCTTCTCACCACTCTGTTTTTCTAATTAGTCTTTACTCCAGATGTCTGAGCGAAATAGAGTGCCTGACCCCTTCCCATTATTTGGGGATGATATATCTATTACCATAATCCAAGACTGCATTAGCATTTAAGTAACATTCTCACATACTAAACTTACTGCCAGAAAAAGTTGGAGGTTTTCGTTGATTCTAATGTTGTCAAGCCATGTTTTCTCTATTGTTCCCTGCAATTGATTTTTTTTTTTTTAACTTAATGCAGGTCTTTCTATTAACAAGCAAAATGCTGTTTGACCTGTAAAATTCTTACTCATCTTGACTCTACTTCCTTGTAATGACATCTGCCTCCCAGTCATTTGCATTACTCTATGGTGAACTTATACTGGACCTAGAAAACCCAAATAACCACTCAAAGTTATTTCAAAGACTTAATAAACTTCCATTACAATGCTTTACACACAATGAATAAAAATACTTTCATATAACTACAATATGAAAATTTGTAGTTTTTCAAAAAGTAAGGCATTATTCACCTTGTAAAATAATTCACTTTAGGAAAAAAAATCATCTTGACATTTCTTGAAATAGCAAGGTAATATATTAATATGATTAGATTGATTTATTAAATTAGCACACAACTTTCATGAGCATTTCCCTTTAATTAGATGAGAACCTTTCTGTCTTATTTAAATCCTCAATAACCTTCTATTTCATTTGGAATCAATTGCTGACTCCCTTCCATGGTGTCCAAGAACAAGCAAATGTTACATAGACTTGCTCTAGCCTACTTCACTGACTTTACCACCCATCACTCTCAGTTTCCTTCCCTTTACTTCAGCCACATATTTCTGTTTCTTGAACATACCACATTCATTTCCTTTTCAGTTCCTTTGTACTTGGAATTCCCAAACCTGAATTGCTCTTACCCCAAGCTTTGATTAGTTGACTAATTCTTATCACTTCTGGTCTAGGATCAATTATTAAACCCATCAAAGGGCTTTCCCTGAACTTCCTTCCATCCATTTAGACTCTGTCCCATTTAATCTCAATTCCAAGGCATAACCTTTACTCTAAGTTAACCGTATGTTTTGACTTTTCCCCTGGCAGTTCCTGTTGGTGCTTGCTTTCCTGGTGTTATAATGAATTACTCTCAAAAGTGTTCTGGTTTAAATAATAAATTATACCATTACTTTATTTAATAACTCTATGAAGTGATCTTATTTATTTATTTTTCTTATTCTTCTTACTGTTTCTTCACTAGAATGTAAGAAGCATGAGAACAGGAATTTGTCCCAGGCATTTATTTAGGCACTGGGAAGACAGGCAAAAAAAAAAAAAAAGGTAAGAACAATAAATATTTGTTGAATGAATCTATTAACTAAATGAATTACTGGTTTGCATATAATGCATTTGTATATATACACATAAAAATACGTAAGAGAAGAGAAAATTTTGAAGCAGTTTTTATTTCATACTCATTTGAGCTTATACCCCAATTAATACATCATTATGGGATACACCCATACTTGTTCAAAGGACTGAGATTAACATCAGGAAATACATGCTATTATAGAAAGATTCCTAAATAAGGAGTGAGGAGAGTTGAAGCAAAGCTCTAAATTTAGTACTGTCTGGGCTTGTGATCATGAGTCTATATTATCTTGGCTTCAAATCTGTATCTGTAAAATGGAAAAATCATATACTTTAGTTACTTTATTGAGTTTTTGAAAACATAAAATGAAAATTTGTGAATGCATTTTGAATACCAAAAATAACTGATAATGTGCATAAAACACCAAAAATCAGAGTGCCTGACTAATAAAAAGTGCTTAATAACTGGCCCCAATAACCGATCACTGCGAGCCTTAGTTTCTTGTATCTGTATGGTGGGGATATTGATTTCTGCCTTGTATAATTGTGTAATTAAGTAATTGTCAAAAGTTGAAGCTCACATCGGCTTGACTCCAAACACTTAGGTATATTGTATGCCTTAGTGTAGAACAAGTGGCAAAGAACTTTTCAGAAGTGCTCAGTTCAGGAGATTTCTTTGCTACCTATAAATTGTGAGTTCTTGGTTAAGTCACAAAATTTTAGTCTCAGATTCTTTTTTATAAAGCAGAATAAGATGAATAGTTGATGTAAAGATATTATGAAAATGTACATAAAAGCACCTAGTTCAGTCCTGGAACACAGGTCATTCATTCATTGATTCAAGCAACCAGCATTTTGTGAGAACTTGCTGCTTTCAAGACACTGTGCAAAAGCAGCAGATACAGAGACCAAGTGAATGATTTCCATGTCCATATTCACTTCTAAATTACGACTAGATTATTGCAAAGTAATTGTCAAAAAGTTTATTGAAAAACAAACTTATCTAAAGAGGTTATATCTAGTAATAATCTACATTGCATGTAAACTTCTTAAAGAGAGCAGTGACTTTATCTATTAGTAACTGAGGTATTTGCCATTTTTTTTCTTTTTGAATATTTGGCTTATGTATTTGACAAATTATTCTAGATTAATTAGGCAATATTCTTACAAATAACAATGATCCTGACCTTTGTGTCTTATTCTGCAAAGTGCATGAGATATATCACAATCAAGAAAATCAGCAAACAACTCTCTGTCTAATGGAAGAGATAAATATTAACACTGAGAAAGAAAAATACAGAATATGTGAGGCATTTTCCACTTTGTTTTTGTGTTTGGGGAATTTAAAACACTTGGGAAAGTAAGTCTATTTGATGTAGGACCTGGCATGGTAAAGACAGATGGGTCATTGTCATTAATTTGTGCATCACAATTATCATCTTTTTATTTATAAGAAACAGGCAAAAGGTCAGAGAGATATGAAGTGCATATTCATTATTTAGTGCAGGAACAAATTTATCCACAGAGGACAGTAACAGTGGGACTATCGCTAGTCCTTGTAAATGGAAATGTATGAATTAGGAACATGTTCTCCTTTGAGAAGATAAATTAGAAAAAAGCTGAGGCTGTATTTCATGACCCATTTATCCCTTTGGCCTGGAAATCTGGGGCAATACACCATCTACATAACTTTATGAGGAAGACCTTGGGAATAGGCACATGTTAAATAGCTGAGACAATTTTATTTTCAATGATTTTCTAAAACTGTAGAAAATTCCTGTATTTTTAAATAATACTCTCTGTGATTACCTGATTCAAACTAAAATTTACCCAAATAACTATTTTTTTCCCACTATAGGGATCATTTATCCATACCTACATATATACTCTAAACAAAGCAACAAATGGGTACTTCTGCAAGTTAGGAATTAGTAAGTTCTAAGAGGGCACTGCTCCTATCTTAAAAGTACGAAAATTCAGATAAATTACAATAATACTATATGTAGAAAAGCCTGGATGTCGGGAAATCATGCAAAACAAAATTCATGGGTCAAAGAAGATATCACAAAAGAAATTAGAGAGTATTTGGAACTAAATGATAATGAAAACCCAACATATTAAAATTCATAAGATTCAAAAAAACAGTGCTGAGAGGAAATTTATAGCTTCATACTCTTAGGTCATTGATTTTTATTACTATTATTATTATTTTTTTTAATTAGCGAAGTTGTAGGTTTACAACAAAGTCATGTAAAAATACAATGTTCCCATATAGCCCCCTATTGTTGACATGTTGCATTAGTGTGGTGCCTTTGTTACGATTGATGAAAGAATATTAAAATAGTGCTATTAACTATAGCCCATGGTTTACATTAGGTGTGTTCTCCTCCTATACCACCCTATTATTTACAACTTGTATTGTGTCATATATTTGCTATGATTCATGAAAGAACACTCTTATACTATTACCCCCAGCTGATCATCCACAACACGGTTCACTGTGTTATACAGCTACATATTTATCTTCTAACTTTCATTCTAGGAACATGCACAACCCAGAACTTCCCCTTCAACAACATTCACAAACATAATTCAGAGACGTTAATTACATTCACAATAACGTGTTGCCACCACCACCATCTATTTCCAAACCCTTGCAATCAACCTAATAGAAATCCTGGACAAATTAAGCATCAGCTCCCCATTTTCTACCCCAATCAATTCCCTGGTATATTATGTATATAACTATATTCTAGATTCTAACTTTATGAGTTATTATAATTAGTTCATATCAGTAAAATCATACAATATTTTGTACCTGGCTTATTTCACCCAGCGTAATATCCTCAAGGTTCATCCATGTTGTCACATGCATCAGGATTTCATTCCTTTTTACAGATGAATAATATTCCATTGCATGTATATACCATATTTTGTATATCCATTCCTCAGTTGATGGAAACTTGGGTTGTTTCCGTCTTTCAGCATTTGTGAATAATGCCATGATGAACATTAGTGTGCCAATATCTATTCGAGTCCCTGCTTTCAATTCTTCTGATTTGAAGATTGCCAGGTCATATGGTAATTCTGTATTTAGCTTCTTGAGGAACTGTCAAACTGTCTTCCATAGTGGCTGCACCATTTTACATTATCACCAGCAATGAATGTGTTTCTATTTCTCCACATCTTCTCCAATGCCTGTAATATTTTGTTTTTTTTTTAATGGTAGACATTCTAGTGGGTGTGAAATGGTATCTTGTGGTTTTGATTTGCACTTCCCTAATAGCTAGTGATAATGAGCATCTTTTCATATGCTTTTTAGCCATTTGTTTACCCTCTTTGGAGAAATGTCTATTCAAGCCTTTTTTCATTTTTTAATTGGGTTATTTGTCTTTTTATTTTGGAGCTGTAGGATTTCTATATATATTTCATATATTAACCCTTATTGGATATGTGATTTCCAGATATTTTCTCCCATTTTGCAGACTGTCTTTTCACTTTCATGTTAAAGTCCTTTGATGCACAAAAGTTTTTAATTTTGAGGAAGTCCCATTTATCTATTTTTACTTTTGTTGCTTGTTCTTTGAGTGTAGTCTAAAAAACCACTGTCTAACACAAGTTCCTGAAGATGCTTCCCTACATTGTTGACTAGGAGTTTTATAGTCCTGGTCCATACATTTAGGTCTTTGATCCATTTTGAGTTTATTTCTGTATATGGTGTGAGATAAGGGCCCTGCTTCATTCCTTTGCATATGGATATTCAGTTCTCCCAGCACCATTTGCTGGAGACTATTCTTCCCCAATTGAGTGGACTTGGAAGCCTTGTCAAAAATAAATTGGCCATGGACATGAGGGTCTATTTCTGAATTCTCAGTTCTATTCCATTGGTGATAGATCTACCCCTGTGCCAGTACCATGCTATTTTGATCACTGTAGCTTTGTAAATATACCTTAAAGTTAGGAAATATGAGTCACCCAGCTTCATTCTTCTTTTCAAGATGATTTTGGCTATTGGAGACTCCTTAAACAGTCCATATAGATTTAATGATTGGCTTTTCCATTTCTATAAAAAAAGGCGGTTGGAATTTTGATTTGATTGCATTGAATTGGTAAATTACTTTGGATAGAATTGATCTCTTAATGACATTTAGCCTTCTGATCCATGAACATGGAATTTCCTGCCATTTATTTAGGTCTTTTTTGATTGCTTTTAACAGTGTTTTGTAGTTTTTGGTGAGTAAATCCATTACATCCTTGGTTAAATTTATTCCTATTTATTCAGTTCTTTTAGTTGCTATGATAGCCCTTTATTCTTTTCCACTGGTCTATGCTGAAATTGATAGGATAGTGTTTTAATCACTACATGTTTAGAATAAAGATTGCTATCTGGTAAGATATCTACACCCCCATCTTGTTCTTCAAATTTGTCTTGACAATTCTCAGCCTATTTCTCATCCATATGAATTTTAAGATAACTTTGTCAAATTCTCTTAAAAGCTTGTTGATATATTGATTAAAATTTCATTGAATGGAGAGATTAATTAGGGAGAATTGCCATCTTCAAACATGAATAGTTCCCATCTATAAATATGAGACAATTATCCATTTATTTGAGTCTTTTTTATGTCTATGAACAAATCAATGAAGATTTTGCATATATTTTGTTAGATTTATTCTTAGGTTCCCTTATTTTTTTACTTGAGAATGGCATCTTTTTGTTTTTTACATCGTATAATACAATATTCCATAGCTTCCACTTTGCTTACAGATACTCATTACTCACTCTTTTGATGCAAATTCATATGTTCCCTCCCAAGCAGTGCATTATAAAATCTAATCCAGTCATGAAATAAGGCTCAAAGTCCAGGACTTCATTATAGTCTCATTTCTCTATGGAGTCTGGATATAGCTTCTTTTGATATAGAGATCTATAAAATTTTAAAAAGTTGTCTTTCTTCTTTTCCCCATAAACAACTGAAATACCATGGTGGAACAGGAGAAGACCAAAAGGGGATGAGTGGAAGGCATACAGCAGTAACTTGTCCATTCAGCAATAATTCTCTGGAATCTCATTGGATAAATATTTTGAGGGTCCACCCAACCCATAAGTAGAGGATACTCCTTGAATAGGCTAAGATTCTGCCCCTGGAAAAAGCTCCCTAGAGTCCGTTTTGTCCATAACTCTTGACTTCATCCTTCCTTTACTTTAACTCCTTTGTCCTCTGAAGAGTACATTGGAGAATATGATGTCATTGGGTGTAGAATTTTTTTCAGCCTGTCTCTTTTATTTGAAGTACAAAAGTTTTGAACAGTTAGATGTTCCTTTAATCTTCAACTGTGGCTCTTTTAGCTGTACAACACTCTAAAAAATGTATTTGATCTTTAATCTACTTGATTACAGTCAATTCCATGTGCTGTTAACCATTAACAACAATTATTTTAGACACATCCTCCTTAGACATGGGAGAGACATGTCTTCAGTCACTTTTTGTTTTTTGCCTCTTTTTCCTTTTATTTTCCATCTGAAATAACTTGCTAGACACCTTAAAAAATTCAGAGATTAAAACAAGAAATGTAACAATCCATAACCTTAATTGAGTTTGTCATGGAAGTAGTGTATTAATTCCCACTTTACATTACTTTTTTTTGTAAATGCAATTTTATTGAGATGTATTAGCACACCCTATAATCTATCGAAATCCACATTATTTGTGTGTGTGTGTGTGTAAGCATGCACACAGCTTTTTTTTTTTTAAGTTAGAGAAGTTTGGGGTTTATAGAACAAGTGCTATCATCAATTGTAAAAATGTTCTACATCAATGCAAGGTGGTGGTGGTGGGGTGATATATGGAAAACCACATTCTTTTAATAATTAGATATGGGAGAAAGGTTTACCTTTTTAACATGTTTGGAAAATGGGCATTTCTTTTCTGAGCTTAATTTTTCCCCTGTAGTACATTGTCTAATGTAGCCAACAACAAACGTATCATGTTAGTAACATTTCTTTTCTCAATCTTTTTGCCTAAAGTCACAATCTCAATAGGTACATTATCTATCTTCCAAATTATCATGTATAACAGTTTTACAAATGTTTCTTCATTTAATAATACAGATTGCTATTTTTCCAATCTCCAGTAGTAGTTCCCTTATCTCCCATTGCCCTGACCCAAAGTTAATGCTAATGTTTATTTTCTTGTCTTATTGCATTGGAATGGATTTGTATTACAATCTTGATTGAGAGTAGAGATCATAGGCATTCTTCTTTCTTTTATGGCAGTCATCCTAAAGTTTCATAAGTAAGTATAATGTTTGCTGCAGGATTTTTTATGATATCTATCAAGTTATGAAAATGATCTTTGAATCTTTGTTTATGAAAATATTTTGCAATGAATAAGTTTTGAATTTTATTAAGTACTCTTCCTGAGTGTATCCATGTGACACTTTGGTTTTCATTTAATTAGTTATGAGTTATATTAAACTAATAAGTTTTCTGAATTTGAACCACTAGTAAAATTAGTGTTTCACTTTATTTTGTTTTACCATAGTCTTCAAGTTTCAGCCTCATAAAACTTGGTGGAAAGCTCTTTTCTCTTTTCCATGCTCCTGAAAAATTAATGTAAGGGGATAAATATTTATTTCTTGCAGGACTGGCAAAATTTGTTTATAAATCTGTTTTGGCTTCATATCTTTGATTTGGTAATCAAAGAAAATATAAATCCTTAGGTATCTAAATGGTTATAGGTTATTCAAGACTTTTATTTTACTATGTCAACTTACACATTTATTGGAAATTTTTCTTTTATCTAGTTTTCAAAATACGTTGGTATGAACTTCTTCATAGTATTCTCTAAATTAAAAAAAAACAATCTCTTTGCTTAGTTATGCATACTTTTTCCCTACTAACACTGTTTTTTGTTGTAGTTGTTGTTCCATTCCTTCTCTTTTCTTTATCTTTCTTAGAGGCTTCAAAGAAGAAGATTTTTGTTTTGTTAAAACTCATTTATTTCTTTTTTCTTTTATTAATTTTTTATCTACTATGTCTATCATATTTTAAAGCTTAATTTTATAAGTTTTTATCTTCTTGAAACATTTATTTTCAGTCTTTCTCTCTTCCTCTTTTATTAATGAGCAATTTCCCCCTTTTGTCCTACTTAGATGATATGGTATTCTCCTGTCATTCATTTCTAAACATTTCATACTTTTCTAGGTGAATAACATATCAACTCATGAGTTATTTAAGAGGATCCCCTTTTAAGTCTATGTTTGTTGCTGATTTATAATTATTTGAAGTTTTTCTCTGAGAATCTGATCTGGATATGTATCCTTTACAATCCTAACAAGAAACAGATCACATACTCAGATGGGGCAATTGAGGGGAGTTTAATGAAGAAGTTTTTGACAAATGAAAGCAAGCTTACAGGAAACCAACAGGGGATAGTTGAAGCATTCTAAACCTAGCAACAGTGGGGAGCCATTTCCATCCCTAGAACTGAAGAGTTAAGGAAAAAACTGACTAGAACTAAGAGGTAGAAAGAGAAGGTTTCCTGCCAGGAGCTGTGGCTTTGGAAGAGAAACATTTCCAGTCTATAGAGGCCCAATTAGGAAGGAAGCCAGGGAATACATAACTTGATTACACTCTCCTCCCCAGTCCAATCTCTTGCCACTACTATCCTTTAACCTAAACCAACTTTAACTCATTTGGCAACTTCCCAGGATACAAGGTATGTTGAAGAAAGCCAGAGAATGTATTTGGATGGCCTATTGAAAGTATTCAGTACAGTTTACTCCCTTTGATCCCCTGAAACCTTCCCTTATCTATCTTTGTTCCAAGTAAAAAAAAAATCTTGTTATAAATACAGGGGACAGGGGACAACAAAGTCCTATAATCTGCCATGTCATTAAGGAGTGATATCAATACCCAACACCTAAAATATTAGTCACCATCAGTTTTCCTAATATAAGCCAGTGGTTGAAAGATAGATAAAAGGAAAGATTAATTAACATGAAACATAGCTAATACATCCCAAATTCTGTAGTTGGTAATGATGTCTAAGTTGGTAATTATAGTTGTCAATTTTCACTACTTTTTCATGTTCCCTTTACTCTCTTTCAGTATCATAACTAGATAGAGTTCTTTATCTTGTGGGTTGCTTCAAGTTTCCATTTCTGTATTGTCTGGATCCTTGGTGTTCTTGTCTTTATACTGTTGTTGCATCCATTGACCAGGACTAATGGGCAGCATCACCCAGTGGCTTTCCTGAGTTCAGGCATAGTCTGCCTTGCCTCCACCATGTAGCAATAAACTGATTTTCCCTTGGCCTGGCTGGCAGTCCTTCTATGCCTATTAATTCAGCAGCATGAGAAGCCCACAATGTTCAGAGGTCAGCTTCCATTTCATCATAATTATTTCTTCCTTGGATACTAGAATCTTCAAACCTACCCACCCTCAAGCTGTGAAGACAAGGAACAGTAGTACTGTTCATAGGCTATTTGTGGTAATAGTAAAAGAGGCCACTCCCCTTCCACCCATTTGTTCATGACCAATGCTTATGGCTATAGAAAAACAGCACCATATATCCACTAATGTAGAAGTATTCAGCAAGGCACTCTACCTTTTTATGAAGCTGTCTGCTTTTGGGTTCTGGTCACAAGGCAAGATCAGTGAATTTCTTGGGAATTAGTCCACTGCTGCACTTGCTTTGGTAGAATAAGAATTCTTTATTAGGGATAATATTGTGTGGGATACCATGGTCACAAATGAAGCATTCTATAAGTTTACAAATGATGGTGATGCAGAAACACTGTAGGTGATAAAGAAAAATCTGTACTTAGAGTATGTGTCTTTTCTTTGAATGATGTTCTAGTTTGCTAATGCTGCCAGAATGCAAAACACCAGAGATGGATTGGCTTTTATAAGGGGGGTTTATTTGGTTACACAGTTACAGTCTTCAGGCCATAAAGTGTCCAAGGTAACACATTAACAATCTGGTACCTTCACTGGAAGATGGCCAATGGCATCTGGAAAACCTCTGTTAGCTGGGAAGGCACGTGGCTGGTGTCTGCTCCAGAGTTCTGATTTCAAAATGGCTTTCTCCCAGGACGTTCCTGTCTATGCTGCAGATCCTCTTCAAAATGTCACTCTCAATTACTCCAAGGTCCCTCTGTTTGTGAGCTCTTTTTATAGGACTCCAGTGAACTAATCAAGACCCATCCTGAATGGGTGGGGCCACATTTCCATGGAAACATTCAATCAAGAGGTCACACCCTAATCAAAGGTGTCACTCACAGTTGGGTGGGTCACATCTCCATGAAAACACTCAATCAGAAGGTTTCAACCTAATCAATACTAATACATCTGCCCCCACAAGATTGTATTAAAGAATATGGCTTTTTCTGGGGGACATAATATGTACAAACCAGCACAGATGACGAATAATTAATCCCTCCATTTTGGAGAAAGCAGATGACTGGTCCCCATAAAAATGATGTCAGATCAGTCACAGCATTGGCTTTTGCTCTTGGAAGATTGGACACTTAGCAGGAGTATGCTTGATGAGGAAAAGTCCATATTTTGGGCATACTCAGTGTCTTTCTTTTTCTTGTCATAACTACTTTATGCCTGTCCTTTAGACCAACCCATATTGTGATTGGCGAAAGAGGCACTGATATCTGCAAGAGGGTCATCTTGTTCACTTGATTATTGCAATCCTATGTCTTATTGGATGGCCTCTGGTGAAGGCATTTATATAGGAAATAAGTGTCTTCTTAATTATGCCCATTCCAAAAGGGTTGACTATATTACATCTGTTCCAGACTTTCTAGTCACCAATCTTCCAAACTTGTTGTTCTCAAGTTCTTGAGCAGTAGCCTAATCTGATAGTCTTCACCCATGAATTAGGGTATACCTGTGTAAGAAAGGCCATTTGTCTGCATATTGAAGTGCACAATCAGATTTGTTTCTTGAATTCTGGGAACATTCTTTAACCACTGTCTTTCAGAGCCATGTCTGTGTGAAACTATAATGTACTTTTGGCTGGCATGTGTGTACTACGCAAATGGAAATCCATTAGTAATCCAGGCCTACACTTTTGTTAAGCTTTCATAGAAATTTTCATCTGAGGCTGTAAGTGTGAATTGAGGAAAAACAGTAGACAGCAATAGTCATAGGTACCTTGTGAGTGTGAAAATCTAGACACGTGCAATTAATTTGTGCCTGTTCTCATAATTCAATACTACTATTAATGTCCATTTTTATGATTTGGTTTCCAAGGAACACTAAAAAAAAAACAAAAAAAAAACAAAAAAAAAAACACCAAAAACAAAAAACAGTTGGTGATAGGCAGTTGGGGTGCATAATCATTTGGTGCCTTATGGTCAAGGATTCAGTTTCTGTCAGGTTGAACAGGCCAGGAACTGTGGATAAAATTGAGGATAGTTGCTGGCAGAAGAGGGCACAATTTCATTTAAAAATCCTATAGGTCTACACAGTGATTCTCTCATTGGGGTTTTTCAGAATCTTTAATCCTCATCTGTCATATGTATAGGAAATACTATTGCATATGTTGAAGCACAAGACCTAAGTGAATACAACTTAAACTACTGTTTGGACCTGATCCAGAGCCCCATTTGCTCTTACCCAATAAACATATTATAGCAGCATCCCTAAATAGCATATATGTAGCCTACAAAGTGGAATAGCTCAAGAGTTGTGTCTACTTCTTTGAAATGGGCGCTATAAGGTACAACAATGTATCCTCTCAAGCAATTGGGATCATTTGAAATTTTGTCAATATGGTAAGTCTCCAAACTTTTGTGGGGTTTATCTCTTACCTTCTTTCACACTTGCTACTTCCTGCTCACCAGGTCCAATTAGCAGAATGCCATCAATGCCTGTGATATTAATAACTAGATATTGTCATTCAAGTTCCTTTTGGTCCATACTATAATGGAAAGCAGGAGAGTTGGCACAGCCCCGAGACGGGATCACAATGTACTGCTGTTCCTGCAATGTAAAGGAAAATTGTTTCTGATAATCTTTAATGATAGAAATGGGGGAAGTTATACACCAGGTCAAGAGCTACATTTTACGTGCTGGGGAAATGTTGATTTGTTGCAGTAACGATACCAGATATGAAACTACAACTGCAAATGATATCACCACCTGCACCATCTGATTAACTGGGCCACATTCATTCTCCAAGACTCATCTGGTTTTTGCATCATGCAAACAGGTTGGGTAGATGGGGATGGGAAGTAGTCTTTATCCCTGTTGTATCTGGTAGCAGTGCTCCCTGAAGTTCCCCTAAGTATGTGGTATTACTTTTGGTTTACTATTTTGGCAGAGGGGAAGCAATTCCAGGGGCTTCCTCTGGGCTTTTCCTACCTCAATATTCCTCACTCCACAGGTGAGGGGATTACTATGGGGATTCTGCCAGTTACTAAGCATGTCTACTGTCAATATAGATTCTAGGGCTGGGGAAATAACACCAAACAAGTCCATGGCTCTATTGGACATACTGTGATAGAGATTTAAGTCAAGACTCCATCTCTTACCTGATGTCTGCAAGTCCACACAGGAGAACATGAGGAATATGATCAGTCCAAAGTCAGAATCTAATAACCTTCAGAAAGTTCTCTGGCTTTACTTTTGGCCAGTAAATAGTCCTCCTTGTAAAATGGTTTCAAGTCCCATTTATAAGGTTTGGGGGTAGTTTCACAGTCTATACCTGTGACCACAAATGTATATGAGGCTAGGAAGGGCAATAGAGTAAGTGCATGCTGTACTAAAGTGCTTGTGGTGTAATTAAACACCTTAATGAAACATGCCAGCCTGGCCTTGCACCTTACTGGTCCATCAAAGGAGTCTGGCACAGGTAAACTTCTTCTCTTCTCCACACTGCAAAGAGCATCCTTCCAGTCTAGTGGGTTCTTTGGGCATTTGTGAACACAGGTAGACAAGGAAAAAGACAGGGTTGGAACTGAAAAAGAAATAAAGGACATAGGGAAAAGGGTTACATTCAAAATAAAGAACTGAGAGAAATGATGGGCAGGTAAAGATGAAGAGACTGACAGAAAATGAGAAAAATGAGAGGAAGGTATTTATTTTAAAACATGGGTTTGGAATGGGAATAGTATCAAGGGGGCAGGGAGAGAGAATCTTTTGGAGGAGAAAACTGGAAATGTGAGAAGTATTGCTTTGGATTAAGTATTAGATTAACTTTATTAACCTTTGATAGTTGCTAATAAAGATCAAAATTCTTTTTTAATTAATTTTCTTCCTGTTTGTACAATACTATAAAAAATACCCATGATAGAGCTCTCCTGATCTAAACCACATGTCTTGAATAGAAAGCCATAAGTAACTGCTTCTGGATCCTTAATGAGAGACAGTTTTCATATAGGGGCGAGAGGAGAGACCAGGATCCCTAATTGGGGGATGGGGCACTGCAGTGCTACCAAGTATAGATGAAAACGAGAACAAGGAAGCTGTATACCTGGAGCCAGATGCTGCAGATATCTCAGTTATGCTTACAATCTTGTTCTCCTCTCCACCTTCATTTGCCAGAAAACTAAGGGTAACAGCTTTTCCTTCTCTGAATGGATACAGAGAGGGTACTGACAGGCTTTTCCCTCTGTAGAGCCTCAGACTGGCCACCAGGAGGGAGTATTGTCTGCCTCTCAGAATGATACACAAGGTTAGAAGGTCCTACAGTGGGAACTACTGGAGTATCCTGGAATTAGAGACAGAGAGACAGGAAAAGATAATGGAGGAGGTTAGCAATTGGGCGAAGAATGGGAAATGTGAGGAGACAGAAAGAGATAAAGAAATAAGGGATTTTTTTTTAAAGAGTGTTCTGATATCATGAAATAGGCTACTTCAGAAATGAATGCACTCTCATCTGTGTGTTTAAGAAGAGATTAGAAGACCACCTGCCAGGCAGGTTTAGAAGGAAGTCTGCCTTGAGAAGCTGATATTTGGCTGGTTTACCAGACATCAACTGGCGTTCAGTGGTTTAGTCAAATCAGTTCTATGAAGATAGGGGCTGCTGCCTTCATTTTTTTCTTCTGACACCCTGTGCATCTAAATTCAACAAGGTTTGTCAAGTGGATTATTTAATAAAACATTTGACCCTTGTTGAGGCACTACGTTTGGAAGCATGAGACCTGGGTTTTCAAATCATATCAGTCTTGCTGTTAGCTGTGAGCCCTTCTTGATTTCTTCTGAGCCTCATCTTTTCGTGTGTAGTATACCTTACAGATAAAACATTTTGTTCTACTAAATGCTAGGCCAGAGTTATGGATATAAATTTTTGAAAGGAAAAATGATTTGAATGAGAAATACAAGTTTTTTATTTTATTATTTTAAAACTTACAGAGTAAAATAAATTTCGTATCTGAAAGCTCTTAGAGATTTGCCCAATGAACCTCAAGGTGGAATAAAATGCAACAAGTAGTATTCTGAGCTGAGGATACAAAACAACTTTAGAATTTGTCCACTTGATTTATGTCCTAGATAAGCTGCCTTCATGGCTAATGAGGAGACTCTTCTGCTGACCCAACAAGAAGGATAATAATATTATGGACTGGCAGGTTTTATGTTGATATTTCTAAATTCTCTCCTGATAGCCCATGGTAAGCTTCTTGGGGGTAGGAATTAGGTTTCACCCACTTAGCAAGCTCTTGATCAATCTATTCTACAAATTCCTTGTCTACCTTCCTTATTGGATTCTCCAGAGTTGTCTCCTCTAGATGAGGACATCATCATAGGAACCTTTAGGTTTTCATACTCAATAAAATTCATGGGTTTCCGTCAACAATTACCAATCTGAAATCTATATTTCTTCTTTAACCTCACTCTGTTCCTTTTCTTATATTTCCTACCATCAGCCACACAAGTCATGCATCTAGTCATCCAAGCCAGAAACACAGTCAACTGAAACTTGTACTTCTCCACTCTACTCCACTTTCTATTCCATTGCCACTACTACATATCTCCCTTTATTTGGTCTAAAATGTTGGAATAGCTTGTAACCTGTCATTTTAACACCCTCTATTCTTACATTTCTAGCTCATTAAAGTTCTGTGAGCTCCCTGCGGGCAGGAAATATCTTCGTATTTCTAGTGTCTTTGACAGTGCTGGTCACATAGATGATTCAAATAAATATTTGTTGGAATGATTAGATAAAGGAATGGCCCCATGAGCTCTGCAGATGAGAATAAGACTGGTAGCACATGAAAACCAGCTCAGGGATCTTTATTGTTTTGTTCTCTGGGAGATGCGTGCAAATGTTTTGGGAAAGTATGTGTTTTCATAAGCACATGCTTCCCTAAAATTGTTCCTTAAATACATATAAAATTTTAATATACATAATCTTAGCCCTGTGAAGCAGGCAGAGCAAATATTGTGTTTCTATGGCTTTAGCTGCAAGACAAGAAAATTGAGCCTTAAAGGGGACGATTGCCAAGCTCATGTAGTTAAAACATGCTTGTGTTCAACAAGAAATACTATCTCCCAGCTTTGCCTACATTACTTTTCTCCATTATAACTCATACTTTATGACTTGTGGAGTGAATGATTGATGAATGTATGCTCATGAATGCTTTAATGTGAATCTCTGACTCTTACTCCAACAATTGGTGGGGCAAGCCTTTGAATTTGGGTTTAAGGGAGACAGATGCGAACTGGGGTGAAATTAAGTGGTTTAAAATGCATTTTGAGATACTTCACCTGGAGATGAACCACTGACAGGTAAACAAAATAAATATGGAAAAACCTCTTCCTTTCCAATGAATAACACACTGCTTTCAGGCAAGTAGATAAATTCTAGGAGATTTTCTTTCCCAGCTATGCTTAAAAAGTTTAGTACATGAATAATTGAGCAACTTCCTGGCACACTCGATATTTATTTGTAAGCCTGCTCCAGGCAGAAAAAGAGCAAAACATTTTGAAAACAAGCTTTGCATTAGTCAGGAGTTTATTTGTTTGCCAGAAGATTACATAATTATATTTGCAAAAGAACTGTTGGTATATTTCAGTATTTTCTTGTTGATGTACTGATGTGAAATATATTAGGCAAATTAGAAGGGGGAAAGTAAAAAAACTACCTTGTGTACATGTGGGGGTTGAGGGAGATTAAAATAGAACTTGCAGAAATCTGTTTGCACATCCCTTACAATCCCTATTACACTCTTACAGTCTACTATTGTATTAGAATTATTTTTGTCTTTTCTCTCCAGCTAGGCCAGCAGGTGGGCCAGTAGGAAGCACAGAGCTTTTCACATAGTAGACGCTCAATAATTGTTAAATAAGTGTTTTCTTTTTCTAAAATATTTGCAGCATCGTTATTAAATCTAAGATATGAGAATTTAAAGTAAAGGGAATTGCATCTTTCCTTGGTCTATTTGGGATAGGAAGTTCCACTCATGGAAAGCTAGTATTGCCGGATTTTTGGGTGTGATGAAGAGCTAAGGTCAAACATAGGTGAAGAGGAGAGTGATTGCTGATGGCATAAATCAAACAGATGGGATTCTGGGACAGTCAGCATTGGGGCCTGGAAAATGGGTTTAAAACTGCACATATTATTCACAATATGTCTTATTTAGATCTGGAACTCTCACTGATCACATATTTGTTTATTTGTACACTGAAAGAATATTTTTGAACTCCTCCTATGTGCCAGGCATTGTTCTAAATGTAGAAATAGAACAGACAAAAAAAAAGTCAAAAGTCTCTGCCCTAGTGGAGCCTACACTAGCTACGTGTAACGCAATATGATAGAAAACTTATAAAGATTCATGTTAAGATGCAGCCAATCTCCCATCAATTGAGAGAGTTTTTGAAACTGAGGCAGTATCATGCAATTACATTTCTAGGGTAAGAATTGGACCTAAATATTCTAGGGGTAAACAATAAAAATTGCTGTATTTGTTTAAGCGCTGATTGGCAAAGACCACTCTGCTTCACTTAAATAGCTTTAATCAAATGCAACTTAGTTTTTCCACATAAGAGGGTATTAAAACATGGATCTGGTGCTAACTCAGGGCTTTATCAAGCAAACTGAAGCAAAGAGGTTCAGATCTGAGGAAATTGTTGATTATACTCTATTTTGCCATCCTATACTCCTCTTTTCCTCTCATTTTCTCTCTCTCTCTCCCTATATATATATATACACACACATATATATATATATATATATATATATATATATATAGATATAGATATAGTCACTGTTTGTGCTCTCTTGTAGGTGTCCAATTAAAAATTCATGCTTACTCTGAATATGTTCTTGGTACAGGTATTGCTTTGGTATATTTGGCTTTTTCCTTTAATCTGAATGGCTGGGTTTCTGACAAGAGTGGCAAATTGAGAGTCAGAACAGGAGGCAGATCAGCCTTAACTATCAATTATGCTTTCAAAAAAATGTTCTGATTATTCTCCATCTTTGCTATACCCCTCCATTATTTTTTTAACCTTCTCCATCCTGCTGTGTATTATGTGTGGGGGCGGGTAGGGAAGGTTAAGGGGGAGTGTTGAATTTTAAAGATGCATCGTGTGCTTACTTGCCTTAAGGCTATACCATTTTACAGAGACAGCAGGGTTGGGGAGAGGGGAGAGAATGGGGTGTGTGCTCTCTAGTTCCTCCCACCTTTGGCTCCTGGTTCTAGTCCTCGCCCATCCCTCTGTAACTTCAGCTCCTGTTGGGGGACTCCTTTTCCACAGCTCCAGCTTATACCAGCACATACTGTTTCCTCTCCTTGCCCCTTGGACCAAGAAATGGTAACCCTTTCCCACACTGCTGGGTACTGGTGCATCAACATCCTTGGTGATTTGCTTAGCCCTGCCCATGCTTCCACTCGTAGTCCCTACGTTAAATTCTCCAGAATCCCACTTGAATGTGCCTTCTGTTTCCAACTGGGCACCTGACTGATATTGCAATCTATTAGAATAACAAAGCATGAATATGAAACATTATTATACTGGAAATAAAAAAGTGATCATGATTTAAAAGGGGGAAAACATCAAGATAAAATTTAAGTATCCTGTTTTCCCTTAATTGTTTTAAATTATTGGCTAAACTAACCCTGTTTTACTTCCAGCCACAAGAGATTGATTGTTTAAAAATCACTCATTTCAGATAAGAAACCCTTCCCAAAAGATATATTTGACTCTGGAGCATGTCACCTTCAGATAAATTTGAAATCCTAAATTCTTTCTTGCCTTTGCTGAAAGTTAAGGCAGAATTCTCTCCTAGTTTCCCATAACTGCATTAGTTGAGGAGATATATGCATGCCCAGGCATCTGTCATAGTAAGTAGATACTGCAATGTAATATAGAATAGAGTGAGAAATAACAAACTTTGTTAAGGGACAACTTCACAAAAAAGTTGATGTTTGCATTAGGCCTTGAAGGATGAGTAGGAGAATGTGTGAGAAATTGCGCATGTCTTCTACTTGTAATAACCTTTACCCTTCTTCAACTGGCAAAGAAGCATCTCAGAGCATGGTGTATTGGGGGGCAGGGGGAGAGTGAGGTGTGGTGAAATTGGAGCATGGGTGGAGAGAGCAGGGGGAGCAGGACAGGCAGCCAAAGGAGAGCTGAGGTCATTCTTACTAACGGTCAAACCCAAAGCCTGCTATTAAGGCAATATCCCAAAGGTTCTATTTCCCCTTTCAGAATGCCGTTTACTCTTCCCTTGTACTTATTGAACAGGAGTAGGAAATGTCTTGTACCTGCCTGTGAGAAAGCCTGTTATTAAGAAAAAAAAGGTAATCTGAAGGAAATTATCTGTAGTTTTCTGATAGAGAAAAAAAGCATAAAGGTACAATTTAGGTATCTATAATTCTAAAGCTACCATTTAAAAAGAGAAACCTTGGTCCTTTCTTATTTTAATTCTTTGCCCTTAAAATGTAGTTTGGTTATTCTTAATATTTAAATGATTGTTCCACTGAATAAGACCAGTTGCCTCTTTCAGCATGTGCTACCAGTTAAGTTTTAAAGGTAAGTTCTGATGCACCTCTTGTTTTTAGAGGGTCAGAAAAGAATTCAGGGAAATTAATCAAAGTTGTAAAAGTGATTTTGTTGCAACTTCAATCTTTCCTTCTGGCCTCATCTTTTTACCTCATCCCTCTTGCCTCCCTTCTGTCCTCCCAGCACTTTTTAATCACCATTCTTGTACTGATGAGCCCTCCATGAATGGAAATACTTTAACCTCACACAGTCCACTTGGCTTCACCCAGCCTTTCCTGAGCTTAGTTCTTATTCACGGGATTTTCATGAGCCTTAATAGTGGCATTGAAAATAGAAAAAGGAACCACTTAAAGGAAGAAGTGACAGGGGAACAGGATTGAACACTCTCTGATTGAAAAGTTGAGAGAGCTTCCATGTTGATTCTGAGGTTTACACTTGAGAGACTGGGAGAATGAAGGCTTTATTGAAAAAAAAGGGGTGGTAAGAAAGATGAGGAGTTGAGGAGGGAGTAAAAGGATTAAGAGATTTTTGGGGGGAAATATTATGATTTTAAATTCAGATATAGTGAGTGTTAGCTGATTCTTGGATTCTAGGTTAAATAAACTTCCTCATATGCATCTCTTCACAAGCCTCTATGGCGGGTTGAACTTCTGTCTTGATAAACTTATTACATCTCTAGGAATCTTGGGTTTAAATGTATGTGCTCAGGTAAGATGACATGATAGCCTGACTCTGCAGGAATGCCGGTGGGCAAGAGGACAAAAGAAGGGGGATAGATCCAGGCTTGGTGCCCGGAGCCTGGGAGGGGAGGTAACATGGGGTGGGGTGGGGGCTGGCCTCTAAGTTTCAGCACCTGGTCAACAGAGGAAGTAGAGAATTGATGAACAGCTTCTTTGTCCTAGAAATTATCCTAGAAAATTGATGCAATTTAAACTTTTATAATAATACGATGTGAATTATATCATGAGCCCCACTTTACGGAGGAGAAACCCAGACTTAGAGACGTAAGTAAGTAACTTGTTCAAAGTCAAGTGGCTAGTAAGTGTCAGAATTATGAGTTGAATGCAAATCTGACTAATTTACAAGTTCCTGCTCTTTTTGGAACCCCCTGCTGCCTGTCTCTGAGGGCCCTGAGCACTTGGCTGGAGGCTGTCAGGGTGCCCTTGTAGGGATGGAAAGGAAGCTTTCTTACTTCCTGCTTCCTGCCCCAATACTTCCCACTCTCCTGCAGGGTCACTCACCTCAGCTCTCCTTCAGGGTCATTCACATCAGAACAATCACCCCCACCAACGTGGATTCCAGAATAGGCTACTGAATAACATGTGAGCCCCTGGAGACTCACTTCAGACAAGCCAGGAAGTTGGGTGTAATGAAACCAAGGGTCACATTTCTTTAGTGGAGATCACAGGAAACTGGAATCCTTCTCAGGTGGCAAAGGTCCTTGTGGCGGGCGGGCTTTATGGCTCTGTTGGAATGAAGTACAAGGACTCCTGCCTGACTTGTTAGTGAAAGATGAACCGATGACAGAGAGAGAATGAACATGCACCACCCACAAGGGCTTTTCATCGAATGGAACCAATCAATGGAACTCTAAGCATCGACCAGATGCTTGGGGTAAAAACAACTCTACCAAGAATACTTAGAAACAGAACTAAACATAAAGCCACCCTTTGTGGCTTGAATGAAAAGTACTCCAGGTAAGCAAAGGCATCAGAGTATCAGAGTGGGGGCTGTTACCTTGGCCCCCACTTCACACTAACAGACAAATGCTTTGTGTTTTCTGACCTTTTAAAAAGACTGCTTTCTGATCTGATGCAGGACAGCCCCTGGAGTTCTTGGCACCATGAGGGTTTGTGACACAGCCAAAGGAAAGAATTCAAGGACTAGTCAGTGTGTACAGCCAAAAAGTTTAATTTGAAAGTACACACTTGAAGGGGGTGAGTGTGGTGTTCTCCAAAAGAGGAGATCTTTGCATTATAAAACTTGGAGGAGCCCTTTCCCCTCTGGTTATGCTAATAAAGGATTGATGAGCTACACTTTTCATTGATTCTTTTTGGGTGCTGACCTTAGTGAAGGCTGGGTGTGTGATACCTAGATGTATAAACACCAAAAGAACTTCTTGCTATGGGTCTTAGGGCCACTTCCCCCTCCTAGCTAACCTCCCTCATTCCCCTTAATCTTAAGGGGTGCTGAGGTGGGGAGGTCACTCTTCTGTAACTGCTTCCCACCAACAGAGGGGGTGTTGTCCCTGCCTATAATGGAAGCAGACGTCTCTGGCTATCATATCTAATGATTCTTCTGGAAGGGTATGGGGTTTTTTGCATCCTTCTTGTTCTGGTGCAACCCCTTGACTGTCTGTCAATGTCTTACAAGGGAGTCTGATCTATACCATGTCTCATGCTGTTACTGTTGAGGTGAAACCCCACTAAGCCAATGAGAACTAGGGTGGCTAGCCCCATTAAATAGAAAAGGATGGAGTGAAGAATGGCACCTATCCCGGGTGGCAGAAACTTGAAGAAATCAAATGGAAGCTTTGGGGAGTCAGTGGACAGTCGAGTTGTATGGTCTCTAGGGGAGTTAATAGCCTGTGTTATCTTTGACTCTGATTAACATACAAACAGCAGTCTTTGCCCAGGAATGCACATGTTCCTGTCTGGGCCGCTGTGAGGGCATCTAGGGTTCATCGGTTTGAGAGGATGCCACCCACTAATGAATTTACTTGGGATTGGAGAAGGGTTAAGGTGGATTTGTTCATTCAGTGCTAGTGGTTAGTTCAAGGGAGAGATTGATCCACTCTACATAGGCCATTCCTACAGCTGCAGTAGCTCCAACTCCCCCAATCCTGATGGTTGCTGGAAGAGGGATTAGGAATTGGACTGCTTTTCTATTCCAGTTTGGGATGAAAAAGCTGGGAGTGGAAAAGGCTTATTTTCACTTTTTAGCTTGAGTACTGGGGCCACATTACTAAAGTGGATGTTCCTGGCCACCATGGGGGTAGGCTAAAATAGGTTTTATGCCCTCAAAAGAAGAATGCTCCCTGACTGAGGTCTAGGGACACAGTGAGTGTTAGGCTGCCTACTGGTCTGGATAATGCACTGCTGTTTGCTGATGTGGCCACCCAGAGTTCGATTCGTTCATGGGTGATCTGTGCTCCACTGCATGCTGAAAGACAGGGCCCTAGGGAGTTGTTAGAATCAGACATGATGCCTTGATTTTTATCTCAGACCATTCCTGGCATTCCTGTCAGGTGGTCATATAGAGTTTGATGCAAGCATTGGACACAACGTCTGAAGATAACACAGGGATGTAAGTCTGTCCTCTGGCTGACCCTGACAGAATTGGGTAGCTCCCCTTTGGGAATGAGTTATGTTAGTCCCCAGGAGAGCAATTTTGAGGGTGTGTTCCTTATCATATATAATATTTCCCCCTATTTGACTAACGATACTGTGGGTGGACTTAATGGTAGTTGAGGTATGAGTTTCTGTGATCCAAAATGTATGGTTACAAAGGGTTGGGTAAAGGTTTCCTAGATTGACTTGCTCAGGATGAGTGGAATTGGCATACAAGCAAAAGGATACAGTTTTTTCCAGTGGCGAGAGATAGGTATTTGTGGATAAGACACCCTCAACTGGGGTGGCTGGTGACTTTACGTAAATGTTGGACTTTTGGAAGAACCTGTTGAGAAGGTGGTTGAGGACACATGGAAATTTTGAGAGGGGATCTGTTGGCTCCATGCTAGTGCATCTTGTTTGGGCTTTGGACATCCTGAACAAGTGGCTGGAAGCCCAGAGTCTTGTGTCAATGGGCCATGCTTCAGACTGCTCAGAGTGGGGGACACATACCCAGCAGGAGGATAAGTTGAACAGACCGACTGCTCACTGGACCACATTTATGTAAAGATGCACCTGTGTACAAGAGAAGAGGGAAAGAGGTCACATACATGGAAAAACAGGAGTGACTTCATCTTTCTCTTTTGGTGAGATGATTTACCCAGTTTTCTTGAAAAGGAGCTTCAGGCCCTTGGTTGGTTCATAAGAGTAGGATGTTTGTGTTTCTGTTCCATTTTTCAGCCTTTTTTTGTTTTTTAATTTCCTCCTGTGGGGACTTAGGGAGACAAGTTTAATCCTGGATATATGTACCCAGCTAGTGACCCCTTGTGATTTGACAGCCATAGCAGTGGTTAAGAACACTGTATAAGGGTTCTTCCATTTGGGCTATAGCTGCTCTGCTGGCGATTTTTCTTTCCAAGTTTTTAACAAGACTTGGTCCCCCGGAGGTACTCGTGGAAGTGAATTTGTGTGGTGGGGTGCAGGGGGAACTTGGTTCCCATATTTCCTAAGAGCCTGTTGGACTTGCTCTAGATTTATGAGGTATTTTATAGTATTGTGTGTCTTAGCGTCAGTAAGAAGGTCTGAGGAGAGGAGGGGTCTCCCATAAGTCATCTCGTAAGGGCTTAGCTGCAAAGTGCTTTTGGGGGCAGCCTTTACCCTGAGAAGAGTGACAGGTAGGGTTTTTATCCATGTCTTGGCAGTCTCTTGGCACAGGTTAGCTATGGTTTTCTTAAGGTAGTGGTTTGCTTTTTCTACTTTACCAGAGGACTGGGGCCTTGACGAGTCACACAAGTGAAGAGAAATTCCGAGGGCCACACAGAGTTGCTGGACTACTTTTGTAGTAAAGGAGGGGCCATTGTCACTTTGAATGGATCTAGGGAGCCCAAAATGGGGGGTGTTTTTTTTTAGCAAGGCCTGTGAGACTTCTTGGGTCTTTTCTGTTGTAGTTGGAAAGGCCTTGATCCTCTCTGTGAAGGTGTTAATGAATACTGACAGATATCTAAATCCCTGGGACGGGGGCATCTGGGTGAAGTCTAGCTGCCAGTCTTCTGCAGGATACATGCCTCTAGGCTGGGCTGGTTGTACTAGTGCGGGAAGTCTTAACCCTCCTCCAGGTTTGTTTAGGGCATGAGCAGGCATGAACGAGTGACTTCCTTTACAGTCGTGGTGAGGCATTGGCCCTCAAAGAGATCACTAACAAAGGTAGTTACAGTCTCTCCTCTCAGGTGGAAAGCGTCATGGAGAGCTTTGATTACTTTCCATTGCATGTGCCCAGGTAGAAATATTTTTGATCCCCACTTGTACCAACCTCCATGGCCACTACTGCATCCATTCATTCAGCTTGTCGATCTCGTCCGACTTGTACTCTGGTTTTATGTCTGTTTCCCCGGGGGTGTGAGATTAGACTCATTTCAGACACTGGGGAGAGTGCTGTCTGTCAGGCTGCTGGATCAGGGGGCTGTTTCTCTTTGCCTGTTGGACTATCTTCACATAAAGAAACAAGAATTTGTGTTTCTGACCTTTTTAAAAAAACTGCTTTCTGATCTATTTAGCTTTCAGGAAGTAGGTGGCGTTTTTATTGTTCTGTTTGAGGAATGTGGAAATAGGCAGAATTGTTACAGGATTTGAAGGATACAAAACAAAACTGCAATCAGATCTCATGTCTCCTAGTTCTTGGCCTGCCTTTCTGTATCATAATTGTAAAGTATCATAATCATAAAGACAGAAGAAAAGTGCTCTCAGGAAGGGTATTACACTACATTGAAGTAAATCAGCTTCTCCTCTAAGAAAGTGCAAAGGGTTTGAGACAGGAGGACCTGGGGTCTGAGAGATTACAGGACACACGGAGACAAGCAGCTTGGCCTCAGGGCAGGAGCCTGTTCTGCTGCTGAAATTCACTCCCTCACTAGAAACCTTTGTTCAGTGCCCCAGTGTGTGCTAGACTAGGGGATACGGCCCTGAACTAGAAAGCCCCTGCCCTCATGGAGCTTACCTAATCAACAAACCCAACAAACTAGATTAAGATCTCGTAAACGGTCTGAAGAGAATAAAATGTGATGATACAGTATAGAGATGAGCCAGGGGTCAGTTTTTGAAAGATAATTCAGAAAGGCCTTTCTGGGGATGTGACTTTTGAACCAAGACTTCAGTGATGATTGGGACCCAGTGATAGGAAGATTGGGAGAAGAGTTCCAAGTGCAGGGAAACACAGATACAAGGTCCTGGAGAGCTTGTTGGGTTCAGGAAGGGAGAAAGCCCGAGTGGCTGGAACACAGGATACATGGGGCTGCAGAAGGAGGATGTGGTGGTTAATTTCATGTGTTAACTTGGCTAGGTTATGACATCAGTTGTTTGGTCAAGCACTGGCCTGCTTGTTATTTTGAGGGTGTTTCAAGATGGGATTTTTATCTATAACCAGTTGATTGCATCCACAGTCAAAAAAGGAGAGTGCCTTCAGCGATGTTAGGAGTCTCCTCATCCAATCTGAGGTTTTCAGAGGTCAGAAGAGGAATTTGGAGTCAACTTCAGTGCTGGTTTTTGCCAGAATTTCCAGTAATTCACCTTTCCCTGAGGACCTCAGCATCATATTTATCAGTTTCCAGTCTGCAGCCTGCCCTATGGGGTCTGGACATGCCAGCCCCCACGGTCAAGTGAGCCAATCCCTTATAATGCATCTCTTTGTATGATATATATATATAAAATGCTGGTTCTGTTTCTTTGGAGGACCCTGACTAATACAGTGAGGGCACAGGTACAGGTGAAGGAGTCACCATATGAAATGACTGGATATTTTTCTTACTAACGTTTATGGGGTCCTGAATGTACTGATTCATGCCAACTTCTCTTATCTCCAAGTTCTTAATGAAGTGTTCCCATTTTTCCTTGTAGGAAGAAAAGATGAAGCTAGATACATTTTTCTATATTTCAGAACTTGCTCTTACTACCAAGGTCTGCATTAACCAGGCTGTGGCAGCCAGATACAGAGACAATGATGGTTGGCAGAGGGACGTCACAGCAATGACCTGACTCCAACTGTTTCCCACATAGAACCCAGTCCCAGTCAAGTTGCGAATCAGACAAGTGTACTGCCAGATGTCCACAGCCCTTTCTGTCCTTCTTCTTACTTTGTGTTGCTTTGGATGTATTTTAAGCTACATTGTATCTCATGGTGGGGGCATTTTCCTTCTTTCCCCTTCACATGTCCACAGCAAGCTATTAATATACCTCCAGGTCTATTACAGGCATCACTGTATATTTTTTCATGCTTGATCTTGAATGGAGTAGTTGGGAAAAAAGCTCACCAAGATGGCTCACCCATTTTGGGTCTCCTAGAAGTCTGAAGTCTGACCAAACTCATTCGGGGTCAGGACACTTGGGAGCATTGCAAAGATGCCCTTTATATGTTCTAACTTTTTAAAAGGTTTGTCTGTTCTTCCATTAGAGAAATTCATGTTGACCATAAAAATTAGGAAAACACAGAAAAGTGGGAAAAGCAGCTACTGTTAATTACAGTTAGCATGATATTTACTGTAAAAAGAAAAAGTCTGAGGAAATGATGGGAAGGATAAACGCCAAAATATTAAGACATAAAAGCATGATGAAAATTTTTATTACCATTTTATGGCTTCATAATAATCTATAGAATTGATGAACCATAGTTTAGTAACCTCTACCCTATATTGTATATTGAAATCATCCTTACATTTTCCTTTATTTTAACAAAAATGAAGTAATTAAGCAGCTCTGTCCTTCCCTATTCTCAGAATCTGAGGACAGTTTCTCAGAAAATGCCATTACCAAATGAAAAAGTATAAATATTTTTAAATCTCTTGATACTTATTGCCAAAATAAGTGCCAGTTCACTTGAGAATGCAACTCATTGATTTGTGATGCAGGCGCTGGAGCTGGGCTCCTACACCCAGTCCTGCTCTCTACCCTGAGCAAGCATCGCATACACCCCAGTGGCCTGAGTGTGGTCATAATGGTGGGACGTGTCCAGTACAGAAATGTGGGTAAAGGCTGGAGGGAAGAGCACACTTTGGGGAAATGCTAGGAAACTGTCAGGTTCTGGAGAGTTCATGTGTCTGAAAAATATTGTAAACACCCTGGACTGGCACTGGATAAAATTGTATTACTGGCTATTACCACAATATATTTTTATTCTGCAGAGCAACCAAGAGGGCACTGGTGAACCTCAGTTTACCATTGGATGACATAACTCTGGTCAGACACCCTGGCCAGAGGCCCTCTGGCCAGAGGCCTCGGGACAAGTCCCCATGGGGAGAGCCTGACAATAGTCCCAGATGCCTCTCCCTGCAGAGGAGAGCAGGTAAAGTTCCCTTTGCTGTGGAAATGTTTGGGAAAGAGGCTGCATTGTCTGTGCTTGTCTCCCGCTCTCTATGTTGGCATTTGTACACAAAAATGAATTAGATCTCCAGCTGTGTAACCACAATTAGCAATGGTGTTTACCTCCATTATTGAAATCCAATCAAACAATTGCAAATATTTGATTGGGAACATTTCCTTCATCTGGAGAACTATGGTTTGAGCACATTCCTTCAAATGAGGGTAGGGCATGGAGCATTCTCCATTTGGGGATTAATTCCTGTTCCAGAAACTGTAAAACCTTTTCATACCAACACTGAAAAATCAAATCCCAAATGATGTTAGGATACCATTACATTGATGTTATTTCATTACCATTAAGGCAATTATATTTACATACATTCAATACTGTGTATATTTATAAAAGAGCCTCATAAAGCAAAGCTTTAGAGCTATTTACCTATGAGCCCTAGAAATTAAAATGAATCAAGATTGGCTACTTTATTCTCCGTGAGGAGAGTTTGACCATCATCGTATTATCCGATGGTATTTACTGAGGTCTATGTGTGTTTTCTTGGTTATTCTAAAGACTGAAAATGTATTGGGATAATAGTCAATGACATAGTTTTATGCAGGACCAATTCTGGGTTTGATTAAAAATCCCCATGGTCCATCCACATTCTTTCCCAAATCATTTCTTTCTCAACAACCCCCTTTCTCCTGCCTGCTTTGGATATACAAGGTTCCTGTCCTCGAATAAAAGCCCTACCAGGCCTATGTTTTGTTTTCCTGCCCAGTTCAGGTAACAGGCAAAACTATGGTCATTTTTTCACAGCCAACAGTCTTGATTCTGTAAGTAGAATGTGTATGCTAAGATATTAACCAAAATTCCAAACTTGACTTAGAGGTAAATCTTCCATCCCTCCCTAGCATGGATGGGGGTAGGTGGGAAGATGACGTGACTCTTGCTCTCTCTTTTTACCCTGTTTACTTCCTTTCACATTCACAAGCTGCTCTTTTGTTCATATGGAGGAGGAGGAGATAAAGCAAACAGAGAAGCCTTAGCACGCTATAGGTCTAGAAGTGTTTAAGGCTAATTACTCTTACTGGAGGCAGCAGCACTTTCTTTCTTGTTCTCTTGACCAGACAGAACACTCTAGACTTTCTGAGAGCAGTTCATATCTCCACACAACCTATTGGACCACACCCAAAGCAGCTCCACCCCTTGCAATGCACACTCACCCCTTGCTGAACAATTCTGGGAGTGGAGCAGACTCCACTTCGATAGCACTCTGGTGGCTCTGCCTTCTAAGCAGTTGATCTTTAGTCCTCCAGACTTCCAGGAGTGGAGGAGTGGAGACAGCTGTCAGACCCCAGTCCACAGACGTGGCATTAATCCAGCACCAGACTTCGTTCTCCCTCAGTTCCCAGGACTGAGTGCTCTCATCTCGTCCTCATTCTGTCTCCTGCTGCCCTCCTCTCATTCCCTCTGCTCTGGCCGCACTGGCCTCCTTGCTAGTCCTCGAAACCCTTCAGGCAAGCTCTTGCCTCAGGGCTTTGGCACAGCTTCTTGCTTGTGCCAGAAGAACATTTCCCTTAGGTACCTGCAAGACTAATTCCCTCACCTCCTTCATTCTTTGCTCAAAGGTCACCTTTTTTAATGAGTCCTACTCTGACCACTCTATTTTACCTGGTTCCACCCTTGCCTCCAATCCTTTCCCCCCTTAGTTTGCTCTATTTTTTCAACAGTACCTTTCACTTTCAAACCTACTATATAATTTACCATTTTATCATGTTCATGCTTATTATTCACTTCCCCAAAGTGAATGAGAGAGCAGGGATGTTTGTTTGCTTTGTTCACTGTTGGGTACCAAGTAATTAAAACAATGCCTGACACATTATAAATGGTCAAAAATATTTTCTTGAGTGAATGAATGAAACACTCTTGCAAAATCCTCTCTCTCTCTCATTGTTTCTTGTAACTCCTTAACAATTTGAAATCTTAGATATTTCCTTTGAAAAATACCATATTGTGATTTTCTTCTCTCTTTGCAATTTCATATCTATTGCACCCATCTAATGGACATTTAATTTAACAAAACCACATATTTTCTTATTAAGTGGTGGGGTTGTGGCGATTATTATTTCTGGTAATTTTCAGCATTTTTAATGTGAAGAAAACAATAAAAATGGTTTTGCTTAAGTCAATTTCTCTGTGGCTTGAATTGGTTGAATTTACCAGATAAACCAATTGGATACATTTGGACAAAAAAGTCACAATGGGTACATCTCGCTCTACTTCTCCAGTCTCATATCTTACCACCACCCATGTGTCCCAACCCATGCCACTCCGATGTCTTTACCACCTCCTTCACCTGTCTTTCTAAATGATTTTCTGTTCCCTCAAATAAACCATGTACTTTAATCTCCTTGCCCTTACTCCTTGGGACTAGAAGCCTCCAATGAACCTGCTCTTTTTTTGCACTTACCTCTTACTATTTTTTAGGACTTAATCAACTCACCGTCCCTTCTAGGATGCCTTTTATTACCTCTATAATATAAATTAGTTAACCTTCTCATTTAATCCCCCAGCATCCTGCACCTGACTGTATCACAGATTTTATTATATTGCACATTGGACTGTACTATTTGCATTACTAAGCTGGAAGATTTTTGAAAGTAGTTTCTATTTTCCCCCCCATATTTGCATTCCCAGAACCTACCACTAAGCATGGAAAATAGCCAAAAGACCTTAAAGGTAGATTTTATGACTTTATTTTTATATTTCCAGTACCTATCTCAATGCTTAATTAATAATGAATGAATAAATGAATCAGGAAAATTTGCCCTCATGGACCAAGGATTCTCTGACTCCTGTAGAACTAGGCTGGTATGTTGTTGCTTGTTGGATTTCCCTATATCCAGCCCCAGTGCTTGGTATTACCATGTGTGTGCACAAGTGTGTGCATGAGCGTGCGTGTGTGTGCACCTGAATCCAGCTTGGTCTTGTTCATGATCACATCAGTGTTTGGCAGCCTGGGACTTAGGGCATAAACCCCAAGCTTTGATTTCTATTCCACCTCTTACAGAACTGTGTGTCCTTTAGTTAAGTCACAACTTCTCTGAGCTTTTGATTTTTTCATCTGTAAATTGGAGATAATATTCATTACCTCATGTGTTTTTTACAGCAACCCTGAGATGTAAGTACTGAGAAAGAGTGTCATGACCTACAGCATGCTGTTGAAATGCTGAGTCTCCTTACTTATCTGCAATTAAACAGCTGCTTTCTGGGTGACAAATGATTTGCTTTAGCTTCTTTTGCCCATCCACCCTCCCACCTGCACATTGCCCAGGGCTTAGCCAGGTGCTCCCATAATTCACGTAGAGCCTGTAGCTGATGCTCCTGAAAGCTTGCTGTGAAAGCCACTGAATTGCTCCCTGGTGCCACAGCAGCAGTCGATGAGAGAATTCCTTTATCTGAGCAAAGCTAAGGCCCCTGGCTGCCTTACCTTCCCTAGATCAAAATCAAAGGAGGGCAGAGTCAAACTGGGTTGCATCTCCCTTCATTCCCCCTGATGAACTAAAGGCATTCGCCTGGGCCTGCAGGATTACAACAGAATGAAGATGGCACCCTCATTGTAGCCAGGCTCCAGGAGAGATGAAATGGCCATTTGCTTCCTCCAGCTCACCTCTCTTCTTTTATCTTCTGTGTTTGTAGTTTGGTTTCTCCATCTCTGACATGAAAATGAACAGGACACTGTGGAGAGGACCTTTTATGACAGTTTTTTCAGTAAAACATCTTAAGCTGTTCACTACAAATTTTTCTCCCTAGAAAGAAAACCCTTTGCCACCCCCCATCCCAAAAAATTTAGCTTCAGACAACAGATATTTTTGGTGTCTCTACTATGTGCCTTTTTGTTTGTGTTATAAGCTATGAGAAATGGGGTTAGCAAGAGGCATAAGACACAGTTTACGTGCTTGAGAAAACAACACAGATAATATTTATTTATGTGTTCTTTATTTGTAGCTCATGACAGAAAAGTGAAGTGACCAATGGGGAAGGTAAACATATCCTGCACTCCTGTGGACTTATTTTCTTCTGACAGTTAACTTCTGTAGGGACCTGTTTCTGCCACCAAATTGAACTGGTTTTGCCACCAAGAGATTAGAAATCTTCTAGGAAAAAAAGGGGCCCCGTTTTTGTAAATCCTAAGGCATAGTATATTGTAGACACAAATATCTGTTGAATATTGGAGCTTTGAGAAAGGAAAGATAACCTTGAACTTGACTAATGCTGCTTTCCTAGGAAAAGTGGAATCTGAGTAGGTCTTGAAGTAGAAGCAGACTTTTATGGGCAACAGAGCACTAAATTGCAACCATGGTAGGTTTGAGGCAGACTCTGCAAAATTACCCTTCTCAACATGGTTGCTATTTAAAAAAAAAAAGAGTAGGAAAGGTTCTTGCTCATTCAGGTGTAGGCCTGGATATGCTGACCCCACACAGGCCTTTTCTCTGCCTTCAGACATCATCTTGGAGATCCTTCTCCTCCTACCATTTCTAAAATTGGCTTTTCCTGATGCTATTGGTTGAATTGTGCCCCCCCGCCCCAAAGATATGTTGAAGTCTTAACTTCTGGACCTGTGAATGTGACCTTATTTGGAAATAGGGTCTTAGAAGCTGTGATTAGTTAAAATGAGGCCAAGCTAAATTGCTGTGGGTGCTGTTCCAGAGTGATTGGCTTCCTTATAAGAAGAGGGAAATTTGGACACACATGAGCAGACATAGAGGAGCATGCCCGATGGAGGCAAAGATTGGTGCTGCAGCTACAGCCAAGGATCACCAAGGATTGCCAGCAAAGCACCAGAAAGCAGGAAGAGGCAAGGAAGGATTCCCTCCTACATATTTCAGAGCACATGTGGCCCTGCCAACACCTTGATTTTGGTCTCCTAGCTCCCAGAATTGTGAGACAATACATTTCTCTTGTTTTAAGCCGTTAGGTTTGTAGTCCTTTGTTTCAGCAGCCCTAGGGAAGAAAAAGACAGCTGGTTGCTCTCAATCAGAATACCCTTTTTAATACCCATGTTAGCACTTAATATAATCTGCCATTACCTTGCTTATTCACATTTTCTTGTTTATTGCTGCATTTTCCACTACAACATAAGCTCCATGTGGACAGGACCATGTCTTTTTCACCACTGTACCCTGAGTACCTCACCCAGCACCTGGCCTGGAGAAAGCCTTTAATAAATGTCATACACTGAACTAATGGGGAATTAGCCAACCCCCATTTACAATTCTGAGGCCCACAGTCAAGATGACACAGGGAGGCTGACTGCAGGTGCACAGAGCTGGGCAGAGGCCAGTGCTGTGCAGTAAGGCACACAAATCCAGTTTCCAGCTCTCCTACTTCACCCCTATAAAAAGCAGCTGCCCTTTAAGCACCCATTTCTAGGACACACAGGGTCCTTTCTGTCAGATACTCAAGACAATTCTCAGGTTCAGATTGAAACTTCTCTCAAACCTTCTGAAACCTTGAACCTAATTCTGAGATTGAAGGCACTCTAGAAGATTTGCTCAAGTTTCCTATACAAGGTGATGCTGTCACCATATGTGGTAATTATCCAGTGATTATTTCTGTTTTTTTTTTTTTTTCTGAAAAGTATGTAAAATTGTTGCCTTCTCACTTCCTCCAATGGATCTATAAGTTTACCCTCTGTATTTCTCAGGTTTCTCCAAAGAAACAGAACTGGCTATGAGGATTGGCAAGTCTGAATTCCATAGGACAGACCTCAAGCCAGGAACTGGTGAAGGTATCTACGAATTCCCCAGGAGAAGCTGGCTGGCTGAAGTAGGCATGGAAATTCTTCCTTCTGACTGCTGAAATCATCAGTTCTCCCTTTAAGGCCTTTAACTGATTGGATGAGACTTCTCTCATTGTTGAAGGCAATCTCTTTGTTAATTGTAGATTTAGTCATAGATGCAATCAACTGACTAATGATTTAAATCCAGGAACTACCCTCGCAATAACAATCAGGCCAGGACCTAGCCAAGGTGTTGCAGGCACTTAACGCACACCCTCACAGTGACTATTGCCATAATTTTGTCTTAGAATTTGTGGAATGCATGTTTTGGGTGAACTTGGGTTTTGTTGCTTAGTTGCTTTATCCGTACAATGGGACAAAATAAAATTATCAACCACCCAGGAAATCATTAAAAATTACAAATCTAATCATGTCCCTCTTTTCTTAAAACACTTTAATGGCTTCCCATGTTCCTGAGGATAAAATCCAAGCTCCTTAAGATACTTAAGGGGGACTTCCAACTCCTACAACCTCATCTATTATCATTCTTCTTATATCTTGTACCCTAGCCATACCGATTTCCTCTCAGTTATTGAAAAAGATACATTTCCTCTTACCTTTGAACTTTTGCATATGGTAATCCTCCTGCCTGGAACACACGTTGGTTTGCCTCTACCTAGAAATTAGTATTTATCATTTAGATCTTGTCACTTCTGCAGGGAGGACTTTACTGTTATAGTAGGCTACATTAGGAACATCCACTATGTGCTTCTCTAGCAACCTCTTCTTCCCAATATGGCATTCATGACATATTATTGCAAACATTTGTTTAGTTTCCATTATCCCTGCTTTACTGTGTGCTCTAAGCAAGAAGGAATCACTTCTGCCTCATTTTCTGTTCCATAAACCACACTCTGATCAGTGCCAGGCATAGAGAACATACTCAGTAAATATTCAGTGAATGGATGAATGGACAAACACATGAATGAGGACAGAAAATTGGGCAGGATGATTCTGGAGGGCTTCTGGTTTTAGTATCTAATGGTTTTTTTAGTTCCTTTGATTCAAATTATAACTTCTCCTAGTTCTTTTCTTAAGCCTTGCTTATTCACATCCTTGGTTCTCTCTTCTATTTTAATTGTTTTATTTCTGCACTCAAGATCTCTATCAAATTATTCTTAATCAAGTCCTTCAGCTACCAACTCATTACCAAATTAGCATTCTCAGAAACCACTCTGACATTGTGCATACATGTAAGAGTTCTGGTTTACAACAAAAGAGGGTACATCTTAACTTGACAGGATGGTTGTGATTTTGTACCACTGAATATACAACAGCATGTATGTTAGATTCTTCAACCCATATGACAGTGGTTCTCAACACTCTTTCTCTCTCCTTACCTGAAGGATATGGTTAAGTCTGTTAGGTATCAATGTTTTATTGTAGCAGGGATTCTCAGGGAGACTAAAGAAATCTGCTCTTGAAAGGGACTTAGCAGAATCAGGAAATTTGGCCCCAACCTCTTCCTCCTTTAAGAATTTGCGTTCAGAGTTTTTACAGGAATAAGACTTGCAATCTAACATTTCCCCTTTTAATAATATTCATATGTATATTTCAGTGCTGTTAACTGCATTCACAATGTTGTGCTACCATCACTACCATCCATTACCAAAACATTTCCATTGTTCCAGATAGGAAACCTGTACATTTTAAGCCTTAACTTCCCATTCCCTATCCCCACCGTGTCCTCTGGTAACTGCTAATGCATATTCTGGATTCTGACTCTGAGTTTGCTTATTCTAATTGTTTCAAAACAGTAGCGTTGCACAATACTTGCACTTTTGTGTCTGGCTTATTTCATTCAACATGATGTCTTGAAAGTTCATCCATGTTATCACATTTATCAGGACTTCATTCCTTTTTACAGCCAAATAATATTCCATTATATGTGTGTATATATATATATATATATCATATTTTATTTATCCACTCATTGATCGATGGACACTTCAGTGGCTTCCATCATTTAGCAATCATGAATAATGCTGTTATGAATATTGGTGTGCAAATATCTGTTCAAGTCCTTGATTTCAATTCCTCTGGGTGTATACCTAGTACTGGGATTGCTGGATCATACGGTTGTTCTATACTTAGCTTTCTGAGGAGCTGCCAAACTGTCTTCCACAGCATCTGCACAATTTTACATCCACATCCTCTCCACACTTGTTATTTTCTCTTTTTTTTTTAATGGCAGCCATTCTAATGGGTATGAAATGGTATCTCACTGTGGTTTTGATTTGCTTTCCCTGATGATTGATGATTTTGAGTATCTTTTCATGTGCTTTTTGGCCGTTTGAATATCTTCTTTGGAGAGATGTCTATTCAAGTCTTTTGCCCATTTTTTAATTTGGTTGTTTGTCTTTTTATTGTGAAGTTGAAGTATTTCTTTATATATTTTGTATATTAAACCTTTATCAAATATATGACTCTCAAGTATCTTCTGGCACTGTGTAGTTTGTCATTTTACTTTCATGATAAAGTCCTTTGATGTACAAAGGCTTTTAATTTTGATGAGATCCCATTTATCTATTTTTTCTTTTGTTGCTTGTTGTTCGAGTGTAAAGTCTAGAAACCATTGCCTAGCACAAGTCCTGAACATACTTCCCTACATTTTCTTGTAAGAATTTGATGGGTCTAGCTATCATATTCAGGTCTGGGACATTTTGGAGAGAAGCTAAGAGCTGACACTGACGCTGACAATTTGAGGTTCTTGGAGACATTCGGAGATTATAGCCCAGAGTTTGCTCTGGAGAAACTAAGAGAGAATCCTCAGATGGTTAGATGCACAGGAGCTGAAAGAGGAGCTGAAACACAACCCAGGAGCAAGACACCAGCAGACACCAGCCATGTGCCTTCCCAGCTGACAGAGATGTCCCGGACACCATCGGCCATTCTTCAGTGAAGGTATCCTCTTGTTGATGCCTTAGTTTGGACACTTTTATGGCCTTAGAACTGTAAATTTGTAACCAAATAAACCCCCTTTATAAAGTCAATCCATTTCTGGTATTTTGCATAATGGCATAATTAGCAAACCAGAACAGCTCCGAATAGCTAAAGTCATCTTGAAACAGAAAAATGAAGTTGGAGAACTCAAACTTCCCAGTCTTAAAACATATTACAAAGCCACAGTGTTATATGGGAATCCTGTATTTTATGTGTGATTGTTCTGAAAACCCACAACTTCTCCAATAAAAAATTAACTAGCTCAAAATCTGCTTTCATTATTATTTTGTTTTAAGCAGTCGGTTACCTTCTAAAGAGATAATAAAATATATTTCATATTTACCCTTGTATTTTCCATTTTCAATGCTCTTCATTCCTTTGTGTATATGAAAATTTCTATGTGGTATCATTTTTTTTTTCTGTCAGAAGAAATTCTTTTACTATTTCAAAATCTGGTTGTGATGCATTTTTTCAATGTTTCCTTCCCAGAAAAAAGTCTTTATTTAGCCTTCATTTTTAAGAAACTTTCTTATTTAGAAAAAATTTTAGATTCATATAGAAGTTACAAAATTAATACAAAGAGTTTCCAAATACACTTTGCCCAGCTTTCCCCAGTGATAATATCTTGCATTTTATCAAAACAAGGAGATTGACATTATCACAATACTATGAATTAAACTAAGGACTTTATTTGGATTTCATCAGTTTTTACAAGTAGTCACTTTTTTGGCATCTTAATTCTATTAAATTTTACCACATTTAGAGATTGGTGTAATTATCACTATAATCAAGGTTTGCTTTATGTTCCCCTTCATTGTGTGGTGACCTGGTAACTGCTTCAGGCTGTCATAGGGGATAAGAATAAAGCTCACCTCATTTTTTTCCTTCTTTCAGGAATCATAGTTCTGTAGTGTTGATGTCCAGAATATGATACTTATTATTTCATAAATATTTGTCTAATTTTCTAATTGATTTTAGTGGGAAGGTAAATTACAGGAAAGACCTTAGTGGGAGGGTCCCTATTATTCATCAAGGCTGGAAGTATAAGCCAAGATGGTAGAAAATAATTAATTTCTCATTTAACTTTCTAAGCACAATTAGCAGGTCTGACTAGCTGTCACACTGGTCTGTCTCTCCAGTTGGAAGAGCATCAGTTTGAACTTTTAATTCTCTCCTTTTCACAGAATCCCATATTTACATGATCCACTTAATGTGGCCTACTGTTATACTTGATTTCCTGTCAATATCTTTCCTCAAATTAAAATCAACCAATTGTACTTCTCCCAGTCATCTCCAATTTTCTGTTCCACCTTCCTGATTTCAGCTGATTGTCTTTTAATTCTACATTTTAATCAATAAGCTGCCTTTGCAAACTCTCCTCTTCAGAACTGTCAATTTAATGTAATTTTGTTGAGATACGTTCAAACACCATATAATCCATCCAAAGTATACAATTAATGGCCCACAGGATCATCATATAGTTGTGCATTCATCACCACAATCAATTTTAGAACATTTTTGTTACTCCAAAATAAAGAAAAAAATAAAAAGAAAAAAGAACACCCAAAACATCCCATACCCCTTACCCCCTGATTATTTATTTATTTAATTTTGCCTTTATTTTATTACTCATCTTTCCATAACTGGATAAAGATAGTGTCAGTTACAAGTTTTCACAATCACATGGTCACATGATAAAAGCTATATAGTTATACAATCATCAACAAGAATCAAGTCTACTGGATTACAGTTTAACAGATTCAGATATTTCCTTATAGCTATACTAATACACTAGAAACTAAAAAGGAATAATAATATAATGCATAAGAATAACCTCCAGAATGACCTCTTGACTCTATTTGAAATCTCTTAGCCACTGATACTTTATTTTGTTTCATTTTTTCCCCCTTTTTGATCAAGAAGGCATTCTCAATCCCATAATGCCAGGGCCAGGCTCATCCTTGGGAGTCATGTCCCACATTGCCAGGGAGATTTATACCCATGTAGAGGGGAGGGTAGTGAGTTTATTTTCAGAATTGACTAAGAGAGAGAGGCCACATATGGACAACAAAAGAGAGAATTGTCGATTTTGATATGATCCAAGGTTTGTTTGCTTAGTTACACGAATTTTCTGTATCCAATACCATTGTATCACCAGACACTTAAAGAAATCATATTCATAGAGAATGTTAGAATTGATGAGAGTAAATGTGAAGAATGCCAATTATTTGATTTTGTAACCAATAGACTGTAAGTAGTATGCAAAAATATTTCTTGAAATATAGTCAATGCCAAAGCAAACTACACACTATGGTTAGAATGTTGTGCTTCAGGAAGTGTCAGAGATAGAAAATGAGCCACTATATTTTCTTCAAGTTTTGCTGAAGTTGTTGATGAACAAAATAATGTGGAGGGATATGAATGCTGTTTTTAAGTCTGGGTCTGTTTGTTTCTGAGAAATTCACTTTACCTCCTGTTTACTTACCTGTCATTTGAGAATGATAACTCAGGACTTTTATCTATGCCACCATATTATCATAATAATTAATATGAAAGTGTTTTGGAAAAATTAAGTACTAAACAAATACAAGGAATTTTTTTCTATCAAAATTAGAACGGCTGGGGTATTCAAGATATCCCCTTCTAGAGATCTGTATCAGGAAAATGAATGAATTTGTTAAATAGATTCTGTTTATTTCCCCCCATATTCTTGTTTGCATGCATACAGTCCTATATCTCTCATATCATTTTCATAGTCTCTCATATCATTTTCTTCAAAGACTGCTGCCAGATTGCTAAGTAAGTTATAGGTATTTGTTTTAACAGTAAACCCTCCTGTAGACCAACTTCTGCATTAGACAGGATAGTCTAGGTATTCTTTAGTAAAAACTAATACCAAAGTCTTATTGGCTTAATTAAACAATGATTTTATTCTTGTTCAACTATCTTTCATAAATGACACACAGGAATTCTATTTTCTCAACCATCTTAATCTTTGTTCTTCCCTTTGCATCATTGGAGAACTTGATATCTATGTCTTTGACTCTATTTTCTTCAGTAGTAATTAGATATTTTACTGACTCCAATTCTGATATTTAAAACACAGAAACAGAATTAGACTTTTTGAACTATCTTCTTAATATTCAACTTCTTTTCTTCTTTTAATCTCATCCTAATCTCTTCTTAAGATATTTTCTTACTATGTTAAGGAAATCATGTATATAAGTTAGGGTTACATTTGACAGTAAGTAATAGAATTTCTAAAAACAGTAACATAAACATATGTATAGATACATATTTAATTTTTTTTCCTTACATAAAAAGTAGTTTGGAGGCAGTGGTGACTAGTATTGGTCCAGTTACTAAGTGATGTCATTTTGGACTCAGTTTTTTTCTATCTCTTTGTTCCACCACTCTCAGCATGTTGGTTTACATCCTCAGTCTTGCACATCATGGTCAAAGATAGCTGCTATTGCTTCAGGCATGGCTTCTTAATTCAAGACAGTTAACTTAGAAAGTGCACGTGTTTCCAGGACACTCCTTTTAAAGATCACTGCCAGCAGACTTCCAATTGCATTATCTTTAGGCTACACCTACGTGCAAGAGAGTCTGGTCAAGCAAGTATTTCACTGAAATCACAATGTTGTAATTCCATTTTACTATGTGCACATGTAGCTACTTTCTTCTAATGGCTATATAATGTGTATCCATATTTTATTCAGTAATGGACACCTAGGTTGCTTCAAATTCTGCTCCCCTATACAATGCAGCAATGAACATCCTTATACATTTCCCCTTATAAGAATAAGGGGGATTCTTATAAGCTGTATAAGAATTTCTCTGGAAGAAAAAATCTAACAGTGTAATAGCTAGTCATATAATAGAGCCTTACTAAAAGTACTGTTAGGACAATTTCTAGAATAGATGTGCCAGTCTGAATATGTGCAATAACATGCTGTCAAGAGGAGAGTAAAGTGTTTTTTTTTAAAATCATCATGGTTATTTGAGATTTCAAAAATAAGGAATTATTATTTTAATAGAATTACAAATATTTATTATAAAATCCCATCAATGTAGAAAAAAAAAGGAAATAAAATCATATGATATTTCACTCCCCAAAGATAATAAATATTTATATTTTCATCGTATTTTAAACATCTCTTTATACATATATACCTATATAGATATACTACCATCCATATTGTTTTATGAAATGTAAGTGACCATCACTATGTTTTTGGGGTAGTAGGAGAAAAATAAGTGAACAGTAGAAAGCACATAGATAACTGATAAACTTTATGATATTGACTATAAGTTTTACACAAGTTTGGAAGAGAGGGAATTAAATGTTGTCATGACTGGTTCAGAAGAGCTATGGGAATGGTTTTGTCTTTAAAGTGTGGGCAGGATTTGGTCAGGCAGAAAGAAGAAATGTGGCTCTTCCCAAGCAGGGAGAATTATGTGAGCAAAAGTTTAACGTTGAGAAGGAGTAAGTCATGCTCAAGGACTAGTGGAAAGATGGTCCACGTTGGAAGAGAACGTGTTTTTGGAGTTATGATTAACACTAAGGTAAGTCAGATTATCATTTTTTTTCCAAGGTCCTCTCCACACTTAAATTTTATTCAGAAAGTCAATGGATCCATTTAATTTCATGGAATCCTGATTAAGCACTTGAGGTTTCCCTACTGTGTTCATGGATTCCCCCAAACCATTTGGAAAATAGTCAAATCTAGGTGTGCATCTATGTATCTGTTAAGGTTCAACAAGAGAAAAAGAACCTGTAGGAGGTAAATATTAAGAGATATTGTGAGGAATTGGCTTATGCAACTGTGGTGCTGGCTAGGCTGGTCCAAAATATATAGGGCATGCTGTCAGGAAGGGTAGGCTGGAACTCTTGGGCACAGATTGAAGATGCTATCTGCAGGTGGAATTTCTTCTTCAGGGAAGCCTCAGCTCTATTCTAAGGGTTTTTAACCGACTGAATCAGTTCCACCCCTATTATCCAGGATAATCTCCCTTACTTAAAGTCAACTGATTATGAACTTTAATCACACCTACAAAATACCTTCACAGCAAAACCTAGATTAGTGTGATTGAATCTCTAGAGACTGTAGCCTAGCCAAGTTGATACATCAAAAGATTGTCGCAGTTTAAATTTCTAAAAAATCATATTCTTGGATCTCACCTCATAACCACTTAATATTTTTTTCAGGCGTGGCTTAGGATTCTGTAGTTTTGAAATGGCCTCTGCTTATGTTCATGCAGGCAGCCTGATAGCAGTCTGTGGCAGGTGTTTAGGATTCACAAACATATAGGGGAGAGGGATCTTTCTGGCTCAGTTAAATGCTATACCATTGGGCTAGCTTGTAGATTTGGTAATTTTTAGATTTTCATCTTTCTCACTCTCTCTGTATGTGGGGTTGGTGGATGACTGATACTGCCAACACTATGTGGTGTTCTTTGGATCTTTGGGACAGTGTTCAAGAACCTTAGGAATGGAAGCAATGAAGGATGATGGGTGGGCTAGGCAGGACTCAATACACCCTGGAACTGCAAAGCAATAAATGTGTGGTTGGCACAGGGCAACAAGGCACATGGTATATCACAGGTGTAATGAGTGAAGGGCCCAGTCAATGTTTCTCCGAAATTAAAATATGTAGATGTACTTGTGTGAGTGGACAAACATGATATCTAGAGTTGCTTTTTTTTTCTTTTTTTTTTTTCTTCCGCTTGACTGGCTTGGGGATGGTGCCATATTGAGGAAATCTGGTTGTCACTTTTGAGGATCTATCCCCAAATCTGTAAGTTTAGTTCTAATTCTACTTCCTCTATGAAACCTTTCTTAATAACCCCTCCTCATTATTCTCCTCCTTCAATTTTGGAGTATCATTTTCTTACTGCTGGTTTTGTCATTCAGTTAGCAAGTACAACATATAGTTTTGAACATATACCATATTCCTAATAAATATTTGAGAGAGTCATCATGAAAAAAAGGAGCATGTGGCATTCTTTCTTCAGTGACAAGTAAAATAATGGAATTGATGATCCATTACCTGGATGTTGTTTATGGTGTTTGTGAGAACTATTTGGGGAAGCCATTCTTTGTGATGCACTCCCTGACTTCTAATTAGAATCATGGAAGCAGTTTCAAAGTCTGGGTATACAATGTGATTTTTCATCTTATTCTGGGAACATGTAGAATAACTTCACATAATCTCCAGTGCCTAGAAATACTGGTTATAATTTATGAGATTTTTTTTTTCTAAAAAAATGCATGGTTGAACATTTGATAAAGAAAAATACATGTGTTAGGGAACCAAAGAAGGATCTGAGTGTCAGAATAGAAAACACTTGAGTTAACTCTCTTGTTGGTCTATAACTGGAGATGGATGGGATCAGTCCGATAACCTAGGTCTTTGGGGTTCAGTGACCACATAGCATAGGGAATAGGCCTTGGGGACCATGTGAAGCAGGGAATTGGAATCCCACAGAGCAGGGAGTATGGATAGGTGGCCATAACCTCACTGAATATAGACCAGAGAAACAGAGCTGTCCTCTGACATTGAGGGACAGCAAGGGAGCTCAGGGTTAAACCTCTGTTATGGTTCAGTAACAACTAAACAAGAAACTAACAGAAAAGAAAATGGTCCCATTCTTGCGACACTCATGAGATACCTGGCAGGAGTGAATCCAAACCTGTTTTGGAGGTACTCTAGCAGAGATCTTAAGTCCTCAGGAAAAATAAGCTGCTTGAAAGAACTCCATAGTCCAAAATGACTCAGCACACAACAAAAATTTCACCATCACTGAGGGTCAGCAGATACAACAAACTGGAGGATTAGCACTTTAAAGCCTGAGGTAATAAACAAACAAATTGAAGGTCAATACAAAATGAGTATGTTAAAAATGATAACAGTCATAAAAGGAGGAATTAAATCCAAACAGAAGTATAAATCACTATGAAAAAATAGAAAGGGATTTGAGAAACAATAAAGTAGAACTAGACATTAAAAATTTTTTCACTGAAATTAAGAATCTCACAGTACACATTAAAAAGCAGATTTTGTGCATGTGATTGTGTGTGTGTATGTGAGTGTTTATTAATGAACTAGAAGATAGATTCAAGGAAATTACTCAAATTCATCATAAACTGGTAGAATAGAAAATATGAAAAGTTAAGAAATGTGGAGGATAGAATGAGATTGTCCAATATACATCTAATAAGAGCTTCAGAGAGAAAAAATAGAAAGATTGATGGACAGGCAATCCCTAAAAATTGAGAATTTTCCAAAATTTATTAAATGCTCCAAATCCTCAAACTGAAGAACAATTCTAGGATAAACTAAACAAATGTAAATCCTGATCTAGAAATATGGCCTCTAAACCACAAAACACCAAATTGAAAGATAAAATCTTAAAAGTAATCAGAAAGAAATACAAATTATGCCAAAAGAAAAAAAAAATACTGGTGATAGACCTAACAATATAAACAATAAAGACTGAAATATAATGAAATAATGTTTTCAAAGTGCTAAGGGAAACTAAATGTCAACTTAGATGTCAGAACCCTGTTACTCAATCATTCAAGATTGTGCAAAATTTTTGGAAAAACAATGCCAAAAATATTTACCACAAATAGATCATTTACAGATCATTAATGAGAGAACCACAGCAAGATGTATTTTTGGAAGAATGCAAGAAGTAATGCATCATCAAACAAATTGAAAATATGGTAGTAAATCTAAAGCATTTTAGATTTAGAGATATAGGTACTTGGGGCCATCTGGAACTGTCCCTGCCTCATTTCAAACTATGCAAAAGAAGTGGATTTATTCTTAATTCTCTCAGAATCATTGAAAATTCTGACACACAAATCTGAATTTCCACACTCTTTTGCTGCTGGTGGAAGTAGAAACTAGTACAGCTGTTTTGGAGAGTAATATATCAATATATAGTAATGCAAAAGCTTCATAAACCAATGACCCAGAAATCCCACTATTAGGAATTTACTCTAAGACTCTCATATTTTTGTTCAAGAGGACATGTACAAGAGTATTAGTAATGGCCCTACATTGGAATCAACTTTACTGTCCATCAACAGAAGAATGGATAAACAACCATGGTGTTCATGCAATAGAACACTATATAGCAGCAAAATAAATAAAATAGAGCCCTACATATTAGCATGTGTGATTCTCAGAAACATAAAGAATAAAGAACTGTGTTGCACAAAATATATACGGTAAATCCCAATTATATATAAAATTTAATAAACATGTAAAACAATGTTCAGCATGGAGAAATGAACACCATAGTCAGGGTAGTGGTTTTCCTGGGGGTGATGCCAGGGAGAAGCGAAGGAGGGAAAGGTAATTTGAGAAGGGTATTTGTAATGTTTTATTTCTTCACCTGGGTGGTGAGTTTCATGAGTGTTTAATATATTATATATTAATATGTTGCTCATATGTTTTGTTAATTCAAAAATATGTAATAGAAAATTATATTATTTTATATTTTAACAATTGGGTAGCTCTAGGAATGTGGATATTTTTCTGATAACATGGTATTGATTGATTGATTTACTTACTTGCTTACTTACTAAATTTACAGAGTTGAATATTGCTTTTAGAAAATGCAGGAGACTGACATCGTAGTGAATTTCTGAGGGTCCATTGATTTGGTGCTTGTTGAGATAATCTGTCAAGGTGAAGGTCCAGTTATTATACTTTCTGCCCTGCCCAACACTAATTAAAAAGAAACATTCATGAAATTGGAATGTGCTAGTTCAACCAATTTTACAGGAAAAACTATTGGCTGTGAGTAGAGCCCAGAGTAAGCAAAAGTCTTCCAATTATTACTGGCTACAGAGCAAGAAATTCTGCTGGCAGCCATTACGGCAGCAGATCCAATGGTACTAAAGTGTCTGAGACATATTGGGATACAGTACGTAGTCTGTGGCAAGCCCCTAGTGAAAGGAAGTAAATCCATGCCTTCTTTGGCAAATAATATTCTCTTTTGGACAAACAGCTTTTAGCTTGCTACTGGGCTGAACATTGTCACCAGGTGACCTGACATACTCTTCAAGAAGTCAGTGCATCTGGCCATACTATTGGGCATCCCCAAAGGCTCTCTAGCATCAAATGGAAATGGTGGTGTGGCACCTGTACAAGGCAGCCTTGAAGATGCAAGCAATTTACAAGACGTCTCTTATAAACAGAGTGCCTGGTCTTTGGTGTACTGCCACTCCTCCCTCAACAAACACTTATGCCATGTGAGAAGTTATCATAGAAATTGACAGAAAAAGATAAAATGAAAACTCAGTTTATTGATCGTTTTGCACAAAAACTGACATCAGTTAGATGAGGGCTGCTTTGCTATTTTCTCTCCGAAAAACAGGAGAAAAGGGATATTTGGTCTCTTACACCTCTTCTGTCATTCATGGACTTAATGTTCTATATCCGTTTCCAAAATTCCAACTATTTTATATTTTAGGAAGGATTTTCCTTTACAGCTAAAGAAGTAAGGCCATGAGTGGATGCTCATGGGATTCCATTGTCTTAGCAAGTAGTCCATCACCCAGAAGCTGTTGCCCTTGCAGAGAATAGAACAATAATTGAAGACTCAGGTATAGTGCCAATTAGGAAATATTACCATATAATATACTCATATATATATGTGTGTGTATATACATATATAATATATATACATATATATATACATATGCCACATATACTCTTCATCAGTGAAACAGTGGGTAATATGTGGTGAGGTTTCTATCAGAGCCAGAACATATTAGTCTAGGAACTAAATGGTAGATAGAAGATTGCTCCAGATACAGTTATACCTGAAGACCCATTTGTAACCACTTTTTATTTTTTGCTCCACTAATTTACACTTTGCTAAATTAGAGGCTTTAGAACTTAAGAAAGAAATGGTTCAAAAAAAACACAGTAATGGTTCCATTCATTTGGAAAGTAAGACTGATAACTGGTGTGATGATTTGGAGCCTTTATGTAGCCCAGAAGATCATGTTCTTAAAGCTAATCCATTCCTGTGGGTGTAAACCTATTGTAGGTGGGATCTTTTGATTAGGTTATTTCAGTTGAGGCGTGCCCCAGGTGAGTGTTAATCCTCTTACTGGAGTCCTTTATAAGAGGATGAAATTCGGAGAAAGAAACAGAAAGACACAGAAGCTGAGAAAGAAGGACACAGAAGCTCAGAGGGAAAGCCATGGAAGCAAAAAGATGAAAGCAACAAAGCCCAAAAGAGAACGGAGAGACCAGCAGATATTGCCATGTGCCTTGCCATGTGACAGAGGCATCCAAGATCCCTAGTAGCCAGTCTTAAGGGAGAAAGCATCACCTGTTGATGCCTTCATTTGGACATTTTCATGGCCTCAGAGCTCTAAGCTTGTAAACTAATAAATCCCCACTGAAAAACCAGCCCATTTCTGGTACTGCATTTCAGCAGCTTTAGCAAACTGAAACACCTGGCAATTTTGGAACCCTAATATCCCTGGGCAAAAGGGGAATAAAAGGGAATTCAAGTGTTGGTTGGGGCTATTGAGTCTTATCATTAAGGAAAAATAGGGATGAAACTAAATAGCAGAGACAGGGTGGAGTAGGAATGAAACTCACTCTCTTGAGAAATGACCCTATCTGCAATGAAAATGGCAGTTCAAGTCCATGAGATTTGAAGAGGAGTGACTGGTAATTTCCCTTTAATTCTCACTCAGATCCAGAATCTCTTAGCATTAATTACATGCATCAAGGGGAGAAACACAGAAATGAAATGGAGAAGATGGCAAAAGTCTCAAACTCTTGCTTGGATCATGGAAAGATACAGGACTTCATAAGAAGAGCTCCGTCTTCAGAGGGCATGGATGCTTCCCAAAGCTGTTCAGACTGGCATGGAAAGTTTCAAAATGATTGTAAGACTCACTTATGTATCCAGGTTGTACAGCATCTCAAGAGTAGTGACTAGCTTCATGATTCTCCTGTATCTCATGTTGCCTTGCAAAACACTGGGAAATGGTGGGTGCACAATAAAGACTTATAAATTGGCTTGTTGACTAGCATCATGATTATTTATATTTATATTAAACAGCTCTGTAAATTTTCTTAATTGATTGGATAATTATGCTATGTAATATAACACAGAAAACTCATTTGCATTTCAACAAAATTGTCTCCAGACTCCATTTTCTCTCTATCAAGTAGATTTATTTTGTTTGGTCATGGCAAACAATAGTGAATAGAATAAGCAGCACACAGTGACTTTTGCTAGAATCAAAGCAGTCTAACAAACATTTTTTACTCTTCAGCCTCTTTTTAGAGGACTCACATAAGGTGTTGGGCCATTTGTTAACTCCTGGGGATGGGCATATGAATCACCTACCATTTGTGGTCTGGCCAATGAAGAGAATGCACTTTGGTGTTATACTACATTTAAGATGTATTTTTAAGCAGCATTTCCTACATGTGCTTTTGAGATCTTCTGTTGCATTAAAGAGATTTTTCTCCTGGGTTGCAACTTTTCTTTTCTGTCTCTGTTTAGTGGGGTGGAATGTGTATTGATGCAATCAGGGAAGCAATGATATATAATACAATATGGGCTTTAGAGTCAGAGAGATCTGTGTTCAAATGTAGCTCCTTAATTTACTGGAAATGAGGGTCTGAATTCTCTCATTTGAAAATATGGCAAATACTATTTACATCAAGAAGCTTTTGAGAGGATTAATTGAAAACTTGTGTTAAAATTCCTAGCATAAGTAGACAATCAGTAATTCATCATTTTTCATTCCAGAGCTTTTCTTTCTCCACATCATGATAAATTACTTGTGCTGAAGAATTTTAACTAGTTAGAAAGTGCTTCTGTGGAGAAGATAGGAGAAGAAAGAATATCTATTTAAAGTTTTAATGACTGATTTGGTTGTTCTTAGATACTTCCCATTCTACAGAAGAAGGCTGGTTAGTCATCATTTCCTTTCAACTATCCTTCTAGTTACACTGCACCCAGTAGTAAAATTCATGTAATCAATGCACTGGATATGATCACATTGATGCCACTGTGTACAAAATATAATCAAGAAGTTAATAAACCAGTAATATAGTCTTTTATGAATGTGGTACTGAATCTCAGAAATGAAAAAATATGAAAATACCATCACACTAGCACACTTTTCCCAGCAAAAGGACTCAGAAAAATGAGAGCATAATGTTCCAAGAAATGCCAGGGGATTATTGTCCCTCTTGTAGGAATGTACACAGTACACAGTCAATTAATAAAGGGGAGATTACAAATGCTCTTGCTTTGCTTTTTTGGACACTTAGACAAAGATGGATTCTGCTCTTTCGGTTCAAACTTCTCAGTCTTTGGGTAGGTCAGTATGTCAGGTCATTTCTGTTCTGTGACCCTAGCTTCAATGCAGTGGGGATGAAGTTGTTTTTCTCTTTCATTTCAATTTCAGCTTAAAGATTTTTTCTTCAAATCACTTTGTCATCAGTATAACTACTATAATATTTCCTATTTGGTTTGGTTGTTTGTATTTATACTTTATCATCCAGAGCTCTGAAGAGGAAAAAGAAGGGGGTTAGTGATAATGGTAGAATTTGGGATCCAAATCCTCTTCTTCCCTCCAGTACCCTAGAATGTTAAAGCTTGAAGGATGGAGAGTCATTATATTGGTGAGAAAAACCAAAATTATATTGGTGAAGCAAGTTACCCAAACACACAGCGTATCAATGCAGAGACACAAGTAGAACTCTGGATAGTAGCATGGTCCAGTGGTGTTTTCCCTGGATCTTACTGCCTTGTGGCTGTACCTATGCCATTGCTCTGCTCTTTTCTCCAGATTAAAAATTTTTCCAATATTGTTATTATCCTGATCACCATCCTTTGTTTACACTCTTATTTGTTAATACTCTTTTGTGCCATCTCAGAGACAGCCCCACCCAGATGCACTTTAACCAAATGAGAAGAAACTAGTATGATTACCTTGCTCAAGCTGCATGTTATACTTCTATTGATACTGTCTAAGGACTGATTAGCTTTTGTAGTTGCTGATTGACATTGAGCTTAATGTCATCTAAATTCCATGTGTCTATATCATGCCTTTAAATCCTAAGACAGAGTTTCACTGTGAACTTGAGCATTGGTTTTTGAAGTGATGACTTATCTTGATGTTAATAACAATAATGCAACAGTAACACAACTAACAATTATTCTTTGCCATGTGCCAGGTGACTTGCACATGCTTTATGTGTATTAGCTCATTTAATCTTCACCACAATTCTTTGAGCGAGCTACTCTTACTTTCCCCAATTTACAGATGAGGAAACTGAGGCCAGAGAAGGTAAATAATATGTTCAAGGTCACATAACAAGTAAGGAACAGAGACAAGATTCAAAGGAATGGAGTTTTTCTACAGTGCCCACAATCATCCACAACCCTTGAACGCTACTTATTAGGATTCAAGGGACTCCTTGGTTCTTCATGCCTTCAGGGTTCTGACAAATGGAGAGTATATATAAATTTTATTAGTCAAGTGATAATAGAGCTACTAGCCAAGAGCCCTCTAATTATCCAAATATAGGCATACAATAATTGGTAATAGAAAACCAGAGTTAGCAGACTCCAAGTCCATTTACTCAATCAGCCACATGGGCAAGAAGTTGGAACTCTCTAACTGATTTGACAATAGGCAAAAAAGAGAAGGGTAGGGGTATCAGAGCTTGGGTGTCCTGTTTTCCTAACTCCATGGAGAAAGTAAGTGGAGGGTACCCACTTCCCTTAAGGTAGACAATAATAAACAGAAATAGTATATAAGTGTAAGGGAGTGCTCTGTGCATGGGCTCTGATGTATAGCAGCATCATCTCTTTTAAAACTATAGTCCAATAAATGTAAATCCCTGGCAGATCATATTAGCCACTCTTTCTATCATGGCAGCCATAAGAAATGGGATTGAGGGAGGGCAGAAGAGTGGGGAGAGGAGTGGAGTTTTCTCTTCTAAAGGGCCAAAGCTGCAGCATGAGTGGAGAAAATGCATGAGTTCAATAGACCTGAACTCCTTAGGGCCTCCCGTAGAAACATCAAGAAACTATTGAAGCAACTACTTTTCTATTTGTATAATCTAAGATTACAGGGCAGTCTGTTTGTCTACTCATGCCTACCTAGGCTGGAATGCTTTTCTAGATTTATTGGGCCTCCTTAGTTTGAGGAAGAAGCTTCAAATTAGAAATACCAGGCACGGCTCCTCACATTAGGTTGTTGGATATCAGTAGCAATGCAGAGTCCAGGAAATTGTTGCCCAACATGGGTTGGGCAGAGGTTCTGGTTTAAGCATTCTCTGCAGTTAAATCAACATGAAGCACCTAGAGAGGTCTGGAATCAAGGAGGCTAACTTCCAGATTGGTCTTAATAAATACTTTTCAATATCTTCTTGCTCTGTAGATTTAGTCTCCATGGAACTATCTAGAGAGTGCCTATTTTATTGTCATAATAAACCTTAATTAAGAATCCATTTGGGATCTCTTCCAATTAGGAATTCCTGTGATTATTACTGCAACTGGTCACCCTTGAAAAAATATCAAGAAAGTAGCCAGTGGTTAGAAAGCATGTTTTCTATTTATAATTTGAATAGCTTATTTATCTTTCCCTAATAACCACAGGAACTGTCAGTTCCTGGATTCCAGGAGCTATCTGTTCTGTAGGGTTAAATAACAATTTTTTTAGAGTTGTTTTGTCTTTCCTTTTTTCCTTTTAAATTTTGACAGGGCATAAAATGAATTTGCTAATTAGTTTCTCCTTTTCGAGTTGCATTATCTCATTGTTTTAATCTGTCTTTGATGAGATTAGCTGCATTTGTCAAAGCCCACACTCCTAAAAACCAAGCATTCAAAAACCCTTTAAGAAAATATGTAGCTCAAGTGGGGAATATCCAGCTTTGTGACCTTAGCCAAGCTAAGTGACTGCTATCATCTCATCTGCAAAATGACAAGTTAAGGGTATTTATCTCTAGGTTCCTTCCACCTAGTTTCTAAGAACAGAGTCACTAAAATATGCCTGGAAGACATTTTTCACAAAATAATTTGGATATCCTGAAGCAGAATCAGAGAAGATGCCTGGCAGTATGTAACAGGCACCACCAATATTTCTTATCATCAGAGAAGTTTTAGAAATTTTGGTCTAGGAGGATTATCCTGGGCTCATATTCAGAAATGTGAGAACAGAGCCATGGAGTTGCCAAATGTGACAGTAAGTTAATAAAACTTTAAATGTATAAATCATGTGTGTTTTTTTCTTTAGGGAAGTGTTGTCCTTTTCAGTGGTCACTTTAGGAAGCTCATTGCTGGTCTTGTACAGCCTTCAATGCAAAGTGTTCCTCACCTACCGAATTACAGTATCTGAGGACATTATACACATTTTAATCAAATGTCCTAGGTGATTCTTTTTGACTCTAGTTTAAGTACCACTTCCCTAAAGGAAAGTGATAATAGCTATAAACTTACAGATAAGTCATTGCTATATCAAATCTACTGTAATAAGATTTTGTACTACCATACACAAAATTTTTCCTACCTTTTAGCATAGAATTTTAGAAATTGATGGCTGAAGACAATTTTCTAGATAATTTAGCCCATTCCAAATGCAGAAACCTTTCTACAGTAAATATATATATATATATTATATATATAAATTATTTCCCCTCCACCAAAGTAAATTCTACATTTCAAGTTGAGAAAATCTGAGTTAGTTCAATGACCCCTAAACCATCAGAATCATCTGAGGTGGCTTCTAAAAGATATATATTCTTAAATTTCACCATATGCCTACTGAATCATGTTGATGGATAGGCTAGAGAGTCTGATTTAAACCCATAAGAATGAAGTAAACAGTCCAATTCAAGAACCACTGATGTAGTCCACTCTTGTTCAAGAATAGATTGAAAGGATACATGAAATCAAATTTGTAGGAGGCTTTCAACTTGTCTGCAAAGCTGAAGTCCGCTTGTGTGTATCACATATGGATGCTTTTCATTTCTCAGAAAGTCTGATGAGTCGTCCCATTACCCCTAGTATTAGAACTTTGGGACTTAGAAAAATATACTTAGCTGTGATTCACATTTGTCATTAACACTGCCATTCATTGCCTCACACCACCTGCCAATCAAGATCAGCTTCTATTCAATGGAATATAATTGAATGAAATATAATTGAAAAGAGAAGGGTGGGATTGGGGAAAAATTGTTATGGGCATTGTAGGTTGGAGAGAAACTAATAAACTATCGTGACTGACTTATTGTGGATCATTGATAATGGAGTCCTTAGGACAATTAAATGGAGAGTTATGGATATCTTAAAAACTGCTGAGTCCAGGCTTTATCCTTTATTTTCTTTTTCCAAAATTGTGATAGCTAGCCTCAAAGATGATTCCCAATGATTCTCACCTCCTGGTGTCCACTCTCCACATTGAACAGGGATTATCTGAATAACCAATAGGATATTGTGGAAATGATCAAGTGTGACTTCTGAGGTTGTGTCATAAAAGGCATGTGGCTTCCTCTTTGCTCTCTTCGATTGCTCCCTTTGGGGGAAACCAGCTACAGTGTTATGAGGACTCTTAAGCAATCCCATGGAGTGGTCCATGTGGCAAAGACTCAAGGACTCCTTCCAAGAGACATCACCCTTTCAACAGGCATGTGAGTGACTGCAGCCCCAGTCAATATCTAATTGCAACCTCATGCCTCAACTCCCTGCTAAGCTGTTCCCAGATTTCTGACCCACGGAAACTCTGAAATAATATTGCTTTAAGCCACTACACTCTGGGGTAATGTGTTATGCAGCAGAAGAGAATTAATAAAAATATACTGAGTGATTACTATACAGCTATACAAGTGTGGACTTATTGTAAAGCAAGAATTGTGACTCTTTAGAGTCACAAGAGATGGGGAAACACCATCAGTCAGATTTACAGGCTGAAAGCAAGGCCAGTGAGCCATGTCACCAGCAGTGAGGGCAGATTTCTTCCACTGCATTTTATATAATCTTTCCAGGATTATAAATAATGCATGAAAATGCCAATTTAAAAAGGAAAAGCACACGTGGGAGCAAGAGTTAGAGAGTCCCTCACCCTAAGGGGAGCAAGTTTAGATTAATTTTCTCTCCCTGAACTAGACCATAAATCCATAACTTTCAGGAATCACAGGGGACAATTTTTCCCCTTATGGAGCAGTAAGGAGAAACTTGAGCTGTCTAAACAGCAAGGAAAGCATGTCTATTTATCCCAAGTGACAGAGAACAGAGACATCTAGGAAAACAGCCTTGTTAACAAAGAACAAAGCTCTGACAGTCACTTGCTTGGAGCCTGCTTCTTCCAACCACTTAGCAAAAAGTAACTTCCACATTCTTTGCAACTTTTTCTTAGTAACTGTTTTTAAAGATACTGCTGTAACAAATTAATGCAGAAATAATAGCTCAAAAGAATATAAATTCATTATTTTTCAGTTCTGAAGTCAGAATTCACACTGGGTTCAAATCAAGGAGTCAGCAGGGCTGTATTCCTTCTGGGGGCTCCAAGGAAGAATTTGTATCCTTGCCTTTTCCTGCTCCTGGAGGCTGCTCATATTCCTCTGCTCCTGGCCCCCTCCCTCCACACTCAAAGCCACCAAAGTCACATTTCCCTCTGACTTGCTTCCATGGTCACATCTTCCTTTGACCACAGCCAGGAAAGACCTACCACTTTTAAGGACCCTGGTGAATAGATCAGATCCACTCAGATAATCCAGGATAATCTCCTTATTTCAAGGTCCTTAATTTAATCACAACAGTGAAGTCCCTTTTGTAGTGTAAGGTAACATAGTCATAGGTTCAAGGGATTAGGATGTCCATATTTTGGGGGAGCCATTATTCTGTCTACCACAGATACCTTTCTTTTAATGGGAAAATTTTAAATGATACAGTGTTTGTAGTTTAATTCACAGATCTTTTCTCGGGATATACTTCTCTATAGATGAATCTTCCAGTGTCTTGCTTGGGAAGAGTGTGCAAGTGTAGTTAACTGCATCCTGGAAGTGGGTTGGTGGAGCCAGATGGGATTCAATCTGCATTTTGCCTTATTTTTTCTTTTCATTTTTAAAAAAAAATTTCTTTGGGATCCATGGTGATGACTCCCCTCTCACTTCTGATCTTGTTTATTTGCATCTTCTCTCTTTTTGATTTTGTTATTCTAGCTAAGGGTTTGCCAATCTTGTTGATCTTCTCAAAGAACCAACTTTTGGTTTTAGATCCTATTATTTTTTTGTTCTCCAGTTCATTTATTTCTGCTTTAATCCTTGTTATTTATTTTCTTCTACTTGGTTTAGGGTTAGTTTTCTGTTCTTTCTTCAGTTGCTCAGTTAGGCCTTTAGTTTTAGCTCTTTCTTCTTTTTTAATGTATGCAGTTGGAGCTATACATTTCCCTCTCAGCACCACCTTCACTGCATCCTATATGTTGTACTCTCATTTTCATTGTCTCCAGATATTTACCTACTTCTCTTACAATTTCTTCTTTGACCCATTGATTGTTAAAAGTGTGTTGTTTAATCTCCACATATTTGTGAAAGATCTGGTTCTTTGGTGGTTATTGTTTTCCAGCTTCATTCCATTATGGTCAGAGCAAGTGCTTTGAATAATTTCAATCTTTTAAAATTTATTGAGTCCTGTTTTATGCCTCAGCATATGGTCTATCCTGGAGACCATTCCATGAGTACTAGAGAAATGTATATCCTTGTTTTTTTTGGGATGCAATGATCTATGCATGTCTGTTAGGTCTTTTTCATTTATCATATTGTTTAGGTTCTCAATTTCCTTATTGGTCCTCTGTCTGGTTGTTCTATCTATTGAAGAGAATGGTGTGTTTAAATCTCCCACTATTATTGTAAAAACCTCTATTTCTCCCTTCAGTTCTGTCAATGCCTACCTCATACAGTTTGGAGCTCCTTGACTGGGTGCATAAAACTTTATGATTGTTATTTCTTCTTGGTTAATTGTCCCTGTTATTAATATATAGTATCCTTCCTTGCCTCTTATGACATCTTTCTATTTAAAGTGTATTTTGTTTGATATTATTTCAGCTACCCCTGCTTTCTTTTGTTTACAGCTTGCATGGAATATTTTTTCCATCCTTTCACTTTCAATCCCTTTGTGTCTCTGGGTCTAAGATGAGTCTCTTGTAAACAGCATACCAATGGATCATATTTTTTAATCCATTCTGCCAGTCTGTATCTTTTAATTGGGGACTTTAATCCATTCACATTCAAAGTTATCACTGTAAAGGCAGTACTTGAACCAACCATCTTATTCTTTGGTTTTTATTTGTCAGATCTATTTTTCTCTCTCTTTTTATCCTTTAAATTACCTTTTCTAATACTCTTCAATTCTGTGCCCTTCTCCAGAACTCTCTCTCTGTATTTATTTTTTCAGCTGACAGAACTCCCTTTAGTATTTCGTGCAGAGCAGGTCTCTTGTTAACAAATTCTCTCAGCATTTGCTTGTCTGAAAATTTTAAACTCTCCCTTGTTTTGAAGGACAGCTTTGCTGGATAAAGAATTCTTGACTGGCAATTTTTCTGTTTCATAATCTTAAATATATCATACCACTGCCTTCTTGCCTTCATGGTCCATGTTGAGTAGTCAGTACTTAGTCTTATGTGGTTTCCCTTGTATGTGGTGAATTGCTTTTCCCTTGCATCTTTCAGGACTTTCTCCTTCTCTTCAGCATTTGCCAGTCTGATTAGTATGTATCTTGGAGTGGTTCTATTTGGATTCATTCTATTTGGAGTTTATTGAGCTTTTTTATTTGCATATTTATGTCTTTTATAAGGGTTGGGATGTCTTCCCCAATTATCTCCTGAAATACTCTTCCTAGCCCTTTACTCTTCTCTTCTCCTTATGGTACACAAATGATTCTTATATTTGTGTGCTTCATGTTGTCCATCATTTCCCTGAGATCTAATTCAAATTTTTCCATCTTTTTCACCATTTGTTCTTTTGTGCATTCACATTCAATTGTCCTGTCCTCTAGTTCACTTATCCTTTCTTCTGCCTCTTCAAATCTGCTGTTGTGTGGCTCTAGTATATTTTTAATTTGATCTACAGTATCTTTCGTTTCCATAAGATCTATGATTTTCTATTTACTGTTTCAAATCTTCTTTATGCTTTTCTAATGTCTTCTTGATATCCTTTATGTCTTTAGCCAACCCATTGAAGTTGTTTTGGAGATTTGTATGTACTTCTTTATATAGTTGTTCCTAGTTCTGTGTCTCCTCCAGTTTTTTTATTTTGTTCATTTGGCTTCACCATATCTTCTTGGATCTTCATATGTTTTGTAATTTTCTGCTGATTTCTAGACATTTCATTATCTTGATGAGGTTATTTTGGATGATGTAAGTCTATTTGGATATCTGTAGGAGGTTTGGAAGATCAGGGATTTGCCAGAGTGAAACTTCCCTGACTTTCCAGCAGATAGTGCTCTTGGACCACCTCTTCCCCTTAAACCCACTTTTCCCTGACTGTGGAAGCCTGCTGGGAGGCAGCTCAAACCAGATGAAAATCCAGTCACTACAGCATCCCTGTGTGCTGGAGACCATCCATCCCAGGGATGGGGTGTGGGCACTGAGCTCCTCAGAGGAGTTTGCTTGAGGATACAATGGGTCTGGTGGTCCCCAGACTTCTGAATGGATTAACTACTGGCTGTGGAGATGAGATTTTCACCTTCCCCAGCCCTCAGTCATCTTGGAAGTGCCCTGCTTTTCATTGGCCTGCAAGATCCTGGCCTGCCATGCACCTGCAAGTCTTGGGTGGGGGTGGGGGGCTCTTGGTACTTCCTTTTAGCACTCTCCCTTGTCCCTGCCTCTTTGCCTGAGCATGCTGTGAGCACCACGGACTTCTGTGGAAGGAGAGTAAAGGCAGGGGAACATAGATTCTTTCTGTCACCTGCTAATTGTCTGGTCAGCTCTGCTTTGCTCTGTGTCTCCTCTCCTCCCAAGGGGAGGACCCCCATCCTCCTACAAATCCAGTGCCTGCAGCAGCCTGCCTCATGGTTGGGGCTGAGCACCATGCACCACAGCAAGGTCTCTGTGTGTGGCTAACTCAAGTCTGTTAGTTCCTGCATTCCCACACAGGCACTCCCAGCTACAGGACTGAGGAGGGTGTTTTCCCCGCTGTTGGTGGAGATGAGAGTGCAGGAGTTCACAGTTCCTCCCTCATCCACTCCAGCCAGCAGGCCCAGGGGCAGTCATGATTGAATTGACTCACTCCATTCTTTCAGTCATAGTTTCTCCATGTTTTCATCCAGGTCCTCCTTATATATGTAGAAGTTCCTTTCTGACGGCTCATACCCTGGAACCACTGTTGCAGTTGTTTTCTGCCTGTTCTCTAGTTATTCCATGGTAAAGAAGTCTGCTCTGCCTCTCCTATTCCACCATCTTCCCCAAAGTCTTTCTTTACATTTTTAACAGCTTTACTGAGATATAATTCACATATTGTACAATTTACCATTTAAAGGACACAGTTCAATGATTTTTAGCATATTTACAGGTAAGCGCAACCATCATCACAGTCAATTTTAGAACACTTTTATCATCTCAGAAAGAAACCCTGTATCATTTAGCTTTCACCCTCTACCCCACCAGCACCACACCAGCCCCAAGCAACCACCAATCTACTTTCTGTCTTTATAGATTTCCCTGTTAGTACATTTTTTCATTGTGGCAATATATATATACACACACACACACAACTTATATAAAATGGAATTGTACTATATGTTTTATTGTGTTTGATGTCTGTCACTCAACATTGCTTATGAAATTCATGTCATGTATTTTATATATATATATAATATATATATATATCACTATACATATATTACAGAAAACTTGACATTTTAACCCTTTTCAAATGAACAATTCAGTGGTATTAATGACTTGTACAATGTTGTGCTACAATCACCATCTTTCATTACAAAAACTTTCTCATCACCCAAAACAAGAACCCTTTTCCTATTAAGCAGTAACTCCCCATTCCCCTTCCTCAAAGCCCTTGGTAATCTCTAATCTACTTTCTCTTTCTATGAATTTGCTTATTCTAGATAGCTCATGTAATTGGGATGATACAATATTTGTCCTTTTGTGTCTGGCATATTTCATTTAGCATCATGTTTCCAAGGTTTATCCATGTTGTAGCATGTATCAGAACTTCATTCCTTTTTCTGGCTGAATAGTATTTCATCAAATGTGTATAACACATTTTATTTCTCCATTCATCTGCTGATAGACATTTGAGTTGCTTCCACCTTTTGCTATCGTGAATAATGGTGCTATTATTCACAGGTATCTGCTTGAGTCTGCTTTTATTCTTTTTAGGAATATATATATATATATATATATATATATATATATATATATAATTGCTGGGTCATATGGAAGTTCTACATTTAATTGTTTGATACATGGCCAAACTATTTTTCACAGTGGCTACACCATTTTACATTCCTACCAGCAATGCACAAGAGTTATAATTTCTCTACATCTTTGTCAACACTTGTTATTTTCCATTTTTTAATAATAGCCATCTTAGTGGGTATGAAGTGGTATCTCACTTGGTTTTGATTTGTATCTCCCTAATGGCTAAAGATGATGAGCATCTTTTCATGTGATTATTGACCACTTGTTTATCTTATTAAGAGAAATGTTTATTTTAAAAATTGGATTGTTTGTTTTTTAGTTATTGTTGAGTTGTAGGGATTCTTTTTATATTCTGGATATTAAGCCTTTATCAGGTATATTATTTCCAAACATGTTCTCCCACTCTGCACATTATCTTTTCACTTTATGAGGGTGGGGATGAGGTTTTAAGTGCTACAAAAGTAGATGTCTCAACTCACATACATAAATACCCTATCAGTATCTGTTTCATCCACTGATAATCAGTGAGGTCAGATGTCATGTCTCATCTCTTCACTGATGAGTGTATCTCTAGTGCCTAGCACAGGGTTTAGCACATTGTACATATTCAATAAGTTGTATGTTAAATGAAAAAAAATCAATTTCCTCATCTGTAAGTGGATTTCTGTGAAACTGCAATCAGAACACACATGTAAAATGCTTTGATATGTTAGATATGTGATAGTTTATGAAGCAGTATTAATATTTTCAGATACCTGTGAATTTACATGATGGGAAGCCCCCTTGCTCCTTTGTCTCCTCTTTCTTTTCAATGTCCTCTGGAACTCCTAATTTGAAAACAAAGGGGCAGAGTTGAAGAACTGAACTTGTCACTTCAGTTGCTTGTCTCACCTGAAGACTCTGATGTGGGGACTCTAGTTTTCTCAGAGTCAAGCACAGGAGATAGGTCAATGGCCTGTAACAGCTACCTCCTTGCTGGACTCCTGAGCTTGAGGGAGATGCAGCCTTCTATTTCCTCCATCATTTCAGAATCCAACAAAATCCCTTGCTATCTGTTATCATGGCCCAGCACAGACTGAATTTAGAGTGTTCTCCCTGGAAGTCTGCCTCAGCTCAGCCAATGTTATAATTAGGAATCAGGGAGGTCTCCTTGGGTTATACCATGTTTGATTCTCATTCCTTTGGAAAATAATTGAAAAGCAAGGTATTTGGCATGAGCTCTAATTCACTCTATAGGGCACCAGGGACATGAATGAAGGATGGGCAATAGATCCACAGGTATGAAAAGTTGTGAGGGATGTTCCAAGACCAGTTACGATTAACTCTGCATAAGAAGCTGTTCAGCTAATAAAACAGTGCCCTTCCTCATTTTCCTTCATAAAGACATTTTTTTGATGGATGGTTTCTACCAGGTAATATTAAGAAATCAACTTAGTATCTGCTGCCTGAATCCATTAAATACTAACTACTGCCTTTTATTGTATTGGTTTTTATCAGTGAGACCTTGCTTTGTTTAAAAACTTTTTTATTTTGAAACATTTTTAGTCATAAGATTGTTTCCATATACCCTTCACCCAGCTCTGCCTTTTATCAACACCTTACAAAAGCATAGAATGTTGATCAAAACTAAGAATTTAACCTTCACATAGTACTATTAAATAAGGTACAGGATTTATTTAGATTTCACCTGTTTTTTTTTTTCACTAACATACTTTATCTGTTCTAAGATTCCATATTGCATTTAATCTTCTCCTCTCTGTGACAGTTTCTTGGTCTTCCCTTAACGTTTATGATTTTGGTCCTTTGGCAGAATACTGGTCAGGTGTTTTAGATAACTTCCTTCAAGTTGAGTTTGTCTGATCTTTCCTAATGATTAGATTGAGGTTGTGCATTTTTAGGAAGGATACCACAGAGGTGATAGACCCTTAGTGCATCTTATTAGATTGTACATGATGTCAATATGTGATACTAGCATCATAAATCTTGATTACCTGGAAGAAGTGGTGTCTGCCATGATTCTCCACAGTAAAGTTAATATTTTTTCCTAAATATTTTTGGGAAGATATTTTGAGACTATGCGGAGAGCCCATCTCTGCTTAAAACTTTTGCCCACTGATTTAAGCATTTAGCAGTGGATCTTGCCTCTAGCAGTATTACTGTGGTATTCTAATGGTGATTTAAAAAAATTTCCCTCCTTCATTCTACATTCATTCATTGGATTCTTCTGTAAGGAAGAGCTGTTACTTCACTTCCATTTATTTTTTTATTCAGCTACTTACGTATATCAGCATGGATTCATGGATATGTATTTTATTCTTTGGGTTATACTCTAATCTGTTGCTATTTATTTAACTGATCTATTTGTTCAAGTTTTTCCAACTTCAATATCTGGGAGCTCTATCAAGTTGGTTCTCTTTCAAAATGTCCACTTTTTTTTTTTTTCTTTTTGTCTCCTAGCATTCCCTTGCTGTCTAGCTCTACAAGATGCTCCAGGCTCATTTTGTCTCTCACCTACCTGGAATTAACCACTTCACCAATGACCTGCGACTCCTTTTTTTATTGGAGAATGATATTTAGAAACCAAGATTGGGTGTTAAGTGTACTTGTTGCTACTGGGGTGTTTTTCCAGTTTGCTAAAGCTGCCAGAATGCAAAATAACCAGAAATGGATTGGCTTTTATAAAGGGGATTTATTAGGTTACAAATGTACAGTTCTAAGGCCATAAAAGTTTCCAACCTAAGGCATCAACAAGAGGATATCTTCACTGAAGAAATGCCAGTGGCAACTGGGGTTCCTCTGTCACATGGGTAGGCACGTGGCTGCAGTCTGCTAGGCCTCTCCCAGGGTTAACTTCTGGTTTCAGTTGCTTTCTCCAAAAAGGTCTCTGGGCATCTGTCTTAGCTTCTCTCTCTCTCACCTCCTGCGTGTCCTTCCTTGTTTCTCCCAGGGTGTTTCTCTCTAAGCATCTGGGGGTCCTCTCTTAGCTTCTCCAGGGCGAACTCTGGATTTCATCTCTTAGCCTCTCTCCTGGTTCTGGTTTCAATGGCTGTCTCCAAAATGTCTCTGTCTGCATCTCCAAGTGTCTGGATCTGTGTCGGCTCTGAACTCTCTTCATAATATCTCTGCCTTTTATACTCTCATAGAGAATGCCAGTAAACTAATTAAGGTCCCCTTTGAATGGGTGGGGTCCCATCTGCATGGAAATAATCTAATCAAAAGGTCCCACCCACAGTAAGTCTGCACCCACAAGACTGGATTCAAAGAACATGGCTTTTGGGTTACATAATAGATTCAGACCAGCACAGGTGTCATAGCTTTTTCTAGCTACTCTCAGTGGATACAGCTGGGAAATACATGTGTGTATATAACTCATGCATAAACACATTAATATTTACTCCTTTATCTATTTATCTGTATTTATATTACAATAAGACCATGGAGGTACGTTGATACCCCCAACTCCAATCCAGCACCACAAAGTTTTTTCTAGTCTTCTCCCTTTCCTTATTGTAAATTTTTTTAACAGTGAGAAACTTATCATTCATTATCTACAGTATATTTGTTCAACCCTAATACAAAGCAGTTTCAGAATTCCTAACCCATGTGACTTTCCTTTTATTTCCAGCCTATAATGACTCTACTTTTTCTAAATCTATTTCTTTGCTTCTTTCCTTCTCTGACAAGATTATTCTCAGATTATAATCTTCAAGTATTTATTATTTACCTCTTCATCTTTTTCTAACATTTGTTTTTGCTCCTTTATCCTGCTTTTTTATTTGCCTTGCTTTAACAAAGCATACCCTATTTAATAATGCTTTTATTAATAATTTTGTCTCTGGGATGTATTCTTTGTTAATTTTTTAATCCTTTGCTTCTTGGAAATTCCTTTGTTTTATTTTTTTAGTCACAACTCTGTTGCTCTTTTTCCTTTCCTATCAAGTTCCTCTCTTGTTTTGGGGTCTTCTCTCTGCATGCCCCCTCTTTCTCTTAAAGATGATGCATGATGAAAACATAGAATTGTTTCAATTCCAATAATGACATTTTGGGGGGACTTTCTCCATTCCCCTGCCACTTAAAATTCTGTTTTGAAGCCAGGTGACCTTGGGAATTTTTAGCAGAAGATAAATCAAAATTTCTGGTGATTTAGCACAGGAAAAATGTTTATAATTTCTCTTGATTCCAGTTGGGTCAAGGTCTATAGAAAAATATCATTTTGGTAATTTATATAGGAGCAGGGTTTTTTAGTAAACAAAACTAATTTATGAGGAATGATAAATATGTCAAGCATATCAAAGTATATATATTCCTATTTTGTTGTGAACTCCTGAAGGCAATGACATGCATACACACACCTATTAAGCACACACATTATATCTCCTGACAGTCACAATTATAAAACAGAATTAAAGGAAACACCATTAAGAAATAAAATATAAACTGCCAAATTAATGACTTGTTAGTATTTAGAAAATAAACAGCAGTCACTAAAATCCAGCATTGTGCTCAATTTTTTAATTGAAAGTTAAAATGGAAAAACTCTGAGATGCCTTACAACTGAGAATATAAGATTTCCCACACTGGTCTGTGAGATATCCTAGTTTATGGAGCTCACCATCTTGTTATCTGCATTCCCAGTGGATTGCATTTTACTCCCTTGTTTTTAATATCTTGGAAGCACCCTGTTCCCATATCTGAGAACCTGGCATTCAAGTAGGCCACGATTTAACCCCAAGGCATAAGCTGCTCAAACTTGGTTAATATTTATCAGCTTGCCACTTATTCACTCAATGATTCTACTCTGTTGTTTATTGGGGGTTTTGTTTAGTCTAATTATGATCTTTGAAGGATTATTATCCCCTTCTGTATTTGCATGGTTAGTTTTAAATTGATGAACAGCTCTGTTGGTGAATTTTAATGCCAGCCCCAGGCTCTGTCTTGTCGTTCTGGGTTAGTAATGAGAGAAGAGTAGTCAGGAATATTAGAGAAGCTTTGGCTCATGGGATATATGGCTCACTCTTTCCCTCTCCCCCAATGTGGGAAGAGGATAAGCTGCTGTTGACTCTTCTCACTGCTTTCTTGTGAGTAGAAACTCATCCTTGTCTTCCCTCTGAAGAAGTTCAAAATACTATTCGTTCAATCTTCATGCCACTTGATAGAAACATAGCACATATTCCATTGAGGGACAAGAAACTTTGGGACCATCAAGTGGGCAAGATACAGGCTCACCTGCTCAGAACCCAGAGAAAATAAGGAATAAAATACTTCCATGACCTCACTGCATGAGATATCTATTTTATCTGCCCCCAAATTCATATGTTTTACTCACAACAGAGTTTCCCAGAAATTCATCAAATTTACTTTTAATTTTGACACAATTCCAATAAACTTGTGTATTTGATTTCATACTTTGAATCAGGAATATGTGGGAAGGGTGAGAAAGTACCTTCCATCAGTTAAATCACGAATAGCCTGTTTGAACTTGAACAAATAATTTCATTTATAAATGGATAAGTTTGGATTAGATGACTGCCATGATCTTGTCCAGTTTAAACATTCTGTTCTTCTGAATTTTGTAAACCCCTGCAGGGCCCAGCCCAATGCTTAGCAAACTCTGGAGATTAAATTAGACTTATTGGAGAGAGTAACTCAACACAGAGAGTAATAGTGAAGCATTTCTTGGTTTTAAGACCATAGGATCACCCAGAGAACAGGGTCATCAGGAGGGAAGTGACTCAGTGAGGATGGGACAAAGGAAATGGTATTGGAAGAAAAGCATCAAATAAAGAGAGAAGGTCTTTGCTACCCAAGGAAAGAATGTTAAATTCCAACTGACTTTATAAAGCTTTGTGATCCCTGAGAACTCTCACAGGCATGAGTTATTGGCTGTATTTAGCTTTTATTCAGTCCCTTTGAGGAAATTCAGTTCTTTAAATGCCTGATATGGAAGGCCACGTGAGCTTCTTGAGGGATCCGGGCTTCCTCCACTCTCTGGGCTGCAATATGAGCCACCTGGAAGGATGGGTATTTAATAAAATGTGCAGGCAGCTGGATCCAAGGATGCCATATCCCAGTGCTGAGTGTTAAGTAGGGAAGCAATTTTAATATTGGATTTCCCTTATGGAAGGCAGACACATCAGCTGTAAGTAGAGAAATGAAAAAGTCAGGGATCTAACCATATGATAGTTTTCAGAGAGCATTTAATTGTCCCCTGTCATTTCTATCCCCATGGAAGAACACTGCCTGTCTCAGAAAAGCACTGATGAAGGTAATAGACACCTCCAGGTGAGCACTAGATCTTACACCCCTTTATTACACGTTTCTCTCAGCTCAGTGCCTCCCACGTGGTAGGTGCTCAACGAGCAGCATCTGTGATGATGTTACAACTAAGGGCTAGGGAGAGAGGTTCGTAATCTCAAGTGCTCTTGTATTTCAGAGATGGGAAAGATCATTAAGAGTAGAATAGCCAGGTAATACTTTAAGATGGTAAAATATGTGCTGACAAGTAGGGGAGTGACTTAGGCTTTATCTTTTATTTACAATAGAAGAAAAAAATCAATGAATATAAGGAGAGTTATTGAATAGAGGACAAGAAATAAAATGAGGTAAAGAGAAAAATTGTGATAAATGTCACAAAGGCGAGGTCAAGGATACAGAAAGGGAGGAAATGAACATGCCTTCTTTTCTTTTTAGTTTCATGCAATTTACTTATATTTCCAAGTTTTTTTAATTTATTTTTTATTTTTATTAGAGAAGTTGTGGTTTACAGAACACTCATGAAAAAATACAGGATTTCCATACACCATCCCACCACCAACACCTTGCATTGGTGTGCAATATTTGTTACAATTTATGATAGCACATTTGTATAATTGTACTGTTAATTAAAGTCCATGTTTTAAGTTAGGGTTCACTGTTAGTATAGGGTAGTACCACTGATTTTTTAAAAAATTTATTCTGTTACCATATATACAATCTAACATTTCCCCTTTTAATCACATTCAGATATATATTTCAGTGCTAATTGCCTTCACAATGTTATTCTACCAACACCACCATCCATTACCAAAACATATCCATCATTCCAAATAGGAAACCTGTAAATTTTAAGCCTTAACTTCCCATTCCATATCCCTACTCCATCTTCTGGTAACCTATATTCTAGATTCTGACTTTATGAGTTTGCTTATTCTAATTGTTTCATATCAGTGAGATCATCCTTTTGTGTCTGGCTTATTTCACTCAACATGGTATCTTCAAGGTTCATCCATGTGTTGCATGAATTAGGACTTCATTACTTTTTATGATAGAATAGTATTCCATTGTATGTATATACCACATTTTGTTTATCCATTGATTGGTTGATGGATACTTGGGTTGCTTCCATCTAGGCAATTGTAGATAATGCTGTTATAAACACTGGTGTGCAAATATCTGTTCAAGTCATTGCTTTCAGTTCTTTTGGGTATGTACCAACTAGTGGGACTGCCATATCATATGGTAGTTCTATACTTAGCTTTCTAAGGAATTTCCAAAACCTCTTTCACTGGAGCTGCACCATTTCACATTTCCACCCGTAATAAATGAGTGTCCCTATTTCTCTGCATCCTCTCCAACACATGTTATTTTCTATTTTTTTAATTAGCTGTCATTCTAATGGGTGTGAAATGGTATATCATTGTGGTATTGATTTGCATTTCCCTGATGGCTAATGATGTTGAGTATCTTTTCATGTGCTTTTTGGTCATTTGTATATTTTCCCCAGAGAGATGTCCATTCAATTCTCTTGCCCATTTTTTAATTGGGTTGTTAACTTGAACAGCTTCTTTATGTATTCTGGATATTAATCCTTTATCAGATATGTGGTTTACAAATATTTCTTCTGTTATGTTGTCATCCTACTTTCATGATAAAGTCCTTTGAGGAGCAAAAATTTCAATTTTTATGAGGTGCCATTTATCTATTCCCTCTTTTGTTGCTTATGCCTTGGGTGCAAAGTCCAAGAAGCCATTGCCCAACACAAGGTCCCTAAGATGCCTCCCTACATTTTCTTCTGGGAGTTTGATAGTTCTAGTGCTTATACTAAGACTTTTGATCCATTATGAGTTGATTTTTATATCTGATATCAGGTCGGGATCCTCCTCTTTTTGGTAAATGGAGATCCAGTTTTCTCAGCACCATTCGTTGAAGAGATTATTCTTTTCCAATTGAGTAATCCTTGACGTCTTGTCAAAAATCACCTGGCCATAAATGTGAGGGTTTATTTCTAAGCTCTCAATGTTATTCCATTAGTCTATATGTCTGTCCTTGTGCCAGTACCATGCTGCCTTGATTACTGTGCCCCTGCAACAAGCCTTAAAATTGGGAAATATGAGTCCTCCAACCTCATTCCTCCTCTCCAAGATGGCCTATGCTTTTTACTGCCCCCCCCCCCCCCACATATAAACTTGATGGTTGGACCTTCCATCTCTGCAAAGAAGGCTGTTGAAATTTTGACTGGGATTGAATCTATACATCATTTTGGATAGTACTGACATCTTAACAATATTTAGTCTTCCAAACTATAAACACAGAATATCCTTCCATTCACTCAGGTCTTCTTTAATTTCTTTTAGCAATGTTTTATAGTTTTCTGTGTACAAGTCCTTTACATCCTTGGTTACATTTATTCCTAGATATTTGATTCTTCCAGTTGCATTGTGAATGGAATTTTTATCTTCATTTCTTCCTTGGATTGCTCATTATTTGTGTATAGAAACACTACTGAGTCTTTGGTGTTGATCTTATTCTCTGCCACTTTGCTGAGTTTACCCTTTAGCTCTAGGAGCCTTGTTGTCTATTTTTCAGGGTTTTGTGTATATAGGATCATATCATCTGCAAACAGGGAAAGTCTTACTTCTTCCTTTACAATTTGTATTAGTTTTATTTCTATTCCTTGCCTAATTGCTCTAGCAAGAACTTCCAATATAATGTTGAATAACAGGGGTGACAGTAGGCATCCTTGTCTTGTTCCTGATTTTAGAGGGAAAGCTTTCAGTCTTTCATCATTGAGTAGGATGTTAACTAGAGGATTTTTATATCTGCCATTTATCATGTTGAGGAAGTTTCCTACTATTCCTAGTGTTCTAAGTGTTTTTATCAAGAAAGGATGCTGGACATTGTGAAATAACTTTTCTGCATCAATTGAGATGATCATGTGGTTTCTTCCCTTCAGTCTGCCAATGTGATGTGTTACATAATTGATTTTCTTATTGTGCCGGTTTGAATGTATTGTGTCCCCCAAAAGCCATATTCTTTGGTGCAATCTTGTGGGGCAGACAGAATAGTGGGGATTAAGTTGGAATGTTTGGATTAGGTTGTTTGCATGGAGATGTGCCCACCCAGCTGTGGGAGGTGACTCTGGTGGGATACTCCCATGGAGGTGTGGCCCCACCCATTCAGGGTGGGCCTTGATCAGTGGAGCCATATAAAACATGCTGACTCAAAGAGACTAAACGGAGTACAGCTGTGAGTGACGTTTTGAAGAAGAGCAAGCTTGCTAGAGAGGAATGTCCTGGGAGAAAGCCATTTTGAAACCAGAACTTTGGAGCAGACGCCAGCCATGTGCCTTCCCAGCTAACAGAGGTTTTCCGGATGCCATTGGCCATCCTCCAGTGAAGGTACCCGATTACTGGTGTGTTACCTTGAACACTTTATGGCCTTAAGACTGTAACTGTATAGCCAAATAAACCCCCTTTTTATAAAAGCCAATCCATCTCTGGTGTTTTGCATTCCGCAGCATTAGCAAACTAGAACAGATTTTGGTACCGAGAGTGGGGTGCTTTTTGCTGCTGAGTTTGCAAATACCAAACATGTTGGAACAGCTTTTTAAATGGATAATGGGGAGTTTCTGGAAGAATTGTGAGGAGCTTGATAGAAAAGGCCAAAACTGCTTTAAAGAGACTGTTTGTGGAAATATGGACTCTAAAGATACTTCTGATGAGGACTTGAGCAGAAATGATGAATATGCTGTTGTAAACTGGAAGAAAGGCGATCCTTGTTTTAAAGTGGCACAGAATTTGGCAAAATTGAGTCCTGGTGTCAGATGGAAGGAAGAATTTAAAAGTGACAACCTGGAATACTTAGCTGAGGAGATCTCCAGGCTACCTGTGGAGGATGTAACCTGGCTTCTCCTTGCAGCTTATAGTAAAATGCGAGTGGAGAGAGATAAACTTAGAACTGAACACTTGGGTTCAAAGAAACCAGAAGCAGATGGCTTGGAAAGTTACAAGCTTCCAGGGGGTGGAATCCCAGAAGCTACAGCCCAACATGAGGATGTAACCAAACATGGAACCCAGCTGCCATTTCAGTACAAGCCAAGATTGGAAAAGGAGTTAAGCAGAAAGGATTTGTGGAAAGTCCTATTGTCTGATGGCTTTGACCCCTGTGTGCTTCATGCAAAGCCAACAGAATTTTTGCGAGATCTTTATAGACAGAGCCATTGCCGGTCTGGACTGGAGGAGACAGACAAGGGAAAAATTAAAGGAAAAATCTCTTCAAAGACAGAGTCATGGAGGTCGAGGTCTGGAGTCAGGAGGTCTCGGGCTGGGAGAGCGGAGCAGCCCACATGCATGGGAAGGGTGAGTTTACCCTGGAGGTCGAGGGCGGGCTTTCCGCCTCGATGCTCTGGAAGAGTTTTGCCACCTCAGGTCACAAAGAGGTTGGAGCACATTCCCAGGGAATTGGGGAGAGCCTGGCTGCCACCACACTGTTCTGAAGGGGTTGAGCGTGTGCCCCAGAGATGGAAGGGAATCCGGGAGCTGCCCCGATGTTTGAGGACGGTGGGGCCGAGAAGGTGGTTTCCCCAATGTGTGGGTATGTTAGAGCACTCACCTAAGTGTTTGGAGAGGAAAGGGCTGCCGAAAAGGCCCTTAGGAAGGGTTAGACTCCTGCTCTCTCAAGCCCCAAGGATGCAATGTCGTTCTGTAAATGACTCTCAGACTTTGAAATCTAATGGAGTTTGTCCTGCAGGTTTTAGGAACTGTTTTGGTCCTGTTAACCCTGTTTTCCTTACTCTTTCTCCTTATGGCAATGGAAATGTTTATCCTATGAATGTCCCTCCTTTGTATATTGGAAGCATATAACTTGTTCTAAGTCCACAGATCCAAGCTAAAGGAAAAGTATGCCTTAGGACTGACCACGCCTATATTTGATTTTGATGGGATTTTGTACTTAACTTTTGTTACTGAAATGGTTTAAGTTTTTGTGATATTGTGATGAAATGAATGTATTTTGTATTTGGAAAGAATATGTTTTTCTGGGGTCCAGGGGGTGGAATGTGCCGGTTTGAATGTATTATGTCCCCCAGAAAAAGCCATATTCTTTGGTGCAATCTTGTGGGGCAGACAGAATAGTGGGGATTAAGTTGGAATGTTTGGATTAGGTTGTTTGCATGGAGATGTGCCCCACCCAGCTGTGGGAGGTGACTCTGGTGGGATACTCCCATGGAGGTGTGGCCCCACCCATTCGGGGTGGGCCTTGATCAGTGGAGCCATATAAAACATGCTGACTCAAAGAGACTAAACGGAGTACAGCTGTGAGTGACGTTTTGAAGAAGAGCAAGCTTGCTAGAGAGGAATGTCCTGGGAGAAAGCCATTTTGAAACCAGAACTTTGGAGCAGACGCCAGCCATGTGCCTTCCCAGCTAACAGAGGTTTTCTGGACGCCATTGGCCATCCTCCAGTGAAGGTACCCGATTACTGGTGTGTTACCTTGAACACTTTATGGCCTTAAGACTGTAACTGTATAGCCAAATAAACCCCCTTTTTATAAAAGCCAATCCATCTCTGGTGTTTTGCATTCCGCAGCATTAGCAAACTAGAACACTTATGGTGACCCAACCTTGCATACCAGGGGTAAATCACACTTCATCACGGTGTACAATCCTTTCAATATGCTGTTGGACTCAGCTTGCCAGCATGCTGTTGAGGATCTTTGCAACTATAATCATAAAAGATATTGGTCTGTAGTTTTCTTTTCTTGTGGTATCTTTATCTGGCCATGGTATGAGGGCAATGTTGGCCTCACAGAATGAGTTAGAGAGTGTTCCCTCCCCTTCAATATTTTGGAAGAGTTTGAGCTAAATTGGAGTAGTGTCTTCTCAGAATGTTTGATAGAATTCCCCTGTGAAGTCATTTGGTCCTGGGCTTTTCTTTGTTGAGAGGTGTTTGATTATTGATTCTATCTCTTTGTCAGTGATTGGTTTGTTAAAATCTTCTATTTCTTCTTGAGTCAATGTAGATAGTTTGTGTGTTTCTAAGAATTTGTCCATTTCATCTAGGTTGTCTTGTTTATTGGTATACAGTTGTTTATAGTATCCTCTTATAGTCCTTTTTATTTCAGTGGGGTCAGTAGTAATGTTCCCTTTTTCATTCCTGATTTTCATTATTTGTATCCTCTCTCTTTTTTTCTTTGCCAATCTAGCTAAAAATTTGTTGATTTTATTGATCGTCTTAGAGAACTGATTTTGGTTTTGTTGATTCTCTCTATTGTTTTAGTTGTTATTATTCTCAATTTCATTTATCTCCACTCTAATCTTTGTTATTTCCTTCCTTTTCTCACTTTTGGTTTAGTTAATTTTCTTCCATGACTTCTTTTAAAGCCATCCCTTACAGGTAGTATTATGTGAGGTCTCAGATTGAATAATTTTGATGATCTTACAGCTGTGTCTGAGAACTAATCAGCATAATAATAAATCTCACAGAAATAACTTGCAAATTAAGAAGGGACCAAAAGTTCTTGTTTGAACAGAGGCTTCATGTTAAAAAGCAAGGAAAGTGCAGAAAAATCCCTTAGTGGTTTGGTGTGTCCAGCAGGCTGACAGGGGAGCATCTGAAGCATTGCTTCCATAATGTCACCTTTCAGTCCAAACCCTCCTGATCAACTGTGGTCCCTCCCTGCCTGTCCAGTGTAATCACTCAGAGCATAACACACTATGTTCCCCGTTTCCCCCTACATAGATCATGTTAAGCCCTCTTCCTGGTCATTCCCCTTGCTGGGAGGGTCCACTTTTTTCTGACTTACTATCCCAAAGGCCATTCATTTGTAAAACCCCTCTCTGGTCCCATCTCTAACATGAATCCTTTTCTGAGTACATCTTGAACTTTGAGCTTGCGGTCAATTCTACTTGAGTGTTTTGTAATTATTTCATGTACGAATTTTGCTTCTGTATCTATGTGCTAAGCTTCTTGAGAGCAGTGATATGTTTAATGCTACTGTGAATTTCCCACAATGCTATCCCTAGAGCTGGAATATGCTGAACATTCAAGACATAATAGACAGTGATTGTTACTCTTGCCTTTTTTGTCTGATATGTCAGTGGGATTCCTAAGACAAACTTGAAGATTAATTTCTGAGTCAAATTTGGAATTCAGATTGCTTACTTCATCCTTTACGATTTTTTTGAATTTTGGTGGGCAGGCACTCACTCTGATATTTCAAATTCCTCATGCTTTTAAACAATGCTTTATAAACTGTCTTCTATGGCACAAGAGTTCTTTTGAAAAGGGCAGTGTAGCATAAGAATTTTGAATGTGGACTTTGGGTTTGAGAGTGAACATTTACTAGATATGCAACCTTGGGCAAGTTTGGGAGAAAGAGAGCTTATACGCTTATTAATCTATAAATTGAGAATCATATCTAACTCATAGGAATATAGTGAGGATTCATAGAAATAAAGCTTACCCAGTGTCATACATGTGGCAACAACCAATAATTGTTTATTAATAATTATGATTTACGCAGGAATCAACAGACCTACTTCTAGGCAGTTTCCTCTGCCTAGTATAATTTATTATTCCAAAATAGTTAAGATCTAATTGAAAGCAGCATTGTACTACATTGTCCATTGGGTTTCCAATTAAACACCGTAGATGACATTCAGCTGGCCTAAATGGAACTGGCAGGTCATAATGTATGTAACTTTGACCAGGTATCTTGTTGACACAAGTTTACCAAGGATGGATTCTGGGGATGGCTGGGTAATAACAGTACAAACCAGGTTGTCAGGCTTTGTTCAAAAATCTCAGGAGAGACATATACATGGTGGGCAGTAAGAATAGTACATATTCAACTGGAGCTCTTTGACGAAAAGTTCCATGATCTAGCACTAAGATGAGAAAACTGGATTTTGAGGGAATGGCCAGTTTGAGGAATGCTTTAGCCAACTGATCATGTTGAACATCACCAGAAATACCACCATGTGCCCTTAATATGATGCACTGAGAGAGGCACATCACCTTTGTGTTATTTTTCCCAATAATGCATAACCTCAATCTAATTATCAGGAAATATTAGACAGCTGGACTGCTGCTTTTAGTGTATTCACGACTGATCTCACCCAGAGTATGTCACAGGGCATGGCAAGGTCTTTGACAGTAACCTCCTACTGGAAATTTAAATTTTCATTAAAATTGATTTCAGACATAGAGGTTCCCCTGGCTTTCTCTTCTGAAGCATACTTGTCTGTAAACTGGTAGCCACAGGGTACCTTTGAAAAATAGTCCTTAAAGGGATCCATCAGGGGACTCCAGTTTCAGAGTGTTTCATGGCAATCTTTTTAGTTACATCAAAAACCTAGTCCAGTTAGGGACTAAATTATTTCCATCCATTACAGAACATTTCTCAGTTGCCAGTGCCACTGCAAATTCTGGACATTTTTTTTGTACATCATTCTGCTTATTGTCTCCCAAGTGCTCTGAAATTCTACTTAGTAGCTCAGTAATTGTACAATGTTCATACCCATTGCCTCTTATATACTGAAGACCATACAGGATATTTGGAGATTAAAGAAAATATTGCACTAAAGTTTCTTGGACTCCTGTGGAAGACAGCGAACAAACAAAATAATACTTAATGAATACAAGGCAGCATTTTCCCTGTGGCAGGTGAGTGGCAGGCGATTTGAAGAGCAAGAGAATACCACTAGCTGGGGTGACTAAGATGGGCTTAAGAGACCAAGCAGGAATTACTTGGTCTTTTAAGGAGGTAGGATTTGGGGGGAACAGAAGTACTTTCCAGGAGAAGTACAGTTCAGCAAGACCAAGGTCAAAGGTTGGAGTATGCATGGTGTGTGCTTCAAACAATGAGTCAACCTGAGCCGACTTGAGAGAGGAATTCTTCCTGGATGTAAGTTTAGAATAGTGGTTAGGGACTTCACATGCCTGAATAAAGAGTTTTGGTTTTATTTAAAGACCAAAGATTTTTTTTTTTTTAGGAACGGTAATATGGTAATAAGGAATGGGATACATTTTGGAGCAAGTAGAAATTCTGTCATTGAAGAAATTATAAAGGCTATTGTGATTATTTAAGAGCAAAACATTATAGGTGACAGTAGCAAAAGAATGAAAGGGAAAATAAGAGAATTTTCATAATGAAAGTCTGGAGGAGACTGTTACTCACTGGATATGGGGAGAAGAATGAAGAGGAAGAATTATTGATGTAAGGCAATGGGGTGGGGTAGAAAGAAAACTTGACCAGAAATCAGGAGACCAGTGTTCTGACATGACGTTTTCTCCAACTGGCAAGCTTTGTAACCTCAGGCAAGCCAGTTAACTTCTCTGAATCACCATTTAATCATATGTGAGATAAGTAATAATAATACCAGACTTTGTTCCTCAAATTTACTTGAGAATGAAACAAGAATTAGGAAGAAAACATTTGGAAAAGTTAGAAATATCATTCAAGTGATTATTGTCATTAATATTACTGTGCAATTGGAATCCTTCTGATTCATTAATTTTACAAGTCTGGCCAGCTTAAGGGATTTGGAAGGGGTATGGTTAGCTGCATATGTGTTTCTGGAGGGAGATCAAAATGGTGCTCTGCATCACTGCAGGAGGGGAATTTCCTATTTCCAGGCAAAACAATAAAAAAGGGCAATCTCTCCCCAAGAGCTTGTCTCTGAAAAACGTGATTCTCATAAAAATCATAATTGAGGCATAACCATATGCAGTACATGAACATGAACGTTATCCTCAGTTCCCCTGCTGGAGGAGGAAGTTTCCACTGGCATAATAAGCATAAAATGCCAGATAAAATCACAAGCCTATGTGCTCACTCAGGCAAAGCTTTCTGCTGCTGCTGCTTTAAGTCCAGGCTTTCAGCACACACTCTAATTTCCAAGCACAAAACCAGTGCTGAGAGAATTGCTGTCCACCCTGACTATAGGGCTCAAACTAGATGTCTCCTATTAGGAACTGGCATTCCTAGACCATTTTGCTGGCCACTTGGTACTTACCACCCAGGCCTTTTCTATCCAGATGCCTGTAGGTGATGTGGAACTAAATATTCGGGGAGGTTGGGTAGATGTTGTAGCTGGGAATTATAAGCCTTTAAATTATAGATGAGAGTCTACCCATCCTTCAGGCCTCAGCTATAAAAACTATAAAATATTACACAGATGTCAGGGTGATTAGTACTGTGATTCTGGTAATTCAACATTAATTGTTAGTGCTATTTATACCACCCTGTAATAAATGTTTCATGTAAATTATGTCATTTAATCTTCACTAGTGCCTTCCAGTGTAGGCATTTTTATAATTCCCATTTTATGGATGAGAAAGCTTAGGCTTAGAGAAGGTAAATGTGTTGTATAAAGTCAGAGAGCTAATAAATGGAATTCCAGGATAACACCAAAGCCTATGTCCAACTAAGAATTTCACTAATTTTGTAATCTCTCTGACATCCTGGGAATGAAAGTCTCTGCCCCGTAAGTTTACCTTAATACTTGGTATGTACTAAGAACTCAATAAATATTTTTGGATTGATTCATCATAAATGAAATGAGAGTGGAAATGTAGCATCTGCAGCTCAGCATGAGAAGGAAATTAGCTGGGCCAGATACCCTGAGATCACGGAGGCCCTGAGGCTGACATTGGGAGAGGAGACAAGGAAATGAAAGAAATAAAGAACTAAAGAAGTCAGAAATGGAAGAAAAGTGACAAAAGACATTACGAAAAGTTAAGCAAATATAGAGAAAAGGCAGGCATTAGAAAAGTTGGCTTCGTGTAATCACCTTAAGACAACCTTGTTTTCAGGTAATGACTTTCTTTTATATTCATATTGAAGTATAGAAAGTAGTCAGTTTAGTTAGTTCAGAAATTAAATATATGCTCTGAAAATTAAAGCTCTAGATATCATCGCTGGCAAGCATACTAGGCACACAGGTCATTTGTTTATTTTGTCAACTTTGTCCATTGATGTCTTTGCTCTCCTTCCCTCCAAGAAAGGAAATGGAGCTAATGCTAAGAAGAAAGTGAACTGCCATGCATCTACCGGGCATCACTCCAACGGCAAAGGACTGGAAGACCCAGGAGTCATTTGTCTCTTTGAGGAAGCCGGGAGAGGTGCCATGGGGTCTGTCTAACCCTTCGTGGCACTTACCGATCTCAAACAGCTTCTCATCCACCATCCCATTTATTTTCTTCTATACCTTGCAGCCAAGGCATTTCACTTTTGGTCCATTATGAATAGCATTTTGTGTTTTACAGACCTAGGGCAAGCACATGACTTTTATTTCAAACTGCAGAAAACAATAAAAACAAAAATTCTCTTCGTATGCAGACCAATTGTCCCTCTGTTCTCACTGGGTCCTTACAGGAAATCTCAAAGGCAGACATAGGCCTCTTGCTACACAAATAATTTTTAGCAATTATTTTAATTTTGAATAAAAGATTTGCTCAAGCTTTGGAGGAAAATAGCTGTATTTCCATCCCAAGTTGGAAACTGAAGGAGGAGGATATAATGCCAGGTGGTTATAGCAGGAGGGGAAGAGTTTCTATGGTTTTAGTCATTCCTGCGCAGCTCTAATTTAAGTTAGGTGTGTGTAATTAGGGGTTAAGTTTATTATACATGATAGAATTTCTCCCCCACAGGTCTGAAGAGATTTGCTTGACAGAGGGTGGATAAGATATGGTTTCAGATATTGGGAAAAGACACACTGGTGGTCAGAGTACAGTCAGGAAAAGTAGGCTTGTGCAAAAAGGGAAAAGGGAATAAAATATGAGATTTTACAAATGAGACTGTCTCTCTTCTAAATTATGAGTCTTTAGAGGGCAATGTCCTGATCATCCATCTCTGTATTCACACCGGATTTAGCACAGAAAATTTTTGTGCTTAGAAATATTTATTGAATTAAAATGCAAACAAAAATGTAGAAGAGGTCCCAAGAGATACTTTGCCTATTTTAATTACAGAATTAGTCCCAAATTATAGAATCCCAGACAAGTGGACTCCTCTGTTGACTCTTCCCAAGGGCTCCTCTAAACAATCTGTCACTTCAGGATTGCCCTGGAAGAGACCCTGGTCAGAAAGACTCCTTGGTCATCTAATTGGACAATGAAACAGAGACTTCTTGATGTTGGCAGTGAGTAGAGAAGGGGGAAGAAAAGTGTGATTTACTCACAATCTTCTACCTATACGATAAAGCATGATGTTGATTCAAGTAATTTCTTTGGTGAGTTTGGTCATTCTTTAGGGGTTGGATTTAGGGCTCATCTGGCTTATAGAGAGACACAAGCTGTGCAGAAACCTTTGGAAAATTTTTATTGAGGGAAACTATACCAAGTGGTGACTACTGATTCATATATAGGAAAGTATTTCAGAAATATTTAACAAATGAGAAACATTAGAAAAAATTCATTTTCCTGAGGATATGCGTGTAACTCAGGAAAGGCCACATATAAATTTGACCCCCCTGCATATGGATGGAACTTAAAACCAAGAGAATGGATGAGATTGACCTAGCAGGTTAATATACATAATGATGGGAGAGTTTTGAGGACTGAGTTCTCATGTAATCCCTCCCAAGTTACTGGTCAGGTATACAGGGAAGGAGTGGCCAGCATGATAGGAGAACTGCGAGTGGCAAGATCTTCAAAAGAACAAGGTTTGCTTCACCAGTCAGGAGGGATGATTGTCTGGAAGCCACAAATGAGGAGCTGGGGGAATAACTGTTGAACCTCCCAGCCTAGTTATTAAAGGTGTTTGAAAGAAAAGGCTGAAGGTGATGCAGTGTCCTCAAGAGTCAGCCAGGTTTCATCTAAAGGAGAAAGGTGAAGGGAGAGTTCAGAGAAAAGGTTGAAATGTGCTGGTTGATTGTGCTGGTGACCTTCTAGAGGACACAGTGGAAGGAGTTGGCCTATATGGAGACATGGAGGCTTAGAGATGTACAAAGCTATATGGGTTGATCAAGTAGATGAGGAATGACTTGTGAATTGGTGACTGATGTATATACAAATGTGGGGTATGATGAGGGTATTTGGTAAATTGTGGCAGTGAGGCTATGCATACTGGGAGCAGGAAAGAGAACATTTCTCCTGAAGCAAAAGGGGTTCTGTGAGTCTCCTGTTCAGTCACTCTTAGAGGAGTAAGGAGTCTGATGGAGGGCATCAGCATACAGAGCCCTGTGGGCATCCCTTGACAACTATGCCAAACAGGACTTCCTTGTGTGGTTGTGCATATTGTATGCTGCTCAACTCCACGGGAAGCTATTTTCAGGCATTTGGTGTGAATGGTACTTTGTAGAGCTATTCAATATAGTAGCTCCTTCTTCAGAAGTCGGGGGCATCAGGAGCATGAGGGGCTCGTTATTTTTGCTCATTTTACTGATGAGGAAACTGAGGAACAGATAATTTCAGCGACTTCTCCAATTTCACACTGCTATCATTAATGGAATCAGGTTTTTGTTTTCTTTACCAATTTAGTTTTATTGAGATATATTTACATACCCTACAGTCATCTGCAGTGTACAATAAATTGTTCACAATAACATCATACAGTTATGCATTCATCACCAAAATCAATTTTTGAACATTTTCATTACTCCAAAAAAAAAATAAATAAATAAGAATAAAAATACAAGTAAAGAAGTATACCAAAAACATTCCATCTCCCACATCCCTCCTATTGTTCATTTAATTTTTGTTCCCATTTTTCTACTCTTCTGTCCATACAGTGGATAAAAGGAGTGTGAGCCACAAGGTTTTCACAATCACACAGTCACATCGTGTAAGCTACATAGTTGTACAATCATCTTCAAGAATCAAGGTTACTGGGTTGCAGTTTGACAGTTTTGGGTATTTCCTTCTAGGTATTCCAAAACAATAAAAACTAAAAATGGATATCTATAAAATGCATAAGAGTAATGTCCAGAATGACCTCTGGACTCCATTTGTAATCTCTCAGCCACTGAAACTTTATTTTGTTTCATTTCTCTTCCCCCTTTTGGTCAAGAAGACTTTCTCAAGCTTATGATGCCAGGTCCAGGCTTACCCCCAGGAGTCATATCCCATGTTGCCAGGCAAATTTACACCCCTGGGAGTCATGTCCCCTGTAGCGGGGGAGGGAAGTGAGTTTACCTGCAGAATTGGCTTAGAGAGAGAGGCCACATCTAAGCAATAAAAGAGGTTCTCTGGGGGTGATTCTTAGGCAAAATTATAAGCAGGCTTAGCCTTTCCTTTGCAGTAACAAGCTTCATCATAAGGACAAGTCCCAAGATCGAGGGCTCAGCCTTCTAAATTGGTAGTCCCCAGTGCTTGGGAGAATATCAGTAATTCCTCAGGTGGGAAAATTTAATATTTCTGCATTTTTCCCTAGTCCTTCAAGGGTGCTTTGCAAATACATTTTTATTCTCTGCCCAAATTACTTTGGGATATATCGGGGTTTCACACTAACCTGTACAAACCAACCAGATCTTACTCCCTATTCAAAGTTCCATGTAATCATGATGTTTAAATAAACTGGCCATACAAGTTCAATTATTTAGTGTGCTACAGAAAATAGAGATTTTGCACCAAATAAACATCTGTTCCTTCAGTCTCACACAGAAGTTGAAGTGGATTCAGGTTTTGATTCTAGTATTTGTATACACTCTTAATCTTAATTCTGCCCCTTGAATGCCAATGCTTCTTTTGTCCCTCTGAGGCTATCATTAACAGTGCAAAACAAACAAACATAACAATGAGCTTGAAGGAAAGAGAGCGACTGCGTCTAAGAGAAAAAAAATTAAAACAAAATCTGTCTTTAAAGTTACAGGCTTGCCTCAATTTTTTGGTGGTGTTTGGCTGTCCATTTTTATTTAAGATTGAAGGACAAAAGGTGATGATTGAAGCTGGTGAATGGTAGGATTTCACTTAGGATGATGGGGCTGGTACCTGGTTATTTTGTTGGAGTGACTCCAAATACGAGTATTTATAGGTCTTTTATCTTGTGCCTGACTGTTTCTCTTAGGAAGATCCTCTAATCTCCTCCCTGAGGATACAAATCCGGCCATTGGCATCCTAAGGTCCAAGCAAGGGAAGTGGGCCAAGGAAGACTGTTTTCAATGTTTGGATTTTAAATTCCTCATTTTTAGCCCTTTGCCTTAGCCTCACTCATCACTGTGTCTGATATTTCCAAGTGCAGAGCGTCTAGGTCAGTAATTGTGTTGGGCACCTCTTACACATCACTTTAAATCCTCTTCGCCTGCCTCTAATTTCAGTCACTGCTGCGGTGACAAATTGCATGCAGGCATGGCCAGTCTCACACAGGTGCACCCTGACAGCCCCTTGCCACAACTCCTAGTCCTGCCCGAGAGCTTCTCTGTTTCTTTCATGCCATGGTGTGTAAACTTACTTGACGCTCACGTATGTGCAACCCAGAAGGAAAGGAAACTGATGCCACTGATCAGTGGTGGAGGGGAGGGGATGAAAAAATACGTCCAACTTTTCCTCCCCAGGGAAGATGGTATTGACATCCACATCATAAGGCTTTCTAGAAGGTCCCATGGCATCCAGCAACTAGCCATCCATGGCACTGGCTAATATGATAATGATCTGTGTTTGGCTCTCCCTCTTTCCCCTCTCTACTTCTACTGCCCCTTAACTCCTGCTTCTCAGGATCATATTCTCAAAGAAACTATTCACACACAATCCCTTGTCTCAGGCTCTGCCTTCCAGGGATCCCAGGCTAAGAAAGTAATTCTTGTCCTCCCAACAGGTATGTGTGGGGAGGCCAGGTGGGGGACTGGTTGATCAGCTGGCTGGGTGAAGGGGCAGTGGGGATCTGAGGTTCTCAATATTCCTTATACAAACTTTCCCCAATCTCCTGTGTTTAGCCTGCCCCTCAGCCCTATTTTCAGAGGTACCTGTCATGTTCAATTCATGAGGCTTTTTCAGTTCAGTGGTGTGCATCAGTTTGCATTTTATTGCTCTCTTTCTCTGCAGATTAGGTTTCAAGTTTTTTCCACTCTGATATATTATTTACCACCCATGCATCTGCTTTGCCTCTTTTAAAATTGTGTTGACATCTTTCATCTGGTGTCATTTCAACTGTTCTCTTTGTCCTTGTGGATACATACCTTAAAGACACACATTTGCTTTCTTTTTAGTGGAGTTACCAGAGGGAACAGCGAGAGATAAAACACATATCTTCTTTGCCATATTTAACAAGGAGCTCTACAGTTGACTTCATACAATGTGCCATAAAGAACATTAAACTTGCCTTAGTTCTTTGTAACTGGTAATTACCTATGAGATTTTAGGGAAGACAACTGATGCCTCTGAGCCTCAGTTTCCTCATCTGTAAAATTAGCTGTATATATTGATTTCTAAGATCCCTTCCAGCTCAAAAGTGCTATTGATTATCTAAACTCCACGTTTGTCCTCAGAGAAACTCATGAGAAGTACTGGTGCTAAATGTCTTAAGGCAGAATTTGATTTATCTTTTGGTTTAAGGAAACCACACTCTGCACATCCCCACAGGAAATGCCTGGATTGATGCGATTTTCATCTTCTCTGGGCCCTGGAGACAGGTTGTATTAACTCTGCAGGAACGTTTCACATTCAATGTGTTTTTCTCTCTCTAGAATTCAGTTGATATTTTTTCCCCTTCATCACCTTCAGAAACCTTTGCAGAGCATGGGCCTTCAATTCAATTCCTTATTGTATGGCTTTGGATAGAGGGGTCAAAAATGGACTGTAAGAATATAGACTCTAAACATACAGAATACATACACATTAGAATGTTAGGTGTGTTAAAGTGCTAAATTCTGTCATATGCTAAGGGAGTAGCTTCTCTCTACCTTGTCTATTTAAATCCAACTATTTCATTCCTTTCCCTACAAATGCTTTTACATGTGCTGTGTGACAGGCTCCAGCAACCATATTAAAATTCTTATTTGAACTGAAGAACATGAACTGTCACAGAAAAGGCAGTATTTGGCCACATTCAACCTAGAATAGCACCATGTGTCTACCCAGAACCTGAGTATCTCCTACTCAACCTTCAAACTCAGCTCAAATATCACTTCCTTTGTGAAGATTTTCTTAATTGTCCCAGACAAGGTTAGACACTCCTTCCTTTTTCACTCCTAGATTACCTCATAATTCCATTGCAAAAGATACATGCTTCCATTATAATAAATATCAACTTGAATTATAATTGTATATGAGAAATAGGATATTAAAACAAGACTTTATCAGTTTTTGCTGTGGTCCCAAAGGCTGGGAATAAATCAGTGGGTGTTAAATGTCACCATATTTTAAAGAGACAAGCTAGATATTTTTGAAGGAACTACTTAGAGCATGAACTAAAACCAGTTGTGCCAGTATTAGTTAGTTCTCTCTTTCCAGCCCATAAGAGAAGATGAGATTGAAGAGACTGAGAAAGAAACTTTCTTTAGAGAGGTTTTTCAGAGCATTGGAGCATTTTTCCCTCTCTTTGGGGGTGAGGAATGGGGTGCTTTCTCTTTCCTCATGACAAGTGAGGGGTAATTACAGAAAACCACTTGGAGGCTTCACAAGCTTCCACTAGTGTGCCCCGTATCTGATACTCCCTGGGTCAGCTGAAAGGCAAGAGTATGTGATTGGAGTTTCATTACTGGTGGTGAAACTCAAAGAAATGGCTTCTTACTAATAAGGGCCAATTCCACAGACAGCAGAGTAAAACTATATATTTTCTGACTATTCCCCAGAAGGGAGATGCCTAGGGGCTGTCTAAAAACAAATCCATTCCAAAAGGACCATCAGGAGGAAAATTATCCCAAAAGAGCATGATCTATAGAAGTCCTGGGCTAAGGGGAGAATTTTAAGGGGTCTTCCTGAGAAGAGGCATGGCTTATATCAAAGGGTGCAATTGGAGCTCCCAAATGAAGTCTCTTTAAGGAATCAAAAAATGCACACATGTGCAGAGAGAGAGAGAGAAAAGGGTAGTTATTTAGTTGTTTATGTAAGCCAGGAGTACTGATGCCAAATCAACAATTTTATGTGTACATGAAAAACATCTCTTTTCTCCTGATTCCCTTTCCCCCACATTCAGTCTTGGAACGGTCAGAAATAGGAGCCAGTGAATTGGGGATAAATGGTGTGAAGGAAAAATAAGAACTGAGCATGTTTTCCTCCATGACGTCACTTTGCCTAGAGACATTACAGCAAATACTTCTCAGCTCTTCTTTCCTACATCCTACACCCTACATCCTGAATGCCTTTTCCTCTTCCTTATCCATAATCACACCAAACCTTCTGAACTCAGCTGAAGCACACATCTAATATGAATCTTTTCCTGGACAATTTCCACCTCTGAAATTCATCACCATTAGTGAATATTAACATATCTATGAAGCACAGTGATTCCTTATAGCACACTGGGCAGAAGAGGGTGAGGTTTGCTCATTGTAGACCAGGAAGCGAGACTGGTCATCAGTGGAGGATCCACCAGGCAGGTAAGGCAGTGTCCAAATGACATGATACGCATGATATTGACTCAGACAATAGTTAGTAGCAGAGTCCCCAGTTGAAAGTTTTCGAGTTCCAGTACAGAGCAGAGCACTATGGCAGGGAATCTGGGAATGGTGGATCTTCAATCAGGCTCCCAGCTCGGTCTCGGCTACCACGTAGATAGTCCTGCTGCATAATGACTGGCTCCCAAGCTGGGATTCAGAAGTACAGTCTGGTACCCAAGGAAAGAACTTTGTGCACTAGATGGGTAAAAAATGTCTGGCATTCATATTACTCACTTTCATCTAAAAAATTAACTGTGGCTCAAATGGTTCTAGACCAATAGCTTTCAAATATTAGTGTGCATAGGAATTACCTGGAAACTTATTAAATAGAGATTCTTGGGCCTCATATAATAATTGGAGAGGTTGGGCTGGGATCTGGGAATACGCATTTTAACATGCTCCTCAAGTGATCCGTCTCATGGTCTCCTGACCACTAGACATGCAACTGAACTCTGACCGATTTCCATTTTGCTAAAAGTTGTACGCAGGCTTTGTATTTTTTGTTTTTCTTCCTCCAAGTGTTACATAATTACAGCTGAGCCTGTGGGTGAGCAATTCAAGAAGGGCTAGGGTACCAAGGTTGCAATTAGATTTTTCTGCAGTAGCATGACAACTGATTATTTCAGCCTGCGGAGAGGCAGGTGGGGACCGATTCTAACAATGGGCAGAATGTTCTGTGAGTCACCCTCCTGTCTTACTAAATGTTTGCCCACACGAAGATTTGCTTCATAACCTGGTAGTGATGCCATGAAACTGTGCTTCTTACTTGGAAGTACCTACTGAGTAATTTATAGGGCAACAGAGGATGAGGAAAGTAATTAGGTTTCGGTTTTTGTTATTGCTGGATGATTTAAATGGGGTTGTTTGCTTGTCATTCCTGATTTCTGAAAAGTATACTGGTCTGTCACATTCACATGTAGAAAGAAGTCAAAGGATGTTTACAGTTTCTCTGCAGAACAACTTTCAATTTTTCTCTCTCTGCACACAGCAGTGGTTAAAAATAGAAGCCATTAGCCCCAGAGGGAATTGGAGAGTAGATCCTCTGGGTGCTGAAGAGCTTAGGTGGTTTAGAAAAAGAAAAAAAAAAAACCCACTCTCTTCTTTCTTTTTAGTAGAGAATGTAATATTTCCAACAGGTGGAATTAAAAAAAAAAAAAAACTGTAGTTATTTGTTTCTTAGTGGCACAAATTATTCCTGGGACACCTATTGAATGTGTGACTTAGATTCCAGATTTTCATGCAAAGAGGAGGCTATATAGCAGATGCTAGTGTTTTGCATTGTGTTTTTTCAAGCAATGGATAGTTTCTAGATGACCTATAATATGTTTTTCTTTTCCCTTGCCCAATGTGTTTGCTATCTACAGCCTGAAGAATAGAATAAAACCAACAAGACTGCGGTGGGATTGAAATAGCACATTTAGTTTCATAAGCACTGTGACTAAATAGGCACATCCATTCATTCATTCAACATATATTTATAGAGAGCACTATTCCAGATACTGTTCTAAGCACTGGGGATACAGCAGTGAACAAAAACGGCAAAATTCCTGAACTTGTGCATCTTGTATTTAGATGAGGTGACAGTTTGAATTCTGGGTCCTTGTTATACTAGTTTGGGTGTGACTTTGGAAACATTGATAAAACTCTTGAGCCTGAATTTCCTCATCTACAAAATTAGTTTATTGAGCTGCCAGAATTTCCCAAATTTCCTTGTCATACGAATCACCAGGAGTGTTCAATAAGTACAAGCCTTTTCCCTTGAGACTCTCACTCATCATATCTAGATCAGCCTGTCCAATATGTGAGCCACACATGTAACTTTAAATTTTCTAATAGACACATAAAAAAGTATAAATGGGTGAAATTAATTTTAATATCTTTTATTTAGTCTAGTCTCTCCAAAAAACATATAATTTCAACATGTAGTTATGAAATATAAATGAGATAGTTTACATTCTTTCTTTGTACAAAGTTTTCAAAGTCTGATGTGTACTATATACTTAAAACACAACTTCAATTCAGAGTAGCTGCATTTCAAGTGTTCAATAGCCACATGGCCAGTGGCAAGCATATTGGACAGCAAAGGTCCAGACAGAGCCTTGGGATCTGTATATATAACCAGTGGCCCAAGTGATTCTTATTATTGGGCAAATGCAGGAAAGACTAGACTTGATGATTCTGTAAGGCAGCTCCCAGTTCAAATTATAAACCCGGGGTTGTCAGAGATGCGTATCAATGGTTTCACCTCTTGATTGGCAAATAACAGATTTACATTTTCAAAAATCAATTTCACAACTTATTATACTTGTGCCATTTTCTCCCCTTCCCCTTCTAAATCTTTAGGTTGACAATCAGGGCTTCTTAAGAACACATAATGGTGCTGGAGATAATCCAAAGAAGTGAATTATAAATGATCAAGGAGATAAAGAGACTATCTTTAAAGATAAATTATAAAGAATGAAATTCTTCAATCTAGAAAAAGAGAGCTGAAAAGTGAGGGTGCTCAAAGTCTGTTAAGTCATGAAGTAAATGGAAAAGCTTAACATGAGATCTAAAAATAGCAGAACAGGGCATATTATATAGCTCAAAATAGTTAGCTTCTGAACAAATACTGAGAAAAAAAATATATATCTTTAGGCAGCAGATATGGAAGTTAGGGAACTTATTACCTACAATATAGTGAAGGATATATTATGAACAGGTTCAAGCAATGTTTTTGTTTGAGACATAATTTCTTACAATATTTAAAAATATCCACCTATTTCATTAGTAAGTATTTAAATTTTATTTTAAAAAGAACAATTACAATCTGTCCATCCATTCACCCCCTCATGCACCTAATCATTAAAATTTATAAAGACCTACTATGTAAAATGGTTTTTATTGGAGGCTTTAATATGTGGAACATCATTTAACATGCACAACACTCCTGCAAAGTAGATACTGTTATATCCATTTTACAGATGGAGGAATAGATTCAGAGAGGCTAAGTGACCTGTCCAAGTTCATTTGGCTAGAAAATCATATTAGTGATAGGATTAAAACTCCAAAGCATTTTGACTAAGCCAAGTGGTCTTCATATAAGCTGCCTTGGATTCTAAGTTTCAAACAGGGTGTTGAAGACAGAGAGCATTCTTATGAGCAAATTAGAGAATTTCTCTTCTTTTAGGAGAAGATCTATCACCAATGCTAAATTCAGTGCAACATCTCACAAGACCAAAACCTGCATTCCCAGTGCCCCTTTATTTACAGAATTGTGGCAAAATCTCCACACAGTGTTTCTGGGTACCTTTGAGTTGCTATCACGTAGGTGCTTATGTGTTCAGCCAGTTTGGTATGCTGAGCTTTCTTGAGGCAACGTAGTGTGACAAACTTTAGGAGACTCTAAGCCTTTCTAGAATCACAAAGTATATGATATCAGAACAAAAAGAAACAATTAAGATCATCTTATCCCACTTTTTTTGTTTACCATTTTGGCCCAACTGCTATTTGTTCGTGACCTTGGGCCAGAGCTAGGATTAGAATTGATAGCCCTACTCCCAGTCCAGAGTTATTTCCAGGCTGGTAGGCTTTCCAAACAATGACCTTTAATTGCTGTCTAGTATGCAAAGTAACTCAGAATTTGATGTTTCATTTCTTGACATTTGATGGAAATGCCTTAACTTAAAAATCATTAGGACTAATGACATGCAAAAATAATTTACAGGTTGTAATTGAAGATTAAATGTTGGAGAAAATCATTCTGGGTGGCTTACAAGGAGACACTTAAATTTTTCCCATTTGTTTTTGCTATATCCTACTTTTGAGTTCTTTCAAAATGCCATTTTCTCTATCTGGAATATCCTCCTCACTCTTCTCTCTCCATTCAAGCCACATTCCATGATATCCAATGTATTAGTTAGAATGAAATAAACTATGTGGCAGTAGTAAATAAACCCTAGAATCTCAACTCTTTGAAGTGTAAAGACACTATCCCTCACAGTACTGCCTGATGTGGGTCGAGGGGCTCTCCTGCATGGATGTCCTGCAGGGCAATCCTGCACAAGTATCTGTCTTGCATAGATCTCTTGCAAGACTCTTTACATTCCTATTCTGTGTGACTTTCTTGTTGGCATGAGCTCTCTTATTGGCAGTGACTCAGGATCTAAGCTCTTTCTGTATTACAGCTCCACCATCTTGGAGTCCTTTGTTCTAGCCACACGATGAGAGAGAGAAGGAGAGGGAGAAAGAGAGGAGAGAGAGAGGAAAGAGAAAGAGAAAGAGAAAGAAAGAGAAAGAGAAAGAGAAAGAGAAAGAGAAAGAGCACATAGAGACGACACTCATGCTTGTATTTGCCTCATACCTCAATGAGTAAGGGACACATCACTTCAATTCATGTTCCAATGATAATTAGTCAATAACCAGATTCCCTGAGTCTGGGAAATAGGGAAGATCCTATGGATACTTGGTAACAGTAAGAGTCTCTGCCATATTCAGGTCTGGATTTAGTCTCCCTGCCCCTATCCCATATCAGGATGCCCTCCTTACAGAACTCTAACTTGAGCTCTCCCTTAGGAAATTTAGTTCTATCTATTGATGTTGGTCTTAATCCACCAACTGGACTGTAAGCTCTTTCAGGGAAGGGAGTTTACTGTGTCTTTTATTATATGATGCTGTCATATAATACTTTCTTCTTCCCCTCAACACTTTCTTCCATCCTCTCCTCATTATTCCCACTCAGTGTGCTGAGTATAATGCTGGGCTCATCATAGATAATTAATAAAGGCCAGGTAATGGGATGTTGTGTTTAATCAAAGGCAGGGGACTGAAGTCTACTTTGATCATACTAACAGCAGTAAAGAGGGGCATGGCTTAGTAGCCACTTGAGTGAAAGAAAATTCTGGGGTTATAGTTGACTACATGTGCATGAATCCTTGCTCAACAGGGTTGTCCTAGTCATACAAACTAATTTAGTCTTTGGCTGCATTATTACAGGTGGTTCCAGAACACAGAAGTTGGCCATTTCACTACACTTTGAAGTATTGTGTTCATATTTGGGAATTGTAAATGGAGAGATTCTAATAAATGATTAGTTGTAGAAAGTAAAACTTGGAAAAGAATGACAAAAAATGACAGTGGTTTTAATATATCTGTGGGCCTATTTTATAGAATTATAGATTGACTAAAGTTAATTTGTTTGACCCCAAGGAACAAAGTATAATTTATGGATAGATTTGGGTTTCACATAAGGCAAAAGTTTAAATTAATGAAAGATTACTGTTTTAGTTTACTGGCTGCTGAAACAAATACCATAGGAATTTATTGGCTCACAGTTTTGAGGCTAGGAAGAAGTCCAAAATCAAGGTGCCATCAAGTTGATGCATTCTCCCAGAAGACTGTGGAGTTCTGGGGCTGGCTGCCAATGATCCTTGGTCCTTGGCTTTTCTATGACATGGAAATGCACTTGGTGGCCTCTCCTGACTTCTCTGTGTTCCATAGACTTCCAGCTTCTTCCTGTGGTTTTTTTCTCTGTGTCTGAATTTCATTCTCCTTAAAAAGGACTTCAGTAACAAGATTATAAATCAAACTGATTCAGACCTTAACCAAAGTAACCTTATCAAATGGTCATATCTACAAAGGGTTCACACCTACAGGATTGTATTAAGATTAGGAACATGTCTTTCTGGGGTACATAGCTTCAAGCTACCACAATTTCCAAAGATAAAATAGAGCTATGAGTTACTGTCACACAAATATATGGATAGAAGCTAGTATATCTTGCTGGGGAAGTGATAGAGAAAATTGCAACATTAGAGGCAGTACAGGAATAGGTGATGCGATCTTGATAGGGTGAATGATGGTGCCACACTCTCATTTCAGGGTAGATCTGGATTTTGATGAATTCCCTAGTTTTAGAATCTGGTACTGTCAGGCAATTGAAGTGGGTGGAACCTTAAAATTACCACTTTGCCAAGGCTATAACCAGGAAAATAAATGCTTTTAGCTTCCAATGACCTTCATAAAATATTCTAAGGAGATCATGCTCATTAGCTCTGGCAGGAGATTGATTTGGGAGAAGGATAAGTGTGACTCAAAAGCAGTCTAGATCATGCTCATTAGCAATGTCAGGCAGTGGAATCTGAGAAGGGGAATGCTGACTTTAAACCAGGGTCAGAGATTAGAAATGCTTATTGGAGTGGAGTCACACAGAGTCACTGATCTCCTTTTTTCATTTAGGAAAAGCATTTCAGTCTCATAATTCATTCACTCAGCAACATTTATAGAGTGGTTACCATAAGGCAGGAAATGTACTAGATGTTATCTCTGAATTAGCCAGTGGTATGGTAGGCCAGATGAGGGGGTTTCATGATATGAATCTCAACAAATCACAAAGATAAGGAAGACAGGGGCAATTTTTTTCAATGGTAGAAGAAAGAGAAATTCCATAAAAGTGGTCATTAGCATCTGGAAAAGAGTATGGCCAATTTTCAGAGAATAAATTTCACAAATAGGATTCCAGTTAAAAAAAAAATTTTGGAGGAAGGATAGTCTTGTAGGATGTCAGGCATTGAGAAACAGGTTATGGTCAACAAATAAAGGAAAGAGAGCATCTCCATCCCTAGAAGACAAGTCAAGGACTAAATAGCAGAAATGTATTCAGTGTGGAGCTGCTCTCTAGGGATATGGCAGAAAACTTGTTTAAGGAATATAATAGAATGGGAAAAGCAGCATGGCTGACTTAAATCCCTAGTACAGTGTTCCAGGACTCTTTTTGATTTCCCTCTTCCAGGGCAGAAAAAGAACCAGGCTCTGAGGCTGATGGTTAAATGCTTCTAGCTTCAAAGACCAAACGGTTGCTGAGTGGAGAGCCAAGCACAGTCACAAAGAAATTTCACCTGTCTTCAAGTGATACTGCTGGGAGTTAACTGGAAACAATGCACCACTATAAAGAGTATCATTTATTAGGGTAGGGCTTTCCTTGTTATTTAGGAATCACTGTCCTGGGAAACTCAGTTACAACTGTTGCATCCGGTTTGGCCAGTAGTGGTGCCAACAGAAAGATCCATAGACTCAAGGTTAATGGTCTAGATCAAAAGGGTTAAGCACTAATGGCAAGTTGGGGTAAAGATACTTAGGGAGATGTGATGTGAGATAGATCAGTGAGATGAGGTGCTTTGCTTGGTACAAGAATCTGAGAGAGTTATATTTGTCTTGAGGCAATCTGGATACTGTGGTTTTTGCAGTAGTCAGAGCCCCAGGAAATTATTCCTGGTAGAAGTCCTTTCAGCAGCTGCCAGGTTCCAAGGGCAAGAGTCTCAAGAATGAGAGACAGCCAGGCAGAAGCTGTATCACCTTTTAAGATCTAGCCTTGGGAATCACTCAAGTTTCTTCCGCCACATTCTACCCGTTAGAAATGAGTCACTAAGATGACCTGCATTCGAGGAGAAGGAATTGGTCTCCACTTTTTAATGGGAGGAATATCAAATAATTTGCAGACATGTTTTTTAAAGCACCATAGTCCTATCTCTGGCCACAAATTATTTACATTCCTCCCACATTCTCACCTCCTTCCAAGATTCCCAGATTCTCATCTGTTATGGGATTTGACTCAGTTTGATGTCTAGGATCTCATCAACTAAATAGTCCAGGTACAGGTGAACTCCTTGAGTGTGGCTCATTGAGGACGGTTTCTCTCCATCTGTAGACTGTGATCTAAACAAACAAGTAAATTCTCCTTCCACCCCACAAAAGGCTAAGTGAATTGAGGGCAGAGACTGTATCTCTTTTAATCCCCAATAAATACTAACAGCTTGCTGAAGCATCCATCTTGCAGTTTCTCTAATGTTTCTAAACATCCCTCCCAAATGTTCTCAAGTAATATAAGTCATTGCCATCATTAGCTTTCTACTGTTGAAGCCCAAAGATTGCAGTAATGACCAGTGGCATATCTAAAAGAGTAAGCAAACTATAGTACTCTATGTGCACTGCAGTGAGAGTCAGTGCTAGCAGTGGCAGAGCTCTTTACAGTATAATGAGAGAGTACTAAGCTCTCTTACTTCCCAAATGATTGCAGCAACTGCATGATGCTCCTAGGAACCCTGCCCAGCCAAGATCTTCCTGCCTTTGGGATTTCAAAACAACTGGAAAATCAGAGGCAGCCTTCCCACTGCCAGTCCCTAGATACTCTGTTGACCACCTTTATAGATAAATCAATTCTGCTCATAAACTGACATACAGAGAGGGCATAGGAGCTACCTTCAACTGCAACTATGTTCTGTCTCATTACAGGACCAGAGTATGCCCAGGAATGAAAGAAAATGTTCGATTCTTGTCCAGTCCATGCCCCACTCTTACCTAATGTTCTAGAGTACCCATGCATGCACACTTGCACAGGATATATTTTTAAGGTAACACAGGGTAAAAACATAGTAATAGTAGCTCATTTTATCTTTACAACAACCTCATGCATTGCTCATCCTCAGATAACAAACCATGACCCAAAGAGTTTCAGCGACTGGTCTAAGGTTCACAGCTAAAAAGGCGCACACCTCAGATTCAAACGTCAGACTGAGGTTGGTAGTTAAGTGCTTCTAGCTGCAAACGTGCTATTAACCATCTCCATGCCAGGAAAATCAGACAATGTGTTTTGAGAATAGGAGTTGAATGACCTGGGAAATTCTATAAACAGAGCCCTAATATAGGACTAACTATAAAACATATCTTGCCTACAGGTCATAAACTTTTATATAGACCAATAAGAACTATTGAGTTTGTGTATATCAATTTACAGTTTACAAGTATTAGCTACCATTTACTGGGTGCCTTCAAGGAGCCAGAAACTGTATTTTAACAATATTACTCATACTTTTTTAACGTATTTATTACAAATGGTATGAAATGGTGTGAAATAAGATAACTTTCTTAAATTTAACCAGCTGGGTTGAATGGGCTAGGATGTAAATGAGATCTCGCCCGCATAGACTTCCCAGCTTTCCATGTAAATTTCCTGACATCCATTTGACCTGGCTGTCCCCGTCACCTTTCCATACCTCTATGTAGAATTCCCAGCCCTCCATGAAGTCATCAATTGGCTAAAAATAATTTCTGCAGCTGTTGAGTTTTTAATGTGCTGCTTTCTGGCCCTTCTCTAGAAGTCTGTGGCAAAGAGACCGAGAGGCAGGAGAGCATTTGGAAGGCCTATCAATATTAGCAGGTGGCTGGCACTCTTATTTCTGCCTGGTTTTATTTTTAATTAGGCCAAGGGCATCCACTGGTAAAGGGAAGGGGCTGCCTCTCCCGTTGATGTCTGGGGCACTTGAGGCTCTCTGTTAATCACTACTGTCTCTTTTACTTCTCTCCCACACAGCCTGAGGTCAGAGGCAGACATATCCCTCACAGAGCTAATTCTTGTAGGTCACATCCATTTAGTTCTGGCTACCACCAAATGACTGAAGGGAACGACAAACCTCCGCATCTCCCAAATGCCACCTGCCCTTCACAGCCGCCTTCATGTCCAACAGGTAATTTCCTTGCTAAACTCCATGAAGCTGAACTCTGCCTCCAATGGGGCTGTTGGCAGACAGAGTGAGGGGTCTCATCTCTGTGAAAATGAACAAAGAGTGCCAAGAGGGAGTTCTTATATCTTAGGCTTTATCTGGCTTTAAAAAAAGAATGTTTCTAAAGATGGCTTGAGTTTGGAATTACACCTAGACAGATAGGTACCAATCACATCTGGATATAGTGTGGTCTGGTGGAGAGGACTAGCTTAGGAGTCTGGGGAACTGACTTCTAGTTTTGGTGCAGTTGCAAACTAGCTCCTGGGGGAAACATTCCACCTGTCTGGGCCTCAGTTTTCCCATCCACAGCATGAGGATGATAATTCCTGCCTCATCTCCTTCATGGGTATTATGAGTATAAAATCACTACATAGCATTAAGCAAAATTACAGCTGCAAAGCACTTTTCTCCGTCTTCCCATTTCCTCAGACCTGTTTCGGAACCCTTCCAGTGCTATCTGCTTCCTTTCTCAGTGTCGCAGTCTATACAGTCAATATGGACATGTCCAGGTGAGTGTGCTGGTTTGTACTCACTGCTGTTCCCAGCTAGGGGCATTTGGGCGTGCCTGATGCCTCAGCTACAAGGTCCGCAAGCTTTACCCCGGGTAGCTTGTATTACTGCTCACCTGTAAAGATGAGGAAAAGAAGGATGCAAAGACTGTCATGATGGATTAAAACAAACTATGCAACCATATACTGATTAAAAGACTGCACAGAGATAATTAAAATTAAGATAATAGAGAAATTTTTAAAAAGGTATGTAAAAAGTAAGGTATACACCCGCTGAAGAATGAATGAATAAGTAAGAGGGAAAAAATGATTAATTGGACTCCATCACAATTAAAAATTTCTGCTCTTTGTAAGACATGATTTAGAAAATAAAAAGACAAGGCTCAGACTGGGAAAAATATTTATAAATCAAAGTAATATTAAACATATACTTATCATACAACAATTTTACTTCAAAGGATATATCCGAGAGAAATGAAAATATGTATCCATGAAAAAACTTGAATGTGTGTATATTCATAACAGCATTATTCATAATAGCCTATAACTAGAAACAATCCAAATGTCCATCAACAAATGAATAAACATATCATTTGAATTCATATGAATACATATATATCTATATCTTGGACTAGTATTTAGCTGTAAAAAGAATGAACTATTGATACACACTGCAACCTGAATGAATCTCAGAACAACTTTGCTGAGTGGGAAAAAACTAAACTGTAATATGTACTCTTTGGTCCAGTCCTAAAAAATTATAAGCAATGCAAATGAATATATATTGACAGAAGGCAGATGAGCGATTTCTTGTGAGTGGGGCTGGGGTTGTGGATGAAAAGGGACAAAGGAATAGAGTGATAGCTTCTTGGGTGTATACATGTCAAAATTTTTCAAATTATAAACTTTCAACATGTGAAGTTAATTATATGTCAATTATACCTCAATAGGGCTGTTTAAAATATAGCTAAAAATGAAGAGGAATAAAAATCATAAACTGAAAATATTTAGACAAATGAAGGCAATAAAGAAAGAGCAAAGAAACAAAAATAAATAAGACATGCAGAAAGCAAATAGCTAAATGAAATACTTCAATCCAACTATATCAATATTTACATTGGATATGAATGTTCTGTACTTTCTAATCAAAAGACACAGATATTCAAATGATAAAAAAATCAAAATCCAATTATATGCTTCCAACAAGAGAAACAATTTAGGTTCAAGGACACAAGTATGTTGAAAGTAAAAGGATGGAAAAAGATATTCCATGCAAACAGTAATTGTGAAAGAGCTGGAGTGACTAAATTAATATCAGATGAAATAGACTCAAGGACAAGAAATGTTAGAGAAAAAGCAGGTCAGTTCATAATGATAAAATGATCAATATACCAGGGTGTGTGTGTGTGTATATATATGCATATAAAATATATATTTATATAAATTATTAATGTATATACAACTAACAATACCACCCAAAATACAAGAAGCAAAACTGACAGATTTGAAAGGAAAAACAGGTAATTCGACACTGGTGATCTCAATACTTCTGTCTCGGTAGTTGGTAGAACAACTAGGTAAAACCTGAAGATACGGAAGTCTTGAAAAACACTATTAATCAATTTGAATATATATAAATAAATAAAAAAACATAAAACACCCCACTGAACAACAGCAGAATTCACACTCTTTTTAAGCTCGCATGAAACTTTCTCAAGGCCATAAAATAAGTCTCAATATATTTCAAATAATCAAGAAGGAACCAAGCAGAGTATATTTTCTGGCCACAGTGGGGGGGTGGGGGAGACAAAACACTTCCAGCTAACCCATGGATCAAAGAAGAAAACAAGAGTAATTACAAAATGTCTTGAGCTGAATAAAAATAAAGCCACAACCTATCATCAATTGTATTCTAGTTATCAATGCATCACCTCTCAGATCCATAGTTACCCTTCTTGACCTGCCCTGTGTTAATGGAGGTAGGCTTTGTAAAATATTTGTCCTTTGCCAGCTGGAACAATGTTAAACTTTGTCAGCAGAGGGTGCTGGAGGGACCCTGGAGGAGGAAAACTTTTCCTGATTACAGTGAGGAACTGTGCCAATGCAAAGGACATTTTATCCAGAACTAGGTTCCTGAGCACCTGCAGTATTTCTTGTGCTAGGCTGCTGCTGGTTGCAGCTTTCTCCTGCACTCAGCTTCTGCAGAACTTGGTTTTCTCCATGTTCCGGACTCCTCCAAGGAGCAGTTTTCTCCACACCCTGCTCCTGCAGAATGTGGTTGCTCCACTGCCTGGTTCCCACAGATGGTTGCTTCCCAGGTTTGAATTCTTGAGTGCATGGTGGTCAGCAGTTTCACAATGGCCAGCAACTTCTACTGGCATCTCCTCCAGATACTTCACAGTGGAGTCCCACCACCAAGGCACCTCCCCATGAATGGCCTCCCTCTGTAACATAACAATAGACTTTACTGCAAGTTCCAAGGTGCAGAATCTCTCTGTGGATGGCTTCCTTCCACACCTCAGTGGGAATATTTCATCAAGTTCCATCAGCTCATAATCTCAACAGCTTCTCAGTCATCTGGTAAGCCATGGTTGTGCCTTCTCTAATGAGGGCTAGATCCCAACTTTGGTGAGGAGGTGAGGAAGAGGCTCTTTGGGCACTCTCAGTCCTAGAGGTATTGCCTGATTTTGTATCTGCTATTTCTGCATTCTTTGGAGTTCTCTTTAATGCTCACTAGCCACTTCCTCATTACTCAACTGCCCTGCTAATAAGTTTTAATTTTAAGTAGTCCCTGTTCAAATTACTCTGTGGTTTCTGTCTTCTGACTGGACCCAAATTTTGAGATGCAGCTAGAGGAGTGCTCATGGGAAAATTTATATGTTTAAGCACTTGTAATAAGAAGAAAGATCTAAAATAAATAAGCTTCCACCTTAAGAAGTTAGAAGAAAAGAGCAAATCAAACACAAATTTAGTAAAAGAAAAGAAATAATAAAGATCAGAGAGGAAATAAAGGAAATAGGAATCAGAAAACAATAAAGAATATCAATGAAACAAAAATTTGATTCTCAGTAAAAATCAACAAAATTGATAAACTTTTTTTTTCTTCTTTCTAATCTATTGGCAGAAACACCTTAACACCTAATCGCTAACATCAGGATTAACTCTGCCAACCAAGGCTCACAAAAGATTCACAGGTGTTGTGGATTACAAAATTGATAAACTTTTAGCAAGACCTACCAAGAACAAAAGAAACAAGGCACAAATTACCAAAATTGGAGATAAATAGAGACAGCACTCAGACCCTAGAGAAATCAAAAGGATTACAGTAGAATATGATGACTAGCTTTATGCCAACAAATTAGAAAGCAGAGGTGAAAGGCACAAATTTCTAGAAAGACATAAATTACCGAAATTGACTTTAGAAAAAATAGAAAATCCAAATAGACCTATAATAAGTAAAGAAATTGCATTTGTAATTAAAAATATTCCCACAAAGAAAAGTCTGCATTCAGATGGCTTTACTGATGATTTCTATCAAACAGTTATGGAAAATAATAATATCATTCTTACAAAAACTCTTTCAGAAAATAAAGGAGAAGGGAACACTTTCCAACTCATTAGATGAGGCCAGTATTATACTGATATCAAAGCCAGACAGACATTAAAAGAACATGAAATGTCATTCCAATATCCTTTATGAACATAAGAGCAAAAATCCTTAACAAAATATTAGCAAATCAAATTCAGCAATATAGAAGTAAAATTATACACCATGACCAGGTAGGCTTCATCCCAGGAATGCAAGTTTGTTTTAACTTTTGAAAAGTCAATGACTATAATATATCACATTAACATATTAAAGTATAAAAATTCACATAAGAATTCCTTATACATAGGAAATAATTTGATAAAATTCAGTACCCATTCATGGTTAAATCTCTCATCAATCTAGAGATAGGAGAGAACTTCCTTAACCTAATAAAGGGCATTTGCATAACAAAAAGGGGAAAAAAGTTCAGCTAATATCACATATAATAGTGAAAGCCTGAATGCTGTCTCCCTAATAGGAGGAATAAGGTAATCTGTTTTCACTGGTAGAAATTGGACTATTACAGGAAGTGCTACAGCAAGAATAAGCAATTAAAGGCATTAGATTAGGAAAAGAAGTAAACTTGTCTTTGGAGATGAAATGATCTTCTATGCAGAAAATCCTATGGCATCTACAGAGAAGTAGAACTAATACGTACATTTAGCAAGGTTGCGCTATGCAAGGTCAATTTATCAAATAATTGTATTTTCATAGGCTACCAACACACAGCATAAAAACGAAATTTTAAAAAATTCCATTCAAAATAGCATCAAAAAGAATAATGAAAACTACAAAGCATTTCTGAGAGAAAATTAAAAGTTTATCTAAGAAATGGAGAAATGATTGCATTCATGGATTGAAACACTTAATATTGTTAAGATGGATATTTTCTCCAGTTATAGATTCAGTACAATTACTACACAATTCCATGAGGGTTTTTTGGGTAGAAACTTTGGAGCTCATTCTGTAATTTATATGGAAATACAAATGACCTAGAATAACCAAAATAATTTTGAAAAATAACAAATTTGGAAGACCTCCACTACATGTTTTAAAAACTTAGAATAAAACTACAGTCATCAAGGCAGATAGTATTGGTGCAAAGATCACACATAGATCAATAGAACAAAATGTTAATCCAGAAATAAGCCCTTTCCTTAGGGTTAATTGATTTTCAATAATGATGTATAGCAATTAAGTACATAAAGGATAGTATTTTCAACTAATGATGCTGGGGCAATTGCATATCCATAAAAAAAAAGACATAGTCCCTTACCTCACACCAATCCATCCAACACTAACTATTGATTTAATATCCCTTGACATTATCTAAAGTAAAGTACCTCTTGCAATATCCACTACTGCCTTCTTAGAAATTCTTATTTCTTGCTTGCACAAACCTAAGCCTCCCTTAATCAGGTTATGCCTCCCTTTAACACATTCTATAATTATAGTCGAAGCAGTCTTTTTGAAAACCACATAGGATTTTTTTGCAAGCAGGTTAAAGGCCTCTTAAGGAATGGTCCTCAAACAAATCAAAAAAAAAAAAAAAAAAGTCCTAAAAACGCTATATGATATAACCCTATATTTTCAAAGTTCCCGGTACTCTCCTTACTCAAATCAAAGGAAGGCCAGTGTGGTTGCCCAATTTCAGTATAGTCCCTCTGTTTACAGAACACAAACTAGACACTCCTCCTGGAAGATTCTGCCCTTCTTCACTTAGTAACTCCTACTCATCCTTCAGATCTTAGATGTATGTAATTTCCTCAAGGAAGCTTTCACTAACATGCCTTGTCATGATCTCATAACCCCATGTGTCTCTTTTTTTTTTTTTTGTAGGATTTTCATGTTTGCAAATTTCCATTTAATTTTATGATTATTTAATATTTTTATTGCCAATTAGATATGAGGAAGGGGAATTTGCCTATTTTTGTGCACCATTTTATCCCACTACTTAGCACATTGAAATTTAAGAAGTTCTTCAATAATTATATGCTGAATGAATGAATGGCTAAAAATGTGGAATTTCCCAGATTGATGCATTCCAGAAACAAATATAAAACTGAGAAGACTATCTTGTACTGAGGTTCAATCAACAGTTCATAGCTCTGTCCAGAGACCACCTGTGCCTTAGATTTCATCTTAAATTTCCCATGATATTTAGGTGATACTAAGCATATAGAAACCCCCAAGAACAAACTGTTGAGGTGTTTGGTTCATGATCATATTTGTTGCTTATAACCAGATTAAGCTTTAGAATGTACTTTCTGCCCTGAGAAGGACAAATGGTGACATTTGAAATGTGGGGACTCCTACAGTACAACTCTAAGGCTCAATATCTTTTAATCAACTGGAAGCAATGTCTGATATCTATCTATCCATCCTGACTCAAAAGAACCTGCAAACATGTGCTTGTTGGGAAAATTATATACACTTTTTGTTCTATTATACCTTGATTAATATTAGGCCTGTTCTCAATATGGGCCTCCTCTCTCTGCCAGAGAAGATTGCTTCTTGCTAGCAAATGTTTGCTTGTGCCATTTTATGTTTGGAAAAGACTCTTTTATTGTGTTCCATGGAGACTTTGTGTTTTAATCAAGTGAGTGGAGGTGTGCCAGCTCCCACTATACTGTCCCAGTTGCAATCTGATTACCGTAGCTTTGTAATAAACTTTACAAGTTTTGTCCTGAGCAATCCTTCCAGCCCACACTCAAGCAATGCAATAAGCTTTCTCTCTCTACTGCCTTATTCCTGTCCCATCAGTGACAGTTGGGTTCCCTCTGTGCCCAACTTCTTATCTCAATCAAACGATGCTCTCAGGAAAGGACATTGCACTAGGTCCAGTATTTCCAAGACTTCACCCTCCCAATGAGCAATGATGGTAAACTGTGAAACAGAGAATGATATAATTTATTCTATAGGCTAAAAACTTAGGAATTTTCCTGGAAGCTAAGGATAAACATAAAAGCCTTTAGCTCAGCACATAGGGACCATCATAATCTCCTTGCAAAATATCTTAGAGTTTCACCTCCACAACTCTTTCCCCCAAATCTATATTCATAGCAAGTATCTCAATCAGGATCTCCCTATTGCTTTCCCTCAATAGGCTCTGTGTCACAGAGACAGTACTGCCCACCAAATATTCCCTCTATTTCCCAGTTTCCCTTAGAGTAAGGTTGGGTCCATGTTACTAGTTCTACCTAAAGGAACTAGTCAGCCCCAAAATGATTCCTCCATCATTCTCTTCTCATGTTATGGTGACCTTGAAAGCCTGACACTCCAGATGGCATAGTTCCAAGAAGCAGGAGTGCCCCCGATGCATATTGGACTTTATAAAATGAGTAATTAACTTATATTTTGTTTAGCTACTAAAATATGGCATTAATTTGTTATTGCAGCATATTCTAGTCTATTCTGACAATTATACCATGCTTCATACTTTGAGAATTTTCTCATGGTTTTCTTATTCCTCATATTTCTTTGTCTATTAAGTTCCTGTTCATTATTTAAGGTCCAGCTCAAAAATCATTTTCTCTATAAAATATTCATGTGTCCTCCTGGAAAACTTATTTTCTCCCCAACTGTGAGGACCCATGTCATTCATTAGAACATACTAACAGTACTCAATAGTTGCATACATATCTGATTCCCGACCAGACTATGGAAAATTTGTATCTATAGTGCCTGGAATAGAACTGGTTGAATCAATGAACTTCCTCATTAAGAGAAAGCCAAAGAATGACATGTTGAGGTATTTCTATTTCCACAAAGGACAAATTTAAGCCAAGTTGTAATAATTCCAGGCATCAGTGATGAGATAAAAGGAGATATTTTGAAGTAGGATGTCCTTCTTGATGTTCTTACATCATAATATGCCCACTGGGAGAATTGTGGGAGGATATATCTTGATTAGTCCACAGAAAAGGACATGCAGGGAATAGAGGTTTGTTTTATTATTGTTTCACAATTTCAGTGTCAGTGTCAGTGATGTAGTTAAACAATAAAAAGCAAAGCATACCATAGAAAATCTCATGTTCTTAAAAATCTTATTTTCCTGCATGGTGCTGGTCTTAGACAACACAGTGAAGCAGATGTTTCTCCTTTTTGCCCTTCTCTAATACAGTCAGTAACTGGTGCAAGTAAACCATAGAGGCAGACAGAAGGATGTTAACTAAGAGATGAAGCCCAGAGTTTGCCCTGGGATATGCTAAGACAGGACCCCCAGGCACTTAGAGAGAAAGAACCCAGAACATGCAAGAGCTGAGAGAGGAGCTGGAACACAAACTGGGATCAGCAGACACCAGCCACGTGCCTTCCCAGCTAACAGAAGTTTTCCGGATGCTGCTGGCCTTTCTCCAGTGAAGGTGCCCTTGTGTTGGTGCCTTAGTTTGGACACTTTTATGGCCTTAGAACTGTAAATTTGTAACTTAATAAATCCCCTTTAAAAAAGCCAATCCATTTCTGGTATTTTGCAAAACAACAGCATTAGCAAACCAGAACACCCATGTTACCTGTAACCCACTTTCAGAACTCCCAGTTAAGTATTCTTTGGGAAATGCTTCACATATTTTCTCTCTCATCCTCATAACAAAGACCTCTCTATGACATGTGCCCTTTGGACTTGAGCACTATCACTTAATTGGATCAACTAAACCACAGCTTCTCAAAGTATGGATTAGTATCAGTTAAAGGGCTGTGTCATCAATTTAATAGATATTGATGAGCTTTTTAAAATATGAAATAAAATAGAATAGAATAATGAAGAATAGAGAATAAAATAGAATAGCAAGGAATAAAGAATAGAAAATCATGAGTGTTTTACTTTCTTACACTGCTCAAACAAGTACCATACAATGTTCAGCTTGAATAATGGGAATTTGTTTGCTCAAGGTTTTAGCAGCTAAGACAAGTTCCAAATCAAGGCACCCTCAAGGCATTGCTTTCTTCCTGATGACTGGCATTGTGGGGCTGGCTGCCATTGATCCTTGATCCTGTGGCCTTCTGTCACATGGCAATGCACATGGTGGCCTCTCCTGGCCTCTTCCTTCTCTTCCAGGTTCCACTGAAGTTCAGCTTCTGACTGCTGCACATGTAGCTTTCTCTATCTATGTCTGAATTTTATTCTGCTTATAAAGGACTCTAGTAACAGGAGTAAGATCATCCTGATTGAGTTATGCCACACATTAATTGATGTAACCTCATCAAAAGGTCCTGCTTACAATGGGTTCACATCCACAGGAATGAATTAAGTTTAAGAACATATTTTTCTGGCATACAGACAGCTTCAAATGACCACAGTGAGGAATAGAGAGCTTTGGAGAACATAATTAATATGAATGTCTTGTATCATGTTTGTGTATAAGTGTGTGTGTACAAGGTCACAATAAAAATGCATGTTCTTATTTGGGTCACAGTCAAAAATTTCAAAACCCACTGAAATAAATTGTGGTTTTATATATGCACATATTTCCCCTTCCCAATTGCTACTTGAGGATGCTTAGTTAGTGTGACTAATTAGCTATATCCATTTTCAAGTAATTAAATAGCTCCACTCAGTTAAAATCAGGAGCCTCCTTAAGTAATGTCTTGAAGAATTAGGTAACTGAGTTCTCTCTTATTTAAATGTGGAATAATTACCTTCTTTCAGCATGATTTTAAGGTTTGCAAGAGCTAAGGGTTAAACATATGGAAGTATCTAGCATAGGGAATGTATATTGTGACACATTACATTATTCTAGGCATGCCTAAAATAATTCATTATTTCAAAAATGTGAATGGTGGAATTTTCAGGCACTGTAAAGGGCTAGGAGAGAAAATTTTCTGTGAAGGTCTGCCCTTTGTGTCCCCAAGCCCACAGTGCCAACATTCCATAGGTTTCAAAGCATGCCTATTTCTGTTGAAGTTCATCAGTCTCATCTCTTTGTCTCTTCGATTAATTAAAACACTGGTTAATTGGAAGCAGCTTGACCAGCAGCAGGAACGGATACAGAAACGTGGGAAATTCTGGTCCAGTTCCTTTTAATGCATTTTTGGGTCAGATGTTCCAATTTCTTGTAGTTAGTGCCAAAGGACATGTTGAAACGCAGAGGAAACCAAGAATCCTCCAGGCAGAGACCCTCAGAGTAAAAGTCGCCAGAGATGTTAGTGCTTTAAACCTTGTTTGTGCATCTGATGCCCCTTAATCTTGGTTAATCATAACCATGGATTTTGAGTGATTTCAGATGATAATGAATTCCAAAGGGCAGTAAAAATACTCATTTCTGAAACTCACTACTGTCTTCACTTCCCTAGCAATCTGAGAGGGAACTGATATTTCCATAAATGGATCTGTAACATCAGTGGCAAGGGATGGGCTGATGACCTTGGTGAGCAGAGGAGCTGTTGAAGGGCATCAGGTGGGCATTCTTCCAGCTTCCAGGATCACTTCCCCACAACCCATATTATGACCTGTCTCCGTATCTAAATGTCTTTACCAGGGGGGTGCTGGCATAAAATATTCAAATGTTATTTTCCAAAGTAGAATTATGATGTATTCTCTTGGTGCAAATGTTGGATTCTCCACTGGCCATTATTTAGATTCTGAATGTGTCTGCTCTGGATGCTTTCCTGCTTTCAGCTTCCAGTGTGAGGAAGGTCGTAGTTAGCTAGTGGGGCATGCTTAAGTTGGCGTGCTTGACCATGAGTGGGTCCAGTTGATTTCTTTCTCCTGTGGTCAAGCTAGGGACCCTAACAATGGCCCACTCCCATGGGCCAAGAGAGTGTGGCTCTCCGAAGGGGCACAAAAGGAGTAGTAATGAGCGATGGAGGTTCATTGGACTGAACTTCAGGACCAGTTCTTTCCTTAACCTCTAACAGGACCCAGAACAAGGCATATAGCCAATGGTTTTGATACTCAGCTTCTTTGTTTGTGAAATGGGTGGTGTGCAGTAATAGAAATATGTTCTTAGCTATTTCATAGGGGTTTTAAGGGAATGAAACGAGGAGGTAATACACAGTTCAAAAAGCCGAATATTGACAAAGCAAGTCAACAATATAACTTGTTGTTAGTTGGCACTTTTTCAATTCTTCTAAAAGCAGAGACTTTCCCATGAAAGTGTTATAAAAAGTTTAAATGTACTAATTCCAAACCTGCAAAAGGTAATCTGTTGATGATATGAAGCACCTGTGACTTTGTTCCAGTACAGTGGAATTAAGAAATAATCTCCAAATTAAACTCCATTACACAGACTAAGGTTTCGTGTTATTAATTTTTCAATTGAATAATTGAGTTTGTTAAAAAATAAAAGAAAACTTGAATATTATTTACCAGGCATCCCTCCAAGTGCTTCAAGCCATTACCATAAAAAAACCTATTTAAATGATGAGAATGTATTTTTTTAATCAGAAGAGAGTATTTACTCCATCCTATAAAACTTTAATAGTTAAATATTGTATGCTTTTCATTCAATTATTTTGTAAATGAATTATGTATAGGAAAATACCTGGTGCATATTTCCTTATTTACATTTATGAGCAGTTCTGCATACAGATGGTTGATTTGCTGGTGCAAGAAAGCAGAGGACAGTGGCACTTAGCAAAGGGCCCATATAGAGCCTGAATTGGAAAAATGGAAGAAAACTGAGAAATATAAGAGGGCTTGAGGACTCTGGTTATTGACAAAAAATACTGGCCACTAATAACATATTAATTCCAGAGAGTGGTTGTTGCTACAAAGCAATGTATATCATAGTGCTGAGTTTATTTTGGAAATAATATTTTCAAACAGTCCATGATCTCTGACGAGTTCATTACATCAATGAGACTGAGATACATGATCTCTTGCTTGAGGTTCCATAACCCTGTATAGGTTTCCTTACCCCTCATTTCTGTTCCCCTCTAACCAGTAATATGTACTTAACTCCTACCCAAATGGTTCATTTGAATCTTGGCCTCTGGAACTTACCCTGACCTTGGTCTAGAGAAGGGTATAATAAGGATCCCTACACCAGGCATTCTTCAGCTTAACTTTCAGATACACTTACTGATAATGTGTGGATCTTTTGCTCTAAGGTCCTAATATTGGATTCTCCCTTTGTGTCCTGCTTCTGACCCCAGATCCTAGATGTTAGTCTCAGACAGCTGCTTCTGGCAGTTCTCCTTGGAGCCCATGGTTTGCTACTTTGGCTAGATCATGTGACCTACCCTTGCTGGATTCACTTTTGCTCTGACCTCTGTTTATCATCCTTATACCCATCCTGTATATTTTGCACTGTATTGATTCTTTGATTTTAGATCCATTTCATGGAAACACCAATCTACATGGTAGTCTCTAAATTAATGGTCCTTGGTTTCACTGCTCAGTGGCCACCATGCCTTCCTCCTGACTGGCCTGCCTGGATCCATTGTTCTGGACTTCCCAGGTATTCTGGCTACTAGGTTGATTCTCAATTCTTGATTTGTGCACTGTTCAGTGCTCTTTCTTCTCCCTGAACCATGTTTGAAGGGAAAGCCATTGCCTGCTTTTATACTGTTCCTTATTTCCATTGGCTTTGTCCTGACTTCCACTAACTCCCACCCTATAGTGCTCCATTCTACTCCACAAAGGGTGGTTGTTCTGTGGCTTTGCCCTCCAAGCTCACTACAGTTTGGGGACTTGACACCTCTCTTCATCTGCTGAGACTTACTGTGCCCTATTCTAAGTAAGGTACCCACACTGTTAACTAATGGGAAAAAGAAAAGGCAACTTTTTCCCTCTATTCCCCTCTTCCTCCTCTCACACAAGAAAAATTTAACAGAGAACATGCAAGCATAGTTTCCTTGCTTTTACCTAATGTAGCTGTCTCAGCATTTGCCTATTTGTTCTGAATTCTTAACTCTACTCTTCTCTATCCTCCACAAGCCAAGTCTCCTAGGCTCTTTTGTCAACTGGTTTCTTGCTTGATTCAGCCAATGGGAGACTTGTGCCAGGGATCATCTCCCCTCAGGCTGTGCTTCTGGGAATGGCTATCCCTCTCCCAAGAGTCCAGCTCCTACCAGATACTCCCACACTGTGATCCAAGCTACGTGATATGAAGCCCTCCCACAGTGATCTCAGTTCCTGTGAAATTCATGTCTTTCTCCCCTCTTTTCCCCTCTCCTGACTTGTTGTTACCATCTTCTTCCTTTGCATCTGTAGCCTAGGAGTAGCAGTGGCTCCTGTTATTGCTATTCTCTGGGCTGTTTGTCTGGCTTCATTGATTCTCAATTGTGTCACAAATGAAATAGCAGCCTTTGGGGATAAATGAAGTCACACACACATATAAATCCACATATCATGAACATGGGTTCAGAAATATTAAAATGTGAACAACTGTATAGTTTAGAATTACACCTAAGTTTTATTCCTATTTTGTTTTTTTTTAAATTCTGCATTTCTCAACAATCCCTTACTACAAATACCAGGTGAGTATGAAAACATGTTTTCCATAACACATGCTTGGAAATACTGTTTGCTTCTTTCTTTCCCTTCCTGCCAGCTGAAGGTAAACATTTAAGCATTCAGTGGAGATACATTTAATTTCCTGGTTTCTAATTAAAGAAAACTCTATTTTGTTGTTCTATAGACCTATAGACTATTTGATCCATGAAGAACTATAGTAGGCAGAATTCTGAGATTGTTCCTAGGATTCCTGGCCCCATATATAAAAACCTTCTTCCAGTTATCCAATAAAACACTAATGTAGCTGCTGCTATGAAGATATTTTGCAAATTTACATAAGATCCCAAATTAATTGACCTTAAGGTAGGGAGATTGGCCTAGGTGGTTCTGATCTATTCAGGTGAGTCCTTTAAGGGGATGGGGCTCTTCTTGCAGAAAGCAATTCAACGCATGAGGGGGATTTGATGCATGAGAAGTTCTTCTTTCCTGCCCTTGAGATGGAGAGGGCCATGTGGCAAGCAATCAAGTGGCCTGGAAGAGCTGAGAGTGCCCCCTCACCACTGACAATCAATAAGAAAACAAGGACCTCAATCTTAATAGCACCAGAATCTGAATGTTGTCACAACCAGATGAAAACACAGACTGACTGACATTATTTCAGCTTTGTGGAACCCTGAGCAGAAACACAGTCATGATATGCCCAGATTTTTGACCTACAGAACTGTGAGCTAATAAATGGGTGTTGTTTTAAGCTAAGTTTGTGGTAGTTTGTTATGCAACAAAAGACAACTAGTACAGAGAGAATTTTTTTGTTTTGTTTTTGAAGATGAGGAACTGAGGCCAAAAGAAGTGAGGTGGTGCATTTCCTAATCTCTTAGTATGAATTCCATGGGGCAGCATGCCAAGTCCCATGGAGAGAGAACCAAAATGTCCATACTAGGGTCTCTACCCCTGGTTTTCCGTCAGATAATCAGCTAAACTTACCCATCCCTATTGCAAAAATCTCCATTGAGGTACAGAATGGATGGTCCTTAGTGCACCTGTAGGGCCAGCACTTCACGCTTCATTTTCTTTATTTCCAATCCAAAAAGATGTATCTGACTCATGTAACCATGCAAACGCTGTCCCTGGTCCTGAACCAGATGTGGCTGCAGTTTCCCAGGATTCCATTACAGAGAATTCCAAAGCTACACTTACAGTAGAGGAGCCTCCTCTGCAATGAGTGAGACAGCTAGCTCTGTAATGGAGATGAAACTGCTTCTCTATTTTCATTCATGATTGTTGGGGTGTCATCTGTCTGTCCTTCCCAACTTCCCTTTCCAAATTGGCTTCTGACAAGACGGCCGCAGGGGGTGATTGTATTCTTCATATTTCATTGTATCCTCTGCCTCTAGAACCAAAGTTGGCCTCACTAACTGGCCAAAAGTAATAAAAGTTTATGTGTGCCAATTCATGTGCAAAATATGACACTACCTGTTCCATCCAGCATAGATTCAGAAAACCACATGATGTGATTTAGAGACACAAGGACCATTAACTCTTATTTGGATTAAGCTGAAGAGACAGTTCTTGACTAAATGGAAACTCATACTACCATCTTTGATTTACATTGAGTTTTCTAAGCATCTATTACTATCGTAGTTAGTCTTACCTAGGTCTTCTGAAAGACATGAGAGCAGAAAAATAAGGCAAAAAATTTCTACTTTCAAATAGTTTACAGAGAATAAAATACAGACTAAGGTTAAGTAACATAATTTGTGATAAAGAATAAATTACTATATAATATTTCAAGTCAGAAGAAACACTATGGGTTGAAGTTGGTGTGGCATTTTTGTGGAAGATATAAAATTTGAAATGGATCTTGAAAAATTAATATTCAGTACTAAAAGCCTATCCTCATATCAGGTAGACACATACAGACATAGATAAATACATCCAATGAAGAAAATTTGGAAAGAAGAGAAAAGATATAAAAGACAAATATTTCCTATGATCCCCCAAGTCTTAGATTCCTATATAGAATAACCAGAACAAGCTTTCAAAATTTTTTTAGAGTGTCTTTCAGGTAAAATGGCAGAGTGGAGAACTTGAGGACTCAGTCCTTCCACCAAAACAACTACTAAACAGGCAGGAACTGTCTGAAAAAACTATTTTGACACTCCAGAGGCAAGAAGAACACTGTACAGCATCCAAGGAAGAGTGGGAGCAAGAGGCTGCTAAATTAGAGTAATGAACCATAAATTGTTCTTTCTGCATGATGACAACTGATGCTTATCCTCCACTCTCACAGTAGGCCCTGGTGGGATCCAGTCCCTGCCTAGCTCCTGGTGACAAAAAAGGGTGTAAAAATCCTCTTTCCCAAGAATAGGCTGATAGCTGATCATGGCTTTTGATTAGTGAATTTAGATGGCTGGTTCCTGGATTTAAAAGTAGCTATTGTTTCAACACTGCCCTGACAAAGGCAGTGGCAGCTATTATTTCAATACTCCCTGGACAGGGGTGGAGGCAGTGGAGATTTAAAGATGCACTTCCACAGTTAGCTGAACAGCTGCATTTGCTGGGCAGGCTAGGTAAGCTCAGTTTTGAGGAGTTGTCAGAGAAGCCCTTGCTGATCCCCTCCCCAGGACATTTTGGAGCCAATCTACACCCCCTTCAGGGTTGTTGGCCTTGTTTTGGCTGGGAAAGACTGACTTGTGGAAGTCCTTTCCAGGGTGACTTTCCTCCCAGAATTTTCCCTCCAGACAAAAGCAAAGGAGTGTAAAAAACTGTACAAAGGAGTGTAAAAAACTATAGTGGTGCACAGTATGGGATAAAGGCCTACCAGCACCAAATACCTGGAAGAAGGAGGTCAGTCTTCTGGGAAACAGAAGGAACAACCAAACATCTGTAAACAGGGGAGCTCCAAAACAACTAACAAGCAAAAGCCCAGGACAAGGCAGAGGCCCAGAAAGACAAGGAAAACCCTGCCCACTGCACTTGCCTTCAGCAGACCTTTCAGATGGGGCGGGGGGGTGGGGTGGCGAAGGTCAGAAAAATCTCTACCTTATCACCACTTGGTTACAAAACCAAAAACAGACATCCCAGAGAGTAAATCCCAGAGTTAACATTTTAAAATATTAAAATTTACAGTTTGCAAAAAGAGTGTAAGACAAAGAAATGGGAAATGATGGCTCAACCAAAGGAAGAGAATAAAAATACAGAAAATGCCCAAAAAAAAAGACAAGAATGTGCACATACCAAACAAAGCCTTTAATAAATGATCCTAAAAGTGCTCAAGGAGATGAAGGAAAATACAGAGAAAGAACTACAGAATATAAGGAAAACAATAAATCAACAACATGGAAGTCTAAGTAAAGAGATAAAGTTGTTAAAAAGGAACCAAACAGAACTACTGGAGTTGAAGACCACAATAACAAATGGAAAATGCCCAGGATGGTTTCAAGAACAAGTTGGAGCTGGCAGAAGAAAGAATCAGTGAACTTGAAGACAAGACACTTGAAATGAGTCAGGCTGAGGAGCAGAAAGAAAAAAGAAATATTAAAAGTGAAAATAGCCTAATACAGCTATGGGACACCATCAAGCATACCAACATATACATTATGGGAGTCCCAGAAGGAGAAGAGAGAGAGAAGGGCAAAAGGAATAGTCAAAGTAATAATGACAGAGAACTTCCCAAACTTCACAAAAAACATTAATATGGACATCCAAGATTATCAGAGAGCAAGAAACAGGATAAACATGAAGAGAAATACACTTAGTCATATATTGATTATACTAACAAATGCAGAAGTCAAGGATAGGGTTCTGAAAGCTGTAAGAGAAAAGCAACATGTTATGTACAAGCGAGTCCCAATTAAATTGAGTGCTGATTTCTCATCAAAAAGCATGGTGGCAAGAAGTGATTGGTTTGAAATACTTAAGGAACTGAAGGAAAACAACTGCCAGCCAAGATTTTTATATCTGGCAAGACTCTCTTTCAAAAATGAAGGCGAGGTTAAGACATTCTCAGATAAACAAAGGCTGAGGGAGTTCATCACCACTATACCTGCCCTATAAGCAATGCTGAAAGGAATTCTTCAGGCTGAAAGGAAAAGACACTAGACAGTGGTTCAAAGCAGCATAAAAAAAACAAAGACCCACAGTAAAGATAACTGTTTGGGAAATTATAAATGCCAGATTAATGTATTTCATTGTTTGGTATGTAACATACTTCTTACTTATTACAGGTGCTAAAATGTCAATGCATAAATAGCAATGATAAATCTAAGTTTTTGGACATACAGTGTACAAATATATGTGGTAACCAGAAAAAAAAAAAAATGATTGGGGGTAAAGGTGTATAGGAAAAGTATATGTGCATGCTATTGAAATCAAGTTGTTATCAAACCAAATATGATTGTTATGTATTTTGGATATTATATTTTAATCCCATGATAACCACAAGGAAAATAGATGAAAGATAACATCTAGATAGAAGTCTTAAGGCACTCAAAAAAGGCACTTATTTTGCAACACATGAAAAGCAAATAAATATAAAAGTAAGCTTTAATTGAAGTGAGGGGCAAAAAAAAAGAGGTATAAGACTCACAAAGCCTATAAAAAATGGCAGAAAAAAGTCTGATATTCTCAGTAGTGACTTTATTGTAGATGCATTAAATTTTCCAGTCAAGAACTAGAGATTGGTAGAATGGATAAAAAAGCATGAACATCTAGATGCTGTCTTCACAAGACTCATCCTAGAGCCAAAGATAGAAGTAGGTTGAGAGTGAAAGGGTGGAAAAAAATATACCATGCAAGTAGTAACCAAAAGAAAGCTGCGGTGGCTATAATAACATCACATAAAATACACTTTAAGTGAAAAACAGATACAAGGGACAAAGGTGGACATTATATACTGATAAATGAGACAGTTCAATAGGAAGATGTAACAATTATAAATATACATGAACAGCAGAGCCCCCAAATATATGAAGGAAACATTGACAAATTTAAAGGGAGAAATTGATAGTTGTACATTAATAGTAAGAGACTTTAATACACCACCCTCAATAATGGATAGACCATCTAGTCAGAAGGTCTATAAGGAAGTATGGGATTTGAATAATGCACTAAATCAACTAGAAATAATAGACATATATAGAATACTGCACCCAATGAAAACAGAGTATACATCTTCTGAAGTGCACATGGATAATTCTCCAGGACAGACCATATGTTGGGTCACAAAAAAAGTCTCAATAAATTAAAAAATATTAATAGCATACAATTTATGTTCTTTAACCACAATGGAATGAAATTTGAAATCAATAACAGAAGAAATGGAAAATTCACAAATATGTGGAAATTAAACAACATACACTTAAACAACTAATGGGTTAAAGAGGAAATCAGAAGCAAAATTAAGAAAAATCTTGAGGTAAATTAAAATGAAAATACAACTTCTCAAATCTTATGGGATACAGTGAAGGCAATGCAGAGAGCAAAATTTGTAGCTCTAAATGCTTACATTGGAAAAGAAGAAAGGCTAGCTTCAAATCAGATACCTAGCCTCAAAACTGGAAGAACTAGAAAAAGAAGAGCAAACTGAACCAAAGTGAGTAGAAGGAAAAAAATAACAAAGATTAGAGTGGAGATAAATGAAATAGAACACACAAAAAATCAATGGAGAGAATAAAAGAAAGCACAGTTGGTTATTTGAAAAGATCAATAAAATCAGCAAACCTTTAGCTAGGATGACAAAGAAAAAAAGAGAGAGGATACAAAAAATGAAAATCAGATTGAAAAGGGGAACATTACTACCAACCCCAATGAAAGAAAAAGGAATATAAGAGAATATAATGTACAGTGCATGCCAATAAATTAGATAACCTAGATGAATTGGACAAATTCTTAGAAACACACAAACTACCTACACTGACTCAAGAAGAAATAGAAGATCTCAACAAATCAATTACTAGTAAAGAGATTGAATCAGTAACCAAAAACCTTCCCAAAAAGAAAAGCACAGGACTAGATGGTTTCACAGGGAAATTCTGCCAAACATTCCAGGAGTTCACTCAAATTCTTCTCAAAAGCTTCCAAATTGGGAAGGAGGAAACACTTCCTAACTCATTTGATAAGGCCATCACCCCTATACCAAAGACAGATAAAGATACCCACTAGAAAGAAAAACTATAGTCCAATATTGCTTAAGAATGTAGGTGCAAAAATCCTCAAAAAATACTAGTAAACTAAATACAATAGCATATTGGATGAATTATACACCATGATCAAGTGAGATTGATCCCTTGTATGCAAAGTTGGTTCAATGTAGGAAAATCAATGAATGTAATATATCACATTCGCAGAGTGAAGGAAAGAAACACATGACCATCTCATTCAATTCAGAAAAGGCATTTGACAACAGACTGCACCCACTCTTGATAAAAACAATTAGAATGCTAGGAATAGTAGGAAACTTCCTCAACATGCTAAAGGGCATATGTGAAAAGTCCATGGTTAACATCCTACTTAATGGTGAAAGCTTGAAAGCATTCACTTTAAGATCAAGAGCAAGACAAGGATGCCCACTGTCACCACTGTTATTCAACATTGTACTGGAAGTTCTTGCCAGAGCAATTAGGCAAGAAACAGAAATAAAAGGCATCTAAATTGCAAAGGAAGAAGTAAAAATTTCCTTATTTGCAGATGATGTGATCCTATATACAGAAAATCCTGAAAAAATCTACAAGAAAGCTCCTAGATCTAATGGGAGAATTAAGCAAAGTGGAGGGACACAAAATCAAGACCCCCAAATCAGTTGTGTTTCATACACAGAGATGAACAATTGGAAGAAGAAATCAGGAAAAAATTTCCATTTGCAATAACAACTAAAAGAATCAAATATCCAGGAATAAATCTAACCAAGCATACGAAGCACTTGTACATAGGAAACCTCAAAACATGGCTAAAGAAATTAAATACCTAAATAAATGGAGGGATATTCCATGTTAATGGATTGGAAGATTATCATTAAGATGTCCATACTAGCTGTATTAGTCAGGTTTCTCCAGGGAAACAGAATCAACAGGAGATATCTGTAAATATGAGATTTTATAAAAGTGTCTCATGCAACTGTGGGCATTCATGAGTCCAATTCTGTAGGACAGGATGCACAAGTCCAAACTCTAGAGCAGGCAGTTAACTGGCAATTTCGATGAAGGTCTTCAATGAACTCCCCAGGAGAGGCTGACTAGCTGATGTTGAAGTGAAAGTTATTTCTCTTCTTCCTTAAAAGTCTCCAATTGATTGGATTAAATCTAGCTCATTGAATTCTCTCATTGCAGAAGACACTCCCTTTGTTGATGTAATCAGCCACAGAGGCAATCAATTGACTTATGATTTAATAAACCAAGCTTCTGGTTTATTAATCAGCCACAAATGTCCTTGCAGCAATGGTTAGGCCAGGGCTTGCTTGACCAGACACTGGGGCACCACCACCTGGCCAAGCTGACACATGAACCTAACGATCACACTACCCAAAGAATTTGCATATTCAATGCAATCCCAATCAAAATTCCAACAACTTTCTTTGTAGAAATGGAAAAGCCAATATCAAATTTATATGGAATGGTAAGTGGGCCCGAATAGCTTGTCATCTAGAACAAGAAGAATGAAGTTGGAGGACTCATACTTCCCACTCTTAAAGCTTATTGTAAATCCACAGTAATCAGAAAGCATGGTACTGACATAAGGACAGAAATATAGACCAATGGAATAGAATTTTGAGCTCAGAAACCACCCTTCACATTTATGGCCAACTGGTTTTTGACAAGGGACAAAGACCACCCAATTGGGAAATAATAGCCTCTTCAACAAATGGCATTGGGAAAACTGGATCTCCACTTAAAAAAAGAAAAAAAAAAAGGAGGAGGCCCTCTACCTTGCACATATACAAAAATCAACTCAAAATGCATCAAAGACCTTAATACAAGAGCCAGAACTATCAAACTCCTAGATGAAATGTAGGGAAGCAACTTCAGGACATTGGGTTAGAAAATACTTTCTTAGACTTTATGCCCAAAGCACAAACAACAAAAGAAAAAATAGATAAATGGGACCTCATCAGAATTAAAAACTTTCATGCTTTAAAGGATTTTATCATGAAAGTAAAATGACAACTTACAAAATGGCAGAAAATATTTGAAACCACATATCTGGTGCAGGATTAATATTCAGATGCTGGCAGCATGATAATTTAAATGTTTTTAAACAAACATAAAGAACAAATGAACAAACTTGCTGCTGCTTTGATCACTGCAACTCCTAGAATCCAGTTTCTTTTACTGATTTAAAAATGAAACAAAAAAATTTTTTTTAAGTTGTTCATGAAATGAATCTTGTTTTTTTTATGAATAGCTGCCTGGGTCCCGTGTTCTGTAAAATATAGGCAACCCTTCAACTTAACCAGAAAAAGGCAAACAACCCCGTTAAAAAATGGGCAAAATACTTTGACAGACATCTCTTCAAAGAAGATTTATAAATGGCCAAAAAAGCACATGAAAAGATGCTCAACATCATTATTCACCAGGAAAATGCAAATAAAAACTACAATGAGATACCAATTCACACGCACTAGAATGACTGCTTTAAAAAAAATGGAAAGTTACAAGTGTTGGAGAAGGTACAAAGAAATAGGAACATTCATTCATTGCTAGTAGCAATGTAAAATGTTGTAGCTACTGTGGAAGACAGTTTGGTGGTTCCTCAAAGAGCTAAACATAGAACTTCTTTATGACCTGGCAATCCCAATACTAGGTATATACCCCAAAGAATTGAAAAGCAGTGACTCGAACAGATATTTGCACACCAATGTTCATAGCAGCATTATTCACAATTGTCAAATATAGAAGCAACCCAAGTGTCCATCAACCAATGAATGGATAAGCATAATGTGGTGATGGGTATATGTAAATCAAAATTCCAACAACTTTCTTTGTAGAAATGGAAAAGCCAATATCAAATTTATATGGAATGGTAAGTGGGCCCGAATAGCTAGTCATCTAGAACAAGAAGAATGAAGTTGGAGGACTCATACTTCCCACTTTTAAAGCTTATTGCAAATCCACAGTAATCAGAAAGCATGGTACTGACATAAGGACAGAAATATAGACCAATGGAATAGAATTTTGAGATCAGAAACCGTAATATAGGAATATTATTCAGCTATAAAAAGGAATGAAGTCCTGATACATGTGACAACACGGAAGAACCTTGAGACATCATGTTGAGTGAAATATGCCAGACACAAAAGGACAAATATTGTATGATCTCACTGTATAGAAACAATCAGAATAAGCAAACTCATAGAGTCAGAATCTAGATTATAGGTTGCTAGGGGATGGGGTGGGGATAGAGAATAGGAAGTGAAAGCTTAAAATGTACAGGGATTCTGTTTGGTAATAGATGGTGGTGATGATAGCACAACATTGTGAATGCAGTTAACAGCACTGAAATACATATCTGAATATGATTAAAAGGGGAAATGCTAGATTGTATACATAGTAACAGGGCAAGAATTAAAAAAAAAATCCATGGACCTACACTACACAATCAGTAAACCCTAAGTTAAACCATGGTCTTTAATTGCACAAGTATAAAAATGTGCTATCATAAATAGTAACAAATGTTCCACACCAATGGAAGGTGTTGGTGGTGGGGTGGTATTTTGAATTCTGTATTTTATTCATAATTGTTCTGTAAACCCACTACTTCTTTAATTAAAAAGAAGTTTTATTTAGCCAATTTTCCTAGATTATTTTGTATCTCTCAATTAGAATCTATATTCCATTTGCTACTAAAACAGTTTTGGGAGCATCTTAAAAATTAAGCACAAAGTAGAATAAGAAAACAATTTTAAATATATAATAATCCTAATGCCCTGTGAAAGCCTATTTTTTATTATTTGCCTTCTGTTCTTCTTACCTCCTTATTACCAATATGAATAGAGAACGGTATTGACATATTTCTGCCACCTCTGAAGACAAACTACATGCTTTATTTATCAAGCTTTCTTCTGTTATTGAATTCAAATAGAAATAGAGTTAGAGAATACAGGGTGACACAATGGAAAGTTCATTTAAATAATGTTTTTGAAACATGCAGGCATATTGTTCAAATGGAAGCAGGCATAACACTAAATTATCTTAGTTCCCTGCTAAATTGACTTTGCTATGTTATAATACAGTCTTATGTTCATTACAATCTAATGCTCTGGCTTATTTTTGGAAAAGAACATAAAAAATCTATTATACTATTAGTAAACATGTCCATTAGACAGCCTCTCTCAAATATCACATCTCAGTGAGCCTTTGGCAAGAACTGGATTGCCGTCTGTTCATGTCTCAATTCTCTATCAAGTCCCCACAGCAGAGAGATTCTTTGTGGCCTATTAACATATAAGAGTCTTATGTTTTAGATACCATTCATACTTAGGGAAAAGGTGACATTCTGACATGAAATGGTAAAATTCAGGTAGAGAACCAGTAGGGTTCAGGGGTAGTTGCAGGACAAGCTTAAAAGTAACAGGCATGGCTTCTGGTCAACCAAGATGGGTGTGTAAGATGCTCCAGGATGACATTTCCCCCCAGAATCTTTGCACAACTAGCAAAAAACTAGCAGATCCATTTTCCTCAAAACTCTGGAAATCAGTTAAAGAATGATAGTAACTAGCAAGTGCTGAATCAAGAAAATGCCACTTTAAAAACTGTAGGAGAAGCTCTTGGTGCCCCTGCTGGCCCCTCTCCTCCTTGCCCCTCCCCAGTATGTGTGGAGACAGCCTGTGCTCCCACTGTGGGTCCCTGGCTGTGATCAGGAGGGAGCAGAGTAACCCTTATTGGTCTTCTCTCTAGATGTTCTAACCATTATTGAGAGTGATATATTGAAGTCTTCTACTATTAATGTAAAACCATCTCTTTCTTCTCTTTCTCCTTTACATCTGTCTGTATTTGCTCCATGTATTTTGGGGTTCTGTGGTCAGATACCTGTTTTAGTTTCCTGCTGCCAAAACAAATACCATACAACAGGTTGGCTTAAACAATGGGAATTTTTTGACTTACAGTTTTGAGGCTAGGAAAAGTCCAAAATCAAGGCATCATCAAGGCGATGCTCTCTCTCGGAAGACTGTGGTGTTCTTGGGTCGGCTGCTGGCAGTCCTAGGTTCTTGGCTTTCTGTCACATGGCAATACATGTGGCAGACCCTCCTGGCTTTTTTCTTCTCTTCCAGGTTCTGTTAACTTTCAGTTTCTTGCTGCTCCCTGTGGCTTCCTCTCTGTGTGTCTGAACTTCATTCTGCTTATAAAGTATTCCAGTAATAGGATGGAATCCTGATTGGGCTGGGCAACACTTAACTGAAGTAATGTCATCAGATGTTCCTATTTACAATAGGTTCACACCCACAGGAATGGATCTAAGATTAAGAATACATTTTTCTGGGGTACAGAGCTCCAAGTTACCACAGAGCCTATATAATTGTAATTGTTAAGTCTTTTCATGGAATTGACCCTTTTATCGGTACTTAATGTCCTTCTTTGTCCCTTGCACTAGTTTTTGTTTTAAAGTCTATTTTATCTGATATTAGTATAGATACCCTAGCTCTCTTTTAGTTTCTATTTGCATGGAATATTTTTTCCATCCTTTCACTTTCAACTTATTTGTGTCTTTGAATTTAAGGTAAGTCTCTTAAAAACAGCATACAGTTGGCTCATGCTTTTTGACTGGAAAGTTTAAAACATTTAAATTTAAAATAGCTACTGATATTGTAGGAATTTCTTCTGCCATTTTCCTATTTGGTCTTTGTAAGTCTTACACCTTTTTTGTCCCTCAATTCTTCCATTACTACCCACTATCATATTTATTTGATTTATTTTTGTAGTGAACATTTTTGAGTCCCTTCTCATTTCCTTCTGTGTATATTTTTCTTATATTTTATTATCATTACCATGAGGCTTAAATTTAACATCCTTAATTTATATGAATCATTTTTAATTTGTTGCTGGTTAACTTCAATGGCATACATAAGCTATGTTCCTATACCCCTCTTTCTCCCTTCCTTTTTGTAATGCTTGTAACAAATTATGTGTTTATACATTGTGTGTTCCCAACCATAGGTTTATCATTATTTTTATGTATTTGCATTTTAAAAATGTATAAGAAGTAAAAGTGGAGTTACATACCCAAAATACAATATAGTAGTAGTGGTGTTTATAATTATCCATATGGTTACCTTTATTGGAGATCTTTATTTCTTCATGCTGCTTCAATCTACTGTATAGTGTTGTTTCCTTTCAATCTGAAGAACTCCCTTCAGCATTGCTTGTAGGGAAGGTCTAATGGTGATGAACTCCCTCTGTTTATCTGGAAATGACTTAATCTCTCCTTCATTTTTGAAAGACAGTCTTGCTGGATATCAAATTCTTGATTGGCAATTGTTTTCTACTAACACCTTAAGTATCTCATCCCACTGCCTTCCTGCTTCCATGGTTTCTGATGAGAAATCTTCACTTAATCTTCTTGAGGTGCCCCTGTACATGACACAATGCTTCTCTCTTCCAGCTTTAAGACCTCTCTCATTTTCAATGGCATCAGTAGTTTGACTACAATATGTCTGGGCATAAGTCTTTTTGAGTTTATCCTGCTTGAGGTTTGTTTGGCTTCTTGAATGTGTATAATACATAGGAAATTTTCTGTCATCATTTCTTTGAATATTCCTTCTGCCCTTTCTCTCTTTCATTTTCCTTCTGGGACCTCCATAATATATATACTGGTGTGCTTGATGGTGTCCTACTGTTCTCATAGGCTCTTTTCACTTTTCTTCATTATTTTTTCTTTCTGCTTCTCAGCCTGAATAATTTCAATTGTTTTACCTTTTAATTCATGAATCCTTTCTTCTGCCAGCTTCAATTTTCTGTTCAAAGCCTCTAAACAATTGTTTTCCTCAACTATAGTATTTCTGTTTTGTTCCTTTTTTACAATTTCTATCTCTTTATTGAGCTTCCCATTTTGTTCATTTATCAATTTTCTAATATGCTTTAGTTTTTTCTCCATATTTCCCTTTAGCTCTTTAAGCATATTGAAGATCAACATTTTAAAATCTTTGTCTGGCATATTCAAGCTCTGATAGCTTCTGAATTTTTGTCTTGTTCCTTTGGATGGTCCATTATTTCCCACTTCTTTGTTTGTCTTTTAATCTTTTGTTGCACACTGTACAATAGTACCCCAGTATGCACATAGATGTTACTTTGCTCCCTGTAGTTCATGGGCCAGGGGCCTACAATGCAAGCACAGGCCAGCTCTACTCTGTGCCAGGGAGTGGATGTGGAGGGGCCAGCAAGGGTATCAGGTGCTTTCCTACTGCCTTTAAGCTGCATTTTCTTGATTTGGCACTTGCCCTGTTACTATAACACTCTGTTTTTCAGAGCTCTGAGAAAGTTTTTCTTAGTTCTTCAAAGACTCTGTGTGGAATGGAAACTTGGAGCATCCTACATCACCATCTTGGCCTCCTGGAAGTCCATAGCTTTCTGAATTTAGTAAGATATTGCTCTGAGAAGGTCTCTGCCCCACATTGCAGTATCATTGTAAACCAAATAATTTCATGTTTGATGTTTAACTTTTCAATTGAATTTGGAATATCCCAAAAGTTTTACTTTGATTTTTCATTGCAGGAAAAAAAGTAGACTATGACTGTAATTTGTTAAAATGATTTCCTATTGGAAGCATCTGATTACAATGTTATAATTGTCATTTAACTGTTTTCAAAGTTCTTCTGGTGATGGAGCAATAATATAACAGCTATGCCTTCTGTTTCTTACATGCACAGGAAAACTTGGAAGAGAAAATGAAGGTTATTAATTTAGAATAGTGCTCTGATAAAATGAAAACTATTTCCAGAATGATATGAATATATACTTTCTGCAATTGTTACATCATCTACTGGCACAGTCTTCTTAAAATAACTATTAAGGTGTGAAGTAGGTGTTGATTTTTTTTCAGGAGATTGTGTTTTCTAGTTTTCATGTGGTCAATGATACCATTTTCACTTCCAAGCTTGGGGATCTACATGGCCTCACTGCTATGGTTTGGAATCTTGCCTCTGAACACCAAATCTGGTAGTGTGGGTCTCCTAACCATTGCCCAATTTCTTAACAGATACTACCAAGTTGCCTGTTGGGATTTATCCAAACAATTTCTTTCTATACCCCTGCTGGGATACCTACCTCGTACTGAATTTTCTTTATACATTTTGCCTTCCTACTAACAACCCTTGGGATCCCTTTCTCTCTGGTTACCACTTAAGTCCATCCTGACCAGAAATCATCCCACAAACTGTGTAGCTGCTCATATAATTCTTCCTCATCCATCTAGTAATAAATCTGGACTTAGACTTTCCCCTTCTCTCCCTGTTAACCTCACTCCATTGTAGCAAAGCTCTCTATTTCCTGCTCACCTAATATGGAAAGCTGGCATAGTTTGAAGAAATGGTCATCAGGCAAATTGGTTAATAAATAATTGTGGGAGTTTAAGGATTTTTCTTTTTAGAAATGACATAAGCCACTTTTAAAATCTATTCTTTATGAATGCTATGCCAATTATCTTCAGAAGTATCAGTTTGTATCCTGTCTGGAAAAGTGGGTCCTCATCTTTGCCAGTAATCCTGGAAGCAAGAGACTTTCTCTTTAGGAGGCTTTCTTTCATTATTAAGTGATAAAGTGGTGAAAATACCTAGTGCTGTTATGATGTGGTTTGGTGAGAAGTGTATCTGCTCTTAGTCCATCTGTTATCAGGATGTAGGATGATGTCTCCAGTTTCTGACATGACTATTAGAGTTGCAATAGCACTGTATTCTCCTTGACTCTAGAAAGCACTGTAGGAGTCAGGCAACAGAATAACTAAATAAGGCAGAGATCCAGTGAACAGAAGAAATTAGATTTAACGGTGTTTCAGACTTTACAAAGCCATGTTCAAAAGCATGCAGAAGCCCCCAACATAAGGATAAGGCAAAAATACATTTGTTAAAAGCAGTTAGCAAGGTGAAATCAGGCTGCCATGGTGTCAAGAACTCTTGGCTACTGCCAAAATCTGATTGATCATATTCTTCCAGCCTAGACAGACTTGGCAATGGTGTGGATAATGGTTTGTTGACATTACTGAAAAGAAAGACTACTCCTGAAGTATTTAATGTGCCTGGAGACCCTCCTCTATCAAGTGAAGAAGTAGGGAATGCATTCCAGATGGGAGTTCTAGGGGAATAGCTGGGTAATATCAAGGAAGAGAGAAATTTCTCTGAAGGGAGTTGATCCTTCTGTTCCAAATGACTATTTCCAGACCATTAGTGCTGAACCTGTTAATTTTAGCAAGAAGAAACTGGACACATAAGCATCAGGTAGAAGCTTATGCTAGAGGATAGGAAAAAAGAAGGAGAGTTCCTCTACACAATTATTTTGAAAGGTGATTGTGCTGGTTTGGATGTATTATGTCCCCCAAAACTCCATGTTCTTCAATGCAGTCTTGTGGGGGCAGACGTATTAGTGTTGATTAGGTTGGAACCTTTTGATTGAGTGTTTCCATGGAGATGTGACTCAATCAACTGTGGGCAAGAACTTTGATTGGATAATTTCCATGGAGGTGTTATCCCACATGTTCAAGGTGGGTCTGATTTAAATCACTGGAGCCATATAAAAGAGCTAACAAACAGAAGGAACTCAGAGCAGCTGTGAGTGACATTTTGGAGTGCTGTAGCAGAGACAGGCATTTTGAAGAAGGCCATTGAAAGCTGATATTTTGGAGAATGCCATTTTGATACACAACCTGGAAGCAAGCAGACACCAACCACATGCCTTTCCAGCTAACAGAGGTTTTCCAGATGCCAATGGCCTTTCTCCAGTAAAGGTACCCTTTGTTGATGGACATTTCATGGACTTTAGATTGTAACTTTGTAACCAGATAAACCTCCTTTATAAAAGCCAATCCATTTCTGGTGTTTTGCAAAATGGCAGCATTAGTAAATAGGAACAGTAATTAAGTAGTTTGGGTTCATTTTGGTGTGAGGGATGGCCCTATTGAATGTAAATAGAGAAGGAAGCTGGGTATGGGCTCAAAAAGAAAGGTCAGAATCTGTGTGTGGTTTTTTTTTTTTTTTTTTTTTTTCATATATCCAATAGAAAACATATATCCATGAGAAAATTGTGCATTCCAAGATTTTAAATAAAAATTTCCCCAAACTAAAAGGCTCATATTGTATTCAGCCTGCAAAACAACTCTGGAGAAGAGAGAGCACCACTTCTGAATTGCAGATAGAGTATTTAAAGGAGATGGAGCATGATGCAGGCTCTGCTTTAGAAAGAAACGAGGTTTCATCCATCTAGCCTGTCCTAACTATTTTGAAAAATCAAGGCATTGAGATTGACCCCGTGCAAACAAAGTAAAGCTGATCAACAAATTCAAGAACAAAATAAATGTATATGCCAATGGTTTCAAGCAGCTAATGTTGTTCATGTTTTCATTTACTTACTGATGTCCTCTTGTTTCATTGTGATGCCTCTAAATCTCAACTAGTTTTAGTATTCTAAGGGAGGGAGTATAGCAGCTCAGGGTCTGGGCTTTAGAATGAGGCTACTCTGTGTCTTCAAATAACAACTTCTCCACTTTACTGGCTGGGTGACCTTGGGTAAATTACTTTACACCTTGAAATTGTTTTATTCATCTATAAAATGGATATAAAACCACTTAGGGTTGCCAGATTTAGCAAATAAAAATACAGGATGCCATGTTAAATTTGAATTTTCAATAAACAATGAATTTTTGGTTTAATTGTTTCCCAAATATTGCATGGATATACTTATACTAAAAATATACTTGTTGTTTATTTGAAATTTAAGTTTAAGTGGATGTCCTGTATAAATCTGGCAATACAAGGTTACATGTATTATCTTAAATAATTCTTATAGTAAAATGCTAATATATTGTGTGTACATAGTAAACATTAAAATGCTAATTAACATTATTTTTATGCTATAAAAAAATGACAGTCCACTTATATATTTTACTAGGAACTTGATGCTTGGAAAGTTTATACTACTTATCCAGGTTCATACAGCAAGATTTTTACTTCACCAAAAGATAAAACTTGTAAATGAATGTAAAATGACACTTATGGTTCTCATTTAATTATATCTTTTTGAGCCTGATTCTGGATCCTTGTTGTGTAAAGTGTGGCCAGTGGACTAGCAGAATCAGCATAACCTGGATGCTTGCTAGAAATACAGAATTTCAACTGCCTTCCCAGACCTTCTTCATCAGAATCAGCTTTTTAGCAAAATCCCCAAGTGATTTGTTTGCACATTAACATTTGAGAAACTCTTGTTGCTCGGCCTCAGGCTTGTCTTCGAATTTTAGAATAGTGCTTTTAATCCTAGCTATATATTAGAAACACTTAAGGATGTTTTAGAAAATATTGATACCCAGAGCCCATTTGATTTAATCAGTATGATTGAGGGCCTGGGAATTGGTGTTTTATGTTCAACTCCCCAGGTGATTCAAATATGCAGTCCAAGTTAAGAATCTCTAATTTAGGAAGTGCTTTGCCATTCAAAGCAAAAGATGCTAGAACAAATAAATGGCCTGAATGATCTTTTTCTTTAGCATAGTGTTAGAAATGAGATGGATGCAAGATAAGCAGATAACACAGAATTTCGTAATTGTATGGAGAAGTTGATATTTTCTGTTCTACTCATCCCAAAACTAACCCAGCAAGTAGTAGGGTCAAAATTTGTATATATTCACAATAGGATATATAGTAGCAAGTAGTTGGATGCAACATTTTTATGCATCAGTCTAAGTTAGTGCTGGTATCCTGCTGAGGAAGCACAGAATTCATCTGTTACTTGCTCAGAGCCAAAAGGCCTTCATCCTAAAGCACCAGGAAGTTGGCAGTGAAAGTTGATTTTGATGGCTTTAAAAGCTACAACTACTGGTTTCTTGCAGGAGTTTTCCATCTAGGATGGTAGCAAAGACCAAGGAAGTAATTAGCCTAGGAAAATGCATTATCCTTATCCAAGATAGTTTGGAATAATAGTTCTAATATTTTTGCCCACAAAGATAGTTTTGAGAGAAGGAAGGAGTATGAGGTCATAAATTTGAGATATCAGATCCTTTTGATGGGAATTTAGGCCTCTGAGAATGAACCTAAGCTTCCCATAGCACACTCATGAGTTTATCTGGGACGTACATTGAAGATTCCCAGAGGGGGGAGCCTCTTCTAGCTTGCTCGTTTGAAAAGGACTCACATATAGTTCATGGAGTAAGAACAGCAATCACTCTGGAGTCATGGCACTCCAGAAATGTCTCATGACGTGGATGCCTGTAATTATATTAGCTTTCCTTTTTGTTCTGCTTAGTGCTTTGCTATATACACATGAATAGTTATTAGACATAGGATGGGTTCCCCAGAAAACAGTCTGAAATGGAAATTAGAGTTCAGGAATTTATTAGGAAGTGCTCTTGGAAACAAAATTTATGAAAGAGGCAAGAGGGAATCAGGATTGGACAGGAGACACCGAGCTTCCAGCCAGTCTCAAATGAAACCTCAGCTGACTTTTAGCAGAGTTCCGGAGCTAGAATGGCCCTTCAGAGTTGCCAGAGTTGAGGCAAGAAGACCAGGTTTTATACACTTGCAATACAGATGACCCTGGGAAGGGGCCCTCTTCAGTTCATGGATGAGGTCTGTCCACTGGAAGTAGTCATAGAAATTGGGGAAATAATACTTTGTTTCTAAATCTGAGTGGAACCTCACACACTGGTCAAATTTGGCCTGTTGCCAGTTCTTGTAAATAATGTATTGGAATACAGTCCTGCTCATTTATTTACATATTGTCTATGGTTGCTTTTGTGCTATAATGGCAGAGTTGCATAGTTGTGAGTGACCAGATGGCCACAAAGCCAACAATATTTACTGTTTGGCTGTTTACAGAAAATGTTTGCTGAATCCTGGCTCATAGCACCTTCCACATTATTTTTCTTTTCTTGGGGGTACTTCAAGTATAAGCCAAATGTGAAGCCTCTCCAGTCTTCTGGATCATCCTTTCCTTTAACATCCAAATAAGATAATTTGAGCTTCCATCATACAACTTGAAAAGGCCAGTGACTTTCCCATTATTTCCAAGGATTCCTATTGGTCACTTGTCATCTTACACTCCTTATTTCTCCTCTGTCATCAACTCTGCCCCCTTCTCAGCCATGCTTCTGAGAGGCATTGTAGTGTAGTGCCTGGAACTAGACACCTGGGTTTGAACCCTAAATCCACTGTATATCAACTATGTGACTTTAAGTGCTTAATTGTTCTGTGCCTTAGTTTCCTTATCTGTAGATATTAATAATGCCTATTTCTTGGGATTGATATGAGAATTAAATGAGTTGATACATGTAAAGATCTTAGCCCAAGACCTTGGGCATATTAAGTGCTCTGTAACTCTAAGCCTCTGTCATCAATAATCTGCAAAGTGCTCATTTTTTCCTTCACTTTGTCACTCAAGCAAAGACACATACTCCCTCCCTTTTTGAACCAAGGCATTGTATGTAATAGAATTTACTGAAGGTTAGGGAAAAGGGAGGCATATTTTAACAGAGAAAGGGAAACTAAAAATCATATCAGAGATCCTTTTTCCTAAATTCCCCAGGGATTTCTGCCACTGAGAAGACCCTCACTCATATCTCATACAATTCTTAATCCAATGTAATTGAGGCTCACATTCATCTTTTGAGTTGCTTCTTTCTCTCCCTGGCTTACAGAGTCCAAGTTCTCTCAAAAACTTCAGCACCTAGCCTTCCCAGGGGCTATTAATCAATTAGCATTGCGCCTTCAGGTCCCAGAGAGGGTACCCTTTTACTTCATTAAGTGGAGCTACTCAACTGTCCTTGTCTCAACTGCTCTCTCCCTTTTTCCAGTCTTTTAAAGTTATGAAAGTCCAGGTTCAAATATCTGTTGAACTATTGTCATATTCGTTTGTTCAAAAACGATTTATTGGGCTTCTGCTATGTGCCATGCAATGTGCTGAGTGATGGGGATTATCATGGTGAGTGGAAAGAGATATGGTCCCTTCCTTCATGGAGCTAATAACTGTAGAAGAGTAAAGAAAACTGTGGTAGGGGTAAGCAATTGAAGAAAACATTCCTGACAGAAAGACCAAATGGAAAAAGACTTATTGTTAGGAGAAAATAAAATATCAGATCTCTATGGTTGTGTTAGTCAGTGTCCAACCAGGAAAAGCAAAACCATCTTTAGTTCTTAAAACAGATGGAATTTAAAACAGAAAATTACTTGCTTCAGTGAAAGAAAAGTTAAGAAAGCAAACAGGACAGTGAGAAAACATAAAGTTTACCAACAGCAGGCAGCTATTGGTAAACTTAAATTTTTTAAACTTCAAGTTCTCAAATTTAAAAACTTTTATACTTCAAAATACAACATGAAGAAAATTAAAAGGTCACAAGCTATGAGAAAATATTTGCAGATAATATGTCTGATAAAGGGCTGGCACACAGAATATAGAAGAACACTTACAAGTCAGTAGAAACAACAAACAACCCAATTTAAAAATGGGCAAAAGTGTGAGTAGACATTTCACTAAAGAAGATATATGAATGGCTAATAAGTATTTAGAAAGGTGCTGAATATCATTAATCATTAAAGATGCTAATTAAAACCAAGTCACATGCATTAAGATGCTTATAATAAAAATCAGACAACACCTAAGTGCTGATGAGGATTTAGAAAAACCGGAACCTTCATACATTGTTGGTGGCAATGTAAAATAGTACACTCTCTTTGGAAAATAGTTTGACTATTTCTTAAAAAGTTAAACATCTATCTCCTGTAATAACAGTAATTTCATTCCTTGGAATCTATCCAAGAGAAATGAAAACTTATATCCACACAAAGACATGTATGTGAATGTTCATTGCAGCATTATTTATAATAGTCCAAAACTGGAAACAATCCAAATGTCCGTTAAGTAGTGAATTCAAAATTTAGTATATCCACACAATAGACTACTATTCAGCAATAACAATGGATGAACTAATGAGACATGGTACAATATAGACAGACCTCAAAAACATTATGCTAAGTGACAGAAGCCAGGCACAAAAACTGCAAATTTTTTTGTAAATTTATAGGAACAGAAAATGGATCATTGTTTGCCTGGTGCTAAGGATGGGAGTACAGATTGGCTGTAAATGAGCTAGTGGGAAGTTTGGAGGATTGTAGAAATAAATCCATTGCTGGATTATAGTAATGATGGCTCCACCCTATAAATATACTAAAAATCACGACTGTATAGTTACAGAAGGCAAAGATTATAGGGTTAAATAAAGTTGTTAAAATTGCAAATGATATACCTTGTTGCTATCAGCTGAAGTTAACTCCTTCTATTAATATAGTTATGTTATCATCTCCTATTTTATGAGTTTCCCTTAAAGATTTTCCACCATTTCTGAACAGCCTTGTTGTTTAACTTCTATTTAAGCACGTAAGAATTAAATACCTCATTAGAATGTAATGCTCTTCATTATGAAAACTGCTATCCTTCAAGCAATTATTAACCACTCTTATCAAAGGCCATCTCTCATGCCAGCTGGCTACAAGTCTCTGAACACTCTCTGGCTATTTATCACCAAGGTGTAATATCTGTTGTTCTGTCTCGCTTCCCTGCCTTATAAAGTAGAGGTATATCATGTTTCTGTGCCTGCCTCCCTGTTTCTGGTTCATTTACTCGGGGCAGCTTCTTTGACCCAGAGCTAACATAACCTTAACCTTATTCATCCCTCTCTCTTTTGAAACAACAGAAGAATAATGGCAATACAAAACCTTTTAATTGTTTTCAAATGTTCAACAGTATTCTGCACACAAGGAAAGAACTGCATGTCATCAAGAAGTAAAAGGGGTGAGAGGAGGATTGTGGGAAAATAGCAGAGTAGGAAGCTGCAGGAATCAGTCTCTCCACAAGAACAACTACTAAACAGGCAGGAACTGTCTGAAAGAAGTATTTCAGAACTCTGGAGTCCAGTAGAACACTGTACAGCATCCAGGGAAGAGCAGGAAGAAGAGGCTGGTAAATTACAGTAAATATAGTAAATTGCTCTATGTGGTAGTTATCCTCTCCCAGCCCCCAAACTTGTGGCAGGCACAGCAGGGCCCTGCCCCTGGCATTGTTTGCTGATGCCAGAAAGGGACATTAAAATACTCTTCCCCAAGACTCAGGGTGGGCAGGGGCCAATTGCTGATCAGAGCTTTTGATTAGTTACTTTGGAACACTGGGGGTCCAGCTCTGAGGGCAGCTATGATTCCAACCCACCCTGGATGAATGTGGCAGAAAAGAAAATACAGTATATTTCCTCAGAGCTGTGGAGGAAGTTGAAGGGCTGCATTTGCTGAGGAGGTCAAGAAAGCACAGCATAGTTATCAGGGGAACACTCACTGTGATGGTCCCTAGATTGTAAGCTCTTAGAGCAGTCACATCTATTCCTGAATTGTAATGGCTATCTCCAAATTCTGAGATGCTGATCCCTTTGTGTATAACCTGGTCAGTCTCTGGAACTTTGGATATCTGTGTAACACCTGAAACTCAGAGCTAGAGCTGGGCAGATATGCATGTCAGTATTAGTCCATACAGCAACTGTTAAAAAAGCTGAAAAGAGTCCAGACTTCAATTAGAGATATGAATGGAGCAGATCTGGTTAGGACTAAGGCGATCAGGTCAAAGGGTAAAGGACAATACGGACTGTGTTTTAAAACATCAACTTCTGTGCGAGACCAAGGGAAGAGATGTTTATTTGGTGCAGGATAAATATCTTCTGCAGCACATTAAATCATTTAACTCATATGGTCAGTTTATTCAAACATCATAATTACATGGAACTTTGAATAGGAGGTGAGGTCTGGTAGGTTTGTACAAGTTATTGTGAAATAGTGTTATATCCTAAAGTAATTTGGGCAGAGAATAAAAATATATATGCAGGGCACCCCTGAGGAGCTGGTGGGAAAATGTGGAAATGTTGAACTTCCGCACCTGGGTTATTACTGATATTCTCACAAACATTGAGGACTGACAATTTGGTGTGCCAAGCCCTTGCTCTTGGGGCTTGCCCTTATGAAGCTTGTTGCTGCAAGGGAGAGGCTAAGCCTACTTATGGGTGTGCCAGGAGTCTCCCAGAGTGCCTCTTTGTTGTGCAGATGTTGCCTCTCTCTCTGGCTAAGCCAACTCAGCAGGTGAATTCACTGCCCTCCTCACCACATGGGACCTGACTCCCAGGGGTGTAAATCTCCCTGTCAATACAGGATATGGCTCCTTGGGATAATCCTGGACCCAGCATCATAGGATTAAGAAAATCTTCTTGTACAAAAGTGTGAAACAAAATGAAACAAAATAAAATTTCAATGGCTGAGATATTTCAAATGGACTCAAGAGGTCACTCTGGAGGACATTCTTATGCACTATATAGATATCCCTTCTTAGGTTGTCATGTATTGGAATAGCTAGAAGTAAATACCTGAATCTATCAAACTGCAACCCAGTAGCCATGATTCTTGAAGATGATTGTATAATTATGTAGCTTACAATGGGTGACAGTGTGATTATGAAAACCTTGTGGTTCACTCACCCTTTATCCAGTGTATGGATGGATGAGTAGAAAAATGAAGACAAAAACTAAATGAAAAATTGTGTGGGATGGGGGGGAATGATTTGGGTGTTCCTTTTTTACTTTTATTTTTTATTCTTATTTTTATTCTTTCTGGTGTAAAGAAAATGTTCAGAAATTGACTGGGGTGATGAATGCACAACTGTATGATGGTACTGTGAACAGCTGATTGTGTACCATGGGTGATTTACAGTATGTGAATATATCACAATAAAACTGAATTCTTTACAAAAACACAATGAGATTCTACTTACAAAAAAAAAGAAAGAAAGAAGGAAAGCACAGCATGGGAAGCCATGGAAGAAACTCCTGACACACTTCCTGGCCCATGCCTCATTCTCTTCAGGGCAGGTTGGAGCTCACCACCACTTCCTTTGTGGGTCTTTGGCCTTGTGCTGGCTGGGAAAGGCTGACTTGGGAAACTTTTCTCCAGCCTGCCTTCCCTTCTACTCCCAAATTTGTCCTCTGGGCAAAAGCAGCTTGAGACAATGAAAGCAGTGCAAAAAACAATTGAGGTAGATGGCCTGGGACAAAGACTTATCTACTTTAAGTCTGGCAGTGGAATACCAGAGAGAAGGAGACGATCTATCTCCTGGGAATTAGAGATAGCATTCAAACCCCTGTAAGCAGGGAAACACCTAAGGCCAATAGCAAGCACAAGCCCAGGACAAGACACAGACCCAGAAAAGATAGGAAGCACCCTGCACTTTGCATTCATCTTGGGTGGACCTTCCTGATAGGAGGACTGACACTCAAGAAAATCTCTGACATATCACCAATTGGTTACAAACTCATGAAATAGACATCTCAGAGAATAAATCCCAGAGCTAATATTTTAAAATATTAAAATATACTGTGTGCAACAAAAGATTATAAGACAAACAAAGAAACAGGAAATGTTACCATACCCAAAGGAAAAGGATAAAAATTCAGAAAACATCAAGGAAGAAGACCAGACTGTGGACACACCAGACAGACTTAAAAAAAAATGATCTTCATTATGCTCAAGGAGATGAAGACAAATACAGAGAAAAAAATAAAGGATATTAGGAAAACAAGGAATGAACAACACAAGAATCTCAATAAAGGGATAGAAATTTGTGAAAGGAACAAAACAGAACTACTAGTGTTGAAGACCACAGTAACTCAAATGAAAAATTCCCAGGAGGGCTTCCAAAACTGGAACTTGCAGAAGAAAGAATCAGCAAACTTGAGGACAAGAAAATTGAAATGAGTCAGGCTGAAAAGGAGAAAGAAAAAAGAATTATAAAAAGTGAAAATAGTCTAAGAAACTTCTGGGACACCATCAAGCATACTAATATACACATCATGAGGGTCTCAGAAGAATAGAGAGGGAAAGAGCCAGAAGGAATATTCAAAGAAATAATGACAGAAAACTTCCCAAACTTAGCAAAATAAGTGAATATGCACATACAAAAGAACACCAAACAGGATAAATATGAAGAAAAATATGTCCCATCAAATATTGATCAAACTGTTGAATGTAAATGACAAGGAATGAGTTCAGAAAGCTGCCAGAGGAAAACATGTTATGTACAAGGGAGTCCCAATTAGATTAAATGCACATTTCTCATAAAAAAACATGCAAGCAAGAAGGCAGTGGGCTAAAATACTTAAAGTGCTGGGAAAAAAACAAAGAACAAAAAACAATAAACAAATAAACAAAGAAAACAATTACCAACCAAGAGTTTTGGAAGAGACTTCCTTTCAAAAATGTGGGAGAAATTGAGATATTGCTAGATAAACAAAGGCTGAGGGAGCTCATCACCACTAGACCTGCCCTACAAGCAATACTAAAGGGCATTCTTCAGACTGAAAGGAAAGGACAGTAGACAGTGGTTCAAAGTGGCATAAAGAAACAAAGATGTCCAGTAAAGGTAACCATTTGGGTAATCATAAATGCCAGTATTACTGTTTTGTATTTTTTGGTATGTAACTCCACTTCTTACTTCCTATGGGTGCTAAAATGCAAATGCATAAAAAGAAAGATAAAATTAAAGCTTTAGACACACAATGTACAAAGATAGAAGTGGTAACAAGTACAAAAGAAGGTGGGGGGTGGAGAGTGTGTTGGTTGGAAGCTGTTATGCACCCCAGAAAAGGCCATGTTCTTTTAACCCACTCTTGTGGGTGCAAACCTATTGTGGGTGGAACCTATTTATTAGACTGTTTCAATTGAGATGTGACCCAGCCCATGCAAGGTAGGTTTCAATCCTTTACTGGAGTCCTTTATGAGGGGATAAAAGACAGAATAAAACCCAAAGGGCTTGGAGAGAGAGAAATACACAGAGAGCTTGGAGAGAAATGCCCCGGAGAAGCAAGAAAGGACCCACAGAAATGGAAAGAGCTGGAAACTGAAAGCAACAAAACCTGGAAAAGAAGAATCAACAGATTCCAGCCATGTGTCTTCCCATGTGACAGAGGATCCCCAGATGCCAATGGCCTTTCTTCAGAGAAGGTATCATCTTCTTAATACCTTAATTGGGACATTTTAATTGCCTTAAAACTGTAAATTTGTAAGTTAATAAATTCCCATTGTAAAAGTCAGTCCATTTCTGGTATGCTGCATTCCAGAAGCTTTAGCAAACCAAAACAGAAGGGTATAGGAAAAGTATATGTGCATGCTATTGAAGTTGCTATCAAATAAAATATTATTGTTATTTATCTAGTATATTTAATTTTAACCCAATGGTAATCAAAAGGGAAATATACCAAAAATATATCCAGAGAGAAATGAGAAGGGAATAAATATGGTACAATAAAATAATTAAATAAATATGAAATTAGGCATTAATGGAAGAAATGATGGACAGAAAAGGTATAAGACTTTAAAAGACTAGATAGAAGAATGGCAAAAGAAAGTCTTGGGTTATCAGTAGTGACTTTAAATGCAAATGGAATAAACTCTCCAGCCAAAAGGGAGAGACTGGCAGAATGGACATAAAACCATGACCCAAGTATATGCTGTCTGTAAGAGACTCACCTTAAGTTCAAACATGTAAGTAGGCTGAAAGTGAAAGGATGGAAACAATATACAATGCAAGTAGTAACCAAATAGAGCTGGAGTAGCTATACTTATATTGGATAAAATAGACTTTGAGTCAAAAACATTTATGAGGGACAAAGGTGTTCATTATATACTGATAAAGGGGTCAATTCAATAAGAAATGTGCTGGTTTGAATGTATTATGTCCCCCAGAAAAAGCCATATTCTTTGATGCAATCTTGTGGGGCAGACATAATAGTGGGGATTAAGCTGGAGCATTTGGATTAGGTTGTTTGCATGGAGATGCACCCCACCCAACTGTAGATGATAACTGATGGGATATTTCCATGGAGGCGTGGCCCCACCTATTCAGGGTGGGCCTTGATCAGTGGAGCCATATAAATGAGCTCTCTCAAAGAGAAAGAATGGAGTGCAGCTGTGAGTGACGTTTTGAAGAGGAGCAAGCTTGCTAGAGAGGAATGTCCTGGGAGAAAGCCATTTTGAAACCAGAACTTTGGAGCAGATGCCAGCCACGTGCCTTCCCAGCTAACAGAGGGTTTCTGGATGCCATTGGCCATCCTGCAGTGAAGGTACCTGATTACTGATGTGTTACCTTGGACATTTTATGGCCTTAAGACTGTAACTGTGTAGCCAAATAAACCCCCTTTTTATAAAAGCCAATCCATCTCTGGTGTTTTGCATTCTGCAGCATTAGCAAACTAGAACAGATTTTGGTACCAGAGAAGTGGGGTGCTTTTGCTGCTGTGTTTGCAAATACCAAACATGTTGGAATGGCTTTTCAAATGGATAAGGGGAAGATTCTGGAAGAATTGGGATGAGCTTGATAGAAAAGGCCAAAACTGCTCTAAAGAGACTGTTTATGGAAATATGGACTCTAAAGATACTTCTGATGAGGACTTGAGCAGAAATGATGAATGTGTTGTTGCAAACTGGAAGAAAGGCGATCCTTGTTTTAAAGTGGCAGAGAATTTGGCAAAATTGAGTCCTGGTGTCAGATGGAAGGAATAATTTGAAAGTGACAACCTGGAATACTTAGCTGAGGAGATCTCCAGACTACATGTGGAGGATATACCCTGGCTTCTTCTTGCAGCTTATAGTAAAATGCGAGTGGAGAGAGATAAACTTAGAACTGAACTCTTGGGTTCAAAGAAACCAGAAGCTGATGGTTTGGAAAATTATGAGCTTCCAGGAAGTGGAATCCCAGAAGCTACAGCCCAACGTGAGGATGTAACCAAACATGGAACCCAGCTGCCATTTCAGTACAAGCCAAGATTGGAGATGGAATTATCCAGAAAGCATTTGTGGAAAGCCCTATTGTCTGATGGCTTTGACCCCTGCATGCTTCATGCGAAGCCAACAGAATGTTTGCGAGATCTTTACAGACAGAGCCATTGCCAGTCTGGACTGGAGAAGACAGACAAGGAACAAACTGAAGGAAAATTTTCTTCAAAGACAGAGCCATGGAGATTGAGGTCTGGAGTCAAGAGGTCTTTGGCTGGGAGAGCGGAGTGGCCCACATGCATGGAAAGGGTGAGTTTGCCCTGGAGGTCGAGGGTGGGCCTTCCACCTCGATGCTCAGGAAACGTCTTGCCACCCCAAGCCCCAAAGAGGGTGGAGCACATTCCCAGGGAATTGGGGAGAGCCTGGCTGCCACCACACTGTTCTGAAAGGGTTGAGCATGTGCCCTGGAGATGGAAGGGAATTCGGTAGCTGCCCCGATATTTGAGGAGGGTGGGGCTGAGTAGGTGGTCTCCCCAATGTGTGGATATGTTGGAGCACTCACCCAAGTGTTTGGAGAGGAAAGGGCTGCCACAAAGGCCCTTAAGAAGGGTTAGACTCCCACTCTCTCAAGCCCCAAGGATGCAACGTCATTCTGTTAATGACTCTCAGACTTTGAAATCTAATGGAGTTTGTCCTACAGGTTTTAGGAACTGTTTTGGTCCTGTTAACCCTGTTTTCCTTACTGTTTCTCCTTATGGCAATAGGAATGTTTATCCTATGAATGTCCCTTCTTTGTATATTGGAAGCATATAACTTGTTCTAAGTTCACAGATCCAAAGCTAAAGGAGAATTATGCCTTAGGACCTACCATGTCTGTAATTGATTTTGATGGGATCTTGTACTTAACTATTGTTGCTGAAATGATTTAAGTTTCTGTGGTATTGTGGGACGAATGTATTTTGTATTTGGAAACAATATGTTTTTCTGAGGTCCAAGGAGTGGAATGTGCTGGTTTGAATGTATTATGTCCCCCAGAAAAAGCCATATTCTTTGATTCAATCTTGTGGGGCAGACATAACAGTGGGGATTAAGCTGGAACATTTGGATTAGGTTGTTTGCATGGAGATGCGCCCCACCCAACTGTAGATGATAACTGTTGGGATATTTCCATGGAGGCATGGCCCCACCCATTCAGGGTGGTCCTTGATCAATGGAGCCATATAAATGAGCTCTTTCAAAGAGAAGGAATGGAGTGCAGCTGTGAGTGACGTTTTGAAGAGGAGCAAGCTTGCTAGAGAGGAACGTCTTGGGAGAAAGCCATGTTGAAGCCAGAACTTTGGAGCAGATGCCAGCCACATGCCTTCCCAGCTAACAGAGGGTTTCCAGATGCCATTGGCCATCCTGCAGTGAAGGTACCCGATTGCTGATGTGTTACCTTGGACACTTTATGGCCTTAAGACTGTAACTGTATAGCCAAATAAACCCCCTTTTTATAAAAGCCAATCCATCTCTGGTGTTTTGCATTCTGCAGCATTAGCAAACTAGAACAAGAAGATTTAACAATTATAAATATATATACACCTAACAGCAGCATCCCAAAATATACGAAGCAAATACTGACAGATTTGAAGGGTGAAATTGATGGTTCTACATTAATAGTAGCAGACTTTAATATGCTACTTTCAATAATTGACAGAACATCTACATAGGTCAATAAAGAAATAACAGACTTGAATGATACTCTAAACCAATTAGATCTAACAGATATATATAGAATACTTCACCAAGAACAATGGAATCCACTTTCTTCTTGAGTGCATATGGATCATTCTCCAGGACAATCCATAACTTAGGCCACCAAACAAGTCTCAATAAAGTAAAAATACTGAAATCTTACAATGTATCTTCTCCAACCACAATAGAATGAAGCTAGAAATCAAGAGGACAGGGAGTACTGGAAAATTCATAAATATGTGGAAATTAAACAACATATTCTTTAAAAAAATAGTGGCTTAAAGAAGAAATCTAAAGGGAAATCAGGAAATATCTTGAGGAAAATGAATACACATGTCAAAAATTATGGAATGTAGCAAAGGCAGTGCAGAGAGGGAAATTTATATCTCTGAATGCTTACACTGAAAAAGAAAAAAGACTCAAATCAGATCTAATCTCAAAACAGGAAGAGCTAGAAAGAAAAGAGCAAACTAAACCCAAAGAGAGTAGAAGGAAGGAAATACCAAAATTAGAGTATAGATAAATGAAATAGAGAATAAGAAAACAATAGAGAGAAATGACAAAACTATAAGTTAATAAAATTGACAAAAGTTTAGCTAGACTGATGAAGAAAAAAAGAAAGAAGACACAAATGAATAAAATTGAAAATGAAAAGGGGGGCATTACTGCTGACTACACTGAAATAAAAAGTATACTGTGAGCAACTGTACACTAACAAATTAGGTAACTGTTCTAGTTTGCTAATGCTGCCAGAATGCAAAACACCAGAGACGGATTGGCTTTTATAAAAGGGGGTTTATTTGGTTACACAGTTACAGCCTTAAGGCCATAAAGTGTCCAAGGTAACACATCAGCAATCGGGTACCTTCACTGGAGGATGGCCAATGGTGTCCGGAAAACCTCTGTTCTCTGGGAAGGCACGTGGCTGACATCTGCTCCGAAGTTTTGGTTTCAGAATGTCTTTCTCCCAGGACATTCCTCTCTAGGCTGCAGTTCCTCAAAAATGTCACTCTCTGTTGCAGTTGGGATATTTGTCCTCTCTCAGCTTCTCCAGAGCAAGAGTCTGCTTTCAACGGCCATCTTCAGACAGTCTCTCATCTGCAGCTCCTGTGCTTTCTTCAAAGTGTCCCTCTTGGCTGTAGCTCCTCTTCAAAATGCCACTCTCAGCTGCACTGAGTTCCTTCTGTTTGTCAGCTCATTTATATGGCTCCAGTGATGTAATTTAGATCCACCCTGAATGGGTGGGTCAACACCTCCATGGAAATTATCCAATCAGAATCATCACCCACAGTTGGGTGGGGCACATCTCCATGGAAACACTCAAAGAATTACAATGTAATTAACACTGATAGGTCTGCCCACACAATATTACATCAAAGATAATGGCATTTGGGTGGGACATAATACATTCAGACTGGCACAGTAACCTAGAAGAAATGGAAAAATTCTTAGAAATACACAAACTGCCTGCACAGACTCAAGAAGACAGAAGATCTCAACAAACCAATAACTGGTAAACAGATTGAATCAGTAATCTAAACCTCCCAACAAAGAAAATCTCAGGACCAGATGGCTTCACAGGGGAATTTTACAAAGCATTCAAAGAAGAATTGACACCAGTCCTGCTCATACACTACCAAAAGCTAGAAAAAGGGAACCCTCCCTAATTCATTCTATGAGGCCAACATCATCCTCATACCAAAGCCAGATAAAGGTACTACAAGAAAAAAAATTTACAGACTATTACCTCTTATGAATATAAATGCAAAAATCCGTAACAACATATTAGCAAAACAACCAACAGCATGTTAAAAGAATTATACACCATGATCAAGTGGAATTTATCCCAGGTATGAAAGGGTTGTTCAAGATAAGGAAATCAATTAATGTAATACACCATTTTAACAGAATGGAGAAAAAAAAGAAACAATCACCTCAGCTTACACAGAAAAGGCAAGTTACAAAATTCAGCACCACTTCTTGATAAATACACTTAGAAAACTCTGAATAAAAGGAAACCTCCACTAAAATGGGCATATATGAAAAATCCACAGCTAACATCATACCCAAATGGTGAAAGACTCAAAGCTTTCCTTCTAATATCTGGAACAAGACAAGGATGCCCACTATCACCACTACTATTCAAAGGTGTGCTAGAAGTTCTACTCAGAGCAAATAGACAAAAGAAAGAATTAAAAGGCATCTAAAATGGAAAGGAAGAAGTGAAACTTTCCCTATGTACAAATGACATGAGCCTATATACAGAAAATCCTGACAAATTCACAAAAAAGTGCTTAGAGCTAATAAATGAATTCAGCAAAGTGGCAGGGTACAAGATCAACACCCCAAAATCGGTAGTATTTCTACATACTATTAATGAACAATCTGAAGAAGAAATCAAGAAAAAAAAATGTTTTTACAACAGCAACTAAAAGAATCGAATACCTAGGAATAAATCTAACCAGGGATGTAAAGGACTTGTACACAGAAAAGTATAAAGCATTGCTAAAAGAAACTTTAAAAGACCTAAATAAATGGAAGGGCATTCTGTGGTTTCTGGACTGGAATATTAAATATTGCTAAGATGTTGGTTCTACCCAAAGCTATTTAAAGATTCAAAACAATCCCAATAAAAACTCCAACAACCTTCTTTGCAGAAATGGAAAAGCCAATCATCAAATTTATGTGGAAATGTAAGGGATTCCAAATAACCAAAGCAATTTTGAAAAAGAACAAAGTTGGAGGACTCACACTTCCTGATCTCAAACCTTATTATAAAGCCACAGTAATCAAATATAGCATCGTACTGGTACAAGGAAAGACATATACTAAAGGAATCAGAAATCAAACCTCATATTTATGGCCAACTGATTTTTGACAAGAATACAGAGCATACTGAATTGGGAAAGAATAGTTTCTTCAACAAATGTTGTTGGGAAAACTGGATCACCATTTGCAAAAGAATGACGTTGGTCCTCTACCTCACACCATATACAAAAATCAACTCAAAATAGATCAAAGACTTAAATATAACAGCTGTAACCATAAAATTCCTAATAGAAAATATAGGGAAACATGTCCAGGACCTTGTGTTAGGCAAAAGTTTCTTAGATTTTATACTCAAAGCAAAAGTACCAAAAGGAAAAATAGAGAAATGAGACCTCATCAAAATGAAAACCACTTTAATGCCTCAAAGGACTTTATCATGAAACTAAAACAACAACCTATATAATGGGAGAAAATATTTGGAAACCACATATCTGATGAGTTCAATAGCTACAATATATGAAGAAACCCTTCAATTAACAACAAAAAGACAAACAACCCAATTTAAAAATGGGCAAAAGAACAGACATTTCTTCAAAGAAGATATACAAATGGCCAAAAACTACCTGAAAAGATGTTCACCATCCTTAGCCATTAGGAAACTACAATTCAAAACCATGAGATACCATTTCACACCAACTAGAATGACTACTATTAAAATAATGGAAAATTACAAGTGTTGAACATATGGAGAAATAGGGACACTCATTCATTGCTGGTGGGAATGTGAAATGTTTCAGCCACTGTGGAAGACATTTTGGCAATTCCTTAGAAAGTTAAGTATATAATTTCCATATGACCCACAACCCCACTTCCAGGTATACTCCCAAAAGAATTGAAAGCAGGGACTCAAAAAGATATTAGTACACCAATATTTATAATGGCAAACACAATTGCCAAAAGTTGGAAGCAATCCAAGTGTCCATCAACTGATAATTGATAAGCAAAATATGGTATATACCCACAATGGAATATTATCTAGCTATAAAAAGAAATGAAGCTCTGATACATGTGACAATATGGATGAACCTTGAAGATATCATGCTGAGTGAAATAAGCTAGACAGAAAAGATCAAATAGCGTGTGATCTCACTAATATAAAATAATTAGAATAAACAAACTCATAGCATCAGAACCTTGATTACTAGGGGATGAGAGGGGGTAGGGAATAGGGAGTCAAGGCTTAAAATGTACAGAATTTCTATTTGGGACAATGAAAGAATTTTGGTAATGGATAGTGTTGATGGTAGAACAATTTTGTGAACATAATTAACAGCACTGAATTATATATTTGAATGTGGTTAAAAGAGGAAATTTTAAGTTGTATATGTGTTACTAGAATAACAATTAAATAAAAAATTAATGGATCTGAACAGCATAAACAGTGAACCCTAATTTAAACCATGGACTATAGTTAATAGAAGAAATATAAAAATATACATCATCAATTGTAACAAATGTCCTACACCAATGCATGTTGTTAGCAATAGGGTGGTTATGGGAATCCTGTGTTTTATGCATGATTGTTCTGTAAACCCACAATTTCTCTAAGAAAAAAAAAAGGAGGAAAAATAGGAGGCAAGAAAAGAGGCAAAAGGAAAAAAAAACTGGCAAATTCTGTTTCTGGGTCTATGCTTATGAGAAGCTTGATTATTTCTTTTTCCTTTCTTTTATATAAGGGAAAGAAGAGGATTATTCCTTCAAAACTTGAGCCTATCAGGATGAAATCTGCTGTCTTTTGTTCTCTAGTATTTATTCTCAAACATTCAATAAAACAAAACAAAACAAAATGAAACAAAAAAAAAAACAAGAAAAATTGAACACTTCTGTCTCCCCTCCAGACTAAAAGATAAAAAACAAACAAACAAACAAAAAACTGAACTGTGGTAAAGACAAAGATCATAGTTCTGTCCCTGCTATTGTGTGACATAAAATAATACCCCAAAGGCTCAATGAGATTATAGACAAGAAATCTATTTTTGTCCAAGAATCTTCTTCTAGGAAAGAGGAATTTGTTTTCCTGGTCCTAGAGATTTGCATAAAACCCAACTGTAATAATATACCTAATGGTAAGTTGGGAAAAAAAAGTTACAAAATTATGAAAACCTTGTTATTAGTATCATATACCACATTTCCTAAACCACTGAAGAGAAACTGAACGTTGGTATTAAATGAGTAGAATGATTTATTCATTTTTATTATTAATTTAATATCCTGACACAGAACTGTCTTGGGAAAACTGGTCATTTAGTACCTTTAAACTTAAGGACCATCCCTGAGAGGCTCTATGACCCTCCCTTAAATCTCTTTAGTCATACTGACTCACATAATTTCAAGTAGAGCTTAATTTCCTTTGCAAGCTGACCTGCGTACATTAGGAGACTGTGGATAGAAGCCACTGATACTGAGTGCTGGTGGTAGAAATAATGGGCAGAAAGGTATGTGGGAGACCACCAGAGAAAAAGGCTCAGGCCTCCTCACACTGTTGATTGAGCCCACCTTTCACACGACATGTGCCTGAATAAATAAATTTATGGAATCAGGTTGACCATCCAAGTACTTTCCATCTCTGCTCTTATGGCTCTGTCACATTTCCTAAAATGAGCTCAGAAGAACTGAACCAAAGCCTCCCTCACAGCAGTCACCTCCAGAGGGAGAGAGGGAGGGAGGGGGCAGGGGTTAAGAAGGTGCCTTTGAGTAGGATATGATTTCTGTTTAACAGGTGGCACAGAATGTAGATCAATAATGCATTGTTTTGACAGAGGCGGGGCAAGATGGCGGACTGGTGAGCTGTATGTTTTAGTTACTCCTCCAGGAAAGTAGGTAGAAAGCCAGGAACTGCGTGGACTGGACACCACAGAGCAATCTGACTTTGGGCATACTTCATACAACACTCATGAAAACGTCGAACTGCTGAGATCAGCGAAATCTGTAAGTTTTTGTGGCCAGGGGACCCGCGCCCCTCCCTGCCAGGCTCAGTCCCGTGGGAGGAGGGGCTGTCAGCTCCGGGAAGGAGAAGGGAGAACTGCAGTGGCAGCCCTTATCGGAAACTCATTCTACTGATCCAAACTCCAACCATAGATAGACGGAGACCAGACACCAGAGAATCTGAGAGCAGCCAGCCCAGCAGAGAGGAGACAGGCATAGAAAAAAAACAACATGAAAAACTCCAAAATAAAAGTGGAGGATTTTTGGAGTTCTGGTGAACATAGAAAGGGGAAGGGCAGAGCTCAGGCCCTGAGGCGCATATGCAAATCCCAAAGAAAAGCTGATCTCTCTGCCCTGTGGACCTTTCCTTAATGGCCCTGTTTGCTTTGTCTCTTAGCATTTCAATAACCCATTAGATCTCTGAGGAGGGCCCTTTTTTTTTTTTTTTTTTTTTTTTAATCCTTTTTTCTTTTTCTAAAACAATTACTCTAAGAAGCCCAATACAGAAAACTTCAAAGACTTGCAATTTGGGCAGGTCAAGTCAAGAGCAGAACTAAGAGAGCTCTGAGACAAAACGCAATAATCCAGTGGCTGAGAAAATTCACAAAACACCACAACTTCCCAAGAAAAGGGGGGTGTCCGCTCACAGCCATCATCCTGGTGGACAGGAAACACTCCTGCCCATCGCCAGCCCCATAGCCCAGAGCTGCCCCAGACAACCCAGTGTGACGGAAGTGCTTCAAATAACAGGCACACACCACAAAACTGGGCGTGGACATTAGCCTTCCCTGCAACCTCAGCTGATTGTCCCAGAACTGGGAAGGTGGAGCAGTGTGAATTAACAAAGCCCCATTCAGCCATCATTTCAGCAGACTGGGAGCCTCCCTACACAGCCCAGCAGCCCAGAACTGCCCTGGGGGGATGGCACTCACCTGTGACATAGCACAGTCATCCCTCAACAGAGGACCCGGGGTGCACAGCCTGGAAGAGGGGCCCACTTGCAAGTCTCAGGAGCCATACGCCAATACCAAGGACTTGTGGGTCAGTGGCGGAGACAAACTGTGGCAGGACTGAACTGAAGGATTAGACTATTGCAGCAGCTTTAAAACTCTAGGATCACCAGGGAGATTTGATTGTTAGGGCCAACCCCCTCCCTGACTGCCCAGAAACACGCCCCATATACAGGGCAGGCAACACCAACTACACACGCAAGCTTGGTACACCAATTGGACCCCACAAGACTCACTCTCCCACTCACCAAAAAGGCTAAGCAGGGGAGAACTGGCTTGCGGAGAACAGGTGGCTCGTGGACGCCACCTGCTGGTTAGTTAGAGAAAGTGTACTCCACGAAACTATAGATCTGATAAATTAGAGATAAGGACTTCAATTGGTCTACAAATCCTAAAAGAACCCTATCAAATTCAGCAAATGCCACGAGGCCAAAAACAACAGAAAATTATAAAGCATATGAAAAAACCAGACGATATGGATAACCCAAGCCCAAGCACCCAAATCAAAAGATCAGAAGACACACACCACCTAGAGCAGCTACTCAAAGAACTAAAGATGAACAATGAGACCATAGTACAGGAGACAAAGGAAATCAAGAAGACCCTAGAAGAGCATAAAGAAGACATTGCAAGACTAAATAAAAAAATGGATGATCTTATGGAAATTAAAGAAACTGTTGACCAAATTAAAAAGATTCTGGACACTCATAGTACAAGACTAGAGGAAGTTGAACAACGAATCAGTGACCTGGAAGATGACAGAATGGAAAATGAAAGCATAAAAGAAAGAATGGGGAAAAAAATTGAAAAAATCGAAATGGACCTCAGGGATATGATACATAATATGAAACGTCCGAATATAAGACCCATTGGTGTCCCAGAAGGGGAAGGAAAGGGTAAAGGTCTAGGAAGAGTATTCAAAGAAATTGTTGGGGAAAACTTCCCAAACCTTCTAAACAACATAAATACACAAATCATAAATGCTCAGCGAACTCCAAATAGAATAAATCCAAATAAACCCACCCCGAGACATATACTGATCACACTGTCAAACACAGAAGAGAAGGAGCAAGTTCTGAAAGCAGCAAGAGAAAAGCAATTCACCACATACAAAGGAAACAGCATAAGACTAAGTAGTGACTACTCAGCAGCCACCATGGAGGCAAGAAGGCAGTGGCACGATATATTTAAAATTCTGAGTGAGAAAAATTTCCAGCCAAGAATACTTTATCCAGCAAAGCTCTCCTTCAAATTTGAGGGAGAGCTTAAATTTTTCACAGACAAACAAATGCTGTGAGAATTTGCTAACAAGAGACCTGCCCTACTGGAGATGCTAAAGGGAGCCCTACAGCCAGAGAAACAAAGAAAGGACAGAGAGACTTGGAAAAAGGTTCAGTACTAAAGAGATTCAGTATGGGTACAATAAAGTATATTAATAGAGAGAGGGGAAAAATATGACAAACATAAACCAAAGGATAAAATGGCTGATTCACGAAATGCCTTCACGGTTATAACGTTGAATGTAAATGGATTAAACTTCCCAATTAAAAGATATAGATTCGCGGAATGGATCAAAAAAAACGAACCATCAATATGTTGCATACAAGAGACTCATCTTAGACACAGGGACAGAAAGAAACTGAAAGTGAAAGGATGGAAAAAAATATTTCATGCAAGCTACAGCCAAAAGAAAGCAGGTGTAGCAATATTAATCTCAGATAAAATAGACTTCAAATGCAGGGATGTTTTGAGAGACAAAGAAGGCCACTACGTACTAATAAAAGGGGCAATTCAGCAAGAAGAAATAACAATCGTAAATGTCTATGCACCCAATCAAGGTGCCACAAAATACATGAGAGAAACACTGGCAAAACTAAAGGAAGCAATTGATGTTTCCACAATAATTGTGGGAGACTTCAACACATCACTCTCTCCTATAGATAGATCAACCAGACAGAAGACCAATAAGGAAATTGAAAACCTAAACAATCTGATAAATGAATTAGATTTAACAGACATATACAGGACATTACATCCCAAATCACCAGGATACACATACTTTTCTAGTGCTCATGGAACTTTCTCCAGAATAGATCATATGCTGGGACATAAAACAAGCCTCAATAAATTTAAAAAGATTGAAATTATTCAAAGCACATTCTCTGACCACAATGGAATACAATTAGAAGTCAATAGCCATCAGAGACTTAGAAAATTCACAAATACCTGGAGGTTAAACAACGCACTCCTAAACAATCAGTGGGTTAAAGAAGAAATAGCAAGAGAAATTGCTAAATATATAGAGACGAATGAAAATGAGAACACAACATACCAAAACCTATGGGATGCAGCAAAAGCAGTGCTCAGGGGGAAATTTATAGCACTAAATGCATATATTAAAAAGGAAGAAAGAGCCAAAATCAAAGAACTAATGGATCAACTGAAGAAGCTAGAAAATGAACAGCAAACCAATCCTAAACCAAGTACAAGAAAAGAAATAACAAGGATTAAAGCAGAAATAAATGACATAGAGAACAAAAAAACAATAGAGAGGATAAATATCACCAAAAGTTGGTTCTTTGAGAAGATCAACAAGATTGACAAGCCCCTAGCTAGACTGACAAAATCAAAAAGAGAGAAGACCCATATAAACAAAATAATGAGTGAAAAAGGTGACATAACTGCAGATGATGAAGAAATTAAAAAAATTATAAGAGGATATTATGAACAACTGTATGGCAACAAACTGGATAATGTAGAAGAAATGGACAATTTCCTGGAAACATATGAACAACCTAGACTGACCAGAGAAGAAAGAGAAGACCTCAACCAACCCATCACAAGCAAAGAGATACAATCAGTCATCAAAAATCTTCCCACAAATAAATGCCCAGGGCCAGATGGCTTCACAGGGGAATTCTACCAAACTTTCCAGAAAGAACTGACACCAATCTTACTCAAACTCTTTCAAAACATTGAAGAAAATGGAACACTACCTAACTCATTTTATGAAGCTAACATCAATCTAATACCAAAACCAGGCAAAGATGCTACAAAAAAGGAAAACTACCGGCCAATCTCCCTAATGAATATAGATGCAAAAATCCTCAACAAAATATTTGCAAATCGAATCCAAAGACACATTAAAAAAGTCATAGACCATGAACAAGTGGGGTTCATTCCAGGCATGCAAGGATGGTTCAACATAAGAAAATCAATCAATGTATTACAACACATTAACAAGTCAAAAGGGAAAAATCAATTGATCATCTCAATAGATGCTGAAAAAGCATTTGACAAAATCCAACATCCCTTTTTGATAAAAACACTTCAAAAGGTAGGAATTGAAGGAAACTTCCTCAACATGATAAAGAGCATATATGAAAAACCCACAGCCAGCATAGTACTCAATGGTGAGAGACTGAAAGCTTTCCCTCTAAGATCAGGAACAAGACAAGGATGCCCGCTGTCACCACTGTTATTCAACATTGTGCTGGAAGTGCTAGCCAGGGCAATCCGGCAAGACAAAGAAATAAAAGGCATCCAAATTGGAAAAGAAGAAGTAAAACTGTCATTGTTTGCAGATGATATGATCTTATATCTAGAAAACCCTGAGAAATCGACGATACAGCTACTAGAGCTAATAAACAAATTTAGCAAAGTAGCGGGATACAAGATAAATGCACATAAGTCAGTAATGTTTCTATATGCTAGGAATGAACAAACTGAAGAGACACTCAAGAAAAAGATACCATTTTCAATAGCAACTAAAAAAATCAAGTACCTAGGAATAAACTTAACCAAAGATGTAAAAGACCTATACAAAGAAAACTACGTAACTCTACTAAAAGAAATAGAAGGGGACCTTAAAAGATGGAAAAATATTCCATGTTCATGGATAGGAAGGCTAAATGTCATTAAGATGTCAATTCTACCCAAACTCATCTACAGATTCAATGCAATCCCAATCAAAATTCCAACAACCTACTTTGCAGACTTGGAAAAGCTAGTTATCAAATTTATTTGGAAAGGGAAGATGCCTCGAATTGCTAAAGACAATCTAAAAAAGAAAAACGAAGTGGGAGGACTTACACTCCCTGACTTTGAAGCTTATTATAAAGCCACAGTTGCCAAAACAGCATGGTACTGGCACAAAGATAGACATATAGATCAATGGAATCGAATTGAGAATTCAGAGATAGACCCTCAGATCTATGGCCGACTGATCTTTGATAAGGCCCCCAAAGTCACTGAACTGAGTCATAATGGTCTTTTCAACAAATGGGGCTGGGAGAGTTGGATATCCATATCCAAAAGAATGAAAGAGGACCCCTACCTCACCCCCTACACAAAAATTAACTCAAAATGGACCAAAGATCTCAATATAAAAGAAAGTACCATAAAACTCCTAGAAGATAATGTAGGAAAACATCTTCAAGACCTTGTATTAGGCGGCCACTTCGTAGACTTTACACCCAAAGCACAAGCAACAAAAGAGAAAATAGATAAATGGGAACTCCTCAAGCTTAGAAGTTTCTGCACCTCAAAGGAATTTCTCAAAAAGGTAAAGAGGCAGCCAACTCAATGGGAAAAAATTTTTGGAAACCATGTATCTGACAAAAGACTGATATCTTGCATATATAAAGAAATCCTACAACTCAACGACAATAGTACAGTCGGCCCAATTATAAAATGGGCAAAAGATATGAAAAGACAGTTCTCTGAAGAGGAAATACAAATGGCCAAGAAACACATGAAAAAATGTTCAGCTTCACTAGCTATTAGAGAGATGCAAATTAAGACCACAATGAGATACCATCTAACACCGGTTAGAATGGCTGCCATTAAACAAACAGGAAACTACAAATGCTGGAGGGGATGTGGAGAAATTGGAACTCTTATTCATTGTTGGTGGGACTGTATAATGGTTCAGCCACTCTGGAAGTCAGTCTGGCAGTTCCTCAGAAAACTAGATATAGAGTTACCATTCGATCCAGCGATTGCACTTCTCGGTATATACCCGGAAGATCGGAAAGCAGTGACACGAACAGATATCTGCACGCCAATGTTCATAGCAGCATTATTCACAATTGCCAAGAGATGGAAACAACCCAAATGTCCTTCAACAGATGAGTGGATAAATAAAATGTGGTATATACACACGATGGAATACTACGCGGCAGTAAGAAGGAACGATCTCGTGAAACATATGACAACATGGATGAACCTTGAAGACATAATGCTGAGCGAAATAAGCCAGGCACAAAAAGAGAAATATTATATGCTACCACTAATGTGAACTTTGAAAAATGTAAAACAAATGGTTTATAATGTAGAATGTAGGGGAACTAGCAGTAGAGAGCAATTAAGGAAGGGGGAACAATAATCCAAGAAGAACAGATGAGCTATTTAACGTTCTGGGGATGCCCAGGAATGACTATGGTCTGTTAATTTCTGATGGATATAGTAGGAACAAGTTCACAGAAATGTTGCTATATTATGTAACTTTCTTGGGGTAAAGTAGGAACATGTTGGAAGTTAAGCAGTTATCTTAGGTTAGTTGTCTTTTTCTTACTCCCTTGTTATGGTCTCTTTGAAATGTTCTTTTATTGTATGTTTGTTTTCTTTTTAACTTTTTTTTTCATACAGTTGATTTAAAAAAGAAGGTAAAGTTAAAAAAAAAAGAAAAGAAAAAAGACAAACAAGGAAAAAAAAAAAAGATGTAGTGCCCCCTTGAGGAGCCTGTGGAGAATGCAGGGGTATTCGCCTACCCCACCTCCATGGTTGCTAACATGACCACAGACATAGGGGACTGGTGGTTTGATGGGTTGAGCCCTCTACCATAAGTTTTACCCTTGGGAAGACGGTTGCTGCAAAGGAGAGACTAGGCCTCCCTATGGTTGTGCCTAAGAGTCTCCTCCCGAATGCCTCTTTGTTGCTCAGATGTGGCCCTCTTTCTCTGGCTAAGCCAACTTGAAAGGTGAAATCACTGCCCTCCCCCCCTACGTGGGATCAGACACCCAGGGGAGTGAATCTCCCTGGCAACGTGGAATATGACTCCCGGGGAGGAATGTAGACCCGGCATCGTGGGACGGAGAACATCTTCTTGACCAAAAGGGGGATGTGAAAGGAAATGAAATAAGCTTCAGTGGCAGAGAGATTCCAAAAAGAGCTGAGAGGTCACTCTGGTGGGCACTCTTATGCACACTTTAGACAACCCTTTTTAGGTTCTAAAGAATTGGGGTAGCTGGTGGTGGATACCTGAAACTATCAAACTACAACCCAGAACCCATGAATCTCGAAGACAGTTGTATAAAAATGTAGCTTATGAGGGGTGACAAAGGGATTGGGAAAGCCGTAAGGACCACACTCTACTTTGTCTAGTTTATGGATGGATGAGTAGAAAAATAGGGGAAGGAAACAAACAGACAAAGGTACCCAGTGTTCTTTTTTACTTCAATTGCTCTTTTTCACTCTAATTATTATTCTTGTTATTTTTGTGTGTGTGCTAATGAAGGTGTCAGGGATTGATTTAGGTGATGAATGTACAACTATGTAATGGTACTGTAAACAATCGAAAGTACGATTTGTTTTGTATGACTGCGTGGTATGTGAATATATCTCAATAAAATGAAGATTAAAAAAACATATGATGAAGGAAGTTTATAAAAAAATAATAATAATAATGCATTGTTTTGAGAACTGACTAGTCATCCTGTTGGAGAAAAAGCTTCAGAGCACTCAGGTAGAAGCATACTATGTATACTGTGATTTGCAAAGTCATTTTTCTTTAGTCTTCTCCATCCATTTTTAAGCCTCTTACATTTAGATTTCTGTTTATAGGGATAGAATTAGCAGTGTATGGTACATCACATGTACAAACTGAGATCCTGTGCAAATGTGTTTGGATTGTCCAAGTAATCACTGCTATTTCACCAATGAGGCATTGAAGTCTTGAGGAGCCTGGCACAATTACTCCCTGCCCCCTCCACTTCTCAGAGTACTTTCTTCACACCACTCTGAGGGAACAGGATTGATGCTGATAGTTGTAGACCTCACTCCTGCAAGAGCACTCTCTCAGCAGGCAGAATAGTCACCAAGAGCGTGAGTGTAGCATCCATCACATGTCCGTTCAAATCCCAGCCTTATAATTCTCTCTGTGGGATTGGGAAGGTTCTTTCATGGCTCTAATCTTCGGTTTCCTCCTTTGTTAAAGCAATATAGTAATAGTAGCTGTTCCTCTGGATTGTCCGAAGATTAAATGAGATAAAGCATGCAAGATATTCAACACGTAGTAGGTGCTCAGTAAATGGTAACTATTCATATTTTGGGGGGCTAAATTAGGAGACTTTAAGGCCAAAAATGGGGCTTTACACGCATCTTTAGTGTCTAGTAGAGTGAGTGGTACATAGCAAATGTTCAAGAAACACTTGTTGCATAGATGAATAAACAAACATATTAATTGGGAACAAATGGCATGCATATTCTGCCTAGTTCCAGAAGCAATGTTAACCCAGGAATAAAGGGAAAAAATTTTAAAGGGGAAAGAAACAGAACATTATATCAAGATGTTCTAACTGAAGAAAGGTCATACATTTGTAAATAATACTTAGTTCTAAGTCTATATCAGTCAAAATATGATTCATATATATTAAATTAGGATGCACCTGAGATGAAAAAGCAAGAGAAGAGAAGAACATAGCAATAAACAATATGAACTTTAGAGCCAGCCTGCCTGAGTTCAAATCCCAGCTCTACTACCTTCTAGGTGCCTGACTTCTTTGTGCCACCATTTTCTTATCTGTACCTATTTTGTAGAGCTGTTGTGAGAATTAAATGAGTTAATATGTATAAAACACTTTTATACTGCTTGCTGTGTATCAGTAACTCTTGTAAATGTTAGTTATGTCTTTGCTTTCAAATAAATTCAGATATTTGTTCATCATCTGGAAGATACCTGCATTATCTGCCTTTTGCTGTGGTACTTAAAATACAGATAAAATTAATCCTCAGGTTGTAATCACTTTGATAGCAGTTTACACCCGAAACAGAGGACCCTGAAATCCAAGATTAAATGTCTGAGTGAATCATACATGCAATAAATTGTCTGTGAACTTGGAACATGGGGAGAGATGAAGCCTTGGCTCTTTCAAGATTGGCAGGGCTGGGAAGGGTGGGAAGAGAGAAACTGGCTGGGGTGAAATATAAAGGTGGGTGGAGACAGCATGGGCAAAGTTGCAGTGGTGGCATAAACAAGGTAGGAAAGGAAGAAGAGAGTGAATAGATGAGTCTGACCACAGCAGTGGCTTCATGTAGGAGAGAAACAAGACTTAGGGTAGAGAGGAAGCTGGGCTGATGGTGGAAGGCCTGGTCAGAAGGACTGGAAGGGAGAATGCATGGCCTGCTGGTTCAGTGATCTCACTGGGAAGTGAATGTTAAGCCTGGGGATTTGGGGCATGCAAATAAGCCCCAGTTTGGCCATGAGCCTGAGAAGCCCCTGGGATCTGCTGAAGAGCATGGCCCTCCACTTGTTTGCACAGCCCGAGTCCTCGTCTCACTCAGCAGTTTTGCATGTGAACTTACTGAACTATTCTCTACATCCCCAGAACATAGTTCCATGACTGCACATTATAGGTACTCAATTTATTGAATTAATACAGTGGGAGGAAATGATAAAGCTAGAGAATTTAAGGCTATGGATGCCAGACTGGAATGGAGGGGCTGTCACTTAGAGGGGAAAAGACGAACTCAGAAGGAAGACTGGGGAGTTGGAAGCTAAATATCACTTTACTCTCTTACAATGAGATCTCTTTACCTTCCATTTCCTACAATGAAGTCACAGTACCCTTTCCAAAGGAATCGATTATTCCAAAGTGGATCTTTCCTGAGAAAAATCAGAATTGGAAGGAATGTATAGTTGTACAGGAAAAGGATAGGCATGGTCACCTCCCATGAAAAGTTTCCCAAACTCTGGTTACACAGCACCTTTGCATCATTTTCAAGGAGCCCCTAGGCCAAAAGATTCCTGACAGTTCTGTTTATTAAGGAATTAGGTCCAACAGCTTGATAAATACTTATGTCTTAACAACTTAGCATCCATTTGAAAAATTAATACAGAAACAATTAAAGACAAAATAAATACTGTTCTATTACCCTTAATCACAATTACTTATTTGGGGGAAGTTTGTACCTTTGGGCACTATGCCACTTCTCAAATCTTGGAAATAGGTTGGACTCTCATTTTCTGTTCTACGTTAATTTCCACATGGTAGCTGCTTTTGATCATAGCAATCACTAAAAATCCATATTTGCAAAGATAAGACTGTTATCTAATATTGAAAATGGGTAGTACCTAGAACTTGTAATTTGTATGGTGTGTGACACATGGAGAACGGCAGTGCTCCCCTTGATAATGTAAAGTATCCTGAGGCTCCCCTGTGATTTCACTGAAAGGCCCCTGGGCACCACAGTACAGAATTTGGAACCCAGAGGCTTATGGGAATCAGGAGCAGTGCGGGTCAAAATAAAGAATTGGGTTTGATAATTTTCAGGCTTCCTTCTTTGGTTTTCACTTCAGGTGTGACTGGCTAGTGATACTCAGGGTATTCAATGTGGCACCTGGTTCAGTAACAGAATCATAAATCGCCGGTCTCCGTGTGCCATCTCACTCCAAATAAGATGTCTCTACTAAAATCTTATTTGAATACTTCCCTCCAGGGGCAATTCACTATTTTCCATGTTAGCTCATTCCATTGTTCTAGTACTTCCAGCAAAAATTGCTTCTGTAGTTGCCATCCATTGGCACTGCTTCTGGCCACTGATGTTACATAGAACAAGATTTCTCATTAACTTTTAAAGCCCCATTCCACTAAAGCCCCTTTTTAAATGATGTTTGTTGATGGTGGAGCTTTCTGGCTTCCCCGCAAATCACACCAAGCTGTCTATTTCTTAACTTCCTAAGACCTCATTTCTCATTTAATCTACTTTTTTTTTCTTTAGACATAACTTTTCAGTACAAAGAAGCATTGGAGCTCTCCAGACATTTGTTCTTTCATGTGGCACATTACTCAGTGACAGGTGGAAACAAGCCATAAAATGAAACCTTCCCCAGCTTCCTGTGGGAAGATGTATTGCCCCTGGACCCAGGTTCTCAGGACTGATTGATCTTGGTGGCCTGGCACAAGTGGTGAAGCCCAGCAAGGCTGCAAGCATTACCTTACTCCAGCTTCCTGTATGTGAGTGGCTTGGTCCTACTAATCAAAGCTGAAATGTACTTGCAACTGATGAATAGGAGCTTTTCCACACTCTCCATGGCAATGTTAGGCTCAGCACTAGGGCTGAGAGATGCTGTAGGGTCATAAAAACAATTTCAGACCTAGTCCTTTTCCTCATAACTGTATTATTTAGTTGTAGACACAAGACACATGAATCTAACAGCAGACAGTTTAAGAGCATGCAATAACGTGCTATTTGAGAAGAAAGAGTCACAGTTGCTAGCACATAAATTTCTGTAACTGCAGGGGCTCTCTGAGGTGACGGTGGGTTCAGCCTTCAAACACAGATGAGTTTCATGTAAGAAACAGGAGATGGTTAAGGAGTCCAGGAAGAGTACAAATATAACAGAAAGCCCAGAAAGTGAAATTAAGATGCATGTTCAATAGAATGGACGGGAACTCAAGATATTTGTTGGGATAGTGAGAAAACTGGGTGAAAAGGTATTTTGAAGTTTGACTTCCAAGGGCCTTGGAAGCCAAGCAAAGTGTTTGGTCTGACATCACAGACTAACTGGGTTAATCCAGGTATCCATATTGGAGACATTCTACATTTCCATCACTGGTTTGTTCTTACTGCCCACATCTCAGCTTGATGCCTCCTTTTAAGCTTGTTTTGCAAAGTGTTATACTGATTACCATCTGTGAGTCCATCTGTGTGTTCACAAGGACTTGTAGTCCTCTGGAACCCGCTCCCCACCACACACAGGTGTGCAGGCCTCAGCCTGTTGCCAAGGGCTAGAATCAGGAAAAACTCCACCTGTGAGCTGGATTGCCATGGGGCCAGACCGGGGAAGGACATGGAATCGCCGATCTTTTTTCAGTTGCTCCCATCTTCCCCTTTCAATCTAATCTCCTCACTACATACAAGTGCACACACATGCACACTACACACCCATATACCCCTTTGTATTACTTAGAAAGCAGAGCTAAGAGTTTTCCTCCACTTCTGGACTAAGAAAACACCTTTCAGGACTTTAGCTAGGTGGTTGAATCTAATTTGATAAAAATAAGTCATTTCTTTACTCATCCATTTGTACTTTTATAGGAATTTTTAATGCTGTCTCAGTTTTCTATAGTTCTTTTTCAGCCTTGCCTAACACAGAAATTAACCCTTTGGTGGTACAAGTGTCACTTTGATCCCTAATATTCTGTACCATTGAGAAAGTAAGAATATATCAAATACAGCATGCATAAAATAGAGCTCATCAACTCTCTCCCACAACCTCTTTATTCTATGAAAACAAGCGCTTTGAGCATATACATATATATTAAAAGATTTATTATAGGAGTTGGCTCACGCGATTGTGGAGATTGGCAAGTCCAAATTCTGTGGGGCAGGACACAAGTTGGGAATTGTGATTAAGGTTTTTGATGAACTTTCCAGAAGAAGGTGGCTGGCTGAAGCACAGATAGAAATTCTTTTTTCTGCTTGCTGAAATCATTAAGTACCCCTTTAAGCCTTCAACTGATTGGATGAGACTTGTCTCATTGCTGAAGGCAATCTCCTTTATAGGTTTTAGATGTAATCAGCCACAGATACAGTCAATTGACCAATGATTTAAATCCATGAAATACTCATACTAAAAATCAGGTCAGTGTTTGCTTGACCAAACAACCTCTCACCAAAATCTAGCCAAGTTGACAAATGAACTTAACCATACACCAATATAGTAAATTCCACCCATTATTGCAGAGGGTGACATTGATTCATGGAAGTAACATGAATGCATATATTTTTTTCCTGAGAATTTGTCATCTGCTTGGTAAAAATAATTTGGCTATAAATAAGAATGGAAATATGTTTTGGCAGATATTACCGATTCCCTGGGAAAATAAGTCCCCCCACCTAAATCCTGCTCTTCCTCAAGTCTTCTACATCATAGTAAATGGAGCTTACATCCCTCTGCTGCTCAAGCCAGAAATCTGAGTCGTTTTTGTTCTTTACTTTCCCCCAGCATCTATATCCAACAGAAAGTTGTGTGAATTCTACCTTGAATATTCCTCTTTCAAATAACTTCAAGCACATCCACTTTTTTTCATTCTTTATATAACATAGTTTTGAGATGTGATGGGTAGGAAAATAGATACAGGGGAATCAAAGAGACTGTGAGTTGACTTTTATAAATAGGACAGTGAACCTGGAATGGAACCCAACATTCCTGAACCCAAAGCTTTGCACAGGTGACAGAAGCTGGAGTCTTCCTGAGACTTAAAAATTGTCACTTTCAGAAGATCCTAGCAAAGGAGTGAACAAAGAACAATTAATTCTAAAATTTCATTATTTCTTTAGTTTCCTAATACATTTTTTTTTTAAATATAATGTTTAGCATTTCACCATTTTGATATCAGCCTATTTGTATCTGCCATGAATGAACCATGCTTAATGCAGGGTAGTGCCTAGCATATAGCAGTGTTGCAAATACCTAGTGACTGACTGACTAAATGAATGAATGATTTATATGTAGTATGCAATATGTTAGAAAATGATAAATACCATGAGAAAAATTTAGGCCCAGGGTATGGGTGATCAGAAGTAACTGAATGGGGCGAGCCAGGTGGTTGCAATTTTGGATTGTGTGGCCATGACAGTTTTGACAGGAAGCTGTTATTTCAGCAAGGACTTGAAGAAGGTGAGAGAGCTAGCCACTAGGATGGATGTCTTAGGAAAGAACATCTCAGGCCAGTGCAAGGACCTGACATGGAATGTACTTAGATTGGCAGAGAAAGAGCAAGGAGGCCAGCTTCCCACCAGAGGACTCCACCAGTTTGTGCTAAAGAGTTCTGCTCAAGGCTGTGGGATCTTCACAGAGTTGGGATTGGCAAGGAACACATTGTTGGGTTAGGGAAGAGAGATCAAAGATAGGGGTTGGCCTCTCAGTTTGGGGATTTCAGATGAGATGACCTTGGCTAGACATGACATTATGAATTGTTTTTTTTTTTTTTCTATCTGTTGTAAAATCTTAATTAGGTCATACTAATTTTTTTTTACAAAGCTATAAGAATTAGTAACTACTTGCTTTTTGTTCTTTCTTTACATAAAGTACCAGCTTGTCTGAGGTCCTGATTGTCTCTTGTTTTCAGCCAAAACACAAGGAATAAATTGACCACACATGTTCTAGAGATAAGTGAATAAATAGGTCAAATACTAAAAGTAACACCCAATTGTTTAATATTTGGGAAGGCATTGGAGGAATAACCTGAGTTACATATTTGGCACATACAGTTTGAGAAATAAGGGAGACAAAAAGTCTTTGGCAGACAGACCTCAATTATAACCCCACTCTGCCACGTACAACCTGTGTGGTCTTGGACAACTTCTATAAACTTCCTTTTTTTGTAAAGTGATATTAGTAAATTTTATGAATGATCTGATGAAATCCTATTGAGATAATGCATTGCAAATTTTCAAGCACAGTCCCGGCACTAATGTGCATATTAGATTTTAGTGACAGCAGTAATCTTTATTTCTGAAGCCAGTAATGCCTTGAGCCAAAGTGACGCATTTCTAATGGTGGAGTTTCTGGCCCTATGGGAAGAAATATTTTAATGTCTCATCCTTCCTCAAAGGCACATATTTTGCCACAAGATTGGTCCTATATTGCCTGGGACCTTTCCAAAACATGGTGTTTGTGGCTACAGAAGACCTCTTGGATGATTTCCCCAGCAGAAAAAAATTTGACCATGATTCTTATTAAGGTAAAAAGTAGGGCTGCATGTTGGCCCTTTCTCCCCAAACTTTTATTATGAATCAGAGTCTGCTCTATATTTCTGTCTGTACATATCGCCAATCCAAGTCACTTATAACAGCATTTTCCTAGCCTCCTTCTTAGAAAATTAGGACTTCTGCGTCTCTGAAGAAGGCCACTGCTTGGCACCATGGTACACTCACTGGGTTTGCAGTTTTCTATGGGGAGATTGATTTTCTCCCCAGAAATGGTAAAACCTGGATCTAAATGAAAGGGTATTTTGATGAAGTATAACTGTGGTAGGGGGTGGGTGCACTTGGACTAATTTTTTCTTACCAGTGTGAACAGCTTTAACAGTTAATGTACTTATTGGCTGTCTTCTCATGGCAATTTAGCCCCAAACTTATATTCATACACCTCACAATTTAACAGGAAAAGATACCCTCCATCTCTCAGCTTTTATTAACCTAATCTCATTTAAAGACTCTGGCTCTGTTTGGTTCATGGCCAAACCTCTTAGACCAATTGCTGTGGGCAGAGAAACAAAATACTACCACTGACTTTGGTCATTAGGGAGCAGGTGGGCCACTATGATTGATCATCTCAACAAAATCCTATCAGTGTAGTTTCTGGAGAGAAGTGCTAGATGACAAAAGCAATGGAGGGCAATTACAGCTGAGGTTTTGCCCAATAAATTCTTATACTTGTATGTCATTTAGTAGTTTATAAAGTGTTTTCCTATATATTATCTTGAGTCTCACAATCACCACTTGAGTTAAATGCTTGAGAAAACTATACCATAGAGAGATTAAGTGACTTGACTTAATTAGGGTCATAGAGCTAGAGAATGGTGAGTCATAGACTGCTGTCTAATCTTATTCCCCATTTTACGTGATCTCTGACATTAGTTAGCAGGAATAAATGATCTATCTTTTCCGTACACTGCCTATGGGGAAGTGCTTTAGCAATTATTGGGGTATCTGATATGGTGGCATAACTGCTAAGTTAATTACTGTTCATTCAGTACTCCAATCCCTCTTCTCTCCAGCTCTCACTGCTATCCCTTACAATTTCTGACCCAGGCTTACTCTTCTCCTGTTAATTTTGTGCTTCATATTTTTCTAGTCACTTTATTCCCATTATTACCCACCTGTAACTCCTAAGACTAGGGCATTTATCATGGTTCTATTTTTGAGTAAATAACTAACTGGGAAATGTATCCCTCCTAAGATATTTATGAATCAGAAGTCATTGATCGTAGGTGAATGTGTGCAATTTCGAAATCTTCTGGAAATAGTGCTTTAATGATAAAAAAAGGCCTTTTATGATAGACACTGTATCATCTACGCTTTCAAGAACAAAAATGATATTGTGGCATCAGGCCAGCAAGGATAGGGTTGGGATCAGGTTCTTAAAGCACCTATAAGATTTCAGACACCTAGTCTCCATGATAGAAATTAATCACTCCTTGATAAAGTGGTTTTGCAATTACTCATGTCTCTGCAGATTTGGGGTCCTGGCTTTGGGATTCACTGAAGGCATGCCCAGCACAGATGGAAGGAGCAGAAAAGCAAGCCAGAAAGAAATTGGAGAGCTCAGCCCCTTTCCTGGCAATTCACTCATCCATGGCACACCTTCTGGATGCTCTACAAAGTCTTGGCTCCTTATTGGTTCAAGTTACCTTTATTACGATGATAACTGAATTTCCTCCCTGGAATCTTTGGGCTCTCGAGATGCTCCTTTCTGCTTTAAATTGAGGGGACAAAACTCATTTCTCTGCTATGCTTTATCTGGTATTATTTAAAGAAATATGTGATTCCATTCAGCATAAATTTAGCGGGTATGGAGAGGGTTGGTTTCCACCCCACCCCAGACCCAGTGCTTAAAATATATGGAAAATAAGACAAAAGACAAGAATAGATTTGAAAGAACTTCTCAAAAGGCTGCCCCTGGAGCTTATCTCTGCTGATGAAAATCACAGCACTGGAAAGGAAGTGTGGAGGTAAGACAGCAGCACAAGCCAGGAATGAATAAAGAATTTCAGTATGAATTTCAGTGTGGATGAATTTTCTTGTAAATCATGATATTGTGAAGCTCAAACTCATTCAGGTAGCAAATGTTCAGCTTTTTGGCCTGCCACCAAGACAGAACTATAAATGTAGACAATTTAACAAAGATTTTCCTTACTTTACTTTGAATTCTGCACCTTACTTATTCCCTAGTGTTTAAAGCTATCCATTAAAATGAGTTTTAAAGACTAACTTGCACAAAGGCTTAACATTTTTAATGTTTTCTATTTCCTGGATTCATTATCCATATTGTCCAGACCTGAGGAACACTGGATAATTAAATCTCGGTAGGTTAATTGTCAAGTTACTTAAGTTTTGTCCACAGACTTCATTTTTTTGAAACAAAGTAGAATTGTAGTCATTCATTGCCATCTCCTTATATTATTCTGCCTTTGCTAAACTTGATTATTGAATAAGGAACCTACAAAGAGTTCAGTCTTTGGTTTAAAATAGACAAGAGTGTTTGTGGTGCCTATTTTAATGTCCTCCTCTTCTTCTAGGAGGTCATCTTCCATCAAGAGTAATGTATTGTCCATTTATTTCTCTGCTTTATCCTTCATTTAAATTTGTGATTTTATGCTAATTCAAAATGTGGTTTTCAAGTAAACAACAATAATTCACAAATAACAATTTATCTCTGAAAAATTAAAGTTAACTTGGAATCCTTTCTGATACTTCTTCATTAGTAATTCCTTCCTTCTTTCCTTCCATTTTTCCTTCCTTCCTTCCTTCCTTTCTTCCTTTCACATATTTTTATTGAGGGCCTATTCTGTGTAAAGTACTATACTAGGACTGAGGAGATAACAAAGATGAGTAAAACATTTCTATCTTTCATGGAGAAAATGTGATCCAAATGAAAGTTTCAGAAAAGAAATAAATCATACCTAGATAATGGTAGCAGGGAAGGAGATGATGGCAAATGGGCTCACTTGAAACCACAGTTAATATCATCACAACCTTGGAGATTTCTATCAGTTTTGTGCTGATGGATACATGCAATCAGGCAATTGGCCTTTTCATCAAGAATGGGGCTACTTGAAAGTGCACATATGAGATAACTATACACTGCTCTTATCTCTCTTACCTGCTTTGTACTTAGCAATTTCTTTGTGACTTCTGCATACCTTGGCTTGGGCCTTCTATCTGCCTCATTCTACAAAGGAAACAGAAAACATAATAACCAAACATTTGAGTAAATTCCGTAGCATGGAAAAGAAAAATAGAGGCAAGTAGAACAAGATATAATAGAGAAAAAAAATATATGATAGAGACTACTAGGGAAATAAAATAAATATTTACCATACTTCCATAGTAAAATGCAGAAGCACTTATATTGGTTTACAAAAGAAAAATAAAAAAAAGCAAAAGCTGGTGTGAAAAAAGCTCAATTAGAAAACAAAACAAACAAAAAAAAGCTTTTGAAGACTAAAATAGCACCATGGAGTAAAGGGGAAAAATTCAGTGTAACTTCTGGCTGACCAAGATGGCAGCATGAGATGCTATGAGGCGCTGTTCCCTCACAGAATCTTTGAGCAACTAGAAAAACTTGCAGTCATCTTCCTCAAAACTCTGGAAAACAGTTAAAAGATTTCAGTAACTGGGTGAGTGCCAAATCAAGAAACACATCTTTAAAAGCAGTAGGAGAAGTGCATGGTACCCTTGCTGTTCCCTCCCACAACCACTCCCCAGGCAGTGGAGAGTCAGCCAACATCCCATTGTGGGTCCCTGGCCCTGTTCCAGAGGGAGCAGAGTAGCCCCTATGTGCATGTTGGGGTTCCTGTATGTCAGTGCCAATCTATTGAGTGACAGCCTACTGAACCAGGAAACTTGTCTCTGGCTCACTCTCTGAAAGTTTCCATGCAAGCAGAAGCAGCTTGCAGACAATTAAAGTAGTGTAAGAAACAAAGTCAAAACAGCCCAGGGCAATGGTTACTGGCTTTAAGACATATCATAGATCAACCAGGAGGTGGGGGGAATAGAACAGGCATTCTGATTCTTGTAAACAAGAGAATTACTAAGACCATGAGCCAGAGAAGGCCCAGAGCCAGAAAGGCTTAAAAAACACTGAGAGGACCCTGTGTTTCACTTTAACCTCAAGAAAATCTTCTTATAGGAAGGCTAAATTCAGAAGGAGGGCAGAACCAATTTGCAAAGAATGAGAAAGATTTTTTTTTTTTTTTGCTTGGTTTGTTTGTTTTGTTAGCTCATGGCATTGAATGGCATTCAAGGAATTCTCTGCCATCTCACTAGCTGGGTATAAGTTTAAAGAACAGACAGGGAATAAATCCCAGAGATACCACTTTAAAATATTAAAATGCACAGCATGCAACAAGAGATTTTAAGACAAGGCAAGAAAATGGACATGATAGCCCGGCCAAAGGAACAAGATAAAAATCAAGAAACCACTAATGAAGAAGACAAGGCTTTGGAGATACTGGACAAAGACTTCAAAAAAATGATCTTTAATATGCTCAAGGAGATAAAGGAAAACATGCATAAATAACTGAGGGATATTGGGAAAAAGGAGTAGACAATATAAGAATCTCAAAAAAGAGACAGAAAATTTAAAAAGAAACTAAACAGAAATGCTGTAGTTGACTACAATAACTGAAATGAAAAATTCTCTAGAGGGTTTCAATAGCAGATTGGACCTGGCAGAATAAAGGATCAGTGAATTTGAAGACAAGACAATGGAAATGATTAAGACTAAGGAGCACAAACGAAAAAGAATGAAAGAAGTGAACAGAGCCTAAGAGACCTGTGGGAAACTATCAAGCATACCAATATATGCATTATAGGATTCCCAGAAGGAGAAAGAGAGAATGGAGCAGAAGAAATATTCAAGGGAATAATCACAGAAAACATTGCAAATTGAATGAAAGACATGAATATGTGCATTCAAGAAGTCCACCAAACCCCAACAGGATAAACTGAAAGAGAATCAAACCCAGACACATAATAGTCAAACCATTGAATGCCAGGACAAGGAAAGTGTTTGGAAATCTGAGAGATAAAAGCAACATGTGAGGTACAAGAGAGACCCACCAAGATTACATGCAAATATCTCATCAAAAAACATGGGGACAAGAAGGCAGTGGGACAAAATATTTAAAGTGCTGAAAGAAAACAATTGCCAACCAAGAATCTTATATCTGGAGAGACTGTCTTTCAAGTTAAGGGAGAGATGAATAATACATTCATAGATATTACAAAACTAAGGCAGTTCTTCACCAGTAGACCTACCTTACAAGCAATGCTAAAGGGAGTTCTTTGGACTGAAAGGAAAGAGTTCTAGGCAATGGATCAAAATGACATGAAGAAATGTAGACCTCTGGTAAAGGTAGTCACATGAGTAATTATGTCAGTACCAGAGTATTATATTTTTGGTTTGTAAACTCCACTTTTTACTTGATACATGTTCTAAAATGCAAATGCATAACGAGTATTGATAAATACATGATTCGGGACATACAACACATAAAGATATAATTTTTTTCAAGTGCAACAATAAGGTTGGGTAGACAGAGGGTTATAGAATCAGTGTTGGTGTATGCTATTGAAGTTGATATTAATCAAATGTGATTGTTAGAAACTATTTAAACCCCATGGTAACCACAAAGAAAATATCTGAAAATATATACAGAAGGAGATGAGAAGTGACTCAGAAACTACAAAAAAAAATCAAATAATTATTAAAGAAGTAGGCATTAATGGATGAATTGGAGAGCAAGAAAGGTATTAGACTTGCAAAGACTATATATAACAAAATACCAAAAGAGAGTCCTGCATTATCAATAGTTAATTTATATGTAAATGTATTAAATTCTGTAGCCAAAAGGCAGAGATGGACTGAATGGATAAAAAGCATGATCCAACAATATGCTGTTTACAAGAGACTCACCTTAAATCAAAGACACTAGTAGATTGAGAGTTAATGGATAGAAAAAAATATACCATGCACAGAGTAACCAAAAGAAAGCTGGGGTCAAAAAAAAAAAAAAAAAAAAAAAAAAGAATCAAAAACTGCTACAAGGGATAAAGCCAGTCACTATAAACTGATAAAGGGACCAAATCAACAAGACATAACAATTATAAATATACAATGTCAGAGCCCCAAATTAAAGAAAGCAAATATTGTCAATTTTCAAGGGAGAAATTGTTGTACATAAATAGTAAGGGGCTTAAATATATCACTTTCAATAATGGATAGATCATCTAGACAGAAGATCACTAAGAAAATAGAAGATTGAGCAATACTGCAACCATCTAGAACTAATAGACATATAGAAAACAATTTGCCAAACAACAGCAGGATACACATTCTCCTCCAGTGCATATGGGTCATTCTCCAGGAGAGACCATATGTTAGCTAACAAAACAAGTCTCAATAAATTTAGAAATATTGAAATCATACCCTGTATCTACTCTGACCACAAAGGAATGAAGCTAGAAATCCCTAACAGAGGGAACTGGAAAATTCACAAATATGTGAAAATTAAACAACACACTTTTAAACTATCAATGTTTCAAGAAGACATCACAAGAGAAATTAGGAAATATCTTGAGGCAAATGAAAATGAAAACACAAATATCAAAACATATGGCATGCAGCAAAGGAAGGGCAGAGAAGGAGATTTATAGCTCTAAATTCTTACATTAAAAAAGAAGAAAGATCTCAAATCAGACCTCTAACCTGATGAAGGGAGGATCTGGAAATAGAAAAACAAACTAAACCCAAACTGAGCAGAAGGAGGGGAAAAAACAAAGATTAGAGCAGAGATAAATGAAATAGAGAAAAGAAAACAATAGATGCCCTGATCAAGATGGTGGAGACACTTCAGGGCTCATTGTCCTCACAGAAGATTTAAACAACCAGCAATAACTGGCAGAAACATCTTTCTCAAAGCTACAGAGAGCAATTAAAGGATTGCAGTAAGATGGCGAGTGCCAAATCAATAAAAAGGCTACTTAAAAGCAGTAGGACCTTGTGGCACCCTGGCTGACACCTCCCTCACCCCTCACTGGCTTGATGCAGAGCCAGCCTATGGTCCCAGCATGGTTCAGTGGTCCCAGTTTCAGAGGAGCAGAGTACCTACTTGGAGTACCTCAAGTGCATTCTGGGAACATGTATGTCTGGCCCAATCTGTCTGGTGGTGGCCTAAGGGACTCACCATCCCAGAATTTGCCCTGTGTGTAGAAGGCAGTTTACAGAGCTCTTTACATATTACTGTGGATGAGCAGTCAAGATGTTCTGCCTTGGACAAGGGATTGCTGGTTGTAGGACATACAGTGCAGTGCCCAGAACCATAAGGAAACTATTTCCTAGGGAAGAGTAGACATTCAGAACCATGTAAATGGGAGAATTCTTAGGGTTATGCATGCATGCCCAAGACAAAACCTAAGCACATAAAGAGTCAGAGAGGCTCCTCTGCTTTGGCCTGGAGCTATTCTGTATATTCATTGTATGAATAAGCCCTGAAGGAGAGCACTTGCATATGTCAATCTGCAGAGACTGGTAAAGGTGTATACTTTTATTTCCTTCTTCTTCTTTTTTTTTTTTTTTTTTTTGTCTGTTAGCTACTGGCATTCAAAAAAAGGTCTGTCTTAACACTAGCTAGATACAAGCTTAAAGAACAGACTCTTCAGACTCAAAATTCCAGTGATAGCACATTAAAATATCAAAATGTCCAAGTTGCAGCAAAAGGTTACAAAATATACAAAGAAAAAGGAAGTGATGGCCCAGGGAAAGAAGATTAAAGCATTAGAAGCCATCGATGAAGATGACCAGATTTGGGACATACCAGGCAAAGACTTAAAAAAAAAAAAAAAAGTTCTAAATATGCTCAAAGAGCTAAAGGTAAACATGGACAAAGAACTAAGGGAAACCAGGAAAACAACAGATGATCACAAAGAGAAGATCAATAGAGAGGTGGAAATTGTGAAAAGGAACCAAAGAGAACTGAAGACCACCATAACAGAAATTAAATATTCCCTAGAGGAGTTCAATAGCAAATTGGAGCTGGATGGAAAAAAAATCAGTAAACTTGAAGATAAGACAATTGAAATAATTCAGTTTGAGGAGCAGAAAGAAGAGTGAAGACATGTAGGCAGAAATTAGGAACCTGTGGGACACCATTAAGCATTTCAGTATATGCATTGTGGGAGTGACAGAAGAAGGAGAAAAAGTGGCAGAAAGAATATTCAAAGAAATTGGCTGAAAACTTCCCAAATCTAAGGAAAGACATGAATATCCACATCCAAGACACTCAATGAACTCCAAACAGGATAAACCCAAATAGAACCACTCCTCAACATTGTATTATAATCAAACTGCTAAATGCCAAAGATGAGTATTCTGAAAGACGCAAGAGAGAAGCAATGTGTCACATACAAAGGAGATGCAATAAGACTAGGTACCTATTTCTTATCAAAAGCAAGAAGGTAGTAGGATGACATGTTAGAAGTGGCAAAAGCAAAATTACCAACAAAGAATTCTATATTTTGAAAATCTGTATTTCAAAAATGAGGGATTAAGACATTACCAGATAAACAAATGCTGAGGGAGTTTGTCCACCACTAAACTATCCCTGCAAGAGGTGCTGAAGCGGGGTCTGAGGTTGAAAGTAGAGGACACTAGACAATAGAACAAAGCCACACGAAGAAATAATTATCTCTGTTGAGGGTAAGGACATGGATAAATATAAACATCGTACTATTTTATTTCTGGTTTGTAACACCATGTTTTACTTCCTACAGGAAATAGAAGGCAAATGTACCAAATGTAATGATAAATCAGTGGCTTGGGACTCAAAATGTATAAATATGTAATTTGTGACAAGAACTACATGAAGATGCTGGGGGCAGAGGGGTATAGGTACATAGTTTGTTCATATTGTTGAAATTAAGTTGGTATTTCAGTTTGGTAAAGCTGCCGGAATGCAATATACCAGAAATGGGTTGGCTTTTACAATAGGGATTTATTAGTTTATGAATTTACAGTTCTAAGGCCATGAAAATATCCTGATAAAGGCATCAATAGGAGGATACATTCTCTGTAGAAAAGCCAATGTCATCCGGGGTTCCTCTGTCACATGTGAAGGCATGTGGCCAGTGTCTGCTGATTCTTCTCTCCTTGGTTTCATTGCTTTCAGGTTCTGGCTCTTTCAGTTTCTGCGGGTCTTTGGTTGCTTCTCCTGGGGCTTTTCTCTGTACGATTTCTGGGTGTTTCTCTCTCATCTCTCTCCGGGTATTTCTCTATCTAAGCAATCTGGGCTTTTCCTGTCTTTTTTTCCTCATAAAGGACTCCAGTAAAGGATGAAGACACACCTTGAATGGGGTGGGTCACATCTCAATTGAAACAACCTAATCAAAAGGTCCCACCCACAATAGGTCTGCACTCACAGAAATGGATTAAAAGAACATGGCCTTTTCTGGGGTACATAACAGCTTCAAACCAGCACAGTTGGTACAAAAGCAGATGAGGCTGTTATAGACCAAGGATATTAATTTTAGGACCCATGGGAAATACAAAGGAAATATTGGAGAATATGCAAACTCAGAGACAGAAATTAGGATACAGGTTGTGAGCATTGGGGGGCAGAGGGAATGGGGAGTTAATGCATAATTGGTGTATGGTTTCTTTATGAGGAGATAAAGTTTTAGTAATGGACGGAAATGAGGATACCACAACACAACCACAACATCGTGAATGTGATTTATCACTTTGAATGGTATGCTTGGGAGTGGTTGAGATGGTAATATTTATGTTGTATATATTTTCCCACAACTGAAAAAAAAAAAAAAAAGAAAAGGCAGCTCAAAGAGATAAAGACAATTAAATTCAATACTTTATTCTGGATGGGATCTAGCAAGGGAGGAGAAAAGACTGATGGGCATTATTGAGATATATGAAAAAACTGGAATATAGTTTGTAAGCATTATATCAATGTTAATTTTCTTGAGTTTGACAGGTGCTTTAAAGTGGTTACATAAGAGATGTCTTTGTTCTTAGGAAATGTGCATGGCAGTATTATGTTTTCAAGGAACATGATACATACAACCTACACTCAAGTGCTCAGAAAATGGATAGATGATAGATAGATAGATGGATGGATAGATAGGCAGATAGATGGATGGATGGAAAGAATTAGCTTCCCAGAGATGGTGTAACACATTACTGCAAACTCAGTGACTTAAACAACAGGAATTCATCCTTTCACAGTTCAGGAGGCCAGAGGTCTGAAATCAAAGTTTAGGCAATGTTGGTTCCTTCTGGAGATTCTAAGGGCGGTTCTGTTCCATGCCTTTCTCCTAGTTTCAGCAGCTACCGTCAATCCCTGGTGTTCCTTATTGCATCACTCCAGTCTTTGCCTTCCTCCCCATGTCCCTGTCTCCTCTGTGTCTGTGTGTCTCTCTGTGTCCATTCTTCTTCTTTTAAGGGCATCAGTCATTGGATTTAAAGCCCCCCTAAAATAAGGATGATTTTATCTCAAGTTCCATAATTACATCTGCAAAGACTCTACTTCCTAATAAGTTCACATTCTGAGATTCCACGCGTATGTGAATTTTGGGGGACCCTACTCAACCCACTACATATAGTTTGGGAATATTGTCTTCTAATTCAAAATACTACACATTTATTTTTAAATTAAATAGATTAGAAATTATACAGAGAAGAAATTAAATCACCAAAATTCCACTCCGAAGAAGAAACTACAGTTAATGTTTGTTGATTATCCATTCAGATATCTCTCTGTGTTTGTATGTGCTTTTGTTCATATTGTGTAAAGATGTAAAACTGGATGAATGAGGTGTAACTGGGAAAAATAAAACATCCCATTGTCCTAGATGAAAAATAACACAGTTCAATTTTTATTGAGTCTTTATAAATGGTTATTTCAAAGTCTGGGACTTTGTGTAGTTAAGGGGAGAGGGGACACATTAATGAAACATCAATGAGCTACTTGCTTATTCCTTCCAGACCCAAGAGCACAACTTAACAGTAGGGGATAAGGGAAAGACACCAACTCTGTTCTGCAAAATGTGAAATAGTTGTACTGCTTTGAGAAATGGGAACTTAGAAATATCTTTTCCTTCTTTATAGGTCTCTGATAATCAGTGTTTGTCTTTGGGAGGTTTGAGGTGTGGGTGTGGGTGTGGGTGTGTATGAATCACTGAATGGTGTTAAAATGCTCTTAGTTATTGAATAATTTAGAAAGATTATGTTTATGCTCCCCAAACCAGTGTAGGTGTTTGTTCACACTCTACATCTTTGTCAATGCTGGATTTTGTCACTGTTTATAATATTTGCAAACCTGATGGGCAAAATATTGTTATTGCAATTTTCAGCCTCACTGGTAATAAAAGAAATGTTTGTCCAGCATTTGTATTTCTATGACGAATTTCCCATTTCATACTTTGCAAAGTTCATCATTAATTTTTAATTTTTCTTAATTTGTCTACATGAATCATACAATGTGTTAGAAAACCTGAGATATAAATTTTCTCAGAGATTGGTATTTGCATTTTAACCTTGTTTATTGTAGTCTTTATGTACAGAAACTTAAAATTCTACATATTACTCTTCTATTTAATGTTTTCTGACTTTTTGTTATGGTGAGAGGCAACCTTTCCATCATCAAGATTATAAAAACATCAGCGATTTTATACTATCTGGTTGCATTTCTTTTATATTTTAATATTTGACCCTTCAACAATTAATTTTCTGTGAGAAATTAGATAGAAATAAAGCTGTAGTTTTCTTTGTCAATGGCTAGGGTGAAATAGAGGTTTGTGTACTTATTTTTAAAAGATGAATTTTGACAGGAATGATATTGTAAATCATGATCCATTTAGGTAGACATTGAGATTCCACTTCTAAGTATCTCTAATTCTCAGTTACTTACAGAGGAAAATAAATAGTACTGTCCTTAATGACTGCGGAGAGTATGGTGGCTTTTGTGCTGTTTAATTATTCAACAAATATTTACTGAGTGCCTAATATGTGCCAGGCACTGTTTAAGGAACTTTTGAAATATTACTGTCCAAAACGACAAAAAATCTGGTCTTGTAGGACTTACATTCTCCTGTAAGTTTATTCTAGAATGAAATCCCTATGGGTCCATCACAGTCATCAAGATGGTCTTGTATCCTGGTTTGGTGGTGGTTTCTAGTCTGTTGGCTTAAATTATTTTCATACTTCTGTTCTCCTGGGAGGGTCTGTCAGTTGTGGAGTTTGGATGAGAGTTGTAACAATCTACACAGCACTGCTTTGAGGGAAATACAAAAGAAGGGACACCTTTTCACAAAAAGATTTAGTACTCCTCTCTGGAAGTGGGATGCATTTCTGCATTTCTGAGATTTGGATGCCTTAGTCATATTTTCTGAAAATTTGTTTGAGGATTTTCTCAAAAAAAAAAAAAAAAAAAGCAACCCACACACATAAGTGCTCTCTCTCCAGTTAGTCTCTTCTGTTTTCAATGTATCTCTCTTTGGAGATTTTATTGAACTGCAAACCCCGTGAAGCTTTTATGACTTTTACCTAAGAAGACATTATGTAGATGGTGAGAAATAAATAATGGATTAAAATTCCTCTATATTAATATTTATTAACCTAGGTTCTTTGAGTATATCTGTTCTTGCCAGACCTAAGCAAAAGAAATTGGGTAAGTAGCACAGGCCACTGGATATCACAAAGTTAGTTATTACTAATAATATAATTTATTGACCAAGTTTTTCCCACAGGAAAACTTAGTTGCTAGGAAGATCCATGAAAAAAACTGAAAAACTTCTAGGTAAGAAAAGGAGCTGATTTTTTCCATTTACTTATCTCTGCCATCTCTGGGCTAACCAGTACATACCATTTACCACATCTTGCTTATCTACAGTCTTGTTTGATTCATTATGTATTGGATATGTAATTTTTTCTCTTTACCTATTTTCTCTTTACCTATATTCTATGCTTCTTTAGGGAGGGTTCAGTCTTGTTTTTTGCCTCTCTTTACGTTTTTCCAAATTTCCCAAAGGAACACATTCAACTCTGGGGGGGACAGCAGATACTCAATAATTAATTTGGAGTATGTGTCTGGCAGCTTTTGGTACTTAATGATGCACCACAAAAACTTACTTCAAAAATCATCCATTTACTTAGCTCACAATCTAATGGGTTTGCAATTTAGGTTGAGCTCCTCTGGTCTCAGCTGGGCTTCCTCTTCTGTCTGTCATCAGCTGTAGTTCTGTCATCATCAGCAGGCTAGACCAGGCAAGTTCACAGACTGGCTCAGGGTTCCAAGAAAGAGAGCAGAAGCATGCAAAACTCCTTGAGGTCTAGGCTCAGAACGGACACACCATCAATCTGCCACCTTCTATTGGGCAAAATAAGTCACAAGACCATCTTAGGTTGAGAAGGGAAAATTAATGTCACTTCCTGAGGGGATGATCTGCAGGTCATATTACAAATGATGTGGGTACAGAAAGAAGAATAATTGTAGCCATTTTGCAATATACCACATGGTACAAATATACTTTTGACAACAAATTATGGTATATAAATTATACTTAGATACAATGATCTAAAAAAGTCATTCCAGTGACTGTCTTTGGTGTCAAAAATGTTGACAAGAATAGAAACAATAAAGGTTGTCCTAGGGATGCATCTGATAATAGCGAGCCTTTTCCCTACTTCTTTCTACGTTTTTAAATGAAGATATCATGGGATTGACTCCATGTTACTTAGAAAGATTTTTTTTTTCAAGTACCAGTAAGGCTGGGACCTGAGCAGTTCTTACTTTAATCCTAGAGCCTAGGCTATTAAACCTGAAACAGCACGACTGACTCCCCCAAGCATGTAGAAACTTGCCCAAACCATTTTCCATACTTGCAAACTTTAACACATTTATTCTCACAGGTTAGTGATAATGTAGAAAAAATCAAGGATTTTGGAACAGACAGAATGAGGTGTGAATCACTGAATTTTCCTACTTATTAGTTGTATGATCCTGGGCTAGCTACTTAATTTCTCTTAGCATCTGTTTTTTTTTTCCCTATAATATGAGGATAACACCAATCTTGTTTTGAAGGTTAAATATACAGCAGGAGGATAGCCACTGGTACATACTAGGCACCCAATGATTTTTTTCCCATTCTTTTCTTTATTTACTTGAATTTTATTGTTATTGTTATTGTTAAGGTTTGCCCTAGAAGTAGGTGGGAAGATCTATTATACCTTTGTTTTCATTTGAGGTAAAAGAGAACTCAAGGGATCTCTTTCTCAGGATTAGATTTCTTGGTGAGTCAGAAACATCGCATAGGTTGTCCTGAGCTACTTTATCCCTAGTCCCTACATCTGCACTATGGAGATGTCTAAACTTCCATTTCTGGAAGGATTAATTATTTACTGAGGATATTTCATATAAGCCAGATACAAGCTCATTTCTTTTTAATAAAGAGGAAGACTTCCCCTAGTTCCTGGGTTATTCTGTGCCTTGATCAGTTGTCATTGGCAGGGCAGGTAGTTATGTCAGCTTTCTTCAAGGTTAGGTATCCATAAGTGTAGAGTAAATGTTGCCTCCATGTTATGATCTAAACAGTTCCCAAATAGACACCACCTTATCCCAGTTCTTACCCCAATGCTAGTGTGCTGGTTTGAATCTATTATGTCCCCCACAAAAGCCATGTTCTTTAATGCAATCTTGTGGGGTCAGACTTATTAGTCTTTTGATTTGGGTGGGACCTTTTGATTAGGTTGTTTCCATGGAGATGTGACCCACACAACTGTAGGTGAGGCCTTTTGACTAGATCATTTCCATGGACGTGGGTATTAATCAGCTCACTGGAGTCCTTTAGGAGAGATCACAGAGAGAAAGAGCTCAGAGAAACCGAGAGAGACATTTTGGAGAGAAGCTAAGATGTGTAATCTGGAGTTTACCCTGGAGAAGCTAAGAGAGGACTCCTAGATGTCTAGAGAGAAACCAAGCAGGCAGCTGATAGAAGCTGAAGAGACAGAAGTTCAGAGACATTTTAGAGAAACCCATTTTGAAACACAACCCAGGAGCAAAGGACCAGCAGATGCCAGCTATGTGCCTTCCCAGCTCAGATGTGTTCTGGACACCATCGGCCTTTCTTCATTGAAGGTATCCTCTTGTTGATGCTTTAGCTTGGACTCTTTTATGGCTTTAGAACTGTAAACTTATAACCTAATAAATCCTTATAAAAGCCAATCCATTTCTGGTACTTTGCATAATGGCAGCCTTAGCAAACCAGAATAGCTAGTTATATGAAATAGGAAAACAGAAAGAAGGTTTCTCTTTAGCATAAAATAACAGCAACCACCCAGTTCCCCAACTCAACCCATCTTTGATGTCTCTTCTTTCCTCATTCCCCATACCCAATAATTAATCACCAAGTCCTATAATTTCTATTCTCAACCCTCATTCCTCCAGTACTATATTATGCTTATCCCTATGTAGCACCTGCCACACTGTGTTGAAATTAGCTTTTTATTAACCAATCGCCTCAACTACACTGTAAGCCTTTTGAGGATAGACATTGAGTTTATTCATAGTTGTATTCTTAGTACTTGACTCATGACATTACATTACCTAGTTCACAGCAGCTGCTCCAAATATGTCTGTAGAATAAACAAATTACTTGTAGCTTTTAGTTAAGGCATTTACCATTAAAACACAAATGCATGCATGGGGCCTGACTGAACCTCTTAGGACCCACGTCCACGCAGGAATGGAGAAGTGTCTGCAAGCATCAGTCAGGAAGTCACCAGGGAAAGATGGGGGTGGTTTACTGAAGTTTAAACTCAGTAATCCACTCTATAAATAAATACAAATAGGGTTAATATTCAGCTACCAGGGTCCAAGACTCTGCTTCCAGATTATTATTTATTCAACACCACTTTCCATTAGGAATTTCCCTCCTTAAAATCCTCTGGAGACTCCTTATTTTCTATGACCTCAAATATTAATTCCTCTACTTGACTTTCAAGATCCTCCTTAATATGGCCCTAGCATCACTGGTCAGCATTCTTCCCCACTTCTCTTATCAGCCTTCCTCTCGCTCCTGCAAAAGGGTTGCATTTCATTTCTCTCATTTTTCTCTTCAAACCCTACTTGTTCTTCAAGTCTCAGTAGCAACTACACATTTATAATGAATCCTTTCCCTGACCATTATAGTTTTCAAAATGTCCATGCCTTCATAATCTATGCCCCAGAATTCAGTATTTAATTATATTCTGACTTAAATTATTTATAGCCATTATGTGTTAGTAATGTTAAACCATGCCTGATACCACAGTGACCTCCTTATCTTCCCCACCTCGTGCTTTATCCCCATTAGGCATTTAATTAATATGTGTTGAGTGGCTGGCTGACTGATTGATAGTAAGCACTTATCAAATCCCTGGCCCATTGCTTTACAAGCTTTTACATGCATTTTATTTAGAACGTTGTAAATGCAGGGAATGAGGCACTTGCTGTACCTGCATTTAAAATGATTGATAGAAGGGATGTTTTTCTTGATACCGTTACTCCCCTTTACATTTTGCAGATTCCTGCATCTGTTTTGGAAAGTTCAGAGTGATTTAGTGTCTATTTCTGAGATTCTTATCAACTCAGGGCTTTGGACTTAAAATTGATACAACAGTGAAATAGCAAAGGAAGAATACTTGCAAACCACAGGAGATTTTATAACAAGTTGGACAAATTGCACATCATTAGGGGACTTGGTATTTTAGATAATTTATATTTTATACAATTTATTCCAAGTAAAACTTTTTATGTATACTTTCAAATATTTTTGAAATAGTCTTATAATAGTTACTAATCTATTCATTCACTTCAAGACAAAAACATTTTTTGGTCCTCACTATGTTCCAGATGCTGTGGTACGAGTTAGTAACAGAAACATAAGTTAAGATTCAGTCCCTGCTCTCCAAGAGTTCTCAGTGACATGGAACAGTCAGAAATGTCTCTGATATTACTCAATCCACAGTGCAACTGTTCTAACAAAGCAACATCCGAGATGCCATGGAAGTGAAAAGAAACCTGCTATGACAGATAGAATGATGACTAACAGTGCCATCTCTCTTTGTGGCTGATGTAACCCATCCCATATCACCAATAGATTTAAACAATATTTATGAAAATTCAGCTAAATGGCAGGTACTATGCAAAGTGCTTTCTTATGAAATTTGGGTTCCTGATTAAAATGTGACATTGGGGGAAGATATCCTATGGAAAGCAAACAAGAGCACACAAAAGTCCAGGTTTGTCATCGCAGCAAGCCAAAGTACTTAAAACTTCAGCGTATCCCAGTACTGTGGGAACAGTATTGGGGAGGTCATCAGCACATGCTGAAACATTCCCCTCAGATAAGGCATACTTTGGTTAGATGTGCATTCTTCCACCGGAGCCTCTTTAAGGGATGTGCAGCAGAAGTGCAGTGGAAGCCAGGCCTCGTGACCACCAGACCATTCTGCTATTACTAACAGTGTGTTCTTGAACAGATCACAGAATCATGACTTGAGAAGAGGGAAAAATATTATGGCATTTGGGAATTAGAAGAGTAAGTCAGGGGTGAGGCCAAAAGGGAGGATGAGAATACAGATATGACAAAGATTAGCTTTTTTGATTTCCTTTTCTAGCCTTCCTCCTAATGGAATTCCCACACTAAATAAGTTTGCTCTGCTGACTTTTACTGTGATCAGCCTGGTGTTACTAACCCCAATCACAAAGTGAAGTCAGCAAAGCTGACCTGAAGTGCCAATGTTCCTCTAAGCTCGTTTCCATAGCACTTCTCTGCACTTTCCATGCCCCTCCCTTCCCAGGTACCCAGTACTTTTTGGTTCTCTAATCTACCTAATCAAGAAGGAAAATATCTGATGAAATCACTTCAAAATGAAGCCTGAGAGGCTCTGTGTTACTCTTTTAGGGCTGACATCTTATTCAACAAGAATGAAATAATATTTGTAAGGCATTTGGCTGTCGAAAAACCTTTAAGTATAATCTTTAGCCTCACTTGCATCTTCCTATAACACTAAAAACTAAATAGTGCAGGCCTCAGGTTTTGTCATCACCATTACATAGATGCAGTAAGTGAAAGATGGGGATTTTGAGCCCCAGGCTGCCGATAAACAAGTTGGAAACGTTTTCCCTGTATCACAACTAGTTCTCATAACCCATTTCAGCACTAATGTTAAATGAGCTTCTGAGTGGTGTAGGGAAAGGGGCACATGGCACCCTTCTATTCTCCTATCTTGAATAAAAACAACTGTCCTTCATGTCTCCCAGAGTTCATAATTTGGTCACTTGCTGTCCTTCCAAAAAAAAACAAAAGAAAACAGAAAACAATAATAACAAGGGAAAGGAAAGATAAAGGGAAGGAGAGGGGAAGTGAGGGAAGGCGAGAGGAGGGGAGAGGAGGGGAGGACAAAAACTGCTCAGAGAGTTTTCAGAGCCTTGTTAGAAAAGCTAACTTTCAAAATCAGCTTCCGTACATCTTCTTTTTTTTTGTCCATCTTCCTCCCTGAGAAGAAAACTCTGATGACAGTTGGGCCACTTTTACTTATTAAACACAAGAGCAAAGAAATCCATCGCCAGCTCCATCCCCCACAATTGTAATTGCAAGCAAAATGTTTGACTAAAATTCTCTGAAAAAATATCTACCCATGCAGTCCCAAGAATTTAATTTTTATTTTCTTCTTTCTTTTAAATTGTGTTATGGATAATAATATTCTTGCAAAACTTAGCAAGTAAAATGATTTCCTTAATAATCTTGCACATTCTATGTAATCAATGTTGTATCGTTAGTTGATGGTTTTTTTAACAGCAATAATATTAGGCATTTCTTCCAGGGCTTTTCCTTAAGCAAATGGATTTGAACAAAGTGAAGATGACCCGTGGAAAACCCCAGTATGACTTGAGACCCATTCAAGAAAAAACACTACTTGAGAGCCTACTGTGTGTAGTGTACTGGATGGAGCCCAGAATGAAGTGGAAAATTGACATTTATCAGGGCAAATCTTTGTGGTAAATATCACCAGTTTGTTTATGGTGGCTTGCAGCCAACCTCTCCTGTGACTGACATGGAACCCTCTTTATAGTGTACGTTGACTTCCACAACTAAGCATTTCTCTCTTGTTTCCATTACAAAAATTCAACCATCCAAGCCACTATTTTCAGTTAAAGCAGAAAATACTCTCCTTTTAAGCTGGAACATGCACATGCACACACACACACATGCACACACATGCACATATGCCCACACATGCATATACACACATACACACATGCACACACATGCACATATGCACACACACGCACATGCACACACACACGCACATGCACACGTGCACACACATGCACACACACATGCACACACGCACATGCACACACATGCACACACACGCACACACATGCACATGCACACATCTTACTAGGAGGACTCCTCTCAGGGATAGCCCAGAGTTCCTCCCTCAGCCCTTGCTTACTAGAATAAGACTTTCAGGTCCTCTCCTGGAAGGATTTAGAGGCTAACTCCACGCCTAGTTTTTGGCTTCTGTGCGAAATTATGTACAAAATACAATAGGGATGTGGAACGCCTGCCCCAGCATTAGCTGAGGGTCTCCTTTAGGTGTGGCTACGGAGGAATTGAGTCACAGCTTCCAAATTTACCATTTCCATCCCTTGATTCTCATGTGTGGGTCAGCTTGAGGCAGGAGCAGGGAATGTAAACATGAGCAGTATAGAAATCATGAGATACACAAAACTTGGCTGATTTTGCCTACTAGCCGAAGGCTTTTTTGTCTAAAATTGATTTTTTTTGTAATAGAAGCATTTCATAAGGCAATGAATACCGGGCATTTTTTATAAAGCAAATAAACTAGTAACATTAAATTCCAGTCCATGTCCTGGGGCTTAGCCTCCATTCAACGTAATCTCCACCTTCTATAGCTACCACTGTGATTCCGGCCAATGAGGATTGATATTTAGGACGGTGATTCCAGTGCCCCAAGTGGTCCTTGGACTTTCACTTTGTTATACCAAGACATTAATGGATTCAAACATTGTAGATGAAAACCTTTCTCTAAAGACCAAATCAACCAAAATTTTCACTTAAAATTTTGGAGAGCTGGAGGTGGAGAAAGTCCACCTACTCAAGCCCCCCAGTTTTTCTATATTGCAGATGTCTCTGGTTTTGAACAATAGGAGTATAACATCCCCAGCAAAGTCTTGTTGCTAACTGGAAATTATCATGTCTTACAGGGCAGTGCAATAAAGAAAAAATGGCATTTTATGTTGACATAATTATTGTGGTTTATTTTCAGGGACATAAATTGTAGCGACTCAACAGACTAAATTTAACACAACTTAAAATTACATGTAGCCACAGTAGACAGTGGCATAAACAAAAAATGTCAGAGAAAATGCAAGTCTTTAGCTGTTTCAAACTTTTTTCAAACTTCTTTTTAGCTGTAGAGTCACTGTTGAAATTGAATTGTATGTTTAATTTCATTAAAAAACAGAAAAAAAAAAAGAGTTCTCTGCTTGCTGTTGCCTGAAAGCATTTCCTATCTTGACTACCACCCCACCACTGCCTCAAAAGTTCTTGAGGGATTGTGAGGAACTTATCCTGAGGCATAATTCCAAACCCACTGGTCAAGATTTGGGAGGTGAGAGAACATAGCTGAGTGATTGAGTGATACTACCTGAGTTCATATCCAGCTTTGCCACTTACTAGCTGTGGGACCTTGTTCTAGTCACTTCACCTCTCTGTGGCCATTTTACAAATAACAAAATCAGTTCATAGGGTTACGTGACCTTTTTTTGTCAAAGGGGACACTGGAAACTTTTTAGTATTATGATTAGTGAGGTGAGAGTGATAAACTTTTCAATGATACTAAGTTCTCTATAGCATGGGTCATTATGTTAAATATAGTAAAATCAAAATTTGATAGTGATACAGTGCCCTTTAGAAGTTCCTAAGCTTAAAATCTCTAAGTTTGAAATTACTTAAAATTAGAAATTATTGCACATTAATAATGTTTCCTTCAAACCAATGCATATTTTTAAAAATTTCTTTATACATTTTAGGGTATCAAATAGATTTAACTGGATGTTATTTTTTTTTCACTCCTTCTCATGAGACCTCTCTATGGGCTCAGAGAAGCAAATATGCTTAAGTGAAGTATGTGACTAATGTGTATGACTAAGATATATGCCAGTTTGGAAGTTATTTTTAGAGGGACCCTTATGAACCAAGGACTTATGTTTAAGGAATATTTGAGGACCTGAGCTTGAGCACATTCTATGGATATGCTCTCTCTCTGAGATATGCACAGAAACCACAGATTTTTGTTTTTCTAAATAACTTTTACAAGTGATTATAATCTTTGAGTCATATACTCACCTATTAAAATGTTAGAACAATTCAATGAAGCTCCAAAATGTTAACAAAAATAATTGACACTAAGATGAGGATGCAAGAGTTCTTTCATTTTTTTCAATCGTATTTTTGTCTTATACAAAACGCATCTTTGTGAACCAGGACATCTCATTGATCCTTTTGACTTCATTTGTTCACATTCGTAAGATGAGGAAAATGGACAAGATCTATGATTCTCAGTGGACACATCACCCTGGGAGGCATATCTGAGTGACCTGGGGGCTTTCATGTTTCTCGGTACCCCACCAATGCTGATTTGTCTCTTTTAGGGAGGCAGGCCCTTCCAGTAAAGTATCACTGTCTTTTATCTCAGGGTTGGCCTTACTAGCAGGTCTTCTCCCCACCCCAATACATTTCTACTATTTTCTAACATTCTCTATCCTCCTTTGCTGCTCATTTTTTTCTTAATAGCATGTTCACATCTGACATTATAATCTACTACTATATATTCCTGCTTTTGCAGCTTTACTTTCCCCACTACAATTTCAGCTCCAGGAGAGTAAAGGCTTTGTGGCACTTGGTAATGCTTAGAACAATGTCTGATGAATAGACACACTCAACATACAGTTTTTGAATATTGCCCCCATCTTTTCATTAATTGTGAGCCATTTGTATGCAGAGTAAAGAGATCCTTTTGGCTGAAAGCAGTGCAAGTGTACTAGGATAAGGCAAGAGGACAGACAACCTAGGGAGTGAGAAGGCTAAAATGAGAGAAGAGGAAAATTGGTCATTTCCTCTTTTGCATGCTTTCCTCAGGGGTGAGGAACTGCCATTGACTCCCAAAGCAGCCTGGGGATCGGAAGGCCTGGGTGGCTGGCAGTCCGCACCACTGCTGACCTGATAGCAGCCTGGCTCTGAGGACAGGTTGATGCCTCAGCCACATAATTGCAAAAGAAGAAATTAGTTTTTGAACTCTCTGAACTTTTTGCTTTGGTAAGAACTGCAGCTGCAACCCCTTTTAATTTGCATTTGAATATACTGCTTTTTGAAATCCATTATAAAGTCAATAATCTTTTTTCATCATCTGTGTGTAAATCACCATTTATCAAGCCTGAAGTAAGAGTAAGAGGAATTCAAAATAAAAAACAAACCAAATCTTAAGTTTGCAATTTCAATGGGTAAATGTCATACCACAATTGTCAAATTCTGTATTTGTGTTTCCTGCTAATATAAAAACAGTATAGTATTAATGCATGGAACTACGTGTGTGGTCTCCCTAGGACTCCTCTAAACTCTTCCCATCTTCTCCCAGCACGCTTTTCTGCTTCCCTTTACCATTCTTCCACCCGCCCTCTATATAAGTCTGTCTTCCCGAATGTTTCTGTCAATCCTGGTATTATAGTTGCTGCCTTGAAGGGAGAAATTGTTGCTCTCCAACAAGAGTAAGAGTCCTCCAGTACCTTATTTTGGCCGGTAGCTTCTCACCTTTGACATAGTACAAAACATGCAGGACCCACACGTCCTAATTCCATGAGAACTTTATTTGAAACATAAAATAGGGTCCTGAAGAAATAAGGTAGAAGAGAGATGAACATTGATTGAGGAAAAAGGTCAAGGGCATTGGCCAGTTATAAGAGGTCATTGTGCATGTCAGGGAGAGGTGGCGATCTTTAACAGTCATAGAGCAAGACAAAGGCCTACCGCAGGACAGGCAGCAAAAGAAGAAATGAACCATCCAAAAAAGTAAGGGCCACCAAGGACTTTGCCTTGTTAAAAAATTATAAAGGCTACTTAATTTTTAATATTTGGGGTATTTTATACATGTTTTAGGTAATATAATAAAATTCTGCCTCTTGTTGTGGTTAATACAGAAATGACTAGATGGATTGCTTTTTTAGTTCTGTTACAAATTGATTTTGTCACATAGAAGAAGCTACAGAATTACTTTAATTTTTCAGTTTGTTTATCTATAAAATAGCATTTATGGAACACATTTTAGAGAAATTTCCAGTTTTCCAATATTATAATAGATTGAATGTAAAAACGGCCTCAATTCTTCCCCTTCCTGTACAATGCATCTTTATAGCTCTTCCCACTAAGAAGTGGGGTCCATTTCCCCATCCTTGCATCTGGGCTGTCCTTATGACTTGCTTTGGTCAAAAGAATGTGAAGGAAATGATGGTGTGCTGGGTCCAAGTCCAAGCCTCAAGAGGACTTGCATGCTTTTGCTTGTTCTCTTGGCAATCTGTGCAACCTCTGTGTGCAAATGCCCAGGCTAGCCTTCTGGAGGATGAGAGACCTCAAGTAGTAGAACCAAGTCATCCCAGCCAAGGCCACTCTAAAGCAATCAGGCTCCATTCAACCCATGCATGAGAAAGCCTAACCAAGAACAGACCTACCCAGTCAACCCATAGACAACTGAAAAATAACAAATGCAGTTATTTTAAGTCACTACATTTTAGGGTAAGGTATTTTGCAACCAAATTATTCAGATGATACTTACTTCTAAGATTAGTTGGTATGTGTTGTGGAAATGTTGTAAGTTCAAAGAAGGATTCCTTTAACTGTTCTAAAAATAGATGTCAGTCATTTACAAGTTTGGTATACCCCTCAACTCTAGTAAGTGGAAAGCTGGATACTTTTTTCTTCTAATAAGTTTAGAAAAATGCTTAGTTTGAGCATTTTAAGAAAGAGAAATAATGGATATTTGACTTGCAAGTCACGTATGATGGCCTTCAGCTTTTAGCTGAAACATCGCAGAAAGTTTCTATGCATGCAGAACAATTTTTGGAGAATTGCTTGCTCCACTGCCTCATATAAATACTAGGTGAATTTCTCCTGCTCTGGATGAATTTAGGTATATTTAATTGTTGGATAGGGATTGAGCAAAGACTCATTCATCCCCAGTGACATCAAAGACTCTGGTGCCAACATTATTTGAATAATTACTTTATTGCATTATAAAAATGATACATGCTCACTATAAAACATTCAAGCAATTAAGAAAAGTATAAAGAAAGCAATAACTCATTCCAAATCCTCAGAAGTTCTACTCTCGTTATTTGGTGAATATCATTTCAGATATTTCTCTACTTAGATATATAAATTGAAAGGAAGAGAAAGAAATTTCTAAGTAAAAGTTCAGAGCAGACATATTTTTAATTTTAAAAATATTACATTTAATAATCCTTGATTTTATCAAAAACAGGAAAAGACAGGAGTTGAAATTCTGATGAATATTTATTCATACTTTAGAAGCTAGTTCCTATAAGTTAATTAAAGACAAGTAAAAATTAGAGAATCAAATATTATATACCTCTCAGATCTTCTTGGTTCCACTTGTCCCATGTTGCAAATTGACATTTGCTCTGATCAGTTTTATAAAGCTATAACCTGACAGTGTGTCACCACTTGCCATGTCGTGCATTTTATCTCCTACCCTGGTGCTTCCCTGTAGATGTCACCATAGGATCCCACTCAGTATACGTTACCAAAAAGTCCAGGAGAATTAACGCTCAGGGGAAGGATTTTTGACCAATAGAAAATAAGAGCCAAATTAAATTGTTCTACTTTTTTCCGCAACTCCCAACCAGGGATGGTCTTAATATGCAGTTTATATGTTCTGTGGTCACAGGCCTATGAATCACGCAAGCATTCACTCTTAGCAATGGTCTGCTTGATAACACATCTATACATTGTCTCCCTCTACCCTGTCTACCACACTCATCAAATTCCTTACTCTAGCTCTCTGGAATTGCACTTCTTCAGATAGTAATGGCATATAAGCCCTGGCTTCAGGCTCTTTTTAAGGTTACATCTAGTCTAATATGCTGGTACCAGAAGTGGCTTGAGTCATTAGAAAAGCGATGGTATTTTGGTATTTTGAGTTTATTGATGACAAGGATCCCAGTGCTGGTGGTAAGTGTAGTGGTGCTTATAATCCTTGTATGCAGTGAATTCACCTTTGATTAATTGGGAAAAAGTATGGCAGAAGATGAGGCACTGGGTTATGTGGTGATTGTAACAAATGTTATTGGGTAAATAATGATTGTTAAGGATTGTGTTGTGGGCTGGCTTTACTAATGACACTGGAAGCATTTCAAAAAGTAAATTATAGGCTCAGGGCATCAAAATGCTAATGTAAAATACTGCATTTAAGCCAAAGGACCTCTCTAGTATTAGTCTGGAAAATTTTCACTTTCTGTAGTCTGTTTGAAAATGAAGTCCAGAATCTCATTGTAATATGGCAGACTGCAAAGGAGACTGAATGCACAGCCTAGGGAAAGACCCTAACAGGAAAAGAGTGGAAACTGAGACCTGGGATAGAGACATTTGGATGGATGTGTCTGAGAATCTCTAAACCCCAAATTCCATGTAATACCAAGGATATAAAAGCAGCATCTTCCCTAGTGCCAGAGAAGAGCAACCTCCCATTGCTTGAAAAACAATATATGACTTCACCTGAAGCAAGGACCTTCCTATATGACACTTGTTTTCCTTACAATATGTCAACATCATTCTTTTTACCTTACAGAGCAGAGTTTGTACTTCACTTTCTGGTTTGGGTTGTATTGAGGCCTAAGTGCAGTTATTGACCTGCAGGTAAATAGATTAAATGCTAAAAGGAATTTTAGGACCTGGCTAATTTTTTCCAGTAGAAAATGGGAAAATGTGTGTGAAGTGGATCTTGAAGATGTTGAACCACCAAGGGTGGCTAGGGAAGAAATTACTGACATGGAAGCACTTGCAATATACATGACTCAACGTTCTGGCAAGGACTTCTGTAGGTTGTCTAGTCATCTCTTAGGATGGTTCCTTGAAGTTTGATTATAATGGCCTACAGTAAATGAAATGAAGATGTTGGATTTTCTGTGGCTTAGTATTGAAGAAAGAGCCAGAATTAAAAGGCAGTGAGAATGTTAGAACGGAATTATTATGTAATATCTGAGAACCCATCACCAAATATATTTCCCAGAAGAGGGTATCTCTTCATTAAAGTAGTAAGGAAAGCATTTCTGGGAGAGCACTGGATCTTCAGAAGCTCTTCCATGTGACTATTCTCTTTAAGCCAGAACTGATTAGAAAGTGCCATCCTGAAACTGGGCTCCATAGAATCAAAGGAGATGATTCTAGAATTTCAGAGGCCTTGTAGTAGAATTTACCGTCAGAGGCTTAGTGGATGTAATTATCATAATGGGTAACAAGGGTTCCTTGACCCTCCAAGGTCTGTTATAATGAATAATAGATGAGGATGTTCCTAGGTGATTAGGGTGTTTTTCAATTTTTTTTTTAAAAAAAAGGAAATCAAGAATTGGAGAGGATAAGGCCTTCATCAACCGCTATGATGGATATTTAAGTCCCACCCAGATTTAAGTCAGTCAGGTTTAAAGCATGCTAATTAAGAGAAGTCTATTTGAGAAAACACCCTTCAATGCTTCTGAAACCATGGGAGCGCCTTCATTTCTCCACCCTTGTCATAAGCTCCTTTAACTCACCCCTCTGCAAAAAATTACCACAACCCCTTAACCACAAAGCTGCCCGATTGGAACAAGAATCAGCCCAAACTGGCATTAACCAGCTTGTAGGAATTCCCCAGCCAAATGAATATGCACTTGTTATTAGATATAATCTAAAGCAATCTTCCCCTACCCCCCCAATCCCTCAAAATACCCTCCTGTTGGAGCTCACAAAAGATGCCATTTTCTCACCATGTGACATATGAACTAGCATGTAACACTACTGCATATGCCCAGTTGTACAATTCTTTACCAAGTATGCAATTACTCCACTCCAGATCCCTTAAAGCACATAAAAACCTTCTGTACCCCCAGCTGAGGGAGACAGATCTGAGTTCATCTCCTCTTTCCTTGCTTGGCTGTCTCACAATAAAACTTTTCTCAAGATCCTGGTTTCATGGCATTGACTTCTTTGTACATTGGGCAATGAATCCATTACTTGGTAACACTTCCGCAAGTATACACAGTAATACCCTTTTCATCCTGCTCCAAAGAATTATAGACATTTGAAAATGTAACTATTCCTAGAAAAAGGGTGACTATCAGCCTTTTTAAAGGAAAATTTAATATAGTTTCTGAACTGCTGCTGATACCACTGTAGCCTAGATATCATAGGGATTATGAAGATCAAGTGAGTAAAAGAGTTCTGGCACATGTTTGCTATCAGTGGGCACAATGGATCTATGCAACCACCTTGTGCATAATTGGCAAGAATATATTTAGCACTTGAGAAAACACATGCACAGTTTTCCTGACCAGTGGAGCCGGAAAGATCAAGTGGAAGTCCTAGAAGTTGCCTACCCTATCCAAGATAGAAAACCAGAAGCAATATTGCATCCAGCAAGGAATTACAGATATTTCCACCACCATAAAAGACTTAAAGGATGCAGAGACAGTGTTCTCTATCTTATCCCCATTCTAATCACTTGTCTGGAACCTAGGGGTGGTGGTGGTATGGACCCTCTTGTATGATGGTTGTTTTAGTTTCCTAGCTGCTAAAACAAATACCATACAATGGGTTGGCTTAACAACAGGACTTTATCAACTCATGGTTTCAGAGGCTAGCAGGCTTGCTTTTCCTGGGTTAGTATGGCTGGCTGGCTATCTTTGGGGATACTTGGCTTTTCCAACACAAAGTAACACACATGGCATCATCTTTTCCTTTCTCTTCTGGATTCCACTGACTTCCAGCTTCTGGTTGCTCCCTTTGGCTTCCCTTTCCATGTCCAATTTCCTTTGCTTTTAAGGACTTCAGCCATATTGCATTAAGGCTCACACTCTTTCAGTTTGGGCACATCTGAATTAATAATATCTTCAAATTTCTATTTACAAATGGGTTCACACCAACAAGAATAGATTAATATTAAGAACATGTTTGTCTGGGGTATATTATTCCAAAGCACCACAACGGTGATTTAATGCAATTTTAGCTAAGTGATATAACCAATCATTCTTGTTGTGTGAGACATAGAATTTTTACTGGAGCAGGTTACAAAGCCTGTTATACTTAGTACTCAAAAGCAATTAAACTTCTCATATCAGGGACAGCATTATACTTTCAATTGTTTGCTTATGGCCATGGAAACTCTTTTGAACTCTGATATAATGATAGTCTGCAGAAAGCTTGATCAGTTTGATATTCTGCAGAATATCACATCCTTCAACTATATTTAACACAATACAAACAGGGCTCAGTAAGCACAGGCAGTAAGTACTGTGGTTGTTTCTGTAAGATAAATGTGCGCAAGGACATGAGAAATAACCCTATGAAAATTCATGGGACTGACACTTTGTGAAGTTTTTAGGGATCTGCTAGTCTGGAGCATGCAGAAACACCCTCTCTAAGTTAAAAAAATAAGTTGTCATATATTTCAGTACCTATCAAAAGTACTTGTTGAACCTCTGAAGTTGGGAATCCTGCTCTAACCCATTCATCAGATGACATATAAAGTTGTCATTTTCAGTGAAGGAAGAGAAGGTGAGGACGCTGAGCAGTTCAAGGCTATAGTGTCTACTATATGGAATGCAAAAATGTGGCAGATAAGATGGTGAACAGGAATACATAGTGGATAAGGATGCTGTGTTGAGAATTTGAAAACCCCAATAGAAGAAGTGCAGCACAGACTATGGCTCTTGTTAAAGACCATGCCCTCTATAATAGAAAAATACTGTCTGAAAAACAACTCATGGAAGACTACTTGGCCGATGTAGAGAATATTCTTAAAGATGAAACTCTAATTAACTATGAGCCCAGAGTTGTTCATCTAGATTTGGGTTTTATCAGCTTCATCATGTCATAATTGAGACACAGTTAGCTTTGATTCATTGTATGATTAAAATTGTACATTTGGGATCAGGCCTGCTCAGGTTCAGAAGGTACAAACAAACTGCATAAAAATGTGACCCATACTCCCATGTAACTCATGTTGCCCCAAGCTTTTTCTTCAACTCATATGTAGAAATTCAAAGGAGCCCCTTAACCACAAACAAATGAAGGACAAAGAAACTTAGACTTAGTTCACAGCTGAGTCAGTGTGGTATGTGTTTTGAGCCAAAAAATGAATTGCTAAGGCATTACAGCCCCCATAAAAGGATGGCCTTGAAGGACAGAAGTAAATAGAAATCCTCAATGTGGGAAGAACTGTGAGAAGTACATAACTTGAATCTAATCATGAGGACACATCATAAAACCCAAACGGAGGGACATTCTAACCAGCCTGTACTCTTTAAGAATGATAACATTAAGGAAGACAAAGAAAGGCTTGGGAGCTATTCAGATTAAAGGAGATTAAAGAGGTATGAAAACTAAATATGTGTAATACTGGTTTAGATTCTGGACTTGAAAATTTTCTATTAAGACATTATTGGGCAGTTAGGTACATTTGATTGAAGTCTATAGAGTAAATAGCAATATTTTATCCATGTTAAATTCTTTGATTTTGATCATTTTACTGTGGTTATGTAAATGAATGTCCTACTTACTAGGAAATACTTAGGCACCAAGGTATTTAGGAGTAAAGAGGCATTAAGCATGCAACTTACTCTCAAATTATTCATAAAAAATGATAAATCAAATGTGACAAAGTTATATCAGATGCCTAATGTGGATAGAGGATCTAAGATATTCTTTGTATTACTATCACAGCTTTTCTGTAATTTGGAAATTATTTTGAAATGAAAATTTACAATTAATTTAGCTCATGGAAACTCAGGACCCATGGGCTTTTGGGACTGTCTTTCAGGAAAAGTATTGCACTGAACCAATGGGGAAGGTCTTAATTATAATGGTGGAAGAATGCTTACAGGATTCCCACTTTGAATGGTTCTGGGATTTGTATCTAAAGTGCAAGTTTAATAGATTCATCATATGCTCTTGAGGTGAAAGTTGATTGCAGTGTTCATTCTTTGTCCTTACCTTTTCTTAATTCTTTTGCCCTAGATTTGAAGGGTAGTAAGTAATGATTTGGGACTCAAACCAGTATCTGCCTGACTCTAAAGTTCTATATCTCTTTCCTTTGTCTAGAAATCAGAAGAGTTCAAACTTTGAGAGGTAAGGTTATAGGTTATTTTCATAGAAGTTGTAAATTGTGAGATTTCTAATGAGGAATTATATAGAGAAAATCAATCCCAAATTGGGATTGAGTGCTCCTATTTCATAGGAGGGATTTCTAACTTGCAGGTCTGGAATTGAGTCTGGGTTTTAGCACTAACCCTGTAGTCTACCTTTGGTTCCTATCACAACCTCTATAGATTTTAGTTTCTTTGCTAGTGAAGACAAAAAAAAAAGAAACAAGAACAAAAACCATTGTGTGTGGGGGTAGTGGAATAGAGACCTCTTGCCCTGTCTCTTAGTGGTTAAGTGATGAAAAGGAGCAGTCATAAAGTTAGGAAGAGATGCAGGGAAATTTCATATCACAGAATCCCAGGCAGGAATAAGGTGAAGTCATCAGAGTCAAATGCTACTAATTGATCAAGAAAAGAGCAAATTGTATTTGAGAGGGGTGAGGTGATGAACTATGGTTCTGGATGAAGTAGGGGTGAATGGAAAGACAGGTACAAGTGGAGAGAGAATCCTTATGAAGGCACAGGGTTACAGTCCCATGATAATAGGAGCTGAACAGAGATGGGAATTGGGGACATCTGGAAAACCCCAAGTATCCCCATATACTTACCTCCTAACTTTTTTTTTTCATGCATTTATTCAAGAACTATTTGTTGAGGACAAGCTAAGCACTGAACGTGTGAATTCACAGGCACTGCACAAAGCTAAATAATTGACTAGTGCAATTCTGGAGTCTTTGGTCTGGCATCTAGAAGAGTGTCTGGCACACAGTTAGACCTCAACAAGTATTTGTTATTGTTTTTTAATTAAGGAAGTTGTGAATTTACAAAACAATCATGCATAAAATACAGGATTCCCATATACCACCCCACCACCAACACCTTGCATTCGTATGGAACATTTGTTACAATTTGATGATAGCATTTTTTAAAATAATTGTACCATTTTTAACAATAGTTACCTTTGTTACAACTGATGAAAGATTATTAAAATAGTTCTATCATCCATTATTTATATGAGGTGTATTTTTCCCATAAACCACCCTGTAATTACCACCTTGTATCAGTATTGTACATTCGTTTTAATTCATGAAAGAACCTTCTTATACTTGTACTATTAACTATACTTCATCATCTGCAATGGTGTTCCCATGTTGTATAGTCCTAAGTTTACCTTTTAATTTTTATTCTAGTAATATATACCAACTAAAGTTTCCCCTTTTAACCACTTTCACCTATATATTTTAGTGTTGTTGATTATACTCACAATAACGTTATCATCATCACCACTATCCCTTTCCAAACCTTTACCATCAACCTAAATAGAAATTCTCTACAAGTTAAGCGTCAACTCCCCACACTCTAACCTAAAACAGTATCCTAGTAACCTATATTATAGGATCTAACACTATGAGTTTGCTTATAATCATTAGTTCGTAACAGTGGGATCACACAATATTTGTCCTTTTGTGCCAGGCTTATTTCACTTAACATAATGCTATATGGGGTAATACTGACATTCATAGCTGCTGAACTCTAGCTCTGAGTCTCAGGTGTCACACAGATATCCAAAGTTCCAGGGTCTGACCAAGTTGTACACAAAGAGCTCAGCATCTCAAAATTTAGAGGTAACCATTACAAGTCAGGAATAGATGTGACTGCTGTAAGAGCTTACAATCTAGGGAACTTTACAATAAGCCTTCCTCTGATAACCTGTGCTGTAAGGTTCAACACTCAGAGTTTGCCCATTATAGTTAGTCCATTTTAGTGAGGCATTATAATGTGTGTCTTTTTGTCTCTGGCTTATTTCATTCAACATGCTGTCCTCAAGGTCCATTCACCTAGTTGCATGTCTCACAACTTCATTCCTTCTTGCAGCCACTCAATAGTCAATTGTAAGCAAGAACCACAGTTCACCAGTCCATTCATCAGTAGATATACCCTTAGGCCACCTTCATCCATTGCAAATGTTGAATACTGCCACCATAAACACCAGTGTGCAAATGTCCATTCATATCCCTGCTCTCAGTTCTTCCAAGTATGTACCCAATAATGGGGTTGCAGGATCTTATGGCACCCAGATACTTAACTTCTTATGGAACCACCACACTGCCTTCCAGATGGACTGCACCATTCTACTTCCCCACCAACAGCAGTTAGGTACATCCCTCTCTCCACATTTTTTCCTGCACTTGTATCCCACTGTTTATTTTTTCCCCTTCAATTTTACTGAGATATATTCACATATCATACAATCATCCACAGTGTATAATTATTCACAGTATCATCATATAGTTGTGCATTCGTCATCACACTCAGCCCCTGAACACGTTCATTACTCCAAAAAAATTAAAATAAGAATAATAAAAATATGATACAATACAATACAATAAAAATTTCAGTCAACCCCACTACCACCAAGAATCCCATATCCTTCTCTTATATCCCCCTCTTATAGGCATTTAGCCTTGGTATATTGCTTTTGTTTTAATTAATGGAAGCATATTACAATTTGACTGTTAACTATAGACTCTAGTTTGCATTGATTGTATTTTTTCCCCAATACCATCCCATTTTCAATTCCTTGCAATGTTGACATTCATTTGTTCTCCTTCATTTAATCACCGTCATTGACCACTCGAGGTTTCACTAAGTTATGCAGTCCCAGTCTTTATCTTCTGTCTTTCCTTCTGGTGTCATACATGGCCCTAGCTTTCTTCTTTCAACCATTCCCATAGACATCTTTGTTCAATGTACTTACAATATTGTGCTACCATCACACAGTATTGTGCTATCCGTTACTGGATGATACAATCCATCCTGTTGAACATTCTATACTCCTTCAGCATCAAATGTCCAATCTCTACCCTCTTTCTATCTCCTGATAACCTGTGTTCTCAGCTTTAACTCAAGGTTTGCTTATTAATGTCAGTTCGTATTAGTGAGACCATACATAGCATTTGTCCTTTTGTTTCTGGCTAATTTCACTCAACATAATGTCCTCAAGTTTCATCCATGTTGTTATATGCTCCATGACATTATTCTGTCTTACAGCTGTGTAATATTCCATCATATGCATACACCACAGTTTGTTTCTCCACTCTTCTGTGGATGGACATTTCAGCTGTTTCCATCTCTTGACAACAGTGACTAATGCCACTATAAACACTGCTTTACAAATATCCGTTTATGTCCTAGTTTTCAATTCCTCCAAATTTATACTGACTAATGGGATTGGTTGATCATAAGGCATTTCTCTACCTAGCTTCCTAAGGAACCACCACACTGCCTTCCAGAGTATTTGCACCATTCTACATTCCCACCAACAGTGAGTAATTGTACCTCTTTCTCCACATCCTCTCCAGCACTTGTAATTTTCTGGGTTTTTTTTTTTTTTTTTTTTTTTTTTATAATGGTCATTCTAGTAAGGGTGAGACAATATATCATTGTGGTTTTGATTTGCATTTCCCTAATAGCCAGTGAAGTTGAACATCTTTTCATGTGTTTTTGAACCATTTGTATTTCCTCTTCAGAAAAGTGTCTGTCCATTTCTTTTGCCCATTTTTTAATTGAGTTGTTTGCCTTTTTGTTTCTGAGTTGTAGGATCTCTTTATATATTCTGGATATTAAACCCTTATCTGATACGTGGTTTCCAAATATTGCATAGGTTGCCTTTTTACTTTTATGACAAAGTACTTTGATGCATGAAAGTATTCAATTTTGAGGAGATCCCATTTGTCTATTTCTCCTTTTATTGCTTACGCTTCAGGTGTAAGGTCTAGGAAGCCACCTTATCACAAGACCTTTAAGATATTTCCCTACATTTTCTTCTAAAAGTTTTATTGTGTTTGCTCTAATGTTTAGGTCTTTGATCCATTTTGAGTTAATTTTAGTATAAGGTGTGAAATATCAGTCCTCTTTCATTCTTTAGGATGTGGATATCCAGTTCTCCAAACACCATTTATTGAGCTAGCTGCTCTGTCCTCGTTGTATTGGCCGGATTGCCTAAGCAAAGTTCAATTGCTCATAGATGAGAGGATCTATTTCTGAAAACTCAATTTGATTCCTTTGGTCAGTATATCTGTCTTTATGCTAGTACCATGCTGTTTTGACCACTGTAACTTTGTAATATGCTTTAAAGTCAAGTTGTGTGAGACCTCCCACTCCATTCCTCTTTCTCAGGATATTTTGGCTATTTGGGGCACCCTGCCCTTCAAATGAATTTGGTTATTGGCTTTACTATTTCTGAAGAGTAAGTTGTTGGGATTTTAAATGGTGTTCATTGAATCTATAAATCTATTTAGGTAGAATTGACATCTTAACTATATTTAGTCTCCTAATCCATGAACACAGTATGTCCTACCATTTATTTAGGTCCTCTGTAATTTCTTTTAGCAATGTCTTGTAGTTTTCTGTGTGTAGGTCTTTTGGGCCTTGGTTAGGTTTATTCCTAAGTATTTGATTCTTTTGGTTACTATTGTAAATGGAATTTTTTTCTTGATTTTCTCTTCATGTTGCTCATTACAGTATATGGGAACACTATTGAGTTTTGTGTGTTGATCTTGAACCTTGCCACTTTGCTGTATTCATTTAATACTCTAGTAGCTTTCTTGTAGTTTTTTCCAGATGTTCTACATGTAGGTTCATGTGATCTGCAAACAGTGAAAGTTTTACTTCTTCCTCTTCAATTTGGCTGCCTTTTATTTCTTTTTCTTGCCTAATTGCTCTAGCTAGAACTTCCAGCACAATGGTGAATAAAAATGTCTTCTTCCTGATCTTAGAGGGAAAGCTTTCAGTTACTCCCCTTTGAATATGATGTCAGCCATGGGTTTTTCACATATTTCCTTTATCATATTTAGGAAGGTCCCCTCTATTCTTATCCTTTTGAGTGTTTTCATCAAGAAAGGATGTTGAATTTTGTTAAATCCCCTTTCTGCATTAATTGAGATGATCATGTGGTTTTTCCACTTTGATTTAGTGATGTGGTATATTACATTGATTGATTTTCTTGTGTTGAACCAGCCTTGCATACCTGGAATAAATCCCACTTGGTCATGTGTATAATTCTTTTAATATGTTGCTGGATTCACTTTGTGAGTATTTTGCTGAGGATTTTTGTATCTATATTCATTAAAGAGATTGGTCAATATATTTTCTCTTCTTGCCATATCTTTTTCTGGCTTTGTATTAGGGTGATGTTGGCTTCATAGAATGAGTTAGGTGACTTTACCTACTCTTCAAATTTTTGAAGAGTTTGAGCAGGAATGGTACTAATTCTTTTTTGAATGCTTGGTAAAATTCACATGTGAAGCCATCTGGTCCTGGACTTCCCTTTTTGGGGAGCTTTTTGATGACTGACCCAATCTCTTCACTTGTGATTGGTTTGTTGTGGATGTCTGTTTCTTATTGAATCAATGTGGTTGTTCATGCTTTTCTAGGAAGTTGTCCATTTCATCTAAGTTTTCTAGATTATTAGCATATAGTTTATAGAATCCTCTCATTATCTCCTGTGTTTCTGCGGGGTCAGTAGTTATGTCCCTTTCCCATTTCTAATTTATTTATTTTCATCCTCTCTCTCTCTCTTTATTTCTGTTAGCCTAGCAAATGCTCCACTGATTTTAATGATTTTCACAAAAAAACAACTTCTGTTTTGTTGATTCTCTCTATTGTTTTCCTGTTCTCAATTTCATTTATTTCTGCTCTAATATTTGTTACTTCTTTCCTTCTGTTTGCTTCAAGTTTAGTTTGTTGATCTTTCTCTAGTCCCTAGGTGAACAGTTAGTTCTTTGATTTTTGCTCTTTGTTCTTTTTAATATAGGTGTTTAGGGAAAAAATTTTCCTGTCAGCACCACTTTTGCTGCATCCCATAAGCTTTGATATGCTGTGTTTTCATTTTTATTTGCTTCAAGGCCTCAAGATACTTACTAACTTCTCCCTTGACCCACTAGTTGTTTAAGAGTGTGTTGTTTAGCCTCCATATATTTGTGAATTTTATGGCCTCCCACCTTTTATTCACTTCCAACTTCATTCCGTTATGATCTGAGAAAGTGTTTTGTATAATATCAATATCTTTAAATTTATTGAGACTTGCTTGTGACCCAATATGTGGTCTATCCTGGAGAGCGATCCATGAGCACTTGAGAAAAATGTGTATCCTGCTGTCATGGAGTACAGTGTTCTATAAATGTCTGTTAAGTCTAGTTCATTCATTGTAGAATTCAACATCTCTGTTTACTTATTGATCCTCTGTCTAGATGTTTTAACCATTGATGAGAGTGGTGTATTGAAGTTTTCAGCTGTTATTGTAGAGGTATCTATTTCTCCCTACAGTGTTGTCAGTTTTTGCCTCACATATTTTGGGGCACCCTAGCTCGCTATATAAATATCTCTCTCAATTTTGAAGGACAGTTTTACCAGATGAATAATTTTTGCTTGGCAGTTTTTCTTTTTTAGTACCTTAAGTACATCATACTACTGCCTTATTGCCTCCATGGTTTTTGATGAGAAAAATGGTACTTAGTCTTTTTGCAAAGACCTCATATGTGATGAATCACTTTTCTCTTGCTGCTTTTGGAATTCTATCTTTATCCTTGGTGTTTGACATTCTGATTAGAGTGTGTCTCAGAGTAGGTCTACTAGGATTTATTCTGTTAGAAGTATGTTGTGCTTCTCATATATTTGTCTCTCATCAAAATTTGGAAATTTTCAGCCATTATTTACCCAAATGTTGTTTCTGCTCCTTTTCCCTTCTCTTCTCCTTCTGGGACATCCATGACACATATGTTTGTGTGCTTTGTGCTGTAATTCATTTCCATGAGACCCTGCTCATTTTTTTCCCATGCTTTTCTCTATCTTTTCTTCTGTCTGTGGGATTTTGGTTGTCCTCTCTTCTAGTTCGCCAATTCTTTCTACTACCTGTCAAAATCTGCTATTATATGCCTCTAGCATATTTTTAATCTCTTCTATTGTGTCTTTCATGTCTATAAGTTCTGTTATTTTTCTATTCACACTTTAAAATTCTTCTTTGTGTTCACCCTGTGTCTTCTTAATAGCCTTTATTTCTTTAGCCAATTTTCCTTCATCTCCTTGAATTGATTTAGGAGATTTGTTTGAATATATTTGATTAGTTGTTCCAAATTCTGTGTCTCTTCTGGAGTTTTATTTGTTCCCTTAACTGGGCCATATCTTCCTGTTTCTTAGTATGGCTTATAATTTTTTTTATGAGTTCTAGGCACATCTGATTATCTTGATGAATTTACTCTGAAGATCAGTTTCTCCCTCTTGTCTAGGGTTACATTGTTGATTGTCATTGTGTTCAGACTCTTCTTTGACACATGGTTCAACTTATTCTTTAACTTTAGAATAACCTGTGTTTAACTGATCATATTTTTTCAGCTTTTCTTCATCTGCTTCTTGTCTTGGGTATGCAGTATATATTTTGAGATTAAACTTTTTGTGTAATTGTGTAATCTCCAGGAGAGTTTCCTTTCTTCTTCAGGAATCTTGAACTGTTCTGTTTGTGTTTTGCCTCTGTAGTTTGTTTGTTTGTTTGTTTTTTTACACTCCTTTCATTTCTCTAGCTGCTTTTGCCTGGAGGGAAAATTCTGGGAGAAGACTTTCCCAAGTCATCATTTCCCAGCCAAAACAGGGCGGAGGACCCATGAAAAGGGCATGGACTGGCTCCAAAGTGCCCTGTGGAGGGGATGAGGAAGAATACTGAAAGTCTCCTTGAAAGCTTTCTGGATCCTGACCTGCCCAGTAAATACAGTTCTTCAGCTAACTATTCCCACAGTCCGGAGGGAAGTCCTGTGCCTTTAAATTTCCACTGCCATAGCCCCTGTCTGGGACAGGGTTGAAACAGTGGCTGCCACCTCCTTTGTCTGGGGCTGGTTGAAACAGTAGCTCTGAGCTGGGACCCAGCAATCCAACTTTGCTAATCAAAAATCCTGATCAGTAATTGGCCATGCCCTCCCCTGGTCATGGGGAAGAGGATTTTTATATCCCTTTTCTGTCTTCAGCAAGGTAACCAGGGACTGGACCCCAAGGCTGCCTGCTATTAGAGTGGGGAATGAGCACCAGCAGCTACTGCTTGGAGAGAATAACTCACTGTTCTCCACCATATTTATCAGCCTTTACTTCTGCTCTTCCTTGGATGCTGTACAGTGTTCTTCTGGCCTCTGGAACCCCAGAACAGTTGCATCAGTTCCTGCCTATTCAATAGCTGTTTTGGTGGAAGGACTGAGTTCCAGAGCTCCCTACTCTGCCATTTTTCTGGGAAGTCCCCTCCTATTCTTTGAACAGAGAACAGAACACGTCCTTCCTTGATGAGAGAGATGATTTAACAAGCAAGTATGAATGACTCAGTTAGAGCCCTCCTGGTGAGTAGCATGATTCTGCAAGGGTAGAGAGCTCCACCTCCTTGAGGTTATGTGGGAAGGAAGAGGAATGGCATAGAATGGCAGGGGAGAGAGTCCTGGGTTTCTGAAAGCAAATTTTACAGTTTTGAGCAGTTCTTCCTGGATGGCTTTGCAACGATATCAACCAGAAGACTAAATGGATCCCAAGTTTCAGGAGGTGGGTTTATTTTTTCCCACTTTTCATCTCCCTTTTTTCGTTGCCCTTATGTTATTCAGGTGTCGAGTTTTGCTCAGTCATTCTTTTCCTTGTTGGAACTTTAATAGCTCACTCACACATCCTTCATCTGGTCACCTGGCAAACTGGTTTTAAAAGATTCAATCTTAGAGAGTGAGTTGCTACTGTGTGGTGTTGGGAAAGTCAGTTAACCTCTCTGGGTCTCAGTTTCATCATCTTGTTAATAAAAATTTTGGACCAGATGATTTCTAACATTGGATGACTCTAAACCCAGTTTAAGAAGAGGGCTATGTTTTTGCTCTTCTACCTCTAGAAAAGTGTTCTTCTTCCCATTGGGCCAAATGATAATTCCAGTAAGAGAAGAGTCACCAAAGAAGTAAAAATTAATAAAACTGAGCAACCTTCATGCTTCCTTCTTGCAGCAGTATTGTGGCTATCCAGAGAATGAAAGGTCATATACCATCAGTCATAAGGGATTTTTCTAAGCATCATCTCAGGAGAATCAGGATCCAGATGTGCATGTAGTTGGATGCCTGGCTTGCTGTAGGAAGTCTTATTTGAAAGCTGAGTCACTTGATCATTTTTTTAAGATGGATTATCTTATATCACAAGAAATAGTGGTGTCTTTTATTCCAAATCCCCAAATTGGATTATAACCTTCATACTCTATTTTAGAATCAATAGATATTACAAATTCTGTAATTTTGATCCATTTATATGCAGCCCTATGCCTCTGTTTCCTATTTGTAAAATGGATTTATTATTATCTGCTTAATGGCATTATTGAAACAATCAAATTAATTCTAAGAAATATCAATTTCAGGGTTTGACAAGGTAAGTGCTTAGTAAAACATACCCAGTTAGCTATGCAACTTCCCAATAGAGAGAGGCTGTAGTTAAGGACTGTGATATTCCAGGCAGAACTGGTCCTAGTTCCAATATGTACATTCTTTGCAAAGTCTTCCTTAAGGCTCATGGCTTAATTAATCTCTTCCATTACGGATTTCTATAGGGCATACTGTTTGTTCCACTCAATTAAGCACTTAATTCAACATATTTTCAAACGGTTGTTTTAATTTTTTCATGTCTGTAAGGTATGTAGGAAGTCCCTGGCCCCACCCTTAGGAAATCACAGTGCTATAAAAGTATCAGGATGTCTTATAGCTTGTATACAATTGTCGGATCTTGGAAAGGCACCTAAAAAACTTGACATTCCAGTGCCTAGTCAGGATGGCCTCAGGAGTTCCCAGGAGCAAGCAGTTACTCTTGACAGTGAGGTAATGAAGGAAAGCTTTCAGGAAGAAGAGAGGCTGGAGTTGGTCCTTAAAATATGGGTGGAGTTTAGAAGTTTGGAGAAAAGGGCTAAAACATTCCTGGTGAATGGAACAGCATAAGAAAAGGGACAGAAGTGGGATCTCACTTGGTACTTGGAGGGGACTGATGCTGAGCAATTCAGGCTTGGGGGTTGTACTAGTTAGTGTTCTCTAGGGAAACAGAATCAATGAGAGATGTCTCTGACTATCAAATTGTAAAAGTCACTCACGCAACTGTAGGTATGCACGAGTCCAAATTCTGTAGAGCAGTCAGCAAACTGTCAACTCCAAGGAAGATGTCTGATGAACTCCTCAGGAAACGAACCGGCAACTTCAACAAACTCCTCAGGAAACGCTTCACTGGGCAGCCGAAGAAGAAGTGAAGGGCCTCTATCTGTCTTGCTTATAAGTCTTCAACTGATTAATTGGATTAAATCCAGCCAATTGCATTCTCTCATTGTAGAAGGCACACCCTTTGGTGAGTCATCAGTCACAGCTGCAGTCAATTGACTGATGATTTAATAAACCATCCTGTTGGTTTATTAACCAGCCTCAAACGTCCTCACAGCAATTGTTAGGCCAGTGTTTGCTTGACCAGACAGCTGGGTACCATCACCTGGCCAAGCTGACACATGAACCTAACCATTACAGGGGTGGAAATTCTGAATCTGGGTTTAGAATCTTTGGTAAGAGTCATAGGAGAAGGGGGTGGGAAGAACCCGTGTTCTAATGATCTCTTTGGCTTCCTTGAATGTTTGTTTCCTTTTCTCCAAGTGGCAATAAGGCCCACCTTTGACATCATATAGAGTTGTTATGAAGCCAGAATGAGATAATAGATGAAAAATCACTTTGAAAAAAATTGCAAGTGCTCCAAGTGTAAAACAATATTACGATATTATCTTTTCTTTGCTGTGGAAACCCAGGCATTTCCCAAAGTAAAAATTGCGAATGTTCAATCTCATGAGAGGTTTAGGCTTAATTGGAAATCATACCATGACTTTGCCTTCTGGAAACTTTCCCCAGAGTCAGGCAAAGTAGCTGCAATTATCCAGGGAGACCACTTGGCAAGACCTAGATTCACTGGATGATTTTGAAATTTCTGTGAGACATCATGTCACACAGAGTGTTACTCTTTAATTTTGCTTTTCCCACTGGGCAGATCTAATTCTTTTCTTTATTGGAATTTAAAGTTTTAAAGCAAATCAGTTGAGTTTGTAAGCCAAAAAAATTCAAAAATAATATCAAATCAAGCCCCATTAAGCCAACCCAGCTGTGGATTAATTTTCAGTTCAAGACAGAGTTATAGCCAATGGTTAGAGACACAGATTCACGATAAGGTGACAGATTCCATGAAGACAAGTTGATGGGTTCAGCAACACTTCCTAGTCAAGCAAGAACCATTCCTGACATTGAATCACACTTTCTTTTCTGACAGTCAAGGAAATGAAAACCCTGAGCTGGGGGCTAATAATTATAGCATTGTAAAATAGTTCAGTTTGTATTTATTGCAAATGTTTTGCCTATGTGTTATGCATACGGAATTGAAAAAAAATACTGTGTTTTCTTGTTCTCTGACTCATCAAAACTTATCTTATCTCATACCTCATGGCATTAGGATATGTTTGTGCTGGGTTTCTTCATTCTTTTCCTTCCCCTATGTTAAGAAAATCACTTGTTATCTTTGAAGAATGTTTTGTGGAAATACTTTTTGTTGTATAATTCGGTACTCCATCTATGTCTCCCACCCTGTTTTGCACTTACAATAACTATAACTGTCCTCATCTACTATATATTGTAACCCAGAGATCTTACCTAGTGGGAACTTTCCTTTTATCTTTTAAATCTTTATGTCATCTTGTGTATTTTTGAGCCACAGATGTAAGAGGTAGGTAACTGTGGCACCTAATTTCTCAGAGAACAATTTTATCCCTATCTTTTAACATTTTTATTCATTTTTTATATATGTATGTGTTGGTGAGACAAAGATTTAGCAGTGCTCTCAAGAAAATTGTGATCATTTTCCTTGGATAGCTTTTATAGATGATAATGGAAAGTTAGCTTGATTTTAAAAGATGGAGAAAAATACTACTGTGTGTCCAGCAAAATTCACTGAGCACCCACTCTGTTCCAGGTGTTAAGGGCATCCTGCTACTGGTGAGTTCCCAGGCTCCTGCTCTGGCCAGGGCCCAAAGAGGTACTCTGTAGCCAACCCTTTGCTCTTCAGTAATGCCCCTTCCATGCACTACTCCTAATTCTACCTTGTTTTCTCTTCCATTCTACATTTTTTTCAATCAAACTCTGTCCTGAACCTGAATGTGTACCTCCTGATTCATGTATTTCTTGCCTTAATGTGCAGGCACTATGACACATGTTTGTTTTTCTCATGGGCTGACATGGATTTGGCCTCCACAGCATTGGGCTAGTAGTGGCTTGCCAGGTTTTCAGTGATTTCTGCTGATTGCATAAACTCAGCTGTGGACTTCACTCTGGCACTATGCAAGGCCATCTATAGGCTGCTTTTAAAATGGCTGTTACAATGTGCTGATGAGCGGGTATACGTTTTGCACTGCCAGCTCATTATTTTGCTGTCAAAATGTCCCATTTCCTTTTCTCCTCCCTCTGTTGTAGTTCTTTGTGAATGGTGACTGCCTAGTTAATCACTGGTTCATTATGTGGCTGTCAAAAATCCTGGCCTCACTACTTTGTGCCTTTTACCAAGTTCTTTCAGGTCCATATTTGGCTTATTCGTCAGTCTAACAGATTTATTGGCAATTTGGGACTTCTGTCAGCCAGACATCTAGGGCCTCCTAAGGTGGGAAAAAGAACCAGAACAGAAGCCTGAAGCTGGAAAAGAGGCAAAGTCTACAAAAGCCCATGTGAATGAAAATCCTAACCCCTGGCTCTCTCCCTGTGAGGGTGAGGGAGAAACCCAAGCTCCCGTCCATCGTTTGTCTTATCTTTTAGTGGAAGCACCAGATGACCAATGAATATTTGTGAAAGGAAGAAAAGCCGACAAGCAAGTGATAAGTCCATGTTCAGCCAAGAATATTTATTAAACACCTTCTAGTGCTTACTTAAGTACTTAGAATCTTGAAGGCTAGAAGACCCTTTATATTTTAGATCTTCTATTTTATAATTGCTATAAGCATGGAAATCTCTCCAACACAACTGAAAACCCCTCATACTACTATAAGAGCATGTGCTAAATTATGCCCCATAGGGAATCAGAGGGTAGACCATTCTGTGTTGGCAAGGATAAACAGGGGAAGCATGAAAAAAAAAGCAGGTTTAAGCTGAAACAGTGAGGGACCATCAAATCTGGATTGGCAGAAAGAAGGGGGTTGTAGGCTCTCTGGGAGAAATAAGAAATAGGATAAGAAAGGAAAGATGGAAATCCAGAAATAGGAACAAGGCAAAGAATTAAGAATTTTGTTTGTTAATGTTTTGATAAATGAAGTTAAAAAAAGAAATAGGATCAAGGATTAGAAAAAATAAGGAAAAATACTCTCTGTATCCCTCCTGTATCCAACTTCAACTTTGGGAATTTATTTTTACAATGGTATTTTCAAGTCCTGCAGAGTCTTCTCACCACTGAAAAAAGACTTAATTCCATCAATTACATTCTACTTATTATGACTTGGAAATGGAAATAAAAGGTAGAAAGCTTCAGCAACAAGAATTAAACCAAAACTAGATTTTCCTGATACCCCTCATTTTGCCAGAATTCATGAAAAAGGGCATATAAAATTGAGGATTCAATGAAATGTAAATTTGAGTGTACAAATACACAAATATTTGTCATGATAGTCATTCTAGTCCTATACAGAAGATCATTCTGGCTAACATCTGTAAGACACATTGTTTCTTTCGGAATATTTTTTTCTATTTTATTATTGTCTTTGTCCTTTAACAGATATTGATAGTAATATGCATCTACTATGCCATGCCAAATATAATAGGTGCTCTATAAATATATATTAACTAAAATGACCCCATATTTTAGGTATAAAAACTTAATCACAGAAAACTTCTACAACAGGGCATTTTCATATAAATGTATATGGAGGAGGGTCTTTCATCTCCTAACCCTAGAATCAGAATGTGCTGTCTTCCTTCCGCTTTGGTAATGATAGGAATTATATGTCCTCTCCATCCTTCCTTTATCTCCCTAAATCTAAGTATTAAATGAGATTAATATATATTAATGTGAGATAAGTTAGGTACTTAATGAGTATTTAATGTGAGCTATGAATAAAAAATATTTTGTCCACTCCAGATATATTTTAATTTTAATTGTGTTCCTCCAGTGAGGAAAAGGTCACTTCCTTCTCCAGGGAGGAGATAGAAAGGATTTGTGAGGCCTCTCGTGTAAAGCTGGTGGTGGGGTGGGTGGGGCATGTTTCTGGCATAACGGTAGAGTTGGCATGCTACAGGGGTCAAATTTGAAATGGAAGAGTTTCATTAGGGGTATGCTGGGTTGTCCAGAGGAAGTGTGGGCAAATGGGGAGAAACATCCTGTACTATGAGATCAGCCCCTGCAATGGACCCTCATCCTTAGGAAGAAAGAGTAAAGTTTGTCCGGAGACATTTGGCACAGAACCTGAGGGAAACAGAGGTCACGATGATTGAGAAGGGTGCTGTGTCTTTAAGGAAGTACAATCTCCTATTTTTCCATATTAGCCGACAACTAGAGAAGGTTTAAATTTTTAATGGCTTTTCCCAAGTGAGCTTTTTGGGCTCTACAGCATGTGATGTGATTCTCTGTCCACACTGCAAACACTGACTCCTTATCTTTTCACCATGACTCTCAAACCTAAAGAGTATGGGTTGTTCACTCACTTTTGGTTCAGTCTTCTTAGGACTGCATTAGACAGTGGTAATGGTATTGCAAGGTAGAGTTGTCAAGGAGTAAGTCCCCCTCCTACGACTGTCCTCTCTCCCCTAACCAGTAGTCATTACCAGGAACTCAGTGGGAGGTAGGTGCTGCAAAGCTAAGAGGGTTAGCCTTCATGCTTCTCACCGGCATGAGTTCCTTTTAAAGATCCTTTATTTCTTGTCTCAGTTTTTCAGAGCTGCTACAACAAATATCACACACCAGTTGACTTAAAAAGCAGAAATTCATTGTCTCACGATTTTGGAGGCTGTAAGTCCAGAATCAAGGTCTCAGGAGGGCACGCTGTCCCTGAAGGCTGCAGCACTCTGGTGGGGGCTCCTGGCCATCAATGTCTGCTTCCGGCACATGGCCATCTGTCTCCTCCTGTGCTTCTACTCTTCCTGCTCAGTTACTCCTCTGTCTAGAAGTCCTTTCCTCATAAGGACTCCAGTCATAATCGGTCAAGGCTCACTCTGATTCAGTTTAGCCTCATCTAAATAGGATCTTTGAGGATCCCGTTTACAAATGAGTTCACACATACATAGGACCCAGGGGTTAGAATCTGAGTATGTCATGTGGGGCACATGATTCAATCCCCAACATTTCTCCTGTTCTCTTATTTTCCCAAACCAACTTGTGCACATGGTGTGGTATAGTGAAGATTTGACTTCTATGCCTCCATGCAAAATTTTCACCTCTAGGAATGAGCTCGCGTGTGCCTCTGGCAGTTTTGTTATGTTTAGACCGTTATCATATATGCCTTACAAATGAACAGACCTGGGCATCACTGACTTATCCAGAGATCAAAGCACTAACTCTCAGGAAGAGATCGTTATTCCAGACATTCTGTAGAGGCTTTAAAAAACTGAATATTGACAAGCTTCCTATGTATGCATTCCCCAGTTGAATCCTTCCCCATGTTGGACAAATGTCAGCAAGATTGGCGCAGAAAAAGAAGAATTGAATTTGTAAAACAGGTGGCCCAAATTAATCAGTGTTTTTTCCTTTTACAGAAATAGAACATGAGTATTTTAAAAAGTTGTTTTACCCAGAGCTTGTACATCTTGTGACACAGGGCCAATCTTCAAAGCTAGCTTACTGATATTATGTCCATAGCTCTTTCTACCGCATCCCATCTGTCCCTGATATTAACCTCATTTCTTATATGAGGTATTGATTATGATGAGGTCAGAAAAGAAACCTAGATGGAACTGGATGTCTAAAGATGAAGGAAAAGATGTCACAAATCAGATGAAGCAGCAAGGAGAGAGGAGGCTTGCGTGACAATGACCAACTTTATGGTTCTCCCAAGGGTCACAATGGATTAGGATATTACAAGGCTTGACCTTAGAGTTTTTCCAGATCCTGGTACTCCACGTTTTCACAAACAGCCAAGATGGTCCTAGGATTTGGAGGCCTTTGAGCACAATGCCCAGGATTTCTTTTTCAGGGTAGCTTCTTATCATAAACTACGATGAAGTGGCAGTTCTGAGTTGTTTTAAATATTTTAACAAATTCCACATTTCATAGTATCTGTGCCTTGCAGCTGGCTAAGAAACTACATCATGAATAACATTCTAGGTAACAGTGAGAATGAGATAACTAGGAGCCTATGGAATTCTGCCAGGGCTGGAAAGAGGAAAGTCTAAGATAAACATGTATATTCACAAGACTTTCCAGGGGGTTCATGCTGCATTTGGAAGTCTGAATAATATTCATGTAGTCAGTAGTCCATCTGAAGTGGATATATTTTTTGAGGCCTGTCCACTGCAGCTCTGTCCTATATACATCTGCCCAGAGATCTAGAATCACCCATTGAATTAGAAAAGCCTATCACTTTGATACTCAGTTCCCTAACTTTGCTGGGTCAAGTACCCTAGACTGTGGCTTCCAACTCAACCTCTCCATGGACTGCTTGGCTATTCCACTCATATTCCAGCTTATCTCCATAACTGATTCCTATTCACTGTTGGTTGTATATCATTCTAGCAAGTCACTCAAGCTCAATATCTAGGAGTCAGCCACCACCAACATCCAGCAGTTAAAAAGTGGTATCTTGGGAAAAAATATGATACACCCTGATATAAACTATGGACTATAGCTAATAGTACAATTATAATAGTGTTTCATCAGTTGTAACAAAGGTACCACACAAATGTAAGCTGTTAATAATGGGGGTGGTGTTATACGGGAATGTTGTTTTTTTTTAATGATTTTTCTGAAAACCTACAATTTTCACCTGAATTAAATTAGTGGGGCATCAAATAAGCTCAGACAGAAGGAGCCAGCTTGCTACAGCCAAGAGGGACACTTTGAAGAGCGCACTGGAACTGCAAGAGGTGCTTCAGCTTGCAAAGATATTTTGGAGATGGCCTTTGAAAGCAGACTTCTGCTCCAGAGAAGTTAAGAGAGGACAAACACCTCAAGAGCAACTAACAGTGACATTTTTGAGGAGCTGAAGCCTAGAGAGGAACATCCTGGGAGAAAGCCATTTTGAAACCAGAACTTTGGAGCAGACGCCAGCCACATGCCTTCCCAGCTAACAGAGGTTTTCCAGACACCATTGGCCATCCTCCAGTGAAGGTACCTGATTGTTGATGACTTACCTTGGACACTTTATGGCCTTAAGACTGTAATTTTGTAACCAAATAAACCCCTTTTATAGCGGCCAATCCATTTCTGGTGTTTTGCATTCTGGCAGCATTAGCAAACTAGAACACTATCCCTTCCTCTCCATCACAACAACATGACTATTTCAGGTCCTCATCATCTCCTGCCCAGACTATTGTAATAGCCTCCTATCCAGTCACTTATGCCCATTCTTATTCAAAAATTTTTCCTCTGCCTTGCTGGAAGAATAATCTTTTTCAAACACAAACTGACCATGTCACATCACTACTAAAGCCTTTTAGTGACTCCCCATTGACTGCAGAGTAAAGTCCAAGCTTCTAACCTGGCACATGTTAATTTTTATGACTTGACCCCTCTCTCATCCCTCTAGCTCTCTCCTTATCTCATACTATTTTAATACTTACCTGTGTATCCCATCCTGAACATATGAAGTTTTAGACTACATACGAATGCATGTTATTCATGCATTCTCACTTTCATTCATTCCCTGCCTCACATTTTATTCTCCCACAACTGTAAGTTGCTTGTAGTTAACAATAATTTTATGTTCTTTTTTGGGAAGATGACTGCCAGATAGAATACAAGTAAATGGTTCACAAGAAGTAGATGACCATTTTCCCTTTCCATTTCCAGCACAGGATTTCCCTGGCGCTCAGGCCAGCCTTCAACAACATTACAAAGAAGTGGACTTCCATATGGTATCCTTCTACCTCTCTTTCTAGTCTCTTTTCCACTTACCATGACACCTTCCCCTGCAGTTATAATGTCCTCTTGGGGCACATCTAAGCCAGCCTTTCCTGTGTAGTGATCCACATTTTTCCATCTGTAACTCCCTTCTCTCATTTTTCCCCATGAAAAGTCCTACTGCTAGGCAGTAGTAAGAAAATAAATCACTGCATTCATTCCTTGCACTAGCATACCAACAATTTACAGACACCATGTATTAATCACCTCAGCATTAATTATGTTTTAAACAAGAATATAATTATCAAAAAGGACTAAATACAAAAGAGAGAGTTTAGAGGAGGAGAATCATATACTCCAAGAACTCCTAGTACTATATTCATTATCCACTGCAGCATAAGAAATTACTACAAAGCTTAGTGCAATGCGGAAAACATTTATTATCCTACAGATTCTATGGATTTGGAATTTAGGAGCAGCTTACCTGTGTGGTACTGACTCAGGGTGTCCCATTACACTGCACTCAAGAAGACAGCGTCACTCATCTGAAGACTTCACTGTGGTTGGCGGATCAATTTCCAAGAGGGCTGACCCTCATGGCTTTTGGCCAGAAGTGTCTCTTTCTCACTGGTTTCAGTTCATTGCCACTTGAATCTCTCCATCAGGCTGCTTAAGTGTCCTCATATCGTTAATCTTAGAATGGGAGAGAGAGAAAGCACAGAAGTTGCAGTGCCCTAGAGGATCTAGTGTAGAAGTCACACATGGTCACTTCTGCCACATTCTATTTACTAGAAGAAAATCACTAAGTCTGGTTTTCACTCAAAAGAAGGAGAATTGGGCTCTAACTTTTTAAAAATTTTATTCTAGTTTCATATATACAACCTAAAATTTCCCCATTTAACCACATTCAAATATATAATCCAATGCTGTAATTGTGTTCACAGTGTTGTGTTACCATAACCAGCATCCATTACCAACGCTCTACCTTTTGAGGGGAGGATTTTCAAAAATTGTTGGACATATTGTAAAACCATCATAGGTATGAAAGCAATCTTATTCCACCTTTACATAAGGCAAGAGTAGTGGTCTATAGGTAGATGATTGCTTAATAAGACAGACTAACTGAAGTCAATTGGTCAAGTTAATCAACTGAATTCATGATTTGGTGCCCCTTCTATGTTGGATGCTCTCTGATGGGCATTCACAGCTGAGGCAAAATCTTCACACTTTTTGCCTATCATTTTAATAGATGCATCTATATGCCTCTTCTTCAAACCTCTTTGTACTCAATCTTGCAATCTTTCTCGTTCCATAGCATTAGTCTAACAGCTAACCCATTCACCACTACCCATGAGTCTCTATATACTTTCAACTTGTGCCACCTCTTGTTCCACATAAAGTGAATGTCCAGACTTATTTCTTGAAGTTCAGTCCATTGGGTGGGAGTGTAATATAGAGACATTCATTTTTTTGTATTCACCTACATAACCAGCTAACATTCCATGAAGTAAGATTAGTCCTTTTCCTTCTCTGTCAGCTGGTCATAAGGGATGCTGTATGTAATCATAAGTGTGAGCTAAGGGATAGGTTCTGGAACAGCAGTGATGGATAATGTAGGGTCTAGTTACTCACTATTTCAGGTTATTGTGTCCTTCAACTTTGCTTGAGTCTGCCTGGAAGTATCACTTAAATATTACACTGACTTGCTGCTGGTAGCACTTGACCTTACAACTTTGCAGATCAGTCAGAACTCAGCTCATGATCGACAGTTACGGCTGCATGGTCACTTGAAGTCCCATATCTAAATGCTCCATCCATGCTAGGGCACAGAAATAGTCCATGAGCTGTTTTGTGAAATGTATGTTTATATATATGTATCTTCTATAGATATTATGGCCTTACTCCAGAACCCTGGCATTTATGTTGTGATTCTTTTCTGGCACTTACATAAACTCTACACAAAGACTTTTTCACCATAGAAACTTCTGACATAGGGTTGTATGGCCTGGGTGCCAAAGAGGCTATTACCACATCTTAGACCTACTGACAACCTTGGTATCAACTGGTATATGGATCAGAATATACTTCCAAGTGTGAAATACTGTCTTTAGGGCCTTAGGAGGCCCATGCCATTTTACTGCCTGCTTAGTGGTGGAATTGTGATATCTATTAATTTTTCCTTAATTTGGAGATGTCATAGTATACCAGAAACCACCAGGTCCTTAAAAATTTCAGTGGGTTGATCAGCCCTTTAATCTTCATAGAGTTTCTCTCCGAATTTACAGAGTATATATGTCTTACCAATGCACTTGCCACTTCTAGTTAATCTATCTCAATTAACACAGTGCAGTCAATAGAGGGATCCATGTAGTATTCTGTAGAATATCCAGATGGTCAGGTTTCTTTGAGCAGGAATGGTAACATGTATATTGTTGTCTGTTCCAAGTAAGTGTGTATTGTTTCTGATCCTTCTTTTTTTTTGGTAAGAATGGAATATAATGTATTTCCCAGATAAATATCTGCCTGAAGCTGTGTTAATTTACTCTAGTAAAGATACACAAGTGGCACAGAAAATACAATTACAGTTACTAATTTAGGTGAGTTTCGAATAGGTTCTGATTGGTGAATTAAATGGAGATATAACGGGAAACACTACCGCATCATTCCTTATGTCTTTAAGGGTGACACAAATCTTTATAGTCTCCCCTGAAATGCAATATTATTTTAAAGTTACAAGAAGGAGAGAGGTTATTTCAAAGGCTTCCCCTTGGCCATATCCATTATGAAAACTCTCATCCCACAGGACAAGAACCAACATATGGGTTCTGCTAACTAACATGTTTGCTTATTTCAATTATACACTTGGGGATTGAGAAAGCAACCAGTAATTGTGTCCATGGACTGCATGATGACTCTGTGTATCAAATGTGGCCACAGGACTCCATCCATTGTCTTCCATCTATATGCCACCATTATATTATTATATTATTATAAGGGTAATGATGACACATTCTCAAAACATGTGGGGTTCCCTTTTAACCAAGTGTAGTACCCACATAAATGGCCAAGTTCCCTTTGGAGGACAGTGGTTATACTATTTCTAGTTCCTTGCTCACAGGCACCATGACTCTCCTTCACTCAATGAGGTCTGAGTTTGACTATGCCAGGGATTATGGCTTTTATTAAGGTGGATCCCTTCAGCCTTCTCGTAATTTATCATTGATTTCTTGACTGATCAATATTCTTTTTGGCTGTTCATCTATCTTTATCCTAGGAAGACTGTGTTCTATTAACCACTTCCACAGCTTTTTCAGTATCAGAAACTCTAACTGCTACATTGACATTGCTACTCACTTTGTACCTTATGGTTAAGTATTGAAACCTGGAGTCTATTATTTAGGGATCCTATGATCCCCATTACAAATATGGATCCAAGTTCTCTAAAAGCATCTCCTAACATCATCTCTCCCCTGTAGAGGATGACCCCTACTGAGCAACTCAGTAGTTCTGGTTACCTTCTCATCACTGCATATCTTATCTCTTCAATAATTACAATGTCTTCTGGGATCCTGGGGGAACATAGTGATTTGGGCTTATATTCTAAAATACCATCTTCTCAATCCTTTGAACCCTTCTTCTGTCATCTGTCTTTGTAATTCTGGCTTTGATACTTAATGTGAGCCTCTCCTTTCTCCAAGCTTCTAAGAGGATTTTTATTTGTATGCCAGCACCATCTCTTAAGGTTGCTTCCAGAATGCTGGCAGAATGCTCCTATATAAACTCTTTCTTGTCCAGCTTTATGTTTTTAGCTCCCTTAATTCAGCACCTTCAGTCTCCTGTTCTCTACACAGTTTCCTGGCTCCTGCCAGTACATGTTAACCAATTACTACAGCACATTCAGGACACCTTCCTTTTTCTCTTTTAGCAGATCCAGCACTTTTCCAGTCAGGGTATGCTTTCAGATATCCCTTGTTATTGGTCCAGGGGCAGGAGGAGAAGTACAGAGAAACCTGAACAGGTTCAGGAGAAGAGCACCTGTTTTTTTTTTTTTTTTTTTTTTTTTTTGATCCAGCAGTTTTACTTGGGAGAACATTTCCTATAGAAAAACTTACACAATGATACCAAAAGTTTTTTTTCCCACACAATTCTTAGCATTTCTATAGGTGCACAAAATACAAAAGATTATGTTCAATATGCTTAGTGCAGTTTTGTTTCAATTGTAAAAAACAAAACAAAACAAAACAACAACAAAACTGTTAACAGCCTTAATGTCCATTGATAGAATAATGTATAAATGATCTATACTAAGTCTGTTTGAGGTCTGTCAGGTCCCAGCTCACATAAGAGGATGTATGTGATAATATTGTAAAGGGAAAGTAAGTCACAGAACTCTGATATGCTCCCATTTAAATAAGAAAGCCCTTATGTGTGTGTGTGACCATAAGAAAAGGTCTGGAAGTGTGCACAGCCATCAGTTAATGGTGGATTTGTGGATTTCTCTGTTTCTCTGGGAGGGGCTGCTATCTGAGCTATCAGGAGCCTACCACTTTTTAATCTATATATTTCTACATTGTGTGATATTTCACAAGCATATATTTACTTTGAAATAAAAAGAAAAAACAATTAAAAGCAAACAAAATCAGTAGCCTCTTTCTGCGTCTTGGGGCCTGAATGTGTGTGTGTGGTTGTGTGCTGGGGGCTGTATGCAAGATTTTGCCTGCCCCCACCCAGGGCTGAGAACTCCTCCCTGCTTCCCATGCGCTGTCCTCCCTTGGGCCAAATCACCCAGCAGGAGCCACAACTGGGTCTAACTTCCACTCCTATAGGACCACCTGACTTCCCGTGTCCACCATTGAAACCTCCCCAAGGCTTCTTTTAGGGGGCCTCCTGCCCTGCCCATGCCCCCAGAGCCCTTCCCTGCTCGTTCGTGGCCTGCCCTCCATGCGGCTACCTTGCAAGGACCGTAGGGCAGCCATCCCACCCATCTGCACTCTTCATTGATATCCTTGAGTGCATAGAGGGGCCTCAATGAATGTCTGGTGAGTGATGTAAGAATGAATAGTGACAGCACCATCAGAGGGACGCTGTGCTGGAAGGGAGCTCTCAGGTCACCGGGCCCACTTTCCCCCCAGTGCCCAAATGCCCCTGCTGGACACCTCTAGTGGTGGGGCAGCCATCACCTTCCCAGGCAGCTCATTCTCTATTTCCAGTGGGAAGTGTTTTATCAGGAGAAGGAGCAGTGGCCGAGGCAATTCCTGGCTACATTTTTTTTTTTAATCTTCATTTTATTGAGATATATTCACATACCACGCAGTCATACAAAACAAATCGTACTTTCGATTGTTCACAGTACCATTACATAGTTGTACATTCATCACCAAAATCAATCCCTGACACCTTCATTAGCACACACACAAAAATAACAAGAATAATAATTAGAGTGAAAAAGAGCAATTGAAGTAAAAAAGAACACTGGGTACCTTTGTCTGTTTGTTTGTTTCCTTCCCCTATTTTTCTACTCATCCATCCATAAACTAGACAAACTGGAGTGTGGTCCTTATGGCTTTCCCAATCCCATTGTCACCCCTCATAAGCTATATTTTTATACAACTGTCTTCGAGATTCATGGGTTCTGGGTTGTAGTTTGATAGTTTCAGGTATCCACCACCAGCTACCCCAATTCTTTAGAACCTAAAAAGGGTTGTCTAAAGTGTGCGTAAGAGTGCCCACCAGAGTGACCTCTCGGCTCCTTTTGGAATCTCTCTGCTACTGAAGCTTATTTCATTTCCTTTCACATCCCCCTTTTCGTCAAGAAGATGTTCTCCGTCCCACGATGCCAGGTCTGCATTCCTCCCCGGGAGTCATATTCCACGTTGCCAGGGAGATTCACTCCCCTGGGTGTCTGATCCCATGTAGGGGGGAGGGCAGTGATTTCACCTTTCAAGTTGGCTTAGCCAGAGAGAGAGGGCCACATCTGAGCAACAAAGAGGCATTCGGGAGGAGGCTTTTAGGCACAACCATAGGGAGGCCTAGCCTCTCCTTTGCAGCAACCGTCTTCCCAAGGGTAAAACCTATGGTAGAGGGCTCAACCCATCAAACCACTAGTCCCCTATGTCTGTGGTCATGTTAGCAACCATGGAGGTGGGGTAGGCAAATACCCCTGCATTCTCCACAGGCTCCTCAAGGGGGCACTACATCTTTTTTTTTCCCTTGTTTTTCTATTTTTTTTTTTTCTTTTTTAAATCAACTGTATGAAAAAAAAGTTAAAAAGAAAACAAACATACAATAAAAGAACATTTCAAAGAGACCATAGCAAGGGAGTAAGAAAAAGACAACTAACCTAAGATAACTGCTTAACTTCCAACATGTTCCTACTTTACCCCAAGAAAGTTACCTAATATAGCAACATTTCTGTGAACTTGCTCCTACTATATCCATCAGAAATTAACAGACCATAGTCATTCCTGGGCATCCCCAGAATGTTAAATAGCTTATCTGTTCTTCTTGGATTATTGTTCCCCCTTCCTTAATTGCTCTCTATTGTTAGTTCCCCTACATTCTACAATATAAGCCATTTGTTTTACATTTTTCAAAGTTCACATTAGTGGTAGCATATAATATTTCTTTTTTGGTGCCTGGCTTATTTCGCTCAGCATTATGTCTTCAAGGTTCATCCATGTTGTCATATGTTTCACGAGATCGTTCCTTCTTACTGCTGCGTAGTATTCCATCGTGTGTATATACCACATTTTATATATCCACTCATCTGTTGAAGGACATTTGGGTTGTTTCCATCTCTTGGCAATTGTGAATAATGCTGCTATGAACATTGGCGTGCAGATATCTGTTCGTGTCACTGCTTTCCGATCTTCCGGGTATATACCGAGAAGTGCAATCGCAGGATCGAATGGTAACTCTATATCTAGTTTTCTAAGGAACTGCCAGACTGACTTCCAGAGTGGCTGAACCATTATACAGTCCCACCAACAGTGAATAAGAGTTCCAATTTTTCCACATCCCCTCCAGCATTTGTAGTTTCCTGTTTGTTTAATGGCAGCCATTCTAACCGGTGTTAGATGGTATCTCAATGTGTTCTTAATTTGCATCTCTCTAATAGCTAGTGAAGCTGAACATTTTTTCATGTGTTTCTTGGCCATTTGTATTTCCTCTTCAGAGAACTGTCTTTTCATATCTTTTGCCCATTTTATAATTGGGCCGGCTGTACTATTGTCATTGAGTTGTAGGATTTCTTTATATATGCAAGATATCAGTCTTTTGTCAGATACATGGTTTCCAAAAATTTTTTCCCATTGAGTTGGCTGCCTCTTTACCTTTTTGAGAAATTCCTTTGAGGTGCAGAAACTTCTAAGCTTGAGGAGTTCCCATTTATCTATTTTTTCTTTTGTTGCTTGTGCTTTGGGTGTAAAGTCTAGGAAGTGGCTGCCTAATACAAGGTCTTGAAGATGTTTTCCTACATTATCTTCTAGGAGTTTTATGGTACTTTCTTTTATATTGAGATCTTTGGTCCATTTTGAGTTAATTTTTGTGTAGGGGGTGAGGTAGGGGTCCTCTTTCATTCTTTTGGATATGGATATCCAACTCTCCCAGCCCCATTTGTTGAAAAGACCATTATGACTCAGTTCAGTGACTTTGGGGGCCTTATCAAAGATCAGTCGGCCATAGATCTGAGGGTCTATCTCTGAATTCTCAATTCGATTCCATTGATCTATATGTCTATCTTTGTGTCAGTACCATGCTGTTTTGGCAACTGTGGCTTTATAATAAGCTTCAAAGTCAGGGAGTGTAAGTCCTCCCACTTCGTTTTTCTTTTTTAGAGTGTCTTTAGCAATTCGAGGCATCTTCCCTTTCCAAATAAATTCGATAACTAGCTTTTCCAAGTCTGCAAAGTAGGTTGTTGGAATTTTGATTGGGATTGCATTGAATCTGTAGATGAGTTTGGGTAGAATTGACATCTCAATGACATTTAGCCTTCCTATCCATGAACATGGAATATTTTTCCATCTTTTAAGGTCCCCTTCTATTTCTTTTAGTAGAGTTATGTAGTTTTCTTTGTATAGGTCTTTTACATCTTTGGTTAAGTTTATTCCTAGGTACTTGATTTTTTTAGTTGCTATTAAAAATGGTATCTTTTTCTTGAGTGTCTCTTCAGTTTGTTCGTTTCTAGCATATAGAAACATTACTGACTTATGTGCATTAACCTTGTATCCTGCTACTTTGCTAAATTTGTTTATTAGCTCTAGTAGCTGTATCGTCGATTTCTCAGGGTTTTCTAGATATAAGATCATATCATCTGCAAACAATGACAGTTTTACTTCTTCTTTTCCAATTTGGATGCCTTTTATTTCTTTGTCTAGCCAGATTGCACTGGCTAGCACTTCCAGCACAATGTTGAATAACAGTGGTGATAGCGGGCATCCTTGTCTTGTTCCTGATCTTAGAGGGAAGGCTTTCAGTCTCTCACCATTGAGTACTATGCTGGCTGTGGGTTTTTCATATATGCTCTTTATCATGTTGAGGAAGTTTCCTTCAATTCCTACCTTTTGAAGTGTTTTTATCAAAAAGGGATGTTGGATTTTGTCAAATGCTTTTTCAGCATCTATTGAGATGATCAATTGATTTTTCCCTTTCGAGTTTTTAATGTGTTGTAATACATTGATTGTTTTTCTTATGTTGAACCATCCTTGCATGCCTGGAATGAACCCCACTTGGTCATGGTGTATGTTTTTTTTAATGTGTCTTTGGATTCGATTTGCAAGTATTTTGTTGAGGATTTTTGCATCTATATTCATTAGGGAGATTGGCCGGTAGTTTTCCTTTTTTGTAGCATCTTTGCCTGGTTTTGGTATTAGATTGATGTTAGCTTCATAAAATGAGTTAGGTAGTGTTCCATTTTCTTCAATGTTTTGAAAGAGTTTGAATAAGATTGGTGTCAGTTCTTTCTGGAAAGTTTGGTAGAATTCCCCTGTGAAGCCATCTGGCCCTGGGCATTTATTTGTGGGAAGATTTTTGATGACTGATTGGATCTCTTTGCTTGTGATGGGTTGGTTGAGGTCTTCTATTTCTTCTCTGGTCAGTCTAGGTTGTTCATATGTTTCCAGGAAATTGTCCATTTCCTCTACATTATCCAGTTTGTTGCCATACAGTTGTTCATAGTATCCTCTTATAATTTTTTTAATTTCTTCAGGATCTGCAGTTATGTCACCTTTTTCATTCATTATTTTGTTTATATGGGTCTTCTCTCTTTTTGATTTTGTCAGTCTAGCTAGGGGCTTGTCAATCTTGTTGATCTTCTCAAAGAACCAACTTTTGGTGATATTTATCCTCTCTATTGTTTTTTTGTTCTCTATGTCATTTATTTCTGCTTTAATCCTTGTTATTTCTTTTCTTGTACTTGGTTTAGGATTGGTTTGCTGTTCATTTTCTAGCTTCTTCAGTTGATCCATTAGTTCTTTGATTTTGGCTCTTTCTTCCTTTTTAATATATGCGTTTAGTGCTATAAATTTCCCCCTTAGCACTGCTTTTGCTGCATCCCATAGGTTTTGGTATGTTGTGTTCTCATTTTCATTCGTCTCTATATATTTAGCTATTTCTCTTGCTATTTCTTCTTTAACCCACTGATTGTTTAGGAGTGTGTTGTTTAACTTCCAGGTGTTTGTGAATTTTCTAAGTCTCTGATGGTTATTGACTTCTAATTGTATTCCATTGTGGTCAGAGAATGTGCTTTGAATAATTTCAATCTTTTTAAATTTATTGAGGCTTGTTTTATGTCCCAGCATATGATCTATTCTGGAGAAAGTTCCTTGAGCACTAGAAAAGTATGTGTATCCTGGTGATTTGGGATGTAATGTCCTGTATATGTCTGTTAAATCTAATTCATTTATCAGATTGTTTAGGTTTTCAATTTCCTTATTGGTCTTCTGTCTGGTTGATCCATCTATAGGAGAGAGTGATGTGTTGAAGTCTCCCACAATTATTGTGGAAACATCCATTGCTTCCTTTAGTTTTGCCAGTGTTTCTCTCATGTATTTTGTGGCACCTTGATTGGGTGCATAGACATTTACGATTGTTATTTCTTCTTGCTGAATTGCCCCTTTTATTAGTACCTAGTGGCCTTCTTTGTCTCTCAAAACATCCCTGCATTTGAAGTCTATTTTATCTGAGATTAATATTGCTACACCTGCTTTCTTTTGGCTGTAGCTTGCATGAAATATTTTTTTCCATCCTTTCACTTTCAGTTTCTTTGTGTCCCTGTGTCTAAGATGAGTCTCTTGTATGCAACATATTGATGGTTCATTTTTTTTGATCCATTCTGCGAATCTATATCTTTTAATTGGGGAGTTTAATCCATTTACATTCAACGTTATAACCGTGAAGGCATTTCTTGAATCAGCCATCTTATCCTTTGGTTTATGTTTGTCATATTTTTCCCCTCTGTCTATTAATATCCTTTATTGTACCCATACCGAATCTCTTTAGTACTGAACCTTTCTCCAAGTCTCTCTGTCCTTTCTTTGTTTCTCTGTCTGTAGGGCTCCCTTTAGTATCTCCAGTAGGGTAGGTCTCTTGTTAGCAAATTCTCTCAGCATTTGTTTGTCTGTGAAAAATTTAAGCTCTCCCTCAAATTTGAAGGAGAGCTTTGCTGGATAAAGTATTCTTGGCTGGAAATTTTTCTCACTCAGAATTTTAAATATCTCGTGCCACTGCCTTCTCGCCTCCATGGTGGCTGTTGAGTAGTCACTACTTAGTCTTATGCTGTTTCTTTTGTATGTGGTGAATTGCTTTTATCTTGCTGCTTTCAGAACTGGCTCCTTCTCTTCTGTGTTTGACAGTGTGATCAGTATATGTCTCGGAGTGGGTTTATTTGGATTTATTCTATTTGGGGTTCGCTGAGCATTTATGATTTGTGTATTTATGTTGTTTTGAAGATTTGGGAAGTTTTCCCCAACAATTTCTTTGAATACTCTTCCTAGACCTTTACCCTTTTCTTCCCCTTCTGGGACACCAATGAGTCTTATATTTGGACGTTTCATATTATCTATCATATTCCTGAGTTCCATTTCGATTTTTTCAAATTTTTTCCCCATTCTTTCTTTTATGCTTTCATTTTCCATTCTGTCATCTTCGAGGTCACTGATTCGTTGTTCAACTTACTCTAGTCTTGTACTATGAGTGTCCAGAATCTTTTTAATTTGGTCAACATTTTCTTTAATTTCCATAAGATCATCCATTTTTTTATTTAGTCTTGCAATGTCTTCTTTATGCTCTTCTAGGGTCTTCTTGATTTCCTTTGTCTCCCGTACTATGGTCTCATTGTTCATCTTTAGCTCTTTGAGTAGCTGCTCTAGGTGCTGTGTCTCTTCTGATTTTTTGATTTGGGTGCTTGGGCTTGGGTTATCCATATCGTCTGGTTTTTTCATATGCTTTATAATTTTCTGTTGTTTTTGGCCTCGTGGCATTTGCTGAACTTGATAGGGTTCTTTTAGGATTTGTAGACCAATTGAAGTCCTTATCTCTAATTTATCAGATCTACAACTTCTTGGAGTACACTTTCTCTAACTAACCAGCAGGTGGTGTCCACGAGCCACCTGTTCTCCACAAGCCAGTTCTCCCCTGCTTAGCCTTTTTGGTGAGTGGGGGAGTGAGTCTTGTGGGGTCCAATTGGTGTACCAAGCTTGCGTGTGTAGTTGGTGTTGCCTGCCCTGTATATGGGGCGTGTTTCTGGGCAGTCAGGGAGGGGGGGTGGCCCTAACAATCAAATCTCCCTGGTGATCCTAGAGTTTTAAAGCTGCTGCAATAGTCTAATCCTTCAGTTCAGTCCTGCCACAGTTTGTCTCTGCCACTGACCCACAAGTCCTTGGAATTGGCGTATGGCTCCTGAGACTTGCAAGTGGGCCCCTCTTCCAGGCCGTGCACCCCGGGTCCTCTGTTGAGGGATGACTGTGCTATGTCACAGGTGAGTGCCGTCCCCCCAGGGCAGTTCTGGGCTGCTGGGCTGTGTAGGGAGGCTCCCAGTCTGCTGAAATGATGGCTGAATGGGGCTGCTCTACCTTCCCAACTCTGGAACAATCAGCTGAGGTTGCAGGGAAGGCTAATGTCCATGCCCAGTTTTGTGGTGTGTGCCTGTTATTTGAAGCACTTCCGTGACACTGGGTTGTCTGGGGCAGTTCTGGGCTATGGGGCTGGCGATGGGCAGGAGTGTTTCCTGTCCACCAGGATGATGGCTGTGAGCGGACACCCCCCTTTTCTTGGGAAGTTGTGGTGTTTAGTGAATTTTCTCAGCCACTGGATTATTGCGTTTTGTCTCAGAGCTCTCCTAGTTCTGCTCTTGACTTGACCTGCCCAAATTGCAAGTCTTTGAAGCTTTTTGTATTGGGCTTCTTAGAGTAATTGTTTTAGAAAAAGAAAAAAGGATTAAAAAAAAAAATAAATAAATAAATAAAAAGGGCCCTCCTCAGAGATCTAATGGGTTATTGAAATGCTAAGAGACAAAGCAACCAGGGCCATTAAGGAAAGGTCCACAGGGCAGAGAGATCAGGTTTTCTTCGGGATTTGCATATGCGCCTCAGGGCCCTTCCCCTTTCTATGTTCACCAGAACTCCAAAAATCCTCCGCTTTTATTTTGGAGTTTTTCGTGTTGTTTTTTTTTCTCTATGCCTGTCTCCTCTGTGCTGGGCTGGCTGCTCTCAGATTCTCTGGTGTCTGGTCTCAGTCTATCTATGGTTGGAGTTTGGATCAGTAGAATGAGTTTCTATAAGGGCTGCCACTGCAGTTCTCCCTTCTCCTTCCCGGAGCTGACAGCCCCTCCTCCCACGGGACTGAGCCTGGCAGGGAGGGGCGCGGGTCCCCTGGCCGCAAAAACTTACTGATCTCAGCAGTTCGACGTTTTCATGAGTGTTGTATGAAGTATGCCCAAAGTCAGATTGCTCTGTGGTGTCCAGTCCACGCAGTTCCTGGCTTTCTACCCACTTTCCTGGAGGAGTAACTAAAACATACAGCTCACCAGTCTGCCATCTTGCCCCGCCCACTTGTTGTTTTGCAAGGCAGAATCCTCTGCAAAATCATTAAGTTAAGGAAGGACGCTAGTCTTAATAGGGAGGAATTGTCTATTTCTACAGATCTGGAAGGTTTAGGATTAAACATTTTCCTTTGCATACTCTTAGATTTTCCAATCCCAAGATTGAAAATCCCACTCTTCTCAATTAAAAATGGGCAAAAGGTTTATACAGACATTTAACAAAAGAAGATATATAGAGGACTGATAAGCACGTTGGGAGATGCTTAATGTCATTAGGCACCAAAAAAATGAAAATCATAACAGCTAGAATGATCTAAATTTAAAATACTGAAAGTATTAACAAAGATGTGAGGCAACTGAAACAAAGATGTGTCGTAATCAATAGAAATGTAAAATGGTATGTCATCTTTGGAAAACATTTTGGCAGTTTCTCTGAAATGTAAACATAGACTTGAGTGTGGTAGGCTGAAAAAAAATGGCCTTCCAAAAGATATCCATACCCTAATCCCTGGAATTATGAACATTACTTTATATAACAAAAAGGGGTCTTTGCAGATGTGATTACATTAGGGATCTGAGATGGGGATATTATCGATTATCCACGTGGGCTCTAAATGCAATCTCATGTATCCATAAGTGGGAGACAGAGGGAAATATTACACACAAACACAGAGAGCAATGTGAAATCAAAGCAGAGAGGAATTTGAAGACTCTGACCTTGAAAATTGGAGTGATGCAACCACAAGCCTAAGAATGTCAGCAGCAAACAGAAGCTACAAGAGGCAAGGAACAGTTTCTCCCCAGTGTCTCTGGAATGAGTGTGTCCTGCAGACACCTTGATTTTGGCCCAGTTAAACTGATTGTGCAAGTTTAAAGCTGTTATGTACCCTAGAAAAGGTCGTGCTCTTTTAATCCACTCCTGTGGGTGGAGACCTATTGTAGGTGGGACCTTTTGATTATGTTATTTCGATTGAGGTGTGACCCACACCATTCAAAGTGGATCTTAATCCCCTTACTGGGGTCCTTTATAAGAGGATTAAGGACATGCATAAAAAGCACAAAGAGCTCAGAAAACCACAGAGTAGCTAAGAGATGAAATGAATAGGAACTCCTAGAGAAAAGCCGCAGAGAAGCTAAGAGAGGACCCACGAAGCTCAGAGAGGAAGCCACTGGAACCAGAAGCTGAAAGCAATTAAACTCAGGAGCGAAGGACCAGCAGATGCTGGCCGTGTGCCGTCCCATATGACAGAGGTGTCCCACATGCCAGCAGCCTGTTTTCAGAGTCCAGGTATCATTCTGTTGATGCCTTGAGTTGGACATACTCACAGCCTAACAACTATTAATTGTAAGTTAATAAAATCCCATTGTAAAAGCCAACCCATTTCTGATATATTGCATTCTAGCAGCTTTAGCAAACCAAAACACTGATTTTGGACTTTTGGCCTCCAAAACTGTGAGAAAATAAATTTTTGTTCTTTTAAACCATCCATCTTATTGTAATTTGTTACAACAGCCACAGCAAACTAATACACCATCTTACCCAGGAATTCAACTCCTGAATACTTACCCAAGAGAAATAAAAAACCATGTCCACATAAAGACTTGTGCATATTCTTTATTCCTAATAACCAAAACTAGCGATAACCAAATACCCATCAACATTTAAAAGGATAACCAAATTGTGTTACATCCTCTCAATGGAATTACTATTAAGCTACAGAAATAAATGAATTACTGATATGTATAGTAATGTGAATGGATCTCAAAAATCATTATTCTGAGTGAGAGAAGCCAGATACAAAAGAATACATAGTGTATGATTCAGTTTATTTGAAATTCTAGAAAGAGAAAATCTAACATATAGAGGCAGAAACCATTTACCTATTCTTAGGGTTTTGGGGAAATTTACTGCAAAGTGGCAGGGGAGAACTTTTTGGGATGATGAAACTATTCTATTTCTTGGATGTGGTGATGGTTACATGGGTGTATTCGTTTTTCGAAACTCATTGAACTATTTGAAATGAGTACATTTTATTGTATGTAAAGTAGACCTTGAAAACATTGATTTTTAAAAATCACACCTTTGAGGCAAGCTCAAGCCATCACATTGCCTCTTATCCATATGATAATTTGGCTGCTTGAGAATAATAAAATCTTGAAAAATTCTTCAAGCCCGATTGACTTTTCTATTTTAGGTTACTTCAAGACAACAAAAAGGCAATGACTACTTTAAACATTTTCTGAGTTACTTGTTTTGGGAAACCTTTTCAGAGATCCAACATAGCAAGGGGAGAGCACCATTGGAGTCCGTCTGTTTATGGCAGAGCTGCAACCTCACACCAGAGATCCAGCACCAGATTTCAATCTTTGAGGGAGGAGAGGATGACTCAGGCCCCTAGGGTCAGAAGTGCAGGGAATCAGACACAGGAACATAAGGTGCATGGAATGGGAGGAAATTGATCTTAGAGCTGGAGTGCAGGATTTGAATTAGCCTGACTACAACGATGACCTGGCACCAAGAACTAAACTTTCTCCTTGTTTCAAGTTCCTCCCATGCCGTATGAGAGCTCCTTTGCCCAGACTTCTCTTAGATAGCAGGGTGGAGCCTGGCATCCATTTAGAAGTCAGGTCTTGCTTGCTGTGGATCTTGCCTACAGGGCACTAGGCAGGGGCTGGCAGCATTGCTGTAAGACAGAGGAGCCTCCTGCCAGTGCTTGATAATCAGCTCCTCACAAACCCCTGGCCCTGCTGGCATTTTATTCCCTTCCTGTGTCAGTGGGAGAGGACAATCAATTCTTCATTAGTGCTTTAGAAAGGAGGAGTTAAAATGAAGCCATTTGCCTGCCAGCTATGCTCACTCAGGGAGTTCAGCCTCTTAGGTCATTTGTTTGCCATCTTCAACCTGCTTTTATGACTTTTCCTATGCCTTGCCTTCTGTTCCTTACATCTCCATAAAATATGATTGTTAGATTATTGACCAAGCATTTATGAATCTGAACTTTCATTTTCAGAAAGTTGCAAGTTGGTCTCTTTTCTTTTAAAAGGAAAAACATCCATGTGCATGTATTCTTTAAAGTAAAACCTTCTTTTAGAGATTTATAGAATAGAGACAAGTGAAAAAGAGAAAATAAAAATCACCTTTAATGTCCCACCCTGAAGTAACCACTATTCACATTTTCATGAATTTCCTTCTAGTATGGATTTAATTTTATTTGAGCTCTGCCTTATTTCAAGAATTCAAAGTGGCTCACAATAGATACTTTTGGCAGCAGAGACCTTGCCTATCTTTATTTCCATTATACCATCGGTGCTTAACCAAGTATTTCATCCTAGAAAGCACTTAAGAAATACTTTCTAAATGACTTAAGGAAATGCATGTCATTATAATACTGGAACTTCCCATTCTAGACTTGCTGATATCTTCTCCAGGACCATGTAGATACTTCTGCATGGGACACAATCCAGAAGTAGGCTTTATTTGGAAAAAGAAGAATTATGTGTTAGGTGTTGATGGTTAGCTGAATCAGGGACTCCTAAAATGTGATGCCATAGGAGCATTTCATTGTTCAAACTATCCTTCACTCCTTGGTCTGATAACAAAAGTCAGTATTTATTGAAAAAATATATCTTGCACTGCTCCAAATTATGTGTATTAACTTGTCTCTTATAATTATGCCATGAAATGGGGGGGGGTGGCTAATATTATTTCTACCTTGTAAATAAGGAAACTGAGGCTTACAGAGGTTAAGCAACTTGCTTAAGATTACACAGCGGAACCAGATTTGAACCAAGCAGACCACTTTCAGATCGTGTGTGCTTTTTACCCACTGTGCCATGATGTGTTGTCACCATGCTAGACAATGGCCATGACATTACATAGGCAAGTGTCAGAAAACAAATGCTCTTAAGTCAAATGTGCTTGGAAGTCCATTTTCCATGGTTTGCCTTCCCACATGGAGATAAGGCTATGGGAGTAGCAATCCCTGAGAAGGCAAACGCAAGAGAAGGCCAGCTGTATGAGGATGGGTGGTTGGGGAGTTTGTTGCCCATGAATTACACCTGTGACTGCTCTGATACCTGACCAGTGGTGTCTCTGTCTGTGAAAAATGGAGTCAGAGAGGGGTGACTGGGAAGTGGGAAATGATCTAGATCTCCTTCCTTACATGTCCCAAGGAGGTGATTCTGACCCGGATATTTCTGTAAATCCTCAAATATATTCTCCAAAACATGATTTTTATTGGCCATGTATTTTTCATCCTAGAAATGTAACATTTTCATCCTATAAATGTAACATAATTTATTTAATCAGTCTATGTCTATTGGACTTTCTTTTAGACTATTTCTATTTTTTACAGTGTTAAAAAAAGATATGATGTTCAATTTTATGCATAAATCTTTTATCTTCGATTTCTTTGAGAACATATGTACTCTTCAATCAAGAAATTCCGCTTCTTAAAATACATTTTAAGATTATTCATGCACATTGTCAAACTGCTTTCCAGAAAGATAATAGTCTACACACCCCAAAAGGCATTTTGTGAGATTACACATTTACTACATCTTTTCCAACAGTACATAAAACATTATTTTATTTTCTTTCTGAATTTTATTTCACATATTAGGAAACATTGATCTCTGTCAATCTCAATATTAAATAGGTACTTTTACTAGAAGATTCTAGAATTGTATATTTGAAAAATGCCTCATGTACTCAGCAGTTGTTTTGCTTTAGCCCTTTTGAAGGACTTGCTATTTATCTCAAATGATCAAAAACAGTATAAGAAGCAGTGAAATACAGGGATCAAGATCATAATCTTTGGCATCTGACTTGGGTTAAGTTCCATATGAACTGCTTTCTAGCTGTGTGACTTTGTACAAGTTACTTATTTTCTGGAACCCTCTGCTTCTCAATCTATAAAATGAAATGATAATAGTACCTACCATGTGTGAATGTTTGAAGGATCTAGTAGGATAATGTATTTAGATAACTTAATAAGGTTTCTGGTATGTTATGGGGTCAATGAATGTTAATTATTATTCATGTCATTTTATTGTTCTCCTAACCTCATCACCACCTTTCATTCTGTTGGTTGATTTATTGCTGCATGCGATGAAAGGATTATATCTAATCCCACATCCAAGTACATTCAAATGAAGAAATAAAAATACCTGGCATTTGTAGTACCTTTTATAGGTTTATGAGCATATCTCTCACAAGAACACCTCACAGGTGCATCAGATATTATCCACATTTACTTGTAAGAAACTTGTCCAGGGTTATTGATTAGTGGAAAGTTACAGATTAATTAGTGTAGCTAACCTTTTTCTGATCCTGTATGGCTTCGTCCCAATCTCATTTCCATGATCTTTTCTACTTTCTGCAAGAATCAGGTCTCATCCATGTGCTCTGCAGGTGAGTGTACCTGTAGTTAGCTATTGCAGTTAGATCTTAACCTTACCTTGGCTCCTGAATATTCAGGGTCTCTGAACTTCAAGAGCTTGCCCTTGTTTAGTGACTAAGCTGTTAAGAGGGTCCCACATACTCCATAGAACTGAGGTTCTCAAGAGAATTATTAAAACCACAAATGCACTGCAGTTCTTAGTTCTGGGACATTGTTATAACACATAATTTCTGGTATTCTGTTAGTATAACTACTGGTAATAAAGTTGATTAATGTTCTCTCTTTAGTTCCATAGGATCCCAAGAATCAATACTTTCATTACCCTAAAATGGTGTAAGTAAGTAGAGGATATTATTGCCATATTCAAATAGTGGGGCCTTTTATTTCCGAAGCCTTTTCACATATATTATCTAATAGATCTTTCCCCCTAACTATAAGGAATTGGTGGGACAGGAAATATTAAGCCCATTTTGTAGGTGGTGGCCTCTACAGCAGGAAGTAATCAGGCCATTTGTGGGAGTACTCTGTTCTCACCATAGGCAGGAATTGTAACAGGTTACAATTATTACGCCTAAATGTGTTACAAGCAGGGAAACAAAAGCAAGCTCAGTACCTATTCACTGGCCATTATAATAGTTTGAGGAAGTCAGAGGAGAAGAAAGCTTACAAGATAGAGGTAAGTCTTTCTGGAAATTTTTAATATGGCATTTATAGAAGCCATTCATTAAATAATACTTATTGAGATTATGGAATGGTATGTTTCATACACTATTCTTGGCTCTGGGGACACTGGTTGCCTTTCCAAAAGGAGCTTGCAGTCTTTCAGAGAAAGCAAACATTAAACAAATAGAAATGTGGTGAGTGCTACTAAAGAGCTACTTGGTTATTGTGGGATCAAGTAAGGGACCTCTGAACCAAAAGCTTTAGGAAACGATTGTTCATAAGCTTAGACTACTCTAGTAGGTTTAAACTGGTTTCTTATAACTTGTATTAAAACTCAATAAATGTTCTCATGGATGTTCTGCCAAAATTATTACAACTCATGCAGACTTAAGTAATTTAACATCTTAAAATAGACTAGTAAAAGTCTTCAAACTTTGATATTTCTTTGTGTACACTCTCTTACAGAGCATTTATAAATTATATAATATTTATTTCAGCCCTTATAATTTAGAGGGCATCTGTATATAAATATCCCTCTCACTAAAGTGATGGTGATTTTTTCTTATACTTTGTTTCTAGCTTCTTAGCCATGGAAGAATATTCTTTAAAAATAATTTTAATAGTATAATAAATATAAAAGGCTATGCTTAATGGTACCAAAATTGAAGGGAAAATAAAACAAATAGAGGGAAGATTATAATTGTACTATTAATTATAGTCCAAGGTTTAAATTAGTTATATATGTTCTTTAAAAATGTTTATTCTAACATATCTATATCTATATCTATATCTATAACCTAGAAATCCCCCTTTAACCATTCAAATATATAATTCAGTGCTATTACTTACATTCACAAAATTGTGCTACCATCCATTACTAAAATTTTTCCATCAGCCCAAATAGAAATGCACAATTTAAGCATTAAGTCACTATTCCCTACCCTAATACCAACCCCTGGTAACCTATATTCTAGATTCTGATCTATGAATTTGCTTGTTCTAATTATTTCATATTTGTGAAAGCATAGAATAACAGTCCTTTTGTGTCTGGCTTATTTCACTCAACATATTATCACATGTATCAGAATTTCAGTCCTTTTCATGACCAAATAATATTCCATGATATTTATATACCACATTTTATTTATCCATTCATTGGTTAGTCACTTGGGCTGCTTTCATGTTTGATGACTGTGAATAATGTTGGCATAAACACTGGTGTGCAGATAACTGTTTGACTCCCAGCTTTCAATTCTTTTGGATATATAACTAGAGGTGGGATTGCTGGTTCATATGGTAATTCTATATTTAACTTTCAGAGGGAACACCAAACTGTTTTCCACAGCTGCTGCAACATTTTACATTCTCGCTGACAATGAATTAGTTCCTATTTCTCAACACCCTCTCCAACCCTTGTTTTTTCCTATTTTTTAATATTAGCCATTCTAGTGGGTGTGAGATGGTATCTCATTTTGGTTTTAAATTGCATTTCCCTGATGACTAATGATATTGAGATCTTTTAATGTACTTATTGGCCATTTGTACATATTTTTTGGATAAATGTCTATTCAAGTCTTTTTCCCAATTTTTAAAAATTGGGTTGTGTGTCTTCTTGTTGTTGAGTTGTTGAAGTTCTTTATAAATTCTGGATATTCAACTCATATCAAATGTATGGTCAACAAATATTTTCTTTGATTCTATATGTTGTCTTTTCAACTTCCTGATAAGATATTTTGATGCACAAAAGTTTTTAATTATGATGTAGTCCCATTTATTTATTTTTCTTTTGTTGTTCATGAATTTGGTGTAAAGTTTAAGAAACCAACACCTAATAAAATGTCCTGAAGATGTTTTCCTAGGTTTTCTGTCTCAGTTCTATAGTTTTAGTTTTTATATTTAGGTCTGTGATCCATTTTGAGTTAATTTTTGTTTATGGTGTGTGGTAGGAGTCGACCTGAATGCATCTTTTGCATATGACTCTCCAGTTCCTCCAGCATCATTTTTGAGAGACTGTTCTTTCTCCACTGAGTGGACTTGACAACTTTGTCAGTAGTTAGTTGTGAGGGTTTGTTTCTGAAATCGCAATCCATTTCCATTGGTCTATGTCTGTCCTTTGGTTGGTACCATGCTGTTTTGGTTACTGTAGCTGTATAAGAAGTTTTAAAATCAGGAAGTCTGCATCCTCTAAGTTTCTTCTTTTTCAAGACATTTTGGCAATTTGAGACCATTTACCTTCCATATAAATTTGATGATTGATTTTCCATTTCTGTGAAGAAGGCTGTTGTGGTTTTGATTGGAATACAATCTTTTACTAACTTGGGGTAAAACTGACATCTTAATAATATTTATTCTTCCAAATCATGAACAGGGAATGTCCTTCCATTAATTTAGGCATTCTTTAACTTCTCCCAGTAATACTGTTGTACTCTTCCATGTAGAAGTCCTTTACATGCTTAGTTAAATTTATTCCTGGATTTTTTATTCTTTTAGTTGCCATTGTAAATGGAAGTTTTCTTGATTTCCTTCTCTGGTTGCTCATTAATAGTGTGCAGAAACAACATTGATGTTTGCATGTTAATTTTGTACCCTGCCATTTCTATGAGTCCATTTATAGCTCTAATAGCTTTATAGTGGATTTTTCACGATTCTGTATGTATAGGATCTTGTCATCTGCAAATAGGGAGAATGTGCCTTGTATTTCTTTTTCTTGCCTAATCTCTCTGGTTAGAACTTCTATCACAATGTTGAATAACAGGGTAACAGTGAGCATCCTTGCCTTTTTCCTAATCTTAAGAGGAAATATTTCAGTCTTTCACCATTTTGCATGATGTTAAACTATGGGTTTTTCATATGTGCTCTTATCATGTTAAAGATGTTTCCTTCAATTCTTAGTTTTCTGAATGTTTTTATCAGGAAAGCATGCTGAATTTTGTCAAATGCCTTTTTTGAGTCAATTGAAATGATAATGTGAAGCTTTTTCTTTGTTCTGTTAACGTGCTATATTACATTAATTGATTTTCCTATGTTGCACCAACCTTGCATACCAGGGATAAATCCTACGTGATCATTGTGTATAATTCTTTTAATGTGCTGTTGTATTCGCTAGTATTTTGTTGACGATATTAGCATCTATATTCATAAGGGATATTGGTCTGTAATTTTTTTTGTGTGATATCTTCATCTGGCTTTGGTATTAGATCAATGCTGGCCCCTTAAAATTAATTGGGAAGTGTTCCTTCCACTTCAGTTTTTTTAAAGATAATTGAACATAATGGTGCTAATTCTTCTTGGAATGTTAGATAAAATTCACCAATGAAGCCATCTGATCCTGTGCTTTTCTTTTGGGGGAGAATTTTGTTTATTGATTCAATCTCTTTATTGTAATTTTTGGTCTGTTAAGATTTTCTGTTTCTTCTAGAGTCAGTGTAGGTTGTGCATTTCTAGGAATTTGTCCATTTCATCATGGTTGTCTAATTTCTTGGCATACATTTTTTCATGGTATCCTCTTATGATTCTTTATATTCTTGTGGATTTGGTAGCAATGTCCTCACTGTCTTTCTGATTTTAATTACCTGAATCCTCTCTCTTTCTCTTTTTTGGGGGTCAGTGTAGCTAAAGTTTTGTCAATTTTATTGATTTTTTTCAAAGAACGAACTTTTGCTTTTGTTAATTTTCTCTAGTTTTAAAAATCTTGTGTTTCATTTATTTCTGATCTGATCTTTGCTCTTTCCTTCCTTCTGCTCACTTTGGGATTATTTTGCTGATCATTTTATAGTTCCTCCAGGTGTGTGATTAAGTCTGATTTGAGATCATCTTTTTTTAGTGTGAGCATTCAGGGCTATAAATTTTCTCTGGGCACAGCCTTTACTGTGCCCCATAAGTTTGATATGTTGTGTCTCATTTTCATTTATTTTAAGATATTTCCTTATTTTCCTTTTTTTATTTCTTCTTTGACCCATTGATTGTTTAAAAGTGCATTGTTTAACTTCCACATATTTATAAATTTTACAGTTCTCCTTTTATTGATTTCTAGCTTCACTCCATTATGGCCAGAAAAGATGCTTTTTATAATTTTGATGTTTTAAATTTTTTGGAGACTTGTTTGGTGACACAACATGGTCTCTCCTGGACAATGATCCATAGGCACTTGAGAAGAATGTATATTCTGCTGTTTGGGGTTCAATTGTATTCTAAGTCTTATAGGAAATAAAGAGTAGAGTTATATACTGAGGATATAGTACTATTAGGTTTTGCCCTTACCCGTGCAATTAAGTTTACTGGAGATTTTCACGTCTTCATACTGCTCCAGTTCACTATCTTCTGACCTTTCTTTTTAACCTGAAGAACTCCCTTTAGTATTTTTTCCAGGGCAAGTCTGTTGGTGACAAATTCTATCAGTTTTTTTAAATCCATGTCTTAATCTCTGCATTTTTAAAATCCATGTCTTAATCTCTCCCTCATTTTTGAAGGACCATTTCTGGATAAAGAATTTGGGGCTGGCAGTTTTTCTGTTTCAGTACCATAAGCATGCCATACCACTGCCTTCTCATCTCCATGGTTTCTGATGAGAAATCAGCACTCTGTCTTTTTCAGGATCTGTTGTATGTGACTGATTGCTTTTCTCTTGCTTCTTTCAGGATTCTCTTTTTATCTTTGGCATTTGACATCTTGATCATATGTGTCTTGTAGTAGGTCTATTAGGTTTTATCCTCCTTGGAGTATGTTATGCTTCTTGGACAGGTATATTTTTGTCTTTCCTAAGAGTTAAGGAAATTTCAAGCTGTTACTTCTCAAATATTCTCTCTACCCTTTTCTCCTTGTCTTCTCCTTTTGAGACTTCCATAAGACATATCTTGGTATACTTCATGTTGTCCCATAGGTCCCTTAGGCTCAACTCACTTTTAAAAATTATTTTCTCTATCTATCCTTCAACTGTTTGATTTTGATTGTTCTGTCTTCTAGATCACTAATTCTTTGTTCTGCCTGTTCAAATATGCTATTGTATGCCTCTAGTGTATTTTTTCATCTCCATCCCACAGGTTCTATCATGTTCCTGTTTAGACATTCTATTCTTCTTTTTATTCCCATATTGTCTTCTTAATATCCTTTAACTCTATATCCATATATAATTTGTTTCTATCCATATTTTCCTTTAGCTCTTTGAATTGATTTAGGAGTTGTGTTTGAATTTCTTTTATTAGATATTAGATATTATTTTATTCCAGTATCTATGTTTCCTCTGAAATTTTAATTTGCTCATTTGAATAAGTCATATGTCTTGTTTCTTTGTGTGGCTTCTGGATTTTCCTGCTGTTTTTGGCAAATTGGTTTTGACAAGGCTGCCAAGTCCATTCAATTGGGAAAGAATTCTCTCTTTAATAAATGGTGTGAAGAAAACTGTATATCCGTATGCAAAAGAATGATGACCCCTACCTCATACCATATAGAAAATTTTACTCAAAGTGTATCAAATATAAGAACCCAAAGTACAAAACTCCTAGAAGAAAACATAGGGAAGCATCTTCAGACCTTGTGTGAAGCAATGGTTTCTTAGACTTTACACCAAATGCATGAACAACAAAAGAAAAAATAGATAAATAGGACTTCACCGAAATTTAAAAACTTGTGTGCATCAAAGGGCTTCATCATGAAAGTAAAAAGACAATCTACAGAATGGGAGAAAGCATTTGGAAGCTGTACGTAGGATAAGTGTTTACTATCTAGAACACATACAGAAATCCTACAACTCAACAACAAAAAGACAATCAACCCAATTAAAGCATAGGAAAAGGCATGAATAAATGTTTCTCCAAAGAAGATATACAAATGGCCAATAAACGCATTAAAAAATGTTCAACATCATTAGTCATCAGGGAAATGCAAACAATGAGATAACATTTCACATTCATTAGAATTGTTACTATTTAAAAAAACAGAAAATGTTAAGTGTTGGAAAGGATGTCGAGAAATAGGAACACTAATTCATATTTGTGGGAATTTAAAATGCTGCAGCCACTGTGAAAAATAGTTTGGTGGTTTCTCAAAATGTTAGGTATAGAATTATCATATGACCTGGCAGTGCCACTTCTAGGTATATACTTAAAAGAACTGAAAGCAGGGACTTGAACAGATATTTGCACACCAATGTTCATAGTGGCATTATTCACAATTGCCAAAAGATGTAACCAAGTGTCCAACAGATGAATATTTGATAAAATGTGAGATACACACACACACACACAAACACACACACAATAGGTTATCTTTCAGTCATATAACAGAATGAAGTTCAGAGGCATCAGCAACATGGATGAACTCTGAAGACACATGTTGTGTGAAATAAGCCAAGCATAAAAGGACAAAGATTGTGTCATGTCACTGATATGACTTAATTATAACAACCAAATTCATAGAGTCAGAAACTAGAATGCAGGTTACTAGGGCCTGGGGTTGGTGTAGGGAATGGGGAGATAATGCTTAATTAGTACAGAGTTTTTGTTTGGGGTTTTGGAATAGTTTTGTTAACTAATGGTGGTGTTGGTAGCACAACATTTTGAAAGTAAGTAACACGATTTAACGTTGTTGATGGGAAATTTTGGGTTGTCTATATATTATTATAAATAAAAATATCAGAAAAAACCATAGGGCTGTACAACACAGTGAATCCTAATGTTAACTGTGAGCTGTAGTTAATAGTATAATTATAATAATATTGTCTAGTCAATTGTAACAAAGTTAACACAGTAATGCAAAGTGTTAATCAGCAAAACTGTGTGTGTGAGGGGGGTTATTTGGGAACTCGGTATTTCCTGTATGATTTTCCTTTAAATCTGCAACTTCTTTGATAAAATTTTTTAATTAAAAAATTAATATTATGAATGAAACTGTGTTGTTTAAAAATATGAGATTCCACATAATCACAAGACATACACACATGGTTGATTAGTATTCAGAGCTGCTAGTTTCAACCAAGGATCACATTTAAACTTCAGTGAACAATAAATAATTGATTCTGGGAAATTCTTGTGGAGCAGTAAATTGGCTCTATATTTTGTAGATTTTTTTTATTCTCTTAGATGTTTGCAAGAACATTTTGTGAGCTCAATATTTTAGAATAGAATAGTTTTTTTATTACTTTATACCCTTTATACTTAATAGTTCAGCAGTTTTTATCCACAGTGAACATTTCTAAGTTATCATTTTGCTTCCAATTCCATGGTTTTGCACTGATGGATTACCTAGACAATGTATGAGCAGAAGTAAATTAAATATCAAGAGCAGAATGAAAGATTAACTTCATTGCTTACCAGTGACAATATATTAACAGCATTTTCTTGATTTAATGTATTTGTCTGGATCTGGCTTTCATGAAAATTTTAAAAATGAACATACAGTAACATTATCTGTATAGCATCATGAAAAAATTAGTTTTATCACCAAAAATGCTACATTATTTTTCCTAGTGGCAAGAATAATCTATAAACATTTTTTAAAATGTGGGAAATGCAAAAAGAACAAATATGAAAATAAATGTCACCCATAATATTATTTCTATCAACTGAGACAACAGGCCTTAGTGTTTCTAATGTAAATACTTTTACTCATTTATTCTATGCAGGTTACATATCTACATACATGTGCATAATATAATTAAATAAATAGGGACATACTGTGTGTTTTGTTTCATAAGGTACTTGGTGATTTAATAAATTATAAGCATTTTTCCATGTCATTCATGTTTTTTTCCTACCATAAACATCCTAAGGAATACATGGAATCCTGTCTTTAGATATATTCTAATTTAGTTAGTCAAGAACATATTTTAAAATATTTACATATTTTATAATATTTACAAAATTATAGTCAACTACTCATTGAATAGCACCCTGGTATATTTCTACACACAAACCTGATTATTTCTTTAGATGAAACTCTTACAAGAGGAATTGTGTTTGTTTAATTTTCTAGTATTCCCATGACAAACGCCACACACTAGTTGGCTTAAACCATGGAAATTTATTGTCTCACAAGTTTGGAGGCTGAAAATCCAAATTCAAGGTCTTGACAGCCTTTGTTTTCTCCTGGAGTTTGTAGCATTCTGGTGCTGCCTTGCCACAGTCCTTGGGGTTCCCCAGCCAGCATCTCCACCTCCATACAGGACTTCTTGTCCGACTTTACTGCTGCTCAGTCATCTGAATCTCTGTCTAGATTTTCTCTCCTTATGAGGACTTCAGCCATATAGATTAAGGCCCACCCTGATTCAATTTGGTCTTATTTAAATAGGCCCTTCAGTGATCCTATTCACAAATTAGTATACACCTCAAATAATAATAATATCTGGAAAGGTCCTTTTAACAAATGCATTCACATTCAATAGGAACACAGATTAAAACTTGAAAATGTCTTTATGGGGGACATGATTTAATCCCCAACACTGTGTTAAAGAGAAAGTACACTTTTAAGTCTTTTTATAGAGATTGCCAAATTGCTTTCCAGAAAGATTGCACTGGTACACCCTCAAACTAGTAGTATGTGATTGTGCCAATTTATATAATTTACTTACACCTTTCCTGACAAATTATAAATTGTTTTTTGCCCTAATGCCATTTTAATTTCTATTTCTTTTATTACCAGTGAGGTTAATTTTATTTCTAATGTTTGTTCACCTTGTTTTTAAAATGTTTGGGAGGGAATCTTTCTAAAAGGTCTTAATTATGTATTTCTGCATGACAAATTACCACAATCTTAGCAGCTTAAAATAACATGCGTTTATTATCTCAAAGTGTCTGTAGGTTGAGAATTTTGGTATGACTTAGCTGGGCCTCCGCTTCAGTCTCTCACAAGGCTGCAATCGAGGTGTCAGTGAGGATGGGGGCCTTATCTGATGGCGCAACTAGGGAAGGATGAACGTCCAAGCTCATTTGGGTGGTTGTTGGCAGGATTCAGTCTCCTGTGGGCCATTGGACTCGGGACCTGAGTTCCCAGGTGGCTTTTAGCTGGAGGCCCCCTCAGTTCTTTGCCATGTGGACCTTCCCAAATGGCAACTTGCTTTATCAAAGTCAGTAAGGGAGAGAGTCCAGTAGCAAGATGGAAGTTAGGCTATTTTGTAATCTAATCATAAAAGTAACAACATGTCCACATTGAGTTATCTACTTGTTGCAAGCAAGTTACTCCAAGGGAAGAGACTATACAGGCCACGAATGTCAGAGGCAGGTGTCATCGAGGACATCGTAGAAGCTACCTTGGAGGTATGTGTAAAAGCAATTTGACCTTTACCTGATGACTCATAACTTCTGAACCTCACTTTCCTTATCTGAAAAACAGGAAGAAAAATAATACTTACATCATGAAGTTGTGAAGATTAAATGTAATAATTCAAGAAAATGCTTAGAACAGTATCTGGCTTATAACAAGCGCTGTGTCGGTGTTCGTAGTCAATTTCATCATTATCATCATCATCATCCCACTGTATTATAATGCCCTTAAGGACAAAACTTTGTGTAGGGTGTTAACTTCTCCAGAAATATGTATTAAATGTATGAAGTAATGAGTGAATAAATGAATGAAGGCAAAAATATTGGCACTGGGGGTTATTTAGTCAGGCCGATGTTGGGATTGTCTAGTTTTTCTGGGTCTTCCCCACCTCTCAGTCATTTGTCCATTACAACTTCTTGATAACCCCTTACTAGCAACCTCTCCTTCCTCCCTAGGAGACTGTGACTTTGACTAACAAACAGTCAAAACTCTGTTATGTAATAATTACATGATATTCTGTTAATGATTTGAGGTAGCATGTTTGCTAAAAAGGAAATTAAACTTAGTCTTGCTGCTATAGACACTTCAAAAAGGAACCAAGGGTACCTTCTCTCCTTTCTCCTTTGTCTTTTGCTCTCAGAACACATCCAGGTCTCTATTCCCATGATGTAATCCATCTTTTTCCTAGGGAGACATTGACTGGTGTGTATGTGCTTGTGTGTGCATGTGTGGGTGTTTTCAAACCACGTAAAAGAAGTTGCCAGGAATCTTCAAAAATAATACCTAACTGGACCTTTTTAGGGACAACTTCAGGATGTGTATATAGGAAGAGTTTAGGGGGTCAGTCAGCTTGAAAAGGGAGAGCAAGGTTTTGTCCTGAAACTGACTTTACCCAGTAAATGCATTGTTTTTACTTACATTGAAAATTTGTCTGGAGTGGCTTTGTTAAGAAGGCTACTGGAAATTAAGAGGAGGCAAAAGGCCCCTTAAATCCATGCCTTGGGATGTCCATTTTCCCAGTACAAAATTTTATCGTTGCAAAGGTTATACAACATGGTCAAAATCACACCATTGCATTGGGGCCCTGATGTTTGAAGCAGATATTCTGCTGTTAAACTTGGGATGCTTTCTGATAGAGAATTTCGAGTCGCCCCTGGGATAGCTGAAAGAGAAGATTCATCATCTTTGAAGTTTTGGTACTTGATTGTAAATCCAATAAGGCCTTTACATCCAAAGAAACTCGAGTCACAAAAACAACTGCAATTTAAGAACCCTGAGTTTTAGGTTTTACCTTAGCTGACTCTATAAAAGAAAAATTATTTGCCTAATACCTATTTTCCTTATTTCTTTTTAACAAACCTGCTTTTTGGTTTTCTGATAGTTTTTTCTTTGCTTTTTTTGTTTGTGTGTGTGTATAGGTTGTGTGTTTTCAGGACACCAAATGCATTCAGCTAAAATACAACATTTCCCAGCCTAACTTGAACTATGATCAGTTATACAACTGTTGTGCCTAGAGAGATGTTGTTGGCTCAGTATTTGAAGAAGTCTCCTTAACGAGGAGACAGAGTTTGAGTGTGCCCCTTTTGCTCTTCCACCTCTCTGCTATTGCTACCTGGAATATGGATGAAATGCTGCAGCCCCTACATGGAGCTTATGGGGTATCCATGAAAACAGAAGCTGCACACGGCCTAGATTCATTCCTAAGGCAGATGGAGCTGCCTACCAACCCTGTACAGCCCACTGGACTTTTTAATGTGTGACAAAACATATAAGGATATTTAAGCAATAGTCAATTGGTGTGTTTTCTTAAATGCAGCAAAATCCTAACTAACAATTTGGGTCAAATAAAGTCACCTCTCTGTCCTTAGTCTTCGTATCTGTAAAGTAGGCTCCTGTGGGAGGTGGGAGGGGGAATTTGGTGTCATTAGGTGATTTTAAGGCTCTGTTATCCTCTGGTGCTATGTAGGCTTCAGTTATCTTACCTATCGCAAAGGCTCAGAACATTTGGTCCATGTAGCCTTTATTTGCCCACAAAAGGTCCATATTTTGGTATGAATCACAATAGTAAAAACTCATGAGAAGAGATCTACACCTTTAAAGGATTATTTAATTAGGTATATTTCCATATATAAGTATATAATTTTTACCATAATAAAATCTCATTAAATTAGATTCTAAAATTAACATGTGTGATAATTTGGATAAAGTCTGGACAAAATATGGATTCAGTTTTTTTTGAGGAAAAAAGAAGGATTTCCTAAATAAATAAATAAGGTAAATATGACAATTTCTATCTGTTTAGGAGAGCAAACTGTTTTCAATTACTGTAGAAAATCTATTTACATAAAATTAATTAATGTACTAATTGGAAATAATTCTTATTCAGCTCATTAAAACAGGCAAAATTCTGTTAGAGGCTTTCTATTTAATGCTGGAAGTACTAAAACTTCATGACTTTTGAAATATTATGGAATCAGATCCTATCGCCCAGTTTATCTAAATCAATAAGGTTTGTTCTTAGATAACTTATATATCTCTCAGACACAGATGCAGGAAGATTAAATAGCATTCCTTTGTTCTTAAATTATTTATATTTCAGAGTTTTTATTTCCCACAGGTTATGAAACTCTAGGGGTTTCTTGGAAAATGGCTTACAGATAAGAAACCAATAGTTATACTAGGAAGATAATAGAAGCCCTGGCTCTTAAAATAAATTATTTTCTCTCTCTTTTTCCACTGCAGCCAGAAGGAAGTAAAAACTGATGAGAATATGGAAATGCCAGGGAGGGGTCATGAGCAATAGAAGTTTCTTCTCAGACATGGGAGCTCGTTTTTGAAAAGACAAACACGGAGATTTCTCTGTTGTTCATAAACCAGTGTCCTATGTGTGCATGACCTTGGGCATATCCTTTCAGAGTGGGAAACAAGAAATTTTCAAACTGCCTGAAAGCCACCATACAAATTTGGAAAAGTTTTGGCTTTCAATGCTATAAGCTGAATAGATCATATTCAGTAGAAGCTGCTGGAGAGTGATAGTGGAGAGGGGAGGAAACTCCGAAAATTTGATTGATCCATTTGGATATTCTCCAGTGTACTCAGCATCTGCCCTTGACCTTGACCTCTTCACACATTGGTTTTTACAGAACTTCAGCTATAAGAAAATCTAAGAGCAGTGGAAAGTAGAGGCAGAAATTCTACTTCCCATTTAAACTTATATTCTAGATCTTTGGGGGAATAAAGTCTTAAGCAGAGAATTTTTCTCTATTTCGATTTGCTCTTATTGACCCACATGTTACAGCCCACTGCCCCATCCTGTGCTTACCCCTCCATGCCTTTAATTTAATGTAATTGGTAAGTGTATCCTGGAAGATCAAATGTAGGTTTAACCCTTCCTATTGAGAAGATGCAGCTGTTTCCTTCCTCAGAAGAGAAAGAGACTTTCCCAGATTTCAAAACCACGGATTCCAACCCCCACAAACTTAAGGCAGAAGCCCCCTGGTGTTTATTATACAAATTTACAGCAGCCTCATGAGAAACACCACTGCAGTATTTTAAGTTGAAGGCAATGTTTAGAAATTGTTATTATCTTTATAGTTTATAATTAATACTTAAATTACAGAGATAATCAATAGAAATAGTAAGCAAGTGTGAGAGTGTGTTGTATCTGCACATGTGTATATGCCAATGCTCACTTCTAATCTCCAGGTTATCCCAAAGAGCCAAAACATCCAGATCTGATCAAGACATGTACATGATGGGCACTCTCTATATGAAGTGTGACACATCAGCGAGACTGGGACAGTTACAGCTTGGCTCAATTTGTGATACCTCTCAAGAGTTATCCTTGACCTTGAACTCCCCTGAGCTTTTGCTGATGCCTCTGTAGCAAATGTATTACAATTCAAATTCTTCCTCTACCCAATCTTTTTCCTTTCCACTCCCACAGTTGTTGATACTAAGAGCACACCCCAGTGTAACTCCTGGGGAATCTAAACTGTGACAATTTCCAACACAGCTTTACCCTGTGTTCGCTGGAATCCAATTTCTATCCAAATAACTAAACCTTCTCCTCTGACTTCTAGCTGCCCAACAGCTGTCCTATTCTCATGGGTCTGTACTATGCGGCAGTCAACCTATATGTGTTCACTGTGCCATGGCCATGATTTATGCCATGCACAAGCAGAAGAATTCTTTTAAAATGCCCTACTTGAAACATTTTGATCAGTCAAATGCATATCCTCTCTGTATGCTGAGTATGGGATATGATTTTAGGTACACGCCAAAATCTTTTTGTGTTAGTCAGTTTTGTCATGATAACAAACAACCCCAAATAGTCATTTCTTGCTGATGTGACATGTCAGAAGCAGCAAAACAAGTTTAACAGCTCTGTTCCTGGGGTGTGTCTTCTACTTTCAGGATCCAGCCTTAAGAACAGCCCTGATCTGGGACATGTCCCTCTCCTAAGAGAGATAAAAGAGAAAGACTTCTCTGTAACCTACACAATCACTTTTAAAGCTTCTGCTTGGACAGTTGTGTATCACATCTGCTCTCATTTCATTGGTGAAACTAAACTGTATGACCATGCTTGAGTGGGGAGAGGAAAAATGCACTCCCTTTAGGAAGCACTGCAAGTTACATGGGAATGCATAGGGATGTATAATTCTCTAACCGCCTTGCATTTTGCGGGAGCAATAATACAAATATACCTCACTTCCCAATCTAAAATATCTTCCTCAATAGTCTGTCACTGTCACCAAAATTAATGCTTTTAGAGGTTGACTTTGAATTAAAGTGCTGTCTTATTTACATCAATTACCTTAAACTCTTAAATTTTACTCCATAAGAGAAAGTGGGAATATGAGGGCTAAGGATTTGAGCATGGGATATAAAAAGTAAAGGTGAAATCACACTCTTTTTATGAGCCCAGCCTATCTATACAGATGCTACCAGGTTCAAATGATCATTCTGGGTAGCCATGTAGAATAAAGTGAGGAAGAAAGTGTATATCTCCAGAGGTGTCATTTTAAAGTTTATAGGCTCTTTCTATGTTTACTGAATGTTTGAAATTACATTTTATTTTGTATTATCTCATTTAATATTATGTTTGTGATAGAGATATTACCATTTTCATCAATTCTAGCAAGCACAGTTTTTGAATTTTAACAACTCTGCAATGTGGACCTATCTTATAACTGCTGTTAGCTGGATGGCAGTTATGTCACAGATGTCACTGTCTATACATGTCACCAGGAAGGGAATCCTGGAGACAAGGATGGAGCCCTCTTTCAAAACATCCTGCATTTCCAATGCTTTCATGACACCGAAGGACATTGTAGAGAAAATCAGGAACACTGGTGAAAGGAGGATTGGAAAAGCTGGACTTTGAATGTGACGAGACTTTAGGAGCACTCTAAACAACTTAGATTTTCCTTTAAATTTATGCATAGGAGTGATATATGATAATTACCTCTATCTAATTAAATTTTGAAAAGCTTTTTTAAACAGCATAAAATTAAAATTCTAAGTGACAAGATAGCATTATGTCAGTTTAATTGCTGAGTTTTCTTCTCTCTTTTTTTAATTAGTACATAAATGATGTGACTTACAATTGGTGGTAGCTTAGATTTGATGAAAAACACTTGAATTAAGCTCAATTTACAGCTGAGGATACAGAAATATGTCTAAAGGTATTAAGCTGGTGAAATGTGGGGTCCAGGGACCCCACTATTAACCACTTCATTTTCTATCTTCCTAAATAATTGAGCTCAAGGTCTTTTTAGCAACACTTTCTTTGAAATGGGACTTGACAGAGCTACAAAAGGGTGGGGTCTTGACATACACTAAGTTTTATGTGTCCTCAAACACCAGGTCTTTCAAAATTAATCTGTGTGGTATTCTCCAAGTTACTTAAATTATCTGAGCCTACAATATATTAATGGCCATCATAGTTGTAAGAATAAGGATATAAAAACATAATGTAATAATGTAAAATGTAATGTAAATGTAATACAGAGCCTGGTACAAAACAGGTGCTCCATAAAGAAGTTCTCATCACATTTACCTCACTGTGGTTTCCATACCCTATCAATGCCTCTCACTGCTTACCTCCAGTCTGTCAAGACTCAACCTTGCTTCCTACAGTAGAGCTAAGGACAGTATGAGAAAAAAGACAGACCTTACTTTTGATGACCAATGGGCAATTGCCATAATGAGCTGCAGTTCACAATGACTCATCAAAAGGTACCTGCAGAGTCACAGAGCAGAAACCACTTCCTTGAAGATCTGGTGAAGAGTGATATAAATCATGATAAGGTATTAAATTCTACATTGCTCTAGTCAAAAATCTCCAAGTAAAAATAGTTGCTATGAGTGGAAGGACTTCAAAGGATTTAACATGATTAATCAATGTAATTGTAATTGCTGTAAGAGAAGCAATATCAAGGTGGTCTAGGATGCTTTTATAGAATTGTTATGGCCTAAGTCAACACCAATCTGTATATCAATAAGCTGTTACTGAATATGTACTTGTTAGAATTAAGTCCTGTAGAATCTTACTTTCTAATTGGAAAGAATGGACAAACTCATGAGATAATTTATACTTAATTGTGTACTATCTTCTACTGTTTGCTACTTTGTGGAGTAAAGACAAAAAGTGCTTTAGTATTCATAGTAGAGCTGATTAGCCTGAGAATGCTTTCTCAGGATATCCCAGATGGAGACAAATGATTTACAAAATATAAGGAAAAGGAAAGGTCATTGGAAAAGGAAAAGCTGGAAACTAGTCTGGTTCTTTGCTCAGGTAGACGTGGGCCATGGGGACCATAGTGTGCCAGGTAGAATTATATCAGTTAGTTACATAGGAATTAAAATAGTTTTCTACCAAGTGAGTTACTATAAGTTATCTTGTTTTGTTTTAACTATTTGATTATTTCTGACAACTTTGTATTTACTTATGTATTCAATTAAATGGACAATTATTGAGCCCCAGCCTCAATATATATTTGATAATAGCTCCAAATATTTAGGAGATCCATATTGTGTCTTATTTCCCCAAGTAAACCATGAGTTATTCTTAAGTATTGGGATCTATAAATAGGGAATACATTAGAGACATATGTTAGATGCAATAATCTAGGAAAACTCAAGAACCAGAGGAAATGTGATAGGTTGAATAATATGCCCCAGAAAAATATGTTTTTAATCTTAATCCATTCCTGTAAGTAAGAGCCAATTGTAAATAGGACCTTTGGAAAGTGCTATTTTTACTAAAGGTGTGGCCAACTGAATCAGGATGAGTGTTAATCCTTTCACTGGAGGCCTTAGAGAGAAGGCAAAAGAAAGAAAGCCAAGGAAGCAAGAAGCTGAAAGTCAACAGAACCCAGAAGATAAAGGAGAAGATGCAGCCACGTGCATTTCTGTGTGGTGGAAAAGCCTAGGGCCCAAGATTCCCAGGCAGCCAGTCCCAGAATACTCAGCCTTCAGGAAGAAGCATCACTTTGCGGACACCTCAACATGGACTTAAGCCTCAAAACCATGAGCCAATAAATTTCTATTAAGAAATTTAAGCCATTGTATGGCAATTGTCCAAGCAGCCAGGGATCAAAACCAGGCCATTCCTTTCTACAACTCTTTCTTCCCTTACAGTAGTTGGTGCCCTTTATCTCCTATCATGATTCTCCCTTAGTCTGTCTACCCCATCTACAGGGGGCAGCATCTTCCATTTCTTAACTAAAATTTCTAATTCCGTATTCCACTTACTGAGGCAAATTTGTTTAATAAATTCTCACTAAGATGGAAGCTTTATCTACCTCTCTCATATAATTAATTCATTTGTATTTTAACAGGGACCTTCATGCTACACAGGAATGACTAATTGAAACTTTAGGCTGATTGTGGTAGGTGTTTTTGTGTGCAAGTGTAGTTGGTGCAATCTCTTTGCTTCTCAAAGCTTACCTGGGGGATGGCTTTCCACCCACACCTTCTCTACTTATTCCAGGATTGATAATAGAGCAAAATTGTCTATATGAGTTCAGTCAATGAATGGAAGGGCTCATGAGAACTTAGAGATAATTTCATCTCACCTTTCCACTTTTGAGATGAGTGAGGCAATAGGGAAGGCAAGAACTAGAACCCACAAGCTGATGGACCTATGAGGACAACAGCTCCAAGTCCCTTTAGCTGTCTGCCTTTGCCTGCCTTGTGACCTTTATGCAACTGCATAGAAGGGGGTGGTGGAGTCACTCTGTTTTACTCTCTTTTCAGTGCATTGGAAAAAGCTATACATACAAGTTGAGCCTTGAATCTGAACACAGTTTGGACACAGCCCATTCTTTAAGGCTCAATTTATATCTCTTTGTCTAATTGCCAGGGGCTTCAATGAAGTTCATCATTCTGGAGCCTCTTTAAAACATGTATAGTCTCTTCCATACAAGAAATAACTATAGAATTATAAATTGGTCAACCAACTGTTAGTACTGTCTTGTCAATTAGATTGTAAACTTCTTAAGGGCAGAGAGAGTTTCTTCTGGACCCTTCACAGGGCATGGCTGGGCATAGCATATGTAGAGTTATTAAGTCTTGTTCTAGAGAGCACCCACCAAGTGTCACACACTGCTCTAACATTAACAGACACACCCCCTGTCCCATACGGAGTGCACAGCATATGGCGATTTGAGGTTTCATTGTTCTTTTAGTAATTGGAAGCTACTTGATAGACAAATGAGGAAAATTTAGCAATCACTGTAGGAAGGAAATATGGTAAAGGGACTAATTTATTTAACAGAGGCACAAATGGCTTTATGAGAAGAGGAGAAGAGGAGGCAAAAGAACTCCTTCCTTAAGCTCAATTTAGATGCCTCGGGAGGCATGGGGGAGAGTAGTGAGATTTTTCAATTCCAGGAAGCAGACTTAAAAAGCTAAATAAATAATTGACCATTTTAAATTATTTAAACCAGTAGTTCTTAACCTCTTTTGAATGCCAAGCCCCTTTGAGAATTTGATGAAAGCTACATATCCTATCTTGAGATAAATGAACATATACACAAACTTTTGCAAATACATTCAGAGGATTTGATGAGCCACCTATTGACTACACACAGGCCCCAGGCCTTGATGGCATCAGATATAAGCTCATTTTCACTCTTGACAGCATTCTCAGCAGAAGATTTAGAATCAAGCCATTCAGAATGACAGCCAAACTAATGCAGAAATAGAAACTCTATGTCGAAGTTTCATAGGCAGTTTTATATTGTGAAATGTTTTTGTTTTTGATGGGGAGGAAGGCCAAAGGAAGTGGCCTGCACTTTCTATTTATTAAAACCCCATATGGTGATATGAGTAGGGTACTACTTTCAAGGGCTATAGCAAGTCAAATAAAACACATTTATGCCAACTCAGGACACATTTGTGGACTGTTCATGCATGCACTGCCTATGACAGGTTTTATTTCTCCTGGAGAATCAGGCTCTATAAGAATAATATGAATGAAACCTTAAAATCCTTTTGTGCATCAAAGAACACTATCAAGAAAGTGAAAAGAAAATCCACAGAATGGGAGATAATATTTGTCAATCACATACTTGGTAAAGGTTTAGTATTTAGAATCTGTAAAGCATCTTACAACAAAGCAAAAAATCAAGCAACCAAATTAAAAAAAAGCAAAAAGGTTTGAACAGACATTCCTCCAAAATTGTCAACATGCACATGAAAAGATGAACATCATTAGTATTTATGGAAATGCAAATCAAAACCACAGTGATACATCATTAACACCCTCTAGAATGGCTATTAACAAAAAGTCAGACAATAACAAGTGCTTGTGAAGATACAGAAAAAATGAAACACTCAAACATTGCCAGGAGGAATGTAACAGGGTGCGGCCACTGTGGAAAATAGTTTGGCATTTCCTCAAAACGTTCAATATAAGTATGCCATATGACTCAGCAATTCTACTTCCAGGTAAATACTCAAGAGAGGCGAAAACATATGTTTATGCAAAAACTTGTGCACAAATGTCCACAGCAACATTTTTCATTATAGTAAAAAAGTGGAGACAACCCAAATGTCTACCAACTGATGGATAAACAAAATGTGGTATATTCATGCAATGCATTTTATTCAGCCATGTAAAGGAATCAAGTACTGTTACATATGACAACATGGATGACCCTTGTAAATATTATTCTAACTGAAAGAAGCTGGACACAAATGGCCACATACTGAATAGATCCATTTATATGAAATGTCCAGAATAGGCAAATCTATAGAGCAGAAAGTAGACTAGTGGTTTCCAGGGACTGGAGATGGGAGGAAAGAGGGAAGGAGGAATGAGGAGTGACTGCTAATAGGTATGGTGTTTCTTTTTGAGGTAATAAAAATGTTTTGGAATTAGATAATAATGATGACTGCAAACCCTTGTGATTATGGTGAACACCACTGAATTGTACACTTTTAAGGGTGAATTTTATTGTTTGTTAAAAAAAAAAGAAGAAGCTCTATGGGGTAGCCTGGATCTAAGCAATGAGATAACTGCTTCCAGTCAAGATGGATTAATAGGTGCAGGATTTACTCTCCTGCCTGGGAAACCCAGAAACAGGGAAAAAAAAAACATCCATGAAACAATGGTTTTAAGGGATTGTACATTAAACAATGGAGGACAGTGAACTTTGAGAGACGGGAAACAAGAAGAGTCTTAAAACTTTTGCCTTGAGAGAGTTGCCTAGCCAAAATGCAAGTAAAGATATAGCAGAGTTTGCATGGTAGATTGTCGTAAGAGTTAGTTATACAGAAAGAGGAATTAAGAGGTATACAGAGTCTCCCCTTAAATATTCAGCAGAGTCCTGATCTGCACATGCATGTGAGGAAGTTACACAAGGCTGGGGGAGAGGAGGAAATGCAAAAGGATTTGAGATAACAGTACTAGCTGCTTTACACAAGACCTAAATAGTGCCTGTCCCCACCAAACATGCTGTGAAACTTCATAATTTATGGGGTATTGGTGCAATACTCAAAAAGGTCATGCCTCAACAATGTGGAATAATTAGCCCTGGGTGGAAAATGTTGGAGAACATCTGGCCCAACCCTCCATTTTAGAGATGGGAAAATTGAGGCCAAGAAAGCACATATAGCCCTAATATTGCTCCATTTGGTGAATGGAGAGGTACATAACACAGGCAATTATCAGAAGTAACTTAAGAAGGGCAGGGGAACGTGGCAGAGTGGTGAGGTGTGGAATTTAGTTACTCCTCTAGGGCAGATGATAAATAGCCAGGAACTGTATGGAACAGCTGTTTCGGGTACTTCTATGACTGGACGCACATTGTATACCAGTCGGGAATGGTGGGGGTGGCTGAGATCACAGCAAAGAACTGTAAGATTACCCAGCTAGGGGCCTGTTGCCCCTCCCCCACAGGCATGGCATTCTGTCTTGGAGCTGGTTCCCGGATGGAAAAAGAAACAACCTGTTCTGGGAGCAAGGAAGGGGGCTCACCAGGCCCTAATAGCAGAATTAATTAACAAATTCAGACTGCTGAATAAAAGCTCTGAGCACAGATAAGCCAAGAGAAGGGCACTAAAGGAACCAGGAAGAGTCAGCCTATGGGTGCTAACAACAACAAAAAACAGAGATTTTTGGAGTTGGAGGTGTTTAGAATACTGGGAAAGGACTGGACTCCAAGAAAAACGGCACACAGAAATGGGTATCAACTCCAGCTCTCACTTGCAAATCTAGGGAGTTGGGGTCTGGCTCTGAAAAGTGTTTTTTTCATTCCTTTTCTTTTGCTACAACTCCTTATTTTTTTTACTTTTCAATAGCCCATCAGAGCTGCCAGAAATCTCAGGCTTCAGCACTGCCCCAGGCAAGGGTGGAATTAAAGTTTTCTGAGAGTAACAAGTCAGGTGAAAGAAGGGTGTATTCTTAAATAGTCTATACTGGGACTGACAAAACTTGGGGGCTGGGGAAAGACTCTGAAAAGGGATTTCTTTCTTTCCTTCCTTCTTTCTTTCTTTCTTTCTTTCTTTCTTTCTTATTTCTTTCTTTCCTTCTTTTTTTTTTTTTTAAAGAACTATTCCAAGAAGCTCATTACAGAAAGCCTCAGATATTTGCAATTGGAAGCTGGACCCAGGCAAGGGCAGAACTAAGATAGTTCTGAGAGACAAAGCAATAAGTCAATTGGGGAAAATACTCTCCTAAAGGACATAACTTTCCCAAAACAAGGGGACGTGGGGCCCAGTTCAAGCAGTGGCTCTTATTAAGAGAACTCAGACACCAGAGGCAGGATAACAGAAACAGCTTGAATCAGCCATGCCCTTGGCAGGGACAGGGTCTGCTGAGAATTAAAGATGCCACACCACTTTACACTGGTGGGGAGCTGTGGGCTGACAAAAACCACCTGCTGGATAGGATATGGAAAGCACAGTCCAAAGGTTTGACAGAAACTTCTGAAAACCTGCAGGGTCTCATTCTCAGGGAAACTTCAAGCGGATTACACTCTCCTACTGAGACCTGGCCTCTCAAGATTGGGAAAATCTGATTGGGGTCAAGCATATCTGGGAAGACCCTCTTATAAAAAGATTACACAGAGGCAGGGCAAGAACCAGAAAAGCAAGAGCTGAAAAATTTGGATCAACTAAACATCAGAAGTCTAGAATAAGTTCAACTGAAAGCCAAAGAACAGATAGAGAACAAAGCCAACGAACAAAACCCTAGGAAGAGTGAAAACAAACTCTGGAATAAACTAATCAAGAAAATCAGATGCCTAGACAGCTAAAAATAATGAGCCATACTAGGAAACATGAAAATATCAACCAGCCAAAGGAACAAACTAACACTTCAACTAAGACACAGGAATTGAAACAACTAATTAAAGATGTTCATACAAATATTATAAATCAAATCAATGAGCTGAAGGAAAATGTGGCAAAAGAGATGAAGGATATAAAGAAGACACTGGATGACAATAAAGAAGAATTCATAAGCTTGAGAAAACAAATGGCAGAACTTATGGGAATGAAAGGCACAATAGAAGAGATGAAAAACAGAACAGAGACATACAACAGTAGATTTGAAGAGGCAGAAGAAAGGATCAGTGAACTAGAAGACAAGACATCTGAAATCCTACATACAAAAGAACAGATAAAAGGACAGAAAAATAGGAGCAGGGTCTTAGGAAACTGAATGACAACATGAACTGCATGAATATACATGTTATAGGTTTCCCAGAAGGGGAAGAGAAGGGAAAAAGAGGAAGAATAATAGAAGAAATAATCACTGAAAATTTCCCAGATCTTATGAAAGACAAAAATACAGATTCAAGAAGCATATCATACCCCAAACAGAAGAGATCCAAATAGACCTACTCCAAGACACTTACTGATCAGATTGTATAATGTCAAAGGCAGAGAGAGAATATGAAAGCAGCAAGAGAAAAGCGATCTATCACTTACAAGGAAAGCTTGAAAAGACTATGTATGGATTTCTCCACAGAAACCATGGAAATGAGAAAGAAGTGTTATGATATATTTAAGATGCTGAAAGAGAAAAACTGCTAACCAAGAATCCTATATCTGCCAACACTGTCCTTCAAAAATGAAGGAGTTATTAAAATACTTTCAGAAAAACAGACACTGAAAGAGTTTGTGAAAAAGAGACCTATGCTACAGGAAATGCTAAAGGGAGGGCTATAGGCTAATAGGAAAAGACATGAGAGAGAGGTTTGGAGAAGAGTGTAGAAATGAACAATATTAGGAAGGGGAAGAGAGAGAAAAATAAGTATAACATATAAAATCCAAAAGACAAAATGGTAGAAGAAAGTACTGCCCCTACAGTAATAACCCCAAATGTTAATGGATTAAACTCCCCAATAAAAAACATAGACTAGCAGAATGGATTAAAAAATAGGCACATCTATATGCTACCTACAAGAAACTCACTTTAGACACAAGGACAAAAATAGTTGAAAGTGAAAAGTTGCAAGAAGATATTTCATGCAAACAACAACCAGAAAAGAGTGAGGGTAGCTATATTAATATCAAACAAATTAGAGTTTGAATGTAAAATAATTAAAAGAGGCAAAGAAGGACACTATATATTAAATAAAAGGAACAATTCAATAAGGAGACATAACAATCATAAATATTTATGCAATGAGCCAGAGTGCCCAAAAATACATGAGGCAAACACTGACAACATTGAAGGGAGAAGTAGATACCTCTACAATGATAGTTGGAGACTTTGATATCCAAAACTCATCAATGGACAGAACATCTAGACAGAGGATCAATAAGGAAACAGAGATGTTGAATTGTATGATAAATGAACTAGACTTGACAGACATTCATAGAACATTACACATCCCACAACAGCAGGCACACATTTTTCTCAAGAGCTCATGGATCATTCTCTGGATAGACCACATGTTGGGTCACAAAGCAAGTCACAACAAATTTAAAAAGATTGATATTATACAAAACACTTTCTCAGATCATAATGGAATGAAGTTGGAAATCAATAACAGGCAGAAGGTCAGAAAATTCACAAATATATGGAGGCTAAACAACACACTCTTAAACAACCAATGAACAAAAGAAGACTTTACAAGAGAAATTAGTAAACATCTTGAGGCAATTGAAAATGAAAACACAACATATCAAAACTTATGGGATGCAGCAAAGGTGATGCTGAGAGGGAAATTTATTGCCCTACATACATATATTAAAAAAGAAAAAAGAGCAAAAATTGAGGAATTAATGTTCACCTGGAGGAACTATGGAAAGCACAGCAAACTAATCCCAAAGTAACAAGAAGGAAAGAAATAACAATGATTAGAGCAGAAATAAGTGACATTAAGAGCAGGAAAACAATCGAGAAAATCAACAAAACCAGAAGTTGGTTCTTTGAGAAAATCAATAAAATTGATGGACACTTAGCTAGGCTAATGAGAGAGAGAGAGAGGTGGGGGGAAGATATGTAAATAAATACAATCAGAAATTGGAAAGGGGACATAACCACTGACTCCACAGATATAAAGGAGAAAATGAGAGGATTCTATGAGTTACTGTATGCTAATAAACTAGATAACTTAGATGAAATGGACAACTTTCTAGAAAAGCATGAACAACCAACACTGATTTGAGAAGAAGTAGACAACATCAACAAACCATCACAAGTAAAGAGATTGAGTCAGTCATCAAAAAGTTCCCAAAAAAGAAAAGTCCAGGACCTAGATTGCTTCACATGTGAATTCTACCAAGCATTCAGGAAAGAATTAGTACCAATCCTGTGCAAATTCTTCAAAAATATTGAAGAGGAGGAAAAGCTACCTGACTCATACTATGAAGCAAACATCACACTAATTCCAAAATCAGACAGATACTACAAAAAAAGAAAATTATAGACCAATCTCTTTAATGAATATAGATGTAAAAATCCTCAACAAATTTTCACAAATCCAATCCAGCAGCACATTAAAAGAATTATACACTATGACTAAGTGGGATTATTCCAGGTATGCAAGGCTGGCTCAACACAAGAAAATCAATTAATGTAATACACCACATCAATAAATCAAAGCAGAAGAACCATATGATCATCTTGATCTATGTAGAAAAGGCATTTGACAAAATTCAACATCCTTTCCTGATGACAACACTTCAAATGATAGGAATAGAAGGGAACTTTTTCAATATGATAAAGGCAATACATGAAAAACCCACTGCTAACATCATACTCAATGGGGAGAGACTGAAAGCTTTTCCTCTAAGATAAGGAACAAGACAGGGATGCCCACTATCACCATTGTTATTCAACATTGTGCTGGAAGTTCTAGCTAGAGCAATTAGGCAAGAAAAAGAAATAAAAGGCATCCAAATTGGAGAGGAAGAAGTAAAACTTTCACTGTTTGCAGATAACATGATCCTACATGTAGAAAATCCAGAAAAATCTAAAGCAAATCTACTAGAGCTAAGCAAAAGTGTCAGGATACAAAATCAACATGCAAAAATCAGTAGTGCTCCTAAACACAAGTAATGAGCAACAGGACAAGGAAATCAAGAAGAAAAATCTATTTACAATAGCAACTAAAAGAATCAAGTATTTAGGAACAAACTTAACCTAGGCCCCAGAATATCTATACACTGAAAACTACAAGAAACTGCTAAGAGAAATCAAATAGGACATGAAAAAATAGAAGAACATACCGTGTTCATGGTTTGGAAAATTAAATATAGTTAAGATGTCAATTCTACCTAAACTGATTTATAGATTCAGTGCAATACCAATTACAGTCCCAACAACTTAGTTTGTAGAAGTAGAAAAATCAATCACCAATCTGTTTTGAAGGATTGACTTTAAAGCACACTACAAAGCTACAGTGGTCAAAACAGCATGATAGTGGCATAAAGATAGATTTACTGACCAATTGAATTGAATTGAGTGTTCAGAAATATACCTTCTCATCTAAATGTCAATAAGAAGGGGATAAAAGGGAGGGGTATGGGATTCTTGGTGGTGGTGGTGTTGTCTGACCTTATTATTGTATTTTATTTTATTTTTATTTTTTCTTTTATCTTTTTTATTATTCTTTTTTAATTTCTTTAGGGTAATGAACATGTTCAAGTACTGATTGTGGTGATGAATGCACAACTATATGATGATATGTGAACAATTGATTGTACACCCTGGATGATTGTACGGTATGTGAATATATCTATAAGATTCCGGGGAGAAAAATAAACAAGAATACAAGTGCTGGAGTAGACATGGAGAGAGAGATGTACCTATTCACAGTTGGTGGGGAAGTAGAATGGTGCAGCTTATCTGAAGGACAGTGTGGTGTTTCCCCAAGAAGCTGTGCATGTGGGTGCCATAACGTCCTGTAACTTCATTATTGGGTATGTACTTGGAAGAACTGAGAGCAGGGACATGAATGAATATTTGCCCACTGGCGTTTATGGTGGCAGTATTCGCTATTTGCAATGGATAGAAGTGGCCTAAGTGTACATCAACTGATGAACAGAATAGTGAATGGTGGTTCATGCATACAATAGAATATTGAGCAGCTGCATGAAGGATGAAGTTGTGAGACATGCAACTAGGTGGATGGATCTTTCAGCATTTGAGTGAAGTGTGCCAGAAACGAAAAGACATTACAATACCTCACTAATATGGACTAACTATAATATGTAACTCTGAGAATTGAATCTTAGAGCACAGGTTATCAGGGAAGTGCTTACTGTAACAGTCCCTAGATTGTAAGCTCTTACAGCAGTCACATCTATTCCTGAGCTGTAATGGTTATCCCTAAACTCTGAGATGCTGAGCTCCTTGTTTATAACATGGTCAGTCTCTGGAACTTTGGGAAACTGTGTGACACCTGAGACTCCGAGCTAGAGTGTGGCAGTTATGAGTGTCAGTATTACATCATACAGCAACTGTTTCCAAAAGCTGAAAAAGAGCTCAGACTTCAATTAGAAATGTGAATGAAGCAGATTTGGTAGGACTAAGGCAAATCAGGCCAAAGGGTAAAGGATGATATTGACTGTGTTTTAAAACCTCAACTTCTGTGTGACACCAAGGGAAGAGATGTTTATTTGGTGCAAGATCTACATTTTCTGTAGCACACTGAGTAATTTATGTTTACGGTTAGTTTATTCAAATATCATAATTACATGGAACTTAGAATAGGAAGTGAGATCTGGTAAGTTTGTACTGGTTAGTGTGAAACCCCAATGCATCCCAAAGTAATTTGGGCAGGGAATAAAAATGTATTTGCAGGACCACCCTGAGAAACTGGGGAAAAATGCAGAAATATTAAACTTCCCTACCTGGGGAATTACTGACATTCTCCCATGCATTGAGGACTACCAATTTAGTAAGCCAAGCCCTTGATCTTGGGGCTTGCCCTTATGAAGCTTGTTACTGCAAAGGATAGGCTAAGCCTACTTATAATTGTGCCTAAGAGTCTCCCACAGAGAGCCTCCTTTGTTGCTCAGATGCAGTCTCTCCCTCCCTAAGCCCATTTGGCAGGTAAACTCACTGCCCTCCCCCTTATGTGGAACGTGACTCCCAGGTGTGTAAATCTACCTGGCATCATGGGACATGACTCACGGGGATGAGCCTAGACCTGGCATCATGGGATTGAGAAAGTCTTCTTTACCAAAAAGGGGAAGCGAAATGAAACAAAATAAAGTTTCAGTGGCTGAGAGATCTCAGAGTCAAGAGGTCATTCTGAATGGTATTCTTAGGCACTATATAGATATCCTTTGTAGTTTTTTGTGTATGGAATAACTAGAAGAAATACCTTAAACTGTCAAACTGCAATCCAGTAGCCTTGATTCTTGAAGACAATTGTAAAACTATGTGTCTTACATGGTGTGACCATGTGATTGTGAAAACCTTGTGGCTCACACTCCTTTATCCAGAGTGTGGACAGATAAGTAGAAAAATGGGGACAAAAATTAATGGAAAACAGGGGGGGGGGGGGATGAGATGTTTTAGGTGCTCTTTTTTTACTTTTATTATTTTTCTCATTGTTATTATTATTATTTTTCTGGAGTCATGAAAATGTTCAAGAACTGATTGTGGTGATGAAGCACAACTATACAATGGTACTGTGAACAACTGATTGTATACTGTGGATGATATCTGGTTATATCTCAATAAAATTGAATTTTTTTAAAAAAGTAATTTAAAATAAAAAAAAATAATACTAATTGGCCCTGGACTAAACACTGCCCTTACCATGTCCATAACTTTGAAAAACAAGATTTCAAAAAGATCAAATAGTTTCCAAGCAACCTAGCTGCCTTCCAGAAGAACAAAACAAAACAAAACTTCAAGAATATTTATAAGAATATAAAGATATTCAGCATTCAATAAGCTAAAATTCAGTTAGACATCCAAAGATTGGACATACAAAGAGAGAAACAAAGATAAAAAACATATTCCCCCCCTAAGAATGAAAGCATGGTAAGAATATCTTATACCTCTACTCAACAGTATTTTGGAAAGTCTAGCCAGACAATAAAGCAAGAAAAAATTAATAAAATCCATCCTGATTAGAAAAGAAGAATCAAAACTGTTTTATTCTCAATCAACATAATCATCTATGTACAAAAACCCTGTTGAATCTACATAAAAGCTACTAGAACTTTTAACTTAACTTAAATTAAATTAAATTAAATTAACTTAGCAAGATTGCAGAATATAAGATAAACATATAAAATCAATTGCATTTCTATATAAACAAAACACAATTGAAAATTGAAATTAAAAAATACCACTTACAAGATCATCAAAACTATGAAATTACTTAGGGATAAATCTGACAAAAGATACACAAAATCTGTGTGCTAAAAACTATAAAATATGGTGGACAGACAGAAATATAGATATACTGTATTCTTGAGTCATAAGTCTCAAAATTATTAAAATGACTGTTCTTCCCAAATTAATCTATAGATTCAATGCAAATCCGACCAAAATCCCGGAAGGTTTTTGGAGGAATAGGCAAGCTGATTCTTAAATTCATATCGAAATGCAAAGAATGTAGAATAGCCAAAAAAAAGTTTGAAAAATAAAGTTTAAAGACTAACACTACCTGATTTCAAGACTTATTTCAAAATCCAAATAATCTAGACACTATCATTGATGTGATAATGGGCAAATAGATCAATGGAACAGAATAGATGCTTACACATATATGGATAAATGATATCTACAAAGGCACAAAAGAAATTCAGTGGATGGACAGCACAATAGTATGTGAGGGTAACACAATATTTTAAGGATAATGAACAAGGCTGAGTGTGAGTATGGTTGGAAGATGAAGGCTAGGGCCATGGCTGTCACCAGAAGGAAAGCTAGAGGATAAAAACTGGGACAGGATAACAGCGAAACCTAGAGGGGACAATGACAGTGGTTAATTGTACAAATATAAGAATGTTTTTACATGAACTGGAATGAATGGATGTCAGTATTACAAGGTGTTAATAATGGGATTGTATGTGGGAAAAAATACAATTAATGCAAACTAAGGTCTATAGTTAACAGTAACACTGTAATATCCTTTCATTGATTGTAACAAAGGCACTATACCAAAGCTAAATATCAATAATAGGGGGATGTAAGGGAGGGTTACCAAATTTTATTTTCTGAATGTTCTCATACAGATTATGGTGGTGAATGCATAACTATGTGATTATACCAAAAGCCACTGATTGTACACAGGATGGATTGTATAAAACTGTTTAATAAAATAAACAGAAACTACAAGTGCTGGAGAAAAAAATAAAAGCTTTCCCCCTTCTTTACTGAAAAAAAGAAAGAGAAAGAAAGAAAGAAAGAAAGCAATTCAGTGGAAAAAGGAAAGCCTTTTAAATGTGGTACCAGAAACCTGGGATATCCATATGCAAAATGAGAAGAACTGCAATCCAAACCTCATGCCATCTGCAAAAATTAACTCAACACGGATTATAGCCATACATGTAAAACTTAGACCTATAAAACTTCTAGAGGAAAACGTAGGAGAAACTCTTTAGGCATTGGGTTACACAAAGATGTCTTATATTGCTCCCCAAAACATAATACATAAAAGAAAATAATATGATAAATTGGAATTTTAAAAATTAAAGTCGAGCCTTCTCCATGGCCGAGTCTGGGGAGGTGCGTACCTCTTCACCGCGCCCGCCCCTCCCTCCTCTCCGTGGTTTCCAGATGCCTCTTGAGCATCCTCTTCCATTGTACCAGTAACTTTGGATTTGCCTGTTCCCAGGAGCAGCGGCCGAACAGTGGACCCGCTGGAGAAAGTGGGGCTGCAGATCGAAGATACAGCATTTTCACTAACCAAACTTTTGAAGCCACATCTACAGAATCAGCTCAAGTGGAAGAGCTTGCCTTCAAATGTACCGAAAATGCACGTTTCCTTCAAACATGGTGGGACCTCCTGGAAGAAGGCTATGATATTTTGAGACCTGACAACTGATTTGGCATGATTAATTAGTCCTTGAAGTAATTTCTGTAATAATTCATTTTTTCTCATATATATTTGTACATGTACTACATGTATAGGATAATCTCTTTCTAGCTGTTCCGGGCACTCAGAATGAATTTTTTCTTGGTTTTCTTAATTTTTGTAAAAGCGGGATACTGATGTTATTTTTGATAATGGCAAATTTTGGGTATGAAAGTTAATTTCATCAGTAGATAATTAATATTAATATTGCTACAGTGCTACCAGTAATAAACTAGAAGACTATTATTCATTTTGCAAGAGGATTCCAAGAATGGCAGAGTTTGAGGGGAGGTTGTAGTTTAGCCTTATTTTATGGACCAAAGTAGGTGATTTTGACTGTTTGCTAATGGTAGACTCAGCTCCATCAGGCTAAGTTTCCTAGAGCTAATGATGGTGTCTTAATCAGCTCTCTATCTCCAATACCTGGAATAGTTAGTTGACTAAAAACAACATTCACTAAATGTTTGTTGGATAAAACAGTTAACAAACATGATTAAAGCTATTTTTTCCTCCTATTTGAGCATGAAGACTAATTATTTCTCTACTTTTTTTTTTTAAAAAAAAAGTCTTTTTTGGGGGGGATTTGACTTTGATGATTGCTTTTTAAAATATATGATATTTTTTCCCTTTTACGATTTTTTTAAAAAAAGCCTTTACTTCAGAAAATGAAAGCCTATCTGGAAAGAATGCATATTTTTCTCTATTTCTATGGTTAACTTCTTTTACAGTTAATGTTTCCTTTATGTGATATATTTATACATTTGATTGCTGTCCTAAAAGTGCCTTGTCAGAGTTAGAGTTCTAAGCTGCTGCATTTGGAACTTTGGAAGTTGTTTACGGAACAATTCTAAAGAAGTTTGTTGTTTCTAATGCATCAAATTTAAATAGTGTCATTGTTTTCATGTTCTTTGACCTTAGTGACCATTGTTTTATACTTCTCCTTTATCTTAAATACTGCTTTTTTTTTTTTTGATGGTTTGTGTCATATGTGTCATCAATTAAACCAACTAATTCTCTACTATATAACCTCTGTGACATTTTGATATGGCATCTTAATTCTTTGTATATATGGAAATATATACAGACAATATTCTAAAGTCCCACAGTGGGACAATGGATCGGCAAAGAATAGTTTTGTTTAGCATATTAGGTCATATTTCTTAACTATGAGTTTAAGTTAAAGATCACACATAGGTGGGATTTCTATACCAAAGAGGTGCTTATTTTGATATTAGAAAAAATATTTTTCTTATGTATCTTGAAAATAGCAGTTGTTAAAATGTGCAAAAATGAACTCATTGAAAAAAAAATAAACTCTCCTTATTGAATGTCACTGTTAAGAGAATGACAAGACAAGCCACAGACTAAGAGAAAAGTATCTAAGAGGACTCATATCCAGAATATATAAAGAATCCTTAAATCTCAATATTAAGAAAGAAAACAGCTTAATGAAAATGTCCAAAACATTTGAACAAACACTTATGCATGAAAGAAGACATGTGCTAGCACATGAAAAGATGCCGACCATAATTTTTGTTCAAAAATGAAAATTAAAATCATAATCAGATTACACAATGGCTAGAATTAACAAAACTAGCCAAACTAAGTACTGATGAGGATATGAAGGAGCCATTGGCCGCTTTTAAAAAAACTAAAATATATACCAAACATATGATCCAGTTATTCCACACTCAAGAGAAATAAAAGCATATGTTCATACAACATTTATAGCAACTTTATTTGTAATAAAAACTTGGAAACAACCCCAATGTATATCAGCATGTAATTGGTTAAACAATTTATAATATATCCATGTGATTAAATGAAAAGGAATGAACTATTAGTACATGCAAAAACCAGGAAAAAAAAAGCTGAGTGAACCAAGCCAGAATGAAAAGAATACATATTGTATGACTCCATTTATATAAATATCTAGAAAATGCAAACAAATTCTCAGTGACATAAAGCAGATGAGTGGTTGTCTGGGCAAGGTAAGGGCTTGCAGTGGGGTTGAAGGGGTATATACCGAAGGGCAGGAAGAGCCTTTTGGGGGTGATGACAATGTTCACTCTCTTGATTCTGGTGATGCTTTGACATCACATAAAATTGAACAATTTATGTGCAGTGTATTGTGTATCAATTATATCTCAATAACGTTTAAAAATACAAAACAAAGAAACAAACAGAAAACAGAAGGCTACAGGGAAAGAGTACCTCTTTGGTGAGAAATTCCCCAAGTTCAGCATTCTGCTAGACCTCAGGCTACATATAGAAAGAGGTCTCAGAGGCTAGGCTAGGGTGGGAAGGAAGCTTTCTATGCCATAGAAACAATGTTCCAAAAGTAGAGATAAATTTAACATAACAAACGTAAGGTACACAAGATTTCTCTAGTATGGAGCCATATAAAGCACAATGTGGAGGCACTTTTAGAACAGTTTCAGAACCAGGAAAAAATGATTAGGTAAATTTTATTTAGTCAACTAGTAGCAAAAAAAGTTAATTTATTTGTCATAAATGTAGGTATGTCATAATCCATTTGCAAAGTGGTTGCTCTAGGGGTGGGAGGAAATAGGGAAAGAATTGCCAAAAAAGTAGGAGAGTTTCAGAGAAATCTCATCAGAGTGATTTGTTTGATCACTATTGATGCTAAAACATAAAAAATAAAAACATCTGCAAGATACCGTAAAGGTAAAAATCTTTGTAACAGTCATTCTGGAGGGCAAAAAGAAAAGACTTCTTTTAGAATCATATTTTTGTTCTGGCTGGTGTATTACGTGGAGCAATGAGCTTTATCATTGTTTTCCCCCCTCAGTGGTCTTCAGCTCTCAGAAGAGGGGGATACCATGAATGAGGGTGTCAGAGTTCACTCCCCCCAGAAAACAGACAACAGACCCTGAAACAAGGTTTCTACTGCAAGTAGATTATGTGGGAAATGCTCTCAGGTTACACTGGTAGGGAGATGGGGAAATGAGAAAGGGAGAAGAAACAAATGTCAACAAAGAGTGTGCTATTAAGCTAATTGCCCCTGTGGGCAGCTGGCGCTGAATTCCGCTGAGAAACTCCCGACAGCAGTGTAGAATTGAGAGGAATGAAGTTGGGCTATTTACCTATCAATTCCCTTCTCTTAATCTTTGAGAGCTGCTTCCAGAGGCCGTCAACTCTTAGGCACGTCTGGCTTGCCTGGATGTGCCAGACAGGAAAAATCAAAACAAAGATTTTCAGGAAGGGATTTGCAGATGTTTGGAGTGAGAAACCTTGGGTGGAGGAGAGTGCCCAGAAGATATGAGCGTTGTGCTAAGAGCCACTGCTGCACCTGAGGAAGAAAAAGTCACCAAGTTGAGAAGGTAATCTTGAACGTTTACAAATGGTTGCTAGGACAACCACCATCAAAACACAAATTCCAAAATTCGTCTTTAAAGACTTTTGTGTGGGTCCTCCATTTTCTTAAATGTTGGGTTGTCCTCCCTCAGGCACAGCTGGGATCTCTGGGGAAAGAGAAAGAAACAATTTGGTGAGTAGAGGAGAGGCAGAGGGATTGAAAAACTCTGTAGTAAGTGAGATCAGTGCCAAGTTTAAAGACTGAGTTCAGTTTAAAGTGGGGCTCTACATCACCTCCAGGAGGAGAATGAGAGTCCTTCAAACTTGTACAGAGGGACTCCTTTTCAACAATGGCAGCTGGTTTTTCTTGTCTCTCAATTGTCATTTTATTTGAAAACTTCCCAGGCCTCTGCCTCCTGGAGTTTATCAATAAGATTCCTGAATTGTTCTTCATGTGTGTTTTGTTTCTGAAAATACTTTATTTTGAGACACTTCGGGTTCTGCTGCATCAGTCTGATTGCTTTTGCATTTCTTTGCAAAGGGGCTCAACTCCTCTGTGCTTTCTAAATTTGCTTCAGAAATCCCCATCTCTTAAGCCACTTCCTCTTCCTTCCTCTCTGCATTGGTCATGCAGTTGTTTTATAGCCCAGTTTTGAAGGAGCTGATTCTTCCTCCTGCCAGCAGCCACCTCTCCTCCTCCAGGCTTTGCAGCATGGTGCCAGCAGGGTGTCCCCAGCATCATCCAGCTCTGCCGTGCTTGTTGACTGACAGCCCAAGGGGACTTCCTCAGCCCAAGCCTCTTCCCTGGGTCACTCCCCCAACCCCTTATTGTCATAGACTTCTTCCTGCAGAACTTATACTCAGGACTTGGTTACTATGATATGACCCCAACACAGGCCCCCAGCTATCGAGCTGGAATACTTTAATTACTGGAGTACTTTAAAAGAGAGCCACACAGGCCCAGATGCTTGCTGACGCCGATGCTTAGACATGCTTGGAGTTGTGGACCCCTGATGTTAGCTGCAGCCAATAGAGACATTTTGAAGACAGCCATTGAAAGTAGACTTTCAAACTGGAGTTTGCCTGGAAGAAACTAAGAGAATACCCCCTGATGCCTAGAGAGAAATGTCCTGGGAGAAACTCATTTTGGAACCAGAACTCTGGAGCAGACGCCAGCATGTGCCTTCCCAGCTAACAGGTTTTCCGGACGCCATTGGCCAGCCTCCAGTGAAGGTACCCTATTGCTGGCACCTTGCCTTGGACACTTTATGGCCTGAAGACTATTACTTAGTAACCAAATAAACCCCCTTTATAAAAGCCAATCCATTTCTGGTGTTTTGCAAAGGGAATAAAATGATTAGGCCTGAATTTTAATACAATGACTAGAGAATGGATTATAGGTAAGGAAAACCAGTTAGGAAACTATTGCATCATTCTTAGTGGTTTGGACTGGTGTGGTAGCACTGAGAAAACAAGACAGATATGCACGCTAATTAGTACACAATCAATAGGGGAGTCACAGTTTTTTCATCATCATGATTGGGAATTCAACTCAACACTCTCCAGCTTCTTTGTGAAATGATGGAGCTGGCATATGGGAAAGGCCAAGGAGTAGGAGTTATGAGTGAAACATCTATTTCCGGAACTTTCCATTTAAAATTACTAAAGAATGGGAAAAAGTAGTAATACCAAAGATCTTTACAATCAAGCATTAAATAGAATGACCCAGACATAGAGTTCTAAAAGAAGTGGCTTTCATTAGGGAGTAGATGAGGCTCTGGTTGTGAGAAGATTTTGGAATAAATTACACTTGAGTTCAGCCTTGAAGGAGGGAAGTAGTAAGATAATCTTAGGAAAGTAAAGCCAACAGAATTCAATATTCTGTATCACTGCTGATATCATCCACTTCCAGAAAATCAATGTAGACAGAAGAGATTTTCATTAAAATAAACAGAATTTCTCACCCATGAAGAGCAATTAAACTTTGAAGGCTCATGAAGAAGGAGCATACTGAAGCTCTACGTGTTTAAAAACCCATGAAATAACTATTTGCCTTTCCCCTTTCACAGGTGTTTTCTTCCTTGCTTTCACTCAGCTGTTGCACATTTGATTTTCAGGCCCCAGTCAAGATCCGGAAATGAGAGTTCACATGAACTTCTCCTCTCCTCCTCCCTGGGTTTCAGTGTGGGAATTTGAAAATCCCCTTCCAGAAGCATGATAGCTCTTTTCACTTTAACATCAAAGAATAAGCATATCTAGTTTTCCTTTTTTTTTTCCTGTGTACATTCTGTTCATAGTGCTAGGGAATTTAAAATTCTACTCTCACTTCAAGGGTCTACCAACTTAACTGTTTCAGACAACATCGTCCGTATCCATTATTATTATCACATGATTCGATTCATTATAATAAAGCTCTTTACACACACATGCATACACACCCAGACACATACACACATCCTTATATAATATATATTTTGGTTCTCTAGATGTAGATGAATGATAAACAAAGATATATGTATTTAAATGTTCTTTGGTGATAATTGCTGTTTCAGTTTGCTAAAGCTGACAAAATGCAATATACCAGAAATGGATTGGCTTTTACAATGGAGATTTATTAACTTGCAATTTATAGGTCTTAGGCCATGAAAATGTCCAACTCAAGACATCAACGGGACAATACCTGGACTCTGAAGACAGGCTGCTGGTATCTAGGACACCTCTGTCACATGGGAGAGCACATGGCCAGCGTCTGCTGGTGCTTCTCTCCTGAGTTTCACTGATTTCAGCTTTTGGCTTCAGTGGCTTCCTCTCTCAGCTTCTGTAGGTGTGTCCCTGTCTGTCAGCTTCTCTGGGGCTTCTCTGAGCTCTCTGGGCTTTTCTGTCTTTTAGGCTCTCAAAACTCCAGTAAAAGGATTAAGACCCATCCTGGGGCAGGCCTCAACTGAAATAACCTAACAGAACGGTCCCACCAACAATAGGATCCAGAAATGGATTAAAAGAACATGGCGTTTTCTGGGGTACATAGCAGCTTCAAACCACCACTATTCCTATGAAAATAAATAAAGCAGGATAAGGAGATGAGAGTGACGAATAGTGAGACAGTTTGGTAGGAGAATCAGTGGTATACGGTTTGCACTGGTTTGCCATATAATGGTTTTCTTCTCTCCACATGTCCTGTAGCTTTGTAATTTTCTTCTCACTGATTCTGGGCTCTGTTATGTGATTTGTTTTGTGTAATACATAGTTAGTAGTTTGGACACAAGCAGATGCTTGGAAAAGAAATTACACATTACCATTCTGTTTCTTGCTTCTCTTCAACAGCCATGAATAAAACCCCAGGCTTGCCTGCAGAAGAATGAGACGTGCAGCAGAGCCAGCATTCCACTGAAGACGATCCCAGATCAGTCAACACACCAAGTGCCAATGCAAGCAAGAACCAGTCAAGGCAGAGGAACTTCCCAGCCAGTACTAACCAAGATCAGCAGTCATACAACCACCCCCATTTGCTCATAAAGACTATTGTTTTAAGCCACTAAGTTTTGGGTATTTTGTTAATGTAGCATTATTGCAGCAAGAGATGATTGATGTGCCCAAGGAAATTTGCTTAAGGACATTTATGATCCTAAACTTAAGCCAGTTAGGTGAGAACCAACATTCCACACAGAGGAAAAGTCATTTTCAAAAATTTTTTAGTGAGTTTGTATTTTTCAAGGGCAGCAAGAAGTTCACTGTGTCTAGAACAAAGTGAAAAATTAAAAGAAGTAGTAAAAGACAATGTAAAGTTGGTTGCTGCAATGGTGTGCCATGGGAACACAGGTTCAAAGCACAACAGATCTTTCAGCAAATGATTCCTTTATTACTTGCACAGTAGAAAGAGTATAGAAAGGGCAAATAATCTCCTTGTCACTTACACAGCACAAAGAGTCCAAAAGAGCAGGAGAAGAAGTCCCATCACCGTGAGTGGACCAGGGTGGCTGAAAACTGCTCTGAGTCATGATTGACAGATGGCAGCTCTGCACACCCTACGTCCTGCTGCAGAAGAGAGACCAAATTATACTGTTTGGGTGTTGTTTTTATGTACCTTGGTGGGAGAGGGCCCTGCCACTAAGGATTCCTGTTCTGATAAACATTTGGGGATGCCAGTTCCCAGTTTCTGGTTTTAAGTTCTGCCTGGGTATTTTCATTAGACTTAACTCTCCCCCAGATTGTGGAATGGCACCCAAAAGAAAAGGAGGTGGGGTACCAGAAGGCTGGAGGATGGCCACTTAGCTCGTCTTTCTGACTTCCCAGAGAAGGAGGTGAGGGTAGGTAAGGGATGGACAATGATTGCTTAACAAGTGTCTGTGATATCTCTAACAGCAGGTATCTGAGAGAGACTGAGGCCACATCATTCAGGGCTTTAAGATCCCTGCTTAGGGTTGCCAGATTTAGCAAATAAAAATATAAGACATCCAGTTAAATTTGAATTTCATATAAACAACAAATAAATTTTTAGTATATTTCAAATATTGCATAGAGACCTCTTTTTATGCATGAGAAGTACTTATACTAAAATATTGCATAGGGCACACTTACATTAAAAATTATTAATTTTTACCTAAAATTCAGATTTAATTGGATGTCCTGTATTTAGTTTGGCAACCCTAATCTTGGTAAGATGTTTTTTATTTTATTCTGAGTGTGATCAAAAGGCACTGGAGGGTATGAAACAAATAGTGTCATGATCTGAATTTATGTTTCTCAAAAGATCAGGGTGTTTGCTGTGTGAGAATTTTCTGTGGTGGAGCTAATGGTGAAAACAAGGAGACCAATAAAGTGACTATTATTAGTAGACCAGGTAAGAGAATACTCCCGGGTCGGACTACAGTGGTGATAGTGGAGGTAAAGAAAAATGGCTCCATTTGAAATTTTTTTAACATATAGCTGACATGATTTACAGATGGTTTGCACATGGAATCTTAAAAAGAGATTAATAAAAGATGATCACATGAATTTTGTTATGAAAACCTGCATCACAGTATTTTGGGAAGCAGAGGAATTTGGGCAAAGAGACCTCACATCTGATTCTGGTATATTGAGTACACTGGAGATACCGGTTGGAGTGAAAGAAATCCATGTTGCTAATCTTGAGAGGATATTGGTATTAGAGTTCTATAAAGAAGCCTCCATTTGTTTTGACTTTCCATAAAGGTTCAACACTAACCACAATCCTTGTTCTTGATGGGAGTCAAGTCCCAGCTTTGTATGATACCTCCTTTGTGTGTGCACCTGTTTAGAGGTGGAAACTACAGGGGTGATCATAATTTTCTGAGCTATGCACAGGTAGTTTCACCAGTAGCAATATTCATTGCCTAATATGATGATTTTAAGTCACAGTCATTATTTTTACTATAGAATGTAGTTAATGGCAACAATAATAAAGCCCTACATTTGCATAGTAATTCAGATTTGGAAAGCACTTTCACATCCTTTTGCTTATCTGGTTATTAAAAAATAATGTTTTTAAAACTTTGTGTAAAACACAAAGACTCATTTGTCAAAGCTTAAACTTAGAGAGCTTAGGTAAATTGCCCAAAGTTTTTCTACTACTTGACCTTGCTCCTGGCCAAGCCTTATCTAAGACCACATTTATTTTGGATGCTACATGTACCAAGAACAGAGGGTAGCAATACAGCTGAATTATGACCATATTGCAGGCACTTTAGGTTGTCTGAGATACTCTGATATTTGCATTTTATGTTTTTCACCATCCCTACCAATGCACACCAAGAAAATAGACCTGAATAACTGGTATAAAGACCAATCTTCTCCATAAATCAGTTTTTATTTTTGTACTGCCATTGCAGAAATAATTTTTATAAAATGGGTAGGAGTAGCTGAGCAATTTGGTCAATCAGAGGACTAAGCTTGGTGTATAAATCTTTATGAGCACACAGGTAGAAATTCATTAGTCACATTACCCTCCCTCACATTGTTACCCATAAAAAAGACAGAGAAGGTACTTGGAGAAAAGCTTTAACACTATTCTTTCCTTTCTTCCTCTCCTTTATCACAATGTAAATATACTACAGGCTTTTAGATTACTGTTGGAAAAGGAGGTTTAATTGCCATTAAATCTCCAGTAAAGGTAAAGCACTGAATTTCAAACTTTGATGTCCCCATCTCTTTGGAGACTAAAGCGTAAAAGAAATCGGCAATATACCAAACTTAAAATCTTTAGTTTCAAGTATAGCTCAGAAATTTAATAATTGTTTATTATTAATTTCTTTGAGCAAAAATATCTTTTCTTTTACTGAAACAAAATGATATGGAGCCAGTATTGCCTTGGCTGCTGGGGGAGAGGAATGAGATTCTTACTAAGGAAGCAGAAGACACAGTCCTCTTAAGAAGCTCATATTCTCTTCAGAGCTAACATTCTCAATATTACAGAAAAAAGACTAGGGACTATATAATTGATGGTTAAATAGCATGGGATACACAATATGTTAAATGATATTCAGAGAATTGAGAGACTTAGGACCCATTTGAACAAAACTGGTTTTATAGAATTGAGTTTGGGGACAGACTTTAAAGGACTGTAGAATTTAGGTGGATATGGAAAAAGGAAACCTAAGATTTTAATAGGTGGGTAGATTAAAGAGAAAATGACAGAGAGTGAACTCTGTTCCTTACTAGCTGAGTAACTGTGGGAAAATTACTTTAGCATTCTCAGTCTCAGTTTCTTCATCTATAAATTAAATGGAGATAGTAATAAAATGCAAAGAAGTAGCATATCAGTCAGGGTAGGCTAAGATACTCTGCAGAAACAAACCTCAACATTCTCATTGAGCTAAAATGTAGTTGTTTTTTTTTTTTTTTTTTTCAGTCATGCTACCTATCCATGGAGAGTCAGCAGAAGAGCTTATTTGTCTCTGGGTCACCCAAATAAGAGAGCTCTGGAGATTTCATATCAGCAATTAAATGCTTCAGCCTGGAAATGACAAACTCGTAATTCATTGGCCAAAACTTTCACACCTACCACCATGGGCCCCAGAGTAAAATCTTACTATGTTTCTGCAATGTGGGAAAACCAAAAAATATCTCATTAATATGTTAGAGTTCACCACAGAAGGATCCTGCAAGAATTGAGTAAAATAATAAATGTCAAGGGCTTAACACAATGCCTGAACCATATGCTCAATAAATATTAGTTTTTATAGCTCTTAAGGAATGAGCCTGTGAAGTTTTTGGTAAATACTAAATGAGCTGCTTTATAATAAGTATTTACACATAAAATTTTTAATCCATACAGCTTTTAGGTATTATCATCACTCTCTTACTCAGAGTAATTGAATGATTTGCTTCATGTTACACAGCTGTTAATTAATGAAGTATGAACTGTAATCCAGGTCAGTCAGACTCCAAATGCTATTTTCACTATACAACATTGCCTTCATAAAAGGCCCTTTTTCAATGCTATATTTTTTACAAAATACATATGTGCTAAATAGCATATAAATAATATAATTATATAACATAATATTTTTATATATATTTACTAAATACCTTCTACGTTGTTAGATATTCTGACAGGTTCTGAGGATTAAGGGATAAAAGATCTCTGCCCTCAATGCAATGTCCATGATTAACTGTACAAATATTAGAAATCTCTTCCATGAACCAGAACAAATGTATGACAATACAACTAGAAGTTAATAATAGAGGGGCATATAGAGAAAAAATATATACCTATTGCGAACTATATACTACAGTTTGTAGTATTTCAATGTTCTTTCATAAACAGTAACAAATGTACTATACCAATACTATGAGTCAACAATGTGGGGGGCGGGGGGGGGGTGGTTAGGGATATGGGAGGATTTGAGTCTCCTTTTCTTCAGTTTTTTTTTTTTTTTTTTCTCTTCTTTATCTTTATTTCTTGTCTGGAGCAATGAAAAGTTTCTAAAAATTGAACAAAAATTAATTGTGGTGATGGATGCACGGTTATTTGAGGGAACCGGGGGCAACTGATTGTACACTTTGGATCTTTGGATAATTATATGGTAGGTGAACAATCTCAATAAAAATTAAAAAAAAATCTCTGCCCTCAAGATATTCAAATATCAACATGTAGATAAATAAGTAAACAAACACTCAATACTGTATGATAGTATTGTATTATAAGATGCCATGGAATACAATGGAAACACAGAGGAGGAACAATTAGCCCAGAATGATGGTGTGTCAGGGAAAGATTCCCAAGATAGATGATAATCTGGGCTGAGCCTGCAAAGACTAGTAAAAGATAATTATGTGAAAAGAAAGACATTCCAGACTGAGAAAGCAATATATACAAAGTCATGATAATTTGAGAAAGCAAAGCACACACCAGGAAATCAAGTGGTTATTTATGGCTGTGGGTTATAGTGGGAGTGTTGGTGGGGGAATTTCAAGAACTAAATCCATGTAGACAGATACAGTCTAGATTTTGAAAGGCTTTCTATGCTGTCTTGAGCATTTTGGATTTTATTCTGAAGACAGTGATTTTTTTTTTCTGAAGGCAGTGAGGATCCATTAAATGATTTCAAACAGGAAATTGACATGATTAATCTGGCATTTTAGGAAGATTCTTCTAGCAGAAGAGATGAATTTGCATTAGAAGGGACTAGACATGGAGACAAAGAAATGAACTAGGGAGATTTTAAATTAATCTTGGCAAGTGAAAAATGAGGGTAGGACTAAAGCAGCAGTAGCAAAGATGGAATAAGGGAACATATGTGAAATATGTCAAGCTCTTTCTATCCCCAGAATCTGCATTTCTTGTTCACTGTGACTGAGTCACCTTCCATGAGCTATTTTCATGGCTAGCTCCTGCTCGTCATTCAGGTTCTAGACCAAACTCATTTCCTCAGAGTCATTCCCTGACTACCCTGTCTAATACTGAATCTTTCTTCTCCTTTTTCTAACCACCTACCATCTTCACAATTCCTTCTCCATTACATTCACTAAATGATAGCCCTTTAAACATTTCATCATCTGAAATGACTTGATGAATTTGTTGATTGTTTACCCTTTTCAGTTTGTTTTGTCACCATTATATCTAACAGTGCTTAGCAAAGAATAAAAACTCAATATTTATTAAATGGACAGTTAAGTGTTACTTCAAAGTAGAGCTATCTGCTATCATACATACAGATCTGGAGTTCAGGTTAGAGGTCTGATTTGAAGATTATGTATAAATTTATATATATATATATATACATTAAGATATATATATTTGCAGATCTTTACATTACATAGGGATGTGCAGAGGATGGAAACGTGGTATGTCAGTAAAGGTACTTCAACTTCAAATATGAGAATGCTCAAATAATAGGGTTTGTATGCTATTTTACAGAATAGGAAATCCAGACAGAAACAGATATATGCAAGGTTGAGCAATTCAATATACAATAATGTCAGGGGTCTGCAGCAACTTCTCTGTGATTGATAGCCTTCAAAGATAGCTGGCATCAATTCCTTTCCTTTCATCCATGTACATACTTCCCACTCCTCATATCAACAAGTGAAGTCTATTTCCCTCCCCTTGAATTGGGTCTGGCTTTGTAACTTGCTTTAATCGTTAGAATGTGGCAGAAGTAGCACTGTGCCTGCTCTGGGCTTGACCTGTAAGAGGACACTCAGCTTCTGCTTTCTCCCTCTTGGAAGTAAGCCACCAAGTAAGAAGTCTGACTACCCTAGGACCACTGCTCTCTGAAGAAGCTCTGGTTAGCCAGGTAGAGAAGACATAAAGAAGAGAGATGTTGAGTCAGCTCTCAGCTGTTCCATCCATCACAGTTGAGGCAACAGAAGTGTGAGTGAAGAAGCCGTCTTGTATATTCCAGACCCAGCAAACACAATGAGGAATAGAAAAACAGACAAGCTGAGCCCAGTCTAGATGGCCAACTCACAAGAAATAACAAATTTTAAGCCAATAAGCTTTGGGGTGGTTTGCTACACAGCAACAGATAACTGAAACACGTCTTCATACAGCTATGTCCACACACAGGAAAAAAGGAAGAGGGCTTCTCCCCATTGAGCTCTCTTTAATAGGGATGAAATTCTTTTCCCCCAAATCCCTCACCCACTCACCTACCACTAGACTTCTCTTTAAGTACCTCTGATTAGGATTGTATCTCATGCATGTAAGCTAGTTGCAAGAGCAGCTGGGGTCAGGGATATGTCATTTTCACCATCTGATGTAGGAAGTGGGCTCTTCCAACAAGGAAGGAGGATGGGAGAGTAGTTATTGGGTAGTTGTTGAAAAGACAAGCAACACTGTCCTCCTCACATGGGAAACAAAAGACTTAAGGATGAATAGTGAAAAGGAGCTCCATGATGGAGAGCAAGGACAGTTATCTGGAAAACTAGGTTCCACGTAAGCCCAACAAACATAGAGCTTTGAAGAGTGAGATCTTCACTATCAACTGCTGCAGAACACTTAAGAAAATCAAAGACTGAAGAGTGTCAGTAAAATTTAGCAATTTGTGAGTCACTGATGGCCTGAAAAAGTTAGTTACATGGTAAAGTTTGAAATCGAATTGCAGTGAGTGGTGGAGTGAATGAATGATGAGAGGATAAAGAGAGTGATTAGAGCATAAACATTTTAGAGGTTTGCTGCATAGCTAGAAATAATGCAGAATGAAGGAGGGCTTTTGAAAATGGAAGATAGAATAATCTCTTTTTGGCAGACAGAGTTTTTATGAGTAATTCATATTTATTAAGCACTTATACTGTGCTAATCATTAACTTATTCACATCATAGGGAACGAAACAGTCAAAACCCTGACCTTATTCATTTGGGGGGAGATAAGCAGTAAACAAAATTAATAAATAAAACATAACATTTTAGTTGATTATAAATGCTATGGATAAAAATGAAACAGGAATAGGGCATTATATGGCAGAGAGTTTGATTTTGAGCTAGGTGGCCAAAGAAGTCCTCATCAAAGGTAACATTTGAGAAAGGACTTAAAAGAGATGAGGAAATGTGGAAGAATATTCCAGGTGGAGGGAAAAACGTATGCAAACAGATGTAGGGACAGTATTGGTGTGTTTTTAGTACAGTAAAAGGGCCAGAGAGTCTGGAGGGGAGGATAGAAGAGAGTAATAGAGGACAAGGTTTGAGACGTTTCAGGGCACTAGACTGTGGAGGGCTTTGCAGTTCAGTTGAAGGCTTTAGGCTTTTATTTTGAGTAGAGGAGCAACATAGAGTGAGTTGCTATTTAACAGGATCACTTGTCTTCTGGGTTCAGAATAGACTGAAGGGGGATAAGGGCAAAACCAGGGAAACCAGGCAAGTGATGAAAGTGAGTCAGGCAGGGCAGGAGTAGAGATAGTGAGAAGTGTTCCAATCCTGTGTATATGTTAAAGTAGAGTTGGCGGGATTTGCTGAGAGATTGGCTATTATAGTAGATCTGCTTCCCTAGGACGTAGACCCTGAGATATAGATTTGCATGGGGGAGATGTATTGAGGAATAACTATATCTGTGCAAGAATGCAGGGAGCAGGATTGGTCAGAGGGAGATGCTGGACTAAAATGCAATTTCAACAGAGATTTCAGCCAATCCTAAGGGAATCTCTGAAGCAGGGATGGTTTTTCAGAGATAGTCCACATTAAGCAAGGTGGTCAGGACTTTGTTCCCCAATAAGGACCAGTCATTTGAAGTGGGGCTGCCCCCACAGAAGGAGTGTCACCTTGGTGAGCAGCTTTCTTTGGCCAAGGTCAGTTACTCAGAGGTTTTAGCTGCTTTACTTCTGCAAGCAATAATCCTGTCCACTGAAGGGGCAGGGGTAAGGAGGCTTGAATCTATGTAGCATGACACAGCTTCCACCATGGATAAAGAATATTCCAGTTCTTGTTCTAAGTGTTTTACATGTAGTGATTCATCTAATCCTATGACAATCTTATGAGGTAGTTATTATAATTATTCCCATTTTACAGATGAAGAAACTGAGGCAACTGGCAGGTTAAATAACTTGCCCAAGGCTATGGTGCTATGATGTGGAAGAACCAGTACTCACAACCAGGTACTCGGGGCCCAGAGTCTACATTATTCCTTCTATCCTGTTCTGAGACAGAGAATGCAACTTTTTCCATCAATCGTCATATAACTTGTATGACAATTTTTTACCTGTTCTCCCATATCTCACTATTAAGTCAGCTTCATTTGGATATCATGCACCATTTTAGGTTTTGTACTTGATTCTTCATTGCAAATCTTATGATGTTCTCAAAATAACTAGTTAATAATGTTAGTCATTATAAAACCTTTTCTTTTAAAGAAAATAATTGGGCAATAAAATAATTTAAAACAAAACATTACAATTTTCAAATTACAGGAACACATGTAAATACGGACTTTCAAGTCATTGTAAAAGGCTGGTAGTAGAGCCCAGGCATTAAAAAAGGCTGAGGACACACCCACAAGAATGGTTCAAGTTTAAAAGACTGACATTACCAAATGTTGGCAAGACTGTGGAGAAATTGAAGTTCCCAAACACTATTGGTGGTGGTATATAATGATACAACCACTTTGAAAAAGTCTGGCAGTTTCTTATAAATTTGAACATATACCTACCCAATGACACAGAAATTTCCATTCCTAGGTATTTATCCCAAAGAAATGAAAACATGTATCCACCAAAAAACTTGAAAAAGAATGTTCATAGCACCTTTATTCATTATATGAAAGACTGTAACCGCCCAGTTATCCATCAGTAGGAAAATAGAGTCTAGTATATCAGGAACAATTAAATGTGATTGTTTCTCTAATAGAGGTGTGGGCAGGGTGCTATTGTAACACAAGAGAATGACATTTTAACCAAGCTAATGAGTCTCAACTTTGGGCAGGGGTTTGAAGAATAAAGAAAACATCAACTAGATGGGAAATGGGGAGGGAAGTGATTAGGAAGGAAAAGTCATTCCAGAGGAAATAGCACATGAGAAAAGGCAGGTATTCAAGTAATTGTGAAAAACTGAATGTGGCTGAAACATAAAAAGATCTGGGACAAGTTCTGAGAGACGGAATTTGAGGGGTGGGGAATGATTATATTGCTAATGATAAAGAAATAATTATGCATGCATTTTTTTTATTTTTATTTTTTTTATTAAATTCAGTTTTATTGAAATACATTCACACACCATACAATTATCCATGGTATACAATCCACTGTCCACAGTATGATAACATAGTTATACGTTCATCACCACAATCTATCTCTGAACATTTTCCTTACATCAGAAAGAACCAGAACAAGAATAAAAAATAAAAGTGAAAAAAGAACACCCAAATCATCCCCCCATCCCACCCCATTTGTCCTTTAGTTTTTATCCCCATTTTTCTACTCATCCATACACTAGATAAAGGGGGTGTGATCCACAAGGTCTTCACAATCACACTGTCACCCCTTGTAATCTACATTATTATATAATTGTCTTCAGGAGTCCAGACTGCTGGGTTGGAGTTTGGTAGTTTCAGGTATTTACTTCTATATGCACGCATTTTAGGAAAATGTAGCTTAATAAATGTTGGAAAAGATCATATGTAAATGACCATTAGATTAAGGATGCCAATTATTCAGCAATGGCTAGATAAATGACCTGATTCTTTAATAAACAAATAAAGTTCTATATATATATGGGAAGAAGAACTGAAAAAGAAAATGAGTATTTGCCACACACGAAGTTTATTTTCATGAGTTTCAAAGAGATGGGGTTGATTTTACTTCAGGAATAAGATATCATTTTAATGTATGTATGATGATTCATAGGTAGAGAATCATTGCTTCAAAGAGGAGAAATATTTACCTGATTTATTAGGGCAAATTGAGTTATATTCCCAAAGATCTGAAAGCTCCAACTTGAAGAGAGATTTTCATTAACTGTAAGATTTGCAGTGTCAAGCAACTGGAAATTGTATTTGAGTAAATGTTGTGGTAATACATTCTTCTAGTTTGCTAAAGCTGACGGAATGTAAAACACCAGAAATGGATCGGCTTTTATAAAGGGGGTTTATTTGGTTACAAAGTTACAGTCTTAAGGCCATAAAGTGTCCGAGGTAAGTCATCAACAATTGGGTACCTTCACTGGAGGATGGCCAATGGTGTCCAGAAAACCTCTGTTAGCTGGGAAAGCACGTGGCTGGCATCCGTTTCAAAGTTCTGGTTTCAGAATGGCTTTCTCCCAGGATGTTCCTCTCTAGGATGCAGTTCCTCAAAAATGTCACTCTTAGTTGCTCTTGGGATGCTTGTCCTCTCTTAGCTTTTCTGGAGCAAGAGTCTGCTTTCAACGGCTGTCTTCAAACTGTTTCTCATCTGCAGCTACTCTCTCAGCTTCTGTGCATTCTTCAAACTGTCCCTCTTGGCCGTAGCTCCTCTTCAAAAGTTCACTCTCAGCTGCACTGAGTTCCTTCTGTTTGTCAGCTCAATTATATGGCCCAAGTGATTTAATTTAGAGCCACCCTGAATGGGTGGGGTAACACCTCCATGGAAATTATCCAATCAGAGTCATCATCCAGAGTTGGGTGGGATGCATCTCTGTGGAAAGACTCAAAGAATTACAATCTAATCAACACTGTTATGTCTGCCCACACAAGATTACATCAAAGGAAATGGCATTTGGGGGGACATAGTACATTCAAACCAGCATTACATACATGATCAATTTTATATAAATAATAGACCAAGAGAAAATACTCAACACTAGGATTGTAAGGAATCTTTTTTCCTACATTAATCCTAGTTAAGAACATAAAGGTTCATAACAATGCATGCTATGAAATTCGTGTTTTATTTGTGCTTTCTTTTTTGTTTATTTTGTTGGTACTACAGAAGCACTAAACTACTATTAAATAGGTTTCCATTTGATAGATTGCCATATAAAACATTGTTTACTGTATTTAAAAAATGAATAGAATTGCTACAAATGAGTTTTATGCGATAGAATTTAAACATCATTTTTAATGTTTCTGAGAAAAAATAAATTTCTCTAAATAATTTTAGATACATTCTGCCCCTCCTGCCACAGTACCTTCAAGTCTTTAATGCAAGAATAGAAAACATGCTGAAAAATATATGAGCAGATATGGTTTTCTGCATATTCGAAAGGAAATTACTCAATCCATCAAGATACTTTCCCTAAAATAATCTCCTGGAAGGGACAGCCCACATTTTTTGCCTTCCAGAGAACCTGGCATGATGTTGTAAATTGATACTTATTTTCTGAGTCATCTGTTTGGAAGGAAGCTTTGTTCCTTCCATTTTGGGTACTTTTAGTAGCTTGATTTCCAGTCTAAATGGATCTTTCTCTTCACAATATCTAGATACAACATCAGTGAAAAAGATTTGATTGGTACCCCTTTCCAAATATTCTTCCTATTACAATCTTTGAGGCTTTGCTATCCCTACACCACTGCCATTTACACTAGTCAAATTCTATCAGGAAAGGAACCTGAAGGTGACCTGTTGGTATTTCCCTTTTGCCCCACTCTATCTTTAAAGTAGGTACAAGGCTTCATTTTTAAAAATGCAAAGAAGAATGAAGTGCAGGGCATTTTTACACTCTTTATTCCACTCTATTCCTACTATATGAAAATATCAAATAAATGCAATATTCCTTCTAAAATGTTTAGAACTTGAGCCCCAAGCCATATGAGATACCGACCTTAAAATGTATGCTAAAAAATTACAAGACAGGGCTGGAATATCTTTTTTTTTAATTTTTTTAATTTGTCTTTAATTGAGATTGCTCACATTCCATACAATTATCCAAAGAACCAAAGTGTACAATCAATTGTCCCAGTACCATCATACAGCTGTGCATCCATCACCACAATTAATTTTTTTTGAAGTTTTAGAACATTTTCATTACTTCAGAAAAGAAATAAAGGCCAAAAAAAAAAAAAGGAAACTCAAATCCTCCCACATGCCTAACCACCGCCCCCCTCCATTATTGACTCATAGTATTGGTATAGTACATTTCTTACTGTTGATGAAAGAATGTTAAAATACTACTAACTGTATAATATAGTTTGTAATGGGTATACTTGTCTCCCTGTATGCCCCTCTATTATTAACTTCTAGCTATAGTGTCATACATTTGTTCTAGTTTGTGAAAGAGATTTCTAACATTTGCAGTTTATCATGGACATTGCCCATCTTTTAACCTCCAACTTTTCTTCTGGTGACATACGTGACTCTGAGCTTTCCCTTTCCACTACATTCACACACCATTCAGCACTGTTAGTTATTCTCACAATGTGCTACCATCACCTCTGTCCATTTTCAAATACTTAGGTTCAACCTAATTGAACATTCTGTTCATAATAAGCAACTGCTTCCCATTCTTTAGACTCATTATATATCCTGGTAACTTATATTTCATGTCTATGAGTTTACATATAGTTACTTCATATCAGTGAGACCCTGCAATATTTGTCCTTATGTGTCTGACTTATTTCACTCAATATAGTTTCCTCAAGTTTTCTCCATCAACCCATTATTTTTTTAATTTTATTTTGAAATAAATTCCAACTTATAGGAACAGTTGCAAAACAATACAAAACCCATACACAGAACTCCAGCATACCCCGACCCCCCTCCGCTGATACCCCGATCCACCAATATTAACATCCTGTCACCACCATTTCTTTCTTTCCCTGCCTCTCTCCCTCCCTCCCTCACTATCATCCATCATCTATTGCTCTGTCTTCTGAACATGAGAGCAAGCTGCACACAACCTTAAACAAACAATATAATTCACATATACAATTCCCATGAACAAGAACATTCTTTTATGCAATCCCATTAAGCGCAGCTAAGAAGTTCAAGAAATTTAACACTGATACAAAGCTTACATTCTATATTTCCTTTTTTTTTTTTGGCTTATGTCTCAACTGTGTCCCTTTGAGCCTCCTCTCCTCCATCCTCAGATCCCATCCAGGATCATCCTTGGCATTTAATTGTCATTGCCTATTTAGACTGTCTTTTTCTTTTTTTTTTTTAATTGTGGAAACATATATACAGCCTAAATCTTCCCATTGCAACCCCTCCCTAGCATTCCATTAGTGGGATTAATCACATTTAGAATGTTGTAATGCTATCACCTTCCCACCATCCATTACTAGAAATTTCCCTTCACCTGACAAACCTACACTCATTTCTTAACTCCCCATTGCCCCTTCGCCCACTTCTCATAACCCCTACTCTACTTTTCATCTCTATGGTCATATTCTCTGATAATTTCTTTGTGTTTACCATGGGGCTTAAATTTAACCTCTTAAATCTATAACAATCTTGTTTTGATAATTTCTTTGTGTTTACCATGGGGCTTAAATTTAACCTCTTAAATCTATAACAATCGTGTTTTCCTTTGATACCAACTTAACTTCAATAGGACACATAAACTATATTCCTATACTCCTCCATTCTCCCACCTTTTGTCGTTCTTGTCAAAAATTACATATTTTATCCTGTGCCATGCTCTTCTTCATGTCCTTTGTGTCCTGTGCCACGCTCTCGTTGTTTAGTTTTAGTCCAAAACCACTGATTTGTCATTAGAGTTTATGTATTTTATATCTTGTAGGGAAGTAAATAGTGGAGTTACAAATCAAAAATTATTGACTTCTATTTGTATTCCATTGTGGTCAGAGAATGTGCTTTGAATATATTCAATTTTATTTTAACTCATTGAGGCTTGTTTTATGTCCCAGCATATGGTCCATTCTGGAGAAAGATCCATGATCACTAGAGAAGAATATGTGTCCTGGTAATTTGGGATGTAATGTTCTATATGTGTCCATTAAACTTTTCTATATCTCTCTCTCCTTTCTTTGTTTCTCTGTTGGTAGGGCTCTCTTTAGTATCTGAAGTAGGGCAGGTCTTTTATTAGCAAAATCTTTCAGCATTTGTTTGTGAAAAATTTAAGCTCTCCCTCAAATTTGAAGAGTTTTGCTGGATAAAGTATTCTTGGTTGGAAATTTTTCTCTCTCAGAATTTCAAATATGTCATGCCACTGCCTTCTCACCTCCATGGTGGCCACTGAGTAGTCACTACTTAGTCTTATGCTGTTTCCTTTGTATGTGGTGAATTGCTTTTCTCTTGCTGCTTTCAGAACTTGCTCCTTCTCTTCAGTATTTGACAGTGTGATCAGAATATGTCTTGGAGTGGGTTTATTTGGATTTATTCTATTTGGAGTTCACTGGGCATTTCTGCTTTGTGTATTTATATTGTGTAGAAGGTTTGGGAAGTTTTCCCCAACAATTTCTTTGAATACTCTTTCTAGACCTTTACCCTTCTCTTCCCCTTCTGGGACACCAATGAGTCTTAAGTTTGGATGTTTTATTTTATCTATCGTTTCCCTGAGATCCATTTCAATTTTTTGATTTTTTTCTCCATTCTTTCTTTTGTTCTTTCATTTTCTGTTCTGTGGACTTCTAGGACACTGAGGTGTTGTTCAGCTTCCTCTAGTCTTGTATTGTGAATATCCAGAGTCTTTTTAATTTGCCCAACAGTTTTTTTTATTTTCATAAGATCTTCTATATTTTTATTTAGCCTTGCAATGTCTTCTTTTTGCTCTTCTAGGGTCTTCTTTATGTCCTTTATATCCTGTGCCATGCTCTTTTTCATGTCCTTTATGTCCTGTGCCATGCTCTTGTTGTTTGATTTTAGGTCTTTGATAAATTGCACCAAGTACTGTGTCTCTTCTGATCTTTTGATTTGGGTGTTTGGGTTTGGGTTCTCCAGATCATCTGGTTTTATCTTATGCTTTAAGATTTTCTGTTGTTTTTGGCCTCTTGGCATTTGCTTTGCTTAATAGGGTTCTTTCTGGATATAAAAAATACTGATCTCTAATTTGCCAGATCTACAGCTTGGTGGCATATACCTTCTCTAGCCAGCAGATGGCATCCACAAGTCACCTATTCCTCTTGAGTCAGTTCTCCCCAACTTTGTCTTTGTGGTGTGTGGGGATCTGATTCTTGTGGGGTTCAACTGGTGCACTATGTTTGGGTGTGTTGTTGGTGCTGTTTGCCCTGAATGTGGTGCATGTGTCTGGGTGGTTAGGAAGGAAGGGCAGCTTTAATAATCAAACCTCCCAGGTGTTCCCGGAGATTTAAAGCTGTTGCAAGAGTTTAAGCCTTCATTTCAGTCTTGCCACGGATTGTCTCTGCCACTGACCCACAAGTCCTTGGTATTAACATAGGGTCCCTGGGATTTCTGAGTAGGTCCCCTTTCCCAGCCATGCTCTTCCAGGACCTCTGCTGAGGGAAGGCTGTGCCACATCACAAGTGCGCACTGGCCTCCAGGGAAGTCCTGGGCTGCTGGGCTGTGCAGGGGCATTCCCAGCCTGCTTTAAAGATGGTTGAATGGGGTGTATTAATTTATCCCTTTTGCACATTTCTGCCTTCCAACCTCCAGGAGAATTAGCTGTGGGTGCACTAAAGGCCACTGTCCATGGCCGATATTGTGGCATGTGCATGATGCTGTGGGAAACACTCTTGGTGTGGCTCTGGGCTATGGCTCCATCCCTGGGCAGGAGTGTCTCCAGCCCACTGGGGAGATGGCTGCAAGAGGTGTGGTTTCTTTCTCCTTTTGGCTCCGCTCTGTCCCCCTGGCCCTGAGACAATCAGCAGTGGGTGTGGGAAGAGCTATCCTCCACACCAGACACCGAGGCATTGGCTACAGCCCGCTCCTGCTGTGCTTCATTGCACTGTTCTCACTGCCCTATCTGCAGCCACTCCCAAGTTTTTTTTGTTTTTTTTTTTAAAGAACTAGTCTGTCTCCAAATGCCAACCCGCAGTTTCCCCAGTGTGGCCACTGGTCTTTCAGCCAGCTTACTCACTCATTTCAGAATGGAGACTCCCAGTTTCACCAAATGCATGATCCCTGTGGATGTAGGAGACCTTGTCCAGCTGGTACATTGCTGGAAGTGGTGCTCTGGGTCACTTTCTGGTTTTTATCTAGTATTTTTCATGGAGGTGTTTTTTTTGCCCTGTCTCACCTAGCCACCATCTTAGGTTCTCCAACCCATTATTTTTAAGATGGTTTTGTTCACATCCCATACATTCCATTCTAAGTAAACAATCGATGGTTCTCTGTATAGTTATGTTTTTGTGTATTCACCACTGTCACCACTATTTGTATAAGGACATCTCCATTTCTTCACCAAAGAAGGAGGAAGAGTCAAAGAAGGTAGAGAGACAAAAGAAAAAGAAAGAAAGAAAGAAAGAAAAGTGACAACTAGGAAAGAACAAAAGGAAAGACAGAATTAAACTAAAGTAGAATAAAGAGTCAGACATCACCAATGCCAAGAGTCCCATAACCATCCCTTATGTCTCCCTCTTATAGGCATTTAGCTTTGGTATACTGCCTTTGTTACATTAAAGGAAGCATAATACAATGTTTCTGTTAAGTATAGTCTCTAGTTTGCATTGATTGTACTTTTCCCCTAATACTACCCTATTTTTAGCACCTTGCAAGGCTGACATTCATTGTTCTCCCTCATGTAAAAACATATTTGTACATTTTATCACAAATGTTGAGGACTCTAGGTTTCAGTGAGTTATACAGTCCCAGTCTTCATCTTTCCTCTTTCACTCCATTGACCCAGATGCTCCTAACCTTCCTCTTTCAACCATACTCACAGTCATCTTTGTTCAGTGTTCTTACATTGCTGTGCTATCGCCCAAAATTGTATTCCAAACCTCTCACTCCTGTCTTTTCCTATCTGTCAGTAGTGCTCCCTTTAGTATTTCCTGTAGCACAGGTATCTTGTTCACAAACTCTCTCATTGTCTATTTGTCAGAGAATATTTTAAACTCTCCCTCACATTTAAAGGACAGTTTTGACAGATATAGGATTCTTGGTTGGTGGTTTTTGTGTTTCAGTATCTTAAATATATCACACCATTTCCTTCTTGCCTCCATGGTTTCTACTGAGAAATCTGCACATAGTCTTATCAAGCTTCCTTTGTATGTGATGGATCACTCTTCTCTTGCTGCTTTCAGGATTCTCTCTTTGTCTTTGATGTTTGATATTCTGATTATTAAGTGTCTTGGTGTAGGTCTATTCGGATCTATGCTGTTTGGAGTATGCTGTGCTTCTTGGATCTGTAATTTTATGTCTTTCATAAGAGACAGGAAATTTTCATTGATTATTTCCTCTATTACTGCTTCTGCCCCTTTTCCCTTCTCGTCTCCTTTTGGAACACCCATGACACATACATTCTTGCACTTCATGTTGTCATTTAATTCCCCGAGCTGTTGCTCATATTTTTCCATTCTTTTCCCTGTATGTTCTTTTGTGTGTAGGATTTCAGATGTCTTGCTCTCCAGTTCCTGAGTGTTTTCTTCTGCCTCTTGAAATCTGCTGTTGTATGTCTCCATTGTGTCTTTCATCTCTTGTGTTGTGCCTTTCATTTCCATAGATTTTGCTTCTCGTTTTTCAAACTTTCAATTTCTACCTTATGTTCACCCAGTGTTTTCTTTATAGCCTAGTCTCTTTTGTTTTATCTTCCCTGATTCATTGATCTGGTTTTTTATTTCATTTAGCATATTTCTTTGAAAATCTATAATAGATTGTTTCATCAAAGTGAAACAATATCTCAACTGTATCTTGATTGAGGTGTCAGTTTGTTCCTTTGACTGGGCCATATCTTCATTTTTCCTAGTGTACATCTTAGTTTTCTGTTTTCTAGACATCTGGTTTCCTTGGTTACCCAATCAGATTTTCCCAGACCAGAACATGTTCAGATCTCAGAATGGGGATTTATGCAGTTTTAAGTCTCCTTACAGGTGTGTCTTAGAAAATTGACAGACTTTCCTGTGAGGTCTCTAGCCACTGTGATTTTCCTAACCTTCCCAGCAGGTGCCACCTGTCAGTCTGTCATTCCCACCTGGTGTAAGGAGGTGTGGTCCCCTTAGTTTCTGTTTTGGCTCTTTTTCCCCAGGCTCTGGGGTCTGGTTCTCAAGGGAAGGTGGGTAGTAGAGCTGGGCCCCACCTCCATCCTCTCAGGGAAGACACAACCCCTTGGGAATTTTCATCTGCATTTGAATAGCTCCTTTTGTCTCTCTGACTGTGCTATCTCCACCCCTGTCTGGGTCAAAGCACTGCAAACTGAAAATGGCTGAGGCTTTCTTCACTAAGCAGCCCAGGTTGAGAGAGAGAAAAATGGACAGAAAGCCCCATTTCAGAGCCAGTCTGTGGCCCCCCAGTTTCACCTGTTGGCCAAAGGTAACACCTGGTCTTCTTGGGACCTCCTCTTGGGACAGAGGAGTCCTCTGGCTCTTTAAAGTCAGTTGTCACTAAAAGCCTCTGTCTGCTTGTTAGGGGTTTGTAGCTTGTATTCAGCAGTCCACATTTGTTAATTAAAACCCCAGTTGGAGCTGACCTGAGCTATATTCGCTTGCTCAGAGAGTGCTTCTTTCTACCACAGCAAGGTTTTGCAGCTCAGCCTGCTGTGGGGGGCGAGGGATCTTGGCACATTTCCTCAGTTTTTACTTACAGATTTTATTCTGTGATCTCAAGCATTCCTCCCAATCCAGGTTGGTGTACAATGTGCAGACAGTCATGGTTGTCCCCCTTTAGTTATTCCAGATTATTTGCTAGCTGTTCCTAAATGTTCATTAGTTGCTCCAGGGGACTAACTAGATTCCATTCCTCTCTATGCCACTGTCTTGCCCCCTTTCTAAACATTTGTTTTTCATGTTTTATTTTGAAAGAATTTTAGACTTACAGAAAAGTTGCAAAAATAGTACAAAATTCATTTATCCCCTTCACCAAATGTTAATATCTTACATAACCATGGAAGGATTGTCAAAACAAAGAAATTAACATTGGCATATTATTAACTAAACTCTGAGCTTTTTTAGGTTTCACAGATTTTGCACTAATGCTTTTATTCTAATCCAGTATCTGATCCAGGATCCTACATTTGCAATTAGTTGCCAGGACTCCTTCATCTCCCATCTGTGATAGTTCCTCAGTCTTTCCTTGATTTTCATATCCTTGAATAACGGTGAAATACTTTATGGAATGTCCCTTCATTTGTGTTTGTTTGATATTTTTTTTTATTGATTAGTTTGAAGTTATAGATTTTCAGGGAAGAATGCCACAGATGTGTTGTGCCCTTTTCTGTACTTTATCTTAGGGTGTACACATGATATTGATATGTCCCATTACTAAGTAAGTAACCAACGTGATCACTTGGGTTAGGGTAGTATCTTCTAGGTTTCGCCACTGTAAGGTTACTATTTTTAACTCTGTAACTAATAAATACTTTGAGAGAGATATTGTGAGTCTATGCAAATATCCTTTTTCACCTTAAATTCTGCCCATTAATTTTAGCATTTATCAGGCCTCATTTGCAGCAATTATTATTCTAGTATTCTAATGGTATTTTCTATTTCCCTCTTTCCCTCTGTGTTTGTTAATTGGAATTCTTCTATAAAGAAAGTTGCCCTTTCTCCCCCATTTATTTATTTTTTTCAATTAGTTACTTATGTCAGTAAATTATTATACTTTGGGTTATAATCCAATACTATCAGCATGTAGTTTATCAAATTGTTCCCACTTTGATCATAGGGGCTCTTTCAGGTAGATTCCTGTGACCTTCAGACAAGCACTTACCTTTTTTTCTTTTCTTTCACTTTCTTACTTTCTGGCTTCAAAGTATATTCCAGTTTTTGGAGAAAGAAGATGGTGGCATAGAGGAGTGGAAGTTAGTTAGTTCCCCTGGAACAACTAATAAACAACCATGAACAACTAGTAAATAAACTGGAACAACTGCTGGGGGGACAACCATGACTGTCTACACAGCATACACCAATCTGTTTTGGGAGGAATGCCCAAGACAGCAGCATAAAATCTATAAGTAGAGACTGCAGACCCAAGCCAGGGGCCCCCTCCAACCATGGCAGCCTGAACTGCAAAACCTCACTGTGATAGAGAGCAGCACTCTCTGAACAAGCAAATATACCTCAGTCCAGCTCCAAGTGGGGTTTGGGTTAACAAACATGGACTGCTCAATACAAGCCACAAATCCTCAATGAACAGACAGAGGCTTTTAGTGATGATTGACCTTAAAGAGCCAGAGGACTTCTCTGTGCTGGGAGGGGGAGCTCAGAGGACTGGGTGCTCTCTCTGGTGGGTGGGTGAAGCTGGGGGGACTGTGAATTGGCCCTGAAGGGGAGCTTTCTGTTCCTTTTTCTCTCTCTCAACCTGGGTAGCTCTGAGAAAGCTGCAGCCATTTTCAGTTCATAGCTCTCTGACCCAGACAAGGGTTGAGAGAGCAGAGTCAGAGAGACAAAGAATCTATTTAAATGCTGATGATCACTCCCTAGGAGGTGTATCTTCCTTGAGAGGAAGGAGGTGGTGCCCAGACCTACTACTGGCCTCCCATTCAGAACCAGACCCCAGAGCCTGGGGGAAAACAGCCAAAACAGAAACTAAGGACTAAGAGGGACACACCTTCTTACACCAGTCAGGAATGACAGGCTAACAGGTGCCATCTGCTGGGCACATTAGGAAAAGCACAGTGGCTTGAGGCCTCACAGGGTGTGTCAATCTTCTAAGGCATACCCTCAGGGAAACCTGGTACTGAATATTGCCCCTTCTGAGATCTGAGCCCATCTGGTCTGGGAATACCTGATTGGGGTAATCAAGGAAAACAGATGCCTAGATAAGAGAAAACTACAGTCTACACTAAGAAAAATGAAGTTATGGCCCAGTCAAAGGAACAAATTTACACTTCAACTGAGATAAAGGAACTGAAACAATTAATACTAAATCAATTCAAAAAGTTTAGGGAAGATATGGCAAAAGAGATGAAGCATATAATGAAAACACTGAGAGAACATAAGGTAGACATTGAAACTTTGAAAAAACAACTGGCAGAGTCTATGGAAGTGAAAGGCACAACACAAGAGATGAAAGACACAATGGAGACATACAACAGCAGATCTCAAGAGTCAGAAGAAAACACTCAGGAACTGGAGAGCAAGACATCTGAAATCCTACACACAAAAGAAGAGATAGGGGAAAGAATGGGAAATATGAGCAACAGCTCAGGGAATTGAATGACAACATAAAACACATGAATGTATGTCCATGGGTGTCCCAGAAGGAAAAGGGAAATGGGGCAGAAGCAATAATAGAGGAAATAATCAATGAAAATTTCCTGTCTCTTATGAAAGACATAAAATTACAGATCCAAGAAGAGCATTGTACCCCAAACAGAATAGATCTGAATAGGCCTACGCCAAGACACTTAATAGTCAGAGTATCAAATGTGAAAGACAAAAATAGAATCCTGAAAGCAGCAAGAGAAAAGTGATCCATCACATACAAAGGAAGCTTGATAAGACTATGTGCAGATTTCTCAGTAGAAACCATGGAGGCAAGAAGGAAGTGGTGTGATATATTTAAGATACTGAAACACAAAAACCACCAACCAAGAATCCTATATCTGTCAAAACTGTCCTTTAAATGTGAGGGAGAGTTTAAAATATTCTCTGACAAACAGCCAATGAGAGAGTTTGTGAACAAGATACCTGTGCTACAGGAAATACTAAAGGGAGCACTACTGACAGATAGGAAAAGACAGGAGTGAGAGGTTTGGAACACAATTTTGGGTGATAGTAGCACAGCAATGTAAGAACACTGAACAAAGATGACTGTGAGTATGGTTGAAAGAGGAAGGTTAGGAACATCTGGGACACCAGAAGGAAAGAGGAAAGATAAAGACTGGGACTGTATAACTCACTGAAACCTAAAGTGCTCAACAATTGTGATAAAATGTACAAATATGTTTTTACATGAGGGAGAACAATGAATGTCAGCCTTGCAAGTTTTAAAAATAGGGTGGTATTGGGGAAAAAATAGAATCAATGCAAACTAGAGACTATAATTAAAAGAAACATTGTATTATGCTTCCTTTAATGTAACAAAGGCAGTAAACCAAAGCTAAATGCCTATCAGAGGGGGATATAAGGGACGGATATTGGCATTGGTGATGTTGTCTGACTCTTTTATTCTATATTAGTTTAATTCTCTGTTTCCTTTTGTTGTTTCCTAGATGTCATGTTTTGTGTTTTTTTTTTTTTTTTTGCTTTCTTTTGCTTTTTCTTTTGTCTCTCTACCTTCTTTGACTCTTTCTCTTTCTTTGTGGAAGAGATGGAGATGTCCTTGTATCGATAGTGGTGATGGTGGTGAATACATATAAACATGACTATACAGGGAACCATCAATTGTTTATTTAGGACATAACGTATGGTGGGTGAACAAAATCATCTTAAAAGAATGAGTTGATGAAGAAACTTTGAGGGCACTGTATTGAGGGAAATAAGTCAGACACATAAGGACAAATATTGCATGGTCTCACTGATATGAACTAATTATAATATGTAAACTCATAGACATGAAATATAGGTTACCAGGATATAGAATGAGGCTAAAATATGCAGAGTGGCTGCTTATTATGAGCAGAATGTCCAACTAGGTTGAACTGTAAGTGTTTGGAAATGGACAGAGGTGATGGTAGCACATGGTTGTGAGAATACCTAACAGTGCTGAATAGTGTGTGAATGTGCTGGAAAGGGGAAGCTTAGAGTCAACTATGTCACCAGGTAGAAAGTTGGAGGTTAAAAGATGGGAATGTATAAAACAGTAAATCTTGTGGTGGACAATGTCCGTGATTAACTATACAAACATTAGAAAACCCTCTCATGAACTAGAACAAATGTATGACACTATAATAAGAATTTAATAAAAGAGGGGTATATAGGGGGGGAAATATACCTATTGCAAACTATATACTACAGTTAGTAGTATTTTAACATTCTTTCATCAACAGTAACAAATGTACTATACCAATACTATGAGTCAATAATTGAGGGGTGTGGTTAGGGGTATGGGAGGAGTTTAGTTTTCTTTTGTTGTCTTTATCTCTTTTCTGAAGTAATGAAAATGTTCTAAAAATTGAAAAAAATTAACTGTGGTGATGGATGCACAGCTCTATGATGGTACAGTGGACAATTGATAGCACACTTTGGATAATTGTATGGTGCATGAACAATCTCAATAAAATTAAATTTAAAAATAAATAAATAAATGTTTAAAGGTTTCTTGAGATTAGAATGTTGTTTTTAATATTCATGTAACATTGTCTTTCTCACCTGAACCAGGGTCTTCAACTCTATGTTTGTTCAATTGATTTTTGGAACTTCAGTGCAAATGTTTTAATTAATCCTTACTAAAAAACACTATTGGTTTTGCCCACTATTTTAACCAAATGAGTTATTTTTAAATTCTGCTCCTTATCCAACATATTTATTATCAATCTTAGAAGATTACAGAATTTTGATATTTTACAGCTGCATTTTTATACTATAAATATCACATTCAGCTTTGAAACTTGGCACTTTGGGGTGGTTGCTTTTACAAGACAGGACTCATGCTTCCCTTGTAAGCCATTGCATCTATAAAGCACTGTATAATCTACAGTGTTTTCACATATACTATGTAGTTTGATAATCACAATTATAAATTGTAGTATCCCACTTTTAAAATACAGAATATGGTACTGTAAGAGAATCATGATATAATCAGTAGCATAGACTAATCCATTTACTAATTACATTGACTTGAGATTATGGTGACCATCTAAGCTTGCCTCTCCAAATCATTCCTGTATGTTTGCCATCCAGGAAAGCTTTAAGAAGTGTTAAAAGAAAAACTTTTCAACAACGTTAAATTTAGGATTTCACACCTTTATTGAGTGATTCATGAATGGTCAGAATTGCATTCAGAAAGTAGAAGGGAGCTCCACCAAAGAGGTAGCTTATATAGGATGAGGTGTCTTAAAGTGGGGAGCAGATATACATTGATTAGCATGGTATGCTTGTCTAATCAGATAAACTCTGTCTCCTGGACTGAAACTGGTTTATCAGCAAGTGTTGCTTATCTGCAATTCTGTAACGTGTGTTCTTCTTTCTCAGAAAAGCCCTTCTAGGAAAGGGTCCCTTGCTGGCAACGCCCCAATGCAGGCAGCCATTTATTTTACTTAGAAGTAACACTGCCACAGAGGAATTTCATACTTCTAACTCCTAATCATTAAGCCATCATACTACAAATCTGAGATTTAGAAGGGGCTTTAAAGTGGGATCCAATTTTCTAATCAAGGAAAAATAAAAAGAATCCTCTCCACCATATTGCAAAAGAGCAGTCACTGGGCTTCTGTTGGAGCATTTCCACCCATGGGTAGCTCTCCATCTATAAAACAGTTCTTAACACATTTTACCCACGATCCAAAAATGGGTGGGGTCGACGCAGATGTGGGGGAGGGTAGTGTGGGGTTGGGAATCAGTGCCTTCTCATTTACAAACTCTTGTGGCCCCTTGCAAGTTCACCAGGGTCCATCTTGCAGCTATTAGCAAAAACCTCAAAGGAAGAAGTTGTCAAGAACAACCACTCTTTTATATCACATGTATAGAGTCTATATCCCCCAGGGCCATCAACTGATAAGTAGAAACAATGTCACATAAACAGTGAAACTCTATTTCCCATACTTTAAGATCCCACCCCGTGCATCCTGAAAATCTCCCTTGGAATATTTCTTGACACCCCAAAGAACATCTCACATGTGTATTCAGCCAAATAAGGTAACTTTCCCCATACTCCCTCCTCCTCAGAGTCCTTCTTCTCAGTGTTCTCTTCTCACAAGCCCTGGGAACGAGTCTCATCAGGGTGACTGCTGACGGGTCCAACCATCTCGCCAAAGGGCTGCTTCAGGAGACTCCCGGAGCCCCTAGATCATGTGCAGGCAGAGCACCGCCTGGTTCCCTGACCTACCTAGAAAACAAGCCCCTTTTCCGAATTGGAGTCACATGTTAGCCACAAGCAGTGCTGCTTCAGGAACCTCTACTGAGAGTTGTACATCAGTTTCTGATTCTAGTTGTTTCTCCCTCATAGGAAGTCCAGAAGTTCACTCTCCTAATTAGGCCACTCTCCTAATTCCTTTGATATATTCTGTTGATATATTGTTTCTGAGTCTCTGGCCTTCTGTATCTTTGTTATTCTCACTTTTTCTTTAAAAGTCACCCTCCCAATGCTTCTTCCTTTACCCAAACTAAATAAATAAACAGACCAAAACCTTGAGGCATACCATTTCATGCAGGTGGATACCCAGAGGGATCACCTGTCCACTATTTTACAAATAACCACACTCTGAGCTCCCATAAGGACGCAGATAGGGTATTTTGGTACCCCAGTGATGTCCCAAGCAAGATTTATGACTCGGAGTCATTTATATGTTAAGCCCTATCTTTTCTAGCCCAGCTGAAATGAAACACTTGAAGCCTCCTTCACCTCCTTCACTTGATGATCCACTGGAACCCAAATCCTGAGCCATTCCTGACCAAGAAAAGCAAAGAAGACATTAGGAGCTTCAGTCTTGCCAGAACATGAAATAGCAAGTTAATTTTGCTAATTTTGAAGACTTCCTAATCATACTAGCATATACTCACAAGTTCCCTCTCAATGAATATGACTGGATTAATGCTTTGCTTTCTGCTTACAGGTGAATCTCTTTGTACCCTCACCTTGCCCCTTCCTCATCCAGTACATAATCCCAGGACATTTGCTTGGTGCTCAGATACCCTGCTCAACTTCTGCCTGTTTCTTTCCCAGAAATACTAAACCCTGTGTCCTCAGAAAGTGTTTCAGCTCTAAGAGTCATGCTACTCAAAGTCAGGAGGCTGCTATGGACCTGACCACCTCTCCCACCCAAACTTCTAAAGTGACCTAACTCCAGGAGGGTTAGAACCCTTTATCAAATCTCATTATCCACACTCTTTTGCATTTGGAGCACCTGTTCCCCCTCCCCACTCCCCCCCTTCACAGTTACTTGACCCTGTGATGTGTGCTGCCTTAGTCTGAAAATCACCCATCCACTGAGATTCTCCCGTTTGCCTCCTGCCTTTGTAGCAAAGCCATTCTCAATTCAGTTCAGTTAGGTTTCTGTGTCACTCCTAGATACTTACTCGAGTGATAGCAAATGTTATAGACATTGGGGTCAGTATGGAATGGAAATAGACACTTTAGTCAAGGCTTTCTGAGGTAATTATATGTATGTGAGGCTTGCTTCTTTTTATAACACCAGTGTGTGGAATTACCTTCTCCTACTCTTTGGGCTGTAGTTACAACTCAATTCCCCCTCTTGTTTGTTTCTGCTTCTTAAAGGACAGTTTTCTGTAAAATTTCCCAAAGGCCTAAAGACTAGGGACAGCTCTTCAAAATATTAGAACTAGAATATAGCCATTTCTTAATAAGTATTTTTGTACGGTGATTAGAAACCCAAACGTAAAAAACTGTTTTTGAGACTCAAAATTTCAAAATGCTTTGTCAATTCAAAATCTCCACTATTCTTGGGAATAGAAAGGAAAGGGAAAAAGAAAGGTGACAAGGCCTGGGTTATTCATCACCACTTGCTGTTTTCTGTCTTGTATTCTCCTTGGCAGCCAGAGAATGAAGCTACTGTGTCCCCTGGCTGCAGTATACCTGAATTGAGTGTGGGAATCTGAAAACGGTGGGTCAACCATCTGGGTACCCTGAAGATCCTCATCCGCCCTCCTGACCCAGCAGACAAGCTGTGCCCCCTCATATTCCTGTAGTTAGCCCCTCTCCACACAGCCTCTCCCACCCCAGCCTCAAAAGATTTCTCGGAAATGGGTGGTTAGAGCAGCATTTAGAAAACCAGCAGCTGAAAGAGCTTCAATAACACAGGAGGGTTTCTTAGCTTTTCAAGGAAACCTTCCCCTAAATTCAGGTGCCCAAATAATGCCAATGTGAGCTCAGAAAAGGGATGCAGGAGGTAAGAGGGAACTAATCAAGGACTTAGGAACAAGCACCTGCCAATGAAGGCTCAATGCCAGGTGGGCTCTCGCAGAGCTGAACTCCCATGTGTGTGCGCTGTGCATTTGCAGGGAAAGAGTGATGAGAGCCTCTGGAGAGAGGGAAAGCAACCACATATTGGAGCACCAGGAGCACAAGAAGAAACTCTGGCAACTCCTCAATTTTCCCAGAGTACTGCTGTGACCAGGTAAGTGCAGGGAAAACATTCAAGATTTACTGGATCCCCCTGATGAACCCCTGCTCTGAGTCTGCCTGAGGCAGTTCCCTTCTCTTCGGTCAACATCCCATTATTCACCCTCCTCCCATCTCTTCACTTTCTCCTGTACCTGAATTCCTAAACTGGGGTTAATAGATAACTAAAATGTAATTCATTCAAGCCAAGGTGTTATTGGATAATTAATTGATAAGTTTTCCTTTCTGGGAGACCATCGCATTTTACCAGTAACTTTGCTGCCTTAAATCAAAAGAAGAACTATGCCCATTTTAGACACTAAGGCACAGGAGCTTACTTTTAATTGTAATACTTCCAAGGCATCTGCTTTCAAAACAGGAACTCCATAACAAAAGGAACCTAAGAAAGAGTTCTAAGCTGGGCAGTGGAGGTGACAAGTCAGGGTGGGGCTTCCTTAAATTAAACCTCACGGAATTATTTGTAGGGTGGACCATGATTTTTGCTTGTTTGTTTCCTTTTTCTGTACTTCTTGTGGCTTTGCAGCAAACCATGTATTTAAAGAGCAATTACTTGGTCAGAGTGGGGTCAAGCCTGAATTTTTCAGAGAGGAACAGAAAACAGAAAGGAGTATTCAATTCAGCATTGTGTGGGTGAGACCATGAAGTGAGACTGGAAGCTCTCCTCCTCCTTTTGGTCATCTCCCCACCTTGACACCAGGTGATCAGTGTCCTGGAGTGGCAGTCCAGTGAGTCTCAACCCTTCTCAGTTCCCCACTTCCCAATGCCTCCTCTCAGCTCCTTGGGTTTCCAGTCACTTTTGAGGAGGCATTTTAATTATCCACAAGCCACAGCATCTCCCTACTTGTACCCAGGGTTTGATGCTGTTGGGACAGCAGGTAAGCAGAGCTGAAGACACAGCTATATGAAATGTTTGCAACACCCAAGGGATTGCAATGTCCAAGCTGGGGACAGTGTGAGAGACTTACGTCTAGGGACAAATCCAAACCTGAAGAATGAGGAAAGAAATTAAATTCTTACTCAGAAACATCCACCCATTATTCCCCATCCCCTATCGAAACTCATGGGCCCCATTCCATCTGGTGTGTTCTATATGTAATCTGTTAAATTAACAATACTACTGAATTATTAATGGGTGATCACAGTTTAATGTGTTTATCTTTCCAGAGATTACCTCTTTCTTGTTTGTTTTATTCCTTTTTGGTTAATCCAGTGGTTTCAATGATTTTAACCGATGGTTTCCAAACTTTAATGTGCATTAGAATCACCAGGAAGATTTGTTTAAAACACTCTTGGCCTCACCGCCAGAGTTTCTGATTCCCTAAGTCTTGGATTAAGCCTGAAACTGTGCATTTCTAACAAATTTTCAGGTAATGCTGGTCTAGGTGTCACACTTTTATAAACAGTGCTTCAAGTAATGAATGCTAAATGCTGTAGCAGAATGTAGAATATGGTTATTTTGAGAAAAAAAATGTGATGCAAATAGGGGATTTGATATAATCCATTAACAAAACCATGCAATAAAAATTACTGGGCCTTTACTGTCCTTTTTCAGCTACATGCTGGGCAGTTGTCCAAAACCAATGTATTATTCTCCCATAAAACACATCCAAGTGGAAAGGGAGGTGTCTCTGGTGCTATCATTGTTTCTCTTGGCCGAGAGCAAAATTCACAGTAGGGGTGTCCCCTTACTTTGCTCTTTGCTTGCACAGGCAACACTCCAATGCAAGCTTGTCCTCCAAGAAATAGGACTCACGCCCAGGTGAGGGCTTACAAGATGCGAACCATCAAATTACTTTCCCCATTTTGAACGATTTTGAAAGCTAAGGATCAAAACTGCCTGGGAAGGCCAATGTAACTATCCACTTTAGTTAATGTCAGTCTTTTGAGAGAAAGCTCTCTGATATGTGTGTGTGGTATTTAAAATTGAAACAAATGAAATGGCAGGAAAAAGGTCAAGACAAAATATGGGTTATTATGGATGAATGTGTTGCCTTTTTATATATTCTCACTAATAGATTATGTAGGGTAAAGAAATATGTAAGGTAAAGAAAGAACTAATGGAATATGAGATAGACGGGTATTTCTCTTTCAGGGAAGGCGGTCCTGGAGAGGGTGTGTGTTGACAGCCATTCCCTTACCCCCATATACAAAAATACACACACACACACACACACCCCTCTAGAATTCCAGACAGAGAGTTTGTATTAGAATACATTACATTTGATAAGTACATTCTAAATCTCTTTTGGTTAAGAATGATGTGAAGGAAATTATTTTTGACTATCATTTTAAAAAGGAAAATAATATAAATATGCTATACTTCTGAAGATCTAGAAACTACCTTTTTTCTGGAAAATATGAAATATTCTGGTTCTGATGTCAAAGTAGTTTTATTATGGGGGGAGGAGTGGGAAGGTCTGCTGTTGTTTTTTTCTGTTCTGTTTTAATTAATTCCTTTGGAGGACTATGGAGGAGAAATGAGGAAATCTGATTTGAGAACTGAAACAAATAAAATGCACTTCTCTGTTTTATTTCATGAATGTTTAAAAAATTTCACTCGTTTTATCATTCTTTCATTCATTCAACCATAATTGAATGTCTACTGTGTGCCTGAAGCTGTGCAAAGAACTAGGGATACAAGAGTGAGGAAAATCAACATGTCTTTGCTATCCTGGAGCTTATAGCCTGGTCATACATGATTGGTAAAATCAAAATTGTGATAAGTTGTATGAAAAAGAGAACTTTTTTGCTACAAGAGCATATAATAGGGGGGATTTAACCTTGACAGAAAGTCCAGGGAAGACATTTCTGAGGAAACGATGAATGAGCTGCAACCCTGAGGATGGATGTGTTTGTGTTTGTAGGGGCATGTGTGTCCTGGTGAGATCTTGTGCATTTGTAAGGAGTATTCAAGGAAGAAGGAACAACGCTGACAAAGACTCTATAATAAAGGAAAGCATGGTTCTGAGGAATTGAAAGAAGGTAGTGGTGGAGTGCAGAGACTATGGGCAGATGCTGACTGAATATTAACCCTTTAATGTGGATTGCCGTGCTCTGAAGAGCATGTCTTCATTCTTATTTTATATTTGAAAGAGGTAAGTAGTTGTCCTTCTGCCCATTCTTCAGCTTTTCAGTTTTCAAAAATGGGTATTAATCTTGGTGCAGTGATTCTCAAAATGTGATGTAGAAAACCCTGGGATCCTAATACCCTTGCTTCATGGAGTTCCACAAAGTCAAAATTATTTTCATAAAAATAATATGTCATTAGCAATTTTTGTTCTCCTTGAGTATACAGTGCATGAAAGTTATAAATGTGGTTTCAGATTCCACATTGCAACTAACCCTTAAGAAATTGTCCTATTTTGGTATCATAGTAAAGAAGAATATCCACAATTATCTTAAAAGATTATTAACATACTTTACCCTTCTAAAATTATATGTGTGTGTGTGTGTGTGTGTGTGTGTGTGTGTGTGTGTGTGTGGCCAAGTTTCTTCATATTTTTCAACCAAAACAAATATTGCAAGAGATTGAATACAGAAGAAGATATGAGAATCTAACTTATCTTAAGCCAGGCAGTAAAGGTATTTACAAAAATATAAAACAATGCCACTCTGCTCACTCTTTTCCTTGTTTTAGAAAATATAGTTATTTTTCATAAAAATATTTTATATTAACATGAAATGGTTTTATTATTTTAAATGAATTAATAAGTAAATACTTTTAAATATTCTAATTTTAGCTCTCATATGGTAAATATCAATTGATATAACCCATAAACAAAAGTTCTTTGGCATCCTTAATTTTTAAGAGTGTAAAAGCTAAGACCAAAAAGTTCAAAAACCAGAAATGTAAATAGAAACACAAAGCAATGATTGGTATATCTGAGCATAGGTGGAGTAGGAGCCATCCAGTGTTGTATGATTTAGATGCTTTGAAAAGCTTCTACCAAACCAATTTCTGGATTCACTTATTGCTTTGAAACCCCATCCCTTGATTACCGATGCACTCATTTAGATTAGAATGACTTCCTTTGTTGAAATTCGAATCCCACTGTTGTGGGTGACATATCACTACCCTTCAGCTCTTCTGCTTTTTTTTTTTACCACATTATATATAAATGCATAAATCCTGTCCTAAAATGACAATTGCCTATGACTTGTTCTTGATTAGTAGGATAGAGAGACATTCAAATAGTCTCAATACGTTGACAGCTAGAGGGGTAGCGGGCAGGAAGACAAAGCCCAGGTGGGAGTTTCTCATTAGTTTTTATGCCTCATGATGCCATTAGCTGCTTGTAGGGTTGCTAGATGAAATACAGTTAAATTTTATTTGATGAATGTCCTATCATCAACTTGTAGGGTTTGCCAGATGAAACAGAGTTAAATTTGAATTTCAGATAAATGACAATTTTTTGTATATAAGTCCCAAATATTGCATGGGTCATATTTATGGTAAATAATGATTTAGTTACCTGAAATTCAAAATTAATTGGCTATTTGGTATTTTTAGATGCTGTGCCGGTTTGAATGTATTATGTCTCCCAGAAAAAGCCATATTCTTTGATGGATTCCCAGAAGCTACAGCCTAACATGAGAATTTAACCAAATATGAAACCCAGCCGCCATGTCAGTACAAGCCAAGATTGGAGATGGAGTTATCCAGAAAGGATTTGTGGAAAATCCTATTGTCTGAAGGCTTTGACCCCTGTGCGCTTCATGTGAAGCCAACAGAATTTTTGCAAGATCTTTATAGACGGAACTGCTGCCAGTCTGAACTGGAGGGGACAGACAAGGAACAAATTGAAGGAAAAATTTCTTCAAAGACAGAGCCATGGAGGTTGATGTCTGGAGTCAAGAGGTCTCAGGCTGGGAGAGCCAAGTGGCCTACATGCATGGAAGGGTGAGTTTGCCTCGGAGGTTGAGGGTGGGCCTTCTGCCTCGATGCTCCGGAAGAGTTTTGCCACCCCAGGACTCAAAGAGGGTGGAGCACATTCCCAGGGGAATGGGGAGAGCCTGGCAACCACCCCACTGTTCTGAAGGGGTTGAGCATGTGCCCTGGAGATGGAAGAGAATCTGGTTGCTGCCCCGATGTTTGAGGAGGGTGGGGCTGAAAAGGTGGTCTCCCCAATGTGTGGATATGTTGGAGCACTCACCCAGCATTTGGAGAGGAAAGGGCTGACACAAAGACCCTTAGGAAGGGTTATACTCCTGCTCTCTCAAGCCCCAAGGATGTAATGTCATTCTGTTAACGACTCTCAGACTTTGAAATCTAATGGAGTTTGCCCTGCGAGTTTTAGGAACTGTTTTGGTCCTGTTAACCCTGTTTTCCTTAGTGTTTCTCCTTATGGCAATGGGAATGTTTATCCTATGAATGTCCCTCCTTTGTATATTGGAAGCAGATAACTTGTTCTAAGTTTCACAGGTACAGAGCCAGAGGGGAATTATGTCTTAGGACCAACCTCGCCTGTAATTGATTTTGATGGGATCTTGTACTTAACTATTGTTACTGAAATGATTTAAGTTTCTGTTATATTGTGATGGGATGAATGTATTTTGTATTTGGAAAGAATATGTTTTTCTGGGGTCCCGGGGGTGGAATGTGCTGGTTTGAATGTATTATGTCTTCCCAGAAAAAGCCATATTCTTTGATGCAATCTTGTGGGGCAGACATTTTAGTGCTGATTAGATTGGAATCCTTTGAGTATTTCCATGCAGATGTGACCTACCCAACTGTAGGTGATAACTCTGATGAGATAATTTCCATGGAGGCATGGCCCCACCCATTCAGTGTGGGCCTTGATTACTGGAGCAGTATATAAGCTCAGACAGAAGGAGCGAGCTTGCTACAGCCAAGAGGGACACTTTGAAGAAAGCACAGGAGCTGCAGAAGAGAGACAGTTGAAAGACAGCCATTGAAAGCAGACTTTTGCTCCAGAGAAGCTAAGAGAGGACAAATGCCCCAAGAGCAACTGAGAGTGACATTTTGAAGAGGAGCTGTGGCCTAGAGAGGAACATCCTGGGAGAAATCCATTTTGAAACCAGAACTTGGAGCAGATGGCAGCCACATGCCTTCCCAGCTAACAGAGGTTTTCCAGACACCATTGGTCATCCTCCAGTAAAGGTACCCAATTGTTGATGCATTACCTTGGAAACTTTATGGCCTTAAGACTGTAACTTGGTAACCAAATAAACCCCTTTTATAAAAGCCAGTCCATCTCTGGTGTTTTGTATTCTGGCAGCATTAGCAAACCTGAACAGATGCCTATTAGATAGACAGGTAGACATGTTGGAGATTCTGGGTGCTCCACTGGATATATAAATCAGGAATGCAAAAAAAGGGGTCTTGGTTGGAGAGAATGAGAAGGAACTGCTAAAGGGTAAGAAGAGAAGCAAAAGAAAGTGCTGTCTTAGCAACCAAGTGAAGAAAGTATTTCACAAAGGAGACAGCAATCTTGTGATGCTATGTCACATACTGCTCTTAGGTTGAGTTAGGTTGGCAAGATGGAAGACACAATGACCTTGACAAGAGTAATGTCAGTGGAATGGTGGACCAGTTGGATCAAACTCAAGAGGGAATGGAAGGGGAGGAAGTACACAGGGATTATATACAAATATTTCAAAGAGTTCCACTGTTAAGGGAGGCCACAGAAATAGGACAATAGCTAGAAGGAGGTGAGATCCAAGGAGGGCTTTTTTCCTAAACATGGGAGACATTAGAGCATATTTTTATTCTAATGGAATGATCTAATATAATAGCAAAAAGAGTAAAATGACAAATCCTGTAGTAATATACTTACACAAGGATCTCTAAGAAGTATCTACTAACAAATGGAATATGCTCATTATTTGGAGTAATTTGATATCAGGAAAATTATGAATTTAGGTAATCGATAAGCAAAGCGAAAGAGTCAACTTACAAAATAAGAATGTTTACAAACTGCTTTTTCCTTCAAATAAAAAATAGCTATATTGAGCGGAAAGGGAAAATTAGGCTTTAACAATTAAATATAACTATTTTACTGATTAGAAAAATAACCCTGAGAAATGAGTTTTTAACCATTAAATTGTTCAAGAGTTGAGTGTCTAAACACATGGAGGCATCATTTTAATAGTTCATTCTTTCAATGTGAACATATTTTGAGACTTTTAGAGCATTACACTAGTGTGCTGTAGCAGACGTGAGAATGTGCCTCACAACCTCCATCTATAGGGAGCATAATAGACCAAAGGCCCCAGCTGCTGGATTCTGAAATCCACTGCTGAAGCTGTGCTTCCCCGGCTGCTTCCAGCCAATGACTGAGCACGGCATGGATACTAAGGCAGGCCCAGTCACGGGAGTCCGGATTCTGCTGATAGCTTATGATTCCCTGATGGTCTTGCCAAGCTCTCCATAGACTGCACAGTGGTCTAGTTGTCTAGGATGCTTCCACCCATCCTTCCGTCCCTCTGTTCTTCACTCAGAGTCAGACTTGCATTGAGGGCAGATGGTTTTCCCAACTTCCTCTGGCTCTCTCCCTATTTCCTATCATAGGTGTTTCCTCTGATAAAATCTTTTCACATGTATTCACATCTTTGTGTTTGTTTCTCAGAGGACCCAGACCAATATAAGTGGTACCAGAAAAGGCCCAGGAAGGTGAAATAGGATTTGGGGTGTGCTCACCCACCTGAGGACAGGTAAAAAGAATGCCATCCGGGTTTGTGAATGGGACATGAATAGTCTCTGGCACAAGGCTGAGGACCAATTTCTAAATATAAAATTGGTGGCCTGGGGAATGTCCTGGTGGAGAGGAATGCCATGGCATGTGCAATGATGCAGATATTTGAAAAATGTGGGGGGAATAGAGCCTACAAAGACCGAGGAGCTGTTTTCTGGTTACTGTAAGTTATATTGAGTTGCTGCAGAAGGAAAATGAGAGGTTAAGGGCCATTAACAAGGATTTAATGGCTACTTGTGAGAACCAGAGAGCCTTGGTGGTTAATTTACAAAGAGGCTCTTCTCTCCCGTGGAGGAAGGACAGACATAAATGAACGGCAGGCTGAACATACAATAGTAAAAGTCACAGAACTCCAGAGATGTATAAACTTATAGCCAAGGCAGATTTGTCATAGAAAGATCAGGCCTTTTTGGGAAAATCCTGAAACATGGAAAAGGGATATCTGGATGATGTCTTAGCAATATTGACTCTTCAGGTCCCCAAGAACCTTCTTGGCTTGAAGAGGTAGCCCACACTTCCCTACTAAGAGCTGGCACTCCCACAGTGCTGAAAGATGCTGGGGGAGCCTCTTCTACTTGAGGCAACAAGTATTCCACTCAGCAGCTGCCCCAACTCCTCTCCAGGCTGCCAGGCCAATAATTAGGCTAAATAACCAGCAAAACCCAGCTGGAGATATTCTGGGTCTGATAATAGAAAGAGACTACATACCTATAGAATTGAAAATTTTAGTAGGCATGTACTGGCAGGAGCCAGGAATACACTCCTGGGATTGGATTTTATGGCGCATGATTGAAAGGGCCAAAATGTACGATGGAATAAATAAGAATTAATTGATGGCACTTTATCAGGACACAGGATTTAACATCCTACCAAGGACCCCAAAGAATGGGAAAACTTGATGCCAGGGTAGCTCTCAGAAGTCTAGAAAAAATGATGACATACTCTCAGGAAAGTAGAAATAATGAAGTTATCCTGGAAGACGGTAAAGAAAGGAATAAATAGGTTGAGGGGTGCAGGCATGCTGGAATGAATCTCATGTAAAGCCAGAAAGTGCACTAGAGTATTATGTCCCAAGAGAGGCCCCTGAAGGAGTCAACATTGCCCAAAGCCATTAAAATATGCTGACAAGAGAGGCACCAGAATCACTAAGAAGTTGTAGGTGGCTCTCCTTCATAGACCAGGAATGAGTGTAGGAGAGGCAAGCACAGAGCTGAGCTTATTGTCATTTATGGGGATGACGGGGCCTGGAAGTAATAGGGTCCTGGTGGAGGTGTTTACCTGCCAGAAGGTAGAAACGGTAAATGCTGTAATAAGTGGCAAGATTGATACACTGGGGGGTTTGGGGCTTACCATTTCCACAACTCTTGACTCTGTAGAGTGCAGAGTGGAGCACACTCTTATAAAGGCTACCATAATGCCCCATTGAATTATAAGTTATGGTTGTGCCAAGGCATTTTACATTCCTTATACACAGGGACCAACATACAAGAAAAGGAGTCACTGTATAGTAGGAGTAATTGACCCTGATCAGCAAGAGTAAGAAAGATTGCTTTTACAAAATGTAATCAGAAAGGAATAAGAGAGGAACTCAGTGGATCTGCTTTGCCACTTTCTGGTATGTTCTTGTCCCAATGTAACAATGAATGGACATGAGGTGGTAGGAATAGACTGAGACGGGAATGATTGTCAAGTGTTCAGACCCTTCAAGAATAAAGCTTTGGTTCATACCACCAGGTAAAAACACCAAAATCTCCTAAAGTGATAACTGAGAGTGAGGATGATTTAGAATAAATAGTGGAAGAGGGAGTAGATGAATACCAGTTGTAGCCCAAGATCAACTGCAACAATGGATACTGTAGCAAATCCTACTCATCTCCTCCCAAGTATCCCCTCAGAAAGAAAAGCCTGTAGGAAACATTGAGAACTTTTCCTCAGACATGCATGGAGATGTAGGTCTGCTCAGTGGAAGAGGTGGACTGTGGTGGCCGCGAGAGTGCACCTGGCTGACTTCACCTACTGGGAGTGTAATTGATCAAGGATTCCAGCTGTGCACATCCACAGAGGATATTTTTCCAGGGGCTGTTTCCACCCAACCTCTGACCATGACAGGGATACTAAGGCAAGCTTAGTCCTGAGAGACATAGGACTACCAAGATGGAAGACTCTAGCTCAAGGACTAGCTGACAGCTTGCCAGACTTCCTTCAGACTGATCTTGGATACTTCCATCTAGCCCTCACTTGGAGTCAGACTTGCATTGAGTTCTATGGCTCCCAGCCTCTCTCCAGCCCATCCTTACAAGTATTTCCACCATGAAAATACTTGCAAGTTTAATTTTGCTTGGTAGCTGCTTCTCAGAAACCCAGACTAACACATGCAGTGTTTCAGTAATTTTTCTAAGATCACAAAGCTATAGAGTTGGAGCTACTTCATTTCATTCATGGCAATAAATACTGAGTACCATATTGTACCAGATACAATGTCAGGCTGTGACAATTTAGAGATTAATTAAATGGAGACCTCTCGCTCCTTTCGTTCTAGGATTGTTTCTCTACTGGGTTATGCCACATGAGATGGTCTGTGCAGCTCATAGTAGATCCAGTGTCACCAGTTCCCAAGAAGAATCAGCTACGTGACACTGATTGTTTTGTGTTCTCCTTAGCTCTGCACAGATTCCATTCAGTTACCAGAAGATCCAGCCTACTGGGTGTCTTATCCTTGGATACAGAGCTCTAACAGCTTTTATGATATCATGGTCAAAGTTCATAAGCATTTCTTAAAAGGTCCCTCTTTTTGTCCACAGTGTTTATGAAGACTCTTTTCTGTATAATCTATGTCTTCATTAGAATGGGCCCATGGAACAAAGCTAGGCAGATGGAGGGCTTTGCATCATGAATGTAATAAATACCCCCATCTATCTTTTATAACCCTTTTATCTCCCTATCACACCTGCCATCCTTTGGCATATCTGAGGAAGATCCATTGCTCTTTGAGCACAAAAAAATTCAAGGGAATCAGTAATGTGAACATGAACTATGTTTAGTTCTATACTATCAGTATATATTGATTGATTGGAATCTTACTTTAGGCATCCAACATTCAGACCCATGCTTTAGTTGGAAATAAGTTAGTTACAATGGCATAATTGCACAAGTAGAGAATACAAAACTTAAATAACTGGCATATCTAGTTCAGGTAACTTCAGATAACTGGAACTGTTTTTGAGGTTGGCTTTTAGGAGAAACAAGCAAAATTTATTTTTCTTTTGTTTTTAAGTATACATCAACAATTTAATTTTTTAAACTTCCCAGTATATGTCACTGTGTCAAGACAGAATGAACTCAATATTTCACTCATGCATGGCTTGCAGTGGTTTTTAATTCATTTAAACCTAGAAAATAATTAAAGTAGTATACTGAAATTCAGCTTTGGAGAGCAGAAGAGAAATGAGGTTCAGAACCCTTATGGAGTACGGAGTATTGTGCTATGTCTTGAATGAAGGAGCAGCTACTTGACAGAGGACACTTAGCAAAAAGAGAGGAGAAATGTTAGGAAAGAACCTTTCATCGCATATCCTGCAGCTGGCCAATATCCTGTCTCTCTCTTCTCTTCCTTTGTTTCTGTGCCTGAGACACAAATGTCCAAAATGAGGGCCCATTTCCATCATTTTGGAAAAAACTTTGAAGACATTAGCTGAGCTATTACATGAGGATAATAAGCTAAAAAATTAAAGGTTTCCAACAACAGAAGCTGTTTTCCCCATCAGGAACACATCCTAGCATTTTAAGTGTTATAATAAATTCATATGTCCTGTGGTTGGCGTTCAGATCATTTCTTTTCACTGTAGAAATTCAAAGCACTCTAGAGAATTATTCCATCCCTAGACCATAAGTACTAATATGGTCAAAGTTAAGGTAGGGAAATTAGGCCACAATGTAGTTAAAGCAAATTTTCCAAGGACTAGAAAACTGGCACTAGATATCTGAAAATAAAACTAGTTACTACCATGAGGTGTAGCATCTTCTGACTTGGGTTGTCCTCATCATGAGGGTTGGAGATTAGGAAAAACTAAAACAATTCAGCTATGAGGATTTCAAAAGGCAAACATATCATATGTTTTTCCACCCTCCCATGAATACAAAGTTTGAAACAATAGGCATTTTTACTCAATAGCAAATACAGTTTAAATAATAAACAGCACTCAATGAGAAATTTAAAGGGATTTCTACAATATGCTCTGTATAAGTTCAAAATGCATCAGGTATTTATGGAGCTAGGCATAAAGTGCCTTATATATTGCAAAATTTAGATAATTTTTGAGTCTGATAGAGTAGACCATATTAAAAAGTTAAACTTCTGCATATCACAACTACTTTTGTTGTTGTTTTAGCTGCTTAAGATTGTAAATTCAGTACTGAAGAGAGTTAACGTTGCTTTTTTTTTTTGTTTTTTTTTTAGCAATTAAGAGTAGGTTTCAGGTATAGGACCTCATATATTACTTGCGTATTTAAACTAAGAGATCAGCATGTTTAAGGAACATTAGCTATACAGAGATATATTGCTAATGACAATCAAATAATGAATAGCTATTTATTTGGAATCTGCTAGGTACTTACCATTATGTTGGGATTACAGCAGATATAATAAGAGTGTATAAAATTTCTGTCATTAAGGAAATGTAAAATCCAATTCAAGAGAACACACACACACAGAAATTATATTCTGCACAATAATCTATTCCTAACACCGCAGCTAATAAAGCAATAATATAAATGCTGTAGGTGTTCCAAAAGATACAGGCTGTATGTAATGAGGTGATCCTAAAATAGAAAACTACTGCTCTGGCTGAGAGATGGGATTATTTTAAATGCAGTTTCAGCCAGAATGTCTTTCTGTAGGATGGGTGTTAATGGGGGGCACCAAGTGTGGGGTTTCTCAATGGGGAACTAGTTCCAGCTATGGACTTTCTGGCTGGTCTTGTCTACTTCATTTAACCTCTGCAACAGGAAATTGTGAGTGCAAGACTTGGCAGCCTGCTGTTAGGAAAAAGGAAAAATTACTTATATACAGATGTTTTTACCTGAAAGTCCTTAGGGAAAGAAACGGAAACCCGTTTTTATTATACCTTGGCTAAAGTCTAAATTTGATGGTTTGGGTTTTCTGGTTAAAAAAAAACCAGTGGAAAGGATTAAACTGGAGAGGAGGAGGAGAGAGGAGGCAGTAGAAGTGGAGAAGTGGAGAAAAGAGGAGGCTTCTTAAAAAGCTTGAGTATGGCTTGCATTTTCTGAACTGCTGCAACCACCTTGAATGGCTTCCAAAATTAGACCCTGATGACTGCCTGTGATTTGATAAGTTTCTTTTCAGTCTAGAAGTGTTGTAAAGGTTCAAAAAGTTTCCGATAAATTAATGAATATCATGCAAGAATATACAATGCTATAGTGGGCCAGTACCATGAGAACAAACCCCTAGTATTCAATCTTTGACAAGGATGCTAAGAACAAAAATGAAGACAGACATAATCATCTTTCTTTTTTTAAAAAAAATTAGATATGATTTTTCTTCCCATTTTTGAAGAGAACTTTGGATCACATCAGCATCCAGCATCAGACTTTTGGGAGATGCTTGACTTCCCCAATCTATCAAAGTTCTTCGGAGGCTCCTTGGGTCCTGGTCCAAGATCCCATATTCTCTCCCAAATGCCCAGGAACCTCATTGCAGGACACTGCCCACATGTGTCTCTTTGCAGGAGATTCAGGTTCTAGATACCCCCCATCCACCCACCCACCTGCCACCACTGACTCCCCATGTCAGTCTCTGAGAATCATAAAGAACTAAAGAACTGCATTGGCCAGATCCCAAAGCCAGGAATTCCAGCAAATTAAGACTTAAATAACAGAAAAGAGAGTTCATATAATCATTAGCAATTAAAATATTGAAATATACCAATAAAGCAGCTAATTTATTATGAAGTATTCATTCTGTGCCAGGCACTGTGTTAACCATGTTCCATCTGTTATCTTATTTAACATTCACAAAAGCTTTATTGATAAAAGTACCATTTTTATTTGTTTCACAGATGGAGGAAACTGAGCCATAATTAAATACTGAAGTGAACGCTCTGCCTCTATCATGTGCTTCAAACACATTTCACCAGAATTATATCTTCTCATTAGAGAGACCCGAAATCAAAAGCTAAATTAAGAGTTTAAACGCATCTTCCTAGAAGAGAAACTCCTCCCTCTTCTCCCCCGTCAGAAGTTCCCTGTTCGATGACTGACACTAGCTGTTAAAGCACGTCACACTAAGATTGCAATGGATAATGAGAAACTCAAATGTAAGCATTATCTGGTAAAAATAGCACTTCAGTGGAGACCGCAAATAATTATTTTAATATTTAACTATTGTGGTGAGTTTTTGGCCTTGGCCAGGCCGTGTTTTAAATAAGATCCTTATGCACTTTTCCACAGTACTACATAACCTCCTGCCTACACAGCAACAGCTTTGGAAACAAAGGTCTGTGATGCAAAAGAGCCCTGAGAATGAAAGGAACAACTTGATCTGCTTTTAAAGCCTGACACATGAATCCCATGCCCACTCTTACCCACCCACTCAGCAGACTGAAGGGCACTTTTCAGATATTTCTACGGATTAATAGTTCTTTTCCCTTTCATGAGAATTGAGAAAATGAAGGCCAAATTGCAGAGATGCCAGCTTGTCTGAGGCACAGGCATAATTTAGATTTCAAATAACACTATAACCTTAAGAAGATCATACTAGGAGACTCTGGCTCCAGCGAGGTCCTCTGAAAACTAGATATGTGCTCACAAATAATATTAATCACATAATTTGCCTTATTTAAGTATAATTAAATTAAATGATGAAAAAATAACAAATGCCAGTAGGGTTCTGCAATTGCCAGGAGATCCATCTAAGAGTAGCAGGGACCTAATAGCTATCTGCAGATATGTGCTTGATACAAGAAAGAATGGCTTGGCTCTTCCTCTAGAGCAATAGTCTATAAGCTTTACTAACAGTGCACCCCCTCAGTATGATCTACAAATTATGCTGGTGCATTTACTGAAAAAAATACATATATATGTTCCTGTGTATGATAGTTTACAATATAGATTTTGCATCCAGAATGTCTGGTTCGAATCCCAGTTCTGCCATTTATTAGTTGTATGACCTGAGTAGTTCATTAGTCTTACTGTCTCTTGGTTTCCTCAACTATCAAATGAGAATGATAAAAATGATATTAATAGTTGTGAGAATTAAATTAGTTAACACATGTAAATCACTTTGAACAGTGCTTGGCATGCAGAAAGTGTTAATTTAGCAATTATTATAATTGAATAATATGTAACATATGTATAGAGAGAGATATTAATACACACAAAAATAGAATTTTTTAAAGAATGGGATAAATCTAAGTATAAGCAAACTTCTAATATTTTCTTCTAGCACCCCAATGGGTTACTTGTATACTTGATACAATAGAATTTTTTAAAGAATGAGATAAACCTAAGTGTAAACATAATTTGTAATATTTTCTTCTAGCTCCCCAATGGATTATTTGTATTCTCATTGGGGTGAGCATACTCTGGTCTGGAGACTATTTCTTTATATCAAGGGTTGGCAAACATTTTCTACAAAGGACAGATAGTAAATATTTTAGGTTTGCAGGCCACAGTCTCTCTAGCAACTATTCCATTCTGCTATTGTAGCATGAAAGCAGACATGGACAATTTGTAAATGAATGGGCATGGGTGTGTTCCAATAAGACTATTTACAAAATCAGTTGTGGGTCAGCTTTGGCCCAAGGGCCATAGTTTGCAGACCCCTGCTCTAGAGGAAAGAGCTACGACAAATAGGTGAACATTACAGGAAGCCAAGTTTCAATTTAACATGAAATAGATAACTCCAGCAGTGCCAACTCTTTTATTAGTTAATAAACTTCCCAGCACTGGAGCTATTTAAACAGAAACTGAGGGATTGTCTATGAAGGATGATTTTATAGGGATCTGAGCTTTGTGGGTGAAACTAGGAATAAAGATTTTTACGGACTTTTCAAAACCCAGGATTCCAATTACTCTTTTCACTGAGTAATGATGAATGTAGATCTTCATATTTGTTATTTGAGGTCCAGAAGTGACATATTAATTATTACTATGTCTGAGAAATTATAGAAGAAGAAATCAGAGCAGCAAGAATTAAGTAAAATTTTAAGGCAAGAATTATTAAATAAATATATCCATTTTCTAAGATACATTATCAAGTTTGTCTACATAAAATACATGTAAAAAAACATTTCCAAACAGAAAATGTTTTGTTTCCAAAAAACAGTGTTTTTTTATTTTTTGATAAATAAAGTTAATATATATATGTAAAGTATGCACATGGCTTTACACTAGATATATTGTTTATAATATAAGTACATAGTATGGCTGGCCCATTATTGTATTTTTGCTGTGAAATGAGTTCCTTGAACAGAAGCAACTCTGTGCAGAGTGACATACAGTGGAGAAAGAGTTGAGTCCAAATAATGCAGGCAGAAGCATTACAGGGAGAGAAGGCAAGTCTATATTAGAATGTGTGTTAGTACAGTATGTACAGATATCTGTCCCCTCTGTAATGGAAGAGGTTCAATCCACCTGTCATCAGGCCACTAGTTGGTCACTTCTGGGGAATGGTGCCATACTGGAGGCTCAGTGGTGGTCTTTGCTGTTGAACAATTAGGCACTCAGCAGGTCAGCCTTCCGGAGGGCCAGGCCATGTTGTGACGTATGCATAGCCTCCATCCCTGCTTCTGTGGCTACTTTGTTGATGAGTCCATTGAGCAAGCACTGGATTTTCTGGAGAAAGAGGCTGACTAACATCCACAGAGCAGGTTATCTTTGTCTACCTGATTATTAAGAGTCTCCTCTGCAGTGTTTGCCCTTAAGGGAACATTCACATGTGACACAAACATCTTCACAGTCTGTGTCCAATGTGAAAGTTCGACACAAATACCTTTCTCCCAGACTTCCATCTCACCAATATTTTAATCGTGTCCCCTCCAATTCCCCCTATTCCCAAATGGAACACCATTATCAACCACCCAGGCACCAGGACAGATTCCTACTTTTGGTCATGTCTCATGCCAAAAGAGTAAGCAATCAAATATAGTGCTTGAAGTTTTGCCCATTGGAAAGATTTCCATTCACCACTCTCCCTGAGATCTGCCCCTGAATGGCCTGCGTGCTGCAGCCATCCCTTTCAGGTGACACAGCAAAATAATGCAGACTCATCTGTAAGTCAAAGGATTGAAGTTTAAAGGAGACATCTGCTCGTGTAATTTATTTGTACATTCTGGACTTCTCCAAGACCAGTTTCGTACATACCATTTCCACTTGATAATAGATTCCTACTATGTGCACCCAACCTTTGCTGATACACTCAGATCATGATGGGGCACTTAGGCTGTCTGATATCCCAGGGTTAGGCATTCTGTCTCTACCAACGGCCCGGTAACAAGTCAGTCATCTTCAGAAGAAGGTGCATATTTGACCCCAAACCCTAGAAGTTTGCCTTGTGATTCTCCTATTGTTCCTTGTCAGTAACTCCACACAGCATCCCTATTTTCCACAGACACCTCAAGGATCTACTAGATAGTAACTCTCAAGTGGTAGAGCAGCTTGCACTGCCTACCTGGACTTATTACAGAGTCTTCTCTTGCTCTGGTCCCCACTCAAAACTGGAAGCTTTATAGGTAGCTCTGTGAATGGGTCTAAGTTACACACTCAATATGAAAAATGTTAGCTTCAAAATACATAAAGATCTACCAAGTCATGCTTTCTTTTTTTTTTTAAATAGTAGGTGGTATATGGTGTAGCAACTTGACTTTGAATGTGGAAATCATTGAAACCACAGAAATATCACTGAGGTGGCAGCCCCTAAATTTCTATGGGATTTATCCCCATTCTCTAGATTACATACATCATCTGAAAGTACTTGATGCTCATCAGATCCAAACTGGCTAATGTCATCAATTTGTGGACCACTGTGATGGTTCATGGAAGGCCAAGACAATCAAGATTTCTAGAAACTACAGTGCAGAGAGCAGGAGAATTGATATAGCTCTGAAGCAAGATTGTGAAGTTGTACTATTGGCAAATAAAAACAAACTGCTTCTGTTTGTCCTTACAAAATAATGGAAAAAAAGTATTAGCCATGTCATCGGCAACATCCTGAAAGCCAGGGAATGTGGTGATTTGCCTCTACAAAGACACTACGTCTGGAACAGCAGCTAGAGTAGGAATCATTACCTGATTAGGTTTATGATAATCCTTAGACATTTTCCAGGATCTGTCCAACTTCTGCACAGGCCAAACAGGCAATTTAAATGGAGATGTGATAGTTATCACTACCTTGTATCTTTGATGGTGACATTAAACTCTGCAATCCCCCCAGGAACGCAGTACTGCTTCTGGCTTACTGTCTTGGTAAGGAGGGGAAGTTGCAGGGGCTTCCATTTAGCCCCTTCTAACATAATGGCCCACAAACAATCAGAAAGCCAATGTGGGGATTCTGCCATTTGCCTAGTATGTATATTCCAATTTTACATTCAGGAACTGGGGAAATAACCACAGGATGTGCCTGTGAATCAAGTGGGTCCACTGTGAGTTGAACTTTAGCTAATACCTCATGTATCACTTGACCACTATAAGCAATTAACACTGAGAGGTGGGCCACAGAGTGATGTGGTTCCTAGGAACTAGCCTCAATTTAGGACCTATGTCCAGTAATAACTGAGAGATCTGGATATTTCATTTTCCCAGTACATATTCACTCTAGTAAGTGGCTACAGATCCCTTTGTGGAAAGTTTGGAGGGAAGATATATGGTATGTGAATATTTATGGTATGTACTTGTGGCAATGCTGTAAGCTCCTTCCTTAAGGGGATTTGAACTCCCCTTCATTCAAGGGGCTCTGGATCTGTGAATTGCCTTTGGTTTGGAAACTGGATGAGAGGGCATGGCCCCCATTGTCATGACTTAAGTCAGGTTTTTGGCCTAGAATTTTGTTTTATTTTATTTTTCTGTTATTTAGATAAAGCAGTACTATAGCAGGTAGTCCTACAGGCCGAGGCTGACTACTGGTATATATCTGCTGTCCTTCTATTAAATGCACCTATCTTTTCTTTACCAATTAAGTGCTCACCTCACCCCTGCTGCTCTGGCATCCCATTATCCCCATAGAATCAGGGAGCCCAACTCGCTGGTGGCAACTCCCACAGTCTCGTTTGCCATATCAAGGAAAGCAACCAGAGATTTTTTTCAAGGATGCAAGTATTAGCCTTGTTAATATAGTTCTCATTAACTTAGTGATGGGAATGTATTTGGGTAGGGTGAATGTGTACGATTTACATGATAAATTCAGTCCAGCATTCTTATATCCCTAAGCTTTTGGATTCCCTTATAAATCATGCCAGGGAAACTGTGGCATCTTGACCTCATTAAACTGAGGCCATCATTGAGTTCAAGTTTCAGTCCAAGTAAGCTCTAAGCACTTCTCGTTGCATAAACTATGTCATTAAATCTGCAATTTCCAGTAAGTAAATGCACATCAAAGAATTCAGCTCAAACTACTGTCATAATCAGTCCTTCTTGTAACTTAAAATCTATACCCCAGGTTTCTCTCAATATAGGGAAACATTTGCAATTCCCTTGGTTTGTAAGGTATTTCCTCCTGTGTTAAGAATATACCTTAATACCTGGAGCATGTTGAGATTTGACTCCACTTATGGGTTGTGGTGGGTCTTGAAAAGAATGAGCATCCATTTCAAGGTATTACTCAAGTGAGATAATCACAATATTTTCAAGCAAAGTAAGGCTTATGTCCTCAGACATGACAGGGCAAGCTACTTCACTGACAAGAAAGGCTCAGAGGACTTGGGGTTATGAAATTCTCAGTTTTATCTGAATTCTATCAGATGACCATATTACAAGCTTTTGTGACCCATATACTTCCAACAAATGTCCTGACTGTCACTTGAGAAACTTGGCAAGTCTGTAAATTCAGTTGATGTTGTAATTCTGCTATCCACACAATTAAATTATGTGTTTGTTTTTAATCAATATCAGCCTTGTGGTTGCAAGAAACATTAGCTTGTTTTAAGGCTTCCATGAAAGCTCTCTGGTTATTAGACTATGATTTGAACAAAGGGTGGAAAGACCTGAGCTTGTCGTTTTCTTTTAGAGGACTCAGAAGAACCCATCACATATCACTACCTTGAAGTCACTGTTACTATCATAAGGGTCAAGTGCAGCAGTCATTGCACATCCGAGGCACTTGCTCCACTTGACACTTCATTACCATCACCCACAGTTTGATTATCTGTGATGCCAATGCTTGTTACGGATTATTAGTGCCTGTTTCCTATTGGCCAGGTGCTCAGCACTGCACTTAAGCCCAAGTGACCAAGTCAATTCCAATCACATCACTAAGGGACCACTCCCACTACCATTTCTGTATCAGTACGGTGCCAGCTAGGAGACAGAAAACATACTGATAATTTGAACCCTTAAAACATGTTCATTAGAAATAGGGGTTTAATTACTAAAAGGGTAAGATTCCAGAAGTAGAAAGTGGAGGGGAAGAAAAGCAACTGCTACCTCTAGGCTGAAGAAAAGTAGACAATGAAGGATCTTAGGGCTTTGGAGAGGGCCCCCACCCCCACCCCCAAAAGCTGAGATTCAGACCTTTTTGGAGAAGATGTTGTTACTTCAAGAACATACAAATGGCCAGTGGCAAAGAAACTAGAGGAAAGAAATAAGAATAAAGACTCTCTCAAAGTATCATGCTAGGGGGAGGAAGTTGCCTGAAGGCATGGCCAAACCTGTCTGTAGAAGTGACCTTCAGGATTGGGAAAGCATAGCCTTGAGGGTTTTGTTGGTGCTACCTTGAAAGAGTCTTCCAGTTGAGGAGAGTGTGGCCGTAGCTGCTGCTGAAGTGGAAGAGTGTGCATTTGGCCATGAGGGCTGCTGAGGTAAGCGTCCTGAAGCCCCGGTTCCTACACTGAATACAGCCAATGAAAGGGGGACCAGAATCAAGGAGCAAAGCCCCTTCTTCCTGCAGTGTCCCTCCAGTGCTCTCTATGGACAAAGGCTAACATTGTGCCTGCTGGCAAAGGAGAAATGTTTATGGGTCCAGCTCCAGGACCACAAAGCAGGGCAAAGAAGGTTGGATTTGGAGCTGAGAGACAGTAAACTGGTAATTGGCACAGAAGGATGTCCAAAGCTATCAACAAACATTAGTCACTTATTAGCCACAAATGAGGTATTTTTATTGTTTATTTTTATTACATTTGATTTTGTATCTTGTATCATTATTTGTTCATCCCTATAATGTTATGCTGCCGTGTTTGTTTTGGCAAGCTTCTTTGAATGAGAGAAAAACAGGTATTTTGCAGAAACTGCAACCTTTTATTTGCCCCAGTTTCTGGTGAGTGACCAAAGGATTTATTATTAATGTAATAAACATGGTATTTAGTATTTATGAGTTGGGTAAAACAATGTATTTTCTGCCTCCTCATTTTTGTTTATTTTATCAAATATATCCTGCCAGTCAATAAACATTTATTAAGGTCCAATTGTGTGCCAGGACATCTATTAGCTCCATGAAAATCAAAAGTAAACAAGAGGGACAGACAGACACAGTCTTTTGTGGCTGGTCCTGCCCTGATCTTTGGCCTATATTCGAGTAGCTGTTCCATAGTTCTTCTGAACCAAACCTTACTTTACAATCCAGTAAATTGTCCAGCCACATCCCTGGCTTACTACCTCCGAGTCTGAGTCTGGGCTTTCCTCATTTGCCAGCCCAGGTTTTCTTAGATCAGAATCCTTTCATTCATTCACCCATTATCAAGTACCTGCCTTGTCCAGAAGTGAACAAAACAAAGTTCCAGCACTGGCGAAGGGAGACAAATACTGTCAGGCAGGGGGCTTAAGCACTGCAGAGAATCTTCAACAGGATAATGAGATAGGGAGTAGAGTGTGTGTGTGTGGGTGGGGGGCGGGGTGTGCTATTTTTATATAGGGTGGTCAGGAATTCCTCTCTGATTTACAGCATCATTTGAATAGGAACCTGAAGGAATTGAGGGAGAGCCTGGCCACAGAGCAAGCATGCCAGTTCCCTAAGGTGAGAGCGTGCTTAGAGAGTTGGAGGGAGAGCAAGGAGGCTGCTGTGACTGGAGCAGAGTTAGCAAGAGGGAGAGTGGCCAGAGATGATGTCACACCGGTAATGAAGGGACATATCATTTAGGAGCATTGCCATTTATTTTAAGTGAGTTGGAAAAGTTTTGAGCAGAGATATTAAGTCTTCTGGGGACCTGGAATCCTGATCCTCCATGGCTAGGTCATGTGACATAATGTTGCTATTCTTCGGTGTCCGGCGCCTGCCTGGACATTTAATAGTTGCTCTGTATTCCTGCTGCACCCATCTTCTACGCAGTCCTCCTGGTGCTTCCCTGGTGTTCTCACTCCTGAACGGCTACTGCTCTGGCTTGCCTAGCAGTCAACCAGGTTTGTGTTAGGCCAATTTCGCTAAGATGTTATCCTGGCAATCTATTACCAGGGGCTGCCCCCTATGGAGTGTCACCATGTAACAAGGTGCATGCTAAATTTCAGAGTCTCAGATTCCTTAAGTAGTATCTAAAATGGGCCCATCTCACAGACAGATCTGAGCTATGGCAAAAAGCTTTTGCACTAGCTCAGCACAGGGCCTGTCAACCATCAGTTCGAACCCTTTCACATTCAGGATTCAGGCTTGCAGTCTCCAGGATACTACTATTTCCAAGTCTCTCTCAAGACGGTGTTAGAGCATCAGTTAATAAAGTTAAGTTGCCATATCTTTGAGTTCATGGGATTTATGAATATGTGTTGTCAGTAAATCCATCTATCTCAGTCCATGGGGATCCTTACCTCCTTCAAAAGTTTTCACCTCTGACTCTGCTCAGTGTCACCTATGAACTTCTCACCAACCTTTCCAAGTGGTGTTTGTTCATAAATTTGGCCAATCCTATTATAGTGGCCTCTCTCTATTTCTAAAGCACAAAATAAGCATCACACATATTAGATATGCAATAAACAATTGACGTTTTTATCATTCTTTAACCATTGCTGCCTTGTGTTCAAATGTTAAGAAGGGAAGTAAAGGGATAAATGAGAAGAAATGAAATAAATGTAGGGTATATTTCATAGATAAACTAGATTTTAAACATCCACCCATGGGATGATTACAATATAAATTCCACCTGTGAGTATTGGTTTTCTATTGCAATGTAACTCATTAACGAAAATTTAGCAGCTTAAAACAATACCCATTTATTATCTCACAGTTTGTGGATCAGAAGTCCTGACACTGCATAGCTGGATTGTCTGCTTAGGGTCTTGCAAGGCTGAAATTAAGGTTCTTTGGGCTGCAGTTCTCGCTGGAGATCAGGGTGCCCTTCAAAGCTCATTCAGGGAGTTGGCAGAATTGAACTTCTCATGGTTGTAGGATTCAGGTTCCCATTTTCTTGCTGGCTGTCAGTTAGGGTTGCTCTCAGATCCTAGAAGATGCCCTCAGGTCCTAGCCACATGACCCTTTCACAACCTGACAGCTTACCTCTTTGAAACCAGCAGGATAAATTTCTATCACTTCAAATCTCTTCCTTTGGGGAAGTACTCAACTGGCTTTTAAAGGGTTTGCCTGATTAAGTCAGGCCCACCCAGGGTAATCATTCTTTAGTATTAATTCAAAATCAACCAATCAGGGGCCTTAGTTACATCTGCACTTGCACTTCATCTTTGTTATATAACATAATCCGATCACTGGAGTGATAGTCGATCATATTCACAATTCCTGCCAGCACTCCAGGAGAGGGATCCAGGGCATATATAGCAGTGTGCAGGAATCTTGAAGGCCATCTCAGTATCCTGCTTACCACACTAAGCCTCAGAATCCTTATTCTCTTAAAGAGAAAACAACTTACAATTTGGAGGGCCACATTCTGTAAACATTTCCCATACAGTCTTTCCCAAGGACGTTAATGAGATGCCAACATAAAAGGCAATAACAGGAAGGAAAAAAAGCAAGTTATTCCTTAACATACCATCCTTTAATTTTTTAAGGAAAAGAATGGATACTTCCTTTTGGTTCTTCAATTCACCTCTCAGCATAACGAATTACTTTCTTTGGTCCTTAATTCTATAATTTAAGCCTGGGGAAAAAAGAATAGATCCATTTACCTGAAAATAAGTCTCTCTTGTCATCCTGGTCACATCTATAATCCTATCTTTGTAGATGTAGAAGCAATAATTGCAATTAATTTGTCACCCGAGATCTGTTGAGAGTATGTGATTATTTCCTCGGACTTACCCAGTGCTTTATTAGACAAGTTATCCTCATCAGGCTGTGTGCTGGCAGTCCCTGAAGCACATGAGCAGTGTGAAATGCATCCACTTTTGACAGTTAATTCCAATTTAAGATCCAGGTCCTCATACAGTGACTATTCAATTTGTCCTCTCTTCTCCATCTTTCTCTCAATGGGTAGCTAAGATGTGCAGATATTCATATATTCTATGGAAGTCTCCAGATTTTTAACTTTGATTATTACAGAAAACATTTCATTCGATTGGGACTTCAGAAAATAGCTCTCCTCTTCCCGGGGCATCTAGACAGGCCAGTGAAATCTTCCCATAGTGTCATTTTTTGTTCTCTTGTTTTCTCCTTTTCCCTCAGCATTCTACCTACCCTCGAGACCAGGGAATCAATGTGTCTCCCGAAAGATGTAACCAGAGACAATAAGAGTGCAGGAGTCATCTTTCTGTGTTTATGTGAAGATTTCTCTGGATTTTTCTAAGGGTTCTTGGGTTTGAGCTAATAATTTTTTTTCCTAGTGAATTTTAAGCTTACTCAGTGGTGGATGAAGAAAGCTTTTCATGTTAGAGTATTGCTTTCTGAACTGTAGGTTCTGGATACCTTTCAAATTACATATATCTCCTCTCCCACAACCATCACCTCAAATACAACTATCAAGAAATATTGTGCTTAATTCATTGGTAGTTTCTAGATAATGCATGTGCTATGAATATTAAGTAGGAAAACTGTTCACCTTGTGATTATAAACTTTCATATGATTGATGCAAGGCAAAGCAATAGCATAGATATCCTTTCATAATTATTAACTAACAAAATCACTTACCCTTACCTTGAAAACATTATTTGCAATTTATTAATTGCCAAATGTCTCCCAGAAATTCATCACTTTTGTCTGCCTGATAATATTTCAAAGAATGTTTTTCAATCCCTGATGTGCAGATGAGGAAATTGAGGTTTAGGAGAGTCAGTGATTTCTCCAAGGTGACACACTGGTAAAGGGCAGAGCTGCAATTTTTACTACTATGCCTGAAAGATCTGTCTTTTTAATCTGCAGTCCAGGAAGAAGGAAGAAACAATATAAGAAAGGCAGAAGCTACACAGGTAAAGGAAATCCATTTTCTATGATGTAGGAGCAAAGGTAGTGTTGGGAGCCAAGAAAATTCACTTCTCCTTTCTTCACCTAATCCTTTATGGTAAGTGCTAAGCATAGTGTCTCATGATGGTAAGTTAAGAATGAAATGTATAGAATTTACTGTTTGATTTAAATGATAGATATAGTCCCAATTTTACCATTAAGGAAACAAGATTTTAAAGACATTGAATGATTGTTCCAAAATTACAATACTTATAAATCATAGAATCGGGATTAGAACTGGGGTTATGATCCTAGACAACCTCCATGGGTCTCAATTGCTTCATTCATAATAATTCTTTAAGTACTTTATTGAGTTTGAAGATTGAAGGCCTAAACCCTCAAAAGATATGCCATCCCCTACCCCTATTAACTCAAAATAAAAACAGTACTAAAATGTAGAGAGACCAATAAAGTTCTGAAATTTTTGACATTCTTTTCCTTGAAATACCAAATATTAAATTAGTTTAAATACCTTTTGTTCTTTTTTCTTTGGTTTAACAGTTCCTTCAGTTTTTGAGTAGTCTCTTCAGAAATCCAATTCTATCCCTAAAATCCTAAACCTAACTAGGCCATCTGTTGGAATAGTTGCATATCCCAAGTCAAGTAGAGTAAATCCTGTTGAAGATTAGTTGGAGTCACACTGACATCTCCAAGTACCTACCATGATTAGATTCCTGTTCAGAGATGTCAACTGCATATAGTGCTGGATGCAGCTTGCCAAATGTGTGATGGCTTGGCTGACTTTTCCTTGTGGCCTCTGCTACCCTGCCTTATGACTTGTTTGTTCCTTCTTCCCGCCATGCCTGGTAAGCTGATTCTCCCCACTCCGCTTCCTTAGTGTCTTACTATGATGATCCTGCATTTGTCCTTCTATCTTGTTAATCACTGCTCATATTTCTACAATTACTCCAGGTTTCTAGCCTCATGACAGCTGTGGTAAATTAAAGTATATACCCAACAAAACACATGTCCTCAATTGTCATCTGCATTTGTGTGGAGGTGAACTCCTGATCACATTTGAAGATGTGATTTTTAATTAAGGTGTGGCCCAACTGAATCAGGGTAAGCCTTAATCCATGCTACTGAAGTCCTTTATCAGCAGAAGAAATTTGGAAACAGACAGTGAAATCCACACAGGAAGAAGCCAGAAGTCAATTGAAATTGGAAGAGCAGACAGGAGAAAGAGAAACTCCATGTGGCAGGAGTTAGAGATGCAACTTAAGGAAACCCAAGAATTGCATCAAGCCAGCACCAGGGCACCACAGACTTCAGGAAGAAAGCATTGCACCTTGTCAATACCTTGATTTTGGATGTCTAGCCTCTGAAACCATGAGCTAATAAATACTTGTTTAAACCAACTCATTGTGTGGTATTCGTCACAGCTGCCTTCATGGATCATCCCTACAAGTCACCTACTAACCAGCTGTCCTCTACTGCTCCGTTAGGGCTGATATTCACATGGATTGCAACAATGTTTTCCAACACTGGAATTTGTGATTCCAGATCAAACATATTTACAGCTTTCAGATTTATTTTGTTTCATTTTTAAAGGAAAACAATCATTATTAACTGTGTTTCAGTAGCTGTTACGTCCCATTGACTCCATTTTTGCTATATGCTACCATGTCAGGAACGCAAGGCAAAAACAAATACTATATAATAATGGATTGCCAGAACTGGAAGACAGTTTAGATGATCTTTTCAAGGTCCCTATTTTTATAGATGGGAAAAACAGGAATGATTTTCCCAAATGTAGGCACCTAATTTTTAGGAACTTAAGTTGAACCCTGAAATATTGAATTTTATTCTATCATAGTTTATACCAAATAACACAGATCATATGTTCTTTAATGAAATGGTGAAGTGGGTATTTATTGCTTTGTCTGGTGTTCCTCCTTCGTGTTATCATTGGAAACTATAACACTTTTTTATTTCCCTGTGTGCCTCACTCTGTCTCTTCAAAGGAACTTCCCAGTTCTTCAAATCTTCTTCACAATCCTCCTCTCTCTGAGCTAAGTTGAAGTCTATGTGGTAATAAAGCAACTTGGATTTGGGTTCCAGACTAAATTTTTCCCCAGTTCCTTAGTTATCCATTCCAAGAACTATTACACCTTCATCCCTTTCATAGTAGAAATATCAGATACTGTGCCCCATCGGTGATGATCTCCTCTTTTGCAGAGGAATCTTTCAATCAAAATTTACAAGTGATGGTCCCATTAAAATAATAACCAACACGTGCATAGAGTACAGCATCAGCATCTGGCAATGACAGACACACCACCTGGGTAAACACAGGAGTAACCAAGTAAAAACATTTCAACAAATTCATTCATGCCATATGGGCACAATCTCACTCTGACTAGAAAAAGAAAGAAAAATACCATGTCATTATGAAAACGCATAACCTCTCTTTCCTCCCTACTGCTCCCTCCACAATTCTATTAATAAAATTCAGTTTGTACATGTATCTTCTAAGAGACAGTAGGGAAATTAGCAGCAAGAATTCGGGAAAAGACTAATTACCCTTTTTTCATACCTTTTAAGAAAATTCCATTCATGGGATTGAAGGTGGAATTAAGAGTTGGTGAAGGCACACACTACAGATGTATATTTTGGTACCATATATTAATTAGTCTATGGAGAAAAGACAATGAATTCTAGAAGTTTCATTTGAATAGCAGTGTGATTTCATGAAGAAAGGTTGTTAAGAATTCTTTCAAATTTACTGTCACTTAAGGCAACTGTAATGAAATTGCATATACTACAGCAGTGCTGCATCCATACTGTTTTACGGGGTAGTTTCTCTGTGTCATGTGGACCTCCATTCAAAGGACAGAGCCATGCAATATTAGTCAAGTGTAAGTAATTCGAGTAATGCTCTGAACAACATGGAAACATAGATAATGTAGAAGAAGAGATTCTTAAACTTGGAAAAGATCTCCAAGATTATATTCCCAGCCCCCACATTTTATAGTGGAAAACTTCCAGAAAGTTTGATTCACATCCCTAGGTCACACATCAAGGACTAGAAACAGCATACATAACTCCAAGGGCCTTTTCTACTGTACCACAGAGGTGTTTTCTTCTTTCAAAATAAGAACAGATTTTCCCACAAGTTCTGTGGAAACCTTTGTTCAAGATGAGACTCTATTAGTGTTTGTATTAATGAAGTGAATAATATTACTGAAAGCAAGAGATTCATGTTGGTTAATTTTACTAAATAGTTTGATCTCAGCGAAGAGTAAGAAGAATTGGAAGGAAATCAGGGGCAGAAATTTTAGGGTGGTAGAAGTGATTAAGTAGAGATTAAGTATGGAACAATTTACTACTAAATAAAGAATAAAAAACAAAACAAAAGAAAGTGAAAATGTCTTGCAGTATTCTTCCCACAGAAACAAACAAACAAAAAAAAAACAAACTTGAATCAAGAGCTATCACATATCCAATCTGTTCTGGCTGTAGCATGGAACAATTTGGAAATTGGTCATTCTGACTGCTAATAAAGAATGTGTATGCATATGTATATGTACACACATGTGCATATGTATGTGTGTGTATGTGTATAGCAAAACCACAAATGTTTTCTCTGTGTGTTTTCACTGAGTTTTCTGTTAGCAATGCCACTCTGAGAGGTCATTTCAAATCCTTTCTACTTGAACTTTCAATCATTTTATCTAGCAATTGTGAATGATGTTAAAGACATTGTGATCAAAAACCCTGACTTTATAGATGAATACTGAGCCCTCAGTTGGCTGTGACTCCCCCAAGGTCTCATGGCTGTTAGAAGGTATGGCCGAGCAAGTTTAGATTTGACAGAGATATGGAAAGAATAGATAGGATTTTCTGAGAGTCACCTGCTTCTTGAGGGCTGGGCTTCTGTAACTATCTCAAATAAATCCCAGGGTATCATCTAGTGGGAAATTATCATTATCCTACCTAACTGACAAGTTTTTAGCCAGCTCTTCAATCTGCTGACATTTATTCCCCAATTTTTAAAATAAGTAGTGTTGGCAGAGTTACTCTTCCTGTAGGGTCAAAACAGACCCCACCAAAGAGAGGGTAGGAGATTAGGCTTTTGGAAATCCAGCCCAGTGTTCTTCCTTCCATGTTAAGTTCTTTTCTGCCAAATACCTCTTAATGACACATTTATCTGATGATTCCTTTACCCATGACTGTTCTGACTGTACTGAATTGCTCCCTCTGCACAAACACCTGTCTTTTAAGATGTTCAGTTTACTGTCTCATCTAACAGCTTCTTGTCATCCTTAGTAGCCCTGGAATCCTTTTGCCTTGAAAAATTGGTATATTCTGGAAGTAACACCTCCAGAGGGCAGTACATGGAAGAGTCCAGATAGTTTTTTTTTAAAAAGGTTTTAGTTTTATTATTTTTAATGTAATTTTATTGAGGCATATTCACACACCATACAGTATGCAATCAATGGTTCACAGTACCATCACATAGTTTTGCATTCATCATCATGATCAGTTTTAGAACATCTGCATTAATCCAGAAAAAGAAATAAAAAGAAAAAGGAAAAACCCAAACATTCCATATCTCTTATCCCCCCTCTCCCCTGTTGACCCCTAGTATTGCACTCTACCCAATTTCAAGACTTACAATAAAGGTAGGTTAACTAAGATAGATACATAGATATATAGATCAGTGGAACAGAATAAAACATCAAGAAGTAGATTGTCCGGCGCCGCCCCGCTCGACCCCTGTTCCCCGGCCGGCGAGGGGAGAAACAAGGGATGAGAGAGAGAGAGATGCAGACCACGCAAACTGACCTGGCTGGAAGTCACGACTCGAGCCACACGGCGGTTGCGAGAGCAAGTCTTTTACTGAAGCTAGATAAGCATTCTCTGTTACAGGTTTCCACGCGGGGCAGAGTGCCTCGCGGGAGAGCAGCCTTGATGTGGCCGTCAGGTACGGCTCCTAGTGGGCTGTCTCACCCTACCCCGTCCGGGTAAGACCTTTTATACACAATTAACAACCAATAAGCTTCTAGGCTAGTATCGCGTATACAGGATTTCGATTGGTAGGAGCGGGTGGCGGATACATGCGTCACTATGCGGAAACAGGATGCAGGCGCCATCTTGGCTCACTCGATGGGCGGGGGTAACTCTAGAGCAGGCTGCAGCGCATACGCTAGGCCCGATTCGGGAGGCGGCTTTCCACATCTCCCCCTTTCTTATTTATTTTTGACCCAGTGTCTCCAGTGATGAGCGTGCTCCCATGAACCCAAATGGTTCACAACCTCTTTGGTGCTTTGGGGAGTCTGGACTAGGCCTCAGCCATCCAGCGGCGGAGCCTCTAGCACCAACCAGAATGCTCACGTCATATGGAGACCGGAGAGTCCGTAAGCTGGAAGCAACGTGACTCTCCCTGCAGTGCTTTGCCTGACAACTGGGGAACAACGACGGGGGCAGGAACAGCAGTAACCAGAGTCGGGGGTGTCACTAGGTGTCTCTGTGCAATGGCTAGGGTCCAGTCTGGCCACAACTAGGACTCTGCCCTAGAGACCCACCTGAGACAAAATTATGACTACTGGTGTCGCCTTTTACACCCGAGAAACAGCCATGCGATTCGCTACAAATTTTGCTCCAAAGCGCCCCACCTGAGGCGACCAGGAAGGGGTATGGTTAATAAATCGGTCACTATCGGGGGTAACAGAGGTGGGAGTCATAGCCATCATAGTGGTAACACGCAATTGCTGCTGCACTTGAAACAGGCGTTCTAGCAAACATTTAACAACGACTAATCCCACCAATAATCCCACTGCAATGAGGATCCAATTAGTTAAATTGGGCCAAGAGAACCAGGAAGAAACACTGTGCAATAGTTTCTGTAGAACCTCGCCTAACCCGGAGAGATCGACTTTAACGGGTTTTAACTTGATCCCCCCAATTGTGTCTAAACTAGATTCCACCTGTTGGGAGAGATTGACAAATTCAGGAAAATATGACCTTTTCAGCCAATCAGAGACTCTGGAAATGCTTCCGGTCACGTTGGCCCTGACAGGAGTGACACAGAGTTTAACCGTAAGCCACCGGGTGTCACATGTTTGCTGAAGCACTCTCCAGAGTCCATCTATTTCCAGTCCAAGTTCATCTATCTCCGCTTGGAGTTTCTGAATGGCCTGGAAATTTAAGTTCAGCATCTGATTGTGGCGGCGTAGCACGTCTCGGGTAAGGTATGCCTCTTGGACGCCGATCCTCTTTTTGGGCAACCGCGGGGTGGTCAGTCCTACTATTATCGTCTTGTCGGTCGTCGCCATCATCAGCAGGGTCGGAGGCTTGGTCTAATGGTTCAGGTTGTATATTCGTTGGCGTTTCTGACAGCTGTTCCTTGGCTTCTTCAGGTGATGTCACGGTTCTCACCAGTCTTTCCGGAACCCACACTGGTTGACGTCCTGGTTCCTGGGGAAAAACACAAACAGAGCCTCTGGCCCAGCTGAGCACCGGGTCAGGGCCTTTGTACTCGGGCGGGGGGTACGGCAAAGGTTGCCCCTCCCCTGACCGGCCCATCGGGGTTTCCGGGTCTGGCAGCAAAGGATAATTACATTTACTGGGCATGGCCACTAGAGGGAGCTCTCGGCGAGGTCCTTTGGTGGGACCGCCCAAGGCGTCAGTTGGGAGCTGGGGTGTCCCTGGGGGTGCAGCGGTAGACATTGGCGGGGCGGAAGGCCGCACGGGTGTGGCGGGAGGCTCCTCCCACTCAAGTAGCGGGGATGCTTCCGCCTCCTCGCCAGTATCGCTATCTGACTCTGAGTCAGAGTCACTGGACTCCGGCGGTTTGCCCTTATAGGAGCCGTCCGCTGACGAAACTGACTGGGTTTCTTGGAGCGCGCACCGTGCTTCTTGCAAGGCAGAGGACGGGCTTAGGCCGGCAGCCGATTCTAGTTCAAGGACCGCACGGACAGTCTCCCATATGGGTACTAGAATCGGGTCCATACACACGCCCGTCTGGCGCGCTCGGTCTATGTCGCGACCGAGCTTCATCCAAGAGGGTAGGCTAAGGCTGCCGGTGCAGGCAAACCAAGGGGCAAAAGTATCAACATCATCAAGAAAACGCTGAAGGGAGCTTTTCCTGACCGAGATACCCCGTTGTTTCAAAAGGTTCTTTAAGGGAGCTAAGAGAGGTGAACTTCCGGACTGCCCCATGATTGCAGTCGGCACTATACTTCAGTCACTCGGAGAGCTCTTCCGAGTCCCCCGGGGTCACCTGAAAACCCACGGGTCCTAACTATCATGTAATAAGACGCACTCACCTTCTCGCGTTGATCAGGCGCGGGAAGTCCGCCGTAAGCTCGATGCGCAGCGCTGCTCTCCTCACAGAGGGACCGTCGAGAGCGAGGCAGGAGGAGGAGCGTTCCCCGTACGGGCCACCACTTGTCCGGCGCCGCCCCGCTCGACCCCTGTTCCCCGGCCGGCGAGGGGAGAAACAAGGGATGAGAGAGAGAGAGATGCAGACCACGCAAACTGACCTGGCTGGAAGTCACGACTCGAGCCACACGGCGGTTGCGAGAGCAAGTCTTTTACTGAAGCTAGATAAGCATTCTCTGTTACAGGTTTCCACGCGGGGCAGAGTGCCTCGCAGGAGAGCAGCCTCGATGTGGTCGTCAGGTACGGCTCCTAGTGGGCTGTCTCACCCTACCCCGTCCGGGTAAGACCTTTTATACACAATTAACAACCAATAAGCTTCTAGGCTAGTATCGCGTATACAGGATTTCGATTGGTAGGAGCGGGTGGCGGATACATGCGTCACTATGCGGAAACAGGATGCAGGCGCCATCTTGGCTCACTCGATGGGCGGGGGTAACTCTAGAGCAGGCTGCAGCGCATACGCTAGGCCCGATTCGGGAGGCGGCTTTCCACAGTAGATCCATACAAACACAGGAAATTGACTTTTGTTTTGTTTTGTTTTTGCTATATGGCAATACAATCATTATCAAAGATCAGGGCTACTGGATTACAGCACAACAATTTTTGGTATTTCCTTCTAGCTATTCTATTACATTAGAAACTAAAAAGAAATATGTATATAATGAGTCAGTAGTCATAATCATTTGTTAAATCTTAATTTCTCAGTTATACTTCCTCTCTCTCATTTAATCATCCTCTTAATCTTCAGGGATATCTGGGCCATGACCATATTAACTTCTTTGTGCTGGAAAGGGTGTTGACCTTATGGGGTAGAGGAATGAAACTGGTTGATGTTCTTGGAGAGACTCATACTTCTGGGTTTCAGGGTTTATTTGGCATAGGAAAAATCTGGAGGCCTTATGCTTCTGAAAAAATAAGCTTAATAAGTAAAATATTTATACAGTCTTAGATAGAGCCCAGGGTATTCTTTAGGGTTTTCAAGAATACTATTGGTTGGGGCTTGGAATACTGTGGCAATTTGCAATATCTGGCTGAAAGCTTGCATAAGAGTAACCTTCAGAATGACCTCTCAACTCTATTTGAAATTTCTTATCCATTGAAACCTTGTTTCTCAGAGTCTGCTCATTATAGTTAATTTATATCAGTGAGCTCATATAATATTGTCTTTTCTTTCTGGCTTATTTCACTCAACACAATGTCCTCAAGGTTCATTCACCTAGTTGCATGCCACACAACTTCATTACTTCCTGCAGCTGCTCAGTATTCTGTCATATGTAAACAACACAGTTAACCCTTCCATTCATCAGTCAATATACCCTTAGGCCACCTCCATCCATTGCAAATTATGAATAATGCCACCATAAACACCAGTGTGCAGATGTCTATTCATGTCCCTGCTTTTGGTCCTTTCAAGTATATACCTAATACAGCTTCTGAATCATATGGCAACCCTATACTTAGCCTCCCATGGAACCACCACACTGCCCTCCAGAGGGGCTGCACCGTTCTACTTCCCTACCAACAGTGAATAGGTATACCTCTCTCTCCACATATTCTCCAGCACTTGTATCCTTCTGTTTATTTTTTAAACAGTTTTATTCACACAGATAGTTTTTAAATATAAATGTGTACAAGTCTGTGGCACATCAGATGCTCTTTTAGGAAATGTGTTTGCATTTGGTAAAGCTATATTAAAGAGGCAATACTGTAAAACCTTTATGGAGCTAATGTTATCCCTGCCCATCAGTACCTTCCCGCTTTATGTTGGTACAGGACACATTCTCAATGAATGTAAGAGTAAATTCCATTTACTTCTGCTAACTTCAACACAGTTAACATATATGGGACATGTGCCAGGCACTGTTCTAGGGGATGGAAATTGAAAGATCAATTTGACTCATCCACTACCCTCAGGGAGCTCAAACTCTAAGAGTTATACAACTAATTTAACATGATCTATGTATACATGCTATTTACAAATAAAGCCCTATGGGACCCAGAATGTTGAAGGATTAATTCTGCATTCAGGGATAAGAAAGCGAAACTAGACAAAATTATATTTTATCTAGAACTTAAGAATCAAAAAGAAGAGGAACTTCTAGTTTCAGCCTTACAGAGCAGCTAGTATCAGACTTATTCTCTTCTCATAAACAACTATAAAAGCTGGACTAAATATGTAAAACAGCTGTTTTGGAGTATTGGTCCCTGAGCAAAGGAAGTGTAAGAAGTGAGCCCCATATTCATTCTAGCCTTCTGGTGTAGGGTAATAGTACCCAAGTAGGAAACTGCAGTTTCACTCGGTGGAAGGAACACATCTGTGTTTGAGGTTGCTAAGATGGCTTGAACTTGGTGGTCAGGGTACTGGCAAGGAGAGAATAACAGAGAAAGAAACCTTAACTTCTGCAAATACATTCTGTCATATCCTTAGTGATTCCCAAGCTATGCATGGGCTCAGGGCCCAATGTGCACAGAAGCCCTTACTATGGCACCATGATTTTCAGAAAAGAGTCTATTGCAAGGTAGACCAACAAGGAAACAGGAGGCAAGCTCAAAACTGTCTCCCTGATCCAAGAACTAAGAGAGATGTATAGGATGGAAACAAAGGGAAGTGGGGACAGGTTGGCATTTTCTGATTGGTTAGTTTTAGAACTGTCATATATGGTAGAAATATGCCTGTGGACCAGATATTCCTTGTTGAAGGACCTCTCACACTTTATTTTCTTCCAATAATGGTTCCGATGAGGGTGATTTTTGTTCCTGGTGTCTCAAAGGTCATCTGGACAAGAGTCGGTTTTCTACACATGCTCAGGTTATATAATCTGCAGTTAAACAGGCTCAGAAGAAAAGGTTATAGGGACAGAGGATATCCTTACAAAATCAATTTTGGCTTGCCCCTGTTTTCACATGCACAGGGTGATATTCCAGAAAGAATAGCTAAGAATAGTTATATGGAATGTAAGAGGTGATTGGACATTTTAGAGTCACCTAACATTGGAAAGAAGTTGGAATTGGTGCCTAGCCAGAGAGGAAAGTCCCCAGTGAATTTTCTGGTTGTGATAACCATGCTTTATGGGTAAGAGTAAATTTGAATTGGACACACCTTCACTAAGCCTAAAACCAAGCCTCACCAAGAGAAATGTAATCCACAGTAATTTATAGGCCTGCCAAAATAAAACACAACACTCCTTAGAGGAAGATAACTTCATACAGACAATTCACAACACATAATCTACAATTTCCCACTGATAATAAAAAAGTTACTGGATATGAAAATAAACAGGAAGAAGTTGCATATTAAAGAGAAACAGTCATTAGAAATGGTCCTGTATTTAATAGTTTGTCTAGTTTTTATCAAACTTTCATTCACTAATCATTACTTCTGCTGTGCTCATCTTCTCTTAAATCCATCCAATTAATTCTTTATGTAATATATTTTATTGTTAAATTCTATTTGTTATAGTCAGTAGAGTTTCCTTTTTTATGATTAAAATATGTCATCTTTTTTTTAACCTAATTTGATCATTCTTTTCATTAAGTTTTTTAACATATGTAAAAATAGCTATTTTAACCTATTATCTGCTGATTCCAAAAGCAGGATCATCTGTTACTCTGTTTCTATTGTCAAGTTTAGTATCTTGATGATGGATCAAATTTTTCTGTTTTTTCATGTTTCATAATTATTTTTTATTGTATGTTGAATATTGTGTAAAAAAGAAGAGGAGAAATGGAAAGGGAGACTATTTTCCCTGAGTGAGTGCAAGTAGGGTGAGGGTTTGATTTCTTCAAATTTCAGTCTACTGAGGAGTTGATCTAAGCTGGGTGGTCTCTTTAAATATTCCAGTTCATCTCTGAGGTCTTCAGAGTGGAATCAAACATCAGACTGCTCCTTCTATGAGAGCTTTTATGTATAAATACTACATACTCATGAGATCTTTCCTTGTGTTCCAATCCAGCCCCACTTCCTACAGTTCCCAGTTTCCTAAACCACAGTTTATTCAGCAAAAATTCCATCATACAGAATTGTCAAGGCATGGTACTTGCTCTTTGTATGTGGTTCTTTCCCATGCATGATTATTAATAATTAATTGATTTTCTACTTTACCTAGCAATTTTCTCTGCCTATACAAGGTTCCTCCAACACTGTATTCCAGGCTTTGCAAATGCCCCTAGGGATAAAAAATGTCTACTCGTCTCTGATTATCTAGGAAGGTTTTGTTCCTATCTGTTATTTCATTTATTATATATATGTGTGTGTGTATATATATATGTATATATATAGATAAGATAGATACACACACAAATACAAACATATATATATTTTACTTTTGGCAGTCTTTTATCTGAAAATTTTAAGTATATCTTATGTTTTCTTGATGTTATAGCATGAACTGTTGATATTCTATGACATTCTACATCTTAAGTGGATGTAATACACACCCAGTAGTACCTTAACTCAGGAATATGCAAGATCCCCAAATTCTTTTTTAATTGTCGCTCAATAGGTATAATGACCATATTGGAAGATACAGCTATACTTGTATCTTCATTTGTATTTTACCCCTTTGTTTTCATGAATGTGTGAGTGGTTGGTGTGGTATATTGTGTTAGGTACCCCAACAAAGCACATGTTCTTCAACTTAGTTCACATTACTATGAGTGAGAATCCATTTATAAATAGGACCTTTTGAAGATGTTCACTAAGTTAAGGCATAGCCCAACTGAATTATGGTGGGCCTTAATCCATACTACTGGAGTCCTTTATAAACAGAAGAAATTTGGACACAGTCAGAGAAGTCCACACAGGAAGAAGCTGGAAGTGAAGTCAATGGAAATCAGAGGAACAGTCACAATGAGAGACGGCTATGTGGCCAGAGGCAGAGACGCAACACAAGGAACCCAAAGATTGCAGCAAGCCAGCATCAGAACACTACAGACTTTAAAGAGAAACCATGGTCTTGATGCTTTGATTTTGGACTTCTAGCCTCCAAATCCATGAGACAATAAATTTCTGTTGTTTAAGCCAACCCATTGTATAGAATTTTCTTAGAAGCCTGATGAACAAAGATAGCTGGGTTTTGGTCAAAATCATATAGATAGTTTTTGGTCAAAACCATAGTTAGAATGTAAAGTTTTTCAGCCTCTCCCATCTCTGGGATCCTCAACTCCTTGCTTCACCAATTAACATTGAACCGACATTGCATACCAGCAAATGACCAAGCCAAACTTCTTCACCATCTGCTCATCTACTCCTAATGACTGCTCCTAGGGAAAGAAAGGTACCTAGCATGACTGCTTTGTCCCACCTCCCTAGAAATAAGCAGCCAGTTCTCTATGCAAGCAGTTCTCTGCATGAGGCTGACTCTCAGCATACCACAAACTTCAGAACATGGATGTGGATTTTCCATATAACTGAGATGGCTAGGTTGTACCACCTGGAAATGTGGGGGATTTAACCCCCATTGAGGAACACTTTAGTCAGTGGGAGGGACCCAGAAGACAAATACCCTCTCCTCTTTCAGATAGACTTCTCCAAGGCACAGTTTTTCATTAAGACTGTTCATAGACTGCTGAGTGGGTATACTTACAAAACTGCCTAGAAAACTCTTCATGGGCCTGTCGTGAAGCACTGGTCAGCAGGGTAATGCATCACCGTACACCACTCTTCCTCCCTCACTTCCTTTTCTTCTCACTCTTGGATGGTCCCTCAAAACAAAACTTTACCACTCAATTTTTCCTCAGGCTCTGTTTTGGGGGAAGCAGGATTAAGAAAACATGAACCATGAATCCCAAAGTCATATGAAGGGAAAACCCACAATTTTAAGGCTCAGAATTATAACACTATCTGAAAATTCAAACATGGTCTTCCAAAGAGGAGTAGCATTTGTTCTTCTTACTTAGTATTTTTCTGATCCACTGACTTTCTGGACTTCTACCTCCATGCATCATAAAATAAGCAAAAAAGTGACAGGATGATATCCTACCAACTGATTCCAAAAGACAGGTTTTGAACCATGAAAACATTGTTGACTAGTTGTATGACTGCACAATTTATATAATCTTTCTAAGCCTCAGTTTCCTCAGCAGATAAAACAAGGATGGAAGGAGCACACCTAGGGCTGAGCCTGTCTCATAGTAGCACCCAGGAATGTTAACTTAATCTAAATCTTTGTGTTAATTTCAAACAAATTGCTTTGCTTTATCTGCTTTTAGAAGATTGTCCTATTTCACCTCTGGATACTAATTGCCTTCTCAGATTATGCATCTCATTAAGTTCTGCATATCTTTATTTTCTAGACTCAGTAGTAATTGAGTGTTCAGTCATTGTTATATTCCCTATCCCGACAACAATTATTAAAATAGAGCAATTACCTGTTGTCTTAAATGGAGTTTAGAGGTAGGGCTCATTAGACTTAGGCTCATTACAATTAACTTAAATGATAAATGCAAAATTATTTTAACCTAGCTCTACCCTGATAATTGGTTCAACTGGATTTTTTAACTGCTGGCTCTCTTTTCTCACATAAGAGCCAAACACTTTGAAATATTTTAGTGAAAGATAATATTCATTGGAAGGACACTATTGAGAATGAAAAGCCCCAAATTGGCTCAGAGGGGTTCCTGCACAGTTAAAATCTTGAACCCCAGCATACCTTGCTTCTCAGGCTGTCACATAATTGTACTCAGGGGCTCACTTAAATAGAGATAAAGAAGGAAACAGGTCAACTTTAAAATGGCTCAACCCTTTATTTGTATTCTGTTTCACAGGATATGATTCCCCTTTGTACATATAATGGTAAGAGACACTACAGAAAAAAAGGGTCCTATTCCTGTTATAGGCTTGGAGGAGTTCAGGGCTTGCAATGTTAAGCGATTTTCTACTGGGTTAATCAGTTATTGTGGAAAATTGTGGTTCCCTTGGCTCTCTTGCCGGCCTCCAGATAATTAGGCAGAATATTTAAAAATTATGTTCTTTACCAACAGCTTGTGTAACAGAAATAAAAGTGAAAAGGAACCCTGTCTGATTACATCCAAACTCCCTTTCCCATCACAGCTCAGCAGAGTATGAAGTTTTTGGAGAAGCATCATTTCAGAGTTTGTGGTAAGTGTTCACTTTGGAGTCAGGCAGAACTGCATTTCACTTCTGGCTGTACCAATTATCAGGTGTGATCTTCCAGATGTGCACAGCCCTCACTAAATCTCAGTTTTGTGGTCTGAAAAAATAGAAATAATTTCTAATCTTTTCTTCTCTGGGAATAGATGAGATAATGAATGGAAAGACCTTAGCATAATCTCTGACACATAACAGTCAATAGATAAATGTTCCTTTCGCCTTTAGCTTCGATGGGTTATGCCAACCATTTGCTATGGTTTGAAAGACATAATAGGAATTTCAAAACCCTATACTAGAATCCCTGGTACATGTCAAAAGTTTGTAGAATATTTTAAGTTTTCCTCCCTCATCTGCATGATTGTGTGCTCCAGTTTTTGATTCAGAGGTTAAGGCCTCTTCAGTATGACTCTGAAATGTTGCTAGTGATCAAATTAGAAATGTATAGAACAGTCCTCAGTGACCATGATTTGAGTTTTGACCTAAGGGAAGGAATCTCATTTAAAAAAGAAAAGAAAAGAGAGAAAATTTTGCTTTCTAACAACAAAGCTGACCATGAAACAAGGCTGGGGAGGGATTTCGGGGAGGAGAAATACATCAGGTAGTAGAAAACCAGATATATAGCACAAAATAGTTTTTTTTTAACATTAAAAAACTCCAGTGTTAAGTAGTCTAGAGCTCACACAAAAGTTCAACAATAATAATAGGGATTCAGTTTCCTCATATCTCTTTAATCTGCTATACTTAATTTGTTCACTTTTATCTGCATATTTGATCCTGCGTTGTACACTATAGATACTTTAGTTTGGCAATCATGTCTGCTTTCCAATCAAGAAGAAGTGGGTAGAAAAAGAGCCAGATATACCCTTTTAATCAGGTAAGAGAAGCTTGCCCAGAAACTCCCAGCAAACTCCACGTGTATCTTAATGGCCAGATCTGTGTAACATGGCTGAACCCCTTTCTAGAAGGGAGATGTTCTGGTTTGCTAATGCTGCATTTTGCAAAGCACCAGAAATGGATTGGCTTTTATAAAGGGGGTTTATTTGGTTACAAAGTAGTCTTAAGGCCATGGAGTGTCCAAGTTAAGGCATCAATAGGGTGCCCTACTGAAGGATGGCCATTGGCATCCAGAAAACATTTGTTAACTAGGAAGGCATCTGGCTGGTGTCTGCTTGCTCCCAGGTTGCATTTCAAACTGGCATTCTCCAAAATGTTGCTCTTGGGGTGTTTTGTTCTCCCTTATCTTAGCCACAGCTGCTCTTCAAAATGTCACTCTCAGTTGCTCTCCAAGATGTCACTCACAGCTGCACTGGGTTCCTTCTGTTTGTCAGCTCATTTATATGGCTCCAGTGATTTAATTCAGATCCACCCTGAATGGGTGGAGTAACATTTCCATGGAAATTATACAATCAAAGTCATCACCCACAGTTGGGTGGGTCATATCTTCATGGAAACATCCAATCAAAAGGTCACACCCTAATCAAAAAGATTAATCAATCTGCCCCCACAAGATTGCATCAAAGATAATGGCATTTTGGGGGCCATAATACATCCATACCAGCACAGGAGGCTATGAAAGTGAGCGTTTAGTGGGCATATATCTGTCTTGAGCAATCTAGGGATTCCATTTATGAGAAATTAGGGAGTAATAGATATCGATAAAGGCAATAATTGGCAGTAATTTCTGTATCAGATAAATTCTTAGTAGCAAGCAACAGAAATAATTTCTGAATTGCTATGCATAAATTGGGCCTATAAATGGGAATTAAGGAGCTCACTAATTCACTTAAGAGCCTGGAGAACCAAGAAGTCTAAGATTTCAGGAACAATACCTAAGGAGGCCTCAGAATTAGTCTGGTGAGGAAGCCACTGTTGCTGCCGCTGAGTGCTGCAGTGTCTTCTGCCTGGGAAACTTGACTTAACTTCTATGGTTACAACCACTACCACTAATACCTCTCCTGCCAAGATCTTTAACTTTTAGCTACTCCTACTGCTGCCATTGTGCAAGAAATGGTAAGTTTCCTGCTGCTTCTGTCTTGCACCTGTTGAAGGAGATATTATAGCCTGAGCTGCAAGACAATAAAAGCATTTATTTGGGGTCTTAGAATCACAATTCCAGGAGCACAGATTCAGGTAGCAACTCAAACTGTGTCCCATCTTGGGTCTTCCAAGCAAGGGTTTTTAAAAGAAAAAGAAGATCACATAGGTTGTTTGTAAAGAATTCCGATTGATGGATATTTGGGGTTTCGGAATGTCCTTCAACTTAGTTTACTGATTTCTTTATCTTGTTGTTTCATGGCATCCAAATGTCCTCAGAAACATCATTGCTTTTGGTTTTGCATATCTTGGCAGTTTGTGATATCTGGCTGAGATATACATGAAAGTGACTTCTGAATGGCCTCCCAACTCCATTTTAAATCTATTAGCCATAGTAACTGCATTTTGTTTTACTTCTTTTCTCACATCGCCAGCTCCTAAATCCAAGTTAGATGAGGGTACATCTGATTGAAGGAGCCTGTGCTCTAGTGCCAAGGGAATCTGGAAAGCAACCATCTACCATTTCTATCACTTTTAAAGGGAAGCAGTCTTTATCTCCCACCAAGATTCATGAATGGATTATCCCCAAACATCAAAGGCATAAGAATGCTGTATGATCAAAAAATAAAAAAAAGGGCACATGTCCACTACATAGGGATATGTGGATACAAGGAGTGGTTGACTCCTTGCAATGAAGGCAGTGGTAGCAGGTCCGTCTAATCTCAATAATTAGAGCCAAGGATCACACAAGGCAGTCATCAGATCTTCAGAGGCAGTTTTTATGTTCTTTAATTGTTGCCTGGGAAAATTGGATGGACTAGATGAAGAGAGGAGATGAATTGGGCACCCATAGATATGCCAGCATGTAAAGTCTAAAGGTTAAATGTCTAAGATTCTGTTGTGATTATACAGTTCAGTAAAGAATTAAATGGCTTCTGGTTGACCAATATGGTAGTAAAAGACTCTACAAACAATAAAAAGACAAACAACCCAATTTTAAGAATGGGCAAAAACATGGATAGACACTTTTCCAAAGAGGAAATACAAATGACTAAACAACATATGAAAAGATGCTCAACTTCACTAGCTATTAGGAGAATGCAAATCAAAACCACGAGATACCATTTCACACCTACTAGAAAGGTCATTATTGAAAAAACAGAAAACTACAAGTACTGGAGAGGATGTGAATAAATAGGTACAATTATTCACTACTGGTGGGAATGTAGAATGGTGCAACCATTCTAGAAGGCAGTTTGGCAGTTCCTTAAACTGCCACATGATCTGGCAATTCCGTTACTAGTTATATACTCAGAAGAACTTAAAGCAGGGACATGAGTAGACTGTTGCACTCCAATGTTTATAGCAGCATTATTCACAATTGCCAAGAGATGAAAACAGCCGAAAAGTCCATCAACTGACTAGTGGTTAAACAAACTATAGTACATACATACAATGGAATATTATGCAGTTGTAAAAGAGAATGAACTCATGATGCACGTAACAACGTGGATGAACCTTGAGGACATCGTGTTGAGCTAACTAAACCAGAAACAAAGGACAAAAACTCTGTGGTCTCACTAAAATGAACTGATTATAGTGAGGTAACTCAAGAGTTAAATTTGAGAGTATAGGTTATCAGGAGAGAGAAAGAGGGTAGAGATTGGGCAATTGATGCTTGAGGAGTACAGAATGTTTAACAAGGTTCATTGTAAAGTTTTGGAAATGAATAGCACAATACTGTGTGATGGTAGCACAATACTGTAAGTGTAATTAACAAAGTGGAATGTAAGTATGGTTGCAAAAGGAAGGCTAGAGTTGTGTATGTCACCAGAAGGAAAGCTAGAGGATAAAAACTGGGACTGTTTAACTTAGCAAAACCAAGAGTAGACAATGATGCTGGTTAATTGTATGAATATAAGAGAATTCTCACATGAACTAGAACAAACATACATCACTAATACAAGGTGTTGAAAATGGGATAGTATATGGGAAAAATACAATTAACACAAACTAAGGTCTATAGTTAACAGTAACATTGTAATACTCTTTAATTGTAACAAAGGCACTATACAAAGCCGAATATCAATAATAGTGGTATGTTAAGGAGGGGTGTGAGTTTTTTTTTTGTTTTGTTTTTTTTTTTGAAGAAATGGGAATGTTCTCATACTGATTGTGGTGGTGAATGCACAACTATGTGATTATACCAGAAGCCATTGATTTTACACTTAGGATGCACTGTATGGTGTATGAATAACACTGTTTAAAAAAAAAGAAAAAGACTCTCCAAGGTGCTGTTCCTCAACAGAATATTTGAACAACTAGCAAAAATTGGCAGAGCCATTTTCCTCTGAACTCTAGAAAAGAGTTAAAGGGTTGAATTAGACAATGGGCCTTAAAAGTTCATTGCCATGCATTTGAGATTCACCATGGAAGAGATCCACTATATTAAACTGAAGGAAATGTGTCCTCAGAAAACAAAGGTTTGACAAAGGAAGCACATTCAGAACAGTGGAATAGGACTTCTGAAAACATGTTTCTCCATAAAAGAATTGAAAACAGTGGCAAAAAATTGTCAAGATCAACTTTTATATAAATCTGGAAATTAAGTAAGTCTTGCAAATCCTCAGGAGTGTTATTTCAAGATCAAGGACTGAATGTCTGTAAGAACAGGGAGCAGTATGATATTTTAATTTGCACTATCCTCCATCCACCTTGCACCATGGTTGTCTTATAAACCAAAAACTCTGCAATCACTGTAACTATGAAAACCAGTTGCCAAGCAGCCTTGAGAGGGGACAGAACAGGTTTGGAATTCCTCAAGAAGCCCCATTCTAAGAGAATCATCATAATTTATCTGTCTGGCAGCTCCCTACAAATACCCACTAGCAGGACTTGTCTTAATTTGACCTGATTTGAGCACTTTCCCTGGGTATACTTATTGGAAAAAAAAAAAAAAACACTAGCAATTATTTAACATTGCAGCTGCCTAAGGCAGTGATAACAGGGTAAACAAGAAGCTGACCAAAAAACCAGGGAGTGAAATGTCTATAGAAGGCTTTGAAAAGTTTCAATATATTCCTGGGCATCTAGAAGGTCACACACATGTGCAGAACTGTGCATGCTAAGGAAAGATCTGAGAAGATTCTAATCTCTCACCTTTTGACTCACCTTGAAGGTCTGCAAAAGCAGGAAGTAAAGGCTTTGGCAGAATTGTTAACTACCTGAGCATTAAAGTTGTTAAAGGCAAAGGCTGGAAGACACATTGATTCAAGATATTTAAGGCAGTTTCTGTCCAATCATTAGCTGAATACTAAGCTAACCAAGCAGTGACTCAGTGGCCACACATGACAAAGAACAGGCTTTACAGAATTAAAGAAATCTCCCCCCAAAATAACAATATCAAGAATGAACAGCAATAATAATAATAATAACAAACTTGGGGATGAGTTCCAGAGTTTCCACATTATATTTAATTTGTTCAGAATTCAATAAGAAATCATGTGACAGGCATAGAAATAAATAACGATGGCCCATATACGGGAAAAAAGCAGACAACAGAAACTTTTCCTGATGAAGCTCAGATATTGAACTTACTAGACAAAAAAAAAAAAAAAAATCAAAGAAACCCATCTATTTTTAAAAGTGTTCAAAGAATTAAAAGAAACCATATCTAAACATACAAAAAAATGAAATCAAAAATTTTCTAACAGGATTTACAACAGATTTGAGCAAGCAGAAGAAAGAATCAGTGTAGCTGGTGATAGGTCATTTGAGATTACGCATTCTGAGGAAAAGAAACAGGGAAGGATATAGAAAAATTAATACAGCTTCAGAGACCCTTGGGAAGCCATCCAGAACACCAACATAGGTATAATGGAGGGTCCTGGAAGGAAACGAGAGACAAAGAGGGACAGAAAGACTTGTTGAAAAAAATAATGTCTGAAAATTTCCGAAATATGATGAAAAGCATTAATGTATGCACCCAGATGCAAACTCCAAATATAATAAACTGAAAAATATCCACAGCTAGGTATATCATAGTCAAACTGTCATACAATGGAATATTACTCATTCATAGAAATAAATGAAGTTCTGATACATGTGACAAAATGAATGAAACTTGAAGACATCATGTTGAGTGAAGTAAGCCAGACACAAAAGGACAAATATTGTGTGACTTCATTGATATAAAATAATTAGGATAGGCAAACCATTAGTCAGAATCTGAGATGTAGGTACAAAGGGACTGGGGTGAGGGTATGGAATGAGGAGTTAATGCTTAAATTGTACAGACTTTCTATTTGGATTGATCGTAAAGTTTTGGTAATGAACAGTGGTAAAGGTAGCACAATATTTTGAGTGTAATTAACAGCAATGAATTATATATGTGAAAGTGGCTACATGGGGAAATGTTAGGTTGTGTATATATTACTAGAATAAAAGTTTAAAGAAAACATAGAACTGTGTAACACAAACAGTAAACCCTATTGTAAAGTATGGACTATAATTAATACAATTATAAAAATGTTCCTTCACGAACTGTAACAAATATAGCACAATACTGCTAGGTGTGATATATGGTATAGGGTGGTTTTGTATGATTTTTCTGCAAACCTACAACTTCTTAAATTAAATAGATAGGTACACAGATAGATAGATAGTCAAGGCAATGAGAGTGTGCCAGTTTGAAGGTATTATGTCCCCCAGAAAAAGCCATATTCTTTGATGCAATCTTGTGGGGCAGACAGAATAGCCGGGATTAAGTTGGAACATTTGAATTAGGTTGTTTGCATGGAGATGTGCCCCACCCAGCTGTGGGTGGTGACTTTGGTGGGATACTCCCATGGAGGTGTGACCCCACCCATTCAGGGTGGGCCTTAATCAGTGGAGCCATATAAAACATGCTGACTCAAAGAGACTGAAGAGAGTGCAGCTGTGAGTGATGTTTTGAAGAAGAGCAAGCCTGTTAGAGAGGAATGTCCTGGGAGAAAGCCATTTTGAAACCAGAACTTTGGAGCAGACACCAGCCACGTGCCTTCCCAGCTAACAGAGGTTTTCCGGATGCCATTTGCCATCCTCCAGTGAAGGTACCCAATTACTGATGTGTTACCTTGGACACTTTATGGCCTTAAGACTGTAACTGTATAGCCAAATAAACCCCCTTTTTATAAAAGCCTATCCATCTCTGGTATTTTGCATTCTGCAGCATTAGCAAACTAGAACAGAGAGAATATGGAAAAAGTGAGAGAGAAGTGACAAATCACATAAAAGGGATCCTCAATAAGATTAACAAGTGATTTCTCATCAGAAGCCATGGTGACCAGAAGCCAGTGAGATGGCATTTTCAAAGTGCTGAAAGAAGAAGACTGTCAACTAAGCATTCTATATTTAGTGAAACTGTTCAAAAATGTAAGAGATATGAGGATATTCCCAGGTTAATAAAAGAAGAGAAATCATCAATATCAGACCTGCCCTACAAGAAATACTAAAGGGAGTCCTTTGGGCTAAAATGAAAGGGTGTTAAGTCATAACTCAAATCCACAAAAAGAAATAAAGAGTACAGGTAAAGCTAACTACATAGGTAAATAGAAAAGACAGGGTAAATGTATTTTTTGTTTGTAACTTTTTTCTCCTATCTGATTTATAAGACAATTGCATAAAGCACAAATTACAACTCTGTGCTGATGGGCATACAATGTAGAAAGATATAATTTCTATGATAACAGCAAAATGGGAAGGGGTAAGGAATGAACCCATTTACAAGCAAATGATTTTTATATTAGTGAACTTAAATTAGTATTAATCCAAACTAGATTGTTATAAGTTAAAATGCAAATTGTAACCCCCAGGGCTACCACTAATAAAATAAGTAAAATAATAATAGTAAAAGAAATTACAAGGAAATTAAAACGGTGCACTTGAAAATATCTATTTATCAAAAAAGAAGTCATACAGGAACAAAAACAGCATAAGACATGTAGAAAAATATAGGAAAATGGCAGATCTAAATTCTACCTTATCAGTAGTTACATTAAATCCAAATGAATCAAACACTAATATTAGAAGGCTAAGATTGGAGGAATGGATTATTATTTTTTAAAAAAGCATAATGCAACTATATGTTGTCTACAAAAGATGCATTTTAGATTCAAAGACACAAATAGCTTGAAGGTAAAAGGATAAAAAAAGATACACCATGCAAACAGAGAACTTCCTCAATCTGATTTCTTAAAAGAGAAATGGACTGGATAGACTAAATATCAGACCAAATCAAATTAAAGACAAAATTTGGTATTAGAGACAAATAAAGACAATTTATATTGATAAAAGGGTCAATCAATCAAGAAGATATTTTATAAGCATATAAGCACCTAACAACAGAGCCCCAAACTATATGAAACAAAAACTCAGAATTGAAGAGAGAAATAGAGAATTCAACATTAATATTTGGAAACTTCAACAGTCCACTTTCAAAAATGGGTATAGCAACTAGGCCAAAGATCAAAAGGAAACAGAAGACTTGAACAACACTGTCAACCAGTTACACCTAACTTGCAGCTATAGAACACTCCACCGAACAAAAGCATAATACACATTTTTCTCAAGTGCACGTGGGACATTCTTCAGAATAAAACACATGATAGGTCATGAAACAAGTCAGAGTAAATTTAAACTTGTTAAAATTATACAAAACATGTTCTCTGAACACAAGGGAATGAAATTAGAAATCAACAGAAGGAAATTTAGTAAATAAAAAATATGTGAACATTTAAACAGTCTCTTAAATAAAAATGAGTCACAGAAGAAATCACATAGGAAATTAGAAAATATTTTTAGAAAGATAAAAATGAAAGTATAATAAAACATATGCAATATAGGTAAAGCTGCTTAGAGGGAAATTTAAGTGTACTTGCTTATATTCAACAAGAAAACAGATCTCAGCTCAGTATCCCAAACTTTCCCCATAAGAAATTTAAAAAGAAGAGAAAACTAAACCCAAAGCCAGCAGAAGGAGGCACTAGAGTGGAAGTAACTAAATTAGAGCATGAGAAAGAGGAATAATAGAGAACATAACGAAAAAAAAAAGCTGTTTCTTGAAATGATCAGCACAATTAACAAAATTTTAGCTAGACAGATCAAGGGAAAAATGTAAGTAGGACTCATATTATTAATATCAGGAATGAGCAAGAGGACCTTACTACCAGCCTCACAGAAATAAAAGGAATTATTTCTGTGACAACAGATAAGATGACCCAGATGAAATGGAAAGCTTCCTAGAAATGCATAAACTACCAAAACTGACTCAAGAAGAAACAGAAAATCTGAAACAGACTTATAACAAGTGAAGAGAATCAGTCATAAAAAAATTAAAATTACCCATAAAGAAAAACCCAGCTCAGATGCCTTCACTAGAGAATTCTACAAAAACTTTAAAGAAGAATTACTTATACCAGTCATTACAAATTTTCAAAAAACAGCAGACAGCACCTCCCAAATCATTTTTAAAGCCACTATTACCCTGATACTTAAATCCCATACCTTATCATGGTTAAAAAACATGCAGTCATGAGCAATAGAAGGGAACTTCCTCAACGTGATAAAGGGCATATATGAAAAACCCATAGAAAACATCTTATATAATAGTAAAAGACTATAAGCTTTCCTCATAAGATCAGGAACATGACAAGGATGTCACACTAAGATACTTCTATTCCATATTCTACTTGAGATTTAGCCAGAGGAATTAGGCAATAAAAAGCAATAAAAATCATCCATATTGGAAAAGAAGAAATAAAACTATCTGTACTGAAAAATTATATCATCTTATATATTGAAAATCCTGAGGAACTCATAAAAAATGATTAGAACTAATAAATGAGTTCAGAAGGATTGCAGGTTAAAAAAAATCAAGTGCATTTCTATACGCTAGCAATGAATATCTGGAAATGAAATTAAGAAAACAATTCCATTTATAATAACATAAAGAATAAAATAGGAATAAATTTAATAAAAGAAGCTCAAGGCTTGGTACACTGAAACATTGTTGAAAGAAATTCAACAAGATCTAAATAAATGGGAAGACATCCCATTTTCATAAATTGGAAGCTTTAATATTGTTAAGATGACAATGTTCCTTAAATTGATACATATGCAGTGCAATCCATAGCCAAATTCCAGCAATTTTTCACAGAAATTGACTAGCTGATTTAAATATGGATATGCAAGGGATACAGAATAGCCAAAACAAATCTGGAAAAATAAAAAAGTTGGAGTTCTCACATTTCCTAATTTCAAAACTTACTTAAATCTATAATAATTAAGACAGTGCAGTACTGGCATAAAGGTAGACATACAAATCAATGGAATAGAAATGAGAGGGTAGAAATAAACCCTTACTATTATGGTCAACTGATTTTCAACAACGGTACCAAGACAGTTCAATGGGGAGAGAATAGTCTTTTTGGGAAATGGTGCTGATCCAACTAGATATCCACATGTGAAAAATGAACCTGGACCCCTATGTCACATGTTGTACAAATATTAACTGAAAATGTATCAAAGACCTTAATGTAAGCACTAAATCCATAAAACTCTTAGAAGAAAACAAAGAAGAAAAATCTCATGATCTTGGCTTGGGCAGTGTTTTTTTTAGACATGACACCAAAAGCATAAGCAACAAAAGAAAAAAAAAAAGAGGTAAATTGAGTGTCATACAAATCAAAAACCTTTGTGCTTCAAAAGACACTATCAATTAAGTGAAAAGACAGCCCATGGAATGAAAAAATATTTGCAAATTATATACCTCATAAGAGACTTGGATCTAAAAAATATAAAGAACATTTTCAGCTCAATAATTAAAAGACAAATAACCCTATTTAAAATTGAGCAAAGAATTTGAATATATATTTCTTCAAAGATTTCAAAATGTCTGTTAAAGAAATGAAACGATGATCAAGACCATTAATTATTGGGGTAACCCAAGTCTAAACCAAAATAAGATTCCATTTCATGTCCATTATGATGGCTAAAATATAAAAGATAGACAATAACAAGTTGGGTGAGGATGTGGAGAAAGTGGAACCTTTATACTTAGCTGGGGAGATCTTTAAATGATATCACCACTTTGAAAAATACTTCAAAAGTTCTTCAAAATATTAACCATAGAGCTACCAAATGACCCAGCAGGTGTATTTTAGGTATATACCTGTTAGAGTTTCTTATTTTTGCTGTAACAACTGACCACAAACTTAGTGACATAAAACACTATTTTTTTTTTTATCCATCAGTTCTGTAGGTTAGAAGTCCAACAATTCTCACTGGACTAAAATCTAGGTGTTATTTGGATTATGTTCCTTTCTGGAGGTTCTAGTAGCAAATCCATTTCCTTGCCTTTTCCACCTTCTAGAGACCACCCTGATTCCTTGGCTCATAATACCTTTCCTCCATCTTCAAAGCCAGCAACAACAGGTTGAATTCTTCTCACTTTGTATTACTCTGACCTTTTCTTCTATTTCCTTCTTCTTTTAAGACCCGGTGATTACACTGCAGCCACATGAATAATCCAGGATAATCTTCATATACTGTGGTTTGCTAGTTGACAATCTTAATTCCATCTGCAACTTTAATTTGCTTCTGCCATGTAATAAAATATATTTACTCTGCCTACCACAATCCCAAGAGAATTGAAAACAGAGAAAAGAGAATTGGATACAAAAACCTGCAAAAGAATGTTCATAGCAGAATTATTCATGATAGTCAAAAAGTGGAAGTAACTCAAATGTCCATCAACTGATGAATGGATAAACACAATGTGAAATATTATTCAGATGTGAAAATAAATGAAGCACTGATAATATGCTACAACATGGATATATACCTTGAAAACAAACTAAGTAAAAGAAACCAGTCACAAAAATTCACATATTGTATGACTCTGTTTATACAAAATATCTGGAATAGACCAGACCCCTGAAAGAAGAGGTAGATGAGTGTTTACTAGGTGCTGGAGGGGAGAGGCAGCATTGGGGAGTGACTGTTAGTGGGCAGGGTTTCTTTTTGGGGTGATGAAAATGTTCTGAAATTAGATAGAGTTGTACAACTGTATGAATATACCAGAACCTACCCAATTATACATTTTAAAAGGGTGAGCTTTATGGTATGTGAATTATATCTTAATAAAGCTGTCATTTAAAAATATGGAGCCTTTGAGAAAACTTGCAGACTAGATTAAATTCTGACTGAGGCCCCCAGACATATTCTCAGCAGAGTAACTGAAAACTCTCATTAAAGTTTGCTCTGCAAATGTGCATTTGAATTTGTCATTTTGGTTTGCTTCTGCTCAGGGAAGACGAACCGTGTGACACAGAGTTCAAGAGAATGTGTGTGCAAGTCAGTCTCTTGGTTCAAATCCTAGTTTAGCTGTTGCTAACTCAGTAACTCTGGGCAACTTATTTTATTTTTATCTGTTTCCTTATCTTAAGGAAAGGCTCCATGAAGCTGCTGTGAGGATTAAGTAAAATCCTGTATCTAGAGCATGCATACTCAATGGAGGTGTTATACCCCCAAGGAGATGAAAATCCATCCTCTCGGGGAATAAAAAATATTAGATATTGTAATGGCTTTTGTACCTTCAAAATACAGTTCTACCTGTCAAAATCTTATTCCTTAGTATTTAATTTTATGGGGGGGAGGGAGTGGAATTAGAAAAAAAAAGACTAACAAACACCTTTAGAGCTTCTATCTCATAGCTGATCGGCACAACAGAAGCCCTGGAAAATCGCAGTTGTTTTCCATTATAGTGGAGTCTTCTCCCTCTATTCTCAGTTTGAAACAAATTGCTATGTCAAAGTTACAGGCCAACCAAGGTATTTTGAGTATAAAGAACTTTCTGCCAACAGTCCAAATCCTTTATTTCCAAGAAAGTGCCATTTGATTTGAAAAATAGAAAAAGAAACAAAGAAAACAAAACTTACTCAATTTGTATTGCTCTCAGAGTTTTCCATCACATTGGTGAGCAATTTGGTTCTTTCATCTGAATGATTGACTATGCCGTGTTTATCGCCCCTAAATTGCTCTCCCCCATATTTCAACAAGCTCAGATAAGTGATTGCTGATGAAAATATTGTTCAATTTTATGGCAACATGCAGGGCTGGACCTGAAACAGAGGCAAGTTTGTTTTGTTGCTCTAATTCCTTCTTGCTGTCCTCAGTAGGTCTCCTCTTCCACCCTCTTCAGATCTACTCTGGCTCTCCCTACACCCTCTTCAAGGTCCTCAGGACTCTACCTTTTTTCACCATCCTCCCCTCAGCCCCCACCCTGCAAAATTTATGCTCAAGTTGTAAACTCTAAAAGTATAATGTATGCATCAAACATAAAGTAAGTATTTTAGCAGGATTGTTATACTAGTATGCATTCACAAGTGTAAAGCTAAATCTTTTTGGACATTGTTAGAATCAAAATCTTCACTAACTATTCATTGATAAATTTATTTCTTCAACAACCTTCTTCCAAGAATATTATAGATTTGTTTAAAACTGAATGTAACAAAGCTTGCATCCTTTATGCCATGTTTCATTCAGCAAATATATATTGAACACTAGCCATGTGCCAGGCATTGTTCTAGATGCTAGGGATACAGAGATGAACAAAACAAATGTGACCTTGGTTTTATGGACCTTATGTTCCAGTAGGGAATAAATAGATGAATAAATAAATATCACTCTATGACCAGGTAGTGATAATGCTATTAAAAAATCTAGTTAGGGAGATAGAGAATGACACTGGGTGTTAGGTTCAAATAAGGTATCTCTAAGAAGGTAACATTTGAACAGAAACATAAAAGCAGCAAGGGGCCGTTTAAGGAGATGGTGTTTCAAAAAGAGAGCAGCAAGTGTAAAAGCTCTGAGATGGGGTTATGATGTACCTGGTGAGTCTGAACAACTGTATGGAGGCCAATGTGTGGCTACAGCCCAATATGCATACAAATAAACACATGTGCACACCACATGCACATCATTTCAACTGATGTGAAATCATATTGATATTTTTTGTTTCACTGAGTAGACTCTGTTACTTGGTTCCTTTTAAACTCTCCAATTCCTTTTTTTTGTCCCAGAATAAAGGCTTTGCAAAACCACCAGTTCATTTACACTTTGGAGACTATAGGAAAATTCAATGTCAGATGATGTACACATGTAATTTTAATCTATCCACTTGTAACATATATATTCAACTACTTTGAAAAATCTTTTATTTGCTTTGGGAAGTCTCTCCTCTTTTATTCAATTATTTAGTTACATAATTTATGACTCCTCTATTTGCCCCTTTATTTCCCCCATCTCTTAGAATATAAGCTGTTATATTATTTACCCCAAGCCGTGCCCTAGTTATTCTTGTTCCTTCAGGAGAACAATGGACAGATTTTCTGGGATGATAATGATAAAATGTGTCCATTATAGAGTAAATAATTCACTGCATTATACTAGGTGCTTTAAATCTGTTATTTTATTGTCATAACAATTCAAATTCTACCATTTACACATTAGGAAACAGTCAGCAAAATATTTACTAACTGACCAAGATCAGGGGACAAGTGGGTGGTAGAGCTAGACTATGAATGTTTGAGTCTGAATCAATCCAAAGTGCACACTCTGAACTCTTAAAGGCTTTTTTTTACTTTAAGAGTTCAGGGTTTGCACTTTCGATTGATTCAGACTCAAATATTCATAATTCATCCCTCAGTGGGATGCTAGGAAGTGAAAATGACTGACAAGTCTCACCATCATTGCAATTCCCACACAGCTCGCCCTCTCCCATGCCATTTACAACCAGAAGCTGATGAGTTTTGACTTGGGCATTTCCTCCATAGTTGATCCAGAACAGGATATTCCCAGAGAAATGGAAATAGCGGTTGTGCACACTGTATCAATAGGTCCCACGAGGGCTGGGTGCTTGTACGTCTAAGCAAATAAATTTTCTTTGAGTTTAATTGCTAGGGACAATCAGGAAAAAATAAGTTTGCCTTTAACAATACTTCAGTGATATTTGGAGCATGTATGAGAATGGCAGGAAAATGATCCTCCATCCAGCTGCTCTGAAAATGGCCCTTCTTTCCTTCTTTCTTTCCCTCCCTCCCTCCCCACCTCACTTGGTCCTTCCTCCCTCCGCATCTCCCTCCCTCCCTCCCTTCCTTCCTTCCTTCCTCTCTTCCTCCCTCTGTTAAAATATTTATTGCTTCTTATTATTTTTCTAAGAGTAGTGATTTTTAATAATTTTTATTACATGATAATTAAAATACAATTTATACCAATTGTGCTCAAATCCATGGCTTCATGTACATAGCCATGTAATCACCATCAAAACAATATATAAAACATTTCCATCATCCTGGAGAATCTCCTGACCACCCATTCTAGTCAATTTCCCTCAACTCCTAGATGCAACCACTTTCTTATTTCCATCATCATAAATAGTTTTTGCTATTTCTTGAGATTCAGTATAAATGGAATCACCCAATTTTGTGTGTGACTTCTTTAGCTCCAAACAATGTTTTTGAGACTTACCCGGGATGTTGTCTATGACAGTAGTGTGTTCCTTTTATTGCTGTATATATAGGTATTGATATATTTTATTGTACAAATATTTAACAATTTGTTTATTCATTTTCTTGTTAATGGATATTTGAGTTGTTTCCTGTTTGAGGCACCTTTACTAAAAATATTATGAACATTTTTATACAAGTGATTTTTCAGGACATATTTTTAACAGTTTTATTGAGAAATAATTGACATAAAATCAAGTGCAAGTATTTAAGTTACATAATTATAGATTAATTTTGATTAATGTATACATGCATGAAACCATCACTACAACCAAAATAGTGAACATGACTATCTCCTCAAAAGGTTTCTTTCATTCCCCTTTATAATTTCCTCTTCCCCATCCTGGACTTTCTGCCACTAAGGATTAGTTTGAATTTTCTAGAATAAATAAAGGAGAAATTAGAATATGTCCACTTTTTTATCAGCCTTCTTTCATTAATCCTATTATTTTGAGATTCATCAATATTGTTGTGGGTATAAATTGTTCATGCCTTTTTATTGCAAAGTGTATTCCGTTTTAGGGTTATAACACAAATTGTCTATCTATTAACCTGTTGATGTGCATTTAGGTTTCATCTGTTTTTGGTTATTAAAATATAACTGCTATGCAAATTCAGGTACAAAACTTTGAGTGCACATATGCTTTTATTTCTTCAGGTAAATATATAGGAGTGGAATACTGGGTCATGTGGTAGATGAATGTTTAAATTTTTAAGACAGTGTCAGATTGTTTTTAAAGAACTTTTACCCACTTACATTCCCACTAGACTTGTATGAGAGTTCCAGTTGCTCCACATTCTGGTCAGTATTTGGTGTGGTCAGCCTTTTTAATTTTAGGCATTCTAATAGATGTTTAGTGTAAGTTCACTATAGGTTTAGTTTGAATTCCCCTAAGGGCTAATGATATTGAGCAGCTTTACATTGCTCAGTTGCATGGTGAGGTGTCTGTTGAAATAGTTTTACATTATTTACTTTATTAGAGAAGTTATGGATTTACAGAACAATCATGAATAAAATACAGGATTCCCATGTACTACCCTATTATTAACACCTTGCATTGGTGTGGAACATTTGTTACAATTGATGAAAGCAGATTTTTATAAGTGTATGACTAACTGTAGTTCTTAGTTTTACTTACAGTTTACTGTTTGGATATTGCAGTTCCATGGATTTTATTTTATTTTTATTTTTATTCTGTTACCATATATACAACCTAACATTTTCCCTTGAACAACATTCAGATACATATTTCAGGGCTGTTAATTACATTTACAATGTTGTGCTACCATCACCACAATCCATTACCAAAACATTTCCATTGTTTCAAATAGGAACCCTGTACATTTTAAATCTTAACTTCCCATTCCCTATCCCCACCGTGTACCCTGGTAACCTATATTCTAGATTCTGACTCTATGAGTTTGCTTATTCTAATTATTTTATTTCAGTGAGATCATACAATATTGTATTTTGAGTGTTTTGATTTTGGTTGTTTATTTTCTTATAATAGAGTTTTGAGAGTTCTTTAGTATCATAGATAAAATTCCTTTATAGATATATGATTTGCAAATATTTTCTTCTGGTGTGAGGCTTCTCTTTTCCTTCCCTTAACAATATATTTCAAAGGTCATATTTAAAAATTTTTTAATGGCATCTTATTTTTTACTTTAGTTTATGGATTGTGCTTTTGGTGTCATATCTGAGAAAATTTTGTCTAACCCAAAGTCACAAAGATTTTCATATATGTTTACTTCTAGATGTTTAATAGATTTAGATTGTACATTTAGGACTATAATTCACTTTGGGTTACATGTTGTATATGGTGTGAGGTATGGATTGGAGTTCATTTTTCTTACATTTGGATACCCAGTTATCCTGGGACCATTTGTTGGAAAGCTCTGCATCCACTGAATTGCCATTGCACCTTGGTCACATATAAATTGATGATAAATATGTGGGTCTATTTTTAGACTCTGTTTTGTTTGATTTTTTTTTATTTGTCTATCTTTACAACAATTCTACAATGTTCTGATATAGTAGTTTTATAATAAGTTTAGAAACCAGGTAGTCTTAGTCCACCAACTATATTCTTTTACAAAAATGCTTTGGATATTCAAGATCTTTTGCATTTCTGTGTAAATTTAGGAAACAGCTTGTCAGTTTCTACAGAAAATTTTGCTGAGACATTGATTGGGATTGCAATGAATCTACAGACCAATTGGGGAGAGAATTTACATTTTAATGACTTCGAGTTTTCCAACACATGACTATAGTATAATTTCAATTCATTTAGGTCTTCTTTAACTTCTCTCAGTAAATTTTTGTAGTTGTCAAATGTAGTGTTTTATAGTTTTCAAAGATCTAGAACACTTTTTGTGAGATTAATCCCTAAGAAGTTTATATCTTGTAGAATTGTTAAAGTTTTTAAAATTATCTTTTTTTAATTAAATTCAGTTTTATTGAGATATATTCACATACCATACAATCATCCATGGTGTACAATCAACTGTTCACAATACCATCATATAGTTGTACATTCATCACCCCAATCTATTTTTGAAAATTTTCCTTACACTAGAAAGAATCAGAATAAGAATAAAAAATAAAAGTAAAAAAGAACACCCAAATCATCCTCCCGATCCCATGCTATTTTTTCATTTAGGTTTTGTCCCCATTTTTCTACTCATCCATCCATACACTGGATAAAGGGAGTGCAATCCACAAGGCTTTCACAATCATACTGTCACCCTTTGTAAGCTACATTGTTTTAAAATCATCTTCAAGAGTCAAGGCTACTGGGTTGGAGTTTGGTAGTTTCAGGTATTTACTTCTAGCTATTCCAATACATTAAAACCTAAAAAGTGGTATCTATATAGTGCGTAAGAATGCCCACCAGAGTGACCTCTCAACTCTATTTGAAATCTCTCAGCCACTGAAACTTTTACTTTGTTTCATTTCTCTTTCCCTTTTTGTAACAGAAGGCTTTCTCAATCCTACAGTGGTGGGTAGGGCTCATCCCTGGAATCAGGTCCCACATTGCCAGTGAGATTTATAACCCTGGAAGTTATATTCCATGTAGAGAAGAGGGTAGTGAATTTACCTGCAGAGTTGGCTTAGAGAGAGAGGCCACATCTGGGCAACAAAAAAGGTTCTCTTGGGGTGAAACTTAGGCACAATTATAAACAGGCTTAACCTCTCCTTTGCGGTAATAAACTCATAAGGGCAAGCCCCAAGATCCAAGAACTCAGCCTACGAAATCTGTAGTCTCCAATGCTTGCAAGAATATCAGGAATTCCCCTGGTGGGGAAGTTTAATATTACCACATTTTCCCCCAGTCCTACAAGGGGGCTTTGCAAATACTTATCATTCTCTGATCAGATTACTCTGGGATATATCAGGGCTTTATGCTAACCTGTACAAACCAACAAGATCTCACCCCAAGGTTCCATGTGATTATGTGTTTGAATAAACTGACCATATGAGTTTAATTATATGGTGTACTAAAGGAAATATAGATTTTGCACCAAATAAACATCTCTTCCTTTGGTCTTACTAGATGTTGAAGTTTTAAACACAGACAATATCATCCTTTACCATTTAGTCTGATTTTGTTCATATCTCTAATTGAAGTCTGATCTCTTTTTCAACTTTTCTAACAATTGCTGTATGGGGTAATGCTGACATTCATAGTGCAAAACTCTAACTCTGAGTCTCAGGTGTCACACAGATTCCCAAAGTTACAGGGACTGACTAGGTTATACACAAACAGCTCAGCATCTCGGAATTTAGAAATAACCATTATGACTCATGAAGGGATGTGACTGTTACAAGAGTTTACAATCTTGGAACCTTTATAATGAGTCTTCCCTTGATAACCTGTGTTCTCAGATTCAATTCTCCGAATTTGCACATCATAGCTATTCCATATTAGTGAGGCATTATAAGGTTTGTCTCTTCGATTCTGGCTTATTTCACTCAACCTACTGTCCTCAAGGTCCATTCACCTACTTGCATACTTCACAACTTCATTCCTTATTGCCTCCACTCAATAGTCCATTGTATGTATACCTCACAGTTCACCATTCCATTTATCAGTTGATGTACCCTTGGCCACCTCTATCCATGGAAAATAGTGAATACTATTGCCATAAACACCAGTGTGCAAATGTCCATTCATGCCCCTGCTCTCAGTTCTTCCAAGTGTATACCCAATAACAGGGTTGCAGGACCATATGGCAACCCCATTCTGAGTTTCCTGTGGAACCACCACACTGCCTTCCAGATGGGCTGCACCATTCTGCTTCCCCAGCAACAGAGAATAGGTACATACCTTTCTCCATATTTTCTCCAGCACTTGTATCCCTCTGTTTATTTTTTAAAGTTTTATTTACATACCATACAATCCATCCTAAGTAAACAATCATTGATTCCCAGTATAATCACATAGTTATGCATTCACCACCACAATCTATATGAGTATACTTCCATTTTATCCACAAAGAAAGAGGAAGAGGAGAAAAAAAATGAAGAAAAAAATAAAAAAATAGAAGGAAAGTAAAAACAGAATAAAATACAATGAAAGTGTCAGTCAACAAACACTACCAGGAATCCCATACCACTCCCTTATAGCCTCATCTTATAGAAATTTAGCTTTGGTATATTGCTTTTGTTACAATTAATGGAAGCATCTTACAATGTTACTGTTAACTATAGATTCTAGTTTGCATTGATTGTATTTTTCCCCTGAACCATCCAATTTTCAACACCTTGCAATGTTGACATTCATTTGTTCTCCCTCATGTAAAAACATTCTTATTTTTGTACATTTAATCACCATCGTTGACCACTCTAGGTTTCACTAACTTGTATAATCCCAGTCTTCATCTCCTATCTTTCCTTCTGGTGTCATACATGCCCCTAGCCTTCCTCTTTCAACTGTACTCACACTCATCTTTGTTCAGAGTACTTACAATATTGTGCTACCATCACATAGAATTGTGCTCTCCATTTCTAGATCTACACAATCAATGCTGTTGAACCTTCTGTACTCCTTCAGTATCAAATGCCCAATCTCTAACCTCTTTCTATCTCCTAATAGCCTGTGTTCTCAACTTTAACTCTTGACGTTCACTCATCAATGTTAGTTCATATTAGTGAGACCACACAGTATTTGTCCTTTTGTTTCTGGCTAATTTCACTCAACATAATGCCTGTCATCCACTTTTCCAGGAGCCCTGGTTCCTTAAACTGGAGAATGATATTAGAAACCAAGATCTAGTGCTGGGTATGCCCATTGCTATTGGTATGTCATTCCTTCTAGGCCTTCCCAGCTAAAAGAGCAAGGAAATATATGTGTGATACTAATTTATGTATATGCAAATATCTATAAATATTTCTATATGTAGCATCTGTAACTGTATTAAGCTAAACATGAGTTCATACTAATGGCTGCAATGTTAATTCATTACCTCACTTTAGCCTGCACTGAGGGCTCTTAACATGAGAAAGGGAGATAAATGCTCTCTGCAGCATAAAGGCATTTTCTCATGATTACAGGGAATGACTAGTCTACAACACCAATCTCTCAACATCCAGAGTAATATACTTTTCTCTAAGCCTCACCAGGTTGCTTCAGTCAGGACAGGCTATGCTATATTGTGCAAACAAACAAACAAAAAAAAATTGCAAAATTTCAGTGGCTTAGTATATCAAATACTTATCACTAATTTTACATTTGCAAATGGGGACTGAGGGGAGGGCTCTTCTCTTGGGAGGAGGCTACATTTTGACACATGCTTCAAGAATCACAAGAAAGAACATGGCAATTTGAGCACTGGCACTTAGAGTTTACACCTGGGAGTGATAAGTCTCTTCCACTAATATGTTATTGACCAAAACAAGCAAAAGAGACTTCCCTAACTTTAAAGAGAGTAGGGAAGTGCAATCCTACTAAAATGCTTGGAAGGTACAAAACTAGAGTTTTTGTAAACATACTTAAAAATTGTCAATGAAGGTCAAGGCTTTACCTTTTTGTTGCTGTTGTTTCACTTTAGACTTTTATATTGTCCTGAGAGATTTGCCTTCCTGTCATTACATTGAGCAAGCCTTATTTGGACCTATACACTGAGATGTTCAATCTTCTATTACTGCTTTGTCTCAGTACCTAAAAAGAAAACAAACATTTGTTCTTGCTCTCCTGGTACTTCCTGGCTAAACATTAAAAATGCAAAATGAAATTGCTATAGTCATTTTATTCTCTTATACCTTACTTACTAAACGGACTTAAGAACGAGAAAACATTATGCATTTATCTCTTGGCAATTATTTGAAAATGGATCTTCTCTCTTCACTCCCTCCCTTTTTCTATTATATGACATTCATAGCTTGAGGGAGCCTATACTACACAAACTTTCTGTGGGCATTCAATAGATACTTCTCAGAGAACAGCATCCTGTATTGACACCACAGAAAATCAGAGTAAATCAGAATAAAGGAAAAAAGTAAAGAAGGAAGTGATATTTGAGATCTCCTACCTTGCCTTTTGTTGGTGTTCCATTCTTGGGTTCTCTTCCCACAGGGTCCAAAGTTGCTCTACTATCTACTAATGATATAATTTAATGTAATCTAATATCTACTAATGGTGTAACATTCCCAGAAGTTTTTGCATGTTGAAAGGAATGCTAGGATAACTAAAACTCTTTAAGACAAACCATTATGATTCTCTAACAACTTGATTTCAGACTTCATAAAGAGGCCAATGGCTATTCTATCATGTGGACAATTTGTCTGCTGCAGCAGGCAATGATACAAACAGGAGTCCTCAGGGAAGTGGTCGGTTGACTTTGCAGAGCATTTCCACAGAGCACAAGGGGAATGCAATGGTGAGACTTTGGTCCTTGGGCTTTGTGACCCAACATTAAATCTGATAATATACCCAGAGATCATGGATTTCCAGGAGACTGAGAACCATTAAGCAACCTCAAACAAGATGTATATAGAAAACTCAAAATAATAACTTATTAAGAAATAGTGTATTAAGCAGACATGTATTTCCCCTTCACAGATCAGGGTATTGTATCTTATTGGCAAATCTACATAGAGGATCAATTTGTAACACCCCCAAGAGGAATAGAGATTTTAATAGCTGATGCCGTATCACTGAAGTTTATGGCAGAGATGAATCTACTATTTTGTTATGTATGCATGAGTTAGGGCATACATATCTGGATCCCTTGAATGGTTGTCTTGAGACACAACATTTTTATGTTTGTGTGAGTGATTTCTTTTTAATTAAGCTGGGAAAATGTTAGTAATAATAATTATAGTAGTAGTAGTAAATAATACATTACATTTATTGAATATTTAATATGTTTCACATACTGTTCTATGTGCTTTACCTGTATTAACTCATGTAATTCTCATAATGACCTCATGAGAAAACTGAGGCACAGAGAAACTTAATTTTGCCATGGTTGTACAGGAGCTAGAACTGAAATCCAGGAAGTCTGTCTCTAAAGCCTATGACCATAACCACTATGTGTCAATCAGATTATAGTTCAAATTTTGGTCTAGGAGCCTTTTAAGATAACTTTGCATTTTTTCTAATTGACGGTAACTGATTTTCTAGTTTAGCTCTCAGGAATTCCCAGGAGTTGTTCCCAGGTTCATTGGAGGTTATTTCTAGTGGCCACTATATATTCCCAGACCTGTATGTGGTCTTCATATTGAAAGGGATTCAAATTACATTGATTCTGCCCTTATTATATAGCAGTCTGGCCATTTTTCCTTTTAGCTTTTAGTGTTTCTTCTAGTTAACTATCAAGAATTTAGTCACTCCTAGATTTCCTCTGTCTGGTAAGAGATTCCAGTAACATTTCACAAAGGGTCTAAGCCATGGCTGGACAAATAAAGCAGGCTCCCATAGGATCTAGAGCAAGGGCTAATTAGGGAGTCAAGCCCATAAAGATGTCTCAAAGAAGGATGATTGACTTTCAAGGAAATAAAAGTTCATGCTTTTTTCCAAGGAGGTTTATAAGCCCCTGGACCACTGTAGAAAATTGTACAGGAAGCAATTATTAGCCTTAGGCTGGAAAGTGACTGAAAACACCCTATTTAGGCCCAATTTCTTTTTAGCACAACTCCAGTGTTCACTGGATGGAAACATTATACAAATAGGGGACAATATCTGCCTCCCACATGTATTGTCTGAAATGTTTACATTTGTGGACGTGGATTTTAAACTTTGTAGGTCATGGATCCACTTGAGAATCTGAGGAAAGTTAGGATCTGTCTCCCTCTAAAAGGCACAAGGGCATATACCTAAACACACATGCACATAGTGCTCTCTATACACATCCAGGGGCTTGCAGCCCAAGTCGAGAACCTTGTGATTGAGTGTCCAAGCCCCTGAGACCAATGAAAACACAAAAACACCAGGAATGGAGTGAGACATAAGCTTTATTATAGGGACTTACAGCAGTGAAGCAAGAAGTCAGTCAAGCTGCTCTCACAGCAGCCGGTTCAGAGCTCAGTGTGAAAAGTACTCTGCAATTAGGCAGGAATCAGCAAGACCAGTTAGAGAGGCCCGAAACAATGGCATTCCAGTGGGTATGCGGTAAAGGGGTCTTGTAACATTTGGATTAGCTAAATGCTAGGAAGGGAGTAACAATATCAGTTCTGAGAACTGGTGGACCTTGGAAAGGCTTAGTTAATACAGGAGGGAGAAGTGACCATCTGTACGCTCCCTCCCTTTGAGGGGGGCTGGTTACATTTTGATTAACTACTCTGGGTCATGCAGGCTGCTGTGTGCTTAAGTTTCACAGAATTCTAGGGAAAGTTCCAGGCTCTGGGCTCCCACACTGAGATATTTTCCTTTGTATGAAAACTTGACTGTTTCTAGAAATAGGGCTTTTAAAATGTAACCCCCCCATACAATGAGGAATACATAAAAGAATATTTTACTTATAAATGGCTTTATTAGAGAATGACAAACCAGGCACTGCTTGATTCTGAAGGATAATTTTGGGGGGAAGAGAAGCCCTACAAGGAAGAATAGATCAGAGTCAAAGGGATGCTACCTATAATCAGACCTAGGTGGGATTGTGGTCAGCACAGATGGCCAGGGACAGGCAGAGCAGGGGCATCTAAACCAGATTGTCTCTCTTGGCTTCCTTGTCTTTCCAACTAGCCTTGGCACTCACGGAGATCAGCTGTGTTTCATTGTTCCTAAGACAAGAGACTGATTCTGTGTCTGGTGCACTGTAATCCTCACAACAGTTCCATGAGAAATAATTTGCATTTTACAGATAATAAATTGAGTCCTATAAAGTTTAAGTGGCCTGCCCAAGGTTACCTAGCTAGTAAATTGCAAAGCTGCAATCCAACCTTGGTGTTGCTTGTAATCAACTTGTAAGTAGGCTCTGCAGAGCTTAGAGAACTTGACTCAAGTAAGAACTGTTACACTCAGTCTACAATGAAGCATGATACGCAAGTACCTGCTGTTTGTATGGGACTGTACTACATCCCATGTGTGAACTATGCAAGAAGTTGAACAGATGGCATAATCCTTCCTCTCATGGAATTTTCAGGCTAGATAGAAAGACAAGATGACACACACGAAGTTAGAGTAATGATTTTTCAGAAAGTGGTGTGTGGCCTCTGTGATGGACCATGAATTTTTTCAAAACTATATGCAAATTGTTCTAGCACTACAGTAAAAGATATGCAATTCCATACATTTTCATTTTCACATATGGCTAAGAGCTAAGAGTTATCAAAATTAACATTCATAAATGAAAATGAGCACAGTAGCAGAGTTCCTGAGACCCTTATTCAGTTTTCTACACAGAAGCCTAGCTGACATTAAATGTCTGGCACTATATGCAAAGCTTCTAAAAGACATACACACCTATAGAGATTTGGATTTTTCTATTTTCAGTAAGGACTCTTTGAAATGATTACATCAGTTTTGATGAGCTAATTATGGTGTTCAATCACTGCTATTTTTTCTTTTAAATTATAAATATATATTAGTTTAGCTTTATTATTATCAGTTCGGTTTTTGAATAATATTAGTTTAAAACCAAAATGCATAGATATTAATGTTTGCCTTAGCAGTATTTGCCTGTAATTTTGCAATTAAGAGCACATCCATATTATTGTTCAAATATTAATCACCATCCCCACATTGCCAATGTATAAATAATCCACTGAAATATTTGGGTACAGTGGCATGTCATCATTTTTGTATTCTTTCCCACATAAATTTAGATCACGTTGGTAATCCTCTTTTCCCCCACTGTAACTGCAGTTGGGCCATGAGCAAAAAATATTTGGTAACTGTTTATTTGAAAATGTGAAACAATGTGCATATAAATAATAAATGTTAGACTTAAATGTATATATGGTGATCAGATCAATGTAGATTATATCTGTCTGAGATGGTTTCACTGAGGCACTCAAGTTTGAGTACTTGGCATTTATAAATAGGCTGATTGATTGATTAACTGGCTTGAACTGGACCTTGCTAGAAGGTTATAAATTTCCTGACTCCAGTGGAAAGAGAAAGCACTTAAATCTATGGTGGTAGCATAAGCAAAGGGTTTGTTGGAACAAGTGGGGTGTCTGTGAAATAGTGTGAGGATGAGTTCCCCAAGAGTGAAAAGTAGTTATTGGAGGGTTTTGAAGAGAGGATTAGATGGGCAGGGAGGGACCATGATGTGAAGGGTTTTAGAGGCCAGGAAGAGCCATTTCAAAGGGCTATGCTACCTTCCACAGGAGTATCTTTTAAACATCACTTTTTATCATTCTTGTTTCTCTTGCTGGACCTATGATAGCTATCTCAGAGCCTGTATTTGTGAAGGGGGGCTGTTTTGGTAGGTTGAGCCTTCTTGTAGCATTGGCTCATTTAGGAAGAAAATGATCCTTGGAGGAATTGAGCAGGCATATCACAGCTAATCTAAGAGCTCAGCAGAAATTCAGAAGAGATCTTGGCACTAGCTGAATGAATCTAAGCTCCAGGTATCAGTTTTGTAATCCTTCTATTCCAGTGGAGCTAAGCTCCATCAGAAAACAGTCACTCTGCTGAGGAAACTGCTAAATTTTCAAGTTTTTGCTAGAATCAAATTTTGGCAAATCTTTTTTTTGTGAACTTCAAATTCCAATGTGGATTTAGTGTGACTATCCTGTTTAATTTGTTGGAATGAATATGCTGTTAATACGGCTGAGATCAATTTATTTATTTTTATGAAATACTTTTGAAATTTTATAACATATAAAGTAATATGAGATATAAAAAATTTAAAAAAAACCTATGCACATACCCTCAAGCCCAAGAAATAGAATATTATTAACAAAACTAACAAATTACCCTTTGATCCCCTTCCCAATTGCATCTCTTTCTCCTCTATAGTTAAATTTTATTTTAAAGTTTCCGCTTATTATTTCCTTGATTTTCTTCATTGTTTTGCTAAACATGTATGTGTGCCTAAAATATATCAATTGGCTTTGTATGTTTGGGGGCCTTTTAAATGATTTCATACTGTATGATTTCTTTTATGACTTTTTCTTCACAAAATTTATACATGGAAGAATCATTCTTGTTAATACATATTGCTCAAATTTATTTGTTTTTTTACTGCTTCATATTGTTTTTATGTATGAATATGGATACACCATGATATATTTATTCATTTTATTGTTAATGGACATTTGGATTGTTTCTGGGTTTTTGTTGTTTGTTGTTCATGTTGTTGTGGGGTTTTTTTGTTTGTTTGTTTTTTCCTTTAGAACCCATGCCATGGATGTCCTGTGCAATGGACAGGTTTTCTTGGTACATAACTAAGAATATCACTGCTGGGGAGAGTGCCTGTCATTTGGCTCTCCTCTCCCAAAAACAATCTCCTGTGTCTCACTGTCCACTAGGAAGCCATGTGAGAATATTGGGAATGCCCAGCCCAAACTATTGAAAACACAATTTAAAAGTAGCTGTCTACAGATGACAAGAAGCAGCCGCATTTTCAGAAGCATTAAAATAGAAGACTATTGAGATGATATCATTTAAGGGATGCTAAGCAAGGGCAGGCCTTATCTAACTGGAATTTCACGCTTAAAGATTCTTTCCTTTGTGTTAGGCAGCACCATTGATTTTCCTTTTAGGTTGAGAGCACTATAAGGCCATTTTAATAGGGAGCCTCGTACCAAGTTGTATTAGTCAGGGTTCTCTAGGGAAACAGAGCCAGCAGGAGACATCTGTAAATAGTGTAAGATTTATGAAAGTGTCTCACACAACTGTGGCGATGCACAAGTCCAAATTCCATAGGGCAAGCTGCAAGCTGGCAACTCTGATTAGGGTTTTTGATGAATTCCCTAGGAGGAGCTGTTTGGCTGAGGTAGCGGCGAAAGTTCTCTCTTCTGACTGCTAAAGTTATCACTTCTCCTTTTAAAGCCTTCAGCTGATTGTATTAAAAATCTCTCATTGCTAAAGACACTTTCCTTAGTTGATTGTAGATGTGATCAGTCATGGATGCAATCAACTTACTGATGATTTAAGTCCATGAAATGTCCTCACAGTAACAGGCCATTGCTTTGCTTGACCAGACAACTGGGCACCACTACCTGGCCAAGTTGACACCTGAACCTAACCATCACAGTTCATCCCTTGTCAACTTGGCAGCTATACACATCACCTTAAACCATACTTAATTTCTAAATAAAAAACAATAACATATATTTTTCACCTAGCAATACTCAATCTTTTCTGCATATGACTGGAAATGCACTACACCTCTCCAGGATAGGGTGCAAGTCCCTGGGTAATATTCGCTCTTAAATTTGATATCCTATACCTTAACTACTATGACATGAACAATACAATGTATTTCATATGATAAGGGGATAAGATAGAGAAGAAAACAAAGATATTTCCTTTATGTACAAATACAAACATAACAAAACATGGACGAAATATTCATACCATTACAGTCCTCATTTCTGAAACTGGTCATGTGGTCATAGTTCATATTTCTCACTCCTTCCAATACCCATTCTATGTTCCCTGGCTGTGGTTCTTTGCTTGGTGCAGTGACCCAAACCTTCATTCATGAAGCTTCTGGGCGCATGGGTGGTGCCATGGCAGAAAAGACTTCAACTCTCAGGGAGAGAAGGGAGAGAAAAGAAGAGACACATGGTGAAAGGCTTTGGAACAAAAAACATACTATATTTGGCTTTTAAATGATTGTTAGGATTATACCTGTAAGAAGATTATCAGTGATAAAACCTTGCCAGTAAAGACACAGACACACAGGAATATTTGAGGCTGGAATACAAGGTGTAAGGTGAGACTCAATCCAACAAGTTGCAGTTCAATTCCTATCATGAGCCACACAGTGCTCACCTAGAAAGACTGTTTTTAAATGCGGGAAGGAGGGAGATGGAAAAAAGACTGTGATGTTCTAAAAAAGGATTTCGAAGCTTGTTGTAATCAAAATAGAGTAGATGGCCTCTGAAAATTTTAAATTAGTCCAGTGATATGTCTGGATATCTGCTTTAGAAAGATATCTCTGGACTTCTGATACCAACATTATGGTAAACTCAATATTTTAATATTAAAAACTTCCCAGTTTAAGCCATTTATGTATGCTGGATGAAAATATGACATTCTTTTAAATGAAGAGCTGAGCTGTAAAAATATAGGAAAATACCTGCGATTAGAAGAAAGGAGCTGAAAAACATAGAGGAAAGCTATTGATTTGCAAAGCTGCTCTGGAGACAGTTGGCAATTTCTATAAATAAGAGGCTTGCGGGTGAAGTTCCTCTTGGGACAGGAAATATGGACCTTGCAAGAAAGGATTTGGAACTAAACTCTTTGCCTGTCTGGTACTCCCCCTCCAAATCAAACCAGGACCTGGAAGCACTAAATCATCAGGAAAAGGAGAATACAAGCAAATATTTCTGTCTTGGACTGAGTTCTAAGGGGGGAAAGTTTGCCACTGATCTTCAAAATCAGTTTCTACTTTATGGATTTCCAGTTCATGTTTGCACTACCTGCATGGTTTGAGAAACCTCAACATGGTGCCTGTGGTACCTTTTAGGAGCAAATACAAAGGAAAATAGCTTCACACAAGTTCTGAAAACACTTTTCACAGGATTCCCATAGATAAAGCCCTACTGAACATGAACTCATACTCCTTAGTTAACAAAATTTACAAGGCAAAAAGCCACCATGAGTGTGAGTAAGCAGGCAAAATAGGGAGAAATATCAGATGGTTAAGAACTTCAGACAATACAGTCATCAAATGCACATGATAAAATAAGTATGTTTAAAATATTTAAACAAATTATACATAGAATTAAAAACATGAGGAATGAAAAGCTGCAATCCAAAACAACTGGGTAGATTAAAAATGGGAATAAATTGAACTTCCAGAAAAAACATATTATTTTTGAAATGAAATTTCAAATTTTTGAAATGAAAATCTCGGTGGACAACTTAAACAATAGATTAGTCAGAGTTGAAAAGAAAATGACTTAAATACAGGACACAATATAGGGAAACAAGGTAATGGTAAATGTAGCAGACAAGTTAAGAAACTATGACATTAATCACTCTAATGCATGACTAACTGGAGTACCAGAAGACAAGACATTAGAGAAGAAGCACAAGTCAATATTCAAAGAGAGAATGGCTAAATATTTTCCCAAATTATCAAAGGCAATTCTTCCCTCACCCAAGAAAGCCTAATTTACTTGTTTGTCTTTGCTATGGACAGATTTTTTTTAGCTTTTCTAGTCCACCATTTCCTTGCCTGTAGTGGTTTGAGGGTCTTGATTTCTTTTCTTTAAATTCAATTTTATTGAGATACATTCGCATACCAGATAATCATCCAAAGTATACAATTAATGGCTCACAGAATCATCATATAGTTGTGCATTCATCACCACAATCAATTTTTGAACATTTGCATTACTCCAAAAAATTAAAATAAGAATAAATAAAAATGAAAAAGAACACCCAAAATATCCCATACCCCTACCCACCCCCAATTATTTATTTATTTTTTGTCTTTATTTTCTTACTTATCTGTCCATACACTGGACAAAGGGAGTGTCAGTTGCAAGGTTTTCACAATTAAACATTCACACCGTAAAAGCTGTATAGTTATACAATCATCTTCAAGAATCAAGGCTACTAGATTACAGCACAACAATTTCAGGTATTTGAGGGTCTTGACTTCTGTGGGGGGTTTTGTTTTAGCTCCTAATTATATGGACCCAAGACCTTGTAGCCCAAACCTCACCGTTTGCTGGGATTAGCGAGTACTAGTGTAGGCAAGGGTTTAACATCAACATATAATTTTGGTCATCAATATTTTGTACAATCATTTTACATTCTGTTGGTAGATTTTGTTCTCTTTTAAAATTTTTTTCTTAACATAAGTGCTTGACTTTATGTTCAACTTTTTATCATTTCAAAAATTAAACAGTTAAAACTATAAATTTCCACACATTTACAGCTTTAACATCATTCTACCTGATTTTCTTTCTTGTAGGGGTGTTTACCAACATATTATTTCCTTTCATGTTCAAAGTTTTTACTTAAAGTATGATATAACATAGAAAAGGACAAAAATTCTAAGTAAACAGTTTGAAGCATTTAAAGTGGTAAACAAATCCAAATAACCCACCACCCATATCAAAAAATAAAATTTATGACTCTCCTGAAGCCTCCTCTTGCCTCCACTGCAAAGGTTAGCACCACAGATATTAACTATTCTGACTTCAATGTTGGTAGAAATATTCATAAATAGACCTATATAAATTGTGCCCTTTTGTGTTAGGCTTCTTTCACTCAACATTAAGATTTTACAATACATCCACATTGTGGCATTCTGTAGTAGTTCAATAAATTTTCATTGCTATATAATTTCCATTATATGTTCATGTAATATATTTATTCCATATATACTGAACTCCTCTCCACAAATTGGAATGTATTGTTTTACTTATATCACAATTTATATATCCATCCTATTGTTAATTAGGGTTGTTTCCAATTTGGGGCTATAAGGAAAATGCCATTATGAACAATTATTGATCATTGGCAAACTTTTGGATGCATTTTCTTGAGTAGGTATTAGACAATGGATTTAATGGGTAACAACTTTTCAACTTTAGTAGATCTTCCCAAACTGTTTTCCAAAGTGTTTGTACAAACTTATATCTCCCACCATCAGAATATGAGGGCTCCTGCTACTCTACGTCTTTTACAGCACTTGTTTTTTGTTGTTGTTTTCGTCTTTTTCAGTTTAGTCTTTCTGGTAGTGAAACCTCATGGTGGTTTTAGTTTGCATTTTCCTAATGACTCATGAGGTGGGCATCTTTTTATACGTTAATTGGTCATGCATATGATTTTACCTATTTGATTGGTTACTGTTAGAGGTTGAATTATGACCCCTACAAAGACATTCAAGTCCTAACCCCTGTCCTGTGGGTGTGGACTCATTGGTAAATGGGATCTTCAAATATCCTGTTTATATGGGGCCAACTTGAGTCAGGGTGAGGCTTCATCCATATAACTGGAGTCCTTATTAGTGTAGGAAATTCAAACGTGGTCAGACAGTACACCAGAGAAGGAGACAGAGATCGCCAAGTGATGGAAGCAGAGATGTATTTACAAGTCATGGAATGCCAGCAAGCTACCACTCACTACAACCTCTGGGAGAAAATGTGGCCTGCCAATAGCTTGATGTTGCACTTGTAACCTCAAAAATCGTGAGCCAGTAAATTCAGTTGTATGAGTTAACCGTCTGTGGTATTAGTTAGCCTTGGCAAACTAAAACATGTAGCATTCTCTCATTGATATGAAGGGATTTGTTATATATTCTAAGTGAATCTTTTGTCAGCTATACATGCCAAATATCCCATTGTGTAGCTTGCTTTTTCACTCTGTTAATGGTTTCCTATGGTAAACAGAAGTTCTTAATCCTTCTGTTCCTGTTTGGCTAGGGATTTGAAACTTTATCTTTTTCTAGGGTTTGAGGCTTTACTGATTTGCCTTCCATATTTAGATCTATGATGCATCTTGAATTGTTTTTTGTATGATGTGAGGTAAAAGCAGTAGTGTGCTGAAACTGGCTATTAAAAGAGTAGATTATTAACATTCAGGACTTTTGCAAGCCAGTTGTCATGGTTAAATCATTGATAACCTGAATTTAGCCAAGGTAAATGTATTTACACCACAAAATTGCCAAACGCCACAAATCAGGAGTCAGGGTATTTGTGTGCGTGTGTGTGTGTGTGTTGTGTGTGTGTGTGTGTGTGTTATAATATACATATGTATGCAATACATACCTTTGGGGAGAGTCAGTTTACTAGCATGCAACTGGGTAAAAGTCAAGATATTTATTTTTCATATGAGTATCAAATTGGTGCACCAACATTTATTGAAAAGATGATTTTTTACCCCATTTCAAAGTTAAGTTTTGTTTTCTACGAATTATTCCATTTCACCTAAATTTTCAAGCTTCTTGGTATAAAGTTATTTGTGAAATGATCTTATCTTTCTGACCTCTGAGGTTATGTAATGAACCCCCTTACTATTCCAAGTATTGGTAATTTTTATATTCCTTTTTCGTGATTATTCTTGCTATGCAGTTTATTAGTTTTACTCCTCTTTCCAAATAACTAGTTTGATGATTCTATGTCTAATGATTTTGTTTTCTATTTAGTTAATTTCTAATCCCCTATTTTAAAACTTTCCTTCCTGCATTATTTGAGGTTTTTTGATGTTTTTATTATTACTTCTTTAAATGAATATTTTGACAGTTGCATTTAGCATTTCTTATTTTTCAAATATACACAATTAATGCCATGAATTTCCCTGAAAACCCAACTTTAATTCTATCCTACAAATTTCAAAGGTAATACTTTAATTTAAAATAAGTTATAAATTTTATAGAGGTTTTTTTCTTCTACCAAAGGATTCTTCAGTAATGTACAGATTGTTTTAAATATTTGACAATATTCTAGTTTAATTTTTTCTATTAATTTCTAGCTTGATTTTACAATTCCAAGAAGTTAGTCTCTTTAAAATTTAAATTTAAAAATTTGTTAAGAATAGTTTTATGTGTGGGTTTATAGAACTTTTGGTAGATGAGCCATGTGCAATTGAAAAAAACGTGGACTCTCCAGTTGTCGTTGTTGTTGTTTCTCCAGTACGTCAAATTTATCAGGTTCACCAAATTTTCTAATTACTGATTGATTTTTTGCTTACTTTCTATTAGTTTTTTCAGAAAAACTACTAAAACCTTTCACTATAATTATGATTTTTTCTCCTTTTAGTTACATTAATTTTCTTTATATATTTTGAGGCTATGTTCTTAAGACCATGTAATTTTAGGTTTTTATATCTGCTTTGTGGATTTATTCTTTTTTTTAATTTCATTTTGAAATAAATTCAAACTTAAAGGTACAGTTGCAAAAACAATACAAACCCATACAGAACTCCAGAATACACTAACCCCCCTCCCCCATACCCTGATCCACCATCTTTAACTTCCTGTCATACCACCATTTCTTTCTTTCCCTCCCTTCCTCTCTGTCATCCGTCATCTATTTCTCTGTCTTCTGAACATATGACAGCAAGCTGCACACATCCTTGAACAAACAATATAATTCACATATACAATTCCCATGAACAAGAGCATTCTTTTATGCAATCCCATTAAGCACAGCTAAGAAGTTCAAGGAATTCAATACTGATACAAAGCTTACATTCTATATTTCATTTTTTTTTTCTTATGTCCCAACTGTGTCCCTTTGAGCCTCCTCTCCTCCATCCTCAGATCCCAGATCCCATCCAGGATCATCCTTGGCATTTAATTGTCATTATCTATTTAGACTCTCTTTTTTTTTTTTTTTTCAATTGTGGAAACATATATACAGCCTAAATCTTCCCATTCCACACCCTCCCTAGCATTCCATTAGTGGGATTAATCACATTTAGAATGTTGCAATGCTATCACCTTCCCACCATCCATTACTAGAAATTTCCCTTCACCCCAAACAGCAACACTATGCTAATTTCTTAACTCCCCATTGCCCCTTCCCCCACTTCTCATAACCCATACTCTACTTTTCATCTCTATGGTCATTTTCTCTGATACTTTGTTTTTACTGTGGGGCTTAAATTTAACATCTTAAATCTATAACAATCTTGTTTTTCTTTGATACCAACTTAACTTCAGTAGGACACGTAAACCATGGTCCTATACAACTCTATTCCCCCACCTTTATGTAGTTTTTGTCAAAAATTACATATTTTACATAGAGTCCAAAACCACTGATTTATCATTACAATTTATGTATTTTAGATTCTGTAGGAAGTAAATAGTGGAATTACAAATCAAAAATACAATACTATTGGTATTTATATTTACCATGTGATCTTTACTGGAAATCTTTATTTCTTCAGGTGGTTTCAGTCAATTGTTTAGTGTCCCTTCCTTTCAGCCTGCACAATTCCCTTTAGCATTTTCTCATAGGACTGATCTACTGGTGATGAAGTTCCTCAGCTTTTGATTATCTGGGAATGTTTTCATCTCCCCCTCATTTTTACCCTCCAGTTATTTGTGAATTTTCTAAGTCTCTGATGGTCATCAACTTATACCTGTACTCCACTGTGGTCAGAGAACATGCCCCGAATAAATTCAATTTTTCTTTTTAAAATTTATTGAGGCTCGTTTCATGTCCCAGCACATGGTCCACTCTGAAGAAAGATCTGTGATCACTAGAGAAGAATGTGCGTCCTGGTGACTTGGGATGCGATGTTCCACACATATCCATCAAATTTCTTTATATCTCTCTCTCCTTTCTTTGTTTCTCTGTTGGTAGGGATCCCTTTAGTATCTGAAGTAGGGCAGGTCTTTTATTAGCAAAATCTCTCAGCATTTGTTTGTCTGTGAAAAATTTAAGCTCTCCCTCAAATTTGAAGGAGAGTTTTGCTGGATAAAGTATTCTTGGTTGGAAATTTTTCTCTCTCAGAATTTTAAATATGTCATGCCACTGCCTTCTTGCCTCCATGGTGGCTGCTGAGTAGTCACTACTTAGTCTTATGTTGTTTCCTTTGTATGTGGTGAATTGCTTTTCTATTGCTGCTTTCAGAACTTGCTCCTTCTCCTCAGTATTTGAGAGTCTGATCAGAATATGTCTTGGAGTGGGTTTATTTGGATTTATTCTATTTGGAGTTCTCTGGGCATGTATGCTTTGTGTATTTATATTGTGTAGAAGGTTTGGGAAGTTTTCCCCCAAAATTTCTTTGAATACTCTTTCTAGACCTTTACCCTTCTCTTCCCCTTCTGGGACACCAATGAGTCTTAAATTTGGATGTTTTATTTTATCTATCATATCCCTGAGATCCATTTCAATATTTTTATTTTTTCCCCATTCTTTCTTTTGTTCTTTCATTTTCCATTCTGTGGTCCTCAAGGATGCTGAGTTGCTGTTCAACTTCCTCTAATCTTGTAGTATGAGTATCCAGAGTCTTTTTAATTTGGCCAACAGTTTCTTTTATTTCCATAAGATCTTCTATTTTTTTTATGTACTCTTGCAATTTCTTCTTTATGCTCTTCTAGGGACTTCTTTATGTCCTTTATATACTGGGCCATGCTCTCACTGTTTGTCTTTAGTTCTTTGATAAATTGCACTAAGTACTGTGTCTCTTCTGATCTTTTGATTTGGGTATTTGGATTTGGGTTCTCCATATCATCTGATTTTGTCATATGCTTTAAGATTTTCTGTTGTTTTTGGCTCTTCGCATTTGCTTTACTTGATAGTGTTCTTTCAGGATATAAAAATACCAGTCTCTAATTTGACAGATCTACAGCTTGGTGGCATACACTTTCTCTAATTAACCAGCATATGGTGTCCACAAGTCACCTATTTCCCTCAAGTCAGTTCTCCCCAACTTTGTCTTTGTGGTGTGTGGGGATCTGATTCTTGTGGGGTTCAATTGGTGCACTAAGTTTAGGTGTGTTGTTGGTGATGTCTGCCCTGAATGTGGGGCATGTGTCTGGGTGGTTAAGGAGGCAGGACAACTTTAATAATCAAACCTCCCAGGTGTTCCTGGAGATTTAAGGCTGTTGCAAGAGACTAAGCTTTCATTTCAGTCTTGCCACAGATTGTCTCTGACACTGATCCACAAGTCCTTGGTATTGGTATAGGGTCCCTGGGATTTCTGAGCGGGCCCCCCTTCTCAGCCATGCTCTTCCAGGACCTCTGCTGAGGGAAGGCTGTGCCATATCACAAGTGTGCTCCAGCCCTCCAGGGAAGCCCTGGACCTCTGGGCCATGCAGAGGCATTCCCAGCCTGCTTTAAAGATGGTTGAATGGGCTGTGCTAATTTCCCCCTTTTTGCACAGCTCTGCCTTCCCAGCTCCAGGACAATTAGCTGTGGATGCACTAAAGGCCACTGTCCACTGTCCACTCCCCATCACACTGGGACCCTTGGCGTGGCTCTGGGCTATAGCTCCAGCCCCAGGTAGGAGCATCCCCAGACTGTGAAGGAGATGGCTGCAAGGGGCATGGTTTCTTTCTCCTTTTGCTCTCCTCTGTCCCCTGGCCCCAAGACAATCAGCAGTGGGCTATCCCTCACACCAGACACCAAGACATTAGCCCAGCATGCTCCTGCCATGCTTCACTGCACGGTTCTCACCGTTGTAACTGCAGCTGCTCCCAGTTTTGTTTTTCATTTTTTTTTAAAGAAGTAGTCTGTCTCCAAACACCAACCCATGGTTTCCCCACACTGCAGTGTGGCCACTGGACTTTCAGCTGGCTCACTCACTCATTTCAGAATGCAGACTCCTGGTTTCACCAAATGCACAGTCCCTGTGGATTTAGCAGTCCTTGTTCTGCTGGTGCATCACTGGAAGTGGTGATCTGGGTTACTTTCCGGCTTTTATCTAGTATTTTTCATGAAGGTGTTTTTTTTCCTGTCTCACCTAGCCACCATCTTAGGTTCTACCTGGATTTATTCTTATTATGAACTATCCCACTTTTCTCCAGCCATGCTGCTTCTTTTAATGTCTACTTTGTTTCACATTGGTATAGATATGCAAAATTTTTTGTTTGTTTAGCATTTTGGTGGTATTTTATGTTTTTGTACTTCAAATTTTATACATCCTTATACATTAGTTGTCTCCATTTTGAAGCATATAGTTGAATTCTTTTTTATAAAATTTGATTCAGTAATATTCAAATATTATAGCATTTAATGTTTGCATTTAATCTAATTTTTCAGATGGTTTGGTATATATGTCAGTTTGAAACTATTATGGACCTCAGAAGAGCCATGATCTTTTAACCAATCTTTTTGGGTGAAACTTTTCATTGAGTGTTTCCATGGAGATGTGACTCAATCAACTGTGGGTGAGACCTTTGATTAAATTACTTTCACGGGGGTGTAAAACCTGCCCATTTGGGGTGGATCTTGATTAGTTCACTGGAGTATTTAAGAGAGCTCAAGAGCCAACACAGATCCTGATGTTTGGAGATGCTTGGAGGTGCAGACAGTAGAATGTTTGGAGATGCTAACATAAGAGATGGAGCCCAGAGTTTGCCCCAGAGAAGCTAAGAGAGGACCCCCAGATGCTTAGAGAAAAATTCCCTGAAATAAAGAAGCAAGGACTCACAGGAGCTGAGAGAGATTAGTGAAGACAGAAGGCTAGAGAAATTTTGAAGAAATCCAGTTTGAAATGCAACCCAGGAGCAAAGGACCAGCAGACATTAGCCACATGCCTTCCCAGCTGACAGAGGTGTTCTGGACACCATTGGCCTTTCTTCAGTGAAGTTATCCTCTTGTAGATGCCTTACTTTGGACATTTTTATGGTCAGAGAACTGTACATTTGTAACATAATAAATCCTCTTTATAAAAGCCAATCCATTTCTGGTATTTTGCATAACAGCAGCATTAGCAAACTGGTACAGTATAAATCTATCTTACCATTTGTTTTATATTTATTCCATCTGTTCTACTTCATTACCTTCTTTAGGATTAATCAAGTATTTTTTAATATTCTGTTTTCTCCACATATTATTGTTACCTACACATTTTTAATTTTTCCTTTAGTGGTTATCCTAGGGATTCCCACTTGCATCCTTTACTTACTATAATAGAACATAAATAATATTTTCCTCTCCTGATGCTTTTGAAATATGTTATAAATCTTTACTTCTATTCAGCCCCATATTTCTTTGCTTTTTATTGTCATCTATTTTAACTCATTGTACCTACATTTAAAATCATATAATAAACTATTTATTTTGTTTTATTCAGTCAATATTCAGTGAGAGTTACCCAGATATTTACTCATACCCATGTTTTTCATTTCCTTTGTATTTTCATGTTTCCACCTGAAACATTCCATCTACTTGAAGAAACTTCTTTAGTATTTCTTTAGTCTGGATCTTCTTTCACTTTCATTTTGACAAATCTTTTTTCTGGTTATAGTTTACCAGATTGGTAGCATTTTCCCTTACAATTTCAAAGATGTCATTCTATTGTCATTTGGATTCCATTGTTTCTGTTGAGAAGCAAATTGCCAAACTCATTTTTTTTAAATTCAGTTTTATTGAGATATATTCACATACCATACAATCATCCATGTACAATTACTGTTCACAGTACCATCATATAGTTGTGCATTCATCACCCCTGTCTGTTTTTGAACATTTTCCTTATAGCAGAAAGAATCAGAATAAGAATTAAAAATAAAAAAGAACACCAAAATCATCCCCCCATCACATCCTATTTTTCATTTAGTTTTTGTCCCCATTTTTCTACTCATCCATCCATAACCTGGATAAAGGGAGTGAAAACCACAAGGTTTTCACAATCACACTGTCACCCCTTGTAAATTACTTTGTTATACAATCATCTTCAAGAGTCAAGGCTACTGGGTTGGAGTTTGGTAGTTTCAGGTATTTACTTCTAGCTATTCCAATACATTAAAACCTAAAAAGTGTTATCTATATAGTGCATAAGAATGTCCACCAGAGTGACCTCTTGACTCCATTTGAAATCTCTCAGCCACCATTTTGCATCCCCACAATGCTGAGTCCAGATTCATCCCCAGGAGTCACATCCTGCATTGCCAGGGAGACTTATGCCCCTGGGAGTCAGGTCCCACATAGGAGGAGGGCAGTAAGATCACCTGCCAAGGTGGCTTAGTTACAAAGAGAGAGCCACATCTGAGCAACACAGAGGCACTCAGGGGGAGACTCTTAGGCACAATTATAAGCAGGTTTAGCCTCTTCTTTGCAGTAGCAATCCTCATAGGGGCCAGCCCCAAGACAGAGGGCTCAGCATGTCAAGCCATCAGTCCCCAGTGGCCAAACTCATTTTTATTCTCTTCAAGATTATATATATTTTTTGTCTTTTGCATTCATCACTTTTTCTATTATTTGCTTAGTTTTAAATGTCTATGCTATTATTTTGCTTGGGTTTCATGTAATTTTTGTGCTTGTGTTTCATGGTTTTCTTGAAACTATGGTTTAATATCTTTCATTGTTTTGGAAAATTACCAGCCTATTATTAATATTATTGTCCCATTACCTCTCCTCAAATTTTATGGCTCAAAGTACATGTATGCTAGATATTTTCAACAGATTCCCCATCTCTTTTACTCTTTTCTGTGTTTTTCATCTATTTTTTTCCCCTTCTGCAGTTCAGTCTGGATATTTTCTACTGACCTATAATTTAGGTCACTATATTTTCTTCTGTGTCTAATCAGCTGTTCAATTCATCTATTGAGCACTTCACATCAGTTATTATCATTTAAGTTCTAGTATTTGACTCTATTTTATAGATTGTGACATTGTGGTAAAATTTTCTATCTTGCCATATATTGTTTTTAGCATATTAATATAATTACTTTAAGTTCTATGCCTGATTATTTCAATATCTGTGTCACTTCAAGTCTGTTTCTATTATCTGTTCTTTGTTTCTCTCCCTCTCTCTCCATCATTTGGTTCTATCTTTTGGCATACCTGGTAAGTATTCATAAATGCAAGATCTTGTAGTGAACATTTCTAGATACTGTTATTTATATTCAGAGAGGATTTTCTTTTTATCTGGTGGGCAGTTAAAACAGATTATCTTGATCCAATAATGCATTTGAGCCTCTTTTCAGTCTTTAGGAAGGATATTCTAATTTTAGTTTGTTCTTACTCTCTTATCCTAGCCTGCAACAGGTTTTAACAGAAAGCATTGAATATTTGATAGGACCTTGACTCCAGTTTTGTTTCACTAAAAGTTCTAAGCCATATAATTTATGAATCAACTTCAGGGGAAATGTGGTATAGATGTTGCTCTTACCTAGGTACATTTTCCTTCTTTCTGTGATATTCAAACCTCAAGATCTTGGTGCCATAATTTAGCTCTAAACTTTCATATTTGTATTTTGTCTATGTGTTGTAAATAACTTTGGTCAACAATTTCATGTGATACAAACTACAGCATCATACCCAGATATGAAAATCCCTTCCTTCTCATGTTTCCTTGGAGGTTTTTCTTCAGCTATTTTTAATTCTTTGGGAATATCTATTATTTTCTTGTAAGTCAAGCTATATGTTGAAATATATTTGTTTTATTGTGTATAACAGTTTTCGGGTTTTGTGTTGGGAAGATTTTTTAGTGTAAATGAATTTCCATATTGCTGGAAACAGAGGTCTGTATAATTTTATACATCTTATATGCATTATACATTCCATAATTTACAAAAGAAAGATATTTCTGATTGCAACTGAAGCAGAGTCATGGATGGAAAGGAAATTCTACCAGGAAGCTTGTTAGAAGGGTTTTGCAATAATGCAGGCAAGAATTCAAGGGTGTGAATTAAGATGATGATAATGGAAGTAAAAATAAGAGTGTAAGTAATTAAAACTTTAGAAAGCATATTAGAATAAATTTGATGACTGGATTACTTAGGTCAGTTGGGAAAGAAGGTGGAGGGCACAAGGATATCTGCAAATTGGGTCACTTGAAATGGTAATGTCTTTGTATGATATAAGAAATACCCAAGAAGAGTAAACTTTTTACTGTGGAAGAAGGAAGCCAGGATATAAAATCATGTTAATTTGGGAATACCTTCAGCATATCTAGTTGATATCCAGTAAGCCATAACATATGTGTCTGGAGAACAAGTTTATGGAATTCTCCCAACTTTTAGTGAGTATTGGATCATGTATGTAAGGAACAGAAACTATGGGTTTGGGGGGTTGGAAGACAGATGACCTGAGAGGAAGAAGAGGAGAGAAGAGAAAATTTGTGTTTTGAGCAACGATTCATCCAATATTTTTAACTATATAAGTTGAACATATGTCTTATTATACTATATTATATGTTAAGCCTTCCTCAGATCTAACTAAGAATTATGTGTTAGAAAATTCCTGGTCACTACATGTTATGAGTAATATGTATAAACTTAATGAAAAGTAAGATCTCCACTTTTACTTAGGTGATTCCTTTCTAGCTTTTGGTACAGCTTAAATATCATTTTATGTTCAGAGCTGCCTCCCACAATCACCCTATCTAATGTTGTCACCATACCCAGCCATTACTTATATCACTCAGCTTATTTCCTCCACATAATTCCATACTGTCTTTAATTATTTTAAGTTAGTATTTACTTGTTCATTGTTTCTTTACCTCTCCTGGCTGTTCTCTAATTGTAGGAATCTTTAGTTTGTTGATATTTGTCCTACCTTCAGTGCCTTCCACATGTTAGTTACTCAATAAATATTTGTTGGCTAAGTGAATGAAATTACAAACTCTAGCTGTAGAAAGGCTCACAACTTAGCATGTTCTATTTTAAAATAATTATTATACTATATCCTGGGACAGCAGGCCAAATCTACAGTATCAAAACCAAGTTATTTGGTATAACCCCAATATGGAAATTAGCTGGCTAAAATGTGGCATAAAGCAAGGTTGCTGTTGTTTTCCAGAGAACTGTGGATAATTATATAACACTTTATTTGTGCTGCAATTTGTATTGTTCTTAACCTAGGATCTTAAAACTTACAGATAAAGTTGGCATTATATCAATAAAGAAATAATCTATTCTCTACTTGGAAAGGATTTAGATACTAATGGGGACAAAAGCAAAGTTGCAAGGAAGTACACAAAGTATACTGCCAAAAGAGGTTCATGCTTAAGAACATTAGCAATATCATTAAGAAAACGGTTTAAATATTTACATAGTTTCATAGTTTCCTTTTTTTACTGAGGCAAGAGAATTCACAATAACTAAGACACTTCCCTCTTTTCAATTTGTGGCTTCCGTTTTAGAATACCATAAAAGGCCCTTTCAGAAATGTTTTATTCATGCAACTCTTGTATTTATCCAATTTGTCTAGTATCCAGAAATTATTATTGTGTATGTCCTTGTGAATAGTTTGGTTTTGAAGAATATCATTAGCTCTGATTTGGCCCCACCTTATGCAAAGGGCTAGAATTTTCACAGGAATTTCTTATGAATGAACAATTAGGTGACTGCCTGTGTGGTACTAAAGAGCTGATGACCCAAAATATCATTCTACCAGCAGAGCATCATTCTAAAATCTTCACAGTTTGCAGCCTGTAACATATGACATAAAGGTGACCCTACAGTAAAATAAATCCATATACCTTTTGCCCGTCAGTAATGTTTAAGGGAGGAATCCAGGATGACTGATGAGGGAGAGACTTCTTTCCCAGGAAAACAATTAAGGGACAGGCAGAAACTGTCCTGAATAATGGTTCTGGGGCTCTGGAGACTGGGGGGAGTTCTGTACAATACCCAAGAAAGTGTGGCATGAAGAAAAGGACAAGCTGTGGTTAGAGATCATGAGTAAACCATTTCAGCCCCAGCTCCTGGTGCCTATCCACCACTCTTGGGGCAGAAAGCTTTGGGGTATCCTGTCCTTGGTAGATTGGTGGACAGCTGCAAACTGAGAGAGCCACAGAGGTCCACTTTCCCAATAAGGGGAGGGGGGGTCATGGTTCTGCACTGTTCCAGCTTTTGTCTGGCAAATTTGGACTGCTGGGATCTGTGGTTTCAACCAACCCAGCCAGGTGCAGCTAGGCCATTGTCTGGATCCAGCAGGGAGTGAAATAGAGCTTGCCTTCTGAGGGGCTGAGGGGAATAGGTTGCCACAGAGTGCCATCTGCTGGAAGGTGAGGAAAGGGCACCTCTGGGAAGACATCTAAAAGGCTTTTGGGTGAAGAGAGCCAAATGCTGAGCAGGCCAGGAAAGTGCACCTTGGGGAGTGGAATTAAGGCTTTTGGCATCTTTACCTGGCCCTCTCCCTGGGTTCCTGTGGAACTGGTGAGCATCCCCTTTATGGTTGCCAGGCCCAGACCTAGATGGGTAATACTGACCAACCAAGTGTCAAAGAAGAGCATTAACACAGAGCCAATCAACAACAAAATCTTTGACAAGAGAGAATCCGACCTTCAGAGTAAACTCACCATGATAATCGAATGTCCAAGCAAAAATTTACAAGCCATAAAAAGAAGCAGGGAGATATGGCCCAGTCAAAGGAGCAAATCAAAAAGTCAGAGGAGATACAAAGTTTTGAACAACTAATCAAAGGTGTTCTAACAAATCTCCTAAACCAATTCAAGGAGATGGCTAAAGAGATGAAGGATATTAAGAAGATACAGGGTAAGCATAAAGAAGAATCTGAAATCATGCAAAGAAAAAAATAACAGCTCTTATGGGAATTAAAGGCATGATAAATGAAATTAAAAATATACTAGAGGCACACAACAGCAAATCTGAAGAGGCAGAAGAAAGTATCTGTGACCTAGAACACAGAACATCCAAAATTCAAACAGACATAAAAACAAATAGAGAAAAGAATGAGAAAAATGGAGCAGGGTCTCAGGCAATTGATTGATAACACAAAGCACCTGTTCTAATTTGCTAATGTTGCCATTATGCAAAATACTAGAAATTGATTGGCTTTTATAAAGGGGATTTATTAGGTTACAAATTTACAGTTCTAAGGCCATACAACTGTCCAAACTAAGGCATCAATGAGAGGATACCTTCACTAAAGAAAGGCTGATTGCATCCTAAACACCTCTGTCAGCTGGGAAGGCACATGGCTGACATCTGCTGGTCCTTTGCTCCTGTGTTGTGTTTCAAAATGGCTTTTTCCCAAATATCTCTGGGCTTCTGTCTTCACTCCTCTCTCTCAGCTCTTGCGCATCATTGCTTCTTTCTCCCAGGGTGTTTCTCTCTAAGTGTCTGGGGGTCCTTTCTTAGCACTTCTCTGAGGCAAACTCTGGGCTTCATCTCTTAGCTTAGCATTGCCAAATGTCCTTCTGTCTGCATCTCCCAATGTCTCCAAGCATCAGCCAGCATCTGGATCTGTGTTGGCTCTTAGCTTCACTCTTAAATACACCAGTAAACTAATCAAGAGCCACCTTGAATGTGCAGGGCCACACTTTCATGGAAATAAGTCAATCAGAGGTTCTACCCTAATCAACAGACTAATCAGTCTGCCCTAACAAAATTGCATTAAAGAATATGGCTTTTCTGGGGGACATAACATATCCAACCAGCACAATGCCCAAACCTTCACATCATGGGTGTTCCAGAAGGTGAAAAGACAGAAAAAAGGTCAGAAGAAATATTTGAGGCAACAATGACCAAAATATCCCGATTCTTATGAAAGACCTGAATATCCCTGCCAAGAAGTGCAACATACTCCAAACCAAATAAATCCAAATAGACCTACTCCAAGACACACACTAATCATAATGTGAAATGCCAAAGATAAAAAGAGTTCTGAAAGCAGCAAGAGAAAAGCAATTCATTACATATAAAGGATGCCTGAGAAGATTAAACACCAATTTCTTATCAGAAACCATGGCAGTGGTTGATATATTTAAGATACTGAAAGAGGAAAAACTACCAGCCAAGAATTCTTGATTCAGCAAAACTGTCCTTCAAAAATGAAGGCGAGTTTAAGATATTCACAGAAAAACAGAAGCTGAAAGAGTCTGTTACCAAGAGACCTGCCCTATAAGAAATACTAAAGGAGTCCTGCAGATTAAAAGGAAAAGACAGGAGAGAAAGGCTTGGAGGAGAGTGAAGAAGTGAAGAGAATAAGCAAAGGTAAATAAAAGGGTAAAAAGAGACAAAAGTGGATCTAAGATGGCAGCACATAGAGGAGTGGAAGCTAAATAGCCCCCTGGAACAACTGGGAAAAAAAAGCCAGAAACAACTAGTAAATAATACAGAATAACTGCAGGAGGACAGACGTGAACGTCCAATCATCATACACCAACCTGAATTGGGAGGAATGCCCGAGATCGCAGCACAAAATCTGTAAGTAAGAACTGCGGATCCAAATTGCGAGACCCCTCCCCCATAGCCCAAGTTACAAAGCCTCATGGTGCCAGAGAGAAGCTTTCTCCCAGCAAGTGAATATAGCTCAGCTGAGCTCCAACTGGGGTTTTAATTAGCGAGTGTGAACTGCTCACTATGAGGTGCGAATCCCCAACAAGTAGACAGAGGCTTTGGGTGATGACTAACCTTGGAAAGCCAGAGGGTCTCCTCAGACTAGCTCTGTTCCTTTTTCAACTCAGTGGAGAAAGCCTCGGCCATTTTGAGTTCCCAGTTCTGTGACCCAGACAAGGGTGTGGCACAGGCAGAGAGAGACCACTGAAATGCTAATAACCTCCCCCTAAGGCATCCATCTTCTCTAAAGAGGAAAGGGGTAGGGCCCAGCTTTACTGCCTGCCTTTCATTCAGAGCTTATACTAGTCAAGAATTATAGGCTAATCTTTGCATCAGGCAGAGAGCAGCCCTGCATGGCCCGGCGGCCCAGGGTTCCCATTGAGGGATGACATGCACAGCCTTCCCTCAGCAGAGGTCCTGGAAGATCACAGCTGAGAAGGGGGGCCCGCTTGGAAAACCCAGGGACACTATGTCAATGCCAGTGGTATGTGGGTCAGTGACAGAAAATCTGGGGCAAAACTGAAATGAAGGCTTAGACTCTTGCAGAGGCTTTGAATCTCCGGGAATCTGGGGGATTTGAATATTAAAGCTGCCCTTCCTCTCTGGCCACCCATACACACACCCCACATTCAGGGCAGATGCCTACAGCAACACACCCAAACTGAGTTCTCCAACTGAACCCCACAAGAATCATTTCCCCACACACTACAGAGACAGAGTTGGGAAGAACTGACTGGAGGCATATAGGTGACTCACAGACACCATCTGCTGGTTAGTTAGAGAAAGTGTACGCCAACAAACTGTGTTTCTGAAAAATTAGATCAGTATCTTTTTTTTTTTTTACAACTTGAAAGAACCCTATCAAGCAAAGCAAATGCCAAGAGGCCAAAAACAACAGAAAATCTTAATACATATGATAAAACCAGACGATATAGAGAATCCAACTCCAAACTCCCAAATCAAAATATCAGAAGAAACACAGTACTTAGCAAAATTAATCAAAGAACTACAATCGAGGAACAAAAACATGGCAAAGGATTTAAAGGACACCAAGAAGACCATGGCCCAGGATATAAGTGACATAAAGAAGACCCTAGAAGAGCATAAAGAAGACATTGCAAGAGTAAATAAAAAAATAGAAGATCTCATGGAAATAAAAGAAACTGTTGGCCAATTTAAAAAGACTCTGGATATTCACAATACAAGATTAGAGGAAGCTGAACAACGTCTCAGTGTCCTAGAAGTCCACAGAACAGAAAATGAAAGAACAAAAGAAAGAATGGAGAAAAACATTGAAAAAATTGAAACAGATCTCAGGGATATGATAGATAAAATAAAACATCCAAACTTAAGACTCCTTGGTGTTAAGAAGAGAAGGTGTTAAGAAGAGAAGGGTAAAGGTCTAGAAAGAGTATTCAAAGAAATTGTTGGGAAAAACTTCCCCAACCTTCTACACAATATAAATACACAAAGCAGAAATGCCCAGCAAACTCCAAATAGAATAAATCCAAATAAACCCACTCCGAGACATATTCTGATTAGACTCTCAAATACTGAAGAGAAGGAGTAAGTTCTGAAAGCAGCAAGAGAAAAGCAATTCGCCACATGCAAAGGAAACAACATAAGACTAAGTAGTGACTACTCAGCAGCCACCATGGAGGCAAGAAGGCAGTGGCATGACATATTTAAAATTCTGAGAGAGAAGAACGTCCAACCAAGAATACTTTATCCAGCAAAACTCTCCTTCAAATTTGAGGGAGAGCTTAAATTTTTCACAGAGAAACAAATGCTGAGAGACTTTGCCAATAAAAGACCTGCCCTACTTCAGATTCTAAAGAGAGCCCTACCAATAGAGAAACAAAAAAAGGAGAAAGAGATATAGAGAATTTTAACAGACATATATAGTACCTTACATCCCAAAGCACCAGGACATTCATTTTTCTCTAGTGATCACGGATCTTTCTCCAGAAGGGACCATAAGCTGTGACATAAAACAAGCCTCAAGAAATTAAAAAAAAAAAAAAAAATTCAATATACTCAAAGCACATTCTCCAACCACAATGGAATACAAATAGAAGTCAATAATTTTTGAACTGTAACTCCACTATTTACTGCCTACATGATACAAATTACACAAACTCTAATGACAAATCAGTGGTTTTGAACTCAGTGTAAAATATGTAATTTTAGACAACTATATAAAGGTGGAGGAATGGAGAAGTATAGGAACATAGTTAATGTGTCCTATTGAAGTGAAGGTGGTATCAAAAAAAAGATTGATATGGATTTAAGAGGTTAATTTTAACCCCACAGCAAACACAAAGAAATTATCAGAGAATATAACCATAGAGATGAAATGTAGAGTTTGGGTTAAGAGAAATGGGGGAAGGGGCAATGGGGAGTTAAGAAATGAGTGTGGAGTTGCTGTTTGAGGTGAAGGGAAATTTCTAGTAATGGATGTTGGGAAAGAGCATTACAACATTCTAAATGTGATTAATCCCACTAATGGAAGTCTAGGGAGGGGGTGGAATGGTAAGATTTAGGCGGTATATATGTTTCCACAACTGAAAAAAAAAAAGTCTAAATAGATGACAATTGAATGCCAAGGATGATCTTGGATGGGATTGGTGGATAGAGGACAGGTGGCTCAAAGGGACGCAGTTGAGACATAAGGTAAAGGAAATACAGAATGTAAGCTTTGTATCATTGTTGACTCTCTTGTACTTCTTAGCTGCGCTTAATGGGATTGCATAAAAGAATGTTCTTGTTCATGGGAAGTGTATACGTGAATTATAGTATATGTTCAAGGATGTGTGCAGCTAGCTCTCATATGTTCAGAAGACAGAGCAATAGATGATGGATGATATGGAGGGAAAGAAATAGCGATGTGACAGTATGTTAAAGTTGGTGGATTGAGCTATTGGGGGAGGGGGGTCAGTGTATGATGGAATTCTTTGTATGGGGTTACTATTGTTTCTGCAACTGTTCCTATAACTGAATTTATTTCAAAATTAAAAAAAAAATTTTTTTAAATAGACAAAAGTAAAATACAACATATAAAAGCCAAAGTATAAAATGGATGAAGGAATTTCTGCCTTTACAGTAGTAACATTGAATGCTAATGGATTGAACCCCTGAATCAAAAGACACAGACCGGCAGAATGGATAAAAAATGTATGAGCCATCTATATGCTGTCTACAGGAAACTCACATTAGACCCAAGGATACAAATTGATTGTAAGTGAAAGGCTGGAATAGGATAGTCCATGCAAACAGTATTCAAAAAAAGCTATACTAAGGTCAGACAAAATAGACTTGAAATTCAAAGGTGTTATAAGAGACAAAAAAGAATGTTATATATTAATAAATGGGTCCATCTCAAGAAATATCAATTATAAATATTTATGCATCTAACCAGGGTGCCCCAAAAATACATGAGGCAAAAAAGAGAAAAACTGAAGGGACTAACAGACCTCTCTACAATAATAGTTGGAGACTTCAGTATACCACCCACATCAATACATAGAACATCTAGACAAAGGATCAATAAGGCAACAGAGAACTTGAATAATTTGATAAATGAACTAGACCTAACAGACATTTACAGAACAATGCACCCCCAAACAACTGAATATACACCTTTCTTTAGTACTCATGGATCATTCTCCAGGATAGACCACATGTTGGGTCAAAAACAGATCTCAATAAATTTAAAAAGGTTGAATATAAAAAGCACTTTCTCTGACCATAATGCATTGAAGCTGGAAATCAAAACAAGTGGTGGACTGGAAAATGCACAAATTTATGGAGGTTAAACAACACAGTCTTAAGTAATCAGTGAGTCAAAGAAGAAATTGCAAGAGAAATCAGTAAATATCCCAAGATGAATGAGAATGAGAACAAAACATATGAAGACTTATGGATGCAGGAAAGCAGCACTGAAAGGGAAGTTCATAGCCCTAAATGCCTACATTATAAAGGAAGAAAGAGCTAAAATCAAATACCTAACTACACATCTGGAGAAAGTAGGAAAAGAACAGCAAATAACACCAAAGCAAGCAGAAGGAAAGAAATAACAAAGATTAGAGCAGAAATAAATGAAATTTAGAACAAAGATAGAATCAACAAAACTGAAAGTTGGTTCTTCGAGAAGACCAACAAAATTAACAAGTCTTTAGCTAGACTGACAAAGAAAAACAGAAGATGCAAATAAATAAAATCAGAAATGAAATAGGGGTCATTGCTACTGAACTCATAGAAATAAAAAGATCATAAGAAGACACTAAGATCAACTGTATGCCAACAAACTAGGCAACTTAGATGAAATGGACAATTTTCTAGAAACACATGAACACCCTACACTGACTGAAGAAGAAATAAAAGACCTCGATAAACCAATAACAAATAGATTGAATCAGTCATCAAAAACCTCCCAACAAAGAAAGCCCAGGACTAGATGGCTTTACATGTGAAATTTTACCAAGCATTCAAGAAAGAATTAATACCAATCCTGCTCAAACTCTTCAAAAAAAAAAAAAAAAAAAAGAAGAGGAAGGAGCACTATCTAATTCATTCTATGAGGGCAACATCACCCTAAAACCAATCAAAATAAGGATTATACAAGAAAGGACACTTACAAATAAATCTCTCCAGTGAATATAGATATATAGATGGAAAAATCCTCAACAAAATACTTGCAAATCAAATCCAGCAGCACATTAAGAGAATTATACTCCATGATCAAGTGGATGTTATCCCAAGTATGCAAAAGTGGTTTGACCTAAGAAAAGCAATTAATGTAATACACCACATTAAAAAATCAAAGGAGAAGTAACACATGATCATCTCGATTGACACAGAAAGGCATTTGGCAAAAAACAGCATCCTTTCTTGATAAAAATGCATCAAGAGATAGGAATAGAAAGAAACTTTCTTAACATGATAAAGGACATACATGAAAAACATGCAGCTAACATCATACTCAATGACGAAAGACTAAAAGCTTTCTCAATAAGATAGGGAACAAGACAAGGATGCCCACTGTCACTACTATTATTCAACATTGTGCTAGAAGTTCCAGCTAGAGCAATTAGGCAAGAAAGAGACATAGAAGTCATCCAGATTGGAAAGGAAGAAGTAATTATTTGCAGATAATATGATCCCATACCCAGAAAGGCCTAAAATATCTACAACAAAGCTACTAGAGCTAACAAATGAATTCAGCAAAATCAAGGGATACAATGTTAATATACAAAAATCAGTAGTGTTTCTAAACACTAGTAATGAGCAATCTGAGAAGGAAACCAAGGAAAAAATTCCATTTACAATAGCAACTAAAAGAATTAAATACCTAGGTATAAACTTAACCAAGGATGTAAAGGACCTATATTCAGACAACTACAAAACATTGCTAAAAGAAATCAGTGAAGACCTAAATAATGGAAGGACATTCTGCGTTCACGGATTGGGGGATAAAATAATGTCAAAATGTTAATTCTACCCAAATTGGTTTACAGATTCAACACAGTCCCAATCGAAATTCTAACAGCCTACTTTTCAGAATTGGAAAAGCTAGTTATCAAGTTTATCTGGAAAGGATAAGGGGCCCTAAAGAGCCACAACCATCTTGGGGAAAAAAAATGAAGTTGGAGGACTCTCACTTTCTGACCTTAAGCATATTACAAAGATACAGTGGTAAAAACAGTGTGGTATTGACATAAAGACAGACATATTTACCAATGGAATTGAGTTGAGAGTTCAGAAATAGGCCTTCACATCTATGATCAGTTGATTTTTGACAAGGCTGCCAAGTCCACCCAACTGGGATAGAGCGGTCGCTTCAATGAATCATGTGAGGGGAACTGAATATACATATCCAAAAGAAAGAGGACCCCCATCTTACACTCTATACAAAAATTAACTCAAAATGGATCAAATACCATAAAACTTCTAAAGGAAAATGTAGGGATGTATCTTCAAGATCTTGTGGTAGGAAGTGGTTTCTTAAGTCTTACATCCAAAACATGAGCAATGAAAGAAAAAACAGATAAATGGGACCTCCTCAAAACTGAATACTTTTGTACTTCAAAGGACTTTGTCAAGAGGGTAAAAAGGCAGCCTACTCAATGGGAGAAAACACTTGAAAACTACATATCTGATAAGGGTTTAATATCCACAATATAAAAAGACATCCTGCAACTCAATGATAAAAAGACAAACAACCCAATTTAAAAATGGGCATAAGATTTGAATAGACATTTTTCCAAAGAGGATGCACAAATGGCTAAAAAGCACATGAAAAGATGTTCACCATCATTAGTTATTAGGGAAATGCAAATCAAAACTGTGAGATATCATTTCACAACTATTAGAATGGTCACTATTAAAAAAAAACAAAAACAGAAAACTACAAGTACTAGAGAGGATGTGGAGAAACAGAAGTACTGATTCACTGTTGGTGGGAATGTGGGGATGGTACAATTGCTGTGATAGTTTGGTAGTTCCATAGGAAGTTAAATATAAGACTGCCATATGATCTGGCAATTCTACTATTAGGTATATACTCAGAAGGCAGGGATGTAAACAGGTATTTGCACACTGATGTCCATAGCAGCATTATTCACAATTGCCAAAAGATGGAAACAGCCTGGGTGTCCATCAACTGAGGAATGGATAAACAAAATATGTTATATACAGGTAAAGGAATATTATTCAGCTGTAAGAAGAAATGAAGTCTTGATACATGTGACAACATGACTGAACCTTGAGGACATTGAGTGAAATAAATAGGACACAAAAGGACAAATATTGTATCATCTCACTCATGTGAAATAAATACAACTGGCAAACTCATGGGGTTAAAATCTAGAACACAAGTCAACAGAAGATAGAATGAGGGCAAAGAATGAGGAGCTGATGCTTAATTTCTGTAATAAGGTGGATTGTAAATGTTTGGAAATGGACAGAGGTGACGATAGCACATTATAGTGAGTGTAATTAACTGTGATATGTTTTCCAATTTTGGCTTCCAGTTTCTTTCCTATTAGTGTATCCCACCCTGGAGAACCAGTGGGGTCAATCCAAAAAGGGGGGGTCAATCCAGAAAAGTCTGTTTTGTCTTTATGTGGTCTACCCACAAAAACTGGATTGAGTGAGGGAACCTCTTGCCAACAGTTCTGCTGTGGTGTCTCTCTCGCGCACTCTCTCTCTCCCTCTTTCTCTTTTCTCTGGGAGCCCTTTTTATGCAGCCCACCTCAGTGGCTTGTTTTTTGCCTTGGGTCTCTATAGATTTGGGTCCCTGTGCCTCAGTATTCATGGGGGTTTAACTTGCCGCTGAGAGTGTCTCTACAGCCTGCATCTGTGGCAGGAAGGACCCAGGCCATGCTGTCTCTGTGCAACTCCCCAGCTGTGCGGGACTGAGTGAGGGGGAGGCATATGGACTTGTGTCCCTGGGAAGAAAATCTCCTACCTGACCTTGGAGATTATTTTTCTTTTTCTTGGATTCAGTGTTTGTGGAGTCCTTCTCCAGTCTCTGTCTTCCTCCAGAGCTCCAAGAAGTTGAATTTGTACTCTTACTAGCTGATTCTGAGGGAAGCCTTTTCCAGGGGATGTCTTATGGCACCATGTTGATGACATCACTCCTGACTAATATATTCTTATTAGGACAAGGTTAGCCATACAGAAGTGGTGTTGATTCCACAACTATCTCCTGGGATATCCAATGTTCTTATAGTGTCATAATGTTTTGTGTGTGTGTCTGTTTGTGTGCCTGTTTATTGGTCACGTGTACATGCTATTGTCTTTGTTTGCATAGCATCTGCATACAAAAAGCAGCTCTGATTCATAGGTAAGTACCAACACAACCTGCTAAATGACTGAAGTTAAAATGCCATTCCTTTGGAAGATGTTTATTTTACACTGTGGCCAGGTAGACAGATAACTCAAAGCAAAAAGAAGAAGGATGGTTTATAAGACTTCAGGAAAAGAGAAATCAAAGAATCTGATCTCAGAGATAAACATTTCTTTCCTAAAGCAATTACCTATAAACCAAAAGAAAACCTAGTCTCTACAAATTCCTCATTGGTTCCAATTGTGTCATATACCCAATCTTGAACTAAAAATCTCTGTAACCAAAGCAAAGTGTAGATTACTTTGAATAACAGGGCTGGGCTCTGGTGTTAGGGGAGGGGTCAAACTTTATCTCACCTCATGGATGGGAAGTAGGTGAGGTGTGGTCCTTATGTAAATTCCAGGATAATATTTTACCAGGAGAAGGTTGGATGGTGAGTGGCAATAACAACTTTCCCCTAGCATGCTTAACTGATCGTTCAGTAAGAGAACAGCTTACTGAGTGCAGTAACATTATAGATCTGGGGAAGGCAGAGGTTGCTGAATACAGGAAAGGAAGACTATTTGCTTACTGATTAGGGGGCTGGGCTCTGGCCAAAAAGGGGCTCAGGCAGAATGGGACCTCCCAGAAATTACTAAAATCATTAACTAATATTAGCTTAAAAGTTAAATCACCCCCTACCTGATACACAAGAAAATCTGTGTTTTCCTAATGACAAGACTTTACATGTTAATGACAGAATTTTTGCACCAAACAAGAACAAGCTTTTTTTCTTGGGGAGGGGGGATTATAAGGAATTAGGACCTTCCCGGCCTCAGTGGCTTCTATCTGGTTGTCCACCTCAGGGTCAGTCCTTCCAGTATCCTTTGGCTTACTCTTGCCTCTCACTCTCTGCCTATCCCAGCAAACAACTGGGAAGGATTGCCTGTGACTTCTCCAATAATAGGAAATCACCCCACCACACACATGCATTTTTGCTACTGCCTTTTTGGACATAGCATCCCAGGCCCTTTGTCACCAGAATATTTGCCTCAAACAGCAACTCTCAAATGGACTGCAAGTGACTATTCACCTTGATGTTCCTAATGGGGATCCAGCTTTGTAATATCATTTTTCCAGTAGTGGATTTCAGTAGTCTCTAATTCCAAGTCTTCAAAGATCCCTGCTGTGTTTACATAAGAGAAATAACCAAGCTAGCCTTATCTTTCATTTAAATAGTGGCTCAATAAAAAGAGGCCAGGCCAACATTAGGAAATGTCAGATAAATAAGCTAGTTCATAGCTACAACCAGTCAATGTTTAAAATTCACAACTAACAGTAGGCTCTTTGACTGCCTCTCATTCAAAGGCTGCTTGGATAAGGGCATCTTTGAGGGCAAACTTACACAGAGGTTGGTTTATATCACCTTCATCAGGAGAATTTAATGAGTCATGAACAATTTCCCAGTCAGCTTTATCACAAGTTTGACAGGAAGCCTATATTCTTCGTACCACTTATTCTGTTATGTTAATGCATTGGCGAAAATATTGAACTTTTATAGGGAATCATCATGGAGTGATATAGGAATTACTGATACCAAATATGGAAGAGAGTCCTGAGATGGAAATGCAAATAAGAAGCGACAGAGGAGGATAACTTGATAGAAAGAACTGCGTGAAAAGGGTTGAATAGCCAATGTGGTTGGGGAGATAGATGGAGAGGAGCTGCTGCTTCACAATTTAACTCTTGAATTAGGCTGGAAAATGAACTCTGTGCTTTCAGGTGGAATTATTCTCTTCGCTAAACTGTAAAATACCTCTGAGAACTGTTGCAATTTTTCAGCTATTAGTTTTAAGCCAGGAATTTTACCTTGTAGAGATGATTCAGTAGATGGGACTATAGAGGAAAAATGAAAGTGGGATGATCTGTTGCTATATGGACCCAAGATTTTGCAAGGAGATCATGCTTACTTTGATCCCTTTAGTAAAGTTTATTTTTTATTTTTCTATTGTAAAATAAACATATGCTCACTTACAAACATTCTAGGGAATACAGAAAAAAAGTGAAGAATGAAAGCACATATAATTCCATCACCAAAAGATAATTATTAATATTTTATTTCCTTCTTATCATTTCCCCAAAGGATTTTGCTATTGTTTTTGTTTTTCATGTTTGAGATTGTGTTATCCAAGAAAGCAAGATATGAAATTACATGTTTAATGTACCAGAAATATTATGATTACTTCAGAAAAAAAAAATGGCTCCTTAACTCTAAAGTGTTTTTTTTAAGGTCCTTTCCAGCTTCTTAATTCCATGACATTGCTGTACATGAAAAACACAATATCAGACATTCAACTACCTTATAGAAAAGCCTGTGTTCACTCAATTCACTATTCTCCACATAAAACTAGTAACAAATTTAAGCAATTGCTTCTTTTAAATATGATTTAATCCAGGATAATTATCATTGAATTTATCCATTTTGAATTTGCTAAACTGGGGAAAAGGAAAAAGAAACAAACTAACATGAGTTTCTAACACTCTGTGACTGTACTTTGTGAAGTATTTCAAAAAATTATTCCTGCAGAGATTTCTTTGATGACCCTATCGAAAATACCAATCCCCATCACTGTTTAACCCTTTCTTTATGATATTCTTCTGAACACTTTCACCCACTGATAGTATATTACCTAATATCATATTATATATTTAATTGCATACTAGAAGAGACAGCAGGATCTCTGTCTGTAGTCTCAGTCTGTATCCCAGCACCTAGAAGAGTGCCTGGTACAGAAAGGCATCTACAATAAATATTTGTTGAATAAAGATCGTATTTTTAAATGATTTAAACTCCGTGAAGAATATTGCAAGATTAGGGGATCAAGAGACCCAAACTTTTAGTTCAATCTAGTAAACTCAGTTGGATGCAATGATTTGAGCAATGTTTTTATATAAATTCTATCTCTTTAGATGATTCGATCTTTTAGATTTCCCTCCTCCTTCTGTTCTTTGAAATGGCATCTAAATGAATGGAGGGTGTGTAGGTTAATTCTCTGTCTCTCCATCCAATTCCACTTTCCACCCTTTTCCACCTTTTCCATTCCGGTCTGTGCCTCAGGGAGGATGAACACTACAAACTGCATACCTGGGCTGACAATGCCCTCTGGCTTCTGGCTGGATTTGGCCAATGGAAAGCACTGGCAAGAGATAGGGAGAGAGGGAAAAGGAAAATGGTTGAGTTTTTTTCTCCCATTTCCTCCTTGCTTCTCCAACATGGTTCTTCTTAGAGTAAATGCATTGTTCTATATCTTCACCTCCTGTTGGCAGCCCCTCTTCCAGGGCTGAACCACCACAAAGCTCCAGTAATACCAATTTCTACCTTATCTCATCAAGCCTAGGGGTAATAAAAATTTCTGCTCTTGCTGGTACCAGAGTGATTCAACATCTTTTCTTGGATCCCTTAAATATGCACACTCCTTTGAAACAGTCCCCCCTTCATTAAATTCTCTTCAAATTCCCAACTTAATGTATCTCTGTTTCTGGCTGGAATCTTGTATGGTAGAAGGAAGCCACGTACTCCATGATATAAAGGCAAAGGTGCGTTCCCGGACCTCATGTTGTCTTTGAGTGTATGCTCTAAGGAACCCTGGAATAGACTTAGTACTGTGCTAATATCCACAGTTGAAGCCTGTGGCTGGTGTAACTAGTGGTCTCTAACTTTCTTTACATACTCATGGTGGTCTTCCCTGATAGCTCGGTCATGTTTTGGTCCTTTCAATGAGATGTGGCTCAATTTTCCATTCAATCCCTGGCTGGATTCACAGCCATCAATCCATCCCATCTTGAGGGTTGGTATAAATCCCTGGGTCCATTCCATACCATACATGACTCAAAGGAAGTTCAGTGTGCTGACTCAGGTTTTTGTTTTGTTTTGTTGCTTCTTCCAATCCAGATTTTTAACGAGTACCCCATGCATCATTCTCCCAAATTCTCAAATGGGGAGCAGAACAAGGACTTGTTATGCTTTCAAATTTCTTTCAACATCTCTAGCACATTTCAAACTTCCAGTCTTTCGCCTAGTCAGTGAGATCTTGCTTGCTTTCCTACTCCTGCCTTCTGCTTCCTCTCAGGGCTAAAGAGGCAGGATTTATCCTTTCCATTCTTACCTAGTTAGAACAGCCCAGACTCCTACACTTTCCTGAAGTTGCATTCATTATCACCCTCCTATTTTCTTGGGGCTATAAAGCTAAAAATAATACCAAAAAAAGGGGGGGGGGGGACAGATCACTGCTAAAGAACATAAATTGCTAAGTGTTTAAAAATATTATACCTTGCAGATTTATTTAATGGTTTTAAAAGGAGGGAAGGGTTCTTGCCTAATTAAAGCCAGCTGAGAAGCAGACACCAAGAAGAGATTAGACACGCAATAGATTAATGGGGGAAGGAAGCAGGAGATGGTGGAGAGACTTCAGACCGCAATTCATGTCTGAAACCTGTGTAAGGAGAGCATGAAATAAGGAGGTTTGGGTACTAAGCATCTGTGACTGCATTGTTATAGTTCCAAGGAAAGTTTGGCCAGGCTGATGGAAGTCCTCAAGCCAAAGGCATCCACTGGAAGAATCCTATGTTTGGGTAGAATACACCTGCCTTTCTACCCTTACTTGTTCAATAATTGACTGGGAGCAGTGTGCAGGAAGCACAACTTCAGGGCATAGGGGTGGATCCAGAGGGGCAACAGCTAGTGCCGTCAGTTAACTATGCATCCCACAGCAGAAGATTTGAGTAATGTATGTTTATAGCTGTCCCACCCACTCCCCAGTAATATTGTTAACTCCATGAGAACAGAGACTCCATCTTGTGCATCTACACCTACCTAATGCATGCCTTTAGAGGAATTCTACATATAGAAATAGATATAGATTAAGAACTAGAAAGTGTTGATCATAATGGGGTTCCACAAAGACTTTTTCAATTGGGAAGAATTTTTTGAAAAACTAAAAGATGAGAAAAGTACTTTCAAATTCTTGTAACTATATGTATGGGGACTTCCTAGCTGTCAAAGATCGAAGGGAAGATTAGAAAAGAAAGATTTTGTATTTTGTATTTTGGTCTATATTTTCTAACTGGTTAAATTTATGTTATTGAGATACAGAAAGGAGATGATTTTCTTATTCATGTAGAGACAAGTGATATTTCAATGTACAAATGAAATGAGGTGGAGTTTATTTTTATTGAAGGGATGATATGTGTGCATTTAGATATAGCACTTGGCTACGATTTTTCTTTGCAATTATTTGATCAATATAAAGAAATTGTGCAGTTACGTTATGAGAAGAAATGAAGTTGCCACAAAGTATAGTGGGTTTATGCAAACAATAAGAAAATTTTCACTTGTAACTCAAGAGACTTTAGCTTGGCAAGTAATTATTTAATGAAATCTAGGCTACATGAGTTTGTACTTTCTGGAACATTCACAAATGTTACAAAAATGATTTAAGATATTATTATGGTAAGACCTCTGATGTGCATTAGAAACCTAAACATAAAAACCTTGAGAAGATTTTCAAAACATTCATATCCTTCCAGTTCCAGGGAAAAGTAAGAAAAATATGTATTCTGGAGTCAATTCCACCTTCACTTCCTGGTCACTCTTGGGGGAGAAGATGTATTTGTTAGGACTCATGAAGGTACTCATCCGCAGGGAATACTGAAGGCCAAACCACCATATAGTATTTTTTTGTTTGTTTTTTGTTTTTTGTTTTTTTTTCACAAGGGATTTTTTTTATTGTGGAATATAACATATTTACATAGAAGTGATACCTTTCCGAGTACAATTTAACAAGTAGTTAAAGAGCAAATTTCCAAGAATGTTATGGGTTACAGTACCAGTTTCAGTAATTTCCTTGTTAGGTATAACATATAGACAAAAAGGTGTTAACTTTGAAATTACAATTTAACAAGCAGCTATATAGCAAATTTCAAAGAATGTTATGGGTTGCAGTTCCACCATTTCAGTTCTTTCCTTCTAACTATTCAAATACCCTAGCAACTAAGAAAATTATATAGATTCAATATTCATAGTCCTTTATTAAATTCCATCTTGTCTGTTGCTACCCCTCCCTGCAGTTTAATCACTCTTAATTTAATCTTCAGTTTAATCTTCAGGAAGTGACCACCATAACTTGTTCGTGTTGAAAAGGGGTGTTGAAATTAGGGGAAAAGGGAACACAACTGTTTGAAGTTCTTGAGGCGGTGGCCTCTGGGTTTTGGACTTAGCTGGCACAGGAGCTCTCTAGAGGATTTAAGCTCCTGAAGAATAAACTTAGTGAAACTTTTATAGTCTCAGATAGGGATCTGGGTACTCTTTAGGGTTTTTGGAACTGTTGACTTGGACTCATCATGCTTAGTCATAATGTTTTTACAATCACAAAATAAAGGCTATACAGTTATACAATCATTATCAGAGATCAAGGCAGCTGAATTACAGTTCAGAAATTTCAGTATTTCCCTCTGGCCACTCTAATACACAGGAAATAAAAAGAAATATCTATATAATGATTCAGTCATTACATCATTACATTAAATCCTAAATTCTCTAGGATTACAGGTTCCCTAGGTAGCAAAATCTGAAGGCCTGGATGGTCAAGGAACAGAATAGTGTCATATGCCAAGCTCCCCATGCCAATAAATTCATTAAATTTCACTTTTCATATGGAAAATGTTGGCTAAAGGAGGGTCACTTCCTAAATCTTTACTTCTAATGCATATCCCCCTTCCTGACTTTATTGATCAATCAGGAAATTTATATTTTCCAATTTATATTGTCATCTCTAGGAAACTACCAGGTCCATCCTGGATGCTAAACATCTGCACCTTCTCTCTAGGTTTGGAGATGGGGTTTGGGCTGTTAGTTGGTAGGGCTCACCACCTAGGCCATGAAAAGCCTTTGAAGGAGCAAGCAAGGCCCCAAAAACAGAGTGCCTCAGGCCTCCCAAGGCAAACTACATATACATAGTTACAAGATTGATCAAATTTCTTGGACATCATCCTTTTTTATGAAGGGTTTGAGACCACAGATGGGTATTTAGATGTGCCATAAGCAACACCAAGAAAAGTGGCACTTTCATACAGTAGTCTTTTCATTGGTCATCAACATGCCAGACATCAGTGATCGAGCACTAAGCAAAATGCTTGCCATGGTCACCATTTCCTAATAACCAGCTAGGTGTCCTTTGGCTCGTCTCTTCCCATAGTGCTTCTCCCAACTTTAAATCCACAATCACAGATGAGGATATTTTTCTTGTTATCACAAATCTGCTCCAGCAACAACTGGTTATCTTCAGACTTGCTAACATGGTGAGAAAACTCAGGGCCAACCAGGTCCTGAGGATCTCACCTTTCAACACCTGGTCATGATCCTGGGAGTCAATCACCCAAAAGAACAGTTATCCTGGAATCTTCATTCAGGACAGCTAAGTTCTGTGCCTTTTTATTGCCTTCTGAAATTCATCTACCAGAACATTCAGCCAGAAGGGAGGCTGCGGTGGGCCGAGGTGGGAGCAGAACACAGCCCCCGCAGGCACGGCTCCGCTCACCGCACACACTGCTGGGACCTTCTGGATCTCGGCCCGACACCATACAATGTTTTGTATCAATATTCTGTGTGTGTGTGTAGATGGAGAAGGGCTGATACTAATTCTTCCATAGTCTTCATCAACCTCCTTCATTCTTTTATGTAGAGAGTTTACATGTTCTCAATCTATATTGATACCACTAAACCTGGGTCAATTTGAAGCCAATTCTTCAGAAGTCATCCATAGAACAGATACAGCTGGGTGCCCAGAAGATCATGTCATATCTGAGAGCAGTGTGATCATTGAACTCAAGTTTCTAATCTTTAGTATTTGAAACACAATTATTCAGGAGTATACAAGATGTCTGCACAGTATTGATACGAGAATTGATAACTGCACAAATTATTATTGGAAAGCCAAAACCAAATTTGACTTGTAAAACAACTATGGAAAAAATATATTAACATGCAATAAATGAACGACTTTAAGAAGTGAACCCTGCTTCTCATCTGTTTAGTTTTGCTATTTCCATTGGAAAAATTTCCTAGGCAGTTAAATATAAGCCTATGGCTAAGAGACCTGAGATCTTCTCACTATATTTAAATGCACTTCTCCCTCACATAGGTGAAAACTTGATTTGAAAAGTAGTTTCAAATGGTGGAAAGAATACTGCATTGGAGTAGGAATTAAAATGTGTTTTGATATATTTCATATTAATGGAATATATAATTCATTGAAGTTTAAACCCTAATTTATCTATAAACTTTCAATATTACTGTTTTTAAAAATACTTTTTGTGATATTCAACTAGCATCCATGATAAGTTCTTTTAAGGCTATGTAGTGCTTTATCAAACAGTCAGAATTTCATCTACAGTATTGATAGAAGTAATACTCCAAAATCATAATCCATGTAGTCTTGGATAAGATGTATTATATGTAATTTTCTGTCAAAATATTAAGGCTTTCTATTATATTATCACATACTCAGCAGGAAATAGATGATCCTTGAAATGAGTTTAATCAAAAACAACTTCAAAAGATGTAGGTTGAATTTAAAAAATAAATAAACAATGAGGGATGGTGAAATACTCTGAGGTTAGCTACTAGGGGGAGACTTGATCACCCCTAGACCCGAAGTGGCCAAGGCAGGGAGAAATCTAATGAGAACTGTGGCTATGGAAGAGGTGGCTAAAGACATGATCTTCAACAGAGAAATGCTTTCAAGTTGTAGCCTGAGAGGGTGGGAGTCAGGAGAATAAGTACTTCCACCTGATTGTCCTCCCACCCTCTGAGCTCCTGTTGGTGATCTCCATAACCTGATATCGGAAGGCAAGTAAACCTGGGTAACACAGTCTATAGAGATTAATCTCCCCAGGGCACAGAGCAGAGTAGGGTAGGGTAGAAAATAAATTTGGAGGGGTAAACAAAGAATATCCAATACAGTGATTTTATTCCTAATCAATATTTATATGTATTTTCACATAAAATAGTAAAACAGGGAGGATATTACATTGTATAGACTGTAATTATAAATAATATTATCGTGGAATGGGAAATGTTTATGTTTCAGTTTATATGACCATCATTGCCATGACTGAATAATGTTATATTGAGTAGATAAGCCATTCCCACTCAATTTAGTTATTCGAGACTATCTAAACTGACTTGTAATGAGTTCAGTTGACTGTAAATTTCCCAGATGAAATATGTATTTATTGTATCAAATTTACTCTGTATATTAAGCATGTCCATCATTCCATACATATTTCCATACATGCACACCTATAATTTTTCACCAGAATTAAAATTAGCATTAATTTAATGCTAACAGTAAATTCTCAAAAAATTTGTTTTACAGCTTTGTCCACATCATGTCCTGTCTTTATTTTTCTATACCTCTGTAGCCTTTACTAATCTTCTGAAAAATTTGAAATGAGACAGATTTGTCTTTGACTTCAACTCCTCTTTTTTTTTTAACCTCTTAATTCTCTCTCCCCCCTTTCCTTTCTATATATGTTCTCCCAAGGCTCTCAGTGTCCATTTGGTTCCATCCTTCCCTTCACTGAGTGAAAGTGATAGTTAACTTTTATACTACCTCTCCCAGTAACTTTCTGAATTTTAAGAGTATGAGGGGAAAAATTATATAGGAAATGCTATATAATTAAAACCGTTGTCTACAATAACTTGAGAAACAGACCATGTGTCTACTGAGTCAGCAGCCTTAAGGCAAATGGTGGGAAAGAATTAAAGCACTGATGTGTGGGGGCTATAATTGGATACATTTATCAAGGCTTTACTGGAAAAAGTTTAGTTCAAGAGAAAAATAAGTATACAAAGAATCCAAAACATTGAAATGATTGTGCTGCTCCTAAACCTAAGCAGTAAGAATTAGGATTGAGAAAGTCTTTGAGTGATGCTGGCCAATTAAGCCCCAGGATTCCAGCAAGATCCAATGAAGACGTGGCCATCTTCAGGACTAAAGTCTCAGGGCAGCAGTTATTAAGCAGAGTGAGAGGACAGAAGGACAATGAGGCAAAGACATTTGGAAAACTTGAAGATAAGGTCTAGGAAATAACTTTGGGTGCAGTTACTGGTACAAGGAACTGAATAGAAGCCAATAGTTCTGAAGTATGAATGTGGTTGAACTGTATGGAGTGCAAAACAGACCAGATGGTTGAATATTTTGACAAAGATTTTAAACAAACAGCTGTTCCCCATCTTTTTATGAGCAGAAGGTAGGGTGAGAATGTTATTTGACCTCGTATAAAGGTCACACTGCTCCACACCTACTTCAAATAAAGAAAAGAAAGAAATCTTCAGACAGTAGAGAGAAACCATGGATAAAAATTGACAAGGGTTGCTCTGGAAAAAAAGCTGGATAAAGGAATAATCAATGAAGATTCAACCCCCTCAGGATAAGTGGCCGCCATCGCACCCATCCTTGGCATTCCATTATTGCTTTGAACCAGTGACTGCTATGTCTCCTCTTCCATTTTCCCCCTTATAACTATTGAGAAAGCCTGAAAGGGCAATATTTAACTCAAAGGAAAAATTATGAAATTTCAGATCATTTGTGACCTAATGTTTTCAGAACATTAGTAATGATGTTGTGAAAAACATCAAGTTTTATATTCTCATACATATTGATGACAAGATACTCTACTAGAGGTTGGTCTGGACAGCAGCAATATTGCATGTTCATCTCCACATACGAGCAATGGATTTGGAAACTGTTCCCATTAGAGTTCGAAGAAATTTTTCATGAAGGAGCATTTCCAGGTCAGAAGCCTAGGACAGTAAAACACACATTGTTTGAACATACAAGGGAGACCTAGTATAAGGGATGTCAAAAAGAAGGGGAAAAGTATATAGGCATTAAACGTTGGCATTCCCTATATTAATTTTTATTCAGTATAAGAGTCCTTCCCGGACTACTCCCAATTAAGGAAGCTCAGTCTCTGACCTACTCCATTTCCCACTTGTTTGTTAACATATGGCTATGTGTGTGGAACTATCTCCAGGAGGTCCAGATGTGGTGTTATATTTTGGTGCTGTCATTTATTTTTTTTAATATTGCAACATAAATATGAATATTTATGTATACAAGTTAATTCTAATTTAAACCTGGAAGAGATTAGTTAGCATTTAAAGTGTCCTAATAGGAATCAACTCTCCAATTAGTGGCTACTTATCTATTGTAATAGTTATCGAAATCTCTACCAACATGTTTGTTAATTAGCACAGAAATACTTTATCGTTCAGTGACCAATGGGTTCTTAGTCGGAGTTGGCTCAAAAGGCTGCACTGCCTTTTCACAGATAAGGAATATAATCCCGCAAGCTCAGAGGCTAATAGCTTGGTGCAGCCCTCTTGGTCCTGAGCCATTCCACTTCATGCAACACTGTCATCAGACCCTGGGCCATGGCTGTCTTGTTCTGCCATCAGAATATTGTTGCATCAACCTCAGGACAAGACATTCACACGTAGTGCTAGTTGGGATATTTAAGTGGAGAATAAGAATTCACAAGCTATCAGAACAGATTGTGTGTCTGTTTTGTGGCTATTTGTAAGACTTTTCAATTTCTTCAAAATGAAAATTATCAGACATATCGTGAAATAATGAGGTTGTAGAGTAAACAACATAAAACCCTTTCTCCTACCTCTAAATTTAGGAAACTACCAATATTACTGAAAATTACTACTCAATACGAAAAGAACCTGACATTTATTAAATAGTCAGTTGTGTCACCTATTCTACATTGGGTGAATTTCTTATCTTGTACATCTGGGGATTGCTTCTCACCCATCTGGCAGAAGACAGGGTCTTCCTTCTTCTTTGACTCTGTCTAATTTCACATTATCACTGGTTGTGATCTTGGGTGAGATAAAAATGAGACTTTAACACTGAAGACATTTAGGTATATTATGCAAAAAAATAGTCAATTCATGTTTGTCATGTAGCTCCCATCTGAAGAGCAAGGCTAGGAAGACTTGACCACAATTACTATAAGATAAGGAAGTCATTTTCACATAGGAAGAAGCAGCTACATTTCTGTCCCTGGTGGAGTAGAAGGAGAAGAGAGTAATAGAGTAAGAATATCTTAAGATAGTATCTTGAAATATTAATCTGTGGCTCTTTTGCACTGTTAAGTATAGACCATTAATATATTTCAGCAACTGCCTCAAGTAGAGTTAAGATTATTAGAGCAGGAATGCACAAAGAAAGAAACAATGGAGGTGCACTTTTTAACTTCCAGAATAAGCTGTTAAGAATATGTAGAAAAAGCCCTGAGGGCATCAGGACATTGTGTTTATGCTAGAGCCAAAATTAAATATAGAATGGAGGGAGACTCAGGGGATCCTGGGCTGGAGAGAGATAAGATTGTCCTATGGTGTCATCTTGGATAAATATACATGTGTGCGAAGGGAGAAATGAACTTAAAATGAACTTGGAAATAAATCACATGGAAAGGATAGAGTCCTCATATAGATACAGTTGATCACCATGACACCATTTTTGACTGGTGTGCTGGTTTGTATACATTATTCCCCCAGAAAAAACCATATTCTTTAATGCAATCTTATGGGGGCAGACGTATTAGTGTTGATTAGGTTGGAATCTATTGGTTCACTGTTTCCATGGAGATATGACTCAATCAACTGTGGGTGAGACCTTTCATGGGATTATTTCTATGGAGATGTTGCCCCACCCATTCAGGATGGGTCTTTATTGGATCACTGGAGTACTTTCAGAAGAGCCACACAGGCCCCGACCCAGAACAACTGAGAATGACATTTTGAAGAGGAGCTGCAGCTAAGAGAGGACAAAATGCCCCAAGAGCAACATTTTGGAGCATGCCATTTTGAAACACAACCTCGGAGCAAGCAGAAGCAAGCCACTTGCCTTCCAAGCTAATAGACATTTTCTGAATGCCAATGGCCGTTCTCCAGTGAAGGCAACCAATTGTTGATGCCTTACCTTGGACACTTGAAGGCCTTAAAACTGTGACTGTAACCAAATAAACCCTCTTTATAAAAACCAATCTATTTCTGGCATTTTGTATTCTGGCAACATTAGCAAACCAGAACAAGTAGTATCTGGGAACTTTATGAAAGGTGATCCAGTACTTCCAGAATACCTAACCCTGTTTAAATTAGCATAGCACATCCTCCAAGTTGAGTAAATATTCGTCATTTAGCTATGGGATATGGGACAAACCCTCAACTGTACAAGTTTCAGAAATTTATTTGCATCACCCCTTAGATATTATGTTAGTCTGAGTCCTCTGAAAATCAGATGCCGAGATAGTAATGGACATGCAAGAGATTTATTAAGGGAAATTCTTGTGAGGTAAAATGGGAAGAGAGCCAGGAGAGACTAAGAGAGCTGTCAGACTGTGATGAAGTTCTGACCCTTGTAAAGGAGAGAGGAAAGGAAGGAAGGTTGGATGGAAGAGTCTCATACTGCAGTGCATTCTAAGAAAGTTAGGCAAGGCAAATGAGGAGTCCACAAGCCAAAGTTGCCCATCAGTGGAGTCTAATGTCTCTCAGGAATGGGCCCACCTTAGTATCCCTGCCACACTCAGTGATTAGCAGGGAGCAGCCCATGGGAAGTGTGGTCTCACTGCAAACATGGCAATGGATCTAGAATGCAGCTGCTGAGGCTATCAGTCAGTGACAGTCGAGCCAAACAAAAAAACTGAGGATTCATTAATTCAATAATTAACTTTGTCTTGTAATGACCCCCCTTTTATTGCATAGCATGGAAAATCAAGGATGGAAGGAGAACAATAAAGTTACAAATTAATGGTTCTTTAGTCATTTTAGGTAACAAAATCTGTATTGCATAAAATCTGTTTTTGAGATTGAATACATGGATATAGAGTCATGGCCTTTTGGTGAGAGAGAGGAGACCTCAGATGTGCACACTGATTTCTTAAGACATAGATAAGTTATTCTGGTCATGGGACTGGTTCTGCCAAAGCACTACTGGTTCTTCTGAAAAGGAATTAATCTCTTTGATGTGAAACTGGTCCAGCTGCAATGGAAATGTTTTCTCTGGCTTTTCAGAGCCATAGCAGGTAGCCAATGCTGAAATTCATAGTCTCAACAACTTGGCTACATTTGTCAATTCCCACGCACTGAGTCTTTTCATCAGAAACCCCAGAGCTCTACTTGCCTGACACCTTCTTACCATCCTATGTGCCTTGAACTGTTGGAGCACCTGCAAGCCAAGGGCAGACTGTGATTCTCTGGCTCATCCACCTTGCTTCTTTCCTTTGCCAATGTTATCCTAGGTTCCTATATAATAGAGGAAGTGGCCCTGATCTCCAAGCTCTCTAAGGACAGCTTCTACAACACTTCGTTAGTGTCAGTGCTCTTGACTTCTCCCTTACCTATATTGGAAGGTTCTATGTTGCAACCTCCTTCCAATCTCTAGCTTGACATTCCACCCCTAAAGGGTTCAAATGAGAATGTGCATATCTGACCTATTAGCCCTACCTCTTCCTCCCATTTATTAACTTCCCGTTCCTACAATGCCCTTGGACAAAAGAGCTTTGCCCTCAACTTCCCATGTGGCAGAGACTTACCTAGCAACAACTTCTCTCTGCTCTATGGCTTTAGCTTATAGTAACCTCAATGTAAGTCAGTGGTTAAGTTGTCAGGTAGAGGCCGTTGACATGAAAAAAACAGAGCTTTGGAATTTTGAATTATATTCCCTCTCTACAAAGCCAAAGCCATTTTCTCCCTGTGGACAAAACAAGTCAGGTTTGAGACTTTAAAATCTCATTTTGGATGTCAAAAGCTGAATGTATTTTTCTTTCTCTTTTTATTTTGATGTAACCATTCTAAATCTTCCTGAGGCAAATGGATTCCTCTGGCTAAACAGAGGAGGTTACAAACAAGCAAATGCAAAAGAGAATGCATGCTAAATTGTTTACAAATATATTACCCCTGTTACACCTATGGTAAGGTAAAATACAGGTAATTCCTTCAGCAGAAAAACACTGAAAATGGTAAAGTGCTATATGAAAGAGATTTTTACGAATACAGTAGTTATAATTTTGCTAAGCATAATAGTTTATCATTAAGAAATTTATAAGAGGATATAATAGTAGCTTGGGAGATGAGATTCTGAACTGGGTATCTTTGGAGTCAGAGCAAATCCCCCTTGCTTTAGTTTCCTAGGCTACTCAAAGAAGATACCACGAAATGCCTTGGCTTTAACAACAGGAATTTATTAGCTGATAGACTTACAGTTCTGAGGCTGAGAAAAATGTCCAAATCAAGTCACCATCAAGGCAATGCTTTCTTCCTGAATACTGGCTGCCGGCGATCCTCTTCTCTTCTGCCAATGGCAAGACATATGGTGGCGTCTGCTGGTCTCTCCCTTCTCTTCCAGATTTTGTTGATTTCAGCTTCTTGCTTCCATGGCTTTTTCTGTATTCATCCTGTTTATGTTTATAAAGGACTCCAGTAAGAGAAGTAAGACCCAGATGGGTCACACCTTAACTGAAGTAGCCTCATCAAAAGATCCTACTTACAATGAGTCCACACCCACAGGAATGGATTAGATTTATGAACATGCTTTCCTGGGGTACATACAGTTTCAAATCACCACACCCCCATCCCGATCCCGACCACACCACTGGGTAAAAGAAGTGGGGGAGGATATCCTTTTATTCCTCTCTAGTTCCCTAATTTGTCCTTTAACCTGCATTCCTAACATGAACTGAGTCAGGTCAGGGTAAACAAAAGGAGCTGAAGCTCTCAGTCAGTTTGGCAGCTTGTTTAGTATTCCTGTTTCAAATATTCAGTGTGGAGGAGGTTACAGTTTTATCTTCAAATATATTTTTTGTGAGTTCTCATTCTATAATATAAATTCATTTATCCATGTTATGCCTTTCTCTCCTTCTTTTCTCCCTTGCCGTATCCCTTCTTTAGCTTACAGTCATGCACTGGAGCCATGGCCACAGTAAGCATCTCATACACAAACATTTGTTGTTGTTGAAAATATTGTGTGTCAAGTGCATGATAGTTTAAGATTCACTGTGAATCTAGAATCCCAAAATCCGATTGGAACTTGTATATCTTAAGGAGTGTTGTCTTTAAAGTTATCACCACCAGGGAATGTCGCTGTTTGCTACAACCACTGCAGCCACTCAGGGTGTTCTTGGAACACCAAGTCCACCAAGTGGAACTTAGGGGACAAACTGAAGAGAAATCTATTTGTTTCTTAAGGACAGGGTCCATTTTACACTATTCCTCCCTGATAATCAGTTCTAGAATGTTCACATTCCACTCTCCAAAAAGACTATTTCACATCTTTCTTTCTTCTCAAATCTCCTACACCACCTCCCTCCATCTCCTCACTCTGAGCTGATGACAGTGCTTGGGTTTTCATGGAGACAATGGGAGGAACCACCTAGAAATGCTATCGCTGCCAGCGAATGGACCACTGTACTTGCATGGGCAATGCACTCTCTGGCTTCCCTCTTATTTAATGGATTGCATGCCCTTGCACCTAATTGTGTTATTTTAAATTAAGACCCTCTGCTCAGTGTTTCTGAGAAGGTACATATGCTTCCTTAGACATTTCAACTCAGTAGTATAGAATTTTAAAATTTATTTCCCAGAGATGTAACTTGTGTTATGAAACTTTAGATAACCTTGAAGTCTGATAAACATATTTGTTAGGGGAAGTTGATTTTGTTTATTTAATCAATTATAAATGTTTGTTTGCAGATTAAGCAATCTGTGTTCCGTTTCCTAAAACCAACTCATCAGCCTGACACAATAATCACCACGACTCTGTAATTCACACACCATCCCGGAAGCATTAGTCCACCATCATATATCAGGTACAGGTTCTCTTGCTGGTTAGAACACATTGGCTTTCCCCCAAAAAACAAGCACAAGTAAATGGTGCTTCTGACAAATTCAAATATAAAATTTCTTTCCTCTATGTCCTGGACATTATAATCACTCCAAATTGCTTCTTATTCACATTTTCTACTTTATGACACAATTTCTAATCCTTCTTATTTTCTCCTCTCACCATTATTATCACCATGTCTGTTCTTGACCTCTTGGTGTCCTCAGTTTTTTGACTCCTCTCCTTGCTTTGACCTGTTGTTCTTCCATCAAACATACCTGAGGAAACCCATATCAATCCAACCCTCATCTTCCAGTCTGCCTGAGCTAAGTGAGTATACAGACTGTGCTCCTGAAAATTCATGGCACTTCACCTCATCTGGGCTATCAACAACTCCCACCTTTTTTCTCTAGTCATTCTCCTCAGTGGTTTTCAAACCTTTCTCCACTGACCTCAACCCTCCTGCTACCCTCTTTCTCCTTCACTCTAAACAGTGAGCTTTACCTCCTGTTTCACTTAAAATAAAAGCCATTAGTTAACACACAGACGATGGAGTCTAGCTAAATGAGAAGTAAATTGTAATTGGAAGGGCCTGATGGTTATGGTCAAAGTAGAGCAGTTAAAATCCCTGCTGTTCTTCTCCTGCAGCATGAGCTGCATGTAGTCCTATTCTTTATCCTGATCCAACACTAGAGATTTCGCCCATCCACAGGTATGAGCCTTGGCCTTCTGCAGGTGCTCTGGGTGTCACTGCCATCCCCATTCTATGGCTGTCACCCCACCCATTTTCCCTTTTCCTTCTTTTCCTTACTTTCACCATCCAATTAGCATATTTAAAAGCTTTTTACAATCTATAAACCTTCCCAATCCTCACCCACAGCCACTGAAAAATCTTTCTGCCCTTCATAGTTAAGCTCCTTGAGTTAGTTTTTCTGTTTTTCTAATTTATTACCACTCATTTAGTTCTGCCCTCACCACTACTCTGAAATTTCTACCACCACATGTCATCAATGGATTGCTTATTGCCAAATCCAGTGTACACTGTTATTAGTCAGAATAATGCTAACTTTCATAGTAACAATCCTCAAGTCCCTGTGGCTTGAGAAAGCAGGATTTTTTTTTTTTTTTTTAATCTTATCTCGGTCCAAAGTTGGGGGTGGGGAGGGACGGGACTCTAAGTAGTTAGTCAGGGATCCAGGCACCTTCCATCTGGCAGAGCCACAATCTTCAACACATGTTCTACAAGGTCACCTCAGATTGGAAAACAGAGACTAGAAGATAACACGTGGGGGGCTGATCGGGGATCGGTGTGGAAGTGGAGCACACCACCTCAGCCGTCTCCTATCAGCCAGTCACGGGGCTCCAGCTTAAATGCAGGGGGCTTGGAAACGTAGTTTTGCTGTGCCTGGGAAGAAGAGCTGAAACGCAGGTATTGATGCACGGTAGCATCTGCAGCCACAGTCACTTAGAAACCTTCATATTCCTTGACCTCTCTGCAGCTTTATTTTATCCTGTTAACCATTCCCTTATTCTTGAAATGCTTTATTTCTTCTGTTGGCTTCAAAGGCTCCATACTCTCTTGGTTTCTCTCTCCTCTCTGTCCACTCCTTAGGTTCTTCCTCTCAGGCCATTATTAAACTGTTGCCAGATTTCAGTTCTCTTCTGTGTCACTCATTCTCCCTGGCACACCTTCCCCTCACATGATAGTAATTGCTGTCTATGTGAGGTGTATCAAAAATGTATCCCCAATTCAGAAATCTTTCTACAGTTCCAGACCTATGTATTCAGTTGCTTGGTGGGCATTTCTACTTTAAGATCCTAAAGGAATCTCAAACTTACCTGTCCACCTTTAGACACCTTACCTTTTCCTGACTTGGTGAATGGCCCCAGAGTCTATATAATAACCCAAGTTACATTTTATTCCTTTTCCTCCTAGACTTTCCAGTTGTAATCACTAAGTCCTGATGGTTCTGCCATCTTAATATTTTTTTCCAGTTCACTTGTTATATACTTGTTCCTCATCAGAACCTGGCTCAGGCAACTGTCATCATTTGCCTTGTTCATTTCAGCTGACTCATAGCAAACCCTTTGCCTTCAGTCTTCTCCTTCTCCAGTTATTTTATGCATTGCAGTCAGATCAGATCATGCTGCATTTTAAATACACAAGTAGCCCCAGTCCCAGTCCATTGCTCTTATGAGAAAATCAACACTCTAATCAGAACTCTCCTTATGGCTCAAATTTCATCTCTTTCCAGAATATTCTTTGTGACCTTCACATCAATTGAATAAAATTATTCTCAGGCTTACAATAACCTGCTGTTCTTGTGGCCAGAGTACCCAGTGGCTGTCCCCCTCCTACTCATTTCCCACTGATTGATTCCGGCTCACATTCCGTGAAGCTGTACCTGACCTGCCAGGGCTGGATTACTTGCTCCTCCCAGGGTCACACACAACCTTTTATTCTTACTTCATCTATAAGAATATGGCTGGTACATAGCAGTGCTGATTAATATTTAACAGAACAAGTGAAAAAATCAAAGGAAGAAAGAAATGAGGGAAGAAAGGGAGGGAAGGAGGAAAGTATTAATATGTTTAATAATTTGGGCCAAAGGTGGTATAGTAAATCCTGATTATACTAAAAATAAACATAATACTGAACTGCAAATCCTCCAGTAAGTAAACTTACAAATAAATTATGTGTAATTAGCATTAAAGAGCTTGGTCATATAGCCATGGGAATGTTCTTAAAGTGTATCTAAGCTCTAAATCCATTATTTCTGGATTATCTTTAAATAAAGAGACTCTCAAAAATGCAGAGATAAAACTCTGGGATAATAGCTGCACCAAATTGGTATTAAACTCTTCCACTGAAAGCTCTTTTCCTAGCACCTGATTATGTATTTCATTAGTATTTGAAAATTATCTATGCTTTGTCTTCATGGTGGCTACAGTAAGTAAATGTTGTTTTTTTTAATCTTAAGAAATAATCCAGGATAAAAACAAATTTAAAAACTCATTTTCTCTCAGTAGCAGCAAACTGGCATTTAGGTGTCAATTTATTATGTTTAGTAAGCCTGTGTTGCCAGTATAGACTTCATTTTAATCACCAAATACATCAGAGTTGGCAATAAACAGCTTTTAGACTGAAAAATTGTTCTTCCAGGCATGGTCAATAGCAATAGGCAACTAGCGTTCTTTCTGGTAAATGAGTGTTATCACCGTTATTATCATCCACAATGTGAGCAATAAGGAAATCTCACCCCTGGATAGCTAGTGTTGAGTACTGAGAAGCAGGGGTCACATAGCAAACTATTCCAGGGCGTAAGAGGGGACTCCTGGAGTGACACCTGAAACCAACACTAAGTGTTGGGACAGGAGACACCAAGAGTCAAGTGGTGTGACTACCAAAGTCTGAAATCCTGGTATAAAGGTGATAGGCTACAGGAGTGTGTGCATCTGTGTGTGTGTGTGTGTGTGTGTGTGTGTGTGTTTCAGAGAGGGGAGAGAGAGAGAGAGAGAGTGGGAGGAGGTGGGGGGAGTCAGCTATAGCTAGGCTTCTGCCCCTTTTAAATCATCCTACCTGATTTTGTAATGGTCCCTATAAAGCCTTGTCCAGTGTATGATATTAGATGTCTTTGTAACACACTTTACGGGCTGCAAGGCCTCGTCATATATGGAATTTAATTTGACACTGTGAGTTAAAAAGAGTCCTGATTGTTATCTACATTTAGTGATGAGAAAATGAGAATTAGGGGGGATAAAAGTGATATATTTATTTGATGGGGATCACAATCAAGACTACAGCCCAGGCATTTGGGCATTTGGGCATTTGGGCATCTGAGCTCGGTGTTTCCCAGAGTTTCTATAGCATTTTCCTCCATAACAAGGTATGAGGCTAAAGCACAGAAAGACAAAATGGTTGACTATATGGGATAATTTGAGAGAGATATAGGAAAGACTCCATCCACCCACCCAATAACACCTGCATCAACTGGGAAATGTCACATAAAGTCAAAAGAGGACTTTTTGATATAGTGGCCAACCATATCCCCGATGGTTTTCATTAGCCAGATATCCTATTCTAGATTTGAGAAAGGAGAAGATACAAAACAAAGTTGTTATTGTTGTTGATCTCCTTTCTTCCCCCAAAATGAGTGGCATAATGAAAGGGAAGTTCCTATGGAGAAATATATAACCCAGGTTGTGTGGAAGCCAAATACATAGATATAGATAAGAATAGACGAGAATGAGACAGATAGATAGAGCTGGGATTTAGCTGGTTCTGTGGTGGGCAATTAACTAACAAGTAGGTGGGAAGCTGTGAAGACAAAGGCTACATAAAAACATGAACACCTAGAAGCAGCTACAAGAAGGTAAGTGGATATTGAAATGATTTTACGATATTTATATAGTTATCCCTGTGCTTTTGAGAGGCTCAGTTATGCCCTAGATTCTTTCCCATCAGATGCCTTCATTTTAAACAAGATTTCAAGGTGGTTGGGTTGTTATTATTTTTCCACATGCCAACAACCCTGTTTAGTTCATTTATATTTTACTGCAGTGAAATCTGTGAAGTCCTATTAGGCTGCAGCTAAATGACATTTTTCTTATTGTTTCTTTCTTCTGTTCTTATAATTGACATATTGTGTTTTGTTCTGTATTATCTCTTGGTGCTTTATGGCAGATATCCACATTTTTCATGCAGCTATCCCAAGGTGTTTCTTTTGAGTAAAAGACAAAGATGATGACTCTTTTCATAAGAAGAAAAATAATTTTAAAACTCTTTCCAATTCTGTGTTTATTTCAAAGAGCCGAGATCACTTGACAGAAGGGATTTCAAAGTTGATTGTGATGATGACTTACAAAAATAAATAAGGAGCTGGAGGACCGTGAACAAATCTGTTCTCATGAAGTTAGTAATGGTTCTTACCTGGCAGAAAATGCAAATATAGAATATTTTCACAAAGACTGCAACACTGTACAACTCAGTGGAAATATTGGAGTTTAAGAAATAGCTACAGAATTAAATTATTTCAAAATAAACTTCAAAATTCACCTTTTTGAAATTCAGACTGTCATAAAATCAATTTCTGAGCTAAAAGAATCCAAGAAATATGATCTAATTCATTTTAGTGCCTCCACCAATTCCTCAGCGAATCAACCAACCAGTATTTTCCCTGTGGATAATATAAGTAACGCATTAAACATGATACTTGGACCAAGACTAAAGATAGGAAATTAGTAAGGAGAGCTATAACACAGGACATGGATATGCTGAAGAACTGTGGATAGCATACAATTTCAGCCAAGGGAGAATTTCCTTTGAGCTGGAGGGCTGCATGGAAGAGATAGAATTTGACATTGGTTTTGAAAGTTGTACAACATTTTAAAAGGTAAAAACAAAATTAGCAAAGATTTGAGGCATTGGGGGGTATACCTGAGCAAGCCACAGAGGCTGGAGGAAGGATAGTGACCAGGGAAAAATTTATGGCATAAACATGAAATCAAGCTGCCTCCTGACATCAGATATCTGTGACATCATCATAAGACAAGTTATTCTGAAGTGCAGAAGAATGGCGAAAGACTTGATTTCTTTCAGGCATATACTAAGAGGGGAAAAAGTTTAAAGGGTAACCAATATATTTACAAGTTAGGTACATTATAATCTTCAACTCTGTTTACGCATTCCTGATTATAAATAGTACAATGTTCTATAATCTCAACAGCATATTTTGTACTTAGTTTCTAATGGCAAAGATTAGTTTTGCAAAATATACTTATTGCTCTTTTTAGATTTATTTACATGCCTGCCATTTTCTTTCCTCGCCACTATTTTTACATCTCAAACCTTGCTTTTGGAATGATTTTCCTTTCCTTGAAGCACAGCTTCTTGAGCACTGCTATTCAATGTGCGGTCTGAAAATTAGTACTGGTCTGTAAACTGTAACTATTCATACCTTGATAAGGAGCTTGCTCCAGAATGCAAAATCATTACATCACTAATACTGTTTATTGTAGCTGATATGTTCCTTACAGCAAGACAGCAAAACAGTCTATTGATGTACATTCTGGAGCAAGCTCCTTATGTTACCTTGAACCTATCTCTACTTCGAGTAACATTGCTTTAGAAGTTATTCTTCTTTAACTACGATTCTCTTTGTGTTAAATTCCCTGTTTTTTGTTTGTTACTTAATGTTTCCTATTTTACCCTTATTCTGGAAAAATAGTTTTGTTGGATGAAAAACTATCAGTCGAGAATTTTTTCTCTCCTACAATTGAAGATACTATTTCTACTTGCTGTTTTTGCTGCTGAGAAACTAGCTCTCAGCTTATTTTTCATTCCTTCATAGATACCCATCTTTTTCCCTCTCTGAAAGATGGATATTTGTCCATGTTGTTCTGCATTTTCACCATGATATGTCTAGGTGTCAATTTCTTTTTATTTATCCTGTTCAGGATTTACTGGGCATCAAATATAAGAGAATTGATCTTTCATTGTAGTATAGAGAATTCTCTTCTATCATCTCTTCAAATATTCTCTTTTTTCCATGTTCTACATTGTCTCTTTCTGAAACTTTGATGGGACGAATTTTAGACTTTCTTACTTTACCTTCTCCGTCCCTTAAGCTGACTTATATTTTGATAGAGCTCTCCATGTAGCATTCTGGTACTTTCTTTTATATCTCTCTTTGTGGTAATTCTCTCATAGCAACGTTTAGCATGATGCTGGCTCTTAAGTTCACAGATAGAGAGAAAATATAGAAATAGATGATAGATAAATAGATAGATATGGAGATGGTATTATCATAGGAAATATGAGATCTCTGGGTTAGAGAACAGCTTGTTTATTACTCATGGAATATTTATTGCCGAGGTCCTGCCTCAGCAAATGTGTCAGGGTCCTAAAGTGGGGGTCGGCGTCGGCGCAGCAAGGAAGGAGACAGACACGCAAAGTGTCAGGGACGAAGCTCAGGGCTCCGACAATTTTAATGAAAAAGTGATTTTCTTTTATAGCTCAAAGTTACATAAGCTCTGCACCTGGATCACGCGGGTGAGAGCTGGCAAGCACAGCATATAAATCACAAAACCATTGTTACTCAATTCCAGGGGACATTGGGGTCCGAACAGGGTGGGGGGACCGAGCAGTGTGTGTTTTCATCCCTATGTTAAGACAACTCTATTCCGGTGCAGACCTTCCAAGTTCCTCATAATATTCTTCCTTGTTCTCAGTAATGATCTCTGTTTTGGCTATTTTAATTATTTAGAAGGGCTTGTTTTTGTACCTAAAGTAAATTAGCTGTGGGCTCATACGAGGAACTACTCTCGTACCATAAGCCCGTGGGGTGGGTGCCCAAAGAATTTCTTGTATGCTCTGGCTGCCCGAGGTCAGCCATTAGGCACTAGTGGAGCATGTTGACCCTGATTCAGTTCTAACCTCGGCAAACAACGGGGCCTGTCAAGGAACCGGGTGATGAATTACGTGGTTTACATTGCTTCTGCTTTGGCCTTCTAATCGCTTTCTCAGTGAAATATTTTTGGATGTAAAAGGGGGAACTTGTGTAAAGGAGGATGTCTGGAAAGGGGCAAGGGGGCTTCAGGCGGCTAAACGGGGTGGCTGCTTTCTCATAGGTGGAGGAGGGGGTTCATCGAAAGGTAAAATCATCGGAAGGTGCCCAACACTTTGTCATATCTTTGATTATTATCCAGAGTATATCCCAAATTATTACATTAGTAAAGAAAAAGAGAAAGCAGAAGCACAAAGATTAAAAGAATCAGCATTGCAATAGTCCATCGGTGGTAGGCTTTGCCAGGATCCGTCGAGGGGCCACGCCCACCGCTGTGCGGCACATCCACAGTAATGTTTTCTGTTGAACCTGAGGCTTTGCCATCAGGTTTAGGATGTGGTGATTTGGCTCCCGACAATTTATCCCCAGTTTCTCATGCTCCATTTCCCCACAGGGCAACACAAAGAGGGCCAGATGTCTGCCTGCACTCTTTTTAGACTCCACTCTGGCCATAAGAACTATTTGTCATTTCTTCAATGTGCATCATCTCACTTTTCTGCTCATCTCTCTGAATTAAAACTTCTATGCATCTTTTCATTTGGGCCGTGCCTTCTAGTCCATTATTAACTCCTCTCAAGTACCACACCCTCCAGGCAGCTTTCTATAAACTTCTTTACCGCTTTAGCACCCTGTACTTGTCTCTCTTTCTCAAAGCACTCATCACACTTGAACTTCTTGAGGGCAGGTGATATCGTTTCCATCCTTAGGCATTTCCTAATGCCTAATACCCATCCTGGCCCAAAGCAATGCTCAGTGTTTCTTCTGCTGTAATGTTCAAACAACCATTGTTCTCCCATTTTCTACTTTTTAATTATTATTTTGTAAAATTGTATTAGAATCATAAAATGTTAGCTGTAGAAGGAATCCTAGAGAACATCTATTTTATGTTATATATAATTGTTAAATTTAGACTACATTTTACTTGTTTCAGATTTAAGGACTAATAACTATTAGGATACTCTCAGCTCCACCTCCTCTGAGATCTCATTGACTGGTACAACTTACTCACCTAAAATCTCATTTCCTAGGAGGAAGGAAGAGTAAGAATCTGCCAGTAAGTAATAAAGGAAAATGGTGATTGGGTAAATGAAACACAGGGTTTGTAAATTTATTAGTCATTCTGCTTCCTCAGAAATGGTTCCATTTGGAGAAGGGAAATATTATAGATATCTCTATTTAAAATATTTTTCCCTAACTTCCATTACCGAGTTCCATAAGCAATGTCTAAGTTGACAGAGCAGAAACTTTTCTCATTTACTTAAGTGTACCAAGATTTCTATAGTTTTGTAACCTGTTAGCATCTGCTCATTGATAATTCTGAGCTTGTGTGCTTTCCTGCTGATTTTTACTGCAGAGATGGAAAAGCATGAAAATGGCAATTTGTTTCTTTAATTTTCCTCTGAAAACAAAGTCAAGGAACAAAGAAAGACGCACAGTGACTACAAAATTTCATTATTATTTTATCGACAATAATAATACACTACTCCATTAGAACAACTCCTTAGTAATAAATGCACATAAAAGTAAGATAGCTAGGCAATGCAAAAGACAAATTCCCATAATGATGCATGAATTATTTTGCCCAGGGCTAACTGTAGCCTACCACTGATTATCTAATTAATTGCAAATTTTACAATTCTACGTCTATGTCACTGTCTTTCAGAATGGGTACTAGTTATGGCCAAATTGACTAAGGCATACCCACGCTAATTATAGGCATAATTAGGATTCATAGTACTCCTGTACTAAGATTTTATGGGTTAGTACTTCAGTATGTGACATAAGGTGCTACCACTTGAAATTTCTTTAAAAGGGAAATGAGATCTCCCTTGTGATTGAGAGATATAGCTTAAAAGGTACTCTGTTGGGTGATAAAATATGTAGACTTCAATTCACCCCAAAGTTAAATTGACAAAAGATTAGATATACTTTCTAAAAGAAGGAGCAAGCTGGAGAGGGCCCAAGTAAATTTCATGCTTGAAATAGAAAAGGGATTCATGAAGATGTTTGGGGGGAAAATTTACATCATTTCCTTTAATCATTAACTGAAATTTATCATTTCCTTTACTTATGAATGTAGGTGACAACCAGTTTTATTAGCAATACCTATGACTTTGTTTCCATTAGAAATCATTGATATTTTCATATCATTTAACAGTTGTAAATATCTTGAGATATTGTTTATTCTCATTACTACTTTGAAATTGTCCACAGTTCTAATGAAGAATCACGTTACTGTATCATAATTTCTTTATGATTTTTATAACTGTAATTTCAATATACTTCATCACTATTTTTTTCCTTTTAAAATTTTCATTCTGAAAAGGGTCTATAGACTTCACCAGTCTGCCAAGGGCTCCCTATCTCACAAAAAAAGGTATAAGAACCCCTGCCTTAAAATGTTAGCAAAGAAAAGAAAAGCCAGGGATTCTGTTAATAAGTTTTTCCAACTTCATGATTTTTCTTTTGGCAGAAAAGCAGATGCTCCATTATGAATACACTAATGGACAATTTAAAAATCAATTTCAGGGTAATGATGTTGAGCACAACCTCCAAACAGAATCCTATCTAGATTGCCAGCCAATGATCATCCAGACCCCAAACCTTAGGGGGAGGTGAGAGGCTTGAACATCTATCCCGGGGAATTTCACCTTTCACATAGCATTAAAAGAGCTCCATTTCCTAAGTAGGGAGAATTATTTTTAATTGTAGTAAGTAAGCCTTGCAAACAAGTACAAGTGTTAAATGGTGAACAAAACAACCAGACCATGAAATCTCTCTTTTTTCACTCATGTCCCTTTTCCTTTATGGAAAAAAGTATAAAGGTAAAGAAACCTGGCATTCTTTTCTGTGTGCAATCTTAGCAAATCACTAACACTCTGGTTGAAGGTTATACTCTATGAATTTCTAGGGGCTTGATTCTCTGATCTGTCCATACTTATATTTCATAAAACCATACATGTAATTTACCAATTTTGAATGCTAATTTTGTCCTAGGCACACCATTGCATAAATTAATATTTCTGAGCACATACTATATGTCAGGAACTTTTATACACCAAAGGTCAGCAAATTATTTCTATAAAGGGCCAGATAGTAAATATTTTAGGTTTTGTGAGCCAGAGGACAGTCTTTATTAAACTACTCTTTACCTGTAGTGCAAAGGTAGCCATAGACAATAATATAAACAAATGGAGGTGGCTGTGTTCCAATAAACCTTTTCTTACAAAAACAGGCTTTAGGACATATTTAGCCCATGGGCTCTAGTTTTCCACCTTCTCTTCTAGATGTTACAGCACTGAAAAAAAATACAAAAGTCCCTATTTCACAGAGCTTCAATTCTAGCAGAAAGAGGTGCATAATGGACAAATTGGACAAATTAGTTACATAAAATATTGGAAGGTGAAAAGTGCCATAGTGGGGAATCAAGCAGCGGAGAGGCATACGGGTGCCGTGGAAGGGAGATTGCAGTTTCAACTAAGGCGACAGGGAAGGCCTCTTTGAGAAGGCAATGCTTGAGAAAGAAAGTTTAAGAAAATAAGGGAGCAAGCTATGGGCAAGAGTTTTCCAGCTTCTTACATCATCACAATGACCATACAGGAGAAAAAGTATTGTCTCTCTTTGACAGAAGGAAAAACTGAGGCTTAGAGAAGTTAAGTTACTTGCCAAAATACTGATGCCCAGGCCCATCCCAGACCAAGAAATCGATATTTCTGGGGGTAGATCAAAGGCCTTGCTACTTTTTACAGCTCTCTAGGTGAATCTAAGACGCAGTCAAGATAACTTGCTCTGGCCCATACTTCCCTTTAACTTGGTAAACTTCTATTTAAGGAAAGAATCTTACATAAATATTAATACTTTTACAAGCAAAAAAAAAAGAGGTCATAGTATCAAACACTGTACAATTCCTGGGCTACTCATTTTGCTAGTCAAAATATCCTGAAGCAGATGCCAAGACAGGATTAAACCTGGACAAAATATTTGGGGGAAATAGCTCTGGTGGAAAGTGGGGTGGGAGCTGGGAGAAGCTGGAAGAGCAGTCAGACTACAATGTAAGTTTCCTGCTAAGTGCAGGGCTGTCAAAGACTCCTCCAGTCTAAATCACAGGTCAGAGTAGCCCCTCCTTCATCTCCCAAGACAGATCTGCTTTAGTATCCCTGTTGGCTCATGTATGCGGCTGGGAACAGCCTGGGGCAAGTGTGGCCAGAGTGTGAGCATGGTGGCAGAGTTCAACCCACGGCACTGAGACCATTGGTAATTTATGCCCCCAGTTGCTGGAGACTTGAGAGACACATTCTCAGGACCACTGCAGTCTACCCATTGTGCTAATCAGATTCACATGTCCATACAGGTTCAGGAGTAGTAAATCCATATTTCCAGTAGGCCTCTATTCCAGAGAAGAAACTTAGAAGAAGGTTAGTGGGCAAGCTACAACCCAGGTTGGTACAGTTGTGCTCCAGGTCACCACCAGAACGCATCCTTTCCTTCTTCCACTCTCCATTCTATTCCATTCACCCTAAGCTATAAATTCAATAGGTCTTTTTGCTTATTTGTTGGGATGACTCATATCCTCATTCCTGAGGTCTGAACCTTTGGTATCATATCTGTTTCATAGCAGGTTGGTGCTTATCCATTTACAGTTACAGTATGGCACGGGAGTCCCAGGAGATGCCCAAGTAGATCCCTGGGGTGGGCACTGATGCACCAATGGTGGATGCCATGGGGGTCTAGACTATTAGCTCATGCAGCTTACTCATGCGCTCTGGTCTCGATCAAGTTCTATGCCATCCAACTTCATGATCTGTTGGGACTGACAGAACCCAGCTCATTTGCGGGAAGTCCTGGGTTCGTGGTCACTTGGGGTCCCTTGGCCAAACAGTCAGTCTCTACTGGTGCTTACAAACATTTCAAAAGCTGTTTCTCATAAGACACATTTTCTCTGCTGCTGATGGCATGGACCAAAATCCCATGCATCTGCATTGTCATTGCCCCACTCAAGCTTGACTTAAGCTCCATTCAGTGTCTTTTCCCACCAATGACACCTCCAATACCACAGAATCTTCTGGGTCATGTGGTCCAAGTGGCAGGGCTGCTTGCACTTCAATCTGGACCTGCTGCAGAGCTCTTTACTGCTCAGGGCCTCACTCTGAGCTGGCAGCATTCTAAATTATCCAGTTAATGGCCTAAATATGTTGTTTCCAGAACTCAGTGAGATCTCAGGCAATTGTGATTACTCCTCTGTGGTAGCGAATCCAAGATGCAGTAATTTGACTTTCACTTTGAAGGGGATATTCTAGCATGCCTCTGACCATTGGATCCCTAAAACTTTAGCAAAGTGTCCAGTTCCTGCATTGTTGTAGGATTCATCTCTGACCTTCTGGAACAGATATGTTTCATTAAGGCCTTCAATGTACTAGCTATCTTTTATTCATCCTGTCCAATAAGCATGACGTCACAGTAATGAATCACAGTGATGCTCTGTAGGATGTCTAGGCAGTCTAGATCTCTTCAGATATATTAGAGGGTGGGAGAGTTAACATAGTCTGTGGTAAAATATAAGTGAGTATTATTGTCCATCCTAAGTGAATTTGAACTATTTCTCATCCTCTTGTCTAATAGGAATTGAAAAAAAACACATTTGCATAGTTCATACAATGTACATGAAGCCATACTTATCTGCTTTAACAAGAATACCATGTCTGGCTGCAAACATGACTATTTTTAGGATAGTTTGTGCTAGCCAATAGATTTTTTTCCAGGATCCATCCAGTGTTTTCAGGGGCAAACCTGTTGAACTAAACAGAGATATGATAGTGATCACCTCCTGTGCATTCTTTGGGTCTTTAATGGTGGCACATGTATTTGCCATTTCTCCCTGGGATATGATAACTGTTTTTTTAATTTATTATCTTGGTAGGGGGATGAGGAGGAAATTTAAAAGATTCCACTTGGCCTTTCCCAAAATAATTCTTATCCCACATTCCAGGGATCCAATGAGGATGTTACTCCAAAAGCTAAGGACATCAATTCTGCTTAAATACTTGGAGACTAGATAAACTACCATTGAGTACATACACTGACCCAGTGAGTTCACTGTGGGTAGAATTTAGCTAAGATTCCAAATTTTACCTTAGGTCCTGTAGGCTCCCACTCTTAATGCTGGGCCATGATGTTGCTTTGGGGCTCTCAAAATATATATCAATTCAGACTCTGTTCAGTAGATTTTGAATGTCTAGATACTTCCATTTTCCCGGTATAAAGTCACCCAATTAAATGGCTATAGGTCACTTTGAGAAAGAATAGAAGAAATTTTCATAGTATTTAATTGCCATTGTGTGGCAGGTTCTTTTTTCCTGGGAATAAGTCAATAGGTTCTGGATCTGAAAATTGGCTGAGGTCTGGGAACTGAGCAAGGAACTATGACATTTTGTTGGGGCAGCTGCCCTTCACCTCCTTTTACTCTATTCTTGCTTTCTGTTCTGGTTGTAACTGCTAACAGCATCTTTGTTGGCTGCTCTTAAAGCCAAGAAGGGAGTCCTGAAGTCTCCTGGCATCTGGTGGTTAGGCACCACCACTTGGCTTCTGTTAATTTGGAGTACCATCATCCCCATGGATATTAATGGTCCCTCCTCTGTGACTTCCTCTTCAACTGCCGAGAAGAGCCACCACTGAACCTCTTATTGATGCTTATGCCCCTCTCACCAGCACATTCTTGATGGTCTTGGGGAAGGGAGAGCTCTCTGCTCATTCTTACAGAATATGAACTTCTGTGGTCTTTGGACTTACATAATATACCAATTCCAGCATCCCTGCTTCCTTCCGCTTCTTGATCCCTTCCTCTGGCTTCTGTCAGCACAACTCAGACATTTCCACTTTATTGAGTATTGGGCATTGTTTTCTCCAAGTTTCTAAAAGCCACCCCAGGAGCAAGTTTGCCCCATTCCCGGGGGTCATTGTTAGGATATTAATTCCTATGTAGCAAGAAAGTGCCCCTAAGTCAATAAATTTTTGCTTATCCAGTCTTACATTCTGGCCTTGATCTAATTCTTTCAAAGTCTAATCCCAGGAGTACTTTCCTGGATCTTGCCAGTACATACCAACTAATTCTTGTAATTCTTTACATGTACAGAGTTTTTCCTCCCTTATCAGGCCCAGTATGTCCCCACTGGGTTGTGCTGAAATTTCACTCTTGTTATTGGCTTTGCAGGAGAGAAGGTGGAAGAGCTACTGAGTCGGTCACTTACTGCACTGTGAGATAAAGGCCTCTGCAGCATCTTCCAGTACAGCTAAATGTTAGTTCTTACTAGAGAAAGGTGGGGTACCTTTGAAATCTTAGAGCATTCTAGGAGGTTGAAGGGTCAATATCATTCAGGGAATCCATCCAGTTGTCCCTGTACTGTTTAAATGGTCTCAATCTTTTCCCAAACTGGGCACTGACCTTGGCAAGGCAGATCCTGACTGTGCATTCGTATTTCCCTGGAGCTCTACAGTTCTAACAATGAGGTTTTCAACTTGATGGTTAACTATGTCTCCCTTCCACTGCAGGAAATGAGAGCCTTCTTATAAACTGCCACACTCTCACACTTAGCCATTAGTTGCTTCTTAACAGCTCTCAGTCTCATTATCCTTCTGCAGAGTGTCACTGCAACTTAGCTATAACCAATTGACTCCTCTTTGTATTCATTGTTCCTCCAATATTTTCACTAATTTTTACAGAGCCTGAATCATTGTACCTGCCACAGCAGTCCTCTCTTCTGTGACACCTCCCTAGGTCACCATCAGTGAAATCTTGTGCAATTGAGCCATAACTTTGTGCCAGGACTAATTCATGCCCCAGCTAACAACCAAGGTGGCACCTTCACCTGTGGGTGGAGGGTGAAAACTACCAATTCCCCAATCTACTGCTTACTTTCTCAGACAAATCTTAGTACCACTTGCCTTAGTCCCAAACCTCTGAGCAGCAGACAAAAAGATAGGATTAAACATGCAAAATATTAGGGGAACTGCCTATGAAAGAAAATGTGGAGGGATCTAGGAAAGGATGGGAGAACTGTCATAGCATGATCTAAGTTTGGCCTTTTCCCACACCCACTGGAGATGGAGGGACGGAAGGAAGATTGGACAGGAGTATCTTAGATTGCAATGAAGTTCTAAGGAGTTCTGTAAGACCACTAGGAAGTCCTCAAACCAAGGTCATCCATCAGAGGAATCCCATGGCTCCAGTAATGGCCTGCCTTAGTAGTCCTGCTGTGCACACAAATGAAAATGGATTTCATTGCAGCATATGGGGCCCTTGGTCATTAAATTTCCTGAGATCATAGATCTGAGAGGCATGCTCTCCTGGCTGCCACATGTGTACAGACAGCAAGAGCTACCCCACACATCTTTACACCCTGCTACACTCATGTCAGGATTCATTAGAACTGCCCTGTGTCTGAGTCACTGATCTTCTGTGTGTTACCTGATGTCATCTGTATCCATGGCTTTCATTTAACTCTCAGGAGCACCTTAGACACTGTTCTTTTTCTTATTTGATTCTGCCCCTGCACACTGATTTCTTATTACTTCTGTTGTTTTTCTCCTCTGTTGGAGTGGCTATGAGCTCTCTTTCATATCATTACTGACTCTACTTCCTCTTTTTTGTGCCCCTCTGCTCCCAGGTCATTGATTGTTTCTGGCCATCTGTAGGTATATTCCTGTTTCCAAAGAAGCATATCTCTATTCCACATTTTTACCGGAAGCAGTTGGTGCCTGCACGAGTGACAAAATTATGCCTCAAAGTATTGATCTGGTTGATTTCTATGTATTTTCTTTCCTCTTGGAGCCAAAACAGAAACAGAAGCAAAGATGTAGAAACCCAGGGCCAGTGAAATCTGTGATCTAAGTGTCAGATGAAGAATAGGGGATATAAAACTTCTTCCAGATAGCAGAAGAGACTGAGTTTCGGGGAAATTGAGAGGGAACAGTGGCATTTCAGAAGGAAAGAAAAGATGGATAGGAGGGAACAGGGATCATCAAAGTGGGAGAGAGAAGGAGAGCCTCCTATCAGAAGAACCAGAAAGGGACCCAGAGTTTGGACTGAATCTTGTGGTGTGAAACTGGAGGGAGGAGGAGAGGTCCCTTTCTGTGGTGTTGGAAACATGAAGGGACTAAACAGAACCTGTTGAGTATTTCTCTAGAAGTAGGGCTGTATGAACACATTACCCATGTTACATGCAAAACCACTTAAATTTCTATTTCAAGACATGCTATGTCCTTTTTGAGTTAGTTCCTGAAATATTCTTTTCTTGGTCAAATAAACTCTAATATTCCAGAGGACCTACAACATTTCTTGATCAATAAGTAAACTTTAGATTACACCATACTGGCACTCCAGTGCACAGACACATATATGCACTGGTAGGAAAGGTGAGAGACAAGGTCTTGGGGTATATTATACTATAAACGTGAAAATAGCCCTGTCTCGCACTGGACAAATGATCACCTCAGACATCATGCCACCACAAAGGGCTCTCTTTCATTAAAACAGGTGACCCAAGCCTGAGATTCTCCATTCTGCTGACCAGGTAAGTGTACCGAGTCCCAGGTATACACAACAGTCCCCATGAAGGGTCCCTAAGGTCAAGATTCAAAGAAGGAATATGCTAACTTATTAGTGTTTGGGTCAAACCCATATTCAGATATTATTGTGCATCTCTCTTCTGTCAACAAGGCTGATGCCTTTATTTTGTTTCATAAGCCTAGAAAAATGTAAAAGCATGAAATTCCCACATAAAACTCTGGGCAGATTTCCAATTGCCTTAGGAAACATCTCTACTCTAGCAATTCTCATTTACTTCTCTTAAACACATAATCTACAGAAAATTAGGGCATATTGTTGGCGTATGTCTTTTAGAGTATTTTAATTTCATTTTTTCTAGTTGTCAAACTTTTCCTGAAAAAAAAATGATGAAGTGGAACTCAGGAACTTAAATACCACATGCTCGATAATTATGACATTTTTTGCTTGGGGAACTCAGTGGGCAATTTGGCTTTATATGTCACATAAGGTCAAGTCATCAACGTTGTATGGCTATTTTCATATTTGATGCCATGTTCTGTGAAGATAGGAAAGATAATGGAATAACCTTATATTCTGGAAAATTGTTTTATCTCAAAGGACTGGACACATCATGAGAAAGCCTTTATAATTGACTTTGAAATTTACTGTCATGTGTTTGTATTTCTAATTACACTGCAGGATCAGGGTTTCAATGTTGACATGGATTAAAGGTGTCTCTCCAAGCACCCGACTGTTTCTGCAGGGCCATTCCACAGGACATCACTGTCATCTATTTGGATGATCCCCAAGGAGAGGTAACTCTTCCCTCTCTCCAACTCTCAACATGTATTCTCAAGTTAGGAGGGGGAAATTAACAGTTCTTCAGCACAGAAACACTGGTTATTCCTGCTTTCATTGTGACATTTCCGGTATGTTAATGTTGGAAGTGGGGATATTCAAGATCACACTGAAATTGATTCTCAAATTTTCCACCTCAGACTGCTATGGATCCTACTGATTCTGGGTCCATGAACAAAGAAACCACTGGAAATGCCTAAGGTGAAAACTTTACCCAGCAACCCTGCAATGGCAAGTCAAGGTACATTATATTATAACTTCCATCTGGCAGATATATGCTTCGTTACGTTTGGAGGGTTAGAGGTGATTGCATGGCATATTGTTCCAATTACTATTAATAGCCAATACTAATAGGTAGTTTGCCTCTAAAAATATGAACATGTGGTTTAGAAAAAATAGCATAGACTATAAGTACAAATTTACACAACTATTTGTTACTGTTTCAAATTATTGATTTTCAATTCTGGATATTATGGTTGGTATATGGTACCTTCTAGTTACTTGGAAATAACATCCTCTAAGTGTTCAACTATAAAATCAATCCATACAGGACCAAAGATGCATTATGCAAAGTCACTCCGAAGAGAGAACAGTTCTCTGGTTAGAGCAAGGCTTGACTACAATCAGATTAAAGATTTTAATATAGTTAAACAAGATATGATGCTGGAGCTGTGTGTGGACTGCTACAGGAAGAATACTGGAATAGAGTTCAAAAAAATACCTTGGTGGGAATCAGGAGACCTAAGAGCCAGTCTTACTTCTGAGTCTAAAGAGCTAAGCAAACTTAGGAAGCTAACTTGAAATTAAATTTTGAAGTTTATAGAGTTACTGGATATTTTGCTGCATCCCTGCAAAAGTACATATATTTCAGGATTAGCCAGAAAACAATGTCTATGTGTGACTTGATCTTCCTGATTGTAAACTCCAAGGAGGCTATGTCACTGTGTATGCCATTGTCTATATACAGAAGGAACAATTTACACTCTCACCAGTCCTCTGCCCTTCTGTTAACACACATCATTATTCTGTGACATCCTATAAGCTGCAAACATACTTTGTAAAAACTGCTCGGCCCCATGACAACTTCTTCATCTGCTACATTCCAAAAAAGACTCAGGAAAGCCTCATCCCTCCAGGATCTGAAGACTTTTCATTCTTTAAGTTTTCTCTTCTCTAAATTTTATACACAACTGAGACAGCTGCTAGGCCCAGATATCACACACTATGTTGTATTAATAAAAAACAATAAACACATTGGCATTACTTTACCTAAACATGATTTTAAATAAATTTAACTCTAGAGCACATACATCTCGCTCCCAGTATTTTATTTTTTAAATATTATTAGATGTCCATTGCAGCCTTAATATAAAGGTATTTTAAATTAAATAATCATTCTGAAAATACCAGATACTGTTTTATGCAAAGCTTTTAAATCACAATTAAATAGTAATAAGACAGCAATAACTTAAGAGTCTTTTCCCATTAACTTTAAATCCCATCTTATTACTCTGAAATATTTCGAATAGCAGAAGTCTATTTTCTCTTTATTTACTTTCCCTAATGTTTATGGTGTGTCTATTTTCACACGTTCTTCCTGAAATACACTGTCCTTCTTCACCTATTCAAGTCTAGGCTAAGAAGTAGGTCAATAAACCCCTGTAGCCTTCATTAGCTGTATTACAATATTATATTCCTTTGTGTTTTTTTGTTTGTAAAGCATAGTCCTTTCAAATTCACTTTTTAAAGCCAGGGTAATGAATGCTTTATACATCAGTGTCATCTGAAGAACTTAAGATAATACTGAGGTATAGTAGTAGTGTTGGAAATATTTGTTGATTACTTAATCTGTAGGAATTTGAATGAGTCATATCTGGATGAGTGAATTTTCTCTCATTATAAACACACACACACACACACACACACACACACACACACACACACGCAAAGGAAATGAAATTTCCAAGCCAGATCGCAAAGAATTTAAAGCACTCAAAAAGAGGGATGCGAATCTCCTTGGATGCTGTAGTGGCTTGGAGCTATGCACCTGTGATGGTTTGAAACTGTATGTACCCCAGACAATCATGTTCTTAAAGCTAATGTATTCCTGTGGATGATTAGGTTACTGCATTTCAGGCATGGCCCAGGGTGGGTTTTAATTCTCTTACTGTAGTCTTTTATAAACAGATGAATACAGAAAAAGGGAAAAAAGCCACAGAAGCAAGATGCTGAAAGCTATGAAACCCAGAAGAGAAGGGAGAGACCAGCAGAGACCATCATGTTACTTGCCATGTGACAGAGGAGTCCAGGATCCTTGGCAGCCAGTCTTCAGAAACACCACTTAGTGATGCCTTGATTTTGACATTTTCATGGCTTCAAAACTTTATGCATGTAATCTAACAAATTCCCATAGTTAAAGCCAACACATTTCATAGTATCTGCTTTGAGAAGCTTAGCAAATTAAAACAGTACCCCAGAAAAACATGTTCTTAAACCTAATCCATTTCTGTGGGCATGGACCCTTGTAAATAGGACCTTTTGATGAGGTTACTTCAGTTAAAGTATGGCCCAACTGGATCAGAATGGGTCTTGGTCCTATTACTAAAGGCCTTGTAGGTAAGGCCACAGAAGGAGAGAAAGTTACAGGTAACAGCCAGAAGCTAAAAGTCAATGGAACTGAGAAGCCAGGAGAGGCTGCCATGCATTTTGTCCTGTGACAGAAAAGCAAAGATCAATGATTGCCTGAAGCCAGCCCCAGAATGCCACAGTCTTCTGGGAGAAAGCATTGCCTTGATAACCCCTTGATTTGCACTTCTCTTAGCCTCAAAACTGTGAGCCAATACATTTCCATTGTTTAAGCCAACCTGTTGCATGGTATTTGTTCTAGCAGCTAGGAAACTAAAACAGATGCTACCAACCCAAACCTTTGTTGGATGCAGAGTGCCAGAGTCTGAGATGGCTTTTGAATACTTCTCAGAGAGTGCACCTATACACTTTAAAAGGCACAGGAGGAAAAACCGTCAACTCTCAGTTACTAAATTTCTGTTCCAGTCCAAGCTAATAAATTGTGTATATTGAACTTAGTTTCCTTATTTATAAAATAAAATTGGAGAAGATAAGAATATTTTTTTCATTTATAATTCAGTTAAACAATATATGTATTTCTGATATACGTTAATTTGGGTTTAACATAGCATGGTTCCTTCACAAAATCATTTTACTGATTCATGCTAAACATCACACAGCTGTGTTTATTGCAAACAACTGAGACCCTGGGGGACATATATTTCCATAGTAAAACTCCAGAGACCTACAGGAAAAATAGAATGACCTCACACAGATCCTGGGAGGAGCTGCTCCACAACCACTAGTGATGAAAAGCTCACCCTAAAGAGATGGTGACTGAAAAAGTAGGAGATTCCAGAAAAACAAATAAACAACAACAACTATTATAATAAACTAAACATGAGCAGAGATTGGCTGCTGTGAGAAATGAAAACAGAAAATAAAATCCAGGAAATTCAAAGGAACTTGTTATGTGTATAATGGTGTTAATATGATATCTAAATGCTAGAAAGGCTCTTGCTGAAAACTAGCAGTGAGTAGCAGGGATAGACAGAGCCAAAAAAAAAAAAGTGAAATCAAATCTTTGTTCTTAGTTTTCCCCCTTCTAATTCTTTATAATCCTTGATATACTTTAGATCATCTCTAATAATTGCCTGTTTTGTATTAAAAACAATTTGCCCTGCCACATCAAATTGCAGTATTCTAGGACGTCTTTGTTTTCCACTTCTAAAGACTAGATACTGTACTTATATTGTTGTTTATGTGGCCCACAAAAAGAGCATCACAAGTCACTTGATGCTAGTTCAGAGAAGCAGTCATGGCCATGAAAAGGAAATAATTGACTTAAAGGGCATCCTCTAAACCTTCCATTCATGATGGTAAAATCACATGAAGGTAGAATACCCAAAATGAGTGTCATGAAAATGAGGAATGAGACAGTGCTTTGAAAAAGTTTTGTGCTATACACATGAAAGGTGTTATAAATGTATATGAGGGCAAACAGCAGCTTTGTCTTGTTAAAAACCTGAAGGGCTCATGCGATAGCTGCCTGAATGTCACCCTCTGTACATATTCTATGTTGCTAGCTGGCTGGATCCAGGTGACCTAGCTAAGCCTGTTCCAAGGTAGGTGATGAATTGGGCAAACAATTATTCATCAAATACATGAGATGTGCTGGGCATTCTGCCAGATGCATTCACTTAGCTTTTCATATGAATACTTGACATTTACCCTTGTGAATATTGGGAGTTGGTCTGAATTACCCCAACTGTCATCTTTCATAAAAACTGTGGAATAGATGAAGTCTCCAGCATTCATGTTCTTTTCCTTTAAGAAACTTTATATTTGTATACATAAGCCCACCTTTTTGACTACTGTCAGGAAACTGGATATCCATATTTTCCCCCTGGATCTTAATTTGTTTATGTATTTTCTATATGAGGAAAAAAAGTGAAGTTATGATGAGATGTGTATATACATCATTATAATGTGACACCTTTCCTGGAAATTTTGGATTTAGATTTTGTCATCTTTCAATCTGGAAAAGAATAAATCTTGACGGGAGAAATATCAAGTCAGAGTGGGTGAGATTGAAGAGCACAGAGCTCCAATCCTTCATATCTTATATTGCATAGAACATTTCTAACATTGTCTACTCATAAGTATCATTTTCCACTTCACTGAGGCAACAGAGAACTTCCCTTTTACCATAGATGCCCAATTTACCTGTTCACAGTTCACCATCTCCACAACAGGTCACAGGTAAGTAGGAAGCAGAATTGTTTTGAAGGAAAGGGTCCCATCTTTCTCCCCAACCCCCCATCCAAAAAAAGAAAATGGAAAATAATGGGAATTCCAGGACCACTAATGGGACAGGATGGGAAGGCATAAGGATAGAGAAGAATGCTTCTCATTCATATGGAGGAAAGTCAGAATGATGATGATAAAAGAAAAGCTAATGGTATTCAAATTTTAGTTATGTTGAATATACATAGTAACTCACCCCCTGTATGAGAGAAAAATAGTCCTTTAATTTAGTTGTAATTAATATATCTTAAACCTAATTTAATCTATATTTAGCTTATATTTAAGAAGATGCACAATTAATTAACACATTCCCTATATCTATATTCCTTTTCATTAGAAAACTTACCTGGCAAAAACTATGATAAATCTTTATATATTTTTTAGACTTTTGACATCTATATACCATTTAATCCCTTATGGTATAGGGAAAATCAATAAAAACCAGATGAAAAAAGGGGTGAGTGTTGTTATAAAAAGTGGGGGTAAAAAGGATTTTTATTAAATTAAAAAAATTCTTACTCCCCTTCTTATAATCTGATTCCTCAAGAAAGTTATTCCATGTCTTCATTTTCTCTTAAAATAGAAGAAAAACATGCAATTAATTTTAGTTTTGGAAGCATCATAAGTTTAAGAAAAATTTACAAAAAAAATAACAACTTGACCAAGTTGCAACTTGATAAAGGAATTGGAAATGAAATGTATTGCATTTTAATGTTTTTCATGGGTAAGATAAGTTCATTTTGTTTGGAAGAGTTAGGTAAAATAGAAGATTGCTGGAATAGAAATTAGGAGATTTCAATTCTTGTCCTAGATGTAACATAATTGGGTCATGGTTGATAAGTCATGTAAACATTGTGACCCTCAGTTTTTAATGTTTGAAATAAATCACATTAATTCAGTAAATATTATTTACATATATTAAACATATGATAGGCAATGTTTAAAGAACTTGGGGGTACATCAGTGAAACAGAGACAAAACCCTTCATTTTCATTTGCTTATATAATAGCCATTCCTTCTAGATTTACTTTTTATGGGTCTATGAATTAGGTTTGCACTTACCCCCTTAACAATTTCATCCAATCTTATAGTTTTAAACACTCTCTACATATTAACTACTTCCAAATTTTTTCTCTCCAGGTCTGCACCTTTGTCCTAAAATCTAGACTTATTTATTCAGTTGCATGGATACTGTTTAGTATGCATCTCAAGCCTAACCGGACTCCTGATCTTCCAAACTGTTCCTCCCATCCACTTCCCCATCTTAGTAAAAGGCAAGCCCATCTTTCCACTTTCTGAGACCAAAAACCTTGAAGTCAGCATTGATTCCTCTCTTTTCCCCACCACCAGGATTTCTGTCAGCAAATCCTTTGGCTCTGTGTTCAAAATGCTGTGCACTCAGAATCTGATAATTTCCCATCACCACTGCTGCTACCGCCCCAAAGGCCTTGCTTAGATTACTATTACAATAGCATGCTATCTGGTCATAATGTGGCTGCTCTTAAATCTCTGCAGTTTAATCTCAATACAGTAGCCAAGATGCTCAATAATTCCAATAGTCAGCATCTCATTTAGAGAAAAAGCTCACTCCGCTCCCCACTGGCCTCCCAGCCCTTCTTGCACAAGCTGTGCATAGTGCTGTTTCAGGGCCTTTATATTTGCTGCTCCCACCAGGTAGACTACTCTGCCCACAAATATCCACAGGGCTCACTCCCTCTTCTCTTTCAGGTCTCTGCTTACCTACCTCCATCTCAGTGAGGCTTCCCCTACCCAACCAATTAAAATTTTCAACTGCTTTACCTTCCTAGACCCTTCCTTGCTTTTTTCATCTTCATAACATTTCTCACTGTCTGACATGCAAAATATTTTTTTATTCTTTATATCCCCCCTACTAACATACAACTACATGAGGATGGAGATGTTGGTTTGCATTTTTCACAGCTGTATCTCCAATGCATAACATGTACTAGGTTCTCTAATTATTCATTGAATTAGCAAGTCATAATAAAGGCACTGGCAAAAATAATTGTTGTAATTATATATTATCTTCACATGTTTGGGGGGGATAGAGGAAGGAGAAAAAGAGAAAGAGAGCAGAAAGAAGAGAGGAGAAGTGAGGAGAGCTCACATTTGCATGGATTTTCAGTCCCTATATCAAATTACATACTCAACATGCATTATTGAATACTTGCTTTGTGAAAGAATATCTTAACAAATACATAGTATTAGTTCTAGCTCTAGCTCCAACGAGAAAGGTGAGATGTATGTGGAGTAACATATTTTTCATGGTTTCACAGAGGTGAGAATTGATCTTACTCTTGAAATAAGTATCATGTTCTGAGATGGGAGGGAAAGCATGTTAGGCAGGGGACCAGCATGAACAAAGGTGCAATGTTCAAATCACACATCACACATTCTCTAGTCAGTGAGTAAATCCACTGGCCAGGAAAGTACAGTGTTTGGAGGAAATAGTCAACTGGAAAGGTATTGGGTCACATTATAGATGATTTTGATGCCAAATTAAGTCATTGGAAAACTACTAGTCAATTGAATATCATCTTCATTTTTTTAGTTATGGAACCCTTCTCAAACAAAACATGTTATGAGGCCCAAATATGTAAATTAGTTACATGAATGGCTGGCATCTTGTCCCCTTTACCTACTTTAATGGTTTTGAAGGGCCTCATGGGAACCTGGGGCCCCTCAAACCACACTTTGAAAACAATATCTGTAGATAATTGGGGTATTCACTTTATTCATAATTTGCACATGTCCTGATGTCATCTGGAAATGTAGTTAATACTACCAAGTGACAGCTGACCATGAAAAATTCTCCCTGTGTTGGTAACTACTAGATAATATATTCAGGTGCTCTTGGGCCAACTTGGTGATCTTAAGTGTCCATTCATTCATTCAGCAAATATGTGCCGCTGTACTCTGAACCAGACATTTTTGTAGGCACTGGGGATACCAAATAAAAAGGATAGTTAAACCCCTGTCCTCATGCAATGTAAAACCTACACTGGCACATATGTACAATAAACAAGTAAACAAATAAATAGCTCCTATGAAAGAAGCCAACAGGTTATGGTGACAGAGCATAATGGGGGGGGGGTGGTAATCAAATTTTTATAGGATGGTCAGAAAAGGCCTCTTTCAGGAACCACTGTTTAATTGTAGATCTTAAGGTTAATAGGAGACAGCCATGTGAAGAGTGAAAAGAGAAAATTCCAGGTAAACTAGACAGCATATAAAAAGTCCTTATGGAAGGAAAACTGCCTGGCATGTTCAAGGAACTGAAAGAAAATCACTGGGCTTGGAGTTCATTTAATGTTTGCCTTTATACTAGAGTAGTACCCTCACATTTAAACATTGGCAAAGATTGAAAAACGGATCATTCCTGGATGTACAATATGGTTTTGCTTTCTTTAACTTTCACATATGTATACATATGTATACATATGTGAAAAGAAAGTATAAACATAAGTATGTATGTATATATGTATCTATGTATATACACATATGTGAAAAGAAAGTATAAACATAAGTATGTATGTATATATGTATCTATGTATATACACATATATATATATATATACACATAAGCACACACACACACACACATACTTTTTTTTTAAAGGAACAGTAGTTTTGATATGGCCTCAAGTTCCAGGGTCCCTGTGCAGTTTACTGTCTTCTTGTCACCATTCAGAGTTTCCTATGCTTCTCTGTTAGGGTTATGTCCAGGATTTTTAGTTATAAGGGGGAGGACCAGGAAGGAATACTGCTATTCCTTGGGGAGGAAGTGGAAATAATATTTCTTTTGAGATTTATGCATCTGTTACATGTAGCTTTATTTGTTTCGGTGTAATGATCATCGGTGGTCTAGTATGTGAATATCTCACATTTGATTGACCCATTTTCTTATTCATCAATTTTTCTTATTCATCAATTACTCATTAATGTCTCATGTTTCCCCCAATCATTTCCTTTTATAAACAATGCTTGAATACACACCCTAATACATGGTGCCCAAACACACACTAAGATCTCTAGTATAACCCAGGGAGTACAATTACTGACTCGTGATTTCCCATTTTTTTCTGTTCCTTTCTCCTTACTTAGTGGTTTTGTGATTGCTTCTACTCAGCCCATGGGACCCCTAACCCAGAGCAGGTTTTATCTTGATGCCTCTGGTTCCCATTTGGGGGATATCAGGGATCTTATACACCTAGCTATTGAGCCGGTGGTGCAGCTTGGCCCAGATGCTGACTCAAAGGTTCTGTCAAATTGTTTCTACTTCCTGCACACACAAGTGATTGATGTCTATTTTTAAAATCATCCATTAATAGGAAGTCCTTATATTAAACAGTGCACTTAAGATGTCCCCCACCTTGCAATGACACTTTTAATTTTTGTTGCCTTATACGAGCTGTGCTCCCAGCTGCCTTACAGACCAGCAAGAAGATACTTTGGGCCCTAATTAAAACCTTAGTATCTCCTTTTTATTTGTTTATGGTCCACAGAGATGTATATCTTGCTTGAAACTAGCTATATCTTTAAATTTTTCTCCATTTATGTATTATCTGTCATTGCTCTGTGTTAGAAACAGGAGTCGGGTGGGGAGGAGGAGGAGGATTCAAAGCATGAAACTATAGAGCTCTCCTTAACAGAAGTCCCCTATATAACTTGACTCATGCTGTAATTCTCCCCTACCTCGTGAGGCTTTTACAACATTGTCCTACTTTCATGCCTTTGACCACGCCAAGCTTTTGTGCCTTAAGATCCTTGTACACAGGGTTTCCTCTGCCTAGAATGCTCTTGAAATGACCAGATCCTTCACTCATTTAGGTCTCAAATATTAAGCCTTCTTTCAATATCTGTCTAAATGAGCACTCCCTATTATTTTCAATGTATGCCCATTGTTTATTTCATACCACTTATTGTAACTTGTGATGATTTTATCTTAATATTATTTTAATGTCTCATCTGCTATTATGGAAGTTGCATAATGGCAGGGGTCAGCTGTCTAGAATAATTGTATCTTCAGATACAGTACAGTCTCACATGGTGTCTGGTACATAATACATTCTCAATAAGTATTTGTTGAATGAATGCTGGCTGGGCTAGTCTTTAATCATTATTATTAATCATATTGATTGAAATTGTTTTCACATGCAACTTTGTTTTTACATTTTCTTGTATGCAAAATAAAGGAGGAAATACTTAGAATGAATGCCCAAAACCTGAATATTTCAAATTATGAAGATGGTAAGCTTTGCATAATCTGTTTCCTTTCCTTTCCTTTTTTATGACAGTTTTTCAAGTTTTCAGTGCCATTAATAGTCTTTTCCCCTTGCCATTTTCCTTCTATAAAAATCTATTCTCAAGTGAAAGTCTCGTATCAGGTGTTTACACTCAATTGTGACTAAAACACTAAAAGCCTATTCCCTGGAAAACTGGTGTTTAGGCTTTTTGTGGAACAACAGGCTACATCTTTCACAACATGGCGAAACAGTAAGCCCAGGTTAAATTGCAAGTCATCTCAGAGAAATTAACATGATAATACTTATACTGGTGTGAACAAGTTTATCAAATCTTTGACCCTCACTCTTACAAACTTCATCTGGACAAAGACACAGGGAAAAGTTGAGCAGGAAAAGGTGGGGGAGGAGGTCATCAAAATGACCACTCGTTTATTGTTTTCTTTAGAACTAGCTGTGCTGTCAATCCTCCAAAAAATGTGCTTGCTATTTTAGAATTTAATAATGATCCTATGAGGTTATTAACAATCCAAAGGGGGAACACAAATTATGTGATGTGATCCAACTGATATGCTTTAATTTAACTGTTCTGAATTTCTAGATGTTTTTATTTCCATCCCAGGTACATATAGGACAATCTAGCAATGCTTAGTGACAGTCTATTTATCTCTTTGCCTTTATAATGCATGCCTACTGTTTGAGAAGATGATGCTCCTTTAAGAATACTGCATTCAGTAAATTTACAGCTTTATATATTTTCATGGACAGTTGTTACCGGAGATGATGGTTAACCATTGCAAATCAAAATGATGGCTACAAATCCCTTGTGCCATGCAAAAATAGACTGAGGTAGCTCAGATGACAGTCATCACCATGTTCTATTCTATTAATAATGCTTTATCTCCCTATCAGTGTCTCTAGCAATATCATCACTCATAGACACAGTCATGCTGTCTTTGGCTTTCCCATGTCCTCCCTGGCTGGCAGCAGCATTTAATAGAGTGTTGTAGAATTCACTGGGTAGTTATAGTCTTAGATATTCCAAGACAGGAATGCACAGACAATTATTTCCCGAGTACTTGCTTTTGAACTTTCAGAACATAGGAAAATGACCTTAAAGTTGAATCTACAAATACAAATGGAGAGTGAAATTAGCTCTATGGAATTCAAATAACACACACTTCTTTCTTGATAAGAAATACTGGCTTTTCAACCAATTCCTGCTTAAGGGCCATGAAATAAAGTACAAGCTCCTTAGTCAAGCATTCAAAGATCTAACCTACTTTTTCTCTACTTAACCATTTTGCTAGAGTAAAAACTGACCTGCCTGGTTTATAGAGACATGCTGTGAAAATTCTTCTCTCCCACCTTTCCTCAGACTATGCCAATGGCTTGGGATAACTTTTAACCATTCTCTTTATCTTTCTACATCCTACTCCACCCTCAAGGCAAAGCTCATGACATTCCCACCCCATGTTGTCTTCACTGAGCGCCACCGAACATTTTTATCTCACTGTCTCCTGCAGAGATAGCTCTAAAGTTCTGCACACTAACATGGCCGTGAACATACAGCTAATATAGAATCAAAGAGTACCCTTAATCAGTAGGTAGATCCCTAGACTGAAATTTAAGACTTCTAGTATGCAGGATATTGCTTGGGCTCATCATCAGGTTCTCCTTTCCTCTCTGGCACACAAAAATTTACAATTCCCAACACTTTAGCAGTTGATTAGAGCTACATGACTAATTCTGGGTGGCAGACTTTGAACAGAGGTCAAAAACCCCTTCCATGATGAAGCAAAAGCTCCCAGGCAACACTCTGGCTTTCTGTGCCATAGCTGTGGTGACCTGAAAGCCACATGGTGAGATGACAGAGGAACAAAGTGGAAGCAGCCTGAGTCTCTGAGTCACCGCATGGCTCACAGACAACTTTGAGGAAAATAAAATTTAAACCTTTGTTATGTTAAACTACAGATATTTTGGCAATACTAGGTAACTATAGTAAAACATAACCTATCCTAACTAATGCTCCCAGATTCTAGTCCTGCATCAGCCACTAATTAGGCAACATGGGAGAACTGTCTTACTTCTCCACAACCTCCCACTGAGAATGAATTTGTTTTGTAAGTGGGAAAATGAGCCCAAACTCAAATCTCTACAGAGGTCCAGCAGGAAATCTAAATGAATTTGGTGAGATGTGGGATGAATATGGATTTCACGCACTGTCTGAAGCATGTCACTGTTCCTCAGTTATGGCTGATGGTTGGCATGAGAGATCTATTTCCACTATAATTACATCTCACCGTTTTTCAAGTGAAGCCATATATCTGCATGTATATCCTGCACATAGTGCCAGGAATACCCTGATTTTAAAATCTTGGGGATTGTGCTGGATATCTTCCATATGTCCTTTCTGATCCAGTCTACAGTCTTCTTTAACCTGTTACATGTACTAGGAGTCAGACCCATATGAACTAGCCTAACAGCTTCCCTGTGGGTTCCACTAATCTGAGATACTGTAAGGAAATCAGAGGGTGGGAGGAGTTTGCAGTAGGGCATTTATTCCTTGGCTTCCTCCCTTCAAAGTTGCCTGGAGTAGTCCTCTGCAGTTCTGTGGGTCTAGAGAATCTATCCATGAATGAGACATTATGTATTAGCATTTCAAAGGCTTGAATAATCTCCATGGTCTGTAAGTATGCTATTTAATTACATATCACACTTTTGCCAAATTCTCAGGATTAGGCACAACGTTCTGGTCTCAGTGTATTATATGTCTCTTAATAATTTTATTAGATAACAGTCTCTGAAAAGACCCATTGTGATTGCAAATATATGTGTTAAGTTTTAAGTATGATCATAAAAGTATGTGTATGACATTTAAAAGTAACTTGAATCTTTGTTCTACAGCAAGGAAGATTCAGATTTAAACCTAAAATTGTATTTTTAATTAATTATCTATGCTATTACACTTAGATTTTGTGGATCTGTACTATAATTATCCTAAAATTCAATAAAATCATTTTAACAGGATATTTACATATATGTGTAAATATACACATATATATTTTAACTTGGAGGTCACCACAAGGAAATGAAAATAATTCTGAGCCAAATCAAAGGTTCAAGGTTCTAAACCTGGCTCTACTATTAACAAATCTTTTAGAATTAGGGAGTATAATGTAACAGATTCAGGGACAGGCTTTAGAATTAGACTGCTTGAGTCTGAATGCCTGTTCCACCTTTTACTAATTGTATAACTCAGCCATAGGGTTACATGCTTAGCATGGTATATAGCACATATTAAAAAATAATAACTATTATGCGTTAAATATTAACTACTTTTTAAACAATTTGGAATGAAGTTCTGTAATTATCAATGAACATAGGATCTCAGTATGATAATATACTTCATACCTCTCTTTTTCCTTTTCAAAAATCAAAACAAATGCTTACTTTAAACAAAAATAGGAACAGAATAAGCAGTATTTGGAGTAAAAAGTGACATTTACCCTTCACACCATTCTCCACAAATCCTTAATCTCCTCATCACCACCACCATGGCCCCCCAACAAAAGGAAACTGCTGACAAGTGTTTGGAGAGGTGGTTTGGAATTATATACAACAAGCACACCTTCATTGTACAAAAACAGATCTCATTTTTCATTAAATCAGATTTGAATATACACATTTTACTTTGTCTTGCATTTACCGCTTACATTATCACAAATATCATTCTATGTCAATAAACAGAGCTCTACTTCAGTTTTTATCTACCTCATTTTTTAGCAACTTTATTGTGGTATATTTATATATAATACATACATACATTTTAGTTATAGGGTTTGATGAGATTTAAAAATGTATAAAACTGAGTAACCACCACCTTGATTGAGGTGTGGATTTATATAACTTCAAGGAGTTCCCTTGTGTTCCTTTGCTGTTGTTACCCATCCACCCATGCGCGGCAGCCACTGATCTGATTTCTAACACTGTATATTAGATCACCAGCTTTATAACTTTATATATACAGAACCATGTACTTACATCCCCTTTTGTGTCTACTTCTTTTTTGCCAATGGAATAGTATTCCATCATATCAATATAATCACAATTTTTTGCCCATTTGCCATTTTGCGGATGTTAAGATTGTTTCCAGGTTTATTTGTTTGCTTGCTTGTTTGTTTCATTTTGGTTGGTTGGTTTTGGCTCTTAAGATTAAATCTGCTGGATAGAAACATTTGTGTATAAATCCTGTATGTCCATGTTCTAATTTCTCTTGGATAAATATCCAGGAATGGTATTTCTGGGTGATATGGTAAGTGCATGATTAACTTTATTAAAAACTACCAAACTCCCACCAGCACTGTATGAGTTCTGGTTTTTCCACATCTTCAGGAACACTTGGTATTGTTTATCTTTTTAATTCTGGCAATTTTAGTGGGTGTGTCTCCTAAGTTAAGGGTTGGCCAATTCTTGTCTACCACCTGTTTTTATACAGCACATGAATAAAGAATGCTGCTTACATTTTTATATGTTGGAAAAAAAGCAAAAGCATAATATTTCATAATTTGAAAAATTACATGAAATTCAAATTTCAATGTCCATAAATTAAGCTTTTTTTGGAACACAAACACTCCCATTCATTTAGGAACTATGTATGGCTGTTTTAATGCTACAACTGTAGCATGGAATAGCTGCAACAGAGACTGACTTGCAAACCCTAAAATACTTACTATCTGGACCTTTACAAAAAAACTTTGCAGACCCCTGTCCTGAGCAGTATATTTTAAAATTTCACCCATGATGCTATGCATACAATTTATGCATTGCTTTTACCTATTATACAGCATTCCATGTGTATCCACCACAATTTCCTTATTGCTCTCCTAGTAAAGGGCACATAGAATGTTTTCAATTCCCATCATTGCAAACCTGTTGCACTGAGCATTCTGGTATGCTTTGAAATAAGGATCTTTAGAATTAGAAAGACCCATTTATATAAAAGTAATTGGTATGCTAAATTGCTTGAAAGATTTTTTTCTCTTAAGTAGTTCAGTTTTGTCTGCACTATTGATTTACTTAGTCAACCCCTTCATCAGAGATAATACAAAAGTAAACCAGCCCAGATTTTTGCCAAATTAGTTAAGATTCCACCTAATGAAGCCTTAGAATATAATTCAAGAATCATTAACTGCACTAGGAATCCAGCCAGATTCCGCCAATGTCAACAAAAAGGGCCTCAACATTTTTTTTTCAAAAATGTAGTACTTAATTCATTTATTTTCCTGAAATTTTAAATGATTTAGAGCAATATTTAATGTCTCAGCACTGAAATATCTCAGTTCTTCCAGTAGGTATAGTAATAATTACTTTAAGAAAAGAAGATGCTAAATATGAAGAGTCATATTTGACCTAGCTAGGTATATATATTGACCATCAGTATCACATTTGCTATGAATTCCTGAGAAACTAATTGTTATTGGAGCAAATAGAACTAGCTGTGGCTAATGTGTACAGGTCTTATTGAGGAACTGAGCATGCATATGAGTTCTAAAGAAAAGGGTCAGATAGAGATTGCCAGAGTAGATGAAGGAAGCGGTTTCAAATGTGGGGAAGCAGCATGCCTGCAGGACAGGAAAAGGGAAGTGTTGTTTTGGGGCACTCAGAAAGCATATATTAGTTAGCATATATTAGGGTCATGTAAGGATGAAAAAGCTAGTAAAGAAAAATAAGTGGCAAATCTTGATATCACTTTGCTGAATGCAGCCAGCATTATTTTAAAATCTAATTGAAATAATAAGATGTAGAGAATGGACTTTGTCAAGTTAATGCTTTATAGAATTTTAGAACTAATAATTTGGTAGACTGAATTGACTATATGCAATCAAATCAAAAGGCATCCATACGTAACCACCAATAGCAGTTAATAAACCACATAAGAGGAGCTGTTATTGCTGATGCTAGGACCATTGTCCAGTGTATTTGCCCAACTTGTTTTTTCCTTCCATTGTTGTAGTTATTTGTATTAGCTGATAAGCATGATGTAGCATGCTTTCTTTATTTTCTTCCATTATTGTTATATTTGTCTGTATTAGTCAACTGATTTACAACTGTGCTGTAACCAGACACTTCCTGAACTACTCCTCTGCAGTCAGATAATGCCTAACCCAATTAGTTCAGAGGCTTGATAGGCCAATTTACAATCCTTAATTTGAATGTTTACCAACCAATCACAATGTGCTAATGTCTCTACCCCACCTCCCTTTGTTTAATCTAATAAAAATTCTAAGCACTTCCAAGTCAGGGAGACAGATTTGAGCTTTGCCTCCTGTCTCCTTACTTGGCTGCCTTGTAATAAAACTCTTGCTGTCTTTGAAACCCTGGTATCACAAGATTGGCTTTGTGCACATCGGGCAGTGAGCCCTCTTGTTCGGCAACACATGTTTTCAGAAGTGCCAAATAATCAGACTAATACATCTGAATTATAATATGATTTGGGATTTTATTAGTGAAGGAAAAAGTGGGGTGTGGGAGGAGGGGGTAGGAATGCCCTGAATCATCACTACATGGTTTGTTTAAGGCAAGGAAATGGAATAGATCACCATTTTCCAAAATTTTCTAGTATCATGCCCTGTCAAAATGTAAAAACAATTCAAACAATCTCATATGAGATTAGGTGAATTGGTGTTATACACTAATTGATAAAATACTGAATTAAAGTAGATGTTAGTGTCCCTGTCACACTCCATTATTGGCTGGGAAGAGGAGAGAAGAGTGGTCTCTTCACAAATGCTGTGATGGAATCCAAACAGCCCAGCAATTGGGCCCTTGGTCAGTTCTACTCCAGGGTCTGCTAGGGCTTCTCATGATTACTATATTGCATACGAAATGGGAGAAAAGCCAGTCAATGGTGCATTGTTAATCAACTTACCAGTGTAGGCTCTGGAGACTCTGAAACACTGGGCAGAAATTTGCCTCAGAATTATCTTACCCTAGACTTGAAGGGCTGGGCTATCTATTTTCCAACTCCCACTGGTCATTTTATTTAGGATTAAATTCAGGAGCATGAATTCCATAGCACTTCCAGTCTTCCAAACACTCAGAGTACAGAGAAATCCCTCATGTGACATACACATGCTTGCACTTGGAAGTCAGGTTAGGCACCAAAACGGTCAGTGCCAAGGGAATCTAGGCAGGCCACCAACAGAGTCTGCCATGGCATACTAAATAGTGTAGCAATGGGAACCTACCCCACCCTACTGTGATGGTTAGGTTCATGTGTCAACTTGGCCAGGTGATAGCACCCAGCTGTCTGGTCAAGTAAGCACTGGCCTACCTGCTGCTGTGAGGATGTTTGTGGCTGGTTAATAAACCAACAGGCTGGTTTATTAAATCATCAGTCAATTGACTGCAGCTGTGACTGATGATTCACCAAAGGGCATGTCTTCCACAATGAGAGAATGCAATTCGCTGGATTTAATCCAATTCATCAGCTGAAGACTTATACGAGAGAGGGATAGAGGCCCTTCACTTCTTCTTCAGCTGCCCAGCAAAGCGTTTCCTGAGGAGTCCGTCGAAGTTGCCAGTTCATTCCCTGAGGAGTTCGTTGGATATCTTCCTTGGCATTGACAGTTTGCTGACTGCTCTACAGAATCTGGACTCATGCATACCCACAGTTGAGTGAGTCACTTTTATAAATTTTATAGTCATAGATACCTCTCATTGGTTCTGTTTCCCTAGAGAACCCTAACTAATACACCTACTCTGGAACCCCTCCTCCAGCTTCTAAAGATAGAGCATACTCAGGATTTACAATGTGAGCATGCTTTAATAAAACAAAAAAGCTGTGGACTTTACCTACCCCTAGCTGCTGGTTCAACAAGTTATAGAAATCCTGGAGGAGTCTTCCTCTTGCAGCCATGGAGCAGCATTTATTCCTATCAGTACCCACTACAAGATTCCAATAGCCCTTTTTTCTTTCTTTATGTGATGCACTGAGAAGACTCTGTCAAAAAGTTAATTAGGCTGTTATTTAAGAAGACCCAATAGATGGGCAGTAAGGAAGCAAGGTACTGGACTGTTAAGTTGCAAAATAGAACAGAGAGAAAATAAATGAAAAAAAAAAATAGAACAGAGATAGAATTGCAATAAATCTGAGGTAGCCAAGGAAGCCAGTGTGGGAAACGGTCCAGGGATAGTAGGAGTAGCTAATGGGTATGATGACTACAAGTCTCCAACCCAAGAACAGACTCTGGAGAATTTAGAACAGGCTTCCTAAAGGTGGGGATTGTTTGCAATAGGCAATCTTGAACTACTTCAAAGTTACCCTGGAGTTATATAATCAATCAGCTTGTCTTTAATAATAGAAGAAAGTGCCAAAGCAATCAAAATGACATCTAGCTAGATTGTCTTGCAAGGAGTACATGATGTACCTTCAAATATATGAATATCAGTCCTAGGTCCTTTCACACTATGCCTAGACAATTTTCTCATGACAGTATTAAGTTTAGTAGCATTCCAGAATTGTCATAGATGTCAGAGTGACAAATATATGCTTGGTAAGAATGTTCTGCAGAAATATCAGCACCATAGAGTGCCTGTTGAAAGCTCAGTAGGTGCTTGGTATATATTAAGGAATCTTAATGCCAAATTAATCATGGAAGTGTTAGGTATTTATCACAGGAGAACTTTCATTACCATGAATGTATTTCTCTAAAATCTGCTTCTAGATTGGTCAAAAAGAATGATCTACAATAAATTCAATTTACTCTTCTGTCAGATCCAGGGAAAGAGGTGAGAAACCCAGTATTTTTGTCACACTTTAAAAATGTCCCTGGTTATTGCTTCTGCCTGCCTCTGTTGTAAAGGCTGAATGAACAGTTTGCATTGCAAGTGATTAGGCTAAAACTATTCCACTCTTCTATAAGAGATTATTATAGATAAGAAGTTTAATCAATTAAAACACAATGCACAAAATGTAACTTTGTTTTGATTGTTTTGCAGCTTGGTTAGTATGGTGTGAAGAATAAATTACTCAGTATTAGTAAGAGATCAGTAAACTTTAAATCTTACCATTAGAAAAATGGAATTGAGACTAAAATCTGATTTAAAAACTCACAGTACTGGTGGCATAACAAGACTTTACATCTTAGTCATTGGAGAAAGTGTGCAGAAACCCAAGTGCTATTTTCAGATATTCATTCTTTCCTTAAATATTGACTATCAGCACTTGTGCATTTTTGCATTCCTGATTAAAATTTAAAATATCAAAACATAAAATTATTAAACAAGCCGAATAGTAGCAAATGAAGCCAATCACATGAAGCTGGATTTAATTTTGGAATCTTAGGTCAACTTGATAAAACCTAAGTCATATGCAACTTGTTCTGTATACTCGTTTCCTTTTTTCTGCCAGTAAAGGAAGTTGGGGAAAAAAAACTAATGGTTCTGATTTTACCTTTGAGGACTGCTCTATTATACTAATCTTGCAGTGGTCAGTGTTTGCTCCAATTTAAGAGCCACTGAAAAGGAGTTTGGGACCTTGGAAGAAAGCAATTACACTGTAGAGAAGCAATTGAATAGTTCACTGGTTTCCAAAATTAAAGAGAGTTGTGGAAGTAGTGTTGGGGGAATGTGTAATGGTATAGGAAAGAAGAGAAGGAGGAAACTTATGCTCATCTCCTACTTCTCTGCTTCTTCAAGCCTGACATAGTGTGATATGTTGTATGGTGTCACTTGTCCAGATATAAAAATGGATCTCTTGTGGATAATGCAGGCTCCAAATTTTACTATTAACACGTAGGTTTTACTAGAAAAGTTGTTACATTACACTAAATTTTCTCTCCTTCATTTTAATCATTAAAAAATAGTGATGGGAGTTGTAATAAGTTGCTTCTGAAATGGCTCACAATGGTCCCACTGGAAGTGGAATATTTATTGTGTAGTGGCAGAAAGCTTAGCAATATTGTAGTAAGCAGTTATGCAGAAAGCGGAATGTGTACCAGTGGCCTTGGTTGAAGAATTAAGGAGATTTCTGAGCAAAGTGTTGAAGGTAATAGCTGGGGTTTTCCTGGTGCTTTTGGTAAAATATGAGGAAAAAAAGGGAAATATTGAAGGAAGATTATTAAATAAAAAGGAACCCAGAGACCATAAGGTCAAAAAAGATATATTCAAAGATGTCTTGTTTCAACTCTAATATATAAGGAAATTGGAAGTTGCCAATCCTATTGTTCCAACAACAAAAAAAGTTGAACAAATGGGAAATAAATGACTTCTCTTGAACCTATCAGAACTAAGGTCATAGAGCAAACCAACGTCCTGAAATCTGAAGAGGCAGGCAAAGCCAGAGAGTCACAGCCACATTCTGCTTACTTGGAGCAAAAGCTTCCAGAGCCATGAACTAGTAGGAACACTTACTTGGTAATTTTGAAGAATGCTAGAGATTGAGAATGAACTAGAATGAAAGAGAAACTCCTAGGGTTCACAGGAATTTGGAGGACTTCAACTTTCACGGGTTTTCACTCCAGGAACTCTAACAAGTTCTCATGTTGGAGAGCCAAAAATGATCTCTTCATGGTGCTGAGAGGAGGAGGGGAGAGTAATCACTGTGGAATACACCCAGAGTGTTCTCCTTAAAAAGGTCTACGTTCCAGCAGAAAAGATTTTTACCAGAGCCTCATATCATCTGGGATAAAGCTTATCTTTACGCCACTCCAGCCCTTTGTACCTTTCCTGTCTCACTTAAGGAGGGGAGAGGGGAGCTAAAAAAAACACTTGTAAAGATCACAGCTAAGGGACACAGGCCCACAAATAGACTGGGTTTATTTAATGATAAGATTATAGACCACTTCCCCTCTAGTACCACTTACCACAACACCAACAAGGCTCCAATATATAATAAGAGTGGATTATAGCTGAATAGCTGAAAGATATAGACTCTCCTGAGGAGAAGGGGCACTTAGGGAAGACCAACATCAACAGGAGAGATGGCAACAAGAATACTAGAGGAATTTCAAGTCACTGTCAAATACAGCTACATCAAAAACTAAACACAACCCAACTCCTCTTAGATTAATTTAAAGCTCACACTAAAGGCCTATTTATCTCAGTTGCTAATATCTGGAAATATAATGTCTGCTTTCAACAAAAATTATAAGGTATGATAGAAGACATACTTTGTCTCTCAAGAGACAAAGTGCATCTGCATCAGACTCAGCTACGTCAGAGATTTTGGAATTGTCAAACCAGGTATTTAAAATAACAATGATCAATATGCAATGTGCTCTAATAGAAAAAGTGAAAAACATGTAAGAACATATGGATAATGTAAGCAGAAGGAGATGGAAAGTCTAAGAAAGAATCAAACGGAAATGATAAACTGTAACAGAAATAAAGAATGTCTTTGATGCACTCATGAGTAGTCCAATGATAGAACCAATGAGCTTGAAGATAGTTCAACAGAAACAATTTCAAAAGGTGGAACGTATATATGTTATATTTCACAATAAGAAAATAACTGAAACTGTGGAACTCTAACCCATAATAATCTTTGATATTTGCTCTCTAACTACTTGTGAAAGTGCATTTGGCAAGTTATCACTTCCATGTGTGTATGTTATATGCTACAATAAAAATATGTTTAAAAAAAAAGTGGAACCTATATATATTTGGAATACCAGAAGAGAAAGAAGGAGGGGGGAGAGTAGGAGGGAGGGAGGGAAGGAGGGAGGAAAAGAAATATTTGAAGTAACAGTGGCAGAGAACATTCCAAAATTAATGACAGACATGAAATCACAAGTCCAGAAAGCATTGAGTACACAATGCAAGAAAAATACCAAAAACAGACAGACAAAAAAAAATCAAACCTCCACAAAAAAACAACAAAACACACCTAGGTATTTTACACAACATCAGAAAATCAAAGACACAGAGAAAAATAACCTTACCTATAGAGGAATGAGGATACGAATTATGTGAACTTCAAGTATATATGTATGTATATATATAGATGTATGTATATATATAGCATGTATGCAATATGGAGTCATAAAAGTGGATCAATTAATTTGATTATCATTCCGTCATGTAAAAAATTCACTTCAGGCTATGTTAAGTTTAGTGCATTTAGATTTTGTTGATAGCTCAGTAACTACTAGGCAAAAGTGATTAAAAAGTTGAGAAACAAAACTATATTGTGGGATACCTGCCATATCTGAAATTAGTAGGAGAATTCTTAGCCCAATAAAAATACAAAATCCCATTCAGCAGTGTCTATGGAACTGTTCAGAAATGTCTACATTAAGGGACTTGCACATGCTTATCATGGATAATACAATCTGTAAAGCCTCACTTATTTGTTAATAGGCAGCATTGGGTTCTGCCTACAAAAAAAAAAAAAGACCCTGCTGATCTTAAATTACTTATTTCATGTCAACTATTGTAATAAAATAAGTTATGATCTTATCACACTAACATGCATATATTTTGTATGAAAATACATAGATTACAAAAGGAGAAATATAATTTCAAAATTCCATATTATTTATATACAAAATTATTTTGATTATGTATTTTGGAGATCTATTTTCTGATCTCCCACAAGATCCAATTTTGACCATGAGAGAATGTGAGAGGGAAAGTTGTTATAACCAGATAAATATCATTTGTACATGTATACAGGGCCAGGTAGATAGATTTACTCCCTCATTAGGTTCTAGTCCAGAAGGTGAGAACTGTCTTATCCTGAGATTGCTCCAGGAAAGAAAGCCTGGAAGAAGCATTTACATGTAGGTAGTTTTATTTTCTTTCTTTAATTTGTAAATTAATCCCAGGGAAATAGAGTATTTGACTGGGAACAGTGAAACAGGGAAGGAAGAAGAACAAACAAGAAAGTGTTACTCAACCAGTCATTGCTGGAACTGACTAGGGTTTGGTCCTGCTGGAACCATCTAAGGAGCCATGCAGGATGTGCCTCAGAAATAGCTGCCTCAGGGACAAAAGAGGGGAAGCCTGTATTGACTGGATACAATTCCCAACTGATCAAAGAACTGCTTTTCAAACAGCAACTAGTACTCTGCTGCACAAAATATTGTCTTGTGTCTGTGCTGTGATTCACTTATTAGGACTTAACAAAGAATCCACCCAGTACACTTAGCCAGCATCAAATCTGCTAGGTCATGTTGTGTGAGCAACTAGATAGTTTGTACTATAACCTGGGCTTGCTGCAGAGTCCTCTCCTGCTCTGAGCCCCACTTAAAACTGAAAGCCTTTCAAATCACCTGATAAAGCGAGCAATATTAGTGGAGCAATACTTCAAGTGTAGTATATGTAATCTCCCAAATCCAAAGAGGTCTATCATGTGCTATGTCTCTTTCATAGCTATAGGGCTAGTAAGGTTCAACAACTAGAAAGAAAGAAAGAAAAGAAAGAAAGAAAAGAAAGAAAGAAAGAAAGAAAGAAAAAGAAAAAGAAAAAGAAAAAAAGAAAAAGAAAGAAAGAAAGAAAAAAAGAAAGAAACCTTAAATGCAATGTCCTAGCATGCTCCCAACTATCAGACTGCTAAAAATTTCAGCAGTTTGACAGATTGCTAAAATTTTGTGTAATTTATTTCTTATCCTCTGGCATGCACATATCTTAGTAAAGCATCTGTTCTAGTTTGCTAATGCTGCCAGAATGCAAAACACGAGAGATGGATTGGCTTTTATAAATGGGGGTTTATTTGGTTACACAGTTACAGTCTTAAGGCCATAAAGTGTTCAAGGTAACACATCAACAATCGGGTACCTTCACTGGAGGATGGCCAATGGCGCCTGGAAAACCTCTGTTAGCTGGGAAGGCACGCAGCTGGCATCTGCTCCAAAGTTCTGGTTTCAAAATGGCTTTCTCCCAGGACATTCCTCTCTAGGCTGCAGTTCCTCAAAAATGTCACTCTTAGTTGCACTTGGGATATTTGTCCTCTCTCAGCTTCTCCAGAGCAAGAGTCTGCTTTCAACAGTCGTTTTCAAACTGTCTCTCATCTGCAGCTCCTGTGCTTTCTTCAAAGTATCCCTCTTGGCTGTAGCTCCTCTTCAAAAGTTCACTGTCAGCTGCACTGAGTTCCTTCTGTCTGTCAGCTCATTTACACAGCTCCACTGATCAACTTTGACCCACCCTGAAAGGGCGGAGCAACACCTCCATGGAAATATCCAATCAGAGTCATCACCCACAGCTGGCTGGGGCACTTCTCCACAGAAACACTCAAAGAATTACAATCTAATCAACACTGATAACGACCGCCCACACAAGATTAGATCAAAGATAATGGTGTTTGGGGGACACAATACATTCAAACTGGCACAGCATCTAAAGTTCTTGCTACTTCCTGTTCACCAGGTCTAAATACCATGATGTCATCAAGATAGTGGACCAGTATAATGTTCTGCAGATTACCAAAACAACCAAAACTGTCTTTCAAAAATGCAGGAGAGATTGGGACATTCCAAGATAAGCAAAAGCTGAGGGAGTTTGCCACAACTAGACCAGCCCCACAAGAGATGTTAAAGTTCCACAGGTTGACAATGGACAACAGATTGAAGCCACATGAAGAAATAAAGATCTCCAGTGAAAATAATGACATGAATAAATATAAATGCCAGTAATAGTGTAATTTTGTTTTGTAATTCCACTTTTTACTTCCTACAATATCTAAAAGGCAAATCTATAAAATATAATCATAAATCAGGGGTTTGGAGCTTATAGTATATAAACTTGTAATTTGTGACAAGAACTACATGAAGATTGGGATACAGGGGGTTACATGAACACAGATTGTCTATACCATTAAAATTAAGTTGGTATCTAAGCAAATGGGAGCATTGTACATTTAGGATGTTAAATTGAAGCCCCATGGCAACTACAAAGAAAATGTCAGAGAAAATGCAAACTAATAGTGACAGAAAGTAGTACTGGTTGCCAGTGGCAGTGAGTAGATAGAATGGGGAGTTACTGAATATTAAGTGTAGGGTTTGGGGAGATGGGGAAGTTTCAGTCATGCAAGGTGGTGATATGCTTTGGAGTGGTTGAGATGCAAAAGTTTCAATTGTGTATGTTTTCCCACAACTGAAAAACAAAAGAAACAGCAATTAAAGAGACAAAATAAGATCCTGTATGGGATCCAGCAAGTGAGGAGAAAAGGCTAAAAGTGACATTATTAGGCCATATGAAAAAAATGGTGTATGGACTAGAAGCTTTATATCAATGTTAATTTTTTTAATTTGATAACTGCATTTAAGTTGGTTACATATGTGAATTTCCTTGTTCTTAGGAAATGTATATGGCAGAATTAAGAGTTCAAGGAGCATGAGGTAATCAACCTACAATTAGTTGTTCATAAAATGGATGGACAGATGGATAGAGTGATAGATAGGCAAAGGCGGCAGACACTCAGACCAACAGAATGCTAGGGAGAGTGTGAAAAATGTTAAAATTGGTGATCTGTATATCTTAACAGGTAGGAGTATGCTGGAGTTCTTCTCTGTATGAGTTTTGTAGTATTTTTTAAAATGCCTTGTAAGTTTAAGTCTTTCAAAATAAAAAGTTAAAAAATAGGAGTAGGCTCAAGAGAAATGCAAAACCATCTTGAACTAAATGAAAATGAAAATGCAACTTTTAAAAATTTATAGGATTTTTGGGTATTGATTCATAAACACCACAAGAGACATGTTCAATTCTTAATCTGCATTCCTGTGGTGTAAAACTATTTGTAAATAGGACCTATGAAGATATGATTAGGTAAAGTGTGGCCAAACTGAATGAGGGTGAGCCTTAAACCAAAATGGCTGCAGTCTTTATAACCAAAGGAAATTGGGCATGAAAATAGAAGCCAGAAGTCAGTAAACACAGAAGTCAGTGAAAACCTGAGGAGCAGATACAAGGAGAGCAAGGAAAGAAAGAAGAGAAGGGGGAGGGGGAGAGGAGGGGGAGGAGGAGAGGAGGGGGAGGAGGAGAGGAGGGGGAGGAGGAGAGGAGGGGAGGAGGAGAGGAGGGGAGGAAGGGGGGAGGAAGGAGAGGAGGGGGAGGAGGAGAGGAGGGGGAGGGGAGAGGAGGGGAGGAGGAGAGGAGGGGGAGGGGAAGGGGGAGGAGGAGAGGAGGGGTGCGGGAGGGGAGAGGAGGGGGAGGGGGACGGAGAGGAGGGGAGGAGGAGAGGGAGGCGGGAGGGAAGGGGGAGGAGGAGAGGAGGGGGAGGGGGAGGAGAGGAGGGGGAGGAGGAGAGGAGGGGGAGGAGGAGAGGAGGGGAGGAGGAGAGGAGGGGGAGGGAAGGGGGAGGAGGAGAGGAGGGGGAGGAGGAGAGGAGGGGGAGGGGAGAGGAGGGGAGGGGGAGGGGAGGGGGAGGGAAGGGGGAGGAGGAGAGGAGGGGGAGGGGGAGAGGAGGGGTGGGGGAGAGGAGGAGGGGAGGAGGAGAGGAGGGGGAGGGAAGGGGGAGGAGGAGAGGAGGGGGAGGGGGAGGGAAGGGGGAGGAGGAGAGGAGGGGGAGGGGGAGAGGAGGGGGAGTGGAGAGGGAGAGGTAGAGAGAGAGAGAGAGAGAGATTTCCCCATATAAGACGCAAAGACGCAAGTCAAAGAACCTCACAAATTGCTTCAAGCCAGCATCAGAATGCTAGAGACTCCAGGAGAAAATATGGCCTGTCAAGACCTTGATTTTGGACTTCCAGCTTCCAAAACAGTAACACAGAATTCCACAATCCAGTTTGTGGTATTTTTCATAGCATCCCTGGAAAACAGAGTCAGGGATGCTGTGAAAGCATGATTAGAGGAAAATTGATAGCATTAAGTGCATATATTGGAAAATGAAAGATGTACAGTCAGTATCTAAGCTTCCACCTTAGAAAATGAGGAAAAGATCAACGTATGCCTAAAACAAGTAGACGAAAAGCTTATACATTAGAGAAGAAATCAATGGAATTGATGGGAAAATAATAGATAAAGTTTATGAACCCAAATGCTGGTTTTTGAGGAAAATCAATAAAATTGAGAAAACTCTAGCTTGGACCAACCAAGTAAAAAAGAGAGAAGACACAAATTACCAATATGAGAAGTAAAAGGGGCTATCACTGATCCTATGGACACTAAAAGTACAATATAGGAATTCTAGGCACAGCACTAGGCCTACAAATTCCTAGAAGAAATGGACTAATTCCTTGAAAGACACAAGCTACCAAAACTCACATAATCTGAACAAGCCTATATATATTAAAGAAATTGAATCAATAGTTAACAATCTTCCAAAAAGAAAGCACCAGGCCTAGATGGTTTTCCTGTTTACTAAACTCTAAAGGAAGTAATGACACCAATTCTACACAATCTCTTCCAGAAAATAAAATCAGAGGGAACACTTGCTAGCTTATTCTATAAAGCCAACATTACCTTAATTCAAAGCAGGATAAAAATATTACAACTAGAAACCAAAATCTATCATAAGCATAGATAAAAAAAATTCCTCAGTAAAATATTAGCAATCAGAATCCAACAATGTATAAGAATCATTGTACTCTACAATGAAGTGGGATTTATTCCAAGTATAGAAGTCTAATCCAACATTTCAAAATCAATCAATATAATGGACTACATCAAAGTGGTAAGGAAGGAATATCATATGATTATATCAACTGATGCATAAAAAACATTTGGCAGAACAAACATCCATTAATGATAGAAAACTTTCAGCAAACTTGAAAGAGTGAAACTTTCCCAACTTCATAAAGAACATCTATCAAAAACCTACATATAGTATCACACTTAATGGTGGGAAACTGAATACTTTACTTCTAAGTTTGAGAACAAGACAAAGACGTCCTCTCTCACCACTCCTTTCAACATCATATGGAAGTCCCAACTAGTACAATTAGACAAGGAGAGGAAACAGAAGGTATACACATGGGGAGGAAGGAATAAAACTGTCTTTTTGGGAAATGACATGGTTGTCTATCTAGAAAATTCCAAAGAATCTTTAAAACCTCCTAGAAGAAATATATGTATCAGTTTCTTATTGCTCCTGTAACAAATCACCACAAACCTAGTGACTTAAAGCAATTTTATTATGTTACAGTTGCAGAGGTCAGAAATCCAAATCAGTCTCTCTGGGTTAAAGTAAAAGAGTCAGAAGAACTTATTCTTCTCTGGGCAGAATATGTTTCCTTGCCTTGGCCAGCTTCTAGGCAACTTGCTTTCCTTGGCTCATGGCCCCTTCCTCCATCTTTAAAGTCAGCACTGTATCTTCATTACATAGCGTTATTTGACTCTATTCTCACACCTCCCTCTTATAATGAACCTTGTGATTGCATTGTGTCCATCCAGATAATCAAGGATAATCTCCCCATCTCAAGATACTTAATTTAGTCTGAAAAATTATTTTTGCCATTCTGGGATTAGGATGTGGACCTCTTTGAGGGGCCATTATTCAGTCTACCACAGCATACAAAGTCAATTGCTTTTCTATATATCAGCAATGAAAAACTGGAATTTGAAATTAAAAATGCAATACCATTTATAATAGCACCAAAAACTTTAATAATTATTTATAAATCTAACAAAATATGTACAAGATCTCTATGCAGAAAATCACAAAACTTTTATGAAGGAAATCAAAGAAGATCTAAATAAATGGAGAGACAGTCCATGTTTATGGATTGGAGCACTTACAATTTCAAAGATGCCAGTTCTACCTGATTTGAAGTACAGATTCGGTACCATCCCAATCAAAATTCTAACAAGCTATTTTATGGATGTTTACAAACTTCTTCTAAAGTTTGGTAAGACAGGGCTTATCTAGAAGATATTTGTGGTTATGGCATTTTCCTCATCAAGTGAAACCTATGAGCTTCACAGAATACCCCAAGTTTTTGAGAAATTTATATCTGGAGAAACACTGTTAGTGTGGACTGATAGTGAGAGAGACAGTACAAAATGAATGCTTGTTTGACTCACAAAATTTAACTGGCATAAAGCAGGCTGAGAAAGCTACCAAACTGGAAATGTGCTATTTAATGAAAAATAAAGAATGACTCATATGGTAGAACCAAGAGCTCATAGGGCAGAACAAAAATCCTTGTTGAATTATCAGACCTTGAAACCTAATCAAGAAAATTCCAACCTTTGTCTTGCTGGATTTCAAAACAGCTTTGGACTAGTGACTCCTTTGTGCCACCTATTTTCCCCCTTTTTGAACAGAAATGTGAATAGCTGTTATCCAATGCCTGTACCATCATTCTATGTTGAGCAGATAACTTATCTCTTTGGTTTCATAGATTCTAACATTGGAGAGGAAGTCTACTCCAGTAGCTATTTGGAGGAACAAAACCTATGACACCTCATTCACACCTGGAACTGATTTAGATGATGCGATTTGGGACTTTCACCTGATGTTATAACGGAATGGGACTTCTGGGGGATCTTGGGAAGGAGTTAATGTATTTTATATGGGTAGGTATTTGTGTCATTGGGATCTATATTGTGATACATTGCTTCCAAAATGACTTTCAATGATCCCATTGTTCTGGTATTCACAACCTCCCCTAGAGATATTGTCTTGCTTCTAATGAAGAAAATGCAACAAAAGTGATGTGATGTCATTTCCAAGATTAGGCTACAAATGACTGTGAATTCCATATTGCTTGCACTACCTCCTTGACTCTTCTTGAGCATTAGCCATGATGAAACAAGCTGTCAAGCCCACATGGCAAAGAAATGAAGGTAGTTTCTGGCCTCCAGCAAAGAACCAAAGCCTTCAATACAAAAGCTCTTGAAGATCCAAATCCCACCACATGGTGAGCTTTGAAGAAGATCCTTATCCATCAAGCCTTCTAAGACAGCAGCTCTGATAACATTATTGCAGCCTAGTGAGAAAGCATGAGGCAGAGGACCAAGGTGTGCCATGCCTAGGTTCTTGACAACCCTCCCACCAAAGTGAGATAATAAAGGTATTTTGTTTGAAACCTCTAAGTTTTGGGATAAATTGTTTTGCAATAATAGATAACTGAGCAGTTTAAAATGGTACAAACATTTTGGAAATCTGTTGCATTTTCTTAAAAAAGCAATCATGAATATCCTATGATCTTTATATTTATCCAAGAGAAATGAAAGCATATGTTCACACTCGAAAAAACCTTTGTAGACAAAAATGTTTACAGTAGCTTTATTCATAATAGTCAAAAACTGAAATTAGAGTAGGTAGATATTGGCAGGGGAATGGATAAATAAACTGTGGTGTATCTGTATGATAGGATACTACTCAGCAATAAAAATGAACTACTAAAATATACATGATGGATCTCATAAACATTTTGCTCAGGGAAGGAGATCATAATGTATGATTTCATTTATATGAAATTCTGGAATAGGCAAAACTAGTCCAGGAGTTGTTGCTTATAAGAGGAGTTTATTGGAAAGAAGCATGAGACACTGTTTTAGTTTCCTGGCTCCTAAAGAAAAGAATGTGGAATGATCCAATAAATAGGGATTTATTGGATCACAGTTTTGAGTCTAGGAGAAGTCCAAAATCAAGGCATCATCAAAGAAATACTTTCTCCCAGAAGACTTCTGGGACTGGCTGCTGGCCATCCTTAGTTGGCTTTTCTGTTACATGGCAATGCACATAGTGGCCTCTCCTGGCTTCTCAGTTCTGTTGACTTCCAGCTTCTGGCTGCTCCTTCTGTGGCTGAATTTCATTCTGCTTATAAAGGACTCCACTAATAGGATTAAGACCTGTTTTCTTTCAGTTGGGCCACACCTTGACTGAAGTAACTGCTTCATCAAAAGATCCTATTTATAATGGGTTCAAATTCACATGAATGGATTAAGTTTAGGAACATGTTTTTCTGGGGTACATAACTCTAAACCACCACAAGCATTTTTCTGGGGTGATGGGAATGTTATATATTTTAACAGAGCTGTGGATTATACAAATTATGCAATTGTCAAAGCTCATCTGTGAATTTCACTATATATAAATTTCACCTCAATAAAAACGCGGATTTAAAAAAAAAAAAAGAAAAGATAATGAAACCCAGAAGTCCCTATGCAGAAATCTTTAGGAATAAAACTATTCATATCATTAAGAGAAAAAAAATGTTTTGTTTTCCTACACTATTACTGATTATGTCAAATTCAAATATATTCTCATGCAAGTTACATAAAGTCAATTAGACATCAGCAGCATCTTTTTTGTCTCCTTCTTTGTACATCTTCCAAGCTTGATTAATAAAATATATTTTCTAGTACAAATGTAAACCATCAAGCTCTACATCTAGATTTATAGGTCATGATGAGTCCTTCTCATGGCCATTGAACTTGCTCCCTTACTTAAATCATTCTCAAGATCCCCTCTTTTCTACCATAAGCTTATAGTCTAGAGTGGGAGAAAGAAAATAACAAGTAATCACATAGATAAAAGCATAGTAATTGTCATAAACTATTAAAATGGTGGAATTGAGCAATAGTGTCCAAATTAATGTGAAGCACTCCCAATTTTCCCAGCCAGACAATAAAAATAATGAATGCAATCTGACAGAATCCTACAACTGTACTAAGCACCCTCTGCACATCAACATTTCTGAGCTTCAGTTTCCTTACCCGAAAAATAGCAAGTATAACATCTACCTATGAGCTGTAAGAACTAGAGAAATAATTTGCTCAAAGATGCACATGATAAAATAGCAAAGCCAAGATTCTAACCAACGTTTGCCTCCACAGCCTATCCTCCTTTTTGCATTACACTGATGCCCAAAATGTGCCTTCCCAATCACAGAAAAGAAATGCTATGAGTTGCTTTTGAGCTGCTTTAGCAGGCAAAAGCAATCTAACACAATAACTTACTTTACAATATGGAGATTATCCCAACTTGGATTTGGCACATGGGGAAAAAAAGACAATGAATATTAGCAAATGACTAAAGAATGAAAAGAAAGGGTACCATATGGGAAGTCAGACTAAAACAGCTTTCAGGTGTGCTTATGTTACAACCCAAAGTAATTGTAAAAGTAAGTGCAACTCTCTGGTTCTCAGAGATGAGCCCAACTCATTCATTTTATGGATGACAAAACTACGGATTTGGGATTGAGGAAAACTAATTATGTGACTTAATATCCATGCAGAATATTCAAACCCAACAATCTCCACCCCCCAAAAAATCTAGAAATTTTCAACATTTGGCCAAACAATATGACTATATTCTAATTTGCTCTTAGTCCACTGTTGAGACTTGTCATTCTAAAATGGTGCAATGCAGTCTCCGTGGGGGCAGTTGCTCTTTATTAGTTTTTCTTAATTACTAAGTTCACACCATTTTTTACTTCTATTAGAATGCTGCCTAATTAAATCATGACATTTCACGTGCCAAGAAAAGGGGGTGGGGAGAGGGAAGAGGGAGAGAAAGGGCAGGAAAAGAGAGAAAAAGAAAAGAAAAGAAAAGAAGAAAGAAAAGAAAAAAGAAAAGAAAAGCCTTGGGGGGCTCCAAAGATTCTGTTGCAGAAAGGAATATCTGCGCTCTGTTGCCCTCTCCCAAATTCGTCCCTAGGCAAGAAGCTTGGGTCACACACAAGGGAGAACAGAAACGGCCCCCAGCGCGCCGCGCCTGCCCAGCTGAAAGCGGGCCTGCATCTCTCAACCGTGGCTTGCCGGGACTGTGCCAATAAGTCCCATTACCGTCCCAGCCGAGGCGTGTGAGGAGGGGCTCCTCCTCCGCCCTCTCCACTCGCTTTCCTTCGCCGCTACGGGGCGCCTGACAGAGCCTCGCTTGCCACCTCCCGACCGTCCCGGGAAGATCTGGCGACTGGAGCCCAGCCTGGAGCTGGAGGCGAGAGCTGGGCGCCCGCCCCTCGAGTTGTCCTTCTTAATTAACCCCTGCGGGGCGAGGTGGGGTGCCTGGGTCTGCAGTGACTAACGGTCCTGCCTGAGCTTCTGAGGGGTAAGGAAGGGTGCTAGAAAGATCCAAGAAGGAGCGAGCGCGAACTCGTGGGTACCTAGAGGCTGTTGGCTCTAGTCGGGCGCGGAGTTCCCGAGCTTGCCCAGGGGAAGAACCTACTCCTGCAACACCAACCTTCCCATCCCCAACATACACACCTCCTAGCTCCTCCTCGGAGCTACCTTTTGGATTTGCTTGGGTTTCTGGTCCTGAGATTGTTCCCCAGGAAAGCAGCACTAGGCAGAGACCTCGGAGCCGCCGACGCCGATAACGGATTCCCTCCGAGGCCCCAGCAGTTGCTTCTCCTTCACAGCTCTGGAAGCTGCGGTCTTTTCCATCCGTGGACGAGGAGCCCCGCAGAAACCTGCAGCGCGAGGACTCCACTCCGGCTCGCCGGAGACTTGGCTGGAGAGGGGGGAGCCACCTCACGTCTCCCAGAGACAGGCCCCTTTGCAAGCCTCCAGCGCTGAAGGAAGTTTTGAAGGTAGAGAGTCGGCCTCCACAACTTCCTCCCGGCATGAATCAAACAGCAGGAGCCTCCAATAACATCAGGTGTCCCCCGGGGAAAAGCCACAAGGTAAGGGAGCCGCGACGGAGGGGGTTTGCGCGGGAACCTGGAGAGCAGGTTGACGCAGGCAGTTTGCGGGCGAGGGCAGACAGTGGCTGGTTTGTGGTTTCTGAGCAGCCGCCGCGGGTCCCTCCCCATCCCTGTCGGGGATTCTTGAGTTAAGATGGCTCACCGGCCACTGGAGTTTGTGAGAAGTGCGCTGCTTAGTAGACCAAAAGTCAACAGGCAGACTCTACCCGCGGATCTGCTCCGGGTTACCCCGGGACCAGAGACATCATCGAATGCCACGCGATGGGGCTCCTGGAAGATGCAGCTGTTTTCCCCCAGATTGCTGAGATTGCAGGGAAGAGAGGTCAGTGGTGGGAGAGCCCCCACTCACCCCTCGGAATCAGACTGTGACCCCTTGGGCCAGCGCTTGCAGAAGAGTGCTTACCTGAAGGATGCAGGGCTCTCCCCCTTCCACTGGCTCTAGTCGGGTTCGCCGACACGTGCTTCATTAATTTAAATGGGCCAACGCGTGCCTGGAATTATTTCCAGAAAATTAGTGAGGTTAAGAGAAAGGAAAGCGGGGAGCGGTCTGAAGAATAGTTGCAGTTTCTCTCTAGTAGCCCATTGTGTAAATAGAAGGATGTGACTACGAAACCACCGCTTTCATGTGCGCTAAGAAGCAGATCACCACAGAGATTCCTGATTCCAGGCAAATTATGTGTGCGAGACACCGTTCTTGGCCTTGGCCAGGATTCCTCTTCTCTTTCTCACCTACCTGTGGCTTACCTTAGGTTGTACTTAGTTTGCAAGGAAATTCCTTATCTGGGATACACAGAGTTCATACAGCAATATTGCTACACCTGCATTAGTGTATACATTTTATATGCATAGAGGCATACATGTTTATTAGCATTTTATTGGAGGAATGTTCCTATTAATATCTTTGTTGGGGTTTGGGGCATATAGGGAATTAGAGTTAATTATTTTGGATTCTTTTGGAGGGTAAAGGAACTTCTGCTCTGTTTTGTGTTGTGTAGGATGAGAATTTAGAGTTTAATAACCTTTATTTCAACTCAGTAATATCCAGCATTTTCTTCTCTATCAGGTTTGGATGAAATATTTGCATTGGCAAGTCATATTTCTGATCTCTGTTCTCATTACTGTGATTTGAGTAGTTATACTTTTAGCATTTACTTTATTTAATATTCATAGGAAATATCTTTTTAATATTTAGTAGCTGATAAAAGATTTTAAATGAAAATAATAAAGCTTCAGTGATTATGTAGTAGAGATATCTGTGGAGTTCAGAAGAGTATTCAGTAATTTCTTTTAAAAATGCCTTCAGCTCCAGTGTTAAAGTGGCTTCTTGGCAGAATTGGACTGCAGGGTATTGATACCAGTAAAACTTTCTGGGAAGTGTTGAAACACATGGCAACATTTTAGAAAATTCAAGGGAACCTATACTTCACTAGTTGGGGATCACCCTATGTAACTAGCAGGTGTCCAACAAATATGTAATTAATTGAATTATTATTTATTCAATAAATATGATTTACCATTAATAATTCACTTAACAAACTTTTATAAACTCCTATTATATTCCAGGAAGTGAGAACCCAACTATGAATTTAAAATTGCCTTCTCTTTCTAAAACTCAGTTCTTGTCATATCCAGCTCCTCATGCTTTAAAACCTTGGAGGATTTCCACTTGCTATAGTGAGATTATTACTATCCATCTGCTAAAAGAAAAATTTTCCAATTCCTTTTCTCAAAGAAGAATGCACTTAAATTGTAGTTTTCTTTTGAAAAAGCCCTTTGAAGGTTGCTGCAATGAGGTAACAATGTTGGAGATAAAAATAGTGGAAGACAATGTGTTATTGAGTGTTCCGAGGTGAATAAGTAATAAGTAGGTAGCAGCGGGTTAACGTTCAACATTGTAAAGACCTGAGCAGACCATATGAAATCTAGGTTGAAATATATTCTTTAATAAAAAATAAAACTAACTTATGTTAGTTTCTTTTATTAAGAATTTTAAATGTTTATTATTATTATTATTATTATTTTCTATTTCACATGCTGCCCTTAAGGTTCATCTTGGGAGACTTCCATGGGAGGAAAGGCCTCAACCCCTAGGGAAAATGTTCAAGTTGGACTTGCTTTTGTTTTGTCTCATTCATTTACTGATAACTGTTATAGCACTTGATATTTGGCAGATAAGTATTATGATTAGTTCTTGTGCAGCATTTCTTGGGAAACTTTGTCTTTTTCTCTTTAATATGTTGCTTACTGCTAGATTCTCTCTCAAATACTGAACCACAGAATTGGGGTTTAACAGAGAATATTGTAGCCTCCTTACTCCTGATGTGGGTGATAATCGACTCTGCTAAGAGCTATCAAGGATCACAAAGCATACCCTACCACTGTGTCATCCCTGAGGACACTGTGTCATCCCTGAAGAAGGCAGAAGCCACTGATCCTGACAAGACAATGCCTGCAGTGGGATTGGGAAGTTAAACATGCCCCTGTGGAATCATAAAGTCATACCAAAGTGTCGCTGGGCACTGACCAGAAACCAGTTAAGGTTTGTTCTACAAAGAATTGAGTCATTATTAGCAATAGGATGCTTCCCTTATTCACATTCATTTGGTAATTTCCCCTAAATTGTAATTGGCTCCTGGAACCTTGAAAGGGGTGCTCATTCTTAAGCAGAGTCCAAACTTAAGTTTTGTAGGAAGTTTAAAGTACAAGCTTAAGTACGAACATAAGATTGTACAACTTCAGTTTTGGAAGGCCATAACTCACCCTTCTGAGAAGAAAGCGATGACTTTCAGTTGAATAGATAACTCCAGCCAAAGTAGGGGCTCTGTTTTCAGTTTTGGTTTTAAAGAGAAAGCAAAGGTTTTAATGGGGTTTCTTTGCTTAGGTTTTTGCTGAAACTTCTTTATGGCAATTTGTTCATTTGTATTATCTTAGACATCTAGGCAAAAATTTTCTGTTGTTTCAGTCTGGGAAGCAGTAGAAGTAGTTGTTAAATGCACGGAGTCTGGAATCAAACTGTACCACTAGTTGGCAGGGTGATCTTGGACTAGTTACTTAATTTCTGCATTCAAGTTTATAGGACCTTCATCCAAGGGATTTTATGAGGGTTAAATAAGATAATCCATGTATGGGTCTGGTACTTGTGCCTGCCACACAATAAGAAGCATTTCTTCACCCTTGGGCATCCTGAATCAGGAAGGACTGGGACTCATTCACTTTAGTACCTTTGCTTTAACTGTGGCACATACTTCACAAGGTTTTATGTAATAGCTATTTTTTACACTGTCGCCTCCTCTCATAGGCTAACATCCCCTTAGGAGCAGGTCTCGTAAGCTGTGGTCAAAAACGATATAATGGTTAGGAGTATGGGCTTTGCAGTGAGAAGATGGTAACTTTCTAAAGATTACACAAGCAGAAAGAGACAGAGGTAGGACCTAATTTAATTTCTCTTTTCCTTCCTGGAAAAAAAAAGGGATATAATACATGCATTTCACTTAATCCATGAAATAATGTGTTTATATACAGTAAGCATTCACTAAATGATAATCTCATTTTATTTGCAGTTCTTCAAACTATCTGAGGTTGTAATTATTCATGCTTCCTGCCATATACAGATGGATACATCATTTGCTATATTTGATAATCCATTTAACAGATCTCACAGGCATTTTTTTCCAACTTGTGACAATTCATGTCTAATCAGTTTTTCCATTGAGGACTCTACCTCAGCCTAGGCAAAGATTCTGTCAGTTAAGAAACTCACTACTGTGGAACAATCAGCTGAGGGTACAGATCAAAAGACTTCCCTTTTCATTTGTAGGCATGAATTTTTAACATTTTTCTTTTCCAGTCTACCCTTTCCTTATCTTCAAAGCCCCCAAAAAGAGAATGAGTTATTAGCCAAGTGAACCTGAGCAATTATTGTCACCAAAGGGTAGACTAGGAACTTGGGCTCAACACCAAGCTGCCATGAGGATAAAGGATTCACTCTGTGTCTCTCTGATGGATGAAGTGATTAAAAATCCTATTGCCTCCTGATGACCAGTCTATATACCGAGATGTGGCATGAAGTCAATACTTATTTATCACCTGGCACCATTTTCTGGTGAGGAACATCATTTTCTACCAATGAATTACTAGAATGTTGGTATTTCATTGCCAAGTTTTAGTCCAGTTTAAAAGCATGTCAAAACAGTTCACAATTCACCTTGACCCATTCTCTGCAGTGGCAGGCTCTGTGTCCCCAGGGGCTTTCTGACCTTTTCAGCTCTGGCATGATACTTTCTGGAAATTTATTTAGTTTTAACTTTCTAATTACTTCTACTTTATACTTCTAGTGCTTATAGTGCTTGTCTTACCACAAAGAAAGGGATAGCAAACATATGGCCTATGGGCTCAGTTTGGCCTGGGTTTCTGTCATTTTTCCTGTAGAACAGAAAAAAAAAAAAAAAAAAAAAGAGGCTGTACCAAAAGAAACAGTTCTGGCTCAATAGGAATCCATTTTTTAAAAATAATACTAGTTAGATGCACCTGTATGTTTATTTTGCCTTCATTTGTGAATGTTGTTTTTTTTCTGGATATATAATTCTGAGATGGCAAGATTTTGCTTTTTTCTTTCAGCACTTTCAAAACTTGTGTTCCACTAAGTTCTGGCCTCTATTATTTCTATTAAGAAATGAGCAGCCATTTGATTCACTGATCCCTGTATGTGCTGTGCCATTTTCCTCTGTCTGCTGTCAAGCTATTCCCTTTATTTCTGTTTTTTAGTATTTGACTACTATGTGTCTAGGCCTGGTTTTATTTATTTATCCATCTTGGGGTTCACTGAACATCTTGAATCTTTATTCTTTCAGCATATTTGGAAATTTTGTGACCATTATTTCTTCAAATATTTTTTCTGACCCATTCTTTCTCTCTTAGGATATCAGCTACACATACATTACACATTGTATTTGGTCCTACAGGTCTCTGAGACTCTGCTTGTGTTGTTCAAACCTTTTTTCCCTTTCTTCCTCATATGGGATAATTTCTATTGCTGTATCTTCACATTCACTGACTCTTCCTCTGTAGTCCCCATTCTGCTGTTTCCCTATTCAATGAATGTTTTATTTCAGATATTGTGTTTTTCAATTCTAGAATTGCCACTTTGTTCTATTTTCATACCTTCTATTTCTCCTGCTGGGATTTTCTATCTTTTCATTCATTGTGAATATTTTTTTCTTTAATCAGTAAATATAGCTATAAGAGCTACTTTATAATCCTTGTCTGGTAATTTTAACATCTAGGTCATTTGGAGATTGGTCTTTGTCAATTGTGTTTTTTTCTTGAGAATAAAAGACATTTGTTCCTAGGTTGTGTAATTTTAAATTTTTCCTGTGCATTAAAAATGTTGTTGTGGTGACTCTGGATTCTATTATGTTCTTCTGAAGAGTATTCGGTTTTGTTTATTTAGTTGCTTGTTTTAGTTGACTCAAATGTAAGTTTTGTTTTTATTCTTATCTAGGTTGCTTGGCATCTCCCCAGTATTTGCATGGTTCAGGGATTTGGGCAGCATTTAGAAACATAATTTGAGGCTCCTCTTACTGGATTTCTTAATTCAGGGAATTCCCTCAGTTTTCAGGTTCTGTGGTTGCCTTGAACTCCGTCCTCTTTAGAATCTGTCAGCTTTAGGTTGCTTTCCAGTGCTTTCAGAGAGGTTTTGTATTTCATGTATATATATATATATATATATAGTTGCAATATGTGTGATGGATGATTCAATAGAAGTTTGTTGAACTGTTACTGGGAATAGAACTCCATGTACATTTTCCCCTAGTAAATTCATTGCTCAGAGTTTAAAATCAGTAGTTTTAGGGAACTCACCCACTGGGGTCCTAGAATTAGTGAGATCAAGTCTCTTTGATAATGCGGTAGTTCAGTAGACTTAATCCTAGCTTCATTAACCAAAGCCTTAATTTCAAAATGTAATGCTGCTCTGAACTTTTGAAGACTGCATCCAGGAAAGCATGGTTAACCAAATTTCATTCCTCTCAATATTGCTCGAATCCTCTTTCTTTTCCCATTTTTGAACATCTCTATCTTGATAATCTTCTTTCAACCTATCTTTCATTTCCTCTTCTGTCAGCTCTTCCTCTCCCTTCCTGCCTTTCATTTCACCAATGTGCTATATTCTCCAAAACTCACATTTTGATAAATTATAACTTGTTAAGTCTAAAGGGTTTTATTTGTTCCTTTTTTGCCCATTCATAAAAAATCAAAACCGTAATTTAATGTTCTCTCTCCATGATACCCCATCTCTTTTGATACTGTTTCCCACTCCTCCTTATTTAGAGCCACAAAGCGTCCCTTCATGGGCTTTCCAAATTTTTACTCAGTACACGTTTCTTGGGAGTTAAGTGGTCTCCTCTTTTCCATGGCTTAATGGATTTTCCTCCTGGATTTTAAGACACACCTTAATCACTGACATCTTTATCTGGAAAGCCCTGCTAAGTGATTGGATCAGTTACTGACTCACAAGTTACTATGAGCCATAATATACCCATGCAATGCATGTGAGTTTTTGATTGTTGCCAAAACATAACATTCTTTTTCTGCCTTTTTTCCTCCCTCATAAATTCTGCATCAAAACTGCCATCCATGAGCTGAAAATGAGTATGTAACAAAGTTAAAATTCACCTCAGAAGGAGACTTTTGCCCTACCTCATGTTTGTATTCTTTAGCCTGTTCCTGTTTTATGGGCTTGGATTTTAGACCTGTTCCTTTTCTGTAGTTGGTGGTTCCCACTGAAATCCCAGCTTCCCTAATTCAGACCACTGATACTTGTAATCTTTTATGGTAAGGTCTGGTTCCTCTTAACCTGGAGAATCCTGTATCCCTAAAGTGTAGTATCCTAAAACAGTGTATAGCTGCCAAGGTCATTTTGTTTAATATTATAAAAATGGAGATCAACAAAATATAACTAGCCAATGGAAATCCAGGGCTCACACTCTCAAATGTGATCCCCAGTTGTTGGAATATTTCATTACACCAGGCTGCTTCTGCATTTAAACATGGTTTTGTTTGTTTGTTTGTTGTTTTGAGATGAAGGGCCCTGGCTGATTTACACATGGACATCATGCAGTTCAGTGAATCAGATTGATAAACACTTCACTAATCCTTATTGTTAGCAAGACCATTTCTAGTTCATGGTTTGTTTACCCACCATTGTTACTCATATGAAACAATAAGCTTACTTGTTTGGTTGGTCATTTCTGAAAGAAATAGGAAAGGGAATCTATATAAATAAAAAATGTAAATTATTTTTACTACCCAGAATCATCTTTAAGAATTTTAGAAAGTTTAATGTAATGAATAAAACATAGATTGCCTTAATGATTTCCAGGATATTAGTGAAAATCTATTTATGTTATTTTGGTTTTACATTTTATTAAGTTTTAAAATTTTAATTGTCCTCATTTTCTCAGCAGAATACATCAAATGAATATAAGCTTATATATGAGTTAAATTTCCAGGAATAGAGGGCAGAAATGAGTAGTAATTGTCTGTGTTCATTTGTGGTATTTTTTAAGACAAAAGCTGCACCTCACATGCAGTATTAATCATCTCATCTCTTATACATCATGAAGGAAATAGACCGATTGGAATTTTATAGGATCTCTGATCTGATATTTTTTATTAAGGGCTTGGAAAACAATATTTAGTTAACATAGATGGAAGAAAGTTATCTGACTCCTTGTTCACCCCTTCCCACATATTTAGTGTTGTATAAAGTTTGCAGTATTTTCATACTAAGGAGATATAATGTGTATGTCCTGTCATTGTCTTGTATCTCCCATTTCCTTTTGAAAATTTCAAATGCAATATTAAGATACAAGACATTCAGACATTACTATGTAACTAAAAAGTATATTTGAAAAAATGTGGATTCAACAAAACAAGTACCTATTTGTAATATTTTTTATAAGGTGTAAAAAGATGATGCACTGGACTCTTATTAAATCAGTCTTTACTGTGTAAGTTCAGATGTAGAAAAACTCAACCAATGAAGGATTATTTACCAAGGGAGAGTGGAAATAAGGAATAAAGAATCAATAACCTGGATCTTAGAATTAGCTAAGCTGTGCCTCCTGCTTGGGTTATCCCAGGTCTCAAGGTTGATTGCAGCTCTCTGGGCCTTTGTTTCCCTAACTGAAAAGTGAGGACATTCAACTAGGTTTCAAGGCCCCATCAAGTTCTAATTTTCTGATATTCCAAATTTAGAAAGTACCATAGTCAAAGGGATTGCTTTTATTAAGCCATTTTGGGGTATTGATATCCAAGGCAATTCCATAGTAAAATATACTTAATATAAAACTAAAGCCAGTGGGAGTCCTTTAGACTTCAGTATAAAATGAACAGTGACCTCTAGCAAATCCTTCAGGGCAAGGATGTGGTGTAGTTGCCTGGCTAGTCTTTTCAGGAGCTCTTAATTGCTGTTTTTCATGTTTAATGAGTACTAAGCTTGCTGTAAATTTTATAAGGTATTTATATTAACCAAGTAACAGTTTGTACCTTATAAACAAGACCAGAAAAAGATGATAATTTCCTATTTCTGTCTTGAAACAGATATCAAAAATAACAGCTATACTGAGGTATATTTGACTGGACATATTAAGTTTTGACATATGTTGTTCATGACAACACCACTGCAGTCAAGAAAATGAGCATATAAAATCATTCTCAAAATTTTCCTCATGCCCCTTTGTAATCTCTCCCTCCTGAACCTTCATCACCCCTCTTATCCCCAAATAACTACTGATCTGTTTTCTGTCACTATACATTAGTTTGCATTTTATATGAATGCAATCATTAGAGTGTGTGCTTTTTTTGGCAACTTTCACTAAGTATAGTTATTTTGAAATGTATCTTCATTGTAGAATGTTATCAGTAGTTCATGCATTTTTGTTACAAAGCAAAATTCCTTTGTATGGCTATACTACAGGGAGTGTATCCATTCTATTGTATGGCTATTCCACAGGGAGTGTATCCACTGATAGATATTTGAGTTGCTTCAAGTTTCAGGTTATTACCATTAGTACTATTTTAAGCATTCATGTACAAGTCTTTATATAGACACATGCTAACATTTCACTTGGATAAACACCTGTAAGTGGAATAGCTACAACATATGGTAAGTGTATGATTGATTATCTTTTTAAGAAACTACCAAACTATTTTCCAAAATGATTTAACAATTTTATATTCCAAAGAACAATTGGAGGGTTCCAGTTTCTCCAAATCTTTGTCAACATTCAGTATTATCAGTCTTTTTAATGCTATCGATTCAAATAAGAGTTTAAGTTTGCATTTCCCTAGTTACCAATGATGTTGAGCATCTTTACATGTGCTTATTTGCCATCTATGTATCTTCTTTACTGAAAAGTCTGTTTAAACCTTCAGGCCATTTTTAAATTGGGTTGCTTATTTTCTATTGATTTGAGAGTTCTACATAAATTTCTCTATCAGATACTTGACTTGCAAAAATTTTCTCCTGGCCTATTTGACTTGATTTTTCACTCTTAACAGTGACTTTTGAGGAGCATATGTTTTTAGTTTGGGTAAAGCTGAATTTATCTGTTTTTCTTTTTTAAGGGATTGTGTTTTGGTGTTGTGTCTAAGAAATCCTTGCCTAAGGTCACAAAGGTGTTCTGTATTTTCTTCTAGAAATTTTATAGTTCTGTGTTTAACATTTATGTCTATGATATGTGTTTATGGTGTGAGGTATGGATCAAAGTTTTTTTTTTTTTTTTTGGCATGTAGCTATGCAATAATTTAAGTACCATTAATTACTCACTTTGCAACTGTCTTCAAAATTTGATTCCCATAAATATGTTAACCTATTTGTGGATACTGAGTTCTGATCAATGTCTGTTTTTATTTCAATCTCCATACCACTGTCTTGACTGCTGTTAACTTTGTAGTAGGTGTTGAAATCATGTAATTTTATTCATCCAATTTTGTACTTCTTTTTCAAACTTGTTTTGGCTATTTTAGGACCTCTGCCTTTCCATATGAATCTTAGAATAATCGAGACATTCCTAAATAGATAGATAGATAGCCTGCTGGGAGTTGGATTGGGATTCCTTTGAATATATACATCAGTTTGTGGAGAACTGACATACCAGCAATACTGAGTCATCTGATTCTTGATTACAATATACTTCCTTATTTATTTAAGTCTTCTTTATTTTCACTCAGCAATATAGTATAGTTATTGTATATTTTGCTTTCAGTGTACAAGTCTTTCACATCTTTTGTCAGGTTTATCCCTTATGTTTCATATTTTTGTTGCTATTGTAAATAGTAAAGTTTCTTTTCTATTTCAGTATATGGTGGTTCATTGCTAGTATATAGAAATGCAATTGATATTTGAAGGCTGGTCTTATAGGCTGGTACCTTACTAAATTTACATATTTCTTCTCAAAGTTTTTATTTTTGGTATATTCCATTGGAGTTTCTGCATATAAAAATGGTAGATAATGAAGAAAAATCTTTAATCACTAGCAAAATTCTCCATTTTCATTGCCACTCTGCATTACCAGCAAATAAAACTGTTTTGCTGAACAAACATTTGGTTAAGATTCTTTGCATTCTTATTCCTATTGAGATGGGGGAAAGGTCATGGAATTGCTTTCTAAGCAGGGGTGGGAATGATGGCTACTTTCCAGGTTATTATTGCATAGAGCTAGCCAGAGTAGAACTTATCAGAAAAAGGGAAGAGAATCTGTGAGGTTTTGTGGCAGGTTATTAAAGGGAGCAAGAAGAAAAAAAAATGATGATGTTGCTGCTGGCATCCAGGAGATATATTTTGGGGAAGAGAATAGAAATGTATTTTGTCTCACTTTTCAGACAAATACCAATAAAAACCTACTAGGTTCACTAATGTGATTTGTTGTTGGAGCTGGATTTGTGTGTGCGTGTGTGTGAAAATTGGAGTTGGGTAGTTTGATGTAATAGTAAGTATAGGTGTAAGATGGGCATACCCAGGAGTGGTGCCCAGAAAGTCTAGGTTATAATCACAATACATTCATCGTTGTTGCATTGCTTTTCATTTTGTTTTTTGCTTGTTTGAAATACTTTGCATGGGTTTCATTCTTTGTATTCAACTTCGCTTCAACAAAAATGATGTATAATGTGTAAGGCATCTTGGAGCCTTCAAATAATCATTAAACATGATCTTCACCCTTCAATGAATTTACCAATTTTTATCATATTTTGAAATTGTAAAATATAACATATATACATAAAAGTGATAACTTTCCAGGTGCAATTTAACAAGTAGTTAGAGAGCAAATTTCAAAGAATATTATGTTACAATTCCACAGTTTCAGTTATTTCCTTATTAAGAAATACAACATATATACAAAAAGATATCTTTCAAAGTATGATTTAACAAGTAGATATATAGGAAATTTCCAAAGTTATTATGAGTCATATTACCATAGTTTCAGTTATTTCCTTATTGTGAAATCTAACATATATACAAAAAGGTATAGCTTTCAAATTACCATTTAACAAGTAGCTATAGAACAAATTTCAAAAGATGCTATGGATTACAGTTCCACCATTTCAATTCTTTCCTTCTAACTATTCTAATACCCTAGCAACTAAGAAAAAGAAAATTATATAAAAATTCAGTATTCATAATCCTTTGTTAAATTCCCATCTTGTCTGTTGCTACCCCTTCCTCTGTTTAATCACTTTCCCAATCTTCAGGGAAGTCTAGGCAGTGACCACCCTAACCTATTCATGTTGAAAAGGGGTTTCAACTTTATGAGCAAAGGGGACACATCTAGTTGATGTTCTTGAAGAGGCTATTGCCTCTGGGTTTCGGGACTTGGCTGGCATAGGAGCACTCTGAAGGATTTAAGCTTCTGACGAATAAACTTAGTAAGTGAAAATTTATAGTCTCAGATAGGGATCCAGGTATTCTTTAAGGTTTTCGGGACTGCTGTTGACTTGGACTTACTGTGATCATTTGGCCTATCTAGGTGAAGCTTGCATAGGAGTAACCTCCAGGACAGCCTCTTAACACTATTTGAATTCTCTTTGCCATTAAAACCTTATTTTGTTGCCTTTCTTTTCCCCCTTTTGGTCAAAAAGGCATTCTCAGTTCCTCAATGCCAGGGTCAGGCTTATTCCCAGAATCCATGTCCCATGTCGCCAGGAAGACTCATTCATCTTGTGGGTCCTGTTCCATGTCAGGGGGAGGGTGATGAAAATATTTGCAGAGTTAGGCTTAGGGAGAGAAAGTCCACATTTGTGTAACAAAAGAGGTTCTCTGGGGGTGACTCCTAGGCATAATTACAGGTAGACTCAGCCTCCTCTTTACAGCCACGTTTCACCCAAGCAAGACTTAATATCGAGTGCCTGACTTATAAATTAAGGGTTTCTTAAGTTTACTTAGCATATGTTATGTCCACGATAATCCATCCATATTTCACAGTATCATCATTCAATTGTACAGTCTTCATCACTCTCCATTTTAAACAATTCTCATTTCATAGCTCTTGTCAGTCCCCTATTATTTGTCCCTAGTGTTTGTGTAATACTAGTATGGTATTTCTATTAATTACAGTCCCTAGTATGCAATGTGTAGATTTTTCCCATATACCGTGCTGTTGTCAACTCTCTGTGTCAGTTGTCATGCCATAATAGTATATCATGCAAGCACCTATCTATATTTATGGTGCTGATCTGTGGGAAACATGCCTTTAAATAACCCCTTTCATTCCTATTGCCTTCAATACAGCTCTGACACTTATTATCTCATTAACAAATAATCGTCACCCCTATCCATTACCACATCTTTGAATTCACCATCATTAACATATCTGTTAGATTATTATTCCCCCTCACTAGCTACTGTCTTGTCACTAGGTCCCCAATAATTTTACATTATAAGACATTGATTTTACATTGTTCATAGAGTTCATAGAAGTGATAGCATGCAGTATCTCTTCTTTAGCATCTGAGTTATTTCACTCAGAATTATATCTTCAAGGCTTATCCATGTTGCCATATGTTTCAAGACCTTGTTGCTTCTTACTGCTATGTAGTATTCCATTATATATATATACCACGTTTCGTTTATCCACTCATCTGTTGAAGGACACTTGGATTATTTCCATCTCTTGGCAATTGTGAACAATGCTGCTAGGAACATCCGTGTACAAATGTCTGTTCATGTCACTGCTTTCAAATGTTCTGGGTATATACCAAGAAGTGGAATTGTGGGATCATAGGGTAATTCAATTTCTAGTTTTCTGAGAAACTGCCAAACTAATGCCCAGAGTGGCTGTATCATTATACATTCCCACCAGTAATGAATAAGAGTTCCAATTTCTCCACATCCTCTCCAGCATTTGTAGGTTCTTGTTTGTTGGATGGCAGCCATTCTTATTGGTGTGGGATGATATCTCATTGTAGTCTTGAATTTGCATCTCCCTAATAGCTAGTGAAGATGAAATTTTTTTCATGTGTTTTTTTAGCCATTTGTGTTTCTTCTTTGGAGAAATGTCTTTTCATATCTTTTCTCCATTTTATAATTCAGCTGTTTGTACTATTGTCGTTGAGTTGCAGGATTTCTTTATATATATGCAAATTATTAATCTCTTGTCTTTAGATACATGGTTTCCAAATATTTTCTCCCATTGAGTTGGCTCCCTCTTTACCTTTTTGACAAATTCCTTTGAGATGCAGAAACTTTTGATTTTGAGGAGTTCCCATTTATCTGTTTTATCTTTTGTTGCTTGATCTTTGAGCGTAAGGTCTAAGAAGCAACCTCCTAATAGTAGGTCTTGAAGATGTTTCCCTACATTATCTTCTAGGAATTTTATGGTAGTCAAATTGAGGTCTTTGATCTACTTTGAGTTAATTTGTGAATAGGGTATGAGGGAAGGGTCCTCTTTCATTCTTTTCATTATGGCTATCCAGTTCTCCCAGCTCCATTTGTTGAAGAGACTGTTCTGACCCAATTCAGTGGATTTGGGGGCCTTATCAAAAATCAGTCAACCATATATCTGGGGGTCTATTTCTGAACTCTCAATTCAATTCCATTGATCAATATGTCTACCTTTATGCCAATGTCATGCTGTTTTGATCACTGTAGCTTTATAGTAGCCTTAAAAGTCTGGAAGTGTAAGCCCTCCCACTTTGTTCTTTTTTTTAGAATGTTTTTGGCAATTCGAGGCCCCTTTCTCTTCCAAATAAATTTGATAACTAGCTTTTCCAAGTCTGCAAAATAGGTTGTTAGAATTTTGATTGGGATTGCATTGAATCTGTAGATGAGTTTCAGTAGAATTGACATCTTAACAATATTTAGTCTTCCTACCAATGAGCATGGAATATTTTTCGACCTGTTTAGGACTATTTCCATTTATTTAATAAAATTTTGTAATTTTCTGTGTAGAGGTTTTTTTTAATTTTTTAAAAATTTTTATTCTGTTACCATATGTAAAATGTAACATTTCCCCTGAAAATTACATTCAAATATGTATTTCAGTGCTGTTAATTGTGTTCACAATGTTATGCTACCATCACCACCATCCATTACCAAAATATTTCCATCATTCCAAAAACAAATAAATAAATTAAAACCCTGTTTAATTTTTCATACTTTATTCCCTGAATAAATAGGTTAAGAAGGTAGAATTTTCCCAAGTACTGATTTATAGATAATGTGAATCAGCAGCAAACACAATAGTCAGTTTCACAGATAGTAACATTTGATGATCACTTTAAATGCAATTTCAATTCTTATTTTAAGTTAAGTGCAATAATTTAATACAACATACCTAAATACACACACAACCTGCATCTCCCAAACTACAAGTGGTTTCCATGGCCACACATGGTTTTAGTCAAGTACACATTTCCACAATGAACAACTAGTAACAAATATTTTTTAAAAAAACCCTACCCCAGATGCTTATCCTGCCATCAGCTTTTTTTTTAAATTTTAGCTGTTTTTTAAAAATTCAGTTTTATTGAGATATATTCACATACCACACAAACACCCATGGTGTACAATCAACTGTTCATAATACCATCATATAGGTGTGCATTCATCACCTCAATCTATTTTTGAACATTTTCTTTATACCAGAAAGAATCAGAATAAGAATAAAAAATAAAAGTCAAAAAAGAACACCTAAATCTTCCCCCACATCCCACCCTATTTTTCATTTAGTTTTTGTCCCGATTTTTCTATTCATCCATCCATACACTGGATAAAGGGAGTGTGATCAACAAGGTTTTTACAATCACACTGTCACCCCTTGTAATCTACATTATTATGTAATCGTCTTCAAGAGTCAAGGCTACTGGGATGGAGTTTGGTAGTTTCAGGTATTTACTTCTAGCTATTCCAATACATTAAAACCTAAAAGTGTTATCTATATAAGGCATAAGAATGTCCACCAGAGTGACCTCGCGACTCCATTTGAAATCTCTCAGTCACTGAAACTTTATTTCGTTTCATTTTGCATCCCCCTTTTGGTCAAGAAGATGTTCTCAATCCCACAATGCTGAGTCCAGATTCATCCCCAGGAGTCACATCCTGCGTTGCCAGGGAGATTTACACCCCTGGGAGTCAGGTCTCACGTAGGGGGGAGGGCAGTGAGTTCACCTGCCGAGCTGGCTTAGCTAGAGAGAGAGGGCCACATCTGAGCAACAAAGAGGCATTGAGGGGGGACTATTAGGCACAGTTGTAAGCAGGTTTAGCCTCTCCTTTTTAATAACAAGCTTCAGAAAGGCAAACCTCAAGATAGAGGGCTCAGCAAACCAAGCCATCAGTCCTCAATGTTTGTGAGAACATTAGCAAGAATCCAGGTAAGGAAGTCTAACACTTTAGTAACAGTCATTGTCCACCCCAGTTTTTGCCAAGTTATACAGTCCCAGTCATTATCATCTACCTATACCTCTGGTGTCATACATTCCCCTATCCCACCTCTTTAAGCTTTACTCACAGACATCTTTGTTCAGTGTACCTACAATATTGTGCTATCATCACACAGTATTATGCTATCTATTTCTGGATCTATACAATCAATCCTGCTGAGCATCCTGTAGTCCTTCAGCATCAAATGCCCCATCTCTACCCTCTTTCTATCTTCTGTTAGCCTGTGTTATCAGCTTTTAACGCTCAAAGTTTGCTCAAAAATGTTAGTTCATTTTAGGGAGACCATACAGTATTTGTCCTTTTGTTTCTGGATAAATTCACTCAACATGATGTCCTCAAGCTTCATCCAGGTTATTATATGTTCCATGTCTTTGTTCTGCCTTACAGCTGTGTAATATTCCATCATGTGTATATACCACAGTTTGTTGAGCCATCTTCTGTTGGTGGACATTTGGACTGCTTCCATCTCTTGGCAATTGTGAATAATGCTGCAGTAAACATCAGTTTACAAATGTCCATTTGTGTCTTAACTTTCAGTTCCTCTGAGTATATACCTAGCAACAAAATAGTTGGGTCATATGGTAAATCTATACTTAGCTTCCTGAGGAACCTCCACACTGTCTTCCAGAGTGGTTGCACCATTATACATTCTCCCCAGCAATGATAAGTGTGCCTCTTTCTTCACATCCTCTCCAGCACTTGTAATTTTCTGTTTTTTGGATAATGGCCATTCTGATAGGTATGAGATGATATGTCATTGTGGTTTTTATTTGAATTTCCCTAATATCCAGTGAAGTTGAGTATTTTTTCATATGTTTATGAGCCATTTGTATTTCCTCTTCAGAAAAGTGTCTCTCCATGTCTTCTGCCCATTTTTTAATTGGATTGTTTGTCTTTCTGTTGTTGGGCTGTAGGATCCCTTTATATATTTGGGATAGTAAACCCTTACTGATATTTGATTTCCAAATATCATCTCCCATTGCATAAGTTGCCTTTTTATTTTTCTGACAAAGTCCTTTGATGTACAAAAGTGTTTAATTTTGAGGAGATTCCACTTATCTATTTGTTCTTTTGTTGCTTGCACCTTGGGTGTGAGGTCTAGGAAACCATCTCCTATCACAAATCTTTAAAAAAATTGCCCTACATATTCTTCTAAGTGTCTTATGGTCTTAGTGCTAACATTTAGGTCTTTGATCCATTTTGAGTTAATTTTTGTATAAGGTTTGAGATAGCAGTCCTCTTTCATTCTTTTGGAAATGGATATCCAGTTCTCCAAACACCATTTATTGAAGAGGCTGTTCTGTCCCAGTTGCTTTGGCTTGACTGCCTTATCAAAGAGCAATTGTCCATAGATGCGAGAATCTATTTCTGAAAACTCAATTCGATTCCTTTGGTCAGTATATCTATCCTTATGCCAGTACCATGCTGTTTTGAGCACTGTAGCTTTGTAATATGTTTCAAAGTCAGATAGTGTGAGACCTCCCACTTCGTTCCTCTTTCTTAAGATATTTTTGGGTATTCAGGGCACCTTGCCCTTCCAAATAAATTTGGTTATTGGTTTTTCTATTTCTGAAAAGTAAGTTGTTGGGATTTTAATTGGTATTGCATTGAATCTATAAATCTGTTTAGGTAAAATTGCCATCTTGACTATATTTAGTCTTTCAATCCATGAACCTGGTATGTTCTTCCATTTTTTAAGGTCCTGTTCAATTTCTTTTAGCAATTTCTTGTATTTTTCTTTGTATAGGTCTTTTGTGGCCTTCATTAAGTTTATTCCTAAATTCTTGATTCTTTTGTTTGCTATTCTAAATGAAATTTTTTTCTGGATTTCCTTCTCTTACTGCACATTGCTTGTGTATAGGAATACTACAGATATTTGTGTGTTGATCTTGTAGCCTGCCACTTTGCTGTATTCATTGACTAGTCCTAGTAGCTTTGCTGTAGAATTTTCTGGATTTTCTACATATAGAATCATGTCATATGCAAACAGTGAAAGTTTTACTTCCTCCTCTCCAGTTTGGATGCCTTTTTTTCCTTGCCTAATTGCTCCAGCTAGGACTTCCAGTCCAATGTTGAATAACAATGGTGACAGTGGGCATCCCTGTCTTGTTCCTGATCTTAGAGGGAAAGCTTTCAGTCTTTCCCCATTGAGTATGATATTAGCTGTGGGTTTTTCATATATTACCTTTATCATATTGAGAAAGTTCCCTTCTATTCCTATTCTTTGAAGTGTTACCATCAAAAAAGAATGTTGAATTTTGTCAAATGCCTTTTGTACGTTGATCATGATGATCATGTGGTTCTTCTGCTTTGATTTATTGATATGGTGTATTACATTAATTGATTTTCTTGTGTTGACCCAGCCTTGCATACCTGGAATAAATCTTACATGGTGTTGGTTTATAATTCTTTTAATGTGCTGATGGATTCAACTTGAGAGTATTTTGTTGAGGATTTTTGCATCTATATTCATTAAAGAGATTGGTCTATAATTTCCTTTTGTTGTAGTATCTTTGTCTGATTTTGGTATTAGGGTCATGTTGGATTCATAGAATGAGTTAGGTAGCTTTCCTTTTTTTTTTTTTTTTTGAAGAGTTTGTGCAAGATTGGTACTAATTCATTCTTGACTGCTTGGTAGAATTCACATGTGAAGCCTACTGGTCCTGGGCTTTTCTTTTTGGAGAGCTTTTTGATGACTGACTCAATCTCTTTACTTGTGATTGGTTTGTTGAGGTCATCTATTTCTTCTTGAGTCAATGTTGGCTGTTTATGCTTTTCTAGGAAGTTCTCCATTCCATCTAAGTTGTCTAGTTTATTAGCATATAGTTGTTCATAATATCTTCTCATTATCTCCTTTATTTCTGCAGGGTCACTAGTTATGTCTCCTTTCCCATTTCTGATTGTATTTATTTGCATCTGCTCTCTCCCCCCCCCTTTTTTCTTTTTCTTTTTCTTTTTTTTTTTTTTTTTTTTTTTTTTTGTTAGCCTACCTAGCAGTACATCAATTTTATTGATTTTTTCAAAGAACCAACTTTTGTTTTGGTGAGTCTCTCTGTTTTTTTCCTGTTCTCAATTGCATTTATTTCTGCTCTAATCTTTGTCATTTCTTCCCTTCTGTTTGCTTTGGGGTTAGTTTGCTGTTCTTTCTCAAGTTCCACCAGGTGAACAGTTAATTCCTCAATTTTTGCTCTCTCTTCCCTTTTAATATAGGCATTTAGGGCAATAAATTTCCCTCTCAGCACTGCTTTTGCTGCATCCCATAAGTTTTGATATGTTGTGTTTTCATTGTCATTTGCCTCAAGGTATTTACTAATTTCTCTTGTAATTTCTTACTTTACCCACTGGTTTTCTAAGAGGGTGTTGTTTAGCCTCCATATATTTGTGAATTTACAACCTTCTGCCTGTTATTTATTTCCAACTTCATTCCATTTTGGTCTGAGAGAGTGTTTTGTATAATATCATTATTATAAAATTTGTTGAGACTTGCTTTGTGACCCAACATGTGGTCTATCCTAGAGAATGTTCCATGACCACTTGAGAAAAAAGTGTATCCTGCTGTTGTTAGATGTAGTGTTCTATAAATGTCTGTCAAGTCTAGTTCTTTTATCATACAATTCAACATCTCTGTTTCTTTATTGATCCTCTGTCTAGATGTTCTATCCATTAATGAGAGAAGTATATTGAAATCTCCAACAGTTATTGTAGAGGTATCTACTTCTCTGTTCAGTGTTCTTAATCTTTGCCTCATGAATTTTTGGGCACTCTGGCTTGGTCCATAAATATTTATGATTGTTATGTTTTCTTGATGAATTGACCCATTTATTAATATATAGTGTCCTTCTTTGTCTCTTTTAATTGTTTTACTTTTGAAGTCTAATTTGTCTGATATTAATATAGCTACTCCTGTTTTTTTCTGGTTGTTGTTTGCATGAAATATCTTTTTCCCACCTTTCATTTTCAGTCTATTTTTGTCCTTGTGTCTAAAGTGAGTTTCTTGTAGACAGCATATAGATGGGTCCTGTTTTTTAATCCATTCTGCCAGTCTGTGTCTTTTTATTGGGGAGTTTAATACATTTACATTTAGTGTTATTACTGTAAGGGCAGTACTTTCTTCTACCATTTTGTCTTTTAGATTTTATATGTCATATCTTAATTTTTCCTCTCTCTCCTTTTACCCTTGTGGATAATCTTCATTTCTACACTCTTCTCCAACCCTCTCTCTCCTGTCTTTTCCTATCAGCCTGAAGCACTCCCTTTAGTATTTCTTGTAGCACTGGTCTCTTATTCACAAACTCTCTCAGTGTCTTTTTCTCTGAAAATATTTTAAGCTCTCCCTCATTTTTGAAGGACAGTTTTGCTGGATTTTGAATTCTTGGTTGACAGTTTTTCTCATTCAGTATCTTAAATATATCATGCCACTGTCTTCTTGCCTCCATGGTTTCTGCAGAGAAATCTGTACATAGTCTTATTGAGCTTTCCTTGTACGTGATGGATTTCTTTTCTCTTGCTGCTTTCTGAATTCTCTCTTTGTCTTTGACATTGGACAATCTGATCAGTAAGTGTCTTGGAGTAGGTCTATTGGGATCTATTCTATTTGGGGTACACTGTACATCTTGAATCTGTAATTTTCTTTCATAAGAGTTGGACAGTTTTCAATGAATATTTCTTCTATTATTCTTTCTGCCCATTTTCTGCTCTCTTCTCCTTCTGGGATAACCATAACATGTATATTCGTGCACTTCATGTTGTCACTCTGCTCCCTAAGACCCTGCTCGTATTTTTCCATATTTTTCACCATCTGTTATGTTGTGTGTATGAATTCAAATGTCTTTTCTTCTAGTTCACTGATCCTTTCTTCTGCCTATTCAAATCTACTGTTGTATCCTTTCATTGTGTTTTTCATCTCCTCCATTGTGCTCTTCATTGCCATAAGTTCTGCCATTTGTCTTTTCAAGTTTATAAATTCTTAATGGTCATCCAGTGTCTTCTTTATATCCTTCATCTCTTTTACCACATCTTCTCTCAGCTCATTGAATTGATTTATCATTAGTTACCTCAACTCCTGTATCTTGGTTGAACTATTAGTGTGTTCCTTTGGCTGATCCATATTTTCTTATTTCGTAGTATAGCTTGTTATTTTAAGTTGTCTAGGCATCTGATTTTCTTGGTTAGTTTATTCTGGAGCTTGTTTTCACTCTTTAACCTAGGGGTTTCTTGTTGGTTTGCTTTGTCCTCTAACATTTTTTGTTCAGTTCAACTTATTCTAGATCTCTAACTTAGGTTTTATTTAGTTGATCAGAATTTTTCACCTCTTGCTTTTCTGTTTCTTGTCCTGCCTCTATGTAGCCTTTTTGTGAGATGGTCTCCTCAGATATGGTCAACCTCAGTCAGGTTTTCCCAGTCTAGAGAGGCCCAGATCTCATGAGGAGGATATGGAGTTTCCCTGAGAATGAGACCCTCCTGTGAGGTCTCCAGACTTGGTGCTTTTCTATCCTGTCCAGCAGGTGGTACTTGCCAGCCTGTGTTCCCCCCACAAGTGTAAGGAGGTGAAGTGCCTTTAATTCTCTGCAGCCTCTGAGCCTGTTGGGGCGGGGCTGACTGAAGCTGGAATCTGAATTCCAGCCCCTGGGGTCTGAGTTCCCAGAAGGAGAGCTGCCAATTAAGCTGGACCTCCACTCTCCCAATACTAGGAACTCCATCTGCCTTCCAGAGACACTATTCCCTTCTCCACTCTCCTCTTTTGGGCAACTCCAGTTTAATTCCCTAGTCAGCCTGAATTGCCAACTAAAGACTGGGGTGGAGACTTTCTTCAGAAGTGAATCAGAAATTCAGAAAAGTTCTGGGTACTCTGTCTCCCCACCAAAACTAGCCTAGACCTTCAACTTGGGCTGTCTGATAGAAAAGAACCACATATGTTACTTTTAAATTTAAAAAAAGAAAAAAAAACACACAAAAAGAAGTCCATCTTAAAAGTCTTTCCCCATCTGGAAGTTTTGTCAGTCTCAGAATAGAGTATTTAAAGATACTCTTTGGGCTATTATCTGGATAATTTCTCTCCAACAGCTTTTAATTCCACCCTTGCTGGGGGCTATTGAAGTGTGAAAATATAAGGAGTCAGTGAGAAAGGAGAAGGGAAAAAATGTAGGAAAATTTTTTTTTTTTAAAAAAAAGCCTTTTTGGAGCCAGGGAATGGGTGCTTGCTTTTATGTGCCCCCCCCCTTCTTGAAGTCCAACCCTTCTCTACCACCCCCAGCTTGAAAAATTAGTTAATTAATTTGTTAATTAATTCTGTGGTTAAGGCTGTGTTAAGCCCCCCTTCTTACCCTCAGCATATTGTTGTTGTTTTTTTTTTTTTTCCTTTCAGGGAGTCAGCTGCAAGACAGGTCATGAGGTCTGTGCAGAGATGGCATCAGATTCCTCGTCAGGGGAACTTACAAAGTTTGTTGCAAATTTCACCTTTTCTACCATTTCCAAACTTGTGTACGATATGTGACTCATCACTGGAGACCCTGAAAACACTGTTTCATACAGTTCTTGGGTAATTACCAGCTGCCTTAAAGGAGAGACTACATTCCATACCTCATCACTCCACCATCTTGCCCCACTTCCACCTCAGTCTATTTTTGAACATTTTCCTTACATCGGAAAGAATCAAAATAAGAATAAAAAAATAAAAGTAAAAAGAACACCCAAATCATTCCCCCCAATCCCACCCTATTTTTCATTTAGTTTTTGTCCCCATTTTTCTACTCATTCATCCATACACTGGATAAAGGGAGTGTGATCCACAAGGTTTTCATGATCACACTGTCACCCCTTGTAAGGTACATAGTTTTACAATCATCTTCAAGAGTCAAGGCTACTGAGTTGGAGTTTGATAGTTTCAGGTATTTCCTTCTAGCTATTCCAATACACTAAAACTTAAAAAGGGATATCTATATAGTGCATAAAATGCCCACCAGAGTGACCTCTCAACTCCATTTGAAATCTCTCAGCCACTGAAACTTTATTTTGTTTCATTTTGCTTCCCCACTTTGGTTAAGAAGATGTTCTCAATCCCACAATGCTGAGTCTGAGTTCATCCCCAGGAGTCATATCCCACATTGCCAGGGAAATTTACACCCCTGGGAATCAGATCCCATGTAGGGGGGAGGGCAGTCAGTTAACCTGCAGAGGTGGCTTAGATAGAGAGGGCCACATCTGAGCAAAAAAGAGCTATTCAGTGGGAGACTCTTAGGGATAATTATAAGCAGTTTTAGCCTCTCCTTTGCAATAACAAGCCCCAGAAATGCAATCCCCAAGTTAGAGGGCTTGACATACCAAACTTCCAGTCCTCAATGTTTGTGAGAACATCAGCAACAACCCAGGTGAGGAAGTCCAACACTTATGCATTTTCCCTAGCTCCTCAGGGGGACCCTGCATATATATTTTTATTCCCTGCCCAAATTTCTTTGGGATGTGTCACTAAATTCACACTAACCTCTACAAACCTACCAAGTCTCACTTCCTGTTCAAAATTCCACATAATTAGGGTGTTTGAACAAACTGACTATACAAGTTAAATTGTTTAGAAAATATAGATCCAGATTCTGCACCAAATAAATATCTCTTCCCTTAGTCTCACATGGAAGTTGAAGTTTTAAAACACAGTCAGTATCATCCTTTACCCTTTGGCCCAATTTTCCCTAGTGCTAACCAGATCTGCTTCAGTCATATCTCTAAATGAAGTCTCAACTTTTTTTCAGCTTTTTTTAACAGTTGCTGTATGTGCTAATCTAATACTGACATTCATATCTGCTGAGCTCTAGCTCTGAGTTTCATGGTCACACAAATACCCAAAGTTCCAGAGACCTATAAGGTTATACAGAAAGGGATCAGCATCTCAGAATTTGGAGATAGCCATTACAATTCAAGAATGGATATGACTGCTGTAACAGCTTATAATCTAGGGACCATTACAATAATCATTCCCCTGATAAGCTGTGCTCTAAGATTTAATTCTGAGTTTATACATTGTAGTTAGTCCATATGGTGAGGCATTATAATGTTTGTCTTTGTTTCTGGTGTACTTCACTCAAAATGCTGTCTACAGAATCTATTCACCATGTTGTGTGTCTCACAGCTTCATTCCTTCTCGCAGTTGCTCAATATTCCATTATATGCATATACCACAGTTTGCCATTCTGTTCTTCAGTTGATGTACCCTTAGGCCACCTCCACCCCTTGCAAATCATGCATACTGCCTCCATAAACACAAGTGTGCAAATGTCCATTCATGTCCTTGTTCTCAGATCTTCCTTGTATATGCCCCATAATGAGGTTGCAGGACCTTATGGCTCCCACATATTTAGCTTCTTTGGAATCATCACACTGTCCTCCAGATAGGGTTGCATAGAGGTCTTTTATGTCCTTTGTTAAGTTTATTTCTAGGTACTTTATTTTTTTAGTTGCTATTGTGAATGGCATTGTTTTCATTGCCTCTTCAGTTAGGTCGTTACTAGTGTATAGGAAAATTACTGACTTATGTGCATTAATCTTATATTCCACCACTCTGCTGAATTTGTTTATTAGCTTGAGTAGCTTTGTGGTTGAGTTCTCAGAATTTTTCAAGTATAAGATCATATCATCTGTAAATAATGACAGTTTACTTCTTCCTTTCCAATTTGAATTCCTTTTATATCTTTATATTGGTGAATTGCTCTGGCTAGAACTTCTAGCACAATGTTGAATAATAGAGGTGACAGTGAGCATCCTTTTCTCATTCCCAATATTAGGGGGAAGGCTTTCAGCCTCTCATCATTGAGTACTATGCTGGCTGTGGGTTTTTTTATATATGCCCTTCAGCATATTGAAGAAGTTTCCTTCAGTTCCTACATTTTGGAGTGTTTTTATCAAAAAAGGATGTTAAAAAAAATTTTGTTGAATGTTTTTTCAGCTCTATCAAGATGATCATTTGAGTTTTCCCTTTTGATTTATTAATGTATTGAATTACTTTAATTGATTTTCTTATGTTGAACCACCCTTGCATGTCAGGAATGAGCCCCACTTGATCATGGTGTATAATTATTTTAATGTGCCTTTGGATTTGATTTGCAAGTATTTTGTTTAGAATTTTTGCATCTGTATTCATTATTAGGGTGATTGGCCTATAGTTTTCCTTTTGTGTAGTGTCTTTATCTGGTTTTGGTATCAGAGTGATATTAGGTTCATAAAATGAGTTAGGTAGTTTTCCTTTCTCTTCAATTTTTTGAAAGCGTTTGAGCAGGAGTGGTGTCAATTCTTTTTGGATAGTTCGGTAAAATTCCCCGGTGAAGCCATCAGGCCCTAGGCTTTTATTTGTAGATAAATTTTGGATGACTGATTGGATCTCTTTGCTGGTGATTAGTTTATTGAGGTCTTCTGTGTCTTCTTGGGTCAGTCTAGGTTGTTCCTGTGTTTCCAGGAAATTGTCCATTTCCTCTAAATTGTCAAGCTTGTTGGCATACAGTTGTTCTTGGTATCCTTTTATGATTTTCTTTATTTTTGGGTGGGATCTGTAGTAATTATCACCTTCTCATTTCTGATTCTGTTTATTTGGGTCTTCTCCCTTTTTGACTTTGCCAGTCTAGCTAAGGATCTGTCGGTCTTGTTGATCTTCTCAAAGAACCAACTTTCAGTTTTATTTATTCTCTCTATTGCTTTTTTGTTCTCCAGCTCATTTATTTCTGCTTTAATCCTTGTTATTTATTTTTGTATACTTTAGGGTTAGTTTGCTGATCATTCTCTAGCCTCTTCTGCTGTTCAGTTAGGTCTTTAGTTTTATCTCTTTCTTGCTTTTTGATACATTCATTTAGATCCATAAATTTCCCTCTCAGCACTGCCTTCACTGCATCCCACTGGTTTTGATATGTTGTGTTCTCACTTTCATTCATCTCTAGATATTTACCAATTTCCCTTGCAATTTCTTCTTTGACCCACTGATTGTTTAGGAGTGTGTTGTTTAACCTCCATATATTTGTGAAAGATCTGGTTCTTTGGTGGTTGTTGATTTCTAGTTGCATTCCTTTGTGGTCAGAGAATGTGCTTTGAGTAATTTCAATATTTTTAAATTTATTAAGACTTGTTTTGTGCCCTCATATGTGATCTATCCTGGAAAACATTCCATGGGCACTAGAGAAGAATATGTATCCTGGTTCTTTGTGATGTAATGATCTATATATGTCTAGTAAGCCTAATTCATTTATCATATTGTTTCAGTTCTCAGTTTCCTTATTGGTCCTCTGTCTAGTTGTTCTATCTGTAGAAGAGAGTGGTATATTGAAGTCTCCCACTATTATTGTAGATGTGTCAATTGCTCCCTTCAGTTTAGCAAATGTTTCTCTCATGTATTTTGGAACTCCTTGATTGGGTGCATAAACATTTATAATTGTTATTTCTTCTTGGTGAATTATCCCTTTTATTAATATATAGTGCCCTTCTTTATCTCTTATGACATCTTTGCATTTAAAGTCTATTTTATCTGATATTAATATAGCTACCCCAGCTTTCTTTTGATTGCAGTTTGTGTGGAATATTTTTTTCCAAGCTTTCACTATCAGTTTCTTTGTGCCACAGGATCTGAGTCTTTTGTAAAAAGCATATCACTGGGTCATATTTTTAATCCATTCTACCAGTCCGTATCTTTAAATTGGAAAGTTTAATAGATTTGCATTCAAAGTTATTACTGTGAAGGGAGTTCTTGAACCAGATATCTTATCCTTTGGCTTTTAGTTGTTAAATCTATTTTTCCCCCTCTCTCTTTTTTTCCTTTAAGTTACACTTGCTAATACTCTTCATTTCTGTGCTCTTCTGCAGACCTGTCTATTCTGTTGTTCTCAGCTGTTAGAGCTCCCTTTAGTATTTCTTGCAGGGCAGGTCTCTTGTTAACAAATACTCACAGCATTTGTTTGTATGTGAAAATTTTAAACTCTCCCTCAATTTTGAAGGAGAGCTTTGCTGGATAAAGAATTCTTGATTGGCAGTTTTTCTTTCAGAATCTGAACTATGTCATACCACTGCCTTCTTGCTTCCATGGTGCCTGCTGACTGGTCAGTACTTAGTCACAGGTTGTTTCCCTTGTGTGTGGTGAATTGCTTCTCTCTTGCTGCTTTCAGAAGTGTCTTCTTCTCTTTAGCATTTGACAATCTAATCAGTATATTTCTCAGAGTAGGTTTGTTTGTATTTATTCTTTTTGGAGTTCATTGGGCATCTTTAACTTGAATATTTATGTCATTTAGAAGGGTTTGGAAGTTTTCAAATACTCTTCCTAGCCCTTTACTCTTCTCTTCCCCTTCTGGAACACCAATGATTCTTATACTTGTGTGCTTCATGTTGTCCATCACTTCCCTGAGATCCATTTCAAATTTTTTTATTTTTTTCAGCATTTGTTCTTTTGTGCTTTCACTTACCATCACCCAGTCTTCAAGGTCACTAATTTTTTACTCTACTTCTTCAAATATGGTGTTATGTATCTCAAGAATATCTTTAATTTGCTCAACAGGGTCTTTTATTTCCATAAGGTTCACTGTTCTTTTATTTACTCTTGCAAATTCTTCTTTATGCTCTTCTAGGGTCTTCTTTATGTCCTTTATATCCTGAGCCCTAATATTGATATTTGTGTGCACTTCTTTGATTAATTGCTCCAAATTTTGTCTCTTCCAGCTTTTTAATTTGTTCATTTGGCTTGTCCATACCATCTACATCCTTTAAGTGCCTTGTAATTTTCTGCTGGCTTCAGGTATTTGCTTCTCTTGATAGGGTTATTTTGGGAAGTGCGGATTTAATTGAATATTTATATATAAATTTGGTTTGCTGGAGTGCAGTTTCCCAATCCTACCAGCAGATGGCACTCTTGAGGCACAGCTTGCTGGAGTGCAGTTTCCCTAATCTACCACTAGGTGGTGCTGTCAGGGTATTCCCTGAATTACTCCTGTGTGGTGGGCAGAGTCCAAACTGGGTGGGAAACCAATCAGTGCACTGGGATCTCCATGTGCTCTGGGGAATCCTGGTCCTGGGTCTGCAATGTGGACCCTAAGTAGGTAGGCAGGGATCCTGATCAAGGGCACCCTGCAGGTGGGATGTGTGCCCTGCCTGCTGGTTCTCTGCCTGCCTTGTGCCCGCAAGTCTCTGGAGTGTGCGAGGGGCTCCTAATCACCAGTATGGTGGCTCTCCCTTCCTGGCTTCTCACCATTGCATCCCCCCCCAGACTCCCATGGAGGGAGACAAATCACAGCTCCCCACTATCTGGCTGTGGAGCATCACTCCTCAGCAAACTGTCAAGGTAGGTGGATGGGAGTGGAGAGCCACTGCTCACTCCCTTGCCTGGCAGCAGTTTTGCTGCTAGCCTGGGGGGTAGAGGTCTAGATGTGGAACACACTTTCTATGCCCCTCCAGCCACTGTCTCTCCTCTGTTTTTGTCCAGTGTCCCTTCCACACACTGCATGGGACCCTCTATGGCTGGTCACATCCCAGAAACGTGGTCCCTGTTGTCCTCCAGCCTGTTTCTCGTTACTCTGATGGAGGAAAAGCCCATCTCCCTCAGCTACTCCACCATCTTCCTGGAAGTCTGAGTTTCCTGATTTTATATTGAATACATCAGACTGTGTGCATTCCTGACACAACCTTATTTTTTTCTCCAGCCATCCCTTCAAAACAATCTGTGGCTAGTTAGTTCTGTTTGTACCCTACTTTGTGAAGATATTCTAACTTTTCCTGGTACTAGACTATTACAGATTTCAGGAATTAAAATGCCCAGGCAAGTCTAATGTAATATTTGTAATACTGTATCTCTAAAATTCTTTTGAAGATAAGCTTCTCATCTCTCAAGTTTGTACCTTGGCTTCAGGTCTCAAAGCCCACCATGCTCCTTACTCCTTCCCCACACTTACTAGTCTTAATTTCTTACTTCTCCACTGTTAACTTCAAGTTCTGGAAAATAAATTTGGGGAATGGTGCCATATTTCAGGGTGGTGCATTTGTAATGTGGTGATAGTTTCCTCTGGATGTGGAAAATAGAAAAAGCTGAGCCCTTTTCTCCTGGGGAGCTTTTGCAGGTTTTCTTTAGGATTTTGAAAGAGAGTCATATCGTCACTCAACACTCGGATTCTGATTGAGTAGTTCTGGGATAGGGCCCAAGACTCTGCTTTTCTTAAAAAGTTCCTAAGTGATGCTGTGAGCTGTCACTTTGTGTATTCTACTTGGTGGAGCCAAAAGTTCAGGTGAGTTAAGAAAATGATTGATGGAAAGAGCAAAATGACCTAGACATATTCTTCAAATGATGTGTTATTACATACAAGGAAATGTCACTATGACATTTAATAGCTAGCAAAAAAAAAAAAGAAGAAGAAGAAGAAGAAGAAGAAAAAGGAGTAGGAAACACTTAGGAAGTCCAGAAATTTATACTTGATATATCTAAATGATGCAACAAGGCAAATATATCCATTTATCTTGGAGAGCAGAAAAATACTCCTTTTTATTCTGTTAAATTATACCTCTTATTTTAAGGAATAAATTGTGGAAATAGCTGCACTAAATGCATATTTGAAGATAAGAACATTCAAGTTTAAAACTTATACCATACCCTCAATTTTATACACTAACTTGCAGGCAACTCAAAAAGTGAGAAAAACTTTAAATGAGCTTACAATGCTATTTGAGTGTGGATTTCAAATGTTGTTGCTAATATGTCTTAGATTTTATGGGGAACCTTGAAGCCTTATTCTGAACAGGGAGATTGGATGCCAAAAAAGTTTAATTTATGTTACCCCAGATTAATATTCCCTTTGTAACATTATTGCATTGAGGGCTGCATTGTTTTGTTGCTGTTGATGACGTAAAATGGATACGTGGATCAGATGTGACACTAAGCTATGAGAGGCAGTCTCTGGGTGGTGAAGAACATGGAAGTGAGTTAAAAATTGGGGCCAACATGAACTCTTTTAGCATCATGTAGACATATGTCAACATTTGAAGTAGAAGGCAATGTTATCTGCTCAAAGGTAGAGAATTGGTAATAGAGTTGAGGTTTGAGAAGACAAAAATTATTTGGATTTAGGTGCAGCATTATAAGGAATAAGCTAGAAAGTCAACACACGATCAGTAAAGCAGTATCTGGACAGAAGTAAAAATATATTCAAAAATCAATAACATTTATAGTGGAGCAGAAATTTGTAACTTTCTTTAGTAAACTGCAGCAACCTACGAAAGGAGAAAGAAGTCCTTGGCAGAAATCTGTGGAGTGAGCTGCTACAGCAGTGCACTGTGGGAACACAGGTCCAGGGCAAAACAGAAATGTTCAGCAAATGATCCCTTAATTGCACAGAATAAAGAATCCAGAAAGGGCAGATAATTTCTTTGTCATTTACATGGCATAAAGAGTCCAGAAGAGCAGGGGAGGAAGTCCCATCATGGCTGCTCTCCTGGGGTGGCCAAAAACTGCTCCAGATTGGGGCCAGTAGCTGGCAGCTCTGCATGTCCCACTTCGTGTGGTCAGAAAAGAGTGACCAGTCTATACTGTTTGAATGTAGTTTTTATTTATCTTTAGGGGAATTCCTGGGACTGCTGGTTCCCAGTTTCTGGGTTTAAAGTCTGCCCAGGAATTTTCATTAGCTGTAGCTCTCCCCCAGTTGCCAAATAGCACAAAATGGAAAAGGAAGTGGGGGTGTGGAAGGCTGGAGGATGGCCACTCAGACTGTGTTTGTGACTTCCATAGAGAAGGAGTTGGGGGTAGGTGAGGTCTGGGCAATGGCTGCTTAACTGGTGTCTATGATTTCCCTAACACAATTAGGGAAGGAAAGGTATTTATCCATGGATTAAAGGATGGACTACTATGTGCCAGGAGCATATTTCCTTTTATTTAACCCTCACAATTGTCTATGAGGTGGCTTTTATAAAGGAACTCAGAGATATTAAGTAACTTGCCTAAGGTCAAATGTCCATTAAGCTACAGATCTGGAAATCAGACCCAGACTCTGTGAATCTTAACAGCTTAACCCCAGCACCACACTGGAGAGGAGAAAGTGGAGAGAAAGTGGAAAGAAAGTAAATTAAGCAAAATTATCATTTAGTAATTTGTCCAATATTTGAATTGCTCCCTGAATAAAGTTCTTCTATGTTATAGAAACAGCATCATGCAGTAGCAGTATACTACTACTGGATTCATTAGCTGAAAGATCATTTATTTTAGTAAGTTTATCTTGAATCTATTAATCTCACTAAACTTTCTCATTAGTTATAATAGATTTTTTTTTTGCTGATTCTATGTATTTTATCATACAATCCACAATTGATGACAGTTATTTCTCTTACTTTCCACAACTTATACTTCCTATTTCTTGATATTTTCTTATGTTCTTGGTCATGACCTCTGGCACTATGTTAAACAGTAATGAGTCTAAGAATATTTGATCAATATTCTAGCAAGATTGGTACCACTCTTGCATAATCATGAGATAGAGAAGAATGAGAGAGGAAACAGTTTGGAGGCAAATATAATCATCCCTCTAGCCTGTCCAAGTTGAGATGTTCAGTAGGTATCAGACTATAGATGTCTCCAGCTCTGTAAAGAAATAATTTTAGGAGATATACACTTGAGAATAATCAGGTTACAGCTATTAATTTAAACCATGAGACTACTTTCCAGCATCTTCTCTGGTATGTTGAGAGCTGGAAAAAGTGTCATGTTAACCCTTACAACAAGAATAAAAGCCAGGAAAAATGCAAGCTCATGAATTTTCTTGAATACATGAAAGAGTGGAGGTTGCAGGGCAACCAACTAACCAAAAATCTAAGGAGAGACTGGAAGCTGTAGGCAAGATGGGATGTGAGGACTTGCTTATTTGATTCAGATGCAGTGAACATCAGTAGGAAGAATTCAGCAGGAAGAGTTGATGTGGTAGGTTAAATTATGTAACCCAACAAAAGCCATGCTCTTATTCTTAATCTGCTTCCCTATGGGTATGAACCCATTGTATTTAGGACCTTGTGAAGATGTTATTTTTAATTCAGGTGTGACCCAACTGAATCAAAGTGGGTCTTAAGCCATATAACTGGAAGCCTTATAAAGAGAAGAAACCAGAATCCGAAGTGAGAGAAACACAAGAGTAGCCAAAAGTCAGCAGAAACCAGAAGAATAGACAGAAGAGAGATCGTCGTGTGATGAAAGACACAGAGATGCAAGTCAAGGAACACTGAGGTTTGCTCCGAGCCAGCACCAGAACACCACAGACTTTGGGAAGAAAACATGGTCTTGCTAATCCCTTAATTTTACCATGGGCTTTCTAAACCATGGGCTAATAAATTCCTGTTGATAAGCCAACTCATTGTGTGGTATTTGTCATGGCAGCATGGCGAACCAAGATAGTCAGTTAATTGGTAGAGGCCAAATGTAGGCTGGTGGAAGAGTGTAAAGCCACTGGGGACTGCTTGTATAGCTTGAGGATTTATACCTTCTTGAATGCTTTTTCTTCAGAATTCCAGGCACTCATAAGGAAGACTGGAATGCCCAGAATATTTTCTTAAAATTTCAGGCCTGGGGAAGCAGAAAACAGTAGCTGTGGGAGGGACACTGAACTTAGCCTGGACTCTTCTCCCCTATGTCCACTGTGGGATTAAAGTCTTAATTTGCAGTGATAAAGGAAATGAAACCTTTTGTCATTAGGCCCTGGTGAATACGCATTGCAACTGGTATAAGGGAATAGGAAAATCCATCTATACCAGAGAGCGGGGTAGGAATATATGCTAGACCTAGAACTACAGCTGGAGGAGCAGAAAAACATGTAAAAATCATAAGCTTGGACTAAGTTGCAAAAAAGAAGAATAGCCTCCATTTCCAACACCACTAGGCACAAGAGTTGTACAATAGTAAAGGGAGGATACTGCAAGGAGAGATGTGAAAGTCAGTCTCTCTTTGAAGTGAAGGGCAAATGGAAGACCTAAATCTGAAAGTAGAGCAGGCACCAGAAAAACATCTGGTAAACCACCCTGGACCTGTACATAAGGTATTGCTAGGTAAATTTGAAGCCTGTGATGCAGTAAGGGCAAAAGAACAAAAACAGATATTAAACCCAGCCCACCTCCTGAGTAGATTAATACAAACTCCCATACTAAAAGGCTAGAAAAAAGAAGTTCATGACCATTTTCAAGCATAAAGGATATTTACCTCATTCTCTACTATTCCACACAAGATGACCAAAAATCAACAAAAAAATTATGAGGCAGGATACAAAACAGTCAACAGAAATAGACTCAGATATGGCACATGTGGGAAATGACCAAAAGGGAATTTAAAATAACTATCATTAGTATGTTAAAGTTTCTAACGGAAAAGATGAACAAGCAAAATCCCATGAGTAATATTAGCAATTAAAGGAAAGAATTAAATGGAAATGGTGGAAATGAAAACTACAGCAATCTAGGTAAAGAATAGTTTTTTAGGCTCACAGTAGATTCAAAACCAGTTTAAGAATCAGTGAACATCGAGATAGGTCAATAGAAATTACCCAAATTGAAACACAAAATGAAAAAAAAAAAAAAGGTTAAAAAATCATAAGAACAGAGCATCCATCAGCTATAGGGCAATATATAATAATCTAACATATGGATTATTAGAACTCAAAAAGGAGAAGAGAAAATAAGGTAGAAGAAATGGTTGAGGAAATATTGGCCAAGATTATTTAAATACCAAATCACAGATTCCAGAGAACAATAAATAGGATAAATAGAAGCTCAGAGAACAATGAATAGAATAAATACCAAAACACCTATGTGCATGAATATGCACAAACACATATACATATCCTGTATGCAAATGCTGAAAACTAGAGAAAAAGAGAGAATCATGAAGGTATCTCTTCTGGTTTGCTAATGTTGCCATTATGCAAAATACCAGAATGGATTGGCTTTTATACAGGGGGTTTATTTGGTTACAAAGTTACAGTCTTAAGGCCACAAAGTGTCCAAGGTAAGGCCTCAACAATAGGGTACTTTCACTGGAGAATGGCCATTGGCATCTGGAAAACCTCTTTTAGCTCAGAAGGCCTGTGGCTTGCGTCTGCTTGCTCCCGGGTTGCGTTTCAAAATGACATTCTCCAAAATGTTGCTCTTGGGGTGTTTTGTCATCTCTTAGCTGCAGCTCCTCTTCAAGATGTCACTGTCAGTTGCTCTGCATCTGGGTGTGTGTGGCTCTTTTAAAAATACTTCAGTGATCCAATAAAGACCCACCCTGAATGGGTAGGACAACACCTCCATAGAAATAATCCATTGAAAGTTCTCACCCACAGTTGATTGAAACACACCTCCATGGAAACACTGAACCAATAGGTTCCAACCTAATCAACACTAATACATCTGCCCCCACAAGACTGCATTCAAGAATATGGATTTTGGCAGGACATAATATATCCACACTAGCACAGTATCCGAAGGGAAGAACACAAAGCGATCCACCAGTCAAACAAGATGGTAGTGTAAGATGCTCGGGGTAGTTGTGCCGCCACAGAATCTTTGAATTACTAGCAAAAACTGGCAAAAGCCTCTGCCTCAGAACACTGAAAAAGGGCTAAAGGGTTGCAGAAACTAGGCTAATGCCAAATCAAGAAAACACATCTTTAAAAATGGCAGGGGCCCTGCTGCAGTGTGGGAGCCATGGTGGCCTCTGAGGCTATGTCATGAAGCCCAGGGCTCTGGGCTCCGGCAGCCCGGCAGTCCCAGTGACTGCGAAGGAAGCCGCTGTTGCCTCTGGCTGGGCCATGGAGTCCCCTCGGGTCAGCTGAGGAGCAGCAGGTTGAGGCCCGCAGGGGTGCGGTAGCAGCCCTCAGTGCCTGTGCCATCTGCTGTGGATCTGATCCAGTGAGTGAGCTCTCCCAGCCATGTGTACCAACATCCTGTGCACCCTGCATGGCTGCAGCAGGATCCTGTCCATCAGCATGCACTTGTTCAAGAGCCACCGCCTGCAGGTATTTCACTTGACTTACATATACTGCTCTTGAGTATGAAACACAGGTGGTATGAACATAGTGGTCATTCTAATGACTTATAAAACATAACTATAAGCCTCAGCAGAAAGCAGCTTGTGAGAGCAGCTGAGTGTACCCCAGTTGGGGAGAGACACTTTATGAAAATGCATGTTGAAAAGAAACACAAACGGAGTAAATGCAGCAATTCTTATGGTGCTGAAGGTACTTGAAAAGATACACAGATGATTGTGGCAAGACCTTCCAGTGCACACGTGACTGTCCTTTCACCAGCAGAACTGCCTTGCAGTCACACATCTACCGAACTGGGCATGAGATCCCTGCTGAGCACAGGGATCCACCTAGCAAGAAAAGGAAAATGGAGAACTCTGAACAATCAGAAGCTGTCAAAAAAGACCATCAAATTGTTGATTGATAGCAATCTCTAGACCAGACACTCAAGAACTAGAAACTTCAGAAACAGAGCTAGTGGCTTCCTTTGAAGACTCTTGCAGCCCTAATGCCAGAAAACACTCTTACAACACCTCCAAGATATCCTCAGAAGTTACTTTAACCAAAGTCCAAAGTGGCTTTGGTTCAACTGCCTGTCATGCAGTTTTCTCCTGTGCCTTCTCTGTGCCCACCACAGCCGACTCCTCGGCCCAGCCTGTGGTAGTGGGTGTTGATCACCAGGGCTCCGCCACAGGCACCGTTCACTGACTCCCCTTGTCCGAAGGAGCCCTGATCCTCAACCTAGATTCAGAGGCTTGTTCTCTTAAGGAGAGCCTACCTCTCTTGAAAACTGTGAATCCCATTGCTGTTGGGCCCATTAGTGTAAGTGTTAAAGTGAACTTGGGTAAAAGTCCACCCATTACTTTATGACAACCAGGGAAAACATGTCAGAAGAACAGCATTCCTTCCATCAGTGTGCAGACAGATCTGTCTTATGCCTCACCAAGCTTCGTGCCATCTGCACAGTGGGCTTTCCCAGATCCCTCTGTACTGTCTTGTTCTCAAACTGATTTGATGTGTGGTTCTCAAGTTTCACTTTCTATTAGTGTTCACACTCAAACATTGTTACCAGTCCCAAAGTAATTTCATCTGTAGCCACTCAGACTGATGCTTTTTTAGATACTTGTTTCTAGTCAGGTGGGATCTTCAGAGAAACTCAAACCAGTGGAGTGCAAAGTTCTACAGATAACCAGGTACACGTGGACCAAGCAGTAATGTATGCAGACATTTTTGAGATTGTCCATTCATCATACAGGGTTTCTACAGACAATATTATAAGCAAGAATTTGGTAGCAGAGACCATAACTCACAGTTTGTTACCTCAAAATGACCCTGAGGCTTTAAATCAAGATACTGAGAAATCTGCACCAATTATAATTTTCAGTGAACAGAATAGTATGCTTCCTTCACAGAACAGGACAGATAATCAGACCCATACCATAGATTTATTAAGTGATTTAGAAAACATGTTGTCAAGTAACCTGCTGGGTCAGATATTGGATAATTGTCATCTTTTGTCTGACATGAACACTGGATGCAACACACAGCTCCCATCTGACTCAACCCAGAATCCTGGATTAGATTTTGATATTGAAGTGTTCTTTTAGGCCTCAAATATCCAAACTGAAACAGAAGAGTGAGAACTTAGCAATGTGAACATCAAACCAGTCGTGGAATCCCTGGACGTAGAGAACCAAACTGACTTTTTATTTGCAGATGCCTCTGTTCACCCCCTCCCTGGTACAATGTGAAGCCAGCCTGTGCTCCCATTATTCACTGCCCCGTTCTGGAGGAAGCAGAGTAACTCCTGTGTGCATGATAGGGTGCCTATTGTCAGTGCCAGTCTGTGAGGTGGCAGTGTAAAAGACTGAGCCTGGAAACTCATCTCTGGTTCACCTCCCAGAACTTTCCCTGCTGGTTGAGAAACAGCTTGCAGAGAGCTAAAGCAATGTAAAAAAAACAATTAGGTCAAAGGACACCAGATAGTTGATTGAAGGGCACAAAGAAATAAAGACCTCTGGTAAAGGCAACCATATGGGTAATTATACATGCCAGTATTATATATTGTATGTCTTGGCATGTAATTCCAAAATTTCTTGCAGTTTCTAAAATACAAATGCATAAAAGTAATGATAAATCTATTTTTGAATATAAAATGTGTAAAGATATAATTCATAATAAGTACAACAAAAAGGTGGTGGGTCAGAGGGTTATAGGAACAGTATATTTGTGTGCTACTGAAGCTAAGTTGGTATTGAATCAAATGTGACTGTTATAAATTGAGAAAGTTGAATGTAGGCCCCATAATAAGAACAAAGAAAACATCTGAAAAATATATACAGAAATAAATGGGAAGGGACTCAAAATGGTATACCACAAAAAATCAAATAAATAACCACGTATGAATAAATGAAAGAACTGAGGGACAAAAAAGAAGTAAGATTTACAAAGACCATACAGTAAAATAGCAGAGGAAAGTCCTGTATTATCAGTAGCTATTTTAAATATAAATGGATTAAATTCCCCAGTCAAAAAGCCAAGATTGGCAGAATGGATAAAAAAGCATGATCCAACTATCTGCTGTTTATAAGAAACTCAGCTTAAATTCAAAGACATAAGTAGTTTTGAAAGTGAAAATAATATATAGACCATACAAATAGTAACCAAAGAATATCTGGGGTAGCTACACTAATATCAGATAAAATAGACTTTACGTCAAAAACTCTTAGGAGGGATGTGATGGTTAGGTTCATGTGTCACTTGACCAGATGATGGTGTCCAAGTGTCTGGTCAAGCAAGCACTGGCCTAACCATTACTGCAAGGACATTTGTGGCTGGTTAATAAGCCAGAAGGCTGGCTCATTTAATCATCAGTCAGTTGGCTGCAGCTGTGACTGATTGCATCAATGAAGGGCGTGTCTTCCAATCAGTTGAAGACTTTAAGCAAGACAGAAAGAGGACCTTCACTTCTTCAGTTGATCAGCAAAGCATTTCCTGAGGAGTTCATCAGAGATGCCAGTTCATTTCCTGAGGAGTTCATCAAACATATTAATCGAAATTGTCAGTTCACTTCCTAAGGAGTTCATCGAACGTCTTCACTGGAGTTGCCAGTTTGCTGCCTGCCCTATGGAATTTGGACTCATGCATACCCACAGTTGCATGAGACATTTTTTATAAAATCTTATATTTATAGATATCTCTTGTTGATTCTGTTTCCCTAGAGAACCCTAACTAATATAAGGGACAAACAAGGTCCCTATATACTAGTGAAGTGGCCAACTTAACAGGAAGACATAAAAATTATAAATATATATGCACCTAATGACAGAGCCCCAAGATATATGAAGCAAATATTGACAGATTTGAAGGAAGAAATAGATGGTTCTGCATTAAAAGTAGGAAACTTCAATATTTCACTTTCAATAATAGGTAGAACATCTATGCAGAAAATCAATAAGGAAATAGGAGACTTGAACAATATTATAAACCAACTCAAAAGAACATACATAGAGAACAGTTCACCCAACAGCAGCAGAATATGCATTCCTCTCTAGTGGACATGGATCATTCTCTGGGATAGCCCATATATTAGGTCACAAAACAAATATCAAAAATTTAAGAACATTGGGATCATACAGTACATCTTCTCTGACTACAGTGTAATAAAGCCTGAGGGAGAACTTGAAAATTCACAAAAGTGTGGAAATTAAACAACGTACTCTTAAGCAATCAATGGGTCAAAGAAGAAATCACAAGGGAAAAAAGGACATATTTTAAAGAAAATGGAAATGAAAGCGCAACATACCAAAGTTTATGATATGTAGCAAAAGCAGCGCTGAGAGGTAAATATATAGGTCTAAATGTTTACATTAACAAAGCAGGAAGAGTTCAGATAAGAAACCTAATCTCCTAACTGGGAGATATAGAGAAAAAAAAAAAGAGCAAACTAATCCCAAAGTTTGCAGAAGGAAGAAAATAATGAAGATTACAGTGGCGATCAATTGAAAGAGAGAATAAAAAATAAAACAATGGGGAAAAAATAGTCTCTTCAACAAATGATGCTGAGAAAATAAGATCTCCAAAAGCAAAAGAATGTAGTTGGACCCTGTTCTAGTTTGCTAATGCTGCCAGAATGCAAAACACCAGAAATGGATTGGCTTTTATAAAAGGGGTTTATTTGGCTACACAGTTAAAGTCTTAAGGCCATAAAGTATCCAAGGTGACACATCAGCAATCAGGTACCTTCACTGGAGGATGGCCAATGGTGTCTGGAAAACCTCTGTTAGCTGGGAAGGCACATGGCTGGCATCTGCTCCAAGGTTCTGGTTTCAAAATGGCTTTCTCCCAGGACGTTCCTCTCTAGGCTGCAGTTCCTCAAAAATGTCACTCTTAATTACTCTTGGAGCATTTTCCCTCTCTTAGCTTCTCTGGACCAAAAGTGCTTTCAACAGCCATCTTCAAACTGTCTCTCATCTGCAGCTCCTGTGCATTCTTCAAAGTGTCCCTCTTGTCTGTAGCTCCTCTTCAAAATGTCACTCTCAGCTGCACTGAGTTCCTTATGTTTGTCAGCTCGTTTATATGGCTCCAGTGATTTAATTTAGACCCACCCTGAATGGGTAGGGTAACACCTCCATGGAAACTATCCAATCAGAGTCATCACCCACAGTTGGGTGGGGCACATTTCCATGGAAACAATCCAATCCAAACCTTCCACCTTAATCCCCACTAATATGTCTGCCCCCATAAGACTGCATCAAAGAACATGGCTTTTTCTGGGGAACATAATATATACAAACTGATACAGACCCCTACCTAACACTATATACAAAAATTAACTCCAAATGTATCAAAGACCAAAATATAAGAACCAAGACTATAAAACTGCTAGGAGAAGACAAAGGGAAGCACCTTCATGACCTTGTGTTAGACGATGGTTTCTTAGTCTTTACACCAAAAGCATGAGCAATAAAAGAAAAATTAGATAAATGGGACTTCATCAAAATTAAAAATGTTTGTGCATCAAAGGACTTTATCATGAAAGTAAAAGATGCTCTATAGAATGGGAGAAAATACTTGAAAACCACATATCCAATAAGGGTTTAATATCCAAACTATATAAAGAACTCCGACAACTCAACAACAAAATGACAACCTAATTGAAAAATGGGCAAAAGACTTGAATTTCCATTTCTCCAAAGAAGATATGTATTTGGCTAATAAGTGCCAAAAAAGATGACCAACATCATTAGTCATTAGGAAAATGCAATGAAAATGAAAATACAGCATATCAAAATTTGCATGAAGCAAAAGCAAATGTATACAATTAACTGCTCATATTGGAAAAGAAAAAATGTTCTCAAGTCAATAATAGATGTTTCTAATGTAAGAAAATAGAAAAGGAAAAGCAAAATTACCAAGGCATACAGCAGGAAAGAAATAATAGAGATTACAGCAGAAATCAATAAAATTGAGAACAAAAACAATAGAGAAAATCATTGAACCCAAAAGCTGGTTATTTGAAAAGATCAGTAAAACTGATAAACTTCTAGTTAGACATGCCAAAAATAAAAGACGGGAGACACAAATTAATAGCTTCAGGAATGAGAGAATATCTGTATAGACCTCACAGATAATAAAAAGCTAATAAAATAATCCCACACCCATAAATTTGACAGCTTAGAAAAAATGGGCCAATTTCTTCAAACAAATAACTACCAAATGTAGCTCAAGAAGAAATAGATAATCAGAATACTTCTATATCCATTAAAGAAATTATGTTAGTTAAGTAGTTAGAAACAGTTGAAATTCTTCCAACAAAGGTATCTCCAGTAATAGTTTCACTTATGAATTCTACCAAACATTTATGGAAGAAATGATACTATTTGTATTCAACATTTTCCAGAAAACACTAGGACAGAACACTTCTCAACTCATTTTATGAGTCCGGCATTACTCTAATACCAAAATCAGACAAAGAGATTAAAAGAAAACTACAAACCAATATCCCTCAGGAACAAAGATGTAAATATTCACAACAAAATATTGGCAATCCAATCCAGGAATAGATAGAAAGAATAATACATCACAACCAAATCAGGATCATACCAGGAATGCAAAGCTGATTCAATATTTGGAAGTCAATCAGTGTCATTCACAACATTAAATAGACTAAAGAAGAAAACTATATGATCACAATAAAGGCAAAACTCTATTTGAAAAGGTAAACTTTAATATCCATTTACAAAACTCTAAAACTCTCAGCATGTTTGTAATAGAAGAGAGCCTCTGTATGTTGATAAAGGGCTTCTTCAAACAACTTACAGGTAGTATAATGCTTAATGGTGAAAACAGTATGCTTATCTCTAAAGATCCATTCCTATACAACATCATATTCGAAGTCCTAGTCAGTAAAATAAAGAAAAGCAAAGAAATAAAGACATACAGATTAGAAAGAAAGAAAGAGAACTGTCTCTAGTTGCAGAAAATGTGATTGTCTACATAGAAAATCCCAACTAATCTATAAAAAGTGGTTCTAGAACTAATATGTAAATTTAGCAAGGTAATAGAATACAAGATCAATACATAAAAATCAATTATTTTTCTATTTCTAGCAATGCATGATTGGAATTTGAAAAGTAAAAAATACCATTCATAATAGCATAAAAATGAAATGTGTAGGGATAAACCTAAAGAATATGCATGATTTGTATGCTGAAAAATACAAAACAATGATGAAAGAAATTAAGGAAAACCTAAGTAAATGGCGGATATACCACTTACATTGATTGGAAGATTTAATATTGGTAAAATGGCAATTCTACCCTGAATTGCTTGTATAGTCAATGTATTATCAATCAAAATCCCAAATTAAGTTTTTTAAAAATAGAAATTAACAAACTCATCATAAAATTATGCAGAAAGGAAAAGGAACTAGATTGTCCAAAAGTTTTTGAAATGGAATACCATAGTGGGAGAAATCATTCTACCTAATTTTAAGACATACTATAGAGTCACATACTATAAATCTACTTGATTTCAAGATATACCATAATCAAGACAGCATAGCATTGCTGAAGTGATATACAGATCAATGAAACAGAATAGTAAATCTGAACAGACCCACACAAATTTTCCAACCGATTTGTTACAAGGTGCAAAGGCAATTCAATGAGGATAGTTTTTGAAACAAATTGTGCTGGGAAAACTGGATATATATATATATATATATATATATATATATATATCAAACAAATAAATGTTAATGATGCAAAAGTAATTGAAAATGGATCATGGAACTAAATGTAAAATGTAAATCTAAAAGGTATCCTGAAAAAAAAAAAAAAAAAGCAAAGGTGAAAATATGAACTTGGGTCTTAGATATGACACCAAAAGAAAAATTCATAAAAGAAACAAATTGACAAATTGGACTCTATTAAAATTTAAAAGTTTCTGCTCTTTGAAATGTGCAATAGAGTGAAAAGACAAGCTATAGAGTGGTAGAAAATATTTTCAAATCACATTTCAGAATATATAAAGATCTCTCAAATCACAAGAGTAAGAAAACTAACAATGCAGTAAAAAATGGGGAAGAAATCTAAACCTGAACTTCACCAAAGAAGATATATGGATGATAAATAAGCACATGAAAAAATACTCAGCATCATTAGTCATTAGGGAAAAACAAATTCAAACCACAATAAAAGACCACTGCAAATCTTTTAGGCTGGCTAAACAAACAAACAAACAAGCAAAAAATAATGTTCCAAGTGCTGTTAGGGATGCAAATTAACGGGAACTCGTTGCTGTTGGAAATTCAAAATGATTCAGACCCTGTAGTAAAGTAATTAGTATTTTTTTATAATATTAGACAGATACCTACCACATGATCCAGCAATTTAACTTCCAGGTATTTATCCAAAAGAAATGAAGTGCTCACAAAAGAACATGTACATGAATGTTTATAGCAACTTTGTTCATAATTGCTAAACCTTAGAAACTACCCTGGATTTAAAAAAACATTGTGGTACCTCCATATGATTGAGTACTATGCAGAAATAAAAAGAAGCAAAGTATTGATTCATGAAACAATGTGGATTAACCTTAAATGCATTTTGCTAAGTGAAAGAAGCCAGAGTCAAAGGGTCTCATATTGTGTGATTCCATTTAAAAGACATCCTGGAAAAAGGCAAAATTACAGAGATGGAGATCAAGTCAGTAGTTGAAGAGGAGGACAGGGAAGGGGGTGACTACAAAGGGCATCTGTTATAAATAAATAACATAACCACACTGAACATGTAGGGAAGAAGAGAACTAATTAGTTATTTTGGAAAACAGTATTTTGACTGGATACTATAAGGCTAAAGACTAAAGTAGCTATAAAATTCTGAACTATAGTAATTTTCTTTCTTATAGAGTATGTTAGCAATTCTCAAGCTACTTTATATGAATATTTGGATTGAATAAATTAGTAAATACACTGTAGATAATAAGAACCATGTTTCTCAGTGTCAAAGAAGTTATATATAAAGGGGGAAGGCTACAATGTACCCTGTAATTTGGATTAGAATCAATGTTATAAGTATGAACTTAATTTTAAAATATATACATGAAAAATATATATACATATACATACAGATAGAAATAAATGTATATGTATTTGTGAACATGGTTTAGTGGGCATACACATATAATTCCAAGTTCTGTCCACTGAGAAGGCTTAGAAACAATGATGCCCCAAAAGCAGTGAGCACATCTAGTGCCCCAGTATTGCATTCTAAATTACCATTTTCCAATAGAAGGAACACCTTGGAGAAATGGTTGAGTCTGGGGCTGGGCAGAGAAAATACAAGATGAGCCTGGAGAACATCAGGGTATCAGACCTTAAGAAAGGATAGGGGTATGTGGAAAGAGCTCCACAGCCAGCTTGAAAATCACCTCTTTTTTTTGCTGGCCAGAAAACCACCAATGGATTCTAAAATTAGTGGACACAAGTTTAAGGATAAATAGTATATTTGCATGTTCTAAAAGATCTCCCCAAGAATATTTATTAATTACATTGGGAGAAATAATGTTACAGTGGAGAAACCTGGCAGACACCATGTTAATGGGATGATCATGACCCTCCTGATATGATGCACTATTCTGGCCAAAAATGCATACCCTCTTTCTAACCATAAGAAAACATCAGCAACCCCAAATTGAGGGCTAATCAAAGAGCAGAGCTGACTAAGAAGATATGACAATTAAATGCAATGTGGGATCCTAGATTGGATCCTGGAACAGTGAAAGGACATTATTTTTTAAAAAGGGGAGGGGGAACCCAAATAAATTATTTTGTTAGTAGCATTGGGGCAATGTTAATTTCCAGATTTTGATGCTCATACTGTGGTTGTGCAAAATATTAACCTTTGGGGAAGATACATGAAGAGAATATAGGAATTCTCTCTCCCATACTTGCAACCTCTTTGTAAGTCTAAAATTATTTAAAAACATACAGGTAAAAAAAACAGGTTCTTAAGTGACTACAGAGAAGAGTATATATAAGAAGAAGAGGGGGAAACTGATTATCATTAAAAAAAAAAAGAGTAAGCAGAATGTTTTAGTTTGCTAAAGATGACGAAATGCAATATACCAGAAATGGGTTGCCTTTTACAATGGGGATTTATTAACTTGCAAGCTTACAGTTCTGATGCCATGAGAAAGTCCAACTCAAGGCATCCACAGGCGATGCTTTCTCCCCAAGGACCAGCTACCAGTGATCTCAGCTCCTCTGTCACATGGCCAGGCACATGGTGACATCTGCTGGTCTCTCTCTTCTTTTCCGGATTTCCTTGCTTCCCGCTTCTGGCTGCTTCTCCCTCAGCTTCTCTGGGACACAGGAAAAACAGTGTCTTCTCTCTGTCTTTTATCCTCTTATAAAGGACTCCAGTAAGAGGATTAAGACCCATCCTGAATGAGGGAGGTCGCATCTCAACTTAAGTCCTATTTACCAAAAGATCCTATTTACAATGGGCCCACACCCATAGGAATGGGTTAAATTTAAGAACATAATCTTTTCTGGGGTACATACAGCTTCAGATCAACATATAGAGGAAGGAGGATTCATGAAGGAGACTGAGAATGAATGTTCAGAGAGGAAGGAAGAGAATCAAAAGAGAATAGTGTCTTGCAAACTAAGAAAAGAGTGTTGCTCAAATTGTATCCTTACAAAGTACTCCTCAAAAATAACCCCTTCAAATAAAGAAATGATTCCATGATTATATAAGTTTGTGAAACAGTCAATCTGTGAAATTAGCAATACATATTAGAACATTAAATAGCTTGAGAAATGCTGTGCTACTGAACTTTTTAGTTTTGTAAAATTCAGTGTATCCCAAAATTATTTGGCTATGGTACTTTTTATTTTTAAATAGTCCTTAGATATCAACTTCATGAAAGGAGGTGCTAGATCTAATTGGGTCTATGTATAAAAAATAATTTGCAGCACATACTAGATATTTATTCATTAAACAAGTATTTATTTCGCCTACTAATATCCCTTGGACCTTGGGTTCTGATCAATACACTTGGGCAAAGCTTAAATAGACACAATAATGGAAAAAATATTGTGATTGACAAGAGAATAGTGGCCTTGGGGAAAATAAGAGTGTATCACCCTGAGAATATATGTATAGAAACATGAGGAACAATTATCTACCGTCTGCATAAAAGAAGGATGAAGGGAGAATCTAGATAGGGAGAGAGTCCTGAAGGATATGCTGTGGCAGCCAGAACATTATTGTTAGATTAATTAATTCTAACTACCTGTCCTTTAAGTTTTCCATTCAGATTTTGATGCAAAGATGTGGGCTTTCAATGAGCCTATTTCCTCAAGGGACAGGTCATAATATATCTACTCATAACTTCAGATTTTAAGGGAAGGCAATAAACATCATTTCTAACCGCTGAAGAAGAATAAAGAAGAAAAGAATGAAAAATCATAAATTTATCTGGCATTTTTATTACAATTTTTTTTTGAAACATCTGTCTGGGGGACATTGGTGAGGACTGGACCACTTCATACACCTAGCTGTATTCTTTGAATTGTTTTGGAAAGAGTTTCTAATTCAGATTAATGAATTATCTGTGCGAGTCAGGATAATGAAGCATTATGATGACTTCTGGGGCCGTTACTCATCTTGTCTACACAGACTGAAGCCCTCCACTTTGGCTTTGGATTGGCCACCCATCTGTAAAAGTTCTCTGAAATTTGAAGTCAAGATGAGAAATGGCCTAGCAACTTGCCTAGATCCCCCATTAATCCACGATCAAATCATCCCGCGGCTGCAAGGGAAGTTATTCGTGGAAAGCAGTAGCAGTCTTGGGTAACAAGTAATTAGCAATAAAAAATACTCTTGTGACAGCTGTAGGAACTTGCTTTTTAATAGGGCAAAACCTGGTGAGAAACCCAGTCGTAGTTGTTAAATGTGCATACTGCTTACAGATGCTCTGTTCTCTTCTTTTCAAATCAGTACCTTTTTTAAAAAAGTCAGCCATAAGAAATTTGTTCGCTCTTTCGAAAGCTTTTCTATTTTTCCCTAGGGATGTCTGAGGGATGAGATAAGGAAGATTTGTTCCCTCACGTATCTGCTGTTCTTGTATCAGTGAAATGAGCAGAGACATGAAATAATTTGAGGGCAATATCAAAAAGGTCATGGCGGGTTTAAGTTAAATTCCCCTATGATTCTGCTTCAGTATCACACAGCATCATTCCTTTGGCATAGAAATAAGTGACATTTAATGGAAATAAACTAACCCAGTCATCTTAAGGATATGTCAATTTTAACCTAACTTATGAGATGTTAATAAGGCTTTTCAGATATCAAGAAACCTAAAACAGGCCATAAAACAGTAACTATTAACTATATTAATAAAGCTATAGACCCTCTCCTCAGGAAAATATATACACGTACCTCTCCTATTCACACGCATTTTACATTTAATATTAACTAGTCAAGCTAGAAGGAACAATCAAGGTCATTGTAGTGGACACTGTCATTTACTCCCCAACATATGTGCAGCCCTTTCTTCTTTATGAGTATTGTACAGTTTGGGAGTGATTAACCCCAACCACATGTTTGGGATGGACCATGATCCATCTAAACCAATTAGACAAGCATCTCCCCTTAATCACACCAAATTGATCAATTCTAGTAACTCATGCCTAAGCCAATTAATCCACGTCATTCCCCAGGCCACAGTTCAGGCATGGCCCAATGGTCTTGAATGGAAGGACTATGACTGGGAATCCTTAGAGCTGTTCTCTCTCCTTTGTATATTGTGGTAGGCAGATGAGAAACCTAGGATAACCGAAGCTATTTTGCCACCACAAAGGAAGCCAGCCATGACACCATGATGATAAAGTTTTCAAGCATAGGCAGGAAGAATTAAGAGCATCATAGAGACAAAACTAGAGCCTTGACCAAAATAAGAAGAAATTTCACTGGTAGGGTGGGATTTAAGCAGTGAGTTCTGTGACTTCAAAACTCCCATTTATGGTTTAGCCCTTTTATGTTTTTTTTTATTATTATTATTTGCACCAAAATGAATTCTAAATGACAGTCATTCAGAGCTGCCTCCTCACAGGATGGAAAGGGGTAGATAGGGAAAAAAAGGAGAAAGAAAGAAAGTTAGGGGATTATTTATATCTTTCTAGCATACTGTCCTACTTATATAAGATGGAACTATTTACACATACCATTAGTGGTATGAGTGTTTCCCCACAAGTGGAAATAGATTTATCTCTGGCCATGTGCATTTGTTCCACCCTGTTTTCCCTTTGACTAGCCTTAGTACATGGTCATCTAAGTTTGGGTAAGGTCCATAAGACACAGAAGAAAGGAAAACTAAGTAGCCAAGAGACCTGAGCCTAATGGCAGCCTTGGCTTCCTCAACACCATAGATTACTGTGATGGATAGGTTCATATGTCAACTTGGACTGCTAATGGTGCCCAGTTGTCTGGTCAGGCAAGCAATGGCCTAACAGTTACTGTGAGGACATTTTGTGGACTTAAGTCATTACTAAGTTGATTGCATCTATGGCTGTTATATCTACAATCGACTAAGGTGGTGTCTTCAGCAATGAGGGACATGTCATCCAATCAGGTAAAGGCTTTAAAAGGACAAGTGACGACTGCAGCAGTCAGAAGAGAGAATTTTCATCTCTACTTCAGCCAGCCAGCTTCTCCTTTGGAATTCATCAAAACCTTCATCAGAGTTCCCAGCTTGTGGCCTGTCCTACAGAATTTGGACTCTGGATCCCCACAGTTGTGTGACACACTTTTTAAAATCTCATAATATTTACAGATATCTCCAGTTGATTCTGTTTCCCTAGAGAACCCTGACTAATACAATGACTCGACTGTTGCCTCCTTCTATTGTACTCACTGAAACATGGAATGTGACCAGCATGTGAAGTGCTGGGAGTTCAATGAAGTGTTTGTCTATTTTTACTTTACTACCTTAACTCCAAGGAACAGGCAGGGAAACAAACAAAAAACAAAAACAGAAAGAACCAACCTTTTATGGAACGTGTGAAATGTATAGTATACAGGGCTTATGAAACACATGTTCACAGAAAACAAGACTACAGTGTAAAGATATATACAGGTCCTTTAACTAAAAAGCTTATTTTTTCAAAACCTCATAAAGCTTTGTAATTTTGGATAAATCAGAAAATCTCTTAGAGGGAAAGACATAGAGGTTGATAATACACATTTATCACCTTTCAGTCCCCTAACCCTGTTATCCTGACTGGGAACTTGCTTATGCTGCTGGTAGAAGTATAAATTAGTACAGCTGTTTTAGAAAATGTTTTGGCCATTATATACTAAAACAGAATATGTCTATGCCCTATGACCTAGTAATTTCCTTCCCATAGCTTCACATATATGTGCCAAGAGAGGTATACTAGACTATTCCTAGCAACGTTGTTAGGAGAGCCCAAATTGGAGAAAGCTTTAATGCCCATCAAAGTAGACTGAATAAATAAATTTTATTGTATTCATACACTGGAATTCCATACAACAATGTAAAAGAACAAACCATAGCTGCACACAGCAACATGGAAGAATCTCCTTTTTAAGGAAAAGAATCCGTAATGTATATGTAAACACCTAGCACAGTGCCTAGAACACAGTACTTATTCAATAAATGTTAGTTTGAAGTCCCTCTTGAAATTTATAAGAATGTAGAAAGATAAATTTAGTGCTTAGTAAGTAAGTTAAATGGGTTTTCCTGGTTCTGTAAATTTAGTATGGCTTTTATGATTCAAGGGCATCAACAAATATAATACCTGTATAGTAAGCATTTTGCAAAGAATGTTGCTGTCATGTAATCTAGCCTGCCTTGAAAACCATAATTTGTCAATCTGGAAACAAAAATTTGCATTCTCTACATTTACCATAAACTAAATTGTAGAACAGGGAGGTTCTTAATTTGGAATCACATGATAGTAGAAATGATCAAGAGTATACCATTTCTAATTCCCAGAATTGATTCTACATTGTTCTTTTATATTAATCTAGTATTCACTCTATGCTCATTTATATCATTGAGATGCATGAAATTATTTGAAAGGTGGACATTTGATAATCCTTGTTTTTGAAGAATTAGTTTTGGATGATATATTGTGGTGAAAATGACTTCATTCAGATGAAAATATGCCTTATGACTGCCGTTTTAAATCTTAAACACCCACAGAGTAAATTACAGTGCAACTCATAAAAATCACTGTCTATAATTGATGGGACATTGGAGTTTTAATGGTATGCTTTAGGAGCCTAAAAAGATCTAATAGTCCTTTATTAATAGGCTACCTAAAAAGCATCTGTATTTTTTTCTGAAATGTTGAATTTTGCAGGGAAGAGGCAGGTGAAAATGGTGTGAAATGAATATAGATTTTATTAATATTTACTAGATTTGAATAGAATAATTTTGAACTTTTCATTATGAAATAATTTCAAACTTACAGGACAGTTGCAAAAATAATACAAACCCCATACATAGAACTCCACCATAACCCTACCCAGATACTGAGATCCACCAACTTTTAAGAATTTGCCATATCATTCTTTCTCATTCTCTCTCTCCCTCTCTCTCTCCCTCTATTTATCTATCTAGCTATCTATCTGTCTATTTTTCTTCACATTTGAGAGTAGATTGTATACCTCGTGCTCCTTGAACACAATACTTTTTATGAACATTTCCTAAGAACAAGGATAGTCCCTTTTGTAACCTCCTTAAATAGCTTATGATAAACATTTAGGTTACATCTACCTTTTGGCTATTGTGAGTAATGCTGTTAGGTACATTAGTTTACAAATATCTGTCCAAGTCCCTGCTTTCAGTTCTTTTGGAGCGTACCTAGATGTTGGATTGCTGCAACATGTGGTAGTTCTATGTTCACATTTTTGAGCAACTGTTAAACTGGTTTCCATGCTACTTTTACCATTTTATATTTCTACCAACAATGTACTAAGATTCCCACTTCTTCATCTCCTCACCAGCAATTGTTATTTTCCATTTTTTTTTAAATAACAATTCTAGTGGATGTGAGGTACTATCTTGTGATGGTTTTGGTTTTCATTTCCCTACTGGCTAATAATGTTGAGCATTTTTTCATGTGGTATTGACTATTTGTATATCTTCTTTGGAGAAAATCTCTTCAAGTCTTTAGGTCATTTCTGTGGGCAAAAGCATAGGATCCTCCCAGGTCTTTTCTGCACATGCATCTAGTCCTGGGCGTGCATGTGTTTTCCTAGGAATTCCCCCATTTACACAGATATCCAGCCTCTTTTCCTAGGGAAAGAGTGTTACCTCACATTCTTGTGCACTGCATTGTATTTCCCAGTGCACCAAACCTTTGCCTCAGGCATCTGAGATTTGACTGCCCTTCTACAGAGTTCTGTAGGAAAACTCTGTAAGCAGCCTCTGCATCTGCACGCAGGGCAAGTACTGGGATGTCAAGCCTGCAACGAATGTCCTGATTCAGTTCTTCAGGCTGATTGGCACAGACATACTTGCTCCCAGTATGTGCACGAGGGTTACTTTGCTCTCCCTGTGGCCAGCACCAAAGTTGTGCACTGGGAGCACAGGTTGGCTCCCCACCAAACCAGTGAGGGGAGGGGGGTGGGCAGCAAGGGCACCCATGAGATCTTGCCATTTTTAAGTTACCTTTATCTTAACTTGGTACTTTCCCTGTTACTGCAGCCCTTTAACTATATTCTGGAACTTTAAGAAAGATGGTTTTGCTAGCTCTTATTTGTTGCTTACAGCTTCTTTGTGGGGAGAGGGTGTGCAGAGCCCTGCAGTGAACCAATCTGCCATTTTAATGATCAGAAGCCTCCTGAACAGAATAAGTTTAAATAAATAGTTTTTAGACCAAAATTGAAGACTGAATAAGCAACTCTAATGATTGAAAGATAAAATCATTTGTAGCACATAGTTAATTCTAAATTAACCAGGATGCTTGGGTGAGAATATAGTTAAACTATCTCTAATTCACAGGTAATCCACAAATGAAGATAATAAATCCATCATAATAAAAAATGGACTATAGAGATGTTTTTGGTTGTCATTGTCATTATTGTTGTTTTTTTAATCTCTGGATGATGTGCTGCTGGGAACTAGAGTGAGCTCAGTTCCTTGGGAGGGTGGGGGAGGCTTGGTAAATAGGAACAATTTGTTTATCACAAACACAAATCTCTTTTTACCTGGGTCTGTGTCTGTGCTTTCTGCTTTGTTCCTTCATCTCTCTATTCTAACATGATTAGTGTATTGTTTTGGTTATCACTAGACTGTAAGTGCCATGAAGCCATAGATATTTTTTTCTTCATAGCTATATGATGATTGCCTAGAACAGGGTCTGGCATTTGAGGATTCAATACATATTTGCCTATTACATTTAATTATACACAATTTTAGTATTTGTAGGGGACAATTTCATTCTTTCCCACCTTTTCCATTTATTAATCTTTTTTGAATACTTCCTGAATCTTCTCATTTTTCCATTTTTCCAAATGTACTACTTCATTTTTTTCAGAGTTTTTCTTATACTAATGACAGTATTCCCTGCAAATCAATCTGTAATTCTAATTCATTCCTAATCTTTAGTTCTGTCATTGAGGAATGGTTGTTATATCACATCATTTTTTTATGGTTTTAACCACACACCATACAATCCAACCAATGTGTACAATCAGTGGCTCTTGATATAATCACAGAGTTGTGCATTCATCATCAGAATCAGTGTGAGAGCATTCTCATTGCTCCAAAGAAAAAAAAAAAAAAATCCCATACCGCTTATACCCCCCTATTGTTGATCACATCATTTTTGAAAGTGTTTTTCATATTTTTTGTAGAACTTGGTTGTTTTCTTCATTTAGGAAGAAACTTCACAGAAATGTGTGATCAAAGTATTTAAATCTTTATTATGATGTTGAATGTTATCGTTTATCTATTACATATTCTAATTGGATATATTTGCTAAGATAGCACTGATTATTTTATAATTGGCCATGTATTGAACTGATTTAGGCCATGACTAATAGGCTTTCAGATTGTTCTCTTGACTGTTCTTGTTAGACATTCATATTCTTTTACCTCACTTTTGCAATATTTATACATCTTCAATCTTCTCTTTTGCAATATTTATAGTTCTTCAATTTTATATGTAAAATTGGCACTATATATAAAAACCCCTGGGAGGGTAGGAAGGATTTCCTCTTTTAGAAATTTGTCCTGAAGAAATAAGTGGATAAATATACAGAAATGTTTATAAAAATTGTTCATTATAACAGGAAGAAAGGAAATATAATATCCAAACCTAAACAGACATTCTCTAGGGATGGTGTTTTTTACTTGCTGCATAGTCAAATGAGAAAAGCATTCTATTTTTAAAATATAGACATTGCTCTATAAAAATTTCATCAGAAAAATTTGGTTTACTGTTTTTACATTTAGGTATTGGGCTGAGGAGTGGTTTATATTTTTGTTTTCCTATGTGTGTAACTATTTTGATATGAATTGACAAGGTGTTTCCTATAGGAACCAATAGTGTACTCTTCAGGAGTAATGGCAGGGGAGGAAGAAATATATTTTTGATGTTTCAGTGGCTTAGTGTTGGTCTTATTCAGGTAACCTAGATTCAAGTGGCCAATCCATCTCTACTTTCATCAGATTTTCTTTTTAAAAAGAATTAATTTTTTATTAGAGAAGCGTAAGTTTACAGAAAAATCATGCAGAAAATACAAAGCTCCCATATGCCCCTCCTTAAATGCATAGATTTCCCTGTATTAATACCTAGCATTAGTGTGGTACTTTTGTTACAATTGATGAAACAGTATTATAATTATATGTTTAACTATAATCCATAGTTTATATTAGGGTTCCCTGTTTGTATATTATAGCACTATGTTGTTTAAAGTTTTTATTCTAGTAACATATATACAGCCTAAAATTTCCCATTTAGCCACTTCCAAATATATAGTTCAATGATGTTAATTATGTTCACAATATTGTGCTACCATCACCATTATCCATTACCAAAAATTTCCATCACCCTAAACAGATCTCTGTACCAACTAAGCATTAATTCCCCATTCCCTACTCCCATCCCAGCCCCTGGTAACCTGTATTCTAGGTTTTGACTTGATGAATATGCTTTTCCTAATTATTTCATATCAGTACAATATTTGTGCTTTTGTGTGTGGCTTATTTCACTCAATGAAGTCTTAAAAGTTCATCCTTGTTGTGGAATATGAAGATGTTTCCCTGTGTTTTCTTTTAGGGGTCTTATAGATTTGGTTCTTATATTTAGGTCTTTAATCCATTTTGTGTTAAATTCTGTATATGATACGAGATAGGGGTATACATTCATTCTTTTGTATATAGACATCTACTTTTCCCAGCACTGTTTGTTGAAGAGACTATTCTTTCCCCATTAATTCTTTTATCAGTATATAGTGAACTTTCCCCTTCATAACAACTTTTGACTTAAAGTTTATTTTATCTGCTATTAGTGTAGCTACCACAGCTCTCTTTTGATTACAATTTGCATGGTATTTTTTTTCCCATCCTTTCACTTTCAACCCACGTGTATCTTTAAATTTAAGGTGAGTCTCTTGTAAATAGCATATAGTTGGGTCATGCTTTTTTATCCATTCTGACAATCTCTTTTTCTTTTTGAATGGAAAGTTAAATCCACTTACTTTTTTAATAGCTACTGACAATATAGGACTTTCTGCCACCATTTTTCTGTTTTGTCTTTGTATGTCATACCTTTTTTGCCCATCATTTCTTCTGTTAATACCTGCTTGCACATTTATTTGGTTTTTGTAATGTACCATTTTGAGTTGCTTCTCATTTCTTTCTGTATCTGTTTTTGTTTTTGTTTTTTGTGTTTTTTTGTGGTTACTATTGGGGCTTAATTTTAACCTCCTCAATCTAGAACAATCATGTTTGATTTGATACCAACTTAATTTCAATAATATACATGTACAATGTTGCCACATGGTTTCTTATTTGCTTGTCTTGTAATCTTTTGTTGCACTCTGTCCATTTTAATATTTTAAAGTGTTAACTCTGGGATCTATTTCCTGAGCTGTCATTTCCTTCCATTTGTATCCAGTTCATGATGTGACAGAGATTTCTTTGAGTGCCAAGAGCAATCGAAGACAAACAAATCGATGCAAATAACACATTTCCTGGTCTTTGCATACTGGTCTGCTTTGGCTGGGGCTCTCCTTTAGAGTTTAGCCCTCCTATTATGAATATCAGCCCAAGGTGAATGTGAAGTGCAGGGTCCTCTCTGTCTTTTCTGAGCGTGCATCTTTTCCTGGACTTGTACTTGCCTGTGGCCTTGGGAATTCCTCCATTTACAGAAATTCATATGCCCCCTCTACTCCCTATGAAATAGACTTTCTCCCCCTCTTAGGTGCACGATTGTATGACTCAGAGCAGGTAAACTTTTCCCCAGGTTGCTTTGACTTAATTGTTTCTTGCACTGCTTAAGCTGTCTCCTAGCTTCTAGCAGGGCAAATTCTGGGAGAGGGAGCCAGAGAGAAGTTTCCTGGTTCAGTCTTTCAGGGCACCACCTGATAGATTGGCACTGACATGCAGGCATCCCTGTGTGCATTTAGGGGTTATTCTTCTTCCTCCAGAACTTGGTCAGGTAGCCATAATGGCAGTGCAGCCCATTCCATACCTTACCGGGGAGGATTTAGGGAGGTATCAGTAAGGGCACCACGAGCTTCTCCTACTGTTTTTATAGCTTCATTTTCTTGATTTGGCACTTGCCTGTTTATTTCAACCCTATAACCATTTTCAAGAATTCTGAAGAAATACCTCTGCCAGTTTCTGGTAGTTGTTCAAAGATTTTGTGGGGGAATAATAGCCTCTACTGTCTTACACACCATGTTCTAGTTTGCTAATGCTGCCAGAATGCAAAACACCAGAGATGGATTGGCTTTTATAAAAGGGGGTTTATTTGGTTACACAGTTACAGTCTTAAGGCCATAAAGTGTTCAAGGTAACACATCAGCAATCGGGTATCTTCACTGGAGGATGGCCAATGGTGTCCAGAAAACCTCTGTTAGCTGGGAAGGCACATGGCTGGCGTCTGCTCCAAAGTTCTGGTTTCAAAATGACTTTCTCCCAGGACGTTCCTCTCTAGGCTGCAGTTCCTTGAAAATGTCACGCTTAGTTGCACTTGGGATATTTGTCCTCTCTCAGCTTCTCTGGAGCAAGAGTCTGCTTTCAATGGCTGTCTTCAAACTGTCTTTCATCTGCAGCTCCTGTGCTTTCTTCAAAGTGACCCTCTTGGCTGTAGCAAGCTCACTTCTTCTGTCTGATCTTATATAGTGCACCAGTAATTTAATTCAGACCCACCCAATGGGTGGGCCAGCACCTCCATGGAAATTATCCAATCAGAGTCATCACCTACAGTTGGGTGGGGCACATCTCCATGGAAACACTCAAAGAATTTCAGTCTAATTAACACTGATATATCTGCCACACAAGATTACATCAAAGATAATGGCATTTGGGGGATATAATAAATTCAAACTGGCACACACTGTATTGGTCAACTGGAAAAAAATTTTTTTCCAGGAGTTGGAAAATATTGTCATAATATCTAGGTTATTTTGTAGACATTAAGTCTAAGGACCCCAAAGCTACTTTTAAACATAAAATTTTGTGGGTATGGTTTGGGGGATGTTTTTCTTTCTTTCTTACATTTTGGAACACACCCAGTTGCTTTTCAGAAAAGTCCCTGGACAAATTTTTTTGAATCTGGAAGCATGGATTTAGTGGTCTTTTTGTCATATTTTGAACTGTGTCTGTAGTTGCCAATTAAATGATATGTTCAAAATTGGGAGAGTATAGACTTTTCAGACTAGCAAGTTATTTCCACAGCCTTTCTGGACCAAGTTACTTATAAATGCAAAAATTTCACTGGAGAAGGAGTGAAATAAGAAGAATTTCATTAGTTCAGAGGTTCTCAAACTTATCAAGTCCAATCACCTCTTATTTAATATCACATTTGTTTCATATATTAATATCTCTGAAATCATATGTACTTTACAATCAATGGCATCTCATAATCGATGTTGACCAGTGTGACACAGTTGTCATTCCCTGTATGTGTGTGAATCGGGTCAAAGTAGTTCATAGTGTCATACACTTAATTGAGTGTTTATTGTTGTAACTAGTTTTGTTGGGGTCAATTCATTTTGAAACACCTGCCTGTGTGGTCCCTGAAAACCTTCAATTAACACCTCTTGTAAGATAAAGATAGTGCCAGTATTTTTACTGGTGCCTGGAAAAAAATCTAGGTGTCAATAGTGGAGCAACCTTTTAAGAAAAGCTGTATAACTAGGGCTCTTGATGTAACAGAAGATGATGCTTTGTCACAGATTGCAAGTAAAGATAAAGTATTGTGTCATAGTTTAACTGCAGTGTGTTTTTGTAAATTTCTTACAGTAATATGGCATGTGCCTTACAATCAATGGTTTCTTAGATTCTAATAGGGAATATAATTTGTATTGTCTCCTTTACTATTGTGAGATAAAATCCCATAGGTGATATAATCTATTCACACACATAATTTTCAAAAACTATATAATGTCCTATTTCTAATATTAAATATAAATAAAAGGATGCTAAAATGTATTCTGGATGAAAATGATTTGGCACAAAGATAGTCAAAGACACATGAAGTAGTCAGATGGTTACACTTACCTGTGGTGAATAACTTTGGATTTACAAGAACAAGGAAATCAGAGCTATTCTTATGAGAAGTATAAAATAAAATGCACAGATATAGGTGAATGCTTGAGTAAAAAGAATGCTATGATAAGTAATAACAAATAAGAATAATTTTTATTGGTAAGAGAAAGAAGAAAATTACCTTAATTGAAATGGATAATAATACACTTTGGAAAATCATAAACTATTGAAGTAGAAATAATGAAGAAGCTTTTCACTAAAGAAATAGGCTTTATTTACAACTGTAATGTAAACGTAAATGCTTTTGTTATGACATGGGATGTGGGAGTGACAACTATCATTGAAAATATGTTTCCTGTCTGGAAATCCAACTAAATATCCAGGTGCTCATTCAGTTCTCTAGAACATTAAAATATCTTGGAGACAATATTCTTCAAAGGTCAACTGGAATATAATTATAATTATAATTATATATATAATATATAGAGAAATTGTGTCAAGAACTCTGGGAATATTATCTAAGTAGGATGGAAAAAACAAAAGTTAACCACAAAATGAATAAATAATTTCAGTAATTTTCATATGATAAATTTCTATCATTGTACTATATAATTTTTAAAATGTATAAGCTGACAATAATATGACTTTTTTTAAAACTCATTTGTTAATGGAATCCAATGAGAGCTCTGCCTTTCATGGCTCCAAAAATTTAACTGTATTTGGTTTTAAGTCTCCTAAAATGACCATCAAATATCTCTATTACATATTTAAAAATGTTTTCAGAGCTTTTGTAATATCTCCATTTTCCTACTAAATATGAAATTGGAGTGAGTAAATTATTCTATTTTTCAAGACAGTATCTACCTTAGTTTCATGACTGCTATGACAAATACCATGCAGTGGATTGACTTAATGGTAATTTATTGTCTCATGGTTTTGAAGGCTGGCAGGCTTGCTTCCTCCTGGGGTTGTTAGCATTCTGGCTGGCTGACATTTCTTGGTTTCCTTGGCTTTCCCATCACATCCTGATGTCCTCTCCTTTCTCTTCTGGGTACTATTGACTTCCAACTTTTAGCTCCTCCCTGTGGCTTTCTCTCACTGTGTTTCAATTTCTTCTGCTTGTAAATGACCCCAGTCATCCATATTAAAACCCAGCCTCATTCAGCTGGGCTACACCTCAACTAAACATATTATCTTCAAGAGATCTTATTTACAGTGGGTTCACACCCACAGGAATGTGGATCAAGACTGAGGATGTGTCTAAATTTGAGGTTCATAACACAAGTCACCACAATATCTTTATTCCATTTAAGCCTTCCTCTCCACAATTGTATCTTCCTAAATATTTGTACTTTTTATGTAACTTCTTGTAAAACTTTTCCAGGATGATTATGTATTAAAATATTTGCAGTATATTTCCACAATTTTAGTCTACTGGAGCATTTTAAATTCTTGAGGGATGTGGGACAATTTTGTTTTGTAGGATTGACCTGAACATTGCAGAATAGTTATTCATCATTTTGGAAGACACAAGCAACACAAAAAAGGTCACCAGGGATTGAAAAAGGGAAGTCATATGATCTGCCTTTTAGGAAGTGGTTAAATGCAGTTCTAATTGTAATCATTATCTTCTTCGTAGTTGTGACAAATTTCTATTAGGAAAACTTCAGAAATATTTGGATAAGTTATATGTGTTTTATCACTGTACATTTTTGATATGGTTCTATCAGTATTCTCACACATATTATACTCACCAAAAAGTTAGAAAAGAATGACTTAGACAACTATATTATGTTATTAGTGTTCTATGAAGATGATGCAGTATTACTGCAATGTAATTTTATGGCAAGTGTACTTTATAACATTGCATAAAAATTTTGCAGCACGCTTTTCAAATCCATGCCTATTTACATCTTTGGGAAGTGCTCTGAGTTCAAAATCTGATTTTCTGATTTTCAGTGTTATAAATAATGATTGTGTTCTCACAATAGCACATGATAGTCTATTTAATCCCACAATATAATTGAAATCAAGATCAAAGTCCTGGACTAGGTCCCTGAACCATGAATAAGACCAGGATATAGGAGCTATTTATATATCTGCATTGTTTGTACCAAGTGATTTTGGATTGGAGACCATGTGTATTTCCAGTATAAAAGGCAAAGCAAGTGTATATACCAATGCAAATTCTTCTGGGTTTGTACGCTGGGTCTTGCACATCTCTAAAGGTGCTTTTCAAAGAGACTTTGATACACAAGAAGAAACAGCAGTTCAGATGTTTACCCACATTGTATTACTATTTAAGGAATGGAAAACTCATCTGAATGTGGCTTAGGCTAAACAATCTGCTTATAAGGTATCTAGAGGCAGGGTGTTCCCAGGGTGACTTTTAACGATAGCTGTGGATAATTGCCATTATCCCCATCTGTCACCTTTGGCTTATTGGTGACATCTCCCCTCATGGTTGTAGGGTGACTCAATTATCCAGTTATCAGAGGCAGGCATGGCTAAAAAAAGAGGTATTTTCTCTAGTGCATCTTTATACATTTGGGAGGAAACCCTTTCTTGGAATCCCCACTAAACAACTTCCCCTCAATTATCATTGATTGAGATTGGACCACATGTTATGACAGCTATTGTGTGCCATTTCCTCCTTTAAACTCAGATAAAAACACTCCCAGCAAGAAATAAAAAAGGACATAAATTTGTTGTTGTTTTTTTTCAGGTCACTTACAGTGTCTGCCACAGGCATCTTTCCTACAGTTAGAAGAGAGGTTTTAGTTCCTGGAATAGATACATCAATAGATATTTGTTTCCATAATTAAATATTTTAGATAACTGATCCTCATCTATTTTGTCCTCAAAATCTTTCCATTTCTTGTTTATGTCACAAAGACAATCTCAATTGATTATATGGTCCCTTCTAATACCCTTTACTTAGAAAGAGTATGCCAAAGCAAATGTTGGGGTTAAAGGGGGAAAATTCTGTAATGACACCAGTTTTATTTAATGTGCCATGATTTAAACATCAAGATTTTCCTTAAGAGCAGAATTAACAGTAACAATTGAATATACATTTGTGTTTACAATTTCTGTCTCTTTGCTAAAATGTAAGCTTAAGGAAAGCAGGGAATTTGTATGTCTAATTTACTCTTCCATATGTCTGGTGGACAGCAAGCCTTCAAAAATATAAATGAATGAATGGAATTGCTTTCAAAGCAGGTGACTTGTTAGCGATATAATTATTACAGCATTACCAACTAGAGTTGTTTGAAATATTAATGCTTTTCTTTTGAATCATATAAATTTTGGTGTTTGCCAAAAAGAAATCACTTTTGCTATTTACACCCATATATCTAAACCAGATCGTAATGCTTACTAAAAGCAAATACATTGTGATAGTTTCATCTTGCCTTGATTAATTATTTGATAAGAATATGCAAAGTAGAAGGGTAATTTCATGTTACATATTTTATATTGCTACGGTGTTGTCTAAGGATTATGTTACTTACCATTGAATGCAATTAAATCATAGCAATCTCCTACAATAATTCTTCTAAGCGTCTGGGAAGTTAATGCCCAAAGAATTTTCAGACACCTCAGAAGAAAACTAATCTCTTAGGATCCAAGCTCAAATGCTACAGGATCCTAAGAAAGAAAGAGTGTCTGATTAAAATGTACAAAAATTATAATCTTGTTTGAAGATGGAAACTTGAGTTCAGTTTCATTTTTTAAGGGAAACAAATTAAGCTTAATAAAAATGTACAGTAGATTCCTAAGGTAAAAACTTTCTGCTTATTATGTTTTTCATTATCATTACTTAACTATTGTAAACAATCAGCAATGCCAGGGTCATAGTAATCACATAGAATTAGAGAAGTTTAGAATTGAAAGGAATCATAGTAACCACCTAGAATTAGAGAAGTTTAGAATTGAAAGGAATCTTAGAGACCATCTAGTTCAACTTCTGTATATTGTTCAGGAGAGAAAAGATGAAAGGAGATTCAGCAGCATGCAATTATAGCGCATCAACTATATTTCATTCTCTGAGGTAGGCAATGGCACATGATGTTATCATATTTAATCCTCCCTGAAGCCCAAATAAGTGATGGCATACCATGACTAAGTGAGGGGCAAAGCTGGGACCGGAATTCAGGCCCCCAGATTCCAATTTAAGCATTATGTTCAGGAAAAATCTGTAGTATCTTTTATACTGCTAAAAATGTTTTCTAGCCAGAATTAATAAATGCTTCTATTTAACTTAGTTATTTAAGAGGCAGAATTCACTATTTAGAGATGTCCTACTTAATAAATATTCTTTTATTTACTCATCAAATTTAAACAGAGCTTACTGCCTATGAAGTACTCTTCTAAGCACTTTTTTTAAAATGCATTTATTGAAATATATTCACACACCATAAAATCCATTGAAAGTATGCAATCACTGGCTTAGAGTGTCACCTATAGTTACGCATTCATTGCCACAATTTTAGAACATTTTCATTACTCTAAAATAAGGAAAAAATAAAAATAAAAAAGAACACCCAAAACTTCCCAAACCCCTTATCTCCCCATTATTTATATATTTGCGTATTTATTTTCTTACTTATCTGCCCATACACTGAATTAAGGGAGTGTCAGTCACACAGTTTTCACAATCACGTGGTCACACAATAAAAGCTATATGGTTATACAGTCATAATCAAGAATCAAGTCTACTGGAATGCAGTTCAACAGATTCAGGTATTTCCTTCTCACTATTCCAATACACTAAAAATAACAAAGTCATAGCTATTTAATGTGTAAGAATTACTCCAGAATGACATCTCAACTCTATTTGAAATCTCTTAGCCACTGAAACTTTATTTTGTTTCATGTCTTTTCCTCCTTTTGGTCAAGAAGGCATTCTCAATCCCACAATGCCAGGGTCAGGCTCATCCCAGAGAGACATGTCTCATGTAGAGGGGAGGGTAATGAGTTTATTTGCAGAGCTGGCTAACAGAGAGAGGCCACATATGGGCAACAAAAGAGGTTCTCTAGGGGTGACTCTGAGGCATTAACAATAAGTAGGCTTACCTTCTCCTTTGCAGTAATAAGTTCCATAAGGGCAAGCCCCAAGATTGAGGCACTATTAAATTGGGAGTCCCTCATGTTTGAAAGAATATCAGGAATTCCCCAGGTGGGGAAGTTCAATATTTCCACTCTTTCCCCAGTCCTTCAAGGGGACTTTGCAAATACTTTTTTTTTTACTTTCTGCCCCAAATATTATGGTATATATCAGGGAATTACATTAACTTGTACAGATAACAGATCTCATTCCCTATTCTAGGTTCCATGTAATTATATTGTTTAAATAAACTGAATATACAGGTTAAATTAGATAGTGTGCTACAGAAAATATAAATTTTATATCAGATAAACATTTTTTAAATAACAGTTAAAACTCAGGAATAGATGTGACTGCTGTAAGAGCTTACAATCTAGGAAACTTTACAGTAAGCCTTGTTGAACATTCTGTACTCCTGCATTGTTGATTGCCCACTATCTGCATATGTTCTATCCCCTGATAACCTATGCTCTTGAATTCAATTTGCAGCATTTTCTCATTATAGATAGTATATTAGTGAGGACTTACACTATTTGTACTTTCATTTCTGGCTTATTTCACTCAACCTAATGTCCTCAAGTTTCATTCACCTAGTTACATGCCTCACAACTTCATTCCTTCTTGCAGCTGCTCTATATTCCATTGTTTGTATACACCACAGTAGGCCCTTCCATTCATCCTTCAATGTACCCTTAGGCCACTTCCATCCATTGTAAATCATGAATACTGCCACCATAAACACCAGTGTGCAAATGCCTATTCATGTCCCTGCTTTCAGTTCTTCCAAGTATATACCAAGTAACAGGTTTGCGGGATCATATGGCAACGCTGTACTTAGACTCCTGGGGAACCACCACACTGCCCTCCAGCGGTGCTGCATCATTCTACTTCCGTATCAACAGTGAATAGGGATATCTCTCTTTCCACATCTTCTCCCACACTTATATCTTTCTGTTTATTTTTTTAAAACAGTTTTATTTACATACCATACAATCCATCCTAAGTGAACAATCAATAGCTCCCTGTATAATCACACAGTTATGCATTATTATCACAATCTATATGAGAACATTTCCATTTCTTCCATGAGGAAGAGGAAAAAATAAAAGAATAAAGAATAAAAGAAATGAAAAAGAAGAAAAACAGCAACAACAAGAATCCCATTCCCCTCCCTTATATCCCCCTCTATTGACATTTAGCTTTGGTATATTGCCTTTGTTACACTAATAGAAGAATATTACAATGTTACTGTTAAATATAGACCATAGTTTGCATTGACTGTATTTTTTTCCCATATACCATCCCTTTTTCAGCACCTTGCAATGTTGACATTCGGTTTTTCTCCCTCATGTAAAAATTTTCCTATATTTCTACATTTAATCACCATCATTGTCCACTCTAGGTTTTGCTAAATTATACAATCCTAGTTTCTATTCTCTGTCTTTCCTTCTGGTGTCATGCATGCCCCTAGACTTCCTCTTTCAACCATATTCACACTCAGTTTTGTTCATTATACTTGCAATACTGCCCTACCATCACATAGTATTGTGCTATCCCTTTCTGGATCTTTACAATCAATCCTGTTGAACCTTCTATACTACTTTGGCATCAAATGCCCAATCTCTGCCCTCTTTCTACCTCCTGATAACCTGTGATCTTAACATGAACTCTCAGAGTTTGCTCATTATGGTTAGTTCATATTAGTGAGACCATATAGTATTTGTCCTTTTGTTTCTAGCTAATTTCTCTCAACATATTGTCCTGAAGATTCATCATTTGTTGCATGTGTCATGACTTTATTCTGTCTTACAGCTGCATAATATTCCATCATATGTGTATATCACAGTTTGTTCATCTACTCTTCCATTGGACATTTGGACTGTTTTCATGTCTTGGCAATCATGAATAATGCCACTAAAAATACTGGCATACAAATGTCCATTCATGTTCTAGCCTTCAGTTCCTCCAAGTATATACCTAGTAATGGGATTGCTGGATCATACATATGACAATTCTATACTTAGCTTCCAGAGGAAACCACCAAACTGCTTTCCAGAGGGGTTGCATCATTCTATATTCCCACCAGTGAAGAAGTATTCCTCTTTCTCCAACATCCTCTCCAACACTTGCAGTTTTTTGTTTTTTTGATAATGGCCATTCTCGTTAAGTGTGAGACAATATCTCATTGTGGTTTTGATTTGCATTTCCCTAATAGCTGGTGAAGTTGAGCATCTTTTCATATGTTTTGAGCTATTTGCATTTCTTTTTTGGAAAAGTATCTGTCCATGTCTTTTGCCCATTTTTAAATTGAGTTGTTTGTCTTTTTGTTATTGAGTTGTAGGGTCTCTTTGTATATTCTGGATATTAAACCCTTATTTGCTATGTGGTTTCCAAATAGTGTCTCCCATTGCATAGGCTGCCTTTTTACTTTCCTGACAAAGTCCTTCGATGCTCAGAAGTGTTGCATTTTGAGGAGATCTCATTTATCTATTTCTTCTTTCATTGCTTGTGTTTTGGGTGTAAGGTCTAGGAAACCACTTCTTATCACAAGCTCTTTAAGAAATGTCCCTACATTTTCTTCTAAAATTTTTATGGTCGTAGCTCTAATGTTTAGGTCATTGATCCATTTTGAGTTAATTTTTGTATAAGGTGTGAGATAGGAGTCCTCTTTCATTCTTTTGGATATGGATATCCAGTTCTCCAAGCACCATTTGTTGAAGAGCCTGCTCTGCCCCAGTTGAATTGACTTTACCGCCATATCAAAGGTCAATTGTCCATGGATGAGAGGGTCTACCTCCTTATACTCAATTCTATTGTATTGGTCAGTATACCTATCTTTATGCCAGTACCATGCTGTTTTAACCACTATATAATATGCTTTAAAGTCAGGTAGAGTGAGACCTCTAACTTAATTTTTCTTTCTAAAGATATTTTTTAGCTATTCAGGGCAGCCTGCCTTTCCAAATAAATTTGATTATTGGTTTTTCTATTTTGCAGAGTAAGTTGTTGGGTTTTTAATTGGTATTGCGTTGAATCTGTAAATCAATTTAGGTAGAATTGACATCCTAACTATATTGAGTCTTCCAGCCCATAAGCACAGTATGTCCTTCCATTTATTTAGGACTTCCTTGATTTCTCTTGTCAATTTTCTGTACCTTTCTGTGTATCGGTCTTTTAAGTCCTTGGTTAAATTTATTCCTAAATATTTGATTCTTTTGGTTGCTACTGTAAAAGGAATTTTTTTCCTCAGATTGCTCCTTACTAGTTTATAGAAATTCTGTTGATTTTTCACATTGATCTTATATCCTGCCACTTTGTGCTATACTGGTTTATTTGCTTTAGTAGCTTTACTGTAGATTTTTCAGGATTTTCTATGTATAGGATCATATCATCTGCAAATATTGAAAGTTTTGCTTCTTCCTTTCCTACTTGGATGCCTTTTGTTTCTTTTTCTTTCCTAATTGCTCTAGCTAGAATTTCTAGCACAGTGTTGAATAACAGTGATGAGAGTGGGCATCCTTGTCTTGTTCCTGATCTTAAAGGGAAAGCTTTCGCCATTGAATATGATGTTAACTGTGTGTTTTTCATATTTTCCCTTTATCATGTTGAAGAAGTTTCCTTCTATTACTGTCTTTTGAATTGTTTACATCAAGAACAGACATTGAATTTTGTCAAATGCCTTTTCTGCATTAATTGAGATGATCATGTGGTTTTCCCCCCTTTGATTTATTGATGTAGTATATTACATTAATTGCTTTTTTTGTGTTGAACCAGCCTTGCTTACCTGCAATAAATCCCACTTGGTCATGGTGTATAATTCTTTTATTTTGCTGCTGGATTTGATTTGTGAGTATTTTATTGAGGAATTTTGCATCATATTCCTTAAAAAATTAGTCTTTAATTTTCTTTTCTTGTAGTATATTTCTCTGGCTTTGTTATAAGGGTGATGTTGCCTTTATAGATAGAATGAGTTAGGCAGCTTTCCCTCTTCAATTTTTTTGAAGAGTTTGAGCAGGATTGGTACTAATTCTTTCTTAAATGCTTGGTAGAATTCTCATGTGAAGCCATCTGGTCCTGGACTTTTCTTTTTGGGGAGCTTTTTGATGACTGATTCAATCTCATTACTTTTGATTGAGTTCATCTGTTTCTTCTTGGGTCAATGTTGGTTGTTCATGCTTTTCTAGGAAGTTGTCCATTTTGTCTAAGTTGTCTGGTTTGTTAGCATATAGTTGCTCATAGCATCCTCTCAATATCTCCTTTATTTATGCAGGGTCAGTGGTTATGTCCATCCTCCCATTTCTGATCCTCTTTTTTCTTCTGTCAGCCTAGCTAAGTGACCATCAATTTATTGATTTTCTCAAAGAACCAAATTATGGTTTTGTTGATTCTCTCTACTGTTTTCCTGTTCTCAATTTCATTTATTTCTGCTCTAATCTTTGTTGTTTCTTTCCTTCTGTTTGCTTTGGGGTTAGTTTGCTGTTCTTTCTCTAGTTCCTCCAGGTGAGCAGTTAAGTCCTCGATTTTTGTTTTCTTCTTTGTTAATATAGGCATTTAGGTCAATAAATTTCCTTCTCAGCACTGCCTTTGCTGCATCCCATAAGTTTTGATATGTTGTATTCTCATTTTCATTAGCCTCGAAATATTTACTGATTTCTCTTGTAATTTCTTCCTTGATCCACTAGTTGTTTAAGAGTGTATTGTTTAGCTTCCATATATTTGTGAATTTTCCAGCCTTCTGCCTGTTACTGATTTCCAACTTTATTCCTGTATGATCCAAGAAAGTGTTTTGTGTAATTTCAATCTTTTTAAATTTATTGAGACTTGCTTTGTGACCCGTCATGTGGTCTATCCTTGAGGATGTTCCATGAGCTTTTGAGAAAAATTTGTATCCTGCTGTTTTGAGGCTAATGTTCTGTAAACATCTGTTAAGTCTAGTTCATTTATCACGCTATTCAGATCCCTGTTTCCTTATTGATCCTCTGTCTAAATGTTCTATCTGTTGATGAGAGTGGTGTATTGAAGTCTCCAACTATTATTGTGGAGGTGTCTACTGCTCCCTTGAGTGTTGTCAGTGTCTGCCTCATGTATTTTGGGGCACTCTGGCTCAATGCGTAAATATTTATGATTTTCATGTCTTCTTGATGAATTGTCCCTTTTATAATAGTGTCCTTCTTTGTTTCTTTTAGTTGCTTGATATTTGAAGTCCAATTTGTCTGATATTAGTAGAGCTACCCCTGCTCTTTTCTCATTGTTTTTGTGAAATACCTTTATCCAGCCTTTCACTTTCAACCTATTTTTGTCCTTGGGTCTAATGTGTCTCTTGTAGACAGCAAATAGATGGGTCCAGTTTTTAAATCCATTCTGCCAGTCTGTGTCTTTTGATTGAGGAGTTTAATCCATTAACATTTAATGTTGTTACTGTAAAGACCGTACTTTCTTCTAATATTTTGTCTTTTGGATTTTACATGTCATATATTATTTTTTTCTCTCCTTTACCCTTACTGTCAATCTTCATTTCTACACTCTTCTCCAAACCTCTCTCTCCTGTATTTTCCTATCTGCTTGTTGTGCTTCCTTTAGAATTTCTTGTAGAGCCAGTCTCTTGTTCACAAACTCTCTCAGTGTCTGTTTGTCAGAAAATATTTTTTTGAAATACAGTTTTGTTGGATATAGAATTCTTGGTTGGCAGTTTCTCTCTTTCAGTATCTTAAATATGTCATACCACTAACTTCTCACCTCTATGGTTTCTGCTGAGAAATCTACACATAGTCTTATTGAGCTTCCCTTGTGTATGATGGATTGCTTTTCTCTTGCTGCCTTCAGAATTCTCTCTTTGTCTTTGACATTTGACAATACAATTTGTAAGTGTCTTAGAGTAGGTCTATTCAGATCCATTCTGTTCAGAGTATGCTGCACTTCTTGGATCTGTAATTTTATGTCTCCCCACCAGTGTAAATTGATGTGGTGCCTTTAATTCTCAGAAGAGCCTGTCAGGGGTTGGTTGAGACAGAGGCTGAGGCAGGCTTAAATTGTTTGTTTTCCACTCCCTGGGGTCTGAATTCTCTGAATGAGAGCCCCTACTTGTGCTGGGCCCTGCCCTCACCTTTTCCTGGGGAAGATATGCCCTTCTGGGAATTAATTAATCACCTGACTAATTACTATGTCTCTCAGATATTCCTTAAGTTTTCCCTTGCCTGAACCAGTGCTGACAACTGAAAAAGCCTGCTGCTTTCTTTATGCTAAAAAGTAAAAATATATTGTTTTCAGAGCCAGTCCCCACCCCCAACCCCTCAGTTCACCACACAAGAGCCGGAAGTGGTACCCAGCACTTTGTGCTCCTTTTGTTGGGGAATAGCCCTTTTCTAGTATTCTGTACTCAGCCAACTCCAAATGCCTCTGGTTTTTTTTTTTTGTTTTGTTTTGTTTTGTTTTCCCCTCCATCTGCCTGGCTGCCTCTCTGCTGGGAGAGACCTCTATGTTCCTTTCATGTTTTCATTGAGTTTATCTGTGCTCAGAGCTTGTATTCAGCAGTCTGAATTTGTTAATTAAATCTGCAATTGGAGCGTGGTTGAGCTACCTTCCCTTGCTCCTGGCAGAGACTGCTTCTTTTTACCAGGGGGAAGTGACTCCAAAAGAGCCTGCCATGCTAGTAGGGGAGGGGTGCCAGCCTTCACAGAATGGGAGAGTTTGCTTACAGTTCTGCACTGTGATCTCAGCCCTTTCACCCATTCCAGACCGGTGTACAGTGTTTGTCTGGTCACGGAAGTTCCCCAAACAGTTGTTGCAGATAGTTCCTGGGTATTTACTAGCTGCCCTAGAGGATGAACGAAATTCTACACCTTCCTATGCCACCATCCTGCTCTGCCTCCCTAAGCACTTTTTAAATGACTGACTTGTGGTATTACATTTTTATCCTTGGTTTACAAATAAGGAAACTGAGGCATAGAAAGATTAAGGATGTAGTAATACAAGTGATGTTTTGTATTGAACTTGTATCCTGCAATTCAATTTTGGCAGTTATTTTTCTCCCAGCACATTGAAGATATCATTCCACTTTCTTCTGACTTACATGATTGTTCTTGAAAACTCTTTTATCAGTCTGTCATTCCTTTAAGGTTATCTGATATTTCTCTTTGGCAGCTTTTATGTTGTTCTTTCCTCCTTTAACTTTGAAGTTCTGGCAGTTTCAGTGTGATATGTCTGGAAAATTATTATCATTTTTTTTTATTTAACTTACATGGAATTTGTATCACTTCCTGAATGTGAGAACGTGTGCTATTCACTAATTCTTGAAAAGTCTCAACCATTATATTTTTTTATAATGCCTCACCCCAATTCTGTTATCTCCTTTCAGAAGTCCAGTTGGACTTACACCTCTCAGAGTCTTCCTCCATGTTTCTTATTCTCTGTTTCATAACTTCCATTTTTGTCTCTGCATTTTGGTTAATTTATTTATATCTGTATTCTCATTCACTGAATCTCTGTTATGTTTTGTCTCCTGTTTAATTCACAAATTAAGTTTCTAATTTCACTTTGATTTTAATTTCTAAAAGTTATCTTTGTGTTTTTTTCCCAAAACTAGTAATTTTTAGTAGTCACTGATTTCTTAATCATATTTTATATTTCATTTTCATTTATTTGAACTTATTAAACACTTATTTTATATTTGACACCTGATAATTCCAATATATTCAGTCTTTCTGGATCTTTCTATATTGTTTTATGTGCTGACTCTTGTTTATGGCAGCTTTATTTCTCATTTATTTGATAACATTTTAATTTCACAGTATGCTCTTTGGAGTCTATTAGTGGGCATTCTTTAGAGTCTAGCTTTAAGGTGTGTTCACCCATTTATGACTTGTATGTGCTTCTGATAGTTATCTGGGGATACTATCAACCTGAGACCAGTTTATACTAAATTCTCAGGAAGGAAATTTTGGGTCACAAAACCCTAGTTCTATATCATGTGAGGCAAAATATTCTTAGAGGAGACTCATATTCCCTCTACCTATAACCAGGGCCTAATGTCCTGATAGTCTTTCTTTCCCATACAGGTTCTTTCAGGTCTTTTTCATGCGGATTTTGGGGTTGTAAGTTTTATATAGAGCATCTAAATCTACCCCCCAACCTTTTGTAAGCTCTAGGCTTTCTTTCCTGTCCCCTATAATTGTGGTGATGAAAATAATGCTCTGAAAAGATAAAAGAGGATACTGTATTAACTAAGAAGCTTTCAGCTGTAAGATCCAGAAGTTCCAACTCAGACTGAAGAACACTCATTACATACCATAGGAGAAAGTTCAGAAGTAGGGTGAATGTTAAACTTGAATGATTCAATTACTCAGTAATGTCTTTCAGTATCAGTAATGGCTTCACCATCAACCTGCTAGCAAGATGACTCACCCTGAAACTCCAGCAATCAGAGAAAGAAGAGATACTGTCTCTTTGACATTCTCTAGGAAGGGGAATATTTTCCCCCCAGAGATTGGTGGGTATCCTCCAGGTTGCCGGGTTCAGTGCTCACTCTGGATTCATCCTTACTCCTCGTGTTTGGCTCCTGAGAATCTTTCTTACATCCATAGCAGTCTAGATTTATGTTTTCTTTTAAATAAATTTATCCTACATTTTAGGTGTTACTGGAAGTGTTTTTCAGAAATAGAAAACTCTCCCATTTTCACATGTGGCCACACTTGCCTTCATGTTTCTCAGACACGCCCTATTCATTTGATGTTAGGCCCTTTGCACATGTTCCCCTTAAACCTGGATTATCCTTCCTCCAGATCTCTCCAGAGCTAGTTCTTTAAAAAAAAAAAAATCATATTTTAGCCCAAATATCCCTGTCCCAAAGCTCCATTCTTTTACCTGCAACACCTTTTAGGTATTCACTCCCCAACAGAATGTTTTGCTGTTTTGTTGTTGTTGTTCTTGTTGTCTCTATGGTACTGATCATTTTCTGCAATTTTGTATTGTTGTTTTCTTCCTTATCTGTGCCCACCACTCTGCTGTAAGCTCCATAAAAGCAGGGACCTTGTGAGTTTTGCTCATATCTGTATCCTTGCTCCCTACAACAGACCTGACTAATGACAGGTGCTCAAAAAATATTTGATGAATGAATGAATGGATGGATGGATGAATATTGGAACACAAAACATTATTCAGAAAAGGACAGACTTAGCTCCCATAATGAGAATGGAGACTTTAGAGTGGTGAAATGTGCACAGAAAGGGGGACTTTGGGGCAAAGCCAAAGCATTCTAAATTCACAGGTTTTCTGAGAGCATCTCTGTTCATTCTCTCTCTCTCTCTCTCTCTCTCTCTCTCTTTTATTTTTTGGAGCAGTTTTAGGTTTACAGAAAAATTGTGTAGTAAGTACAGAGTTCCCATATATCCCCCAACCCTCCTACCAGCACAGGTTCTCCTGTTGTTAACATCTGGCATTAGTCTGGTTATTGAGTCAATATTGGAATATTATTATTATCTAGAGTCAAAAGGTTACATTAGGATTCACTCTGTGTTGGGCAGTTCTATGTTTTGACAAATGCATAATGTCATGTGTCCACCATTATAGTATCAAACAGAATAATTACACTGTTATAAAAATCCCCTGTGCCCCTCCCATTCATCCTTCCCTCCCTTAACCTGAATCCCTGGCAACCACTGATCTTTTTACTGTGTCTTTAATTTTCCCTTTTCCAGAATGTCATATGGTTGGAATCATATAGTGTGTAAACTTTTCAGACTGGCTTCTTTTATTTAGCAATATACATTTAAGTTTCCCTCACGTCTTTTCATGGCTTGATGGCTCATTTCTTTTTATCAATGAATAATACTCCATTGTGTGGATGTACCAGTTTGTTTATCCATTCATTAATTGAAGATTCTTCCAATTGGTTGCATCCCATTTTTGGCAAGTATGAATAAAGCTTCTATGAACATTCATGTGCAGGCTCTTGTGTGGACATAAGTTTTCAAATCATTTGGGGAAATACCTAAGGGCACAGTTGCTGGACCATATGGTAAACTTATGTTTAGCTTTGTAAGAAACTGCCAGACTGTCTTCCAAAGTGGCTGTATCATTTTGCATTCCTACCAGCAATGAATGAGAGTTCCTGTTACTTCACACGCTCATCAGCATTTTGTGTTGTCAGTTCAATGTTTTGGACTTTAGCCAAACTAATAGTCGTGCAGGGCTATGTTGTTGTTTTGATTGGCAATTTTCTGATATCATGTGATGTCAGGCATCTTTTCATACGCTTATTTGCATCTGTATAGCTTCTTTGGTGAGGTATGTGTTCAGAAATTTTGCCCATTTTGTAATTGAGTTATTTGTTTTCTTATTGTTGCATTTTAAGAGTTGTTTGTCTAATTTGGATACAAGTCTTTTATCAGACATATATTTTGCAAATATTTTCTCCCTGTGTGTGACTTGTCTTTTCATTCATTTAATCTGCTTTCTTTTTATTTCTGTCACTTTTAACCCTGTCCTTAAAATCTCTAGTTAGTAGAGCTTAGCAACCAGTTTTAGCAGAGAATTCTTAGCTCATATAAAGGTGGTTCTTAAAAACACACATGTGCTGATATAACTGGGATTAGGGGCCAATGATTTGAATTCATAGAAAATTCCTTCAGAAAAGTGAAAGTGATGTTTCTTATTAATTCAGACTCTCTGGGAATCAAGGTTAATTGTTTATAGATAGGAGTGTTCCATATACCATATAGTTAAGTCAGAAAAGAGTGTAGAATATTCTACAGTGTGCAGAGTAATGCTAACCATCTCTCCTCTCCACCACTTTCATGGGCCTCTCTCATTTTAAGCCTGCATATTTATATCCACCTTAAAGCTAGCTTGTAAGACACCTGTGGTAGACTGCCTCTACCACTGCCCTCAATGACCCTCACCTGCTGGTATCACAGCCGTGTGTAATTTCCTCCCCACTTTGGGCTGGATTTAGTCACTTGTTTCTATAAAGAGAAAGTGGCACAGGTGAGATGCCACTTCCAAGATTAGGTTACACAGACTGTGGCCTCTGTCTTTGGCACCTTAATTCTCTCACTTGCTCACATATTCCAAGAGTATCAAGCCACCATGCTATGAGCTGTCCTGTGAAGAGGCCCACCTGGCAAAAAATTGATGGATCTACCACCAGCTGGTGAGAACCTGACGTCTGCCACCAGCCAGGTGGGGGCCTGCCAACAGCTAAGAGAGTGAGTTTGGAAGTAGATCATACCAGTTGAGCTTTGAGATGATGGCAGCTCCAGCTGATATCTTCATTGCAGTTTTGCAAGAGACCCTGAGCCAGAGGAGTCAGCTAAGCCACACCTGGCCCACAGCAAGTGTGGAATAAGAAATGTTTGTCATTTTAAGCTACTAAATTTGGGGGTAATTTGTTACATAGCTAATATATAACTAATGTAATATGAGATGTAAAAACAAATAAAAAATATAAAACAGGATATTGAATTAATTAAGAAGCTTTCAGGTGTAAGATTCAGAGTTTGCGATTCCGACTGATGAATATGCATTATATATCATAGGAGAAAGTTCAGAAGTAGGGAGAAGGTTAAACCTGAATAATTCAATGGCTCAATTATGTCTTTTAATCTAAAATGGCTTCATCCTCAGCCTTCTAGCAAGATGACACCCTGAAACTAACAGCCAGAGAAAGAAGAGATACTGTCTTCTTTACTGTCTTTAGGATGCGGAATGTTTTCCCAAAAGCTCTCCAGCTGATTTCCTTATCCCCTTGCCCATTTCCCTGTTATGGGCCTGCAGTTTCATTGGCAAAAGCACCAGGATTAAACCTACATGGAGCTAGGGGGCTCCTCTCCTAATGAGACCCTTGACTGTGAGGGGATGTGGAGGATACCTAAATCAAATTGGGTTCTTTTGGGAAGGAAAAAGTAAGCTTCCTTCAGTGCTCGTAAAGACAAGTCATTTCCTTCTGCAGAAAAATTCTTCACCTTCACAGCTAATGGAAGTTGCTAGAAATTTCTGTTTAAATATTCCCTAGTATATTCCATATATATTTTTATTTTTTCTAAATGTAAATTTTTTGTGCAACTAGCCAGCCGTAGAAATTCTGTAAGCAAGGGAATAAATTCTAAAATTGCATGAAGAGGATCTTTTGTTTAAACTGTCTGCTCCTATATATTCAGTCTTCCTTTGAAGAAGTGTTTGTTTGAGTGTTTACTATGTGCTAGTTGTGGATTCTATGCTGAATAGATCAGATGAAGCCCATGCCCTCACAGAGCTTACATAATTCTCTATGCCATATGCCATCCAGCTGTATTTTACCTTTCCCAAATTCCAAGAAATGGACAATCAGATTCCACATTTTCTGGCCAATAAAATTTCCTCACTAATTTATTGATGCTTAAATGTCTCATCCACTTGAGTGCAGCAAGCTTAGTTGGACAAAAGCCTTGAAATTTACATCATCCCCTAAAAAAGATATTTTCCTCTTTGATCTTTAATTACAATAAAATGTATTTGCACTATTGAGACCAGATTAACTGCCTTTTTCCATTCTGTTAATAATTTTGAACTTGTAGATAAGAGTAAAATTATTAATACAATTTGATCATAAGCTATATCAAATAGGATAAAAGCAATAGTAAATAAGGAATATTCTTTTATTATTTGGATTAAGCTATTTGTAGCATCAATACACAAGCTGCTAGCAAACTGAAAATGACAATATGTGGTCAGTGATGTGGAATATGTAAGAATTTTTGGGATTACAAAACCCTTGATGCTCTTGTCAAATCACCTTATTATTTGGGAGCATTGCTCTTTTGTGAAAATAACGTTTTTTTTTTCTTATTATAAAAATAGTGTGTATTTTATTTTCCCACGTTTCAGTAATAGAGATGTATTCTGTACTCATCAAAAGGAGCTAAGCAAGCAAACATTAAAAAGTCAAAGCCCTCATCATAACAATGCAGGGTGTAAATTTCGTATAAAATTTCCTTCAGAGAGCTCTATGGTCTTCTTACTCTGATGTGTTCTTCCAAACCTCATCGAATCATGCACTAAAGGCAGCATGTGTAAAGTCACAGAGGGAAAGAGGGAACAGAACATGGTCCTAGTTCAAGGTCCTGGATCACATTGTCCACTAGTCCATTGCACAAAGGTAAAGCCCTCAGGGTGAAGTTCTGCGGAGCCCTGGCAGAAAATGGGGCCAGCTGACCTTGCCCTTCAGGCGCCTTCATTAGTGATGTTGACGGTGGTACAGATCCAGACCCTGATGGTGGCAACAGAGAAGCTTCATGAGCTGATTATGAACAGGGTGGGGAGTTGGGGAGGCGGCGGGGGGGGGGTGGGGTAAGAAAAAAAAAGAAAAGAAATTACAAAACGGCTGTAGACAAGAGTACTTAAACATTTTTGGAGGACCTGGAAAACTATGGAGCCTCTTCCCAGAAAAAGGCACATACACACAAAAGCATGCTGTATTAAAATTCAGAAAGTCCTTGAGGCAGTTTCTGACCTCCGGCTGATCATGGTTCATTGAATGTTAATTAGACGATACTTATTTCTCACTTTGTAAAGTTCTCACACATCTAAAATGTCACTTTATTGGAAGGCAGGGCAAGTATTGATCTCATCTATAAAACAGAAGAAGAAATGCAAAGAAATGCACCGAGCAACTTGCCAACAATCAGATTGTTACAGGGTGGCAAACCCAGATGTTGAATTGCACTGAGATAGAGCTCAAAAAACATTGGTCTGTAGTTTGGCTGGTGGAGCTAAGTGAGTACAGGTTTTGGGATGGGTAAATCTAAATACAAATCCCACCGTGCACATCATCTAACCTACTGGAACTTACTTCCTGGACCTGGAAAATAGGATAACAACCCTCACCCAGATAGGCCCCGAAGTAGGTTCATGAGGTTGAGTGAAATAATGATGTAAAGCTCCAGGTTCAAACCTACAGCTCACCTGTGATCTACTGATGCAAAATTCTCTATATAATGAATTCTCTGGAGCTTTATTTAAGGGCTTTCATTGTTGAAATATCAAAATGGCACAGTACTCAGAAATACTGTATTGAGACTCTGATACAGTTAATATTTTCTCTTAAGAATACTATCTGTATTCTAGTAATTTGACAGATGATAAGAAAGAAAAGACAAACAAAATGTTGAATTCTCGCTGCTCTCTGAAATCAATTCATATATTGGCCTAAACCATGAAATCTGGTTAGCCCTCTTTTAGCACAAGTTACTATACTCCTTTACTCAATTATTGACACTTTAAAATGCACTACAATTTTACCCTTATAATGGTGCTGCCTCCGCTTTCCTTGCCTGTTCAGAAAGTGCACAAGGAAAGGAAATTTTGATTCTTATTTCTGGGGGTGGAGCTATGCCTGGAAGTTTGAAAATTGTGCCAATCAGCAAATAAGAAAGCCTAACTTTTTTCTCTAAATCATTTAGAATGAAGGATATCCGATCCGTCAGGAAATCCTATTGTCTCTACCTTCAAAATACATCCAGAATCTGACCACGTTTCATCATCACAGTTGCTAATGTCCAGTCCCAGGACACCAACATGTCTCACCCAGGATCACTGCAATTCCTCACTATTGACCCCTGCCTTTCTCCTTGCCCTCTATTGTGCTCAGTATAGCAGCCAGAATAGTCCTAGTAAAATACATCATATCATATCTCTCCTCTGCTCCAAATCCTGCAAGGGCACCGTTTCTCATGCAGAGTAAACCCAACCCTCACTACAGCCTCTAATGCCCTGATGTGATGGTTTGAAGCTGTATGTACCCCAGAAAAGCATGTTCTTAAATTTAATCCAGTCCTGTGGGTGTGAGCCCATTTTAAGTAGGGTCTTCTGATGAGGTTGTTGGAGTCCTTTATCAGTGGAGTGAATTTCTGACAGGCAGAGAGAAAGCCACAGAGGGTGCAGCCAGAAGCTGAACGTCAGTGGAACCCAGATGAGAAGGGAGAGACCAGAAGACACCGCCATGTGCCTTACCACGTGACAAGCTAAGGACCATGCATCACCAGCAGCCAGCCCCAGAATGCTATAGTCTTTGGGGAGACAGCATTGCCTTGATAATGCTTCGATGATGCCTCAATTTGGATGTTCTCTTAGTCTCAAAACCATGAGCAAATAAATTTGTTTGAGCTGAACCACTGCATGGTGTTTCCTTCAGCAACCCAGGAATCTGAAACACCTTGTTACCATTTGACCTTCATTCTTTACAGCCTCTCCCCCCACCCGCCCCCCACCGCTGGCTTGCTTTGTTCCAGCCACATCCACCAGTTGATGTTCCTTTAATACACCAGCAGATCCCAGCTTAAGATATTTGCCCTAGTTGGTCCCACCACATGAAAGACTCTTCATCCAGGTATTTACATGCCTTATCCCCAAGATAGTTCAGGTCTTTGCTGAAATGTTAACTTCTCCATGAGGCCTTCCCTGTCCACCATATATTATATTTCAGTATGGCCCCACACAATTCCCTGAGCACTTTTGATCCCCTTATCTTTGTTCTCCTGCTTACTTTTTTCCCCAAATAGAATTTATCACTTTCAAACTATAATCCTATATTTCATCAAATTTAACAGAGATTGTTTTCCAAATGTTAGTCTCTAAAAATTGGGATGCATCTTACAGTTTCCTCTGTCAGATAAAGGTGATGATATTCTTCATACTGCCATTGCTTTTACATTTACATCAAAACCTGCAGCACAGATGTCAGGGGCTTACAAGAAAATCCCAGAGACATTAATAATACACTCTTAATGGCACAGAGGTTGATACTGTGCAGGGAAAACTGACATCAACTTTATCTGAGTAGAAAAATGATTCAGAAGGGTCTGACCCTGAATGTGAAGACATTTTAGGAATGCTTCTGATTTATTTCATTTCTGTTTTCCTTTTTACTCATTGACAAGGATGATACACGATTTAAAAATATGTATAAGTAATGTATTCTTTTTTTCTTTATTAGAGAAGTTGTGGGCTTACAGAACAATAATGCATAAAATACAGGATTCACATATTATTAACACTTTGCATTGGTGGGAAATATTTCCTGAAATTGATTGAAGCACATTTTTATAATTGTGCTATTAACTATAGTCCATGGTTTAACTTAGGGTTCACTGTTAGGGTAGTACAGTTCTATGGATTTTTTTTGTTTTTTTAATTTATTCTATTACCATACACACAACTTAATATTTCCCCTTTAGATCATATTTAGATATATGTTTCATTGCTGTTAATTACTTTCACAATGTTGTACTACCACCCCCATCATCCATTACTAAAACATTTCTATCATTTCAAATAGGAAACCTGTACATATTGCACCTTAATTTCCTATTCCCTAGCCCCACCCCATCCCCTGATAACCTATATTCTAGATTCTGACTCTCTGAGTTTGATTAGACTAATTATTGTATATCAGTGAGATCATACAATAGTTGTCCTATTGTGTCTGGCTTATTTTACTCAATATGATACCTTCAGGGTTCATCCATGTTGTCACATGTATCAGAACTTTATTCCTTTTGATGGCTGCATAATATTCCGTTGAGTGTAAATACCACATTTTTTTTATACATTCATCTGTTGATGGACACTTGGTTTATTTCCATCTTTTGGCAATTGTGAATAATGCTGCTATGAACATCAGTGTGCAAATATCTGTTCGAGTCCTTGCTTTCAATTCTTTTGGGTATATACCTAGAAGTGGGATTTCTGGGTCATATGGTAATTCCATATTTAAAATTCTGAGGAACCAACAAACTGTGTCCCGCAGTGGCTGCACTATTTTACATTGTTACCAGCAATGAATGAGTGTTCCTATTTTTCTGCATCTGCTCCAACACTTTAATTTTCTATTATTTTTTAAATCACAGCCATTCTCATTGTGGTTTTGATTTGCTTTTCCCCAATATCTAAGGATGCTGAGCATCCTTCCATGTGCTTTCTGGGTGTTTTAGTTTGCTAATGCTGCAGAATGCAAAACACCAGAGATGGATAGGCTTTTATAAAACGGGGGTTTATTTCACTACACAATTACAGTCTTAAGGCCACAAAGCATCCAAGGTAACACATCAGCAATCGGGTACCCTCACCGGAGGATGGCCAATGGCCTCCGGAAAACCTCTGTTAGCTAGGAAGGCAGCTGGCATCTGCTCCAAAGCTCCGGCCTCAAAACAGCTTTCTCCCAGGACTTTCCTCTCTAGCAAGCTTGCTCCTCTTCAAAACATCACTCCCAGCTGCACTCTCTTTTCTCTCCCCAAGTTAGCTCATTTATATAGCTCCACCAATCAAGGCCCACCCCAAATGGGCGGGGCCATGCCTCCATGGGAACATCTCATCAGAATCATCTCCCACAGCTGGGTGGGGCACACTCCAAGCAATCTAACCAACACCAAAACTTCTGCCCCACACAAGACTGCAAAGATAATGGCATTTGGGGGACACAATACACTCAAACCGGCACATTAGGCATTTGTATATCTTCTTTAGAGAGATGTCTATTCAGGTTTTTTGCCCATTTTAAAAATTTTGGTTGCTTGCCTTTTGTTGTTAAGTTGAAAGATTTCTTTATATATACTGGAATATTAAATCTTTATCAGATATGTGATTTCCAAATATTTTCTCCTATTGAGTAGGTTTTCTTTTCACTTTCATGCCAAACTTTGTGCAAAAGTCTTCAGTTTAGATGAGGTCCCATTTATCTCTTTCTTCATTTGTTGCTTGTGCTTTGGATGTAAAGTCTAAGAAACCATTGCCTAACACAAGGTCCTGAAGATGCTTCCTTATGTTTTCTTCTAGGAGTTTGATAGTTTTGGCTCATATATTTAGGTTGTTGATCTATTTTGAGTTGATTTTTATATATGGTGTTAGGTAGGGGTCCTCCTTCTTTCTTTTGATATAGTTTTCCCAGCACTATTTGTTGAGTAGACTATTCTTTCCCAATTGAGTGGGTCTTTGCTCCTTGTCAAAAATCAGTTGGCCATCTCTCTCAGCCAGCTATGCAAATAAACTCACTACCCTCTCCACTATGTGGGACATGACCCCCAGGGGTATATGTCTCCCTGGCAACATGGGACATGAATTCCAGGTATGAGCCTGGCCCTGGTATCATGGGATTGAGAAAGCCTTCTTGACTAAAAGGGGAAAGAAATGAAACAAAATGAAGTTTCAATGGCTAAGAGATTTCAAATGGAGTCAAGAGGTCATCCTGGAGGGTATTTTCATGAATTATATGGATATTTCTTTTTAGTTTCTAGTGTATTAGAATAGCTAGAAGGTAATACCTGAATATGTTGAACTGAAATCCAGTAGATTTGATTCTTGATGATGATTGTATAACGTTTATTGTGTGACTGTGATAATGAAAACCATGTGACTGATACTCCATTTATCCAGTGTATGGGCAGATAAGTAATAAAATTAAGACTATATATATATGTATATATACATACATATATATAAAATAGGAGGGTATAATATATATGGGATGTTTTTGGTGTTCTTTTTTCTTTTTCTTTTTTCTCTATGTTGAAGTAATTTAAATGTTCTAAAATTGATTGTGGTGATGAATGCACAACTATATGATGACACTGTGAGCCATCGATTGTATACTTTGGATGGATTAAATTGTGTGTGAATGTATTTCAATAAAATTGCATCTAAAAAAAAAGGAAAAAAAAAAGAAAAAAAATCAATTGTCCATAAATGTGAGGGGTAATTTCTGAGCTTTCAATTCTATTCCATTGTTCTATAAGCCTGTCCTTGAACTAGCATCATGTTATTCTGATTACTTTGGCTTTGCACTAAGTTTTAAGATTGAGAAGTGTGAGTCCTCCAACTTCATTCTTTGTTTTCAAAATGGCTTTGGCTATTCAGGGACCCTTACTCTTCCATATAAATATGATGATTGCCTTTTCATTTTTTCAAAACAAGTTGTTGGAATTTTGATAGGGATTTCATTGAATCTATAAATCACTTTGGTAAGATTGACATTTTAATATTATTTAGACCTCTAATCCATGAACACAGAATGTCCTTACATTTATTTAGGTTTTCTTTGATTTCTTTTAGAAGTGTTTCATACTTTTCTGTGTACAAATCCTTTACATCATTGGTGAGATTTATTCCTAGTTATTTGATTCTTTTAGTTGCTGTTGTAAACGGAATTTTTTTCTTGATTTCCTTGTTAGATTGCTCCTTGCTAGTGTATAGAAACACTACTGATTTTTGCATGTTGATCTTGTATCCTGCCGCTTTGGTGTACTTTTTTATTTGCTCTAGTGGCTTTACTGTAGATTTTTCAGGATTTTCTACATATAGGATCACGTCATCTACAAACAGTAAAAGTTTTGCTTTTTCCTTTCCAATTTGGATGCCTGTTATTTCTTCCTTGCCTAATTGCTCTGGCGAGAACTTCCAGTACAATATTAAATAACAGTGGTGACAGTGTACATCTTGTCTTGTTCCTGATCTTAGAGAGAAAGCTTTCAGTCTTTCACCATTGAGTACGATGTTAGCTTTGGGTTTTTCCCTATATTCCCTTTATCATGTTAAGGAAGTTTCCTTCTATTCCTAGTGTTCTAAGTGTTTTTATATAGGAGGGGTGATGGATTTTGTCAAATGCCTTTTCTGCATTGAGATGATTATGTGATTTTCCCTTCATTTTCTTAATCTGGTCAGTTACATCAGTTGATCTTCTTAAACTGAACCACCCTTGCACAACAGGGATAAATCCCACTTGATCTTGTTGTGTAGTTCTTTTAATGTGCTATTAGATTTGGTTTCCTAGTATTTTGTTGAGGATATTTGCATCTATATTCATAAGAGACGTTCTGTAATTTTTTCTTCTCATGGTGTCTTTATCTAGCTTTGGTGTGAGTGTGATGTTGGCCTCATAGTAATAGAGACTGTTCCCTCCTCTTCAATTTTTTGAAAGAGTTTGAGCAGAATTGGTGTTAATTCTTCTTGGCATGTTTGTTAAAGTTCCCCATCTGTTCCTGGACTTCTCTTTGGTGGGTGGTTTTTTGATGACTGATTCACTTTCTTTACTAGTTATTGGTTTGTTGAGATCTTCTATTTCTTCTTGAGTTATTGTAGGTAGATAGTGTGTTTCTAAGAATTTATTCAGATCATCTGGGTTATCTAACTTATTGGCATACAGTTGTTCATAGTATCCTGTTATACTCCTTTTTATTTCAGTGGGGTCAGTGGTAATGTCCCCTTTTTGTTTCTGAATTTTTTAATTTGTATCCTCTCTTTTTCCTTGTAAGTCTAGCTAAGTGTTTGTCAATTTGATTGATCATTTCAAAGAACCAACTTAGGGTTTTGTTGCTTCTCTATATTTTTTTGGTTGTTCTCTATTTCATTTATTTTCACTCTAATCATTTTATTTTTGTTCCTGTTTGCTAATGCTGCCATCATGCAAAATACCAGAAATGGATTGGCTTTTATAAAAAGGATTTATGAAGTTACAAGTTTATAGTCCTACAGCCATAAAAGTATCCAAACCAAGGCATAATCATGAGTATACCTTCACTGAAGAAAGGCCGTCGTCATCCGAAAAACCTCTGTCAGCTGAGAAGGCATGTGGCTGGCATCTGCTTATTCACAGGTTGCATTTCAAATTGGCATTCTCCAAAATGTCTAAGCATCAGCCAATGTCAAGGGTCTGCAACTACAAGCGTCTCTGAGCTAAGCCAGCACTCATCTGGGTCTGTGCCAG